>NC_134825.1:94787673-96083795 GCF_004210375.1 Tachypleus tridentatus | reverse complement strand
AGGTCAACATATGACTAGTCGTTTTCTTTCAGCATTAGTGTGCTGGAGCATAAAGACATCATCCACTTTGCTAGTGGAAGAATACAGCACTCACTGAATCCTTTCTGTATTAACGTAAAAAAGCTGCACCATTTTCATGAGCAGAGTAAACTAAAGAACAACAGAAACAAAGGCGATGAAAACAATGGTTTTTGAGCATGCATTTATACTAAAACTGCAAAGAAACTGAATAAATGAAAAATATTTTAAATTTTTTTAATTATTAAAACAAACTTGAAAATCATATTTCACATCTTTATTTTGCTTTAACATTGTATTCAATGTTGTTGTTTTTTATTCAATGTCAAGGAATTGAGTTTAACTTCGTAATAAACTGCTCTACATTCTTCTACCTATTGCAGCTACCATTCTGATCCGAATGTGATAACAGTATATCTGAATATATCATAGATGAAGGTAATAAGGGCCTGGCATGGCCAAGCGCGTAAGGCGTGCGACTCGTAATCCGAGGGTCGCGGGTTCGCACCCGCGTCGCGCCAAACATGCTCGCCCTCCCAGCCGTGGGGGCGTTATAATGTGACGGTCAATCCCACTATTCGTTAGCAAAAGAGTAGCCCAAGAGTTGGCGGTGGGTGGTGATGACTAGCTGCCTTCCCTCTAGTCTTACACTGCTAAATTAGGGACAGCTCGGTGCAGTGGGCTAACAACCTACTCACTTAAATACTTGTTGAAGAATCCGCAAGCAATTGTGGCCCTATGTTCCTAGATGGAGTCTAATGGTGGTAACTAACTAACTAAGGTAATAAGAACAATTTTTAATGGTAACCAGGATTTGTTCATTTATTAGAGCTTATGCGGTTTACATTTAAATATTTTTGAACAAGAAAATGTCATTTTTCATCAGTAAAAAAAAGAATATAATCAATAATTATTTTTCATTATGGGTAGGTATCTAGTTAACAAAATAGCCGGTTATGAGAAATTTCTCTTCTCGATACTGGGCTTTCACTGATGCTGCAAAGGTTTGGGAATGAAATCTCACTGCAGTTGTAGAATCGGAAAGCCGAAATGCCACAATATATGGCCTTCAGAGCTACTGATAAAGTTTTGTGAAGACGAGAGCATGATCAACTAAGGATTTTCATGGTAATGTGCAGTTTTCCAGTCATAGACTTCAAGGCTCCTAAAGACCAGGATAGCCCAACCCCTACTTTGGGCAATGCCACCCAAGAACAAACCAAAGAAGCTGGGTGTTTTGTTGGTAGACAAGATATGCTAGCTCGAGCTAGTCGGGACAGCATGAAATGGTGGAGGTGGTATTCCATCAGGTGCTCGTGTGCATCTCTTTAATAAAAGACATGTTGCCAATGTGACCGTGGGTCACGGAAAAATTTTGGGTTGTGCAGAGCCCATTGATGAGCTGCTCATATCCATCACTACTAAACATCCCTTCAAAACATTTTTTAAGTATTTGAAGAAGATAACTACTTGGAATGACTCAAATCAAGGATGGCCAGTGCATTTTCTGATGTTGAGTTTGGATGTTCAAGTGTTAGACACAGTCAAGTACCTGGTTGAGAAGCAATTATGTCACAGGAATATAGTTATACTGAGCTGCTCTAATATTTCAACCTGTTGGAAGCATATCTATACATTGTACCAAAGTGAAGACAAAATCAGAGATCCCATGAAAAATATTGGGTACACCATTTACAAAAGAAGGCATATCCTGCTGTAGCATCAATAGAAGGGTATCCTTGTTTACACATTTGTCAAATCGCACTATTGATGGAGGATCGGGAAGTGACTATAAGTTTTCATGCAATCAGACTATTTAAACAGAAACTGGAAAACCGCCATCTTCATGCATTTTCTCCTATAAAATCAAATTCTTAAACATTTAGTTTTTTTTTTAACACTTAACCAACCAGTAAATGTATAATGTTATTCTTGTTTATTTGTTTACCTTATTTACACAAACAACATTGAGGAATATTTATTGGAGAGTTCTATTTTTAGTAATTTAGGAAGCACAGATGCAATCCCTAAGACTCCCAGTAATGTAAAGTTCAGTCAGCTACAGTATAGCTTCTGAATGATGAGAAATTGTTGACTTACTAATCAATCAGATTTACAGAGTCTAGCAGAAGCAATGAATGGGTTAGCTCCGGAATCATTAGAGATAACCTGACTGCAGTCATCTCCACATTCTCCATCTCTAATTCTAGACCCATAATAAGCAGTAATGACCAACCCTCAAGATCCGACTCCATCTACTGAATTACCGGTGTAACTCGGCCATTCTGTGGATTAACCATCATTATGGATGTTAATGCTAGAGGTGGTATTATTATTTGTGAAATTCAAGATGACAGAGATTGATGACCATTACTAAGGGCATGTAATATTCCATTGGCGGTTATAAGATAATAAAATCCCAGTAACGCCAGATATGTATTTATCTCTGATAAGATCATTACATTCCAAAATCAAAATACATTCCTGATGATAAAATATTGTTGCTAATAGGCTAAGTGCATAAAAGCTTTTCGAATCTATTCTTTTATGCATCTGTTGTGAATCAGCGCTGCTTCAACCATTAAACTTAGGACTGATTTATTCCATTATAGTTCTCTGTGTTGATGGCTGTACCACCACCACAAAAGTGTTCTTCGTTGGAGCTACTATTGTTTACTACCATAAGATTCTCAAATCATAGCTCCTAAGAGAGATCCTGAAACATTATAGTCGAAAAAATAGCAACTTTTAAACATCCATGAGGTCGTAGTGAGATACATGGATAAAAGGCTGGGCTTTGTGTCAGCAAAAGAAAAACAGAAATTACCACAGCAGAAAAACAACCAATGGTTCTTGTGCACATATATCATAAAATAAATAAGAACTTGAACGTTTAAAATGCATAATAATATCCTCTATCATGTTAAAAGCAAAATATACAATTAAAATATCTATATAATTAAAACTCTACATGTTTCGGTGGGAAAAAATGCGAAGTCTTCAAAAGACCACAAAAAACACCGGAAATTATTTTTATATAAACAAGTATGCATGTATAATTTGCAGTTGTACAGTGCCTTTTATAGAATAATTTCCAAAAATTCACTTCAAAGGCACCCAGCTCTACATCTTTTTACATTTAATGATTTTTAGAGATTCTCTTATCCATCCAATCATTAACCAATATTTAAATATATCATTTTGCATTGTTTTATATACCATTATCCTTTTTGATGGAATAATGTGAAGGTTATCATAATCTTCTCTTCATCTTACAGTTTTATTGTGTAAAACATGATCTATTTCGTGGGATAACGCTAAAATGTCTTTGTTTCCTCTTCACCTTGTGATTTTGTGTGCAAGTGTTTTATATAGAATTACCTTGCTCAATCAGGTGGTATCAGAAGTGTAAAGTGTTCGTTACTTTACAATTTTTATGAATTTTCAATGTATGGCACTATCTTGATCAGTACTGTGTCATACATAAAAAAAAGAAAAGTTTTCAAGCAAAATTGAGAATAGAGAGTGTAAAGTACGTTACGTTAAAACGACGTTTTTAAAAGACAAATTAAAAATTATGTGATAATATTCAATATCAATAGATCACAACTGCATTTTGATACTCTTTGACAGTTTGTGGACAGTGATACCACCAGAAATTATATCCCTCTCTAGGGGATATTTTGTCACAGAAAATATTTATTCACTCAGATCATAAAGATTTATTCGAATTAGAGAATTAGACTCTTCAACACGGTGATATCCCTTGTATATAATGGTATTGAAAACAAAATAATATAGGTCAACTTGCGCAAAAAGTTTGCCCGGAAAAAAACTTGAAACAAATAATACCCCAATCATGGGATGCCAAACATAAAATCTTGTAACAGGTGAGAATTTATGAACACAGAAGTCAATGGAAAAACACGTCCACGTGTTTCAGGTTATAGTGTGTGGCATAATAAAGAAGGATATCCACATGTAAAAGGGATACAAATCACATGCACACTATTTACTTCCATGAGATATCCATTCAACTGTCACATAACTCAAGCAGCTGGGGAAAGAAAAGTGTATTCAAACAATTTCAATATGACGACATACCACTAAAATCGACAGATGCAATTAAACTGTTTAAACACGAATTGGAAAACCGCCAATTGGTAAATATACAATGAAAATTGGTGTGCTTTGGACATAGCTTCATGGAAGGGCCCTTTCTAAAAACTGCTGCAGAACTATTGTTAAGATGCACAAGCGTCAGACTGTTTACGACCAGACATGGTAACATGAATTGTAACGACGTACTAAAGCTCTAAAATAGTTCTAATATAATGTAATAAAGATCTAGTATATGACTTTGCATTTAGTTTTACTGTGTATTCGTATGCAAGATATTAGCTTTCATTCAACAATGATGTTGTATTGGACATGAATGAAGAAGTTCTAAACTCCATGACTGAAATATTGAACATTTTACAAATTATTATACGCAATATATTTGTCTACATGTTAGTAATACGAAAGTGCAAACACAACAGGGAGAAGTTGTACTGTACCAAAGATATATAAATATGCTTGAAATATGAAAGTCTGAAATATGTAGTACATTAACATATTTCAAACATATTTTTAAGCACAAAAGCTCAAAATACGAAAGGTACGTATAAAGATTATTTGTTTGTTTGTTTGTTTGTTTTAATTTCGCGCGAAACTACTCGAGAGCTATCTGCGCTAGCCGTCACTAATTTAGCAGTGTAAGGGTAGAGGAAAGGCAACTAGTCATCATCACCCACCGCCAACTCTAGGGCTACTCCTTTATCAACGAATAGTGCGATTGAACGAAACAATATAACGCCCCCATGGCTGAAAGGGCGAGCATGTTTGGTGTGACGGGGATTCGAACTCGCGACCTTCAGATTACGAGTTGAGTGCCTTAACCACCTGGCCATGCCGGGCCGACCTGGTGTGAAGAGGAAGAAAAGGCTTGCTGATTGAACTTACATTCTGAAATTTTTGATAGTACAAGGCGGGGTTTGGGATAAGTGGCGCTTCGAGCTAGGTTTTCGTCTTCGCTATCAGAGGTTACGGTTGATTATCAGAGAGTATGACGTTTGGCTGTGTTTCGCTGTTGGGTGTAAAGAGTGACTGTAAGGATGGGAATGCTTTTAACTATATTAAGGTACTGATGGTCGGGGTGAAGGTTGGTGGGGGCTGGGCGTTGAAGAATTTAGTCGTCTGGGTAGCTTTTTTCAGTCGGTAGGGTCTGGTTTGGTTAGCTTGCGTGACAAGAGTGTAAGCATCGATTAATGTTAATAAATTAACAATTTGAGGAGCGTCTGTTTGCATAAACTGGTCGGAAACAGAGGCTGATTGATAGGTTTGGTCCGTGTAGGTACAGAAAAGCTGACTGGAGAAGGTGGGAAGCGCAGTTTGATATTAGAGCTGGGAAGAGGGGTTGGATGATTAGGACGGGAGGGCGGTTATTTTTGGCGCGGTGGTTCAGCTAAAAAATGGAATAGTTGGTAAGTGACTCCGTGGTTCAGTATAGTTGTGACTATTGCTCTGGAAGTGGTGAATATATTGATGAAGTGGGTGGGTGATCTTGTAATTTTGTTATATATATGACGGACAGCGTGGAGTTTGATTCTATAGAGTGACTTAAGTCTTCAGTAGAGATAGATGAATGGAGGGACTGAATTCCACGGGCTTCACAGGTAATGGAAGTCGGAAACGGTCAACAGCTGCAGAAAAATACCCGGCGTGGGATCCTAGTCTTCGCAGATCCCGGGCGGCTCCAGGTTTGTGATGAAGGACGAAAGCAGAAAAATGGCTTAGGAAGAAATCGTTGGGTAAGCCGTCTAGAATTAAGCTGGAGTTCGGGGAGAAGGTCGTAGTTTGTAGTTTGGTAGCATGTCTAAGGAATCCATGTATATTTCTCTATATAATGTTAGAAGCATCCCATTTCCGGTACAATGTAGCCAATGGTGAGAGTGTATATAAAACGGTGATATGAGTATGTTACTTTAGAAATGGCTAAATATATGTATACTTAAAACTACTTAAATGTTTAAGTGAAATAAATGTGACACTTGGAAACTGATTGAAAACAAATGTTATACTAATCAATTTTTCTTAAACAAATAGTGAGCTTCAGAAAATTTAGCATTCAAATTACATTAAAATATTAACCAAATTTAAAATTTTGGTTTTTGACAAAGCTAAACCAAGGAGTCAATTATGAATACTGGGTGCAAAAACAAATAACCAGAATGTATAAGACTTTACAGCTGAAGCAAACGTTAGTATCAAGTACTGGGTCTCCATCTCTGTACAAAACTTATTTAAATTTTGTGTGCCCACTGCTCACTATTAATTTGGGCGAGTAAAACTATTAAACTATTTAAGTTACATTTGAGTTTTAAAATGTTTTCTTACATTCATATGTTTTTTGTTTAGATTTGTTTTTTGTAGATCAAAAAGTTCTCTACGAACGCATCTACTCTTTCAATGGGAAAATGAGGTTCAAGTTATGGAATTTCGCGCAACTGAAGTTTTTTCAAGAACGCATTCATTTCGTAACGCGTATTCGAATGTATATGGTTAAAAAAACTACAGGCATTTCACATATAAGAAAATTACTTTGTACAATACTAACCTGATTCCTGGACTTTCGTAGTAGAGGTGTTGTAGGAAACCAAGTTTATATCTTGTACTTACCGCCTCTACGATATCAATGTGTCAGAGTTTAGGAATATTTAAAGGATCTTTATCCTTACTTTCTTTTTGGACGACTAACAATTTGGGTAGCACATGCTGACTGAGAAGGAAGACGTTATTATGTTTGTGTATTTATTTCTAAATAAATAATATGTTCAACATTAGGTTATAAACTACAAAGCTATGAAGTAGGGAGGGAGGAAGGAAATAAAAATAATAAAAGCATAAAAGATTTTCTTCGGCACCACAATTTAATGATATAAACTAACTAAAAAAAAAAAACGTCGGGTCCCTAATGGGTCAGCGGTAAGTTTGAAGGCTTATAACGCTTAAAATTGATAACTGCAATTGGCAGGACTAAAGCTTAGTCGGACCACCTAAAGAATACTTGGGAATAATAATAATAATGATTTGTTTGTGGGTTTAGAATTACTCACAAAGCTACACAATGGGCTATCTGTACTCTGGCTCCCAAGGAAATCGAAACCTGGTTTTCAGCGTTATGAGTACACAGACATGCTGCTGTGCCACTGGGGGTTACAATAATAATGATAATAACAACAACTCTATATTGCCTCTATTCTACTAGTTGTTAGTAACTTTTTTTAAAAAAATAACTTGTGTGGTCTATGCGCTAATCCAGCACTGTTCAGCTTTTTGCTTAATAAACAAAACCTGAATGGTATGCAACAAGCAAAAGTATGCAAAAAAAATTAAATTTGAATACTTACCTTATATTGCCTTAATCACATAAAAAATCACTTTAAAAATCCTAAAATATCATTAATACCGAATACTAATGTCCAGATAAAAATAATTAACATTCTATTTCAGTCTCAATTGTAAACAAAAACAATCATAAAGATCAAAAGCCTTCGTCCCGTCGGTCCTTTTCGAGATTACACATATTTATATTACATAACGTAAAATTTCATCTTCGAAAACTTAGAAATTCCTTCTCAGATCCAGAATAATCAACGATCTGAATTATTTTTCATAGAATGATGAATCTAAACTTTAAATGGGCTCATGAAATTGTTACAAGTGCGATCACACTTAACAGAGTTATTTACCGGAGATGCGCTATCTTTTCATTATAAAAAATATTTCAAAGTGATGCAAAATCCGAATTTAAGTTTGAATCTGGACCAAATTTGTGTGTTGTGGGGTGTCCCATTTTGTGTAAAATTTTTGTATACGTCGGTCTATTGGTTTTCGGGAAACTCGCGCATAAACATAGACACATCCGCGAATCCGACTGCAATGCCCTCGCAAAGCAAGGGCAACAACGCATCGATTGATTCATTTAATTTTTCTGCCAATCCCAATACAAAGGTTTATATTTCTTAAAGTAGTATTATTCCTTGATAATATAATTTTCCACGTTTTCTTTCACTTATAACACAAGTTTTTCTTCCTAACCTTTTAAAATGTCATAGCGTTTGCTATGAACAACTAATAATGAAGCTAAGCTTATAAAAATAATTACAGAATAATTTGTTCTATGTAATGACATTTAAAATCACTTACAATCAGTGTAGAGTAAAAAATAATAATTTAGGCTGTAATTTATGGTTTGTTTGAAACGTGACAATGTAATATGTAGACATCTTATGTTTTAAATCTTCTCACTTTTATGCAATTTTTTCCATTTATTTTCATTTATTCTCAGTATATACAGTTTCCGTCAAAGGTATGATTAGAAAAGTCATTAGTTTGATGTTCACTACCTTTATTTATCGTGATGTTGGAACAAGAGCGAATTGCAGAAGGAATGTTTTTAATGCGTTTTTTTCCACGATTGCACTCTGCAGGCCACATACACACACATACACATGTACTGCCCATGAGATATGACTGTACTGCTGCATTTGTCCAACAGTGTCCTCCAGTGGTAAGCCATATAAAATCTCGAGGCTACGGTCCTCTCCTATTTGTGAATGAAAATAATCAAGTTACCGAGTGATTCTAGTCACTACAAATACATTCAGTGTTTACCAACATTGTATAACAGATGGCTGTATAGTAGACATTCTTGTACCAGATCTCAAGCGAGTTTGTTAAATAGAAGAAAACCAGTTAATCAACTCACAAATTCAGTCAATGATAAACTTCCAGTATCCAGGAAACAAGTACACACATTCTATTTTTGTCTCTGATAAAGACTTTTTTGTTACATATCGTGTCCAGTCTGCTTTCTTATTTATTTAAATCATTTTCTTTATTTAAATTCAGTATTGCTTCATAATTTATCCTATCAGTCCTTCCGTTATAAAGTGAACCTACCTAATACTCTTTGAAGAAATCACTTTAACCTAATTATAATACAATATCACAAAGCTCCTAGTGAGAAAATCAAAGGAAACTCGTGGGAAGTTTAGATGCCATAAGTATAAACCATATATTTTGAATTGTTTTTGTAGTTTTTCTAGACTTTCTTTGCTTTAGTGAAAATGTTGTCATGATAAAGTATTGTAACGAATTTACTGTTGTATATTTATTTCAGTTAATATATGTTTCAAAATCTATGTAACTTATATTGTTAAATGAATATTGCGAAAGTCCCGCCTCTTCTATAAATTTGTAGAAAATTCTCCAGCGTAAGAATCAACAATGCATGTTTTATCAAAGCACTAGCGTAACCTCGAATATTGTTCCCAAGTGAATTTTCGATTACCTTTCTTAATGTGTTTGCTCCTCTACAAGAAAAAAAAACCAAAAAAAAAAACAAACCAAACCAGCCGTTTATACATATGTGTTTCTCTACAAGCGGGTTTTCTCGTCATCACTAATCTTGTAAACCACATTAAACGAAACAAGAATAGAACTATCTAGCATTCCTTTCAAGTGAAGTGTATCTATCTATCAACATAAAATGAATTTGCGCCTCGTAAACCATCGACAAAATAATCAGTGCCAGACGGATAGAGGATTTAATATTGTTGGTGGGTTTGTAAAATTTTTGTTTATAAATTAGATTAACTCGTTTTCCGTGAACCGTCGATAAAATATTCAGTTCCAGACCAGCTAGAAGACTTAATACTGTTTGTAATTTTGTAAAACTTTTCAATAAAAAAGCATTACTTGTAATAACCATTATTATAAATTGTATTGTTGTTTGTATATAAAAATATATTTGTATTAAAAGAGAAAACTGGGTGTATCGTTTGTATCGACATTCAATTAACTTCTAAATTAAAATTAAAATTTCCGGCTATTTGAAATTGTAATACCTAAATTAATAAATAGGAGTCTCGTCGGAGATAAATTATAAACACATAACATAATAAATTGGGGGATCACGTCCGAGATCTGAATCAAAGACAAAATTCGATATAATTTAAAATTTCAAATCTTAATTCAATTTACATTTATCAGTGTCAACAAAATTTGATCTTGTCTGATTATCAAAGTTTTCTTGAATCACTCTCTTTCAAACAACTAGAAAGATATAACAAAAGCGAATTGCTCGAAATTACCAAAATCATCTTAGAATTAGAAGTCAAGAAATCAACGAGAAAAAGGAACTACAAAAAGCGTATTGTTGAAATACTAGTTCATGATGATTTGTTGTCTGATGAAAACATTACTAATATTTGGTCAACTCTGATCGACCAAAGCAAAATGCCACTTTTTTTTTTTTTTTTTTTGGATTGTGGGATCCATAATGAATAAGAAAGATTCTGACCCCACCCACTACAATGCCAAACGGGGACACTGCAGCAGCGCCAGTGTTTCGTAAGTATTACACCCAAACACCGCCATCAAACATTATGTCCATAACAGCTGTTGAGAACGCCCAACACTGGTACTCGCTTGACCACCTGATTGTCCCTTGTGAGCACCCCAAGGACACCCATCTACAGGAAATCAAGGCCAAAGTGGTTTGTTGGAGTTGGACCCCTCAACCACCAGGATTATCTCCTTTACTTCATGGGTCGTCACGCATAGCAAATACATGAGTGGACGTTCAAGTTCCAGAGAGGTAAACTGAAAATACAGAAAATTCTCTGGGAAATCCTCTCACCAGATACAGCCATCCACACTGAGAAAATAAAAAGATTTACTATGTCCTAACCACAATTATGTAGTTTGTTTAATACTTTTAAAGAGATGGTGATGGTTTATGTTTACGGCAACGATTACACGTTTATCTTATCAAAAACAATTCATTCAACACTTAAAATCATTACTTTGCTTCGGAAGAAAATGCCTTATTTCTGTATCTTGCTGATTTTAACATTGTTAATAACTTCTGTATACCTAACATGCACATTTAATTTCTAGGATGGCTAACTCTTGGTCCTTATAGTACTATATTGGATGGCCCAATAAAATTACTTTATATATATATGTAACAAGTTATTTACACATTTCTGCTTTCATAACCTGTAACTTATAAATATTAACAATTGCTTTCACATTGAATCTAAAGATTCAATAAAAGGAAAAAAAAAAGATGTTTAATCATATCGTGTAAGCTTTTTAAACAAGAGCAATTATACATGCAGCTAACAAAAATTCAAAGAACACATTACCACCTAATTTTACACGTTTGTACAGAAACGAAAAAAATGAAATAAATAAAAAATCCTTTCGGGAATATGAGATATATTACTGTTAATGAGCTACCTGTTCTATCACAAAATAGTTAGCTAAACAAGTCTCTAACTCTCCAAAATTGAAAACAAACATCTGTTGTTACTCTACTAGCTCTTACATAAACGTCATGAAAATTGATAATATATATAAACGTGAGAGCTTGTTAAGAGTTTAGTTTTAGTACTAAACAGTTTCACCAATTCCTTAAGTTCTCTGCTTGTCTGAGTTTCTAGTTGCATATTATTAAATAATTAATACTTAATAGTTGGAACGACAAAAATTGCAAATAATTCACGCGTCGAAATATCATCCTATTGAAATCCTAAGCGAAAAACCGCCATTCAAAATACAGGTTACGATATCTTACGTGCATATATACTACTAATACGCTTAAAACGTCACTAACATTTCCGCCACAACAATTTAAAAATTGCTAAAAGAGACTCCTGTGCCTACTACCCACCTAACTAGCTGTGGTCACGTCAGTGGAGCTAGCCCCTAAACCAGTGGTTCTTAACCTTTTTCATCGTCTTACCCCCTGAGACTCTCCAGGGTATAACCGTGACCCCTATAATAATTTTTGTAATGGTCAACTTCGCGTAAAGGTAGAATAAAACAAAACTATATAAAGATCCTAATTTATTGAGAATGTTATAAATAAATGACCTTGAGAAATGCTACAAGTGCTAAACAAATAGAAAACCCATGGAATTACTGAACATCATACAAAACCTACTGATTCACTCAGTGTTAGGGTTGATATATATAATGAGAAAATTTACTAAATACGATGGAAACTTTGATATTTAAATTTTAAGTTCGATGTATTAATATTATATAGTTACAAATTAGGCAATTCAAAACGTTGGTTGTAATATACGAAAAATTTTACTCAAAATTAGACAGGTTGTTGCGCAACAAGTATCTCGACGCGGTTTAACTGCCGCACTTCATCGTGTTTCTCATTGGTGAGCAGTTACAGGCACTTGCCACAAAAAACTACAAACTGCTCCGTGATTTCCCCAATAATTCTCAAACCTTTCGTGACCCTCGATAAACTCCAAAAGATCCCCAGGGGTCATGACCCCCAGGTTAAGAACCACTGCCCTAGACGGTTCAGATTACCACTACAAGATTTCTCTAGCTAAATTAACTTATCTGTGGATATTCGCTTTTAATATTCCAATAAATATATACATATTTTTTTAAGTAAATGGTAAACATATTATATACTTACTTAAGTAATTTTAAACCTAACAGAGCACTACATATCGACGGATAGGCACGGGAGAGTTTCTTAACATAAAATATATTTTATAAAGATATCTCAGAGTTGTAAATATGAGTGCTGAGAGTTGGGATTCTTTCAGAGTAGATGTATGGTATGGCTTGTTAGAGATAAATTCGAACAATAACACTGTGCAACAAATTTCAGGTTAAAAAAAAGTACAAGTTAAGTAAGACTTGTTTCTGGGTCAAAAAATTGTCCTGATTCTGAATCTGACCTTTATTCCTCCAGATTATGCACCGTTTTCCTGTACCATGAACCATATGTTTTATAATATACTGCAAAATATCGCGTATTGAACACAACATTGCAAATACTGAAAGTTACAAAAAACAAAACAAAAATTTAGTTGGTATAACAAAACATTTATTGGTTATGAATTAAAAACACACACCTGTCAGTTTAAACAACTTTTGTTCTTCTAAGCCTCTTGTGTGAAGTGTGATCTTCTTTTTTTATACTCCAGCAGTAGTCTGCCAACATGCCAGGGTTCCATTTTCCTTTAAATCATCGCTCTATCACTGAAATATCCTGATGGAATCTCTCGCCATGTTCATCACTCACATCACCAAGATTTTCCGCAAAAAAATCCAAATGAGAGTGGAGCACATGAACTTTTTAGAGACATGTTACATCCAATATCATGATAATGACTCAGCAGATCATTCACAACTTGCACATAGTCTTCTGAACGATGGTTCCCCAGGAAGTTATCACAAACTTTCTTGAATGACTCAAAGTCAAGCTTCTCTTTTCTCTTGAGATGTGTGATGAAGGTTTCATCAAGTACAATTTTTCGAACTTGGGGACCTATAAAGATACCTTCTTTAATTTTAGCTTGACTCAGGGAAGGAAACTTCTCTGCAAGATATGCAAATGTGGAGGATTCCTTGTCCAAGGCTTTCACAAATTGCTTAAACAAACCAAGTTTAATATGCAAAGGTGGTAAAATAATTGTATCACTTTTCACAAGTGGTTTGTGCATGGTGTTGTGTTTCCTTGCTCAATTTCATCTCGGATAGCCAATCCTTGCGTACATAATGTTCAGTTCTTGCTCTGGAGTTCCATAAGCACAAAAAGCAGCAAAATTTAGTATAGCCAAGCTGAAGGCCAGTAAGCATGGCCACAACCTTGAAATCTGCACAAATATGCCAGTTATGGTCATCATACTGTATGCTTGTTAGAATTGCTTTCAGATTTTCATATGATTCTTTCATGGTTGTGCTATAAGCTATGGGAACAGAAGGCAGAGTGTTACCATTGTGTAGCAGAACAGCTTTGATGCTGTCCTTGAATGCATCTATGCAAAGTCGCCAGTTGGTGTTATCATATGGTATTTCCAGTTGCTCAAAAAGTTCAGTGATGTCATTACAAAAGCATAAGTCATCCTTCATGGTGAATAATGCAAGCAGATCCTCTGTACGTTTCCTGTACAGTGTTATCTTCACTCCTTTCTCAAGAAGATTACGTTCTTGAAGCCTTGATGCCAGAAACTCACTTTTGTCTTTCGTTAAATAGAGATCCCTGCACAAGTCATTTAGAGCCTCTTGAGAAAATGGTATTGGTTTATTCTCGCTTTCTGGATGATTGGGCTCCACATATTCACCACTGGAATGTTCATCTGCACTGCTGGAACTCTGCATTTCTTGATCTGGAGGTTTGGGCACAGGTAAATTTTCTGAGTGCTCTACTGAGCGCATTGCTGATTGCAAATTTGGGTAAACAATGTGTTTCTTTTTCTTTGCTGTAGTACAGCCTGTAAAGTTTTGCTGACAGAAATAGCAATCATTAGAGTAATCTTTCTGCTCACGCCAAATCATTGGCACACCAAACTTCATGTAAACATTATTTCCTGCATACCAGGCACTCAATGTCTTCACACATGTAAGGCAACACACATGAGAAGCCCATGACTTGTCCTGGTCTCCTAAGTCACAAACGAAGTACGCCTTGTACATTTGCTTGATATGGCGTGTAATACTGCGCTTTTCTTTAGCAAAAGTTAATTCCCCACATATGTAATAGAATCTGTTTGGATCATTTTTGCACTGTCTTGCACTCATTGTTGAAAACAAATAAGATCTGAAAGAAAAAAAAATAACATTAAACACAAGCTTTGAAGTATAAAGTATTAAGTGATAAACTCAATTAAATATAAGCACACAATAATAAACCAGAAAATATGATTTTAAACTGTACTGTGCTATTTATCATATCACATTGTAGGTGTTACTAAGATTGGTCTCTAGCCCTGGGTTGAAAACCATTTTACAATGCGGTAGAGAATTTTATTTAATAATAATGACAAAAAGGGTATACAGTGACAATTCTGCAAAAACCATGCCTAATTCAACAAAAAGAAGGCCAGAAATGGATTTCCTATGTCATTTTGCATATAAAAATGGCCACAGATCTCTTGTACTTTTTTGAGTGTTGCACAGTGTAATCAAACAGTCCACAATCTACTTGTTTTAAAATAATATATTCAAAACAAATCAAACTTATGTATAAAAATCAGTTGCACTATAGGATATCACAGTTATATCTAAAACTCAATAATTCTCTTTCTTGTCAAAGTCCAAACAGGTTACTTTAATTACTGTAAAGTCTAAACAACAAAGACGAATTATTTTATCTGCTCTGTTTCTTACTGTACAATCTGCGACAAATTAATTTACGTTACTCCGTAAGTTACCATAGTTGTATCTTGAAATTTAAATAATTGTTTTCTTTTCGCTAAAGTCTACACAAGTGGGTTCAATTATTTCAGAAGACCCTTTCACAAGACAAATTACTTTCCTCAACTCTGTGAAGATTACTTTAAAATGTCGCCCGTTATGGCTAATCACTCACACACCAGCTGACTTCAGGTTTTCTAATTTTTTGACTGAATAAACTTTCACTCCACTGAGGCATCGAATTGTCGAAACCTTAGAGGTGCTGTATTGGAACAGTACTTAGTTAAGGTAACTAGAAGAATACCAAAAATTCGAGTTACGCGACGTTAACAGTATTGGTAAAGCTTAGATAACAGCATAATTCTAAACATAACGTGAGACACAACTCTCTCTCTCACATACATAACACAAGCTATTTTTTATTGAATTTCGTCGTGATTGCATAGCTGGCCACATGGCTTTATACTAATATTTTCAAGGTGTATCTCTGCTATGTATTTGGCAGTTGAGAGTCACGGCGAGTTGCTTTTTTTTTTTTTTTCCTTCCTAGTTCTTGAAGGCTGTTAGGCTTTCATATAACATATCTAAAAATTACACAAACAGTTACATTTGATACGGTTTCAGCAGACTTTCCACGAAAGTAACTATATGCCTGTTTGCGAGTTATCTACATGTACCGAAATATTGATTTGTATTTTTTTTATTTTAAAATTACTTTTAATGGATAATTCATGAAATATTTCGATCAACTTATAGTTGATAATAATCCATAAAAGTTACACTTTACTTTTCTGTTTCCGTGGTACAGAGACTGGCTTAATAGCTAGCGGCCCGGAATGAGAATCCAATGTTTTATGGTATGCGTCCTGTTGACGTAGAAAAATGCGCTCCGCACTTTAAGGCTTCATATGTATCACAAGTTCGATGGTTAAGTCCTACTATTGTATAAAACGAGCAGTCCAACAGTTGGCGGTGGATATAGTTGACTAGCTGCCTTTCCTCTTATCTACCGGAAGCTATGCTACAGCTATGCTGCGTAGTTTTGCGCGAAAATTTTAAAAACTGAACCGTCAAATAAAACACTGAATGTGTCTAATATGTTTTGTGGCATATTTCCATAATAAATAAATGACACTTTTTAAAATACGAATACATATTAAACACTGGAAATAAATACAAAATATCCAAAATAAGGGTATTCTATACTTTTCCTTAAGATATTTTAAAATTCTCTTGTGTTAAAGATATGAAGCTAAAGTTTGCAAATACACAAATGTTTTTAAAAAATGAGTCTGTCCCTTGTCTCAAATACAAAAAGAAGAAATCCTAAATAGCTACGATACTTGAAATTCTTTTAGGCAGGGTTAGAGTAAATTAGCTATAACATCTTCAACGTGGTCAAATACACCAATTGAAAGGGCTTGACAACCCAAGTCCAAAACAGTAATTATACCTTAAACTGGTCAAGAGATGACGTAGCTACGAGCTAACGGCTTGTACTCGAAAAATTCTAGGCCATTCTACGAGCCACTCTACCTATCTAATAATAGATTATAACAGTGTAACATGTAACAAAATAAAATATACTATAGCAGTGCGAGACTGAACAGTTTCATACCCTACGTGTTTCGATGTCTTACTACGTCATTAAAAATATTTTTAAATTATTATTTATTCGAAACAGCTGTGTGAAAACTTACAGAAATGTTGTCGTAATCTTAATTCTCTTATATCATAGTTTTTATTAAGAAATTACAGTGCCTCACATATTTTACATATAACCTATAAAGTTTTGTGTGTGTGTGTGTGTGTGTGCGAGCGAGCGAGCGAGCGCGCGCCAAGAGCAGAGTGCATAATTTATTCTGAAAGTAAAAATATCGATTCAATTTTATTTAAATCGTTTCTGAATTAAGATGTTTTCTGTTATATCATCAATGTATTTATGAAAAAAAAAACACCTCTCTATGAACCTAGACTGTAAGAAATCGTCAATTATTTTTCTAGTTTCATTGTCATATATATCATTTTATACCTTCAGTATACAGACTTAACACCAATATTAAGTAATACAGTTATTGCTATGCAACATGACATATAAGCAGTTATGAAATAATAATCCGTGATGATGAGAAAAGCCACTTGTAGAGAAAAATATGTGAAAACGGCTGGTATGGATAGAGAAAAAAAAAACTATGTGGAGGATCGAACAACGTTTCGACCTTCTTCGGTCATCGTCAGGTTCACAACGAAAGAGGTAACTGACCACATGTTTGAAGGCGGTTGTGTAATTGAGTGTAGGAATGTAGAGGGCATGCTTAGATGTTGGATGTATTTATTAATATAGATATAAAGGTATTCCTTTCTATTGGTTTATTTTGGGCTTGAGTTATTATATAAGTAAGGATTTTTAATTTCGCGTTTGTTTCTTTATTTAGTATTTGGGTGTTTCCTGTGGTTATGCTGTGCTTATTTGATGTGCAGTGTTCAAAAACGTGTGAAGGTGACTTTTTGTGTTCTTTGAATCTGGTTTCTATTTTCCTACTTGTTTCTCCAATATAGAAGTCGTGGCAGTTATCACATTGTATTTTATAAATAATGTTGGTGTTGTGTTTGTCATTGTAGTTTTTACATAGTATAGACCTCAGATTTTGCCTGGTTTTTAAATAAATTTGACATTAACTGGAATGTCATATTTTGTTACTAGTTTTTTAGTTGGTTATTTTGCTGGAATATACATTCCTTGGGACTCAGCACATGAAACAAAATAAAAACTCAACATACTAAGAAACCAAATAAACAGCCATAAAACTATGCTCACCAGATAAAATAAAACAATACTTTATCAACATCACTAAGTTTCCTCCACACACCACAGAAAACATTATATGCACACACCTAGACAAAAACCAAAATCAAATAACAAAAGTAAATATACTCCACGATTTAAAATATCACAAAACCATATAATGCTGAATACCATATATTCCCGACATCAGCAGAAAAATGTAATACCAAATTTATTCAGAAACCAGGCACAAAACTAGGGTCTATACCATGTAAAAACTACAATGAAATTATTTAGAAAATACAATATGATAATTGCCAGGACTTATATATTGGATAAACAAGTAGAAAAATGGAAACCAGATTCAAAGAACATAACAAAATTACCTCACACGTTTTCGAACACTGCAGTCAAATAAATACAACATAACCACAGGAAACACTCAAATACTAAATAAAGAAACAAACACAAAATTAAAGAAGCCTTACTTATACAACAACTGAAACTCCAAATAAACCAATACAAAGAAAAACCTTTATACTTATATTAATAAATATATCAAACATCTTAACGCGCCCTCTACATTCCTAAACTCAATTACACAACCGTAAACATGTGGTCAGCTACCTCTTTCTTTGTGAACCTGACGATGACCGAAGAAGGTCGAAACGTTGTTCGGTCTTCCACATAGAGTTTTTTTCTCTCCTCATACCAGCCATTTTCACATATATTTTTCTCTACAAGTGACTTTTCTCGTCATCACGGATTATTATTTCATAACTGCTTATGTGTCATGTTGCATAGCAATAACTGTATTACTTAATATTGGTGTTAACCCTGTATACTGAAGGTATAAAATGATGGACGATTTCTTACAGTCTCCGTTCATAGAGAGGTTTGTTTTTTTCATAAATACACTGATGATATAACAGAAAACATCTTAATTCAGGAACGATTAAAATAAAATTGAATCGAAATTTTTACTTTCAGAATAAATTATGCACTTGGCTCTCGGCTAGGTAAATATTGTTAAAAACCACATAAGCAAAGAAAATATCAAAATTTAATAATAGGTTGAATAATTATAAAGTTTATTTATCTTTATTTAAAGGATGACGACATTTCGAGCTAGCGCTCTTCTTCAGGACGCAAGTTTACTAGGATAGGTGATTTCGCACTACTGTACGCCTTTACTGTTATTATACCACCACTCACAATATTTAAATCACACATGCCCAAATGTGCAAACAGTAAACGAACTATTTTACCTGAATGTGTACATTTTGGCTATTCAGACTCTTCCTCTTTCAAAAGTAACTGAAGACACACAAGCTTTTATATTGGTTAGATTACCTATTCATCTTACAACAAAAAGAAAAAAAAGAAAATCATTTATGGGTATTATTCCTCAAAATAATAGCTAAATAAAAGATTAATATAGAAATTTAAAAATAGTTATTTAAAACGAAAAGGATAACTAACTCAAGCATAATAAGAAAGTTTATTCAATGATTTTATGGCGCCCAAGGTAACAATTAATAATATGAAATGCATTTGATGTACTACAGAACATGCGACAAAATAAAGCAAATCTGTATACGCGAAAACTCTTTAGAGTCAAAATTCATGTTACATCATATTCACAGTTATATCTTTTTGTCTTGTTATTCTCACATTTCTCCGCCTCAACTTTTATTGCTTGAATATTTTAATGTAATAAAGTACTGTAGGAATGTAGTTTATGTTAAAAACTGGTTCGAAATCTCAAAATTGTGTGTTTAGCATTATGATAAATAATCAACAAATCCCAGTTCCTCCCTTTTTCAGTATTAATGTATTTTGTTTTTCAGAAATAATACTCAAAAAGTAATGTATTCAAGTTGAATTGTGTGTATAATTTCCTTTTAGTTACAGTGATTAAAAATATTAAAAACTTTTTATGATTATATTACACTGCCTTTTTTCTCTTTTTTTTTGAAATAAAACTGCATCCCCCCAAAAAACAAATGCCCGCTATTTCGTTCTATTGACCCAAACTGGTAACCAAATAGTTTTCTTGTATATGCATTTTCACGAGATGCTAATTCCCTACTAAACTCTGATACACACTGGGTTACCTTTAAAACAATTACATAACTTTCTTACAGGTGTAGTTCCGGCTAAAAGAATTTTGTGTATAACAACTTAAAAAAAAATCATTTCGCTATTATCTATTTAGCTACATTTATATTACAGCAGGTTTAAAATATCAAGCTGAATCTTTTTCAACCACAAACAAATTCAAGAATAATGATTAATAATACTGTCAAACTTCAATAATCAGCTAAACAGATCGTGTTTAGTATAAATCACATTTCCAATTATTATAAATAGCCTCCCATTTCATTAAATAACAGGTGTATCATCTAAGATTGCTTGTATAAGCAGCCATTACTGTGCAAAACCATTCCACGTATTTATGAGAAACAAAGATTGTTCGAAAATTCGTTACTGTTTAAACTCGCCCTACAGAATTGTTTGATGCAATATGACACGTTCTTGAAATAATCTAAAATATGCGAATGAAAAAACAAAAGTATATTTCACATACAAACATGCATAATTATGCATGTATATTCAAAACAATATTTTCGTAATTATTTGACAACCTTTCTTACCAGACACTGTAGTTTTATCAAACGTTTTTGATAGATGGAAAAATACTGTGAACGAAATAGCTGTATTTTTTTATAATAATGTACATTCCAATATTATAGTCTGTATTTCTCCAATGTGGCCCATAACATTTAAAAAAAAAAATCAAAATGTCTGCACTTCTATTACCGATAACCCTGTTTTAATACTTAAAAATGTTTAAACAAACTAAATAGTTAATAATTTTATTATGAAAGAACTAATCAGGGTTACCTTATACATGATAATAAATGACTGGCTCTTAAATCAAAATCACTACTATAACAATACAATTATAGCAAGGTTTACCAGTGTATTTTACATAAATATAAATTAAATATAGGGTTACATATATTATAGCAAGTGGGCGATTTTGTTGGCCACCAGTAAGATACCCACTTAAAGCAAAACACATACAAACAGTAAAAACTGTGCGCTTCCCCTAGGTTTGTAAGATGAAAACAGACTAGTACGAATATGGAGAAAGTTATCGTTATTGATGATTGTTGGTCCCTGGTCCATGAAGGCGTGTCACATGCTCCATCTTCTGACCCGGTGAAATGAATCCCCGCCCACAAGAGTCACACTTATGTGGAAATTGCTTGGTATGTTTGTAAATCACGTGCGACTTAAGAGTACTGGCCTGCGTAAACGACTTAAAGCAAAGGGTACAGGTGTACGGTCGCTCCTTCGTATGTACGCGAGTGTGACAGATAAGCGTGTTTCGAAGCGAAAAAGTTTTGCCGCAATCCATACACTGGTAGGGCCGTTGTTTAGTGTGACTCTTTAAATGAGATTCTAGATTTCTCATAGCAACAAATGTTTTACCGCAAACAGGGCACGGCAAGCTTAACCCACCTAAGAGTTTGTGGTTACGATTCGTCTTCCCGCGTTCCAATAGAGGAGCATCCGATTTGTTATTGTCTATGGTCACGTGGAGATTTGAGGCAGCCACTGAAGTTGTGCGTTGCTCATGGGTTCTATCATATATACGACCTAGTGTATCATCAGAAAAAGAATCACTTTCTTTCGATGGTGGACAATCACCAAGTTGTTTGTGTCCAACACTGCAATCCACAGCATTCATATGTTCTATTACATGAACTGAAAGACTTCTCAAAGACACAAAAACCTTTCCACACTGGTTGCAAACTGGACGTTCTCCTGCCCTTTCGTAAGTGATGGAGCCGCGTGCCGCAAAGGTTGCTGGGAGCTTGGACGCCGTCTCGTGCTCATTGACGCCAGTTACATTCGTAATAAACAAATCTCGATTTAAACTATCCGAGTAAAGGTACATATCTCTTTCGTTTTTCTTCCTGAGGTCAAGAGGACCCGACTCTTCTAAACTGTATGAGGTAGCAGTCTTCCAGTTCTTAATCTGGAACCAAAGAATAATGTATAATAAAATATATTATAGGGGAAAAAATGAAATTACATATTCATTTTGTCAAATGCACAAAGCGATTTGAACAATATCTGACATTTTGAAAAAAATCAAGTAAAGCTTTTCGAGTACATAACTTAAAGAAATAAAAAAATGAATTACAACTACTTATGGCTAACTTCTGATTTCTTACTATTTTTCTGTCAATTTAAAAAAAAACTCAGCTTTTCTGAACGAAATTTATTTTTAAGACAAAAAGTTCTACGAGTACAATAGCAGGCACCGTTTCTTATAAAATTCATCCTTTTGCACTGCAATAAAGCAAATCAATGGAACTGCACTCGAAGGTATCGCCATCTACTGACTTTCAGGATAAAGGTTAACGTAGATTGTGAATATCGTTGATAAAAGAACAAAATATATACATTTATTAGGATGTAATATATAGTCAAAACTTCCTTTAGACCGCATACTGACACAAGTACTTTAAACAAACTTGATTTTGAGCTTGTATAATTGCTAATATAATTAAGTTAATACGGTTATATCAATATAGCGTATATTACAGTTAGAAATAAATGTACACTATCCACTAAACATACAACTTTTACTTTGTAGAAAATTTAGGATTACATGAAAAGCTATAGTTTTATATTTCATAACAGAAACTAATATGCAGTATAAAAGCAAATTCAAGGAGTTAAGTTGAAATAAATGGAAAATTTTATTCGTAGAAAACCAACAGGATATTTGGTTTGTTTACATAAAAAAAAGGCTGCTTTATCACTCTCTCCCTCAAAAAATATAAGTAACTGACATCACTAGTTGTATTAGGAAGAGACAAATGTAGTTTAAACTACATAGGCGACAAAATTAAATAACGCGTTGAACATCAAAATTATTGTCAACCTAACATCATATTGATACAAACATATTCTAAACATCATATCACAAAGGAAATACTTTCTTATAATGTACAACACAGTCGAGTGTGATAGCCTTGCCCTAGTGGTTATCAGGCTAATCTGTTCATTCTAAATGAAATAATGATAAGCATACATCTTAATGAAGGGCCTATGATCTCGGTGTTTTAGAACGGGTTGTGAGAAAGACAATTAAAAGTATCCAGATACTGTATACAAGTGTATAGAAAAATATTTTTACGTGCAAAGCTACACAACGGTTACCTACGCTAGTCGTTTCCAATTTTGAACCAACGTAATAAAAGGAAGTCATAGCTAATAACATGTTCCCCACTGCCAGATCTTGGACTACAAGAATCGAAAAGTGGAATATGATCTTTACTCCAAAGTGCGGAGGGCGATTTTATGGCAATTGAATGTGAACAATATACCACCACATTCAATTTCGGCACACCAACCAATTGGCTACGCCCGGCCAGTACAAAAATAATACAAACAAGAAACGAGTTTGTTTACGCTGTAACGCCGCTTTACAAGATTTTCTAGTAAGTAACATTTTAGTATAGTTTTTCGAGGAATAAAGTTTATTGCGTATTTTAATACACCAGTGTTCCGTTTTGTCTTTAACAATGCGTTTATACAACATATTATTTAAACACCATACGTTGTTTGGAATAAGCAATACTGCTGTAAGTAGAGATACTTATTTTTATTCATTAAGCTTTACCATAAAGCAGAGGCGATTTTGATAGTATTAGAGTACATCTTCGAAGAACCATATACTTCTCCTAATTTATATAGTATGAAGTAAAATCCAGTACACGTATAAATTTCACTATCGAAATATGGTCTATAAATATCAAACCTACACTTACGTGTGTGTTTTTCTTATAGCATAGCCACATCCGGCTATCTGCTTAGCCAACCGAAGGGAATCGAACCTCTGATTTGAGCGTTATAAATCCCGAGACATACCGCTGTACTAGCGGGGGCTACACTTACGCACTTAGAAGTCTTAAAATATATCATCATCAATCAAATATTAATAAATGTTACTATTATGAATATTAAACATTTCAAATTTTACGCTATATAAAAACACTATTCTGAAAATGAAGCAACATTAAAACAAACCGAATGCAGTAACAAAACACCTATCTTATAAGTCAATATTATAAATCGGTACAAGTTAAAACGATCATATCGCTACGTTAGACAACATTAATTCGCTCTCAGCCTTTTATAACTAAATGATAAGTTAACCGCATTTCACCTGTAAATGATTTGCATTTAAATTCATCATTTTATGTTAAATTACGGAGTTAATAATTACTTTCTACGAGTTTGAATATAGGCATTACTAACCGAGGGAAAAAGTAAATGCATAAAGTTCCCAAAGTAATGCGTTTGTGCTTATTTGTCTCGTGCGGCCCCTATATGTTCATTAAATAACATGAATACAAGAAAAATGCTTCCTTTACTTAAATTAATATACAAGCTATAAAAACGTTTCTACTGACAGTTGAATAAAATAAGCTTATTAAAATAAATTTGCAAATTCTTACCAAACATCCGTAAGACATCCCCTCTTCAATTACAGGTAACTTCCCAATACGATCCAACAGAAGAAACAGTAACCTGTGCATATATGAGTGTGTATACACTACTAGCAAGTTACAAGTACATATAGATACAATCGTAACGAGTTGTGAATAAGCATATGTAACACGACAGAGGGCGCGCTAATTTACCGAGGCAGGATATTTATGAAATTTTGGTTTTACAGGGGTGGAAAGTGATAACAGTTAAACATAACTTTGTACTGTTTAAATTATTTTAAACAATATATTAAAACCTTTACGATTTCAGGAAGTTAATGCTGTATAATTCAAGTAAAAGTTTCAAAAACAAAATAATAAAAGTTTCAATTGAAGGGAAACCTTGAACCGCAAACTGAAAAATATAAAGGTCTTATCTTACGAAACATGGTGTCGTACGTATGAGAAGATACTCTTTCTTTTTCTTTTTTTTCACACTGCGGTTCAAGCTTCAAAGCTATTTCTTGAGTCCTATTTTCCTTTTCCTAAAAACATATATATATTACGGAAAAAGCATTTAACTAAATGGTAAATACCAGAAAACTAGAAAATATAAAAATAATTATATGTTATAACTTAAGAACGAGACGACATAATTGAGGAATAAGGAGTGAAGACAGGAACGTAAGTACCATACTACACTGAATATAGCAAGGTATATTAGTTATCTTGCTTAATTGATGTGATAAGATCAAATGTAACTTTTTATTCCCCCCCAGTCTGTACGGTTTTGCATAAGTAATACGAACTCAGCGCTAGGACTGCGCCCTCATCCGGCAGCTGCCCCTCTACCATTTTATAATATACAGTAGCAACGTCTCTGAATAAACTAGAAAACTTGTTTATTTATCATTGTTTTAAAATGTTCTGTCTTTGGGTTGATTGCTTTAGATTATTTGACAAAATTTGTACCAAATCCACTTCATATCACGATAATGAGTTATTTCCTTCATTAAATTCCCATTACTTATAGGCCTAATTTCATAAACAAACCTTTTAATATAAACTCCGAAACTAATGCATTCCAAAGTTCTAAAATAATGTTTCAACATAAATTTCGAAACTAACAGTATGTACGCCTAACCTAATTAACTGTGATAGATAAGCAGATAATCACCGAATAACTTGAATATTAGAACAGATTCATAACTCTCACTGTTAACATTGAATAACTTTTCTGGTACAGAACTGAATCATTAAAGAACTACTCGTTGACTTTTCACAATGAATCGCAGAACCACACCACCACTGATTACCCACATGTATACCATATTCTCCTTCTACTCACTAAACGATTCTTTTATTTGTTTTTTTGAAATCATAATATCATACGCCCCTTGTGAGCATCTAAATTAAGACATTGTAAACAAAGCTTACGATATTATTAAGCACAAATATTCATAATGGGTTATCTGTGCAGTGCCCTTCCTAGGTATGAAAGTCAGATTTTTAACAGTAAACGTCCTCATACCCACTGTTTAGCCACGTGAGGACGAAACAAGAAAATAATGGTAAGTTCTGAAATTAATATTTGGACACTTTGGGGTAAGATTAATGTTTGAAAAAATAATCAAATTTAATGTTGAATTTTTTGTTCAATAGACCTTACAATAAATCTATCTTTCATTAGAAATAAAACACGAAAGCTGAAGTTAGGAGTACGTATGTACCACAATTTTAAAATAAACGACACGGCTCTGACTAAACTAAAGGATGACAAGTTTTAGCAAATCTAGACATATCTCGTAGCAGTCTTCAACGAAATATTGGTTGTCTCTAGTTGGCCTCTCATATGTTAATAGGATGCGCATAATGTGTTTAGCGAAAATGTAAACAGAATATCTCTTGGTTGTACTTGCACCTGTATCAAATACATAATAAGTAGTTAACGCTGTGAAATGAAACAAAGTTTAAATATGCTGGTATTATTCTCAGTATAATAATAAATAGCATAAAATTAATTATCTTATACAGTCCCAACTTCCAATGGCTACAGTAACAAATCAGTTGCAGTCACTGGAACAATTTGTTTTTTTTAACTGTATATCGTAGGTTAACTATAAGATCTTGTGTCCTCAAAAAACAAACCCATAAAAAGAATAAATGTTTTCCGACAGTTTTGAGAGAAAGCATGGTTACAAGTTATTTGGTTGTAGTAAAAATATTATTTTGACATCTGATGACGGGCTAACACGTGGTGTTATACCTACATACTATATATTTCTTTCTCCTATAGTATACGTATATATTTTTCAAATGTTCCGTTCGATACAGCTGAGGTGGTGTGCTGATTTAACCCTACATGTTATTTTCTGTAGCTGGATTCAGTCATAAAAGCAATCTAGTGTTTTAAGGGACACTTGTATTGTGCCTAACATTAACTTGTGAATGTGGGACTGCTCAACAATTGTAACAAAAAGAAGAGAGACTTTCTAATACTAGTTATTCAGTTTTGTCACTCATAAAGAGAATGTGGAATGCAGTGTCGTATTTTCCGTGTCACTGCCTTTACAGGCAGCAAACCAGCGTTGAAAATTTTTTTTTTTAAATAGTATTTTAGTCAATGTAAAATATTTGAATCTCATCCAGAACTAATACAAATATATAATTAGTTTAGTGTGTTTTTTTCTTATAGCAAAGCCTCAAAGGGCTATCTGCTCAGCCCACCGAGGGGAATCGAACCCCTGATTTTAGCGTTGTAAATCCGGAGACATACCGCTGTACTAGCGGGGGGCAATTAGTTTAGAAAAAGCAGCGACAAAGATGTTATTTACATCTTTCAACGCAATGGCTGTACGAGTACCTATATTATATCTTTGTTGCCTATGGTTGTGTGCGTCGAAGAATGTCAACCTATCAGCATGCTTTGTTTGTTGTTGTTTTTTTAATTTCGTGCAAAGCTACACGAGGACTATCTGCGTTAGCCGTCCCTAAGTTAACAGTGTAAGACTAGAGGGAAGGGAGCTAGTCATCGCCACCTATCGCCAACTCTTGGGATACTCTTTTATCAACGAATAGTGGAATTGGCCGTACATTATAACGCCCCCACGGCTGGGAGGGCGAGCATGTTTGGCGCGACGGGGATGCGAACCCGCGACCCTCAGATACGAGTCGCACGCCTTAGCCCACCTGGTCATACTGGGCCTATCAGCATGCTTAAACAACTTTAGGGGCATATCGCTCACGATTGCAGTACAAAATAGAATTATAAATGCCTAGCAGCGATAATTCAGTATTATTTATTGTGCTAAATGTCAATTTATATGTAGTTATGCATTTTCCATGATGATATTTTTATTATTATTATTTAAGTGTGTGTGTGTATATATATATATATATATACCAAAGCCTCGGGCCATGATACACTACTGATGGAACAGTTTTGGCTTCTTCAATGAGATTCGATTTTGACTTAAAGGAGTAAAAGACTTTTTGATGAAGTATTGTCTCTGTCTTAATATCTACAATATTTAGTATATTAAACGTGTGCATATATTTTTCTTTTGATGAAGCTACTACTTTGTGTTTATTTTGACCAACTGAAGTTTATTTTACTTTCTTCTATTGAAATATAGTTTGTCTTTTGCCATTTACCTTATTGCAGTTTATTTTACTGTTTAACTCAGCTTTAATCACAACAAAAAATAGTAATTCCAATTTCTACAATCAACCAGTGTTTTATTTGTCTTTTATCTTTGATAAGTAAAATTGTTTGTGTTTATAATTATCATAACATTTAAACTCGATTACCTTTGTTTCCACCTTCAACAAAATACTCTGCTTTCACATGGAGATTCACGAATCTCTTGTTGTTATGAGAACAACGTAACTGTGTACTTGGTTTACCTTTGGAATATCAGAGTGGTGCCATTATGAAAGTTAATATGGTTTACTTCTTATTAAAAGCTTACAACTGTAATACTATCAGCGAGGTTAATCATTTATGTGAAATTGGCATCAAACACTTTTGACCAATGGTGAATTATCCTTAAAGACTCAACACTGTATGGATTATCAAGTCAATTGCAAATTAATGGTACCTCTTTCTGCACTGTTGAAATTGAATTGCCAAGAAAGACGAATAAAAAGTAAATCAGAACTAACTTACAAAAATGAAATAAGTTTGTTTGTTATTAAGTATAAAGCTATACATACGGTTATCTGTGCCCTGCTTACCACAGGTATAAAAACCCGATTTTAGGCATTTAAGCACAAAGCCACTGCTACCGTACTAATGAAAATAAAATTGGCATTAGGTTTATTTCTGGTGAGAAAATCCAAAACAACTCCTATGAAAACAGTGACTTGCACAAGGGGTGGCTGGATATGTTCAAGTTTTTTGCCTTGCTGGCGTCATGGATCAAAATTCCTCTTCTTCCGAGTCATAAAAATGTTCACAATTATTAAAAGATACGCTTGATTCCATACGTTGCTTGCAGCTGAATAGGGATACAAGAGGATTTGTTTGTCTTTTACAAATCTTTACACTACATGTATCAGAGGCAACTCACAATATCCCTGAAAACGCCTTATCTCTCAAACATGGCTTACTTTTTAATGCTTGAAAAGTTCCCCTTTTATTAATAAGATCCTGCTTTTTTAATGTCCTCTGCATATTACTAACGAAAATTGAAGTTATTTTGATATTCCTTTAGAGTATTGAATTTGTACGCCTTTTCTAATTCGTTATCTTGCTTCTGTAACTCTCGTTTAACGTAGTTATATAATTATATGGCGTATGATCCTGCATACTAATGACTTTTTAATTATTGTTTAATATATATGTTACAAGATAAGTAAAACATGAAAGCAAATTAAAATCGAAATATTAACATAGATCATACATGCTGATTTCATAATAATAGTGGCTCAGCGGTATGTCTGTGGCCTTACAACGCTAAAAACCGGATTTCGATACCCGTGGTGGGCAAAGCACAGATAGCCCATTGTGTAGTTTTGTGCTTAATTCAAAACAACAACAATCATAATTTAATTTTCTTTATTTTGGTTTAAACATTTTCATTTTGATAGTATGTTAACTTGAAAAACACACATTTTTATTTTCCTCACTGTTTAATAGTGGCACGCAAGATTAAAAAAACAAGACAGAAAAAATAAACGATATCTATAAAATTTATACGTTTAAAGATGGCAGGTCAAAAAGTTCTGTCGTTTAAGAGAAACGCTGAGCCATCAGTGTTTTGCCCATAACAGATACACTGCTAGATAAAATCTTAAGGCCAATGAACATAAAGAAAAAATATGCATTTTGCGTTGTTAGACTTATCCACTTATTTAAGTAGAGTTTCGAAAGATAAAAATAAGAAAAGTGAAAATAAAAATAAAAACTTTATTAGAATGTAATAGGGAAAATGTGAACATTATGAATTTAGCCTAAATACTAGCTGGTCAAAAGTTTAAGACCATGCCAAAAAGAAGTCCTAAACAGGGTAAGAAATGCCCAACAAGAGGTTTCAGTAGTGAGTTGCACGGCCGTCATTGCGAATAACTGTAAACATTCGCTTTGGCATGATCGATATAAGCGTTTCCAGAAGGCTGGTTTGAATGTTATTCCAAGTGGTTAATATGGCTTCACGAAGATCATGCACTGTTTGGAACTGACCTCCATTTCTATAGACTTTCCTCGCCATCCACCCCCAAACATTTTCAACGGGGTTCAGTTCGGGCGAACACTCTGGATGGTCCAAAAGAATCACGTTACTCGCCATGAAAAAATCCTTTGTCCTACGGGCATTGTGGATTGCAGCGTTGTCCTTCTGAAATATCCAGTCATTTTCACACAAGCGAGGGCCTTATTTAATCAATAAGGATGCTCTCTCCAACATACCAATGTAGCCAGCTACTGTTTGACGCCCCTGTATAACCTGAAGCTCCATTGTTCCATGGAAGGAGAAAGCACCCCAGATCATGATGGAACCTCCTCCACTGTGTCATGTAGAAAATGTCTCCGGTGGAATATCCTTATCGTGCCAATAACGTTAGAAGCCATATAAACCCTCCAGATTAAATGTTTTCTCATCAGAGATCAAAACCTTCTTCCACTTTTCCACTTCCCATGTTTGGTGCTTCTTAGCAAAGATTAACCGAGCTGTTTCGTGGTGTGGAAGGAGGCGTACCTTTTGAAGAGGTTTACAGTTTTGAAAACCTCTCTCTCGTCTTATTGTTCTTGAGCTGCATTCTACGTCCGTAAGGGCCTTAATCTGGTTCGACGATCGGCTGGTGTCTTGCCGGACAACCCGTCGAATCCTCCTGCTCAACGCCAGCGAAATTTTCTTGGGCCGACCACTTGAAATTCTCGTTCCGTATCCCTCAGGGCCTTTTAAGAAATTTGCAACAGCAGTTTTATTACGCCCAATCTCACCAGCGATGGCACGTTGAGAGAGACCTTGCTTTTGCAGCTCGACAATTCTGCCGCGTTCAAACTCTGTCACCTTTCTAGCCTTTGCCATGTTTTTACCCAATGTAACACAGGAGTTGTCAGTGAGAGATGTTGACAATGCTAATGCTTGAACACAAATGATTAAATTTCGTTACGTGTTTACTCATTAATGCTTCGTTTCAGTGTGGTCTTAAACTTTTGACCAGCTAGTATTTAGGCTAATTTCATAGTGTTCACATTTTCCCTTTTAAATGCTGAAGAGTTTTTTATTTTTATTCCCCCTTTTCTTATTGTCATCTTTCGAAGCTCTACTTAAATAAGGGCCGGGCATGGCCAGGTAGGTTAAGGCGTTCGACTCGTAAACTGAGGGTTGCGGGTTAGAATCCCCACCGCACCAAACATGCTCATCCTTTCAGCCGTGGGGGCGTTATAATGTGACGGTCAATCCCACTATTCGTTGATAAAAGAGTAGCCCAAGAGTTGGCAGTAAATGGTGATGACTAGCTTCCTTCCCTCTAGTCTTGCACTGCTAAATTAGAGACGGCTAGGGCAGATAGCCCTCGAGTAGCTTTGCGCGAAATTCAGAAAACAAACAAATACTCAAATAAGTAGCTGACTCTAACAACGCAAAATGCATATTTTTCTTTATGGTCATTGGCCTTAAGATTTTGCCCAGCAGTGTATATAAACCTAATATAATCCTTGAGACTTTTCGCATCGTCACCTGGTTCACATTAAAAGCTGCTTATACAAAATATGCGACAAAAAGATTATTGAAATGGCTTATTACTGGTATTATTATACTATGGTTATAAATTAATATTTGCTAAAAAAAAAACTCTTAGAGAGCAAAACCAAAACCCCCAGCTCATGTAGAATTTCATTTTGCAAAAGAAGAAAACCATGAAAACGCTTAGAAAAATATACTTAAAACGTATTTAAGTACTTTTAATCAATACTTTTACAGAATGTATTTAAAATGTTTCATAACTTCAGTGAAACAGTACTTTATTTTTCCATATTGAAATGTGTCATAAATAAATTATTTTATGACACACTATAATTATTGTTTTAAGTCGTCAAATTTATTAATGATTAACAATGGCCTTCAATGGCACAGTGGCATGCCTGCGGACTTAAACACTAGAAACTGAGTTTCAATACCTCTGGTAGGAAAAACACAGCGAGTCTATTGTGTAACTTTGTGCTTAACTTCAACAAACATGCTCGCCCTTTCAGCCATGGGGGCGTTATAACGTGACGGTCAATCCCACTATTCGTTGGTAAAAGAGTAGCCCAAGAGTAGGCAGTGGGTGGTGATGACTAGCTCCCTTCCCTCAAGTCTTACACTGATAGCCCTTGTTTAGCTTTACACGAAATTCAAAACAAACAAACAAGTTTAACAGTACTGTTTGAGCTTATAGATATCGGACGTGTTTTAATGCATACTTACTACATTAGTCTTGCGAGTAATAATGAGTTATGTAAATATATAATTAAAAATATCCACCAGTAACGTAACACAGTATAATTGTGTGAATACATTTTTCTAAGCTATGAAATTACGACTTAAAATTACAAATTGATTACTGTAATAAAGTTTCGTATAGTTTGATATTGCTTAACAAATTAGAATTATTTAAAATAACATGCTTGTTTATATAAATACTTTTATTTTATTTGCCCCCGCTAGTATAGCGGTACGTCTACGGATTTACAATGCTAAAATCAGGGGTTCGATTCCCCTCGATGGGCTCAGCAGATAGCCTGATATGGCTTTGCTATATGAAAACACTCACACTTTATTTTATTTAAAAGTTTAACGCAAAGACCTGCCATTATTTGTGCTTTGCTGTTTCTAAATTTTGAACTGAAAATAAAGGGAAAGTAACTTGTTTGCTGCATCTACCACTAATTTTTTAGCTCCTTTTTCTAATCAAAACTGGAATTTGACAGTCACTCTTATACAGCACCCATGGTTTCAAAATGAGAACTGCGTTGTTGTTGCAGCAAGTTGTGATCCAGGAATCCTAGAATCCTCTGTCCAATAATCATAACTCCTAGCTCATTCTTGGCCTAATATAAAGTTATTTTCTGATAAAAATTAGCAGAAATCTGTACTCATAAAGGAGATTATTGAATATATTTTAATTTTATTTAGAGGGACAAGTCACATTGGTATTACACTTTAATAACAATATTTTTACCTGTCTGGAAAACCAATAACCATTAGTTGTTTAATAATAAAATGATTGTAATCAGTGCGGCATACACACATATATATTGATTAGAAGAGAGCAGCTCAAAAATTAGTGGTAGACGTAGTGAACTCGCTACAATCCCCGTATTATCAGTTCAAAATTTAGAAACAGCAAAGCACTGTTAACGGCTGTGTCTTAGCGTAAAATTCTGAAATAAAACAATATTATTTATATAATCAGTACAGTGTCTGTATACATCTATACATATACATATCTGACATGGCCAGGTAGTTAGGGGCGCTTTGCTCGCTCTTAATTTTAGAGTCGCGGGTTCGAATTTCCGTCACATAAAATATGTTCGTCCTGTCAGCCGTCAAGGCGTTATAATGTACGATCAGTCACACTATTCGTTGGTAAAAGAGTAGCCTAAGAGTTGGCGGTGGGTGGTGATAACTAGCTGCCTTCCCATTAAGTCTTACACTGCTAAATTAGAGACGGTTAATAAAATACCTCTCGTGTAGCTTTACGCGAAATTCAGAAAGAAACAAGCAAGCATTATTATATAAAAATCACACAACACACTCCATTCTCTAACATATACAAATGTTCAAAATGCGTCTCCTATAATCCCAAACATCGCAAAAATGTAAATAAATTTTAAAAGTTAGCGTTGCAAGGCCTACCGAAAGATGGCTAAAAACAATTCTTGTAGGTTTGTTTCTTTTTTATTACACGCAAAGCTACACTAGGGCTATCTGCGCTAGCCGTCCCTAATTTAGCAATGTAAGACTAGAGGGAAGGTAGCTAGTCATCACTGCCATCTCTTGGGCTATTATTTTACCAACAAATAGTGGGATTGACCGTACATTATAACGCCCCCACGGCTGAAAGGGCGCCCATGTTTGATGTGACGGGGATTCAAACCCGCGACCCTCGGATTACGAGACGAGTGCCTTAACCACCTTGCCATGCCGGGCCAAAATTGTAGGTCTAAAAGCCGTCACGCACCAAAAATTAACTCCCATTTCTAAATATTCTTCATTTATTAATATATTTTAAGTTTTTAATGTAATAAAACAAATACCTAGATTTTACTTCTTTAATATATGTATTTAGAAAACACTATAATGAAATATATATTCAATTAATATAAAAGACTATAAAAACGTTTACTACACAACCATTTGGAAATAAACAAGTCCCACAGTTGATAATTTTGCACCATCTTTTGGCAATTTTTCAAACTTAAAAACAAATGTATGTGCGTAAATGTTTCAGGCCCGGCATGGCCTAGCGCGTAAGGCGTGCGACTCGTAATTCGCGGGTTCGCGCCCGCGTCGCGCTAAACATGCTCGCCCTCCCAGCCGTGGGGGTGTATAATGTGACGGTCAATCCCACTATTCGTTGGTAAAGAGTAGCCCAAGAGTTGGCGGTGGGTGGTGATGACTAGCTGCCTTCCCTCTAGTCTTACACTGCTAAATTAGGGACGGCTAGCACAGATAGCCCTCGAGTAGCTTTGTGCGAAATTTCCAAACAAACAAACAAAAGCGTAAATGTTTACGTATATATTTGCAATGTTTTTTTTTAATTTTTTATTATTGATTTATTCGTGTTTGGGCCACTTTCAGGTGCGGGCCGCAGTGCTACTGCATTGGGTGTATCGGCTTGATTACACCACTGATTATAATAAACATGAATAAATCATGTTTTGTAAAACAAATTTACACAAGTTAACGAAACGACATCAATTCCTTTATTGCGTGAGAAAACTAATTCCTAGATCATAATCGAAAGAGAGGCCAATATAACAATGATTATGCGTTTATATCTATAAAGTTCAAGTCCGTTTGAAACTGAAGCCAAACCCAGACTTACTTTTCTGTTCAAATTTACACCACGCACTTACGAACTGACATGAATTATCATCATTTTCTCATACTAACTTGCTTATATCGAAAAGCACGTTTAAGTGCAAATGTTTAATATTTCACCTCAATCTCCCAAATTCTTCTAATAACCTTATTTTATCATTATTTCTAAAATATGTTCAGTAATGTCAAAACTGGGTGGGATATATGTTGGAGTATAAGTTATAACAAATTTAAAATACTATTTTTAGTTTAAGATTTCTTTCTGTAAAAAGAAAATACAACATTATTTACTGCAGTTTAACACAGATACTCCTAAAAACCTTGAACGTACACCTGTCTCTTATGTTACCAAAAATTGTGTAAGTAATTTAGTCTCTAAAAACTTTAGATTCAGTTCCCAACCATGTACATGCAACACGAGGCGGATATAAAGTGCATAAAGTATAATTTGCTGACCATCTCTACCATGTGGCCTATACATTAATAAGTATGGTTTATAAATTATATGTTTTCTAGCCAATAATGCATTTTAAATTGGTTGAACTCCTTTTTTTGGTGAAAGTAGTGTAGTAACTAATTTCCCTCAAAGTAATCATATAGGTTCTGTGGAATCAGAGGAAATTTGATCAGAAAACGTGTCACGGAGTAAACCCGAATTTTCGACTTCACTTGAGCTATGAAAGAAAGATTGATAACACTGTGTGAAAATGTAATATTATCTTTATTATTATTTATACCAACAAACAAAGTGTGTTTCTGACATAGTTACTGGAAAGCTCTCAGAAATTCTATCTGAAAGTCAGTAAAACTCTATTTCTAATCTGACGAAAGCTAAGAAGACATCACATGAAATAACTGTTTGTTTGTAGTTAAGCACAAAGCTACACCATGCGCTATCTGTGCTAGGGGTATCAAAACCTCGTTTCCAGCACTGTAAGTCCGCAGACATACCGCTGTGCCACTGGGGAACTGAAATAATAGTGTTATTAATCTCAGGATACATCTACTACCCAAATACTTGCTGGTCATTCCTACTGAAAAATAAGAGACATAGTAATCGTAAGATACCACCTGACCTCTTAGAGGAAAATATCACTATCCACTTTTACATAACATGTTCAACCTTGCAAAAAGTATTGCCACGAGAAAGTGCACGTGGTATCCTATATGCGTGAACAATGTTATATTAAATAACGGGAATAAAACCGGTAGTGTGCCTGCATACCCCACTCATAAGAATTTAGTTTCAGTTAATGACTATTGCGATTTATAACTTTGCTTTCTTGTACTGTTTAGTACTATATTGATACATTACCTGTTTTTTGTGTGTTTAGTCATAAAGGTGAATGTTTACTGAAAGCAACTCATAAACTAATATACAAAAGATATTATCACATATTTATAACATATATAACACTTTTTATATAACATCAAAAGATATACTTTTATTAATGCCTGGCATGGCCAAGCGTGTAAGGCGTGCGACTCGTAATCCGCGGGTTCGCGCCCGCGTCGTACCAAACATGCTCGCCCTTTCAGCCGTGGGGGCGTTATAATATGACTATTAATCCCACTATTCGTTGGTAAAAGAGTAGCCCAAGAATTGGCGGTGGGTGGTTATGACTAGCTGCCTTCCCTCTAGTCTTACACTGCTAAATTAGGAACGGCTTGCACAGATAGCCCTCGAGTAGCTTTGTGCGAAATTCCAAAACAAACAAACAAACAAACTTTTATTAATTACAATATCACAAAACAGTTCAAGTTTATGAAAAAAAAGGATTAAATATATTACTATTATTGCAGACTAGACATTTATAACTATGAAGGAGTGAACTACATCACAAAGCTCAGGTTCCAGAAGCTGGCTCGATTTTTATTGTGGATGAAAATGCATTACTAACAAATTCACTGGATATGAAAAGAGTTTACTGCGTTTGTCTCATATTGACACTGTTGGACCAAGCAGTTCCCATTCGTAACACAAAGGCCGGCAAAGGTCAAAATTCCACTAAATATATCAGTTACAGGGAGGAGTATGGTGACTTTCAGTTGCCTGCTAAAGAGAATACAAGCCTACAAGCAACACAGCAACTGACCACATCTCATCTTTTGAAACTCACCAGTGAATAACCAGTATCGGGGAAGAAGAAATTGGGCACATTTGTAAAATTCATTGATGTCACCAGAATGGCTCACACCTTCCATAGGTACACTACATCTCTAAACTAACAGGAATCATTTTAGAGCTTTGATCCTTGCAAGGTTGATTATATTAGTTATAACTAAAGTTCTGAACATTCAGGTGGATGTCACTACAAAGTCACTACAAAGTCACTACGAGTCAAGAGTTCATGAGCCATGTACTCTGTCACTACCACAGCCAATAATCTATACTATTAATTCGGGAATATCGAAGTCAGTGGCAGAATTATCATCCATTCAAACGAGGCAACTACTGAATTGCTACCAGCTACAGACCCAGAGAAATCCAAGGATGGAACGTTTTTAAAAGTAGCATACTTTATTTGATAACTGGCCCAAACTAGAGCAAATTCTCATCTACAAGTGGCACTGTCAATAAATGTCTGGTATGTGGATCAAAGTTTGGGGTCTCTATAGTTGTAAGGAGGATCAGTTTTGATGGAGAATAATGCCTTCATTATACCTCGAGGAAAATGTTTTCCATTTATGAGCGCAGTTGGTGGATTCTAAGAAGGTTCTGGTGAAAGCTTGGGACATGATAGGGAAGACCGCAACAATCACTCATAGGAAAAAATCTGCTCTCGTGGATCGCTAACAAGATTAAAGTGTGGGAGACCAGAGCTACGACCTGACTCTGAGTAAGTTGTATATTCTGCTTAATTTAGTAGTGTATACACACGTGTGTGTGTATATACATATATATACATGAAACTCAATATTTTCTTTCTTCTGAATTATGTTATTTTACGGTTTGGTTCTTTCTTTGTGTAAAATGTGTTTTTCTTAACCTAGCATTTTAATTTTTTTATTCAATGAATTCTTGGATGCATTTTCATTACTTTATCCTCAGTTAATCAAACTTATGTTACACAGTTTGTTTACATTTTGCTTTTGTTTAAATGAAAGGGTGATTTTTATTTCTACGTAACTTTGAATTGTTTATTTTTATCGTAAACTACTTTAGTAAAACTGATTTTTAACAGAATTATTTTGCATTTTATATTAAGTTGAAATGCAATTACAATTATGACTAGTGTTGAAGAGTACGTTCTTTTTATTATTATTTTTTATTAATATATTATACATAATGAAATGTAGAAGGTTTACTTTATTTTCAATTATGCAGATATGATTTTGGAGAATATCCATGGTTTCAATACCAAGGTGTACTCTTTTCTTCTAAAAAGTGTGATTTATTTGCAAAGTCAAAGTTTTGATCCTTATGTAAATGTCTATGAATGTAATCTCTGTGTTTTGTAGTATGAAAATATAATGTGAATTTAAATACTAGGATTTTGTTTGTTTGTTTGTTTAGAATTAAGCACAAAGCTACACAACGGGCTATCTGTGCTTTGCCCACCACGGGTATCGAAACCCAGTTTTTAGTATGTAAGTCCGCAGACATACCACTGTGCCACTGGAGGGCTAAATACTAGGGAATTATTGTTAAGGTTATTTTTAATATGTAATTCTCTGTGTTAAAGAGTATTTCTAATTCAGGTATATGTAGTTGCATCTTTGTTAAAGGTTTTGGTTTGTTTGTACGTATATATTGTTTGATTGTATGGGTATTAACAATTTTACTGATAAGCAGAGAACAACGTTTCGACCTTCCTAAGTGATTTTCAGGTTTTTGTTAACCTGAAAATGACCTAGGAAAGTTGAAACGTTGTTTTCTGCTAATCAATAAGTGTTAATACCTATACAGCCGTTCCGAGATACATCAATGCTTAAAGGTTTTGTCGGCCATGCTGCATGTAATTGTTTAAAAGGATGATAGCAAGTCAATACACTTCTTCAGGATAATCTTGAAACCAGGAGGGGAGTGGAAAGTGTATTATGTAGTAATATGTTTTATATCTTCTTATTTTAGTATAAAGTCTTTCAAAACGATTTGTTTATTCTGAATATAATGTATGTATTTCTGAAAACCATTGAGATAATTTCGAATCTGTATCTCTTTGTTCTGTTGTTATCTAGAAATAACAGCTGTTTCATCATTGTAAAATATTGCTGTAACGCTACATGTTGTGCATAAATAGAGACGACAGCACTGTTCTTCACTGGTAAAACACATGATATCTAGATGTTACGGCTTTTTCTATGTTAAAGGAGATTAACCAGTTATATAAGTAGGGCTAGACTGTGTGTAAATTCAATGTTTCCTTTCAAGTGAGAAATGTTAGATTTAAACACTATTATGCAGGAATTCATGTAAGTTGGATGAGCGGAATACATGAAACATTGAGGGGAAAATATTAGTTGCTCAGTACACGAATCCACTAGAAGGTAAATGTTCGGTATTCAAAAAACAAGCATACAATCAAAAATTTTCATAACTTTAAGAAATAAATCATAATTCACACATTATAACACTACAAAATAACCTTTTAATCCTTTCACTCTGGATAGGTCCAGCGCGCATATCACAACCTTTTAAAGGATTGCATTAAAAATTTGTCCTCCAATGGCACAGCGGAACATTTGCGGACTCACAACGCTAGGAACCGGGTTTTGATACCAGTGGTGGATAGAACACAGATAGCCCATTGTGTAACTTTGTGCTTAATTCCAAACAAACAAAACATTCAAACTTTAATTAAACTACTTTATTACCAATGTATAAGAATGAACTTGGCATAGTTAATATACCAAATTATATTATTATTTAAATTTAAGCTTTAAAAAGAAATGTTGTTGTTGTTGTTTTAAATCTTCAGTCTCATAATAATATAGATATTTCACAAAAGTATAACTTTCATAGCCTTCAACAGCATTTGTTTACTAGAAAGCCAGGCCCACTTGCCGAATCCACCTATCACGATCTCTCTTTCACAAATTGTCAAGAGTTCTCTCTTCCTGATCTTATTAGTTATGGCCAATAACGACGTATTCATCTATCAAATACAGTATTATACTATTTTATTCTCAGTAAAAAGTCTATTTCATCTTCAATTTGAAATTTTCACTCACGGTGCACATATCAAGAATTTGGGAATTATTATAAGAATCTTATGATGTAGTTAGACAGGCAGTAAGATATGGTGTATGTAAGACATCGTTCGCTTTGTATATGTGATTATGTTCTTAGATGTGTTATATGTATAAAAAAGTAGGCATAAATTTCATCCGCAACTGACAATTAAAAACAAGAGGTCAATAGGTAAGTACTGTATTTCTTGTTTTTATGTATACACTTTGATTATTATTGTAAAGAGAACTAGAATGAAAGATTTAGAAAGTTATTAGGTAAAATAATGAAAATTAATAACAATACCACAAAAATTCCCACACGGTATACTCTCGAGCAGTTCGTGCAATACGTCACTCAGTACGGGAAGCTGAGCTACGTGTTCTATGAGTGGCTTTTGAATTGCGTGTGTTTTATTATAACAAAGCGATATCGGTCTTTGTGCTGAATCTACCGAGGGAATCGATCCCTGATTTTAGCGTTGAAAATCCGTAGACTTACCGCCATACCAGTGGTGGACGGCTTCTAACTGGTATGTCGGGATTATTTGCACGCTATAAGAAGGGCAATGAAATGACAAAATAAAGTATAAATAGATATAAAACGTTACCATCTTAAAATATTTAGTATAACAACTGTTTCCTGTTTCAATCTGCAGTTGTTATAGAAAGACAAAATGGGTAGTTTAGATTTATCTGTGTGTTTGTATAGTAATACATAGTCAGTCAAATTGAACAAATACATATAGTGTTAGGGTAGAGAAAATAACAGATACAAAGTTTTACTTTGAAACGTTTGATATTTATCAGGAGGATTCAAAGGGTAAGCAAATGTTATCTAGCGATTTTCGTGGTAAGAAATGTATTTTTAACGTTAATATGAAAATCATTTTGCACTTATAGCATAGAAAACTCTGACTTGATATATTCACGACAAATCTTTATTAAAAATGGTGTAGTGAAACATCTGATTTTTCTAATATTTATGAAATGCTTGCTACATTTCGCTAAGGTAAACAAACATATTTAAAGTTATAATATGGAAACTCTGATGTTTACTTTGTGGTTAGAAAGCTAATCACATCGACTGACCTCATAAGGAAAGAGTTAATAGAAATGCTTTCTGACAATGATAAGGTGTAAGTACACACATATACAAGTAGTAAAACTAAACTGCAGAGAGACACTGTCCACTTTAACAATAGACACACTAGCACTTGTAATCTAATTATTAAACGTTAAGAAAGAAAATCAAAAATCAAACTCTTTATTAAAGAAAACATTTTATACTTCAACTTTAATGAATATATTTCAAATAAATTCTAATTAATATCTTCTACTGTCTCCTATAGATATTAGTCAATGTCTGTGCTTTGACCCATTTCATGATGTAGTTGACACCAATTAATATGTAACAATGACCTTTCAAAGTCTTTTGAAGTGGGCCAGAAACATCAAGGACTATTTTATGCAAAGGAGAACTTTAGTGCAAAGTGTTTATAGTCTTTTATTATGACAATTATTGCCAGCAGCTCTTTCTTCATAGAACAATTCAGAAGCTATGAGTGTGCAACTAGCACATGCAGTAACACATTATTCCTTCCTGCAAGTATTATACTACTGCTCTGATTCTGTTGGTGCTGAATTTCAATGGAAACTCACAATCTTTTGAAGCATCTGTAGCATTTTTAAGCTATTTTTAATGCTTCAAAAATGAGAAACATAATTTCATAAAATTATATGTATAAAGTACATACACGTAATATGAAGAAAAGTTGAACACATCTAAAGAATACATACAAGGATTTATGCAATGATGCCTTATAAAGAAAGGAAATGTATGTATAAATTAAGATGCATTCCAGGCAGTATTGAGAATTGACTGTTTACATTATCTATAAACAGATGCCACAGAAGCAGAAAGCTATGAGAAAATTTATTTTAACTTCATTAAAGACTTGACACAACTTCCATAAAATTAATGAGCAAGGAAATCAGAGACTGTTGTTGTGTTTGAAGAGCAAAAGGAGAAATACATGCAAACAGGGTGCCATTTCACTATTTTCAATCATAACCAATTGTTGAATCAGTTTTGGTTTTAGTTCTGAGAACTAAAATCAGTTAACAAAATTCATCCACTTAAGTAACAGATCTACTTGTGAGTTGGATGTACACACTGTTTGGAGAACTGTAAAAATACCAAATAAATAAGTATAAAAACCCATGTTTGGGGAGCTAAAAGTCAGTCTCCTGGCTTGTATGAAGAAGGCAAATAATATGCTTCTGGTTGAAGTGAAAACTGATGCTCGTGATGACAAGAAACCCACTTGAAGTAAAAGTAACATTGTTCTCTGCTTTATCAGTAAAAGTATTAATACCTATACCAGTTGTCCTAAAAAACTGATGCTGCCTGATCCCACTATGTCTTAACCCATAACAATGTTGAAGATGTTTAACATTTCCCACTCAAGCTACACATAAGTAAATATTCTCTTCTATCTTTTAGAATCGAATAATATAGTTAGAAATTGAATGTTTATTGTTTAATTTTCAATAATTAACAAATGTTATGTCTTAGCAGTTCTCAATCATTGTGGTAGTTGATAATTTACTCATAGTTTTGAGTAATTTAATGAACATTATAGAAAGTTCAATTGAACTACAGTTATCTGCTCAGATTAAATAATTAAATAGTTTTAAGGGAGATTTGTTTCAAAACACCTTTGGTAATTCTGATAGCTGAGTATCTTGATATATTGATTTAAAGTGTAATTGTGTTTTAAATCTCAGTCTCTAAATCAATCCTTTATTACAATTGAAAACGTCATCTAGTTAGTGATTTATGTACTGTACTAACGACTTTAACCTGAATTTTATTTTAAATAAATCTATTGTTAACTGGACTAAATCGAATGCAAAATGACTAGTTTACACAGCAATCCATGATTTTACAACTGGCACAGTCGACAGGATTTTGGAGTAACTAACGACAGGTTGGTTAAAGTAAAGAAAAGAGTTGAAATAAGTAAATCAGTTCAAATACTATAAGTGCAAGTGGAGTTGAGTAATAAATAAGTAAGTAGATATGGCTGCTGCTGGCATAGACACTGATATGAATCAGGGTGCATGAACACAATATGAAAGAAGGGCTGGCACACATTTTAAGGTTGCAGCACATTGATTTCGTACTTAATACCATTGTTCCACAGTAAATTCAACGAATATGTCAAAGTTTTATAGATTCATCAAATGAAAATGCTAGAATTTCGAGGTGGACTAATATTTTGAGATAACAAGAGGAGAACAAAGCATTACATTAGGGCTTACGATAAATTGTGTGATACCAAATATTTCCAGTATTTAGCATTTAAGTTAGTGGAAGAATATTCAAAATGAGAAGTACCAGGCAAGATACTAAGACAGATACACAATTGACTTAGCAAAAAGGAGAGTTAGTCAGAGTTTCTGGACGTAAGTTGCAAACACTATGTAACAAATTACACAAAGCTTACAGACATCCTAATAAGCTGATGATATAAGATAAATTGAAGTCAGATTTTGAGCAAAATATAATCAGTAACATAACCCTCAGAAATGTAAATAAAGAAAGCAAACTTGATGCAGCTTTAGTAAATTTGATTGAAGTGGCTATACATCTATTGTTAACTAGATTAAGTCAAATTTCAAATGATTAGCCAACATGGCAGTCCACGTTCTTACACTTTATGTGGATAGATCAGTACTGGAGCATTCAAAGTAGTCTTTAGGGATGTGAATATTTGATAATATTCCTAGCTACACATAAAGTGTACATCCACTTTTGTGAGAGCATGATAATGGTTCTAATATCATTGAGAAGTTGGCCATAAATCATCAGTAGTATAGCAAAATCCAAAGAAACATGAAACAAGAGTCCTGTTGGTGGTCCTCTTATCACTGCACAACAATTTTTTTGAAAAGTTTTGCTTTCTGAAAAGTTTTTGCTGATTGTGACAGATACCTGGTTGTTATGCACAAATATAGTTTTGACTTTGCTTCATCAGGTAGGAATTCTGAGAAATAGACAGTTAACTGTTTACCAGCAATAACGTATTTAATTGCGTTTATGTTTCTAATACGCTATTAAGTTCAACATAATTAAAAGTGTTTTGCTCCTGATTTTCGTTTGTATTCAATATCCGGTGCATCACATTGCAGTGTCCAACAGTAGTCAGCAAGCACTGACGGATTCCAGTTGCCCTGATATTGTTTTTCCATTGCAGCACTGTGTTCATCACTGACAGCACCAAGATTTGCAGGGAAGAAGTCCAAATGTGAGTGGAGAAAATTAATCTTGAGTGGCATGTTGCACTTCATTGTTTTGTATGTTTTGAGAAGTTTGTCTACCAGCTGAATGTAATGTGGAGCTCTGTAATTGCCAAGAAAATTGTCAACAACGTCTTTGAAAGCTTTCTAGGCAATCTTTTCCGGCCCAACTAACAGATCTTTGAACCGCTTGTCACTCATAACATGTCTGATCTGAGGGCCAACAAAAATGCCCTCTTTGATCTTTGCCTCAGTTATTCTTGGGAACATCTGTATTAAATAACAAAAACCTTTGCCTTCTTTGTTCATTGCTTTCACGAAATTCTTCATAAGTCCCAATTTTATGTAAAGAGGAGGCAAAAAAATCTTTGCTGGGTTGACGAGTGGTTCATGTGCCACATTTTCCTGTCCTAGAACTAACTTTTTACGGAGTGCCAGACTCTGTCGAGAATAATGTGACTCTTTGACACGATTGTCCCATTCACAGATGAAACAACAGTACTTTGTATAGCCGAGCTACAGTCCCAGTAACAGAGCAACGACTTTCACATCTCCACAGATATTCCAGTTGTACTTGCTGTACTGAATGTGCTTCAGCAACATTTCCATGTTCTCGTAGGTTTCTTTCATGTGTGCTGCATAGCCAACAGGTATTGAAGAGTGAACATTGTCATTGTGTAACAAAATAGCTTTGAAGCTTAACATTGATGAATCAACAAAGAGACACCACTCTTGTGGGTTATGGTCACAACCCAAAGCAGAGAACAATCCTTTGATGTCAACACAAAAACAGAAACTGTTGACTTGTGCAAAGAATTTGGTTATATCATTTTGGCGGCTTAGAAAAACAGAAATTTTCGTACCTTGTGACAACAAACATCATTCCTGCAGTTTTGAACCAAGCAATTCAGTGTTTGCTTTTGACAGACCAAAATCTCTGACCAAATAGTTTAATTTTAACTGTGTTATGAGATGTGGATCACCTGAGAAGCACGGTTCAAAATCCAAATCAATGTCACTGCCAGTTCCCTGCATTGCAGTTTCTTCATCTGGTTCATCTAAAGTCCATTCTTCTGATGGTTTCGGAATTGAAAGACTGTTGTCATGTGGCACGGGTCTCATTGCTGAAGGAAGATTATGGTATTCAATTGACCTCTTGTTTTTGGCAGAGAAACCAGACATATTAGTCAAACAGAAGTAACAGTCCATTGCATGGTCTTTCTGTTCTCGCCATATCATTGGGACAGCAAACGGCATTGTCTTTCAAGTGCTTCTGAGCCAAGATCTCAGACAAATAGCACATGTCGCACAACAAATGTGCTTAATCACCAATTTTACAGCCGAAATACAGATGTTATGCTTTCTTCACAAGAGCAGTCATTGAGCATCTCTGATGAACAAGCGTATACTCGCCACAAATATAGCAGAATGTATCGTGGCTGTTATGACATTGACGAAACATACTGACTGACACCAATCGTCCTGTAAAACGTCTATGACATCTAACTTGCTTGTTACAGTGCTACTGAGGCAATGCTATATTCTGAAACAATATGTACACACTATAAGGTCTATATTAATCCAACGAGCAACATCTGTGTATGAAAGCCACTTTTATAGCCTGCTGAGACAGTGTCAAGCTGGCTCCGGCCTGCCCAGGCATGTCTGTACTGCACACTTCTAAAGAACAGCTTCCAACCTGGCCTGATTTCATGCCTGGACATGCCCAGACTGCACAAAACATTGTTCATAGGTCTCTTACAGAAACAAAAATTTTTGGACACAAATATAAGAAACAACATGACAAAACTGAAGATTTTGATAAAACAGTACGTGATGGGCAAATTTGGATGTGATTTTCGTGATCAGCAGCCAAACATCTGTAAGGAACACCCAACAGTGCTCAAGAAGCAAAAACTTTGTTGTGCAGTGTTATGAACCTTGAACTTAGCATGATAAATTGCCTGATTCTCAACTGTATCAAATCAGCAATACAGATAATAGATGATCATATCCTAGTTGTTCTGCTACTCCTCATCCAAATGTTTTACATTGTAAAAAGCTGGACCATCTAAGCTCAGGGCGAAGCATTGAATGGTCTGTTCCTGAGCTCACTTATTTCAGGACATAAACTGCTTTAAATATTTTAAAAACAGGTCGAGATTCTCTCTTGCTATACCCTTGAACAATTGGGACATTATCTGCTTGATTTCATTAAGGGGGATATGTGTGTGCCAGACCAAAGCCTTTCTTTTTCTCTCATAATTCTGACATATTCCAGGAAGATACATTACCAATGTCCTCAGTTGTGGATGGAAGCCATTAACAGGGACTCTGATCTCCAATATGCAGTTGGTTCATGATCCAAAGCTACAGAATGACAAGTTAGTTGAAGTGGTTCATTGTACATTGTTGTTGATGTTCCAGAGAAACTTTTCACCTGAAATGTACTTCATCCCTTGAAGCACAGTGTGGGTACCCATTGTCTCACCTTCCAGAAAGATAATTTTGGCTGGTGGAACTCATCTCCCACTGGCACATCTAATCTTTGCCAACCAGTTGCCGCTAATCTTGACCAAGAGCTTGGAGCTGCTGTGTTCTCATTGGTCACACAGCCTTAGAGTTTGCAACAGGCATCCCTATGTGGTCTTTAATTTGCCAAGTACCATTCTGTTCTGACAAACTTTAATTGCCTGTGCTTCTCTTCCATAATCTTTGCAGCAGGGACAGAAGTCCTATGTCCAAGAGAGAGCTTCTCCTGGACAATACAGCCATTTCATTTCTCTCTGTTAGTATACTCTTCCTCTCGGTCATGAATATTTCTTTCTCCAGAAAATGCAATTCTTTCAAGGTTACACAAAGACTAGTATACATATTATCAATTCAGAAACTCTATAATAAACTTTGATCTCATGAATGATCAATAGATTACTTGTAAGCCATAACATTATTCACACACTTAAGTTGATTTTGGATACTATATAGTGAGTTAAAAGGAACTCAAAAATCCTATAAACATTATATATATATATATTATTATATTTTAGTTACTATGTAGTAACCTATATTGATTTATGTGTGTGAATAATGTTATGGCATTGTAACTAATCTATTATTCACTGTTATATACTGAACCAATTGTTTAATGAACTTATCACATATAATCATTATAATAGGCCTAACTATATTTCTATAGTTTTCTTACCCTATGCTATGCCAGTGAATGCTCTAAAGGTAAATAAAACTTAAGCCAATAGCAGAAGGAGTGGGGAAACCAAATAATTCTTTGTTTTGTTTTGTTACAAATTTTGTGCAAAGTTATTCAAAGGCTGTCTGTGCTAGCTATCCCTATTTAGCAGTGATAGACTAGAGGGAAGGCAGCTACTTAATTTGACTAATTTCCAATGTTTGGGGTTAGCATTTTAACAACAAATATTAGGACTCTGACCCTTTTAAAGGTTCAAAGAGATCCACGCCACTTCTATTTGTGAAGCCCTGGTTATAAGGCTATAATTTAAAAAATAATGTGACCACATGAAAACAAAATAATACAATCATCAGCCCAAAGGAAAAATGAGACATACTTTGAATAAGTAATATATATATATATAATATTGTTTGCAGTTCTAAGCTGAGAGTGTTGGTTTGATTGAGTAGCACATAAAAATAAGTCGCAAAACTTAAAAAATGCAAACAAATAACAAGTCTTTAAGTTTGAGGCCTTGTTTTGAGCTTGAAGCTCAGGCCAAATAGATCTCTTATCCCCGTGTAATTAAACCTAGTAGGAATGTCCACCACATGATGTCCCCACAGCTGAAAGGTGATAAGTATTAGAATCAATGAGCTGCATATTATGAGTGAAATACCCTAAACACTAGATTATGCAAGGCTTATAAAGAATTCATTAGGCTTCCACATCACATATTTTCAATTTTGCCTTCAGTGAAATGAAATCTTTAATATGATCATTAAACAATTAGTCCATTGTAAAATGTTGAATAAGTTAGGCAAAATGACATCACAGTTGTATCCTATACTTCCAATAGTCGTTTGCATTTTTGTGCTTCCAAATAATCACCTGCTTCTCATCAAAGTTCACACAGATAGATTCAGTTAGTTTAAAACACTCTTTGAGAAGACAAATTGTTTTCCTTATCTCTTTTACACTATTAATTGCAGTTAACCCTTTCCCTCCTACATCACTTAACCTTGCATTTTCCAGCTTTTCTCTCACTGAACATCTTTCTCCTATGACTTTACTTTTTACTCCATCTCACTGTTTCTGCTTGTCTTGTTGCAGTTATTTATACGTCTGTCCCTTAGGCCCTCTAGAAATCTTATAACCTTGACATCAGTTGGTTGCTCACAACATTGAATAGCCTCGACATCAAGGAGTTGCAAACAAAAAATAAATTAATCAATAATACTAGTAACCTAAACAGTCTTTTATATTTGATAATAGGCTCCTTATTACGATACATGTTTACATGTTTTCACTTTATTACAACTACTGTCCTTAGTTCATTTACTAAGTCTTTTCATACAGCCTACACAAACATTAACAGTTTGCCTACCTCTTCTAGAATAAGGTCTTCAGTAGGGATTCATTTTGATAGGATTCCTTGTTTTCATCTTGATTTTATGTTGTTTGGGATTTGTATTTCCTAATCCACCTGTATATTAGCACAGTAGAATTTGTTGCTCTTTTTCTTCTTATCAATCAATTCTTCATTTATGCCTATGTTCTTGTATGTCTTATCTCTACCCAGTGGTCTTAGGCTTAGTACATCCTTATCTTGTATAACAAAACCATTATCTTCAGCTTATGCTCCTATGAGAACTACATTTGCCAAGTCCATCTGTACGTAAACAGCTGCACCAATAAGGTCTTCCCTCTCAAAGTACCTCTTCAGCAAATTGGTATGGTAGACCAAAGTTGTTTCATCAACTTTCACTTCATAGTACATTCTCTTGACCACTTTCTGTGCTGTAAAAGGTCATTTCCACTGTCAGGTGAGTTCACTGTTGTCTGTATGTAGCAAAACTAAAATCTGTTCAAACTTGAAATGTTGACCCTGGACCTTCTTCTTATAGAATGTTCTCTGACTGTTTTTTAAATTTGATTTCCTCAGCAAAAATGCTTTGATAGGTCTCGTTCAACACTCCTTTTCAGTCCTCTGTTTTGTGCTTGACATTCTCCATCCTAACATTTCTGCAGAGAAGGATCTTGCTTCTGTATTGCCTTCAAATATTTTACTAAAAGATGTTTCTTTCACCAAATCATATATTGGTGCCTTCATACACATAGCCTCAAGGTCTCCCATAAGATATGGAGTACCCACCCTTATTTTTGCATAGAAAACTTTCTATCTCACCAATTAGCACACATGCACAAGCACACCTTCCTTGTTATCTGATTATCAAATACTACTGTACTACTACACCCAGTATCTGATAGAACCTTCACTTCAATGTCCCCAACATAGCCTAAATTAGCACCTCACAATATCTGTAACATGCTCCAATCACTACTGACGTTGTTGATCCATTTGCTTACTTGAACTGTCCATTAGTTGTGCAATGATCAATCATGTAAATGGCACTTCCTCTTTGTAGTGAATCTGATAAGTTGTCTTCATTCCATTTCCTCTGACAGTAATCACTCTTTGCTTATTTATTTATTTTTACCAACACTTTCTTTTATAAGTAGCTCTATCTGCTTTCTGTTGTTGCTTGCTGGTAATGGACATGCACTTTGCCCCATTTTATAACAAACATAGCATCTTTTCTTCTTTTTGTCTATTAACCTATTGTCACCTTTGGTAGACTCTTACTCCTGGTTAGTCATCACTTGTCTTAAAATTGATTGGGTATTTTTTACCTTGCCAGCTACACTCCCTCCTTGGGCTTCCATGTATTGTTCTGCAAGCTTGATCATCTCCTCCACATATTTTGGTGTTCTCTTCTTTAGGAATACTGACATAACAGTTGGACACATGATCATGAACTCTTCACATACTAATATGTCTGCCAGGTTCTCAAAACTGTTATTACATTTGGCCATGTCAGTCCATCTTATGAAGTATTGCTGTAGATGTACTACATATGAAATACAGTTTCTCCAGTTTAAAGTTTGACTTCTCTGAACTTCTGATAAAAACCTTCTTCAGTAAGTTCATATCATTTATGCAAAGCCACTTTTAATTTGTTATAGTCCACAGCATCTTCTGACGTTGTGCCTGTATATATTTGTAGGCCTTTTCCTGTGAGAAGTGGGCTGAGACAGGCTGTCCAGTCACCTTTGTCCCATTTCTGGGTTGGGCTAAAAATTCTTCTACAGTAGATGTCTATGACTTGTTATCGATAAATTCGACAGTAAACGAACGGTTTTTTAAAATAAAATAAATATTAGAAACAAGTTGAACTTATATACAAAATGTTTTACACTAGAAAGGCCTAGATGTGTCTTAAACACTCTTCTTCTTGTCAGAAGTCCACTTAGGCCAATTCATTTGTTTTAGAATTCAGTTAACAAGCTGAACTATTCTTCTCTATTATTATTGTAATAGTGTCATACCTAATTCATGCTGTCCCATGAGATAGTGTAGTTGTATCATATACCTTCAATAGCATAAGCCTGCAATTGTTTTATTTTGAAACTTTTACATATTCTGCATGTAATTCCTGTATACCTAATCTGAAAATATCTATTTTTCTCCATCACGTACAAATTTTTCACAAAATGTCATATGTACTTTTATATAAGTGAATAACTTTCATTGAAATCAGATCACATTTTTTATGCCTAATATGCTGACAACTACTGATCATAGATTCCCCAGATCAATCGTGACATGAGCATCTTATCAATTATTCTAGAACTAGAACCCCAACATAAACATAATAATAAACAAAATAACTGCTAAATGAAATAAATTGATCTATGTTATAATCTTTTTTTCTTATCAAATTGAAATAATTCTTATACTATAGAAAAAATGAATGTTATTTTCAAAATCTGCATAAACGTTTTATAGAAAATCTATTATTAAAGCCAAAGAAACTTTTATGAGGTTTAAATCCTAAACCTGTGTAACTGTTTGCTTTTTCATGCTACCATTTAATCGTCTGATTTCCATCAAAGTCCACACAGGTGGATTCAGTCACCTAAGAATATCTTTTGACAAGAAAAATTATTCTCCTTATCTCTTTCAAACTATTAAAATCATTTTGACATATCAACCATTAGGCCTTTCACTCCTACAGGAGTTAACTTTACATTTTCTAATTTTTCTGTCATCAAACTTCTGTTTTTCCATGGTTTTATTCTACCCTCTGTCTCTCTCGTCTTATACCAGCAATTTATACCCTATCAGTTAGATCTAGAAATATTGATAGCTTCTACATCTATAAATTACAAACACAAAATAAATAAATTAATACTACTACCTACACTAAACAGTATTTGTTTGTTTTTATATCTGACACAGTTATTTAACGTAGAGCTTTCTTAAAAAAGATTGGGGACATCAATGAAGTATTCGCAACTGATACCATAATTATATATACCAAACTTTCATTAGACCACTACTTTAATACGATGTATGGTTACATATTACATTTCCACTAAGGAAACTCAAAGCTTCCAAATGCCATGTCGTATGATTAGCCCAACACCTCCCCAAATACCCTACTATTTTATCTTAGTAATTCATTAAAGACCCCAGCACCATATTATAATAAATTGAACAAGTATTTAAAACCCAGAAAGTTATTTATTGAGTAACAACATTATATGTTAGGTGTAGAAAAAAAAAAAGCTTTTCTAACCTTTCAAAAAACATTATTTTGATGTTAGTCCTAAACTATACTTCTGATTAGCTATTGACAACTATATAGTGCACATACCTTTAGAAAAATAATATATTGTTGAAACCATTTTTGTTTTAAACTGGTTAAATTTAGGATAGTCCACTTTTAAGTTTTAGATGTTTAAATATATACATATATGGATATATTCAATTTAAACTAATCAAAGGCATATGATATTACGGACATGAAATGGTATCACCAGATTAGCTTGTAATTTAAACTACTCTTGACTGGATAAAAATTAAAAACAATTGTTATATTGTCTTAGTTCCTAAATAAATGAAAAAGGGGTCAACTAGCAAAAAAATAATTCAAATCCTTTCAACCACACTGCTAATCATGACTTGATGGGGTTCTTTTTTGCTAATTTATGAGAGTAGTACAAATTTTGATGGGGATAGAGAACTAAAATAAGTTTCATCAGGCTTATATAGCATTAATTTAGGTGTTATCAATTACATGAAATTCATAATATAACTAAATGTTACACGCTGTATTAGACAAAAAGTATATGGCGAAATTGTTTTAAAAAAACGACGGTCAAAATATTTGAACTGTTGCAATTCCATCCGTTATTTATACCAGTAATCCTAACGATCAATGCACTTCTCATTACTAAATTGACCCTTAGTTTTTAAAATAGTTTAAACGAGTGTACTGTATAAGAAATTAGCAAAATTATGCAAGCAGAATGTGTTGTATTCGCCATCGAAACTCCATACTTCTATGTACTACTATTACTACTAATAGCAGTATAAAGCTGATGATCAGTAGCTGTATTATGTAACAGATTTAATATTATATATTTATTTCAGTTTAGCATACATTTAGAATTCACCTAGGCCTGTTTGTCATTAATGTAAATCAAAATAATAAAAGGTTCTACAAGTGAGCCCAGAGGTACCCCATTTGTGACATCAATTCAGTTTGACTGAAATCCCCTCTACTTTTTTCATCCCATCACTCTTCTATCCAATTTGCTATCATATCCCCCACACCTATAGAGATAATGTTTCACAAGTCTTTCATATGGCACCTTGTCAAATACCTTCTGAAAATCCAGTTACACCAAATCTATGCATTTACTCTCATCTACATAAGCAATTACCTTTCAAAAAAACTCACAAGATTTTCCTGTTATAGAAGCCATATTGAGTATCCAATAAAATTATAAGTTTGTTATATGACTTTACATAACATTTTTTAACAAGCATTCCAAAACCTTCTCCATTACTGACGTGTCTACAATTGCTGGGGCAATTTTTATCACCTCCCTAGAAAAAAAAGTTACATTAGCTAACTTCCAAACCTCTAATATCTGCCCACTATTTAAGAACTGGCAAAAAAATAGTAGGAAGTGGCTCATGTATTCAATCATTAGCCTTCTTGAAAAACCTTGGAGAAATTTTATCTGGCTCAGAAGCTTTATTAATTCTGATTTGGTTAAGAAAAATTTGAGAAGTATAAACCTTAGTTAGGAAAAGCCTAATTTAATAACCCAACCATCTCATAATTATCAAATACATGCCTTCCTTTATCATCCCTCAAGGGCCTTACCTCCCATTCTAACGTTTTGTCTAACCTTAATGTATTTAAAGAAATTCTTACTGTTAAATTTTACATTTTCAGCAAACCCTTTCTCATGCATCCTTTTTCAATGTTTCAATAACTTTCTTGATATTGTACAATCTTCAAAGTTCCCTGTCATACCAGTGAATTTAAATTTCTAAAACTTATGATGCTTTTCTTTAATTTTATCTCTCAAACTCTTTGTGAACCAAACTGTTTTTTTTTTATTTGCAGCTACCCTTTTCTTTCTATAAGGAATGTGTTTACCTTCATTATTTTAAGGTTATGTTTCTACATCTGCCATGTTTCCCCAAATACCTCAGCTGCCCAATTCACAATAGAGAATTCTTGTCACATTGTACAAATTTACTTTTTTGAAATTTGTATCTAAAATATCATTACTCTTTATCTCCATATGAAGCAAAACATTATACATTTTATTTCTTATAACTCTAGCTTTACAACAGAAACAAATAAGCCTATCCTTATAACTACTTCTGTACTCATTTTGAAATTATGCAAAATTTTTCTCTGCCTCTTATTATTTTTGCATTTAGTTTTCCTAGCCCTCACCACAGTATAGTCCCAATTTAAAACTTCCCTTACAGCTGAGTTAATATCCTTAGCAAACAAGCATTTACTGTATTTAAAAGGAAACCATATATTCCAAAAATCTCATTTCTTCCACTGAACTGATCCCACAAGTCCAACCAGCCTATCTGCTCATCTTTACATACTTATGTAAGCCTAGCATTTAGCCCTACTGACCTACTCATAGCTTCATCTCTACAGTTAATTCTAGGCAGTATCCTTGGCAAAATTAAGTTATGGACTTTTTCTTTAAATTCTTTTATCAACCCATTGTACTTATTAACTCCTCTGACCCACTTTCCCCTACATGTTCCACCAAAACTGCATCTCTGCTAGCTCCCCTTTACTATATACCTCCTGCTCTGTAAGTTAAATCCTCTATCTGTTCAAATTTGTTGCTGAATAGAATAGACTCATTATAACTCAATTCACCACATTTTACTCTTAACAGCACTCCTTCTAATTTCATGAATGTCATTCTTAGCTGATGTATCCCTTATATGTAAAAGTTTAAGCTCTTCCTGAAATCTAGCTGCCATTTCCCACAGTCTACATTTCTCTTTATCTCTTACTGTAAAACCTCAGACTTACTGCTCAGCCACTGTGGGCAATCACTATATTTAATTTGGATAGGGTCAGCTCTACCAGAAAGCAATTACCACTCACATCATCTGGTAACTTTTAATAAATGAAAAAGAGAATATAGTATATCCATTTGTGACCTGGGTAATGAAATTTTCAAATTCACCCATTTTCCAGAACATTCCAGGTAGATTCAGTGCTGAGTAGCTGATAGAGAATTTTCTCAAACTTACAAGAATTTTTTAGAATGTTGTAGAACTTGAGAATTTTCTAGAACTTTCTATAGTAATATATATATATATATATATATATACAGGGGCTCACCACTCACCTCTTCAGTTTAGTTCTAGCTGCCTAAATGAACACATAGACCTATCTGATTTTATCAGAGATGGCATCAAGAAGCTGCAAGCATTTTCTAGACACATTCTGCTATGTATGTGGCCAATTTATCAAGAAAAAAGTGAAAAAGTACACTGTGACAGTATCTGCCTTGAAGTATGTCTGGGAGGTTATTGAAGACTTCAAAATGGTGCCATTCCTGATGGGTCTCCAAGGAGGCTTTACCAAGCTTCCCTGTTATCTTTGCCTTTGGGACAGCAGGGACACTGCAGTGCACTACAACAGGAAGCACTGGCCACAACGAACCAAGTTCTCTGTGGGGAGGCACAATGTCAAGTGTGAGTCACTAGTAGACCTCCAGAAGGTGTTGTTCCCACCATTGTACATAAAATTGGGTCTTATGAAACAATTTGTCACAGCTCTTGATAAGGAGTCTGCAGCCTTCAAGTATCTTTGAAACTTCTTTGTTGGACCACAAATAAAGAAGATCCTGAAGTGCACAGAATTCCCCAAGGAGCTCAGTAGGAAAGAAAAAAGCTTGGAGCAACTTTGTTGCAGTGGTTTGGGGCTTCTTGGGCAATCACAATGCCAAAAATTATGTGGAACTGGTTGAGGCTCTGGTAAAGAACTATGGCAAAATGGGCTGCAGGATGTCCCTGAAAGTCCATATTCTTGATGCTCATCTTGGGAGCAAGGCGGGAGCTTCCACCAAGATGGCCATTTTCTGTACTTTTACAACATAATTAATTAAGAAATAACACATATTATCCAGGAACAAAATTTGTGTCACATAGTGTTATACATGATGTGAGCAGAAAAGTATTAAAATACATTTGAAGGAACTCTCCAACAGATAAAGAGTAGGTGCACCATTGTTTGATTCTGGATATTCAAGCAAAGATACCCAAAATATATCTGCAACAGTTGTTCTCAAGTTTGAACTGATAGACTAAAGAGAAGGTAGACAGTCAACACACTCTTGGGCTACATTTTTTTGACCAAAAATAAGACTTGACTCTCACCTTTATACTGTACTCTAAGTGTGGTTCATGATTCATTATAATATTATTTTTTTATGTAATTTAACGTAACAACATATTCATAGGTCCAAATAATGGGCCACACTCAGCCCTGAAATAGTATCATAATGATTTGTAACAACATGCTATTGAGTGGTGTGGGATTAATTGACCAGTAAATAACCATGACAGTACTAAATTAACTTCTCTAATTACACTGTAAGTGACTGTTAGAAATCTATGAAATAATAAGTGAAACAAAAAAACAATTGGAAGATAAGCTTCATAAACTTGTTTGAGCTTTATCATATTTTTTTTAAATTTAAGCAGGGTTGCTTTATCCTGATAGAGTGCTTTAATCAGTGACATAATGACAGATTTATTAACAACAGTAAAATCGGGGTGTACTAAAGCTGGCAAACAGATGAGTTAAGTGTAACACAAGTTTTTTTTTTTTTAAAGTGTGTATAAATGTTGCAAAACAATCAAATTATGTGAATTTAATGCATATGTAACTATTTTTTTCAGAATACCAGATCATGGTACAAAAATGATTAAGTAAATTTCACTCAACATTTAATAAAATGAAAATGTGAAAGCTAACAACTAATGTGCAGGTATTAAAGTGTGAACTTCCATGGCTATTTTCTTAAAGAACATAAAACAGTTTTTCTCTTCATGTGAAACCTATTTTAAATATCTATTATTTCATTGGTTTGAAATGGAACTTTATGGTTGACATGTCAGCAACTAAAAATGTTAAATGAATAGTAAAACAATATGTCTGAAATAGTTTAACAAAATTTCCTTCCCCATTAAATGTTAATGGCAGATCCTGGAGTCCACCATTCTCCCTCTATCCCTTCTGCAGTGATATATAAACACACTGAAAGATATGTGCAGATAAGTGACTTAATAAGACACATCTCTGTGCTCACGTGCTTTAATATGTATCACAGGATCCTATAGCCAGAGGAAGTCAAAATGTAAGGAAATTCTAAATTTCCATCTGTGAAGAAATTAGAAATTCTGTGCAATTTTGTGGAGCATTTTTTTGTGTTAGTACTAGAAGTACACATTATAAAATTGTAAATCTAGTACATGCAACTATACCAAACAATTCATAAGTAAAATATCTTCAATTTCACATATGAAATATCTCTTTAATAAAATTAAAACAAACATACAGAAATGTAATTTATCTATACATTACAAATAACTTTGTACAGTTCTGTAATAAATAAGACATTAATGTCTAATAATGTGACTAAACATTATTAGTCGTATATTTTACTGTATGCCTCTTGTTTACCATTACAAAAATAAACTGCCTATACCACTGAGCTTACATTCTCTCAGCCAATTACAAGCATACCTTTCTTGTCACAAATAACTGTATGTAAATGTTACAACTTTCACAAACCTTCTCAGTTAAAACAATTTTCATTTTCATCTTGCATTTAACTCTTTTATCAGGTTTTTTATTTAAGCTTATCCTCTCTGTTATTTTGGAACAGAGACATTCATAGATGGATGAAATTTCAAACAGAAAAACTGGATCTCTATAATGGTGGACTCAATTGTTTTATCAATGTTTACTGTTAATAAATGAAGAAAAATATATAATGTAGTTGAAATTTTATAATGCTTAGGCTACAGTTACGAACACCATATTTTAAATTTTGTGACATGTTGTAGGGTAAAAATGTATTTTAAAATGGCAGTTTCTTTCATAGGTATCATGTGTACATAATGCATTCTTCTGCTTTTAACAGATGCAACTTGTTAAAAATATATTTTAAAAACTAAGCAAAGCAGTCATATAGTAGTAAAAAAGCTTGCTTAAATTCAGTTCTTAAAAAACATTTTTAATGGCATAATGTAAGCCATAATACAAATTCTTTAATATAACACAATACACTAAGAAACACTGCCTTATGCATTAATATACAATATTTGTACAGAGTGTGCTAAACAGTAAAAGATACTAGCATCTTTTCTCATTCTACTTCCAAAGTTATCAGCACGTAGTTAAGCAAGCCATGAGATTTTCCATTTTATTCAAGAAGTTCTTTCCTTCCATCTTTTCCAGTGCAACTTCTCGAAAACTGCCACTTAGATTTTGCCACTTACGGTCTCTAACTAGGGTACTTGGGTAAAAATCTTGTTCTTGAGGTGATGATGACACACCAACCTGTATGTCAGTTTGCGGCCCACAACGTATAGCAATCACCCTAAATCAATTTGAAATATTTAAAAAACATTATTCATAATCCAATCATACTTATGGATTTTAATAGACTTAAAGATACTAGTGAACCAAAACGTCCTGTCATGTCAAGATCATGCAAGTTAAATTTTTCCTGTTTTTTTTTTTAACAAGTAAATGTTGACAGAATGTGCCATTCAACAATCTTTCAAAATCAAGTATGTGTCTTCCACTTATAAAAGATGAATTACTAACACTTTATAATTCACATGAGCTAATTCTTGTAGTTTCAAAACCAACTATTTCCGAGTCAAAACCACTTTTGGACATACACAGTTTTATGAAGTATTTTAACCTAAACAGCACCATTTTTCTTAAACTACACAACATATGTCAGTTTCATCCATGATGCACAAAATGTCCATAAGTTATTGAACCACTTTTTTGGTTGAATTGAACATGAAACACTGTAAATAGTTGCAGGTTGCAGCATGAGGGAAACCAATGTCTGAAGTTTACTCCAACAAGTTTAGATATTAATTTAGATATGCATTTAGAGTTTTTTCAGACTCAAAATAATGTTTAAAAATATTTTCATATCTTCTAGTTAATTCTTATTTTCAAGAAAACATCAAATGTTAGCAAAATTTACATATTTCAACTGATTTTAACACAAGCCTTTAAACAGAAATTGCAATCTTCATCTACTAATATAAAAAGTGCTTTCTCAACATCATATTTGGAATGTAGTTTAAAAGTACCCTATGTAGGCTTGTTGAAACAAAATTCAGACATATTTCATTCCTTTACAATTAAAAAAAAAAAAAGATTTTTTTTTGCTGATCTTAATGGATAATATACATTAGCTAGCCACTTTATTATAAACTATATCTAATAACAGGTCTGACCATTTCTTTTGCCAAAATAACAACTATGATACAACATGACACAGAATCCATAAAGTGCTGGAAGATTTTATGAAACTCTCCCCTCAAATAATTAATATAGTATGCAATTCATGGAGGAATGCAGGCAGAAAATAATGACATTCAGAACTAGTTTACAAATTAAATGCTCTAATTATAAAAGAAAGAAATTACACTACGCAAGAATAATTCCAGCAATAAAATAACTGCACAAAATGCAAAATAGAATATAAAGTAATGGTGAAAAACTTGCCAAATTAAGATAATTTTATTGATAAAACATAAAAACATTGTTTTGGGCAACAGACATTCGTAAGGTTCCAGTGAGAATGATACTGTTAATACAATGGTTAGGTTGAAGGAATAGGTAACACATAGCTCAAAGAACAGAGAACAAAATCCTAAACTACTTGTTCTTTCAACCTAACCCTTTTATTAACAGTTTTATTATCACTTGAAACGTGATGAAAGGCTGTTGACCAAAATGTTGTTTTCATATTTTAACAAAAACATTAATTTGACAAACGTTTCACCATTATATTATACTAAGCAAAAATAATTCAGCTTTGTGAACACCAGCCATTTCTTACTTGATCATAATAATGTCATTAAGGTCTTGTACATGAAAGCAATACTATTTAAAATATATTACACTGTTCAAAACAAAAAGGGATAATCAAGGTTTTATATATTCCAGCTATGGCAAAGCTTTTAATACATAATGCAAAACAAGTACCAGATGCAAAGTAGTTTTAAGTGCAAATTTTAGTGGTATACAAGAGTGTGGAAACATAGTGTTTTCTCATTTAGCTGCTGCAACAATGGCAGTATTGATATCCAAGCCATGTTATGTACCCGATAATATAAAACTGACCTTTAATCTTTCCTGTATTGGCTGTTTTTTAGTGGACTAGTATTTTGCAATATATAATTACCTTTCAATTATTATACATTATATATATGTATATAGATTATTACTATTTAGAAATAAATTAAGCTTATTTTTCCTTAAAATATAGAAGAGTAAATCAAAAAGTTAAGCTAACAATTATCTCTTCTCTTTACAACCTTTGAACTTGGTTGCTAAGCCTTTTAAAATTTTGCATGTGGAGAATATCAAACAATTTTTTTAGGCTTTATATGTATTTGAATAACCAAAAAATCTTACATAACTACAGTATTCCCTTGCTATTCGCGGGGGTTACGTTCTTAACCCCCCGCGAATATTGGATGCAATTTTAAAACTTCTATGTATGAGATTATATACGGTACTAAATGCTTCCCAGACACTTTCTAAAGACACTCTTACTCATTAATACAGTAATAATGTAGTAAAATTGCATGCAGTCATGTATTTCACTAATGTAGTAATGATAATGTAAACACATTTTAATTTTGTACTGCAACAATATTTTAATCAAAAAGAAACGTAAGTACAGGAGGACAGTAACACCGCATAGTATAGTTACCCATACTGTATTACTGTACCGTAAAGTCATTTTCTATGCGTACAACACATGTATTAGAATTGACAGAAAGTGGAACAAATTCAAAGGCAAACTTAGACAGATAAATACAGTACGCACAGTTCAGGTAATAATAATACAGTACAGTACAATTCAGTAATAATTGTTCGATAAAGACGTCAATTGATAAAACTGCTTGAGAGAGTAAATACAGACATACCCTCGAAAAGCGCTTTTAGTCTCTATGACCTACAAAATCCCGGTTTACCGAGCATTCGTTTTTATGACGTTATGACGCTAGCCCAATATACCGGCATACGATGCGATAGGGTTAAGAGCGAATGGGGAACCGCGAACAGGTGAGGGTATACTGTACACTGATATAGAATTCCACTATAATTTATTAAGCTTAGTAAGTAAGATTTACTAAGGTATAAAAAAATATATAACTTCAAGCAGACTAAAGACGCAACCTACCTTATTGAAACCTTAGTTCAAAAGAAAATGGTAGCCTTTTCACTGGTTAGAATGGCTGAGGACATTCTGAGCTGTCAATTGGTTATTTACATGTCATATATTGAAGTAAGTGTTTATATAAGGGACCATTTTCAAAAATGGAAAGAGGTAAACAGGGCCACTGTGTTTGATTCAGTACATAAGCTGCATCTCAGCAAAATAAAAAGACCCGAGGTTCTTAGTTTATATTCTAGCTTGTTAATATTAGTAATTTGGGTTATTAATTTGTAAGAAACTATAGACTCAGTATTTTGATATTACAAACATCAAATTTGTACTGCATTCAACATACCACATGGTTCACTAAAATCTATATTTAGGTGTCTTTTTGTAATATTTTTATATTAAGAAATTAACTCATACATAATATTAAAGTTTCAATTACAATCTACAATTTTATTCCCAACTTATTAACAATAGTTACAAATTAGTAGTTCAATAAAATTTTAAATGCAAGCCAATAAACACGACATGGACTTTGACCTGTGACCCATCAGGAAAGGGTTAAACAATAGTTTTGCCTCATCATACCTACAATAAAGAAAACTGGTTATCCCTTATTTCCTTAACTACTTTGAGCAGTGTGCTGCACTGATTATCTCAAAAGATAACTTGTTCTGATTTTTACATCACTTAAAATATTTAATAATTCAACTTAGCTGTGTTTGTTTGTGTGAAAATTTTGTCGCCTTTTGAAACAAGATATTAAAGCATCAATTCAGCTGTACCAATTATGAAAACAACTAATACACTAAGTTGTTATTTTCAAGAATGTGCTGTATGTTCTAATCATAATATTTTACGAGGGCTGTTAAAAAAATACGCGGACTGTTTGAATTGCGCGGCTCTAGTTGGTTCCAGGGGAATCCGCTTGGTGTCGCTAGGTTTGCACAGATCATCTGATTACGACGCCATTTCCCGATTGCAGATATCTTCATTTGTGTATTAGCTACACGGTTTTAAGTGAAGTGCGATTTTTTCGTTTGGCGGATTTCAGAATGAATGACCTGAAGGAGCAACGACTCACTGTGAAATTTTGTGTTAAACGTGGAAACTCTGCGACTGAAACTTTTGCTATGCTTAACACGACTTACGGTGATGTTGCTATGAAGCGTACGGCATGTTTCAAGTGGCATGAACGTTTTAAGGATGGTCGACAGTCCATTGAAGATGATGAGCGTCCTGGACGTCCTTCCACGTCAACTGACGACCCACACGTCGACAAAATCAACACCCTGGTGCGGGCAAATCGACGTCTGAATGTCAGGGAGGTTGCTGAAGAGTGTGGGATATCAGTTGGGTCTTGTTATGAGATTTTGACCGAAAAATTGAAGATGCACCGCGTTGCTGCGAAATTCAGCCCTCAAAACTCGTGAGTTTTTGGCCAAACACTCGATCACTGTTCTTCCCCACCCCCCCTACTCACCTGACCTTGCAATTTTTTCTTGTTCCCCAAACTCAAAAGACCCTTGAAAGGAAGAAGATTTGAGACGATTCCCTAGATTAAGGCAAATGCGACGAAGGAGCTGGAGGACATTACAAAAGAAGCGTACCAGGACTGTTTCAACAAGTGGAAACACCGTTGGGATAAGTGTGTGCGTTGGGGAGGAGAGTACTTTGAAGGGGTCCCAGACCTGTAACTTCTAAATACAGTACATTTTGTTTCATGACGTCAGTCCGCGTATTTTTTTAACAGACCTCGTATAGCTATAACTCAAATCACATATTTCATAAAATTAACAAAATGGGGAAGGATTATGTATATCATTTACAACAACAAACATTTAATATCTGTAGTGCAAAATGGTGAACAGAACATTCAATACTAGAAGTAAACAACCTTGCAACAATTATTACTAAAAACACTGTTACACCATAAGAAACACAAACTGAATTGATTCTTCAATACTATTTTTTCATGTCAAACACGAAGTAATTCATAACCTAATACAGCTCATTCACAATCATGTGGACCATTAAAAGTTTTTACTTTACAACTAAGTAAACTAATGGAAGTGAAAAGAAATTTATGTACAAGATTCTTATTGGTAATACATAAAAATGTAATTTTTTTATTATTATTATTTCCTTGGCTCAAATCAGAACCTGAGGTCTGCTTTGCCTGGCAAGTGCTCCACTAACTATGCTAAAGCACTTGCTAGGAAAGCACTTTTTTAACAACTTTTATTAACACAGCAGTAAACCTGCCTATCTCCTGTTGAAGATGCCATTACAACAGAAGAAGCATTTCCAATAGGCTCAACAGGCCCCACTCCTACATGGCTGCTGGATGACAAGACCTTCCATCCCATCACTTTTGCAAGGCACTGAACTGCATTCACTTGATGCTGTGAAACCTGTATAACCATAATCCACATTTTAAGGTTGTTTGAATGAAAAACAAATAATGTATTGCAAAAGCAATGAAAACTATATCATGTTTACAAGCACATATTATCAAAGTATTTCATATGTTCTTTAAGACCCATAGTGCATATATAAATATTACTAAGATAAAAATAACCACACTAATATGTCTAACTTTGTTTATTAAAACATGCTTATAGACTCAGTCTTGAAATGTCATGGTATACACAAGTGTCCTCAGAACATGCTGACAATGATGTAGCAACAGCTGGCAAGGATCACACAGAAAAAAAATAGTAGCAAATGAAATATGTACACACAAATTATATATGACAACACAATCAACAAAGCAAATAACATAATTGCATATATCATGGTTTCTGCATACAGGGCTAATGAAGTGACCATGACTAGCTTGAAGGATGCTAACACATTTAACAACAGTATCAAAAAACTGCTCAAACTCTGTCTTAAATCACCATACTTTTACTGGAATTCTAAGTTTTACACAACAAATTAAGACACACCTATAGGATCCCCCCTTTTACAATTGTGGTCTAACTTTGAACAAGTACTCTGAACATTCAATATATTATTTACAATACTTATCATCACAATACATGATGAATAATTTAAATTTTCAACATCAGCTGAACAACACTAGGCCCACTGTTTAATTCATTAATCAAAAACGAAGGCAACAACAAAATCCTTTTCTAAAGGTAGAGAAGGTACATAATGAAATAGTTATTACAGTACATCGACACATACATGAATTTGCTCACTAGATCATTCTTCATCAACAAATTATGTTTTGATGGAAAATTAAAAAGAATATTTACTCAGCAGTGCCATTTCCCATGGCTGTTATCCACTAGCTTTGATAAATAAGGATACTGACACTAGAATTAACAAAGACAATTTGGGATCAGAAAAAAATACAGCCTATATATGCTGATTGTTAAAGATTAAATTTTGGGTGTGATAAAAAAAGACTAATGAAAAAAATTCCAGAAACAACTTCAAGCACCTAATTTACTGATTTATAACAAATGTCAGCTCCACAAAATTATCATTTTTCTTATTCAACCCTAATACAAATAGCTTAATTTCTTCATGCATCTGCCGATGAGATTTGTATGTCACTAGCCATGACCATCCTTCTACCTAAAACAATGTGTTTAATGTAAACTGTACTAGTGTACAATGTCAACATCATGCAACAACAGCCCTCCATTAATAGGAGGGCAACATAACTTCCTTAAGCAGAAGCTCCTTTTAAGCACATGCACCAAAAGTAAGGAAGATTTGTGGAAATATGTGCAAAGTTATCTACTGAAAATATATTTTCAGGTAAGGGAAATGTTACCTTCCAAAACACCATCTCATCTATGCCCAAAGAGTAGCTAGAATCTCACATTGAAATGGTAGAGAGACCAATGCAAAAATTAAATCTAGATGAGCTACTTTCAGAAAGTACCCAAATGGATAGCTCATGCAGTATGACACCCAAGGGCAGGGAACCCCCTAGGAGACCATATCTTATCTCAATTATAGTATACTCTTCATCTGGTAGGGCAGAAAAGACAAAAAGAGCCCTGCATGTCATAGAGAAAAGCAGAATTTTAGCATGGCCAGCAGTGTAGAATGTTTGGGGCATAATCAGACCACCTGGTTGGAGCATGACCTTGACTTTGCTGGACAAATAAGGATGTGAGGAATAAACCCATCCTTCTGCAGGAGTAGAGCACACTAGCTGTTTGAAGAGTGACCTGCACTGCCCTACTTCCCATCATATTGTGCTGCACATTATTAGTGGCAAACTCTCTAAGGTCCACCACTCCAGCAGTTGGAAATTTGTAAGTAGCAAGAATCCCCCATGCTCCATTTGAAAAAAAGATGGGAGAATTAAATCTGGAATACCTGGAAAAGTATTTGAATATCCAATGGATGCCTACTAGAAAGGTTCCTTACTGGAGATAGTGCACTGGGTGACCAGAGAACTATCTTTAAAAACCAGTGAGTGCAAGTCAAAGAAGTAGGCAATCATCTTCTTGGCCAACTTTTTCCATGATAGTCCCTAGAAAGTTTGGCCTATACCATGCAAAAGAATGATTTCAATACCATGATGATATCTCTAGTGGTCTCGCTGAACATCCTACCTTGACAGTGGACATTGGCAGATCCAAAGAAGATGAGTTAAGCACTTTTTGTTTTCCCTCACCCAAAGCAGATTTTAGAAAATAAATATACCCTGGGAGAAAACACCAGCCACCTGGCATAATTATATATAAAAGGAAAAAAAATGTACTTACCCTTTTTAAAGGCAATGCGAAGATCAAAGAACAGTGACCAGAGCTGAAATCCATTAAGGGACAAAACTGAAACAGTCAGATGAAGAAAATAATAAGAGACAAATATGTAAGGAATAATCCACATCCCCATCTGAAGGATAATGCCCAATGATTTGTGATAGTGAGATGCAAAAGAGACAAGTGACAAAGTTGTTGCAAAAAAATGAGAAAGTGTCTGCAAGCATCAAAATCCAGGAAAGAATATGCCAGCCAGAGGAATTAATGGGCCAACCTTGTAAGGGAATAAGACAAAAGATCCTTGGAGGAAGATGAGTCGCAAGGCACAAACAAAAGTTAGCAGGAAACCCAAAAGGGAGACATGTCAAATAACACCAAATAGATAAAGAAGGCAATCTGAGCCCAAATGAGCATAGAGGTGAGAAATGAAAGGGAATAAAAGACAAGAGAAATAACATTTACATTCTCAAGCAGAGGAAGTCTGAAACGAAAAGTTCAGTTGGAGTAGAGAAATAAGTAGGGAAAAAAAAAAAAGCTCAGGGAGCATCGATGGCATACTAATACATTGAAGTGACAATAACCACAGACAAGAAAAAGGAAATATGTTTTCAGAGAAAGACATTATAAGAAAACTAATGCCAATGGCTTAAACAGATCACATGTAAAGCCACACTGGAGTCTCAGTCAGTCATGGTGGTAGAACAGGGGTGTGCAACAGGCGGCCCGCGGGCCACAACCCGGCCCGCCAAGCCATTTAGTGTGGCCCTAGTTGTTGTTATCTAACCATGTGGCCCGATCTGTAATCCAACGCAAATGGAATATTTTTAAAAGCATCGATCCTACGGGATTCCCAGGCTTCGACTCGACAAACTTCTAAAATTATCTTTGCTAGAGAGGAGCAGGCCGAATTCGATTGGTCGGCCTCCTTAGGGCATGAATAGGTGACGTGCACTAGCACTATTGTCTACGACTCAACGTCATGTCCTGAACCTCGCCTTCGCCCGCTGGCGACAATTTTCCCTAACCTCTGCTGTCCGTCATTCATTATTGGTGAAAATTTTATTACCTTTTACAGTTACTACAAGAGATTGAAGGTAAATTGATTATTATTTAGCATATTGTTGTGACTTTACTGAATTTATTAAAATTTTTGCTTTCAGATGCATCTGATTCTATGTACAGTGTGACCTCGTTATTCGCGGGGTTACGTTCTTTACCCTCCCGCGAATAGCGAAAACCGCGAATATTGGACGCAGTTTTAAAACGTATATGTATGCGATTATATACTATATGAAATGCTTCCCAAACACTAATGATACTTATACTCATTGATGCAGTAATAATGTAGCAATATTGCATACTGTTATGTATTTCACTAAATTGTACCGTGCGTTACCGGGCTGTGCTTTGCCGTTTGCGTTGTTGGGGAAGCTGAGGCAGTCAGCCAATAGCAGTCAATCTTGTTTGGTGAAGACGACGATTGATAAAACGGCTTGATTGAGTAAATACAACAGAAATCTCCTCGAAAAGCCCTTTCAGTCTCTGTGACCTACAAAACGCAGTTCGCGCATAACCCGCGAATATGCGGGGCCGCGAATGGCGAACCGCGAATAGGCGAGGTCACACTGTATTTTGCTATTCTCAATTAATTTAAGTACCGGAAGGCTATGATCGGCATGCCAATTTAGAAACATGTGTTTCTGTCCATAAGAGGTTCCATGTGTAAATAAATTCTATGTTTTTTTCTACTTTGCTATTTTCGTGAGAATAATTTTTGTTTTGATTTCAGGGCTAGTAAAATGTCAGCAGTTAAGAAACGAAAATTGATGATGAGGGAAGGTTGTTCAACAGTGAATGGTGCACAAAATATCTTGTTGTCCCACATAATCAAGGTGTTGTCTGCCTCGTCTGTCAAACTACAATTGCAGTCATGAAAGAGTACAATATTAAGCGACATTACGCAACTAAGCACTCCTCCCAGTTTGATGAAATTGTTGGTCAGGCACGAAAGGACAAAATTGAACATTTAAAACATCCATTGAAAAGCAACAAGGTGTTTTTACCACTTTCAAGAAAAATTCAGAACTGGTGACAAAACTGAGTTTTAAGCTTTGTGAATGTATGGCAGAAAAGGGAAAGCCTTTCAGTGATGGAGAATTTATTAAAATTGTTTAACAATATTCACAGAATATGCATGTCCAGAGAAAAATATTTGGTGGAGCAAACTAGCCTTTCCGCTTTACTGTCTCACGCAGGACAAAAGATCTTTCAGAGGACATCAAAGAAACTTTGAAAGAGAGATTGAATTCGTGTGAAGCTTTCAGTCTGGCTTTGGATGAAAGCACTGATATCAATGACACATCCCAACTTGTCATTTTCATCAGAGCTGTTACTGCAGGCTTTGATGTTTTGAAGAGTTTTAGATATGGCAAGCCTTTCCTCCACAACCACAGGACAGGATATTTGTGAACAAGTGCTTAAGGTTGTAGAAAAGTTTGAACTGAATCCTTATAAATTATGTGGTGTTACAACAGATGGTGCTCCTTCCATGACAGGTAGGACAAATGGATTCACCAAGAAATTTCTAACTGCAATTGGAGCACAAGACGTAGTTGTAAGCCATTGCATTATTCACCAAGAGAGCTTGTGCACCAAAGTTCTGGATTTTGCAGAAGTCATGAAAAATGTCGTCCAATGCGTAAATTATATTCGAACACGAGGATTAAATCATCGACAATTTAAAACTTTTTTAGATGAGCTGGACAGTGAGTATTCAGATGTTTTGTACTTCTCTGCTGTACGTTGGCTTAGTTGAGCTGCTACTTTGAAGATATTCTGGAATCTGCGAGAGGAGATTAAGTTCTTCATGGAGAGCAAACGTCAGAATGTGGACTTCTTGAGCAATGAGAACTGGCTGAATGACTTAGCATTCTTCACAGACACTACACAGCATCTGTCTGATTTAAACTTAAAACTACAAGGGAAAAGTCAACTTGTGAATAAGTTGTTTGAGCATATTTGTGCTTTTGAGAAGAAATTGGAACTTTTCCAGGTTCAGTTGAGAAGAGCCATATTGACCCATTTTACATGTCTTGCAACCAGGAAACTGGAATTTCCTAATCTGGATTGCACCAAATATGGAACCAGTGTACAAAAGCTGCGTGATGAGTTTGCAAACAGATTTCCAGATTTCAGACAAACTGAAATTAGATTGAAATTGTTCGCTCAACCTTTTGATTTGGCAGTGGAAGACAGTCCTGATGATTGCCAAATGGAACTCATTGAACTGCAGGCTGACATGGACACTAAAAGGAAATTCTCTGAAAACAGTTTGCTAGACTTTTACAAACTCTGTGTACGTGAAAAGTTTCCCAATTTGTCCCGTCATGCACAAAGAATTGCCTCCCTTTTTGGTAGCACCTACTGCTGTGAGCAATTTTTCTCCAAAATGAAGCTCATCAAAACCAAATGTAGAAGTCAGCTGACTGATGAACATTTGACCAGTCAGTTAAGAGTGGCAACCACTTCTGTCAAAGCTGATATTGACAAGCTCTGCAAGGACTCTAAATTTCAAGTGTCGCACTAAAATGATCACTCATGCAAAAATATAAAATATTATTGCTTGCATTTTGAGAATTTTTTTTAATTTATTGTGCATGTACACGAATAAGCTTGTTTTTTAAGTGGCCCCGCTTGATTGATGAAGTTGGTTATATGGCCCACCGATGAAAAATGTTGCACACCCCTGTGGTAGAATAAGTGGGTAGGTGAAGAAGGAAGGATCTGAATAAAGTGGAGAGAACAATGGAAGAAAAAATTAGCTGTAACAGGAAAGGCAAAATGTAGTTGATAAAACTGCTCAATAATCAGTAATAGTGGAAACCAACAATTCATGGTCAAACAACCATGTGAAAAAGCTTGACAAGTGGATCACAGTAAGATGGCCTGGAGGAAAGGAGGAATAGATGGACAAACATTCTGTTGATCAGTGGACAGAGCTGAAGGATGACAGGAATGAGATAAAAAAAAGCTATGCAGTTGAAGAGGCTAGCCTTGCAGGCAGTTAACTTGGCAAATCTCACATGAAGATGAATGGGTGATACCTTGGTGAGCAGTGTATGTGACTGGAGTAAGAAACAGTGGAAACAAGGTAGAAAGGGCTGGATACCAAATGACAAAGATGAGGAAACTAGGGTTGTACTGGCCAAAGAGGTGTCACCAATAGGACTTGACAAGGCACTGATGAAAATTGTGCTCAAATGACAGTAAATCCAACAACAACAAAAAATCCAGAGGGTGGGATTACTACTCTATTGATACAATTCAATCTGGCTGAAAGGGGGAATTCATCATCAAGTTCAGAGCCAACAACACATAGCATGCCATAAAAGAAACCCAGAGGGAACAAGCTTAAAACTGCATGTCCAATGAGTGAAAGCAAAGAGTCCCAGAATGGATACTTCACCCAGGCAGTTAATATAACAAACATCCATGGAGTGAATCATGAATAATCAATACTCTAGAAGAGGGAAGAGATGGGACCATGGTTGATGAATAGTAAGAACATTTAGTATGTTGATGTGGAATGAACACTCCTCCAGAGCCCACATGCTTGAAGTTGTGCTATCATTCAGAGACACAACTCAGCCCAACCCAAAAGAAAAACAATGGTGAACAGGAACAGATCCAGATTAGGAAGGAAAGGGGATATCCACTGTGTTATTGGCAGGATCAGTTGTACCAAATATTGCGTAAGTGTGAGAAAAGTGTAGGAAAGTTTGAAAAGTCAACCCAGCTGAACCACCTCCTGTAGAATAAAGTAGGTGTAAAAAAGGAGCACTCCCAAGAAGAGGCAAGCAGAAGCCAATCATCCCTAATAATGGAACCTCAGCTCCAATATGTGAGCATGGCAGGATAATATTTTCATGATTCAGATTTTCAAGGAGCAGATGTAATGTCAAAAGGAAAAGCTCAGAATTGGAAGACTTTATCCTTATGGATGAAACAAAAAAATGTTTGAAATGTGTAAAAATGTAGTTTGAACATCTATCCCAGTTACCTAGAAGAGCCATTACAGAGAAAAAACTCCTTCAAATGAAACTGAGAGATGACAATAAACTAATCAAGAGACTGTAGATCTTCTTGGGAGCTACAAAGAGATAAGATTAATAATCCACAGTAGGAGTAAATAATGTCTTGATGGTGTTCTTGGCCATAGAGATCTAAGATTACATCCTCAAGTTGTTGAAGAATGGCTTAAGTCAGGACAAATAAATCAACTCAGTTAACAGGATCAAGCCTGTTAGTACAGGTGTGCAGTTGTTCAAGACCCTGAGATCAGGCAAAGGATGAAAGACAAAGTAAACTTGAGCATGGATTTCGTCTAGTACATAGGAAGAATCAAAAGACAAAGGAAAAGGAAAAAAGAGTCTAGTTGAAAAATTGTGTCAAGGAAGAAATTAGATAGGTAAGGATTTTCTTCCACAGCTAAAGCAACATTTAAAGCAAAATGTAATGGAGGAAATAACCAGCTAAAATCACAGTCATCCAAGTTATGTTCAAACTGGAGAGAAGAAACACTAGCTGAATGGATGGGAAAAGTAAGACCAGTGTGAATGAAGAAACCCACAACACACTGAATAATGGCTGTCATGTAGTCCACAAACAACAATCCCCAATGTTAGGAACATTGTCATTATCATGAAATGAAGTAAACATTACCATCGCTCAAAAAGTCATACGGCAGGTATTCACAAAATGTTTTTATTTTTGTTTTATAAGTGAAGTGAAAATCCACAGTGGTTGTGTAAAACAAAAGCACTAAATCTGAAGAAAATTAACACAGCCATAAACAACTGCAAACCTCAAGCAACTAATTAACAGTTTTGGAGGGCTATCACTGCATGATGATGATATCATGAACTAGTGCAGTTTATGTTAAGCACATGTATTTTTTGGTTGGAGGTAGCTCCAGAATCAAGCAACTCTGTGTGGATGTGGGGTATTGTTACTGAAATTAAATAACTAATGTTTTATTATATTTTACGAAAAATGCATAAGCTGCTATATAAGACATTCTAACAATAACATGCTACTTAAACTACAAAAAAAAACTTATTCAAGCAAATATAAAAGCAAAAAGCAATAACTGTTCCAAACAGTTTTATTTGTTGTTAAGAGTGCTGTCATTTATAATTATCAGAGGGTATGGTAATTACAAGTAAAACCATGAACCAATCTTTGAAGAATTAAAACAGATGTTAAACACCTACATCACAATACTCTACTTACAATCCTGAATATCTCCAAAGTATTTAGTAATGGGACCCTAAATTTAACTCAAAATATCTTGACCCAGTAACATTGTGAACGTATGACTGGCTGGAGCCATGAACATTGAGGTTGGATGGCTTGACAGCAGCAGTGACTGATGACTGAGCAGAGATATTCAAGCTGCAGTCAACCTTGTAATGTTGTGACAAAGAAAGATTGAAATGAATGAAAAGAGGGGTGAGAGTAACTAGATAGGATGAGAAAATAGGAGAAGGTGAAAGACAGGGTTATAGAGACAGGGGTGATAGGACAATGGACAAGAAAAAAAGGTCCTTTCAGGGCCATGGTGCCAGGGATCTATAAATATAATGGTTAAGAAATTTAGATGTGGAGGAAACTGGAGTGTCCAGAGAAAACCACTTTCACTGGACAGGTGCTGAATATTCTACTTGTCCAGTACCCATGCCTGAAAATTAAAACAATCATTAAAGCATATAATTGGTAGTACTGCTAAATATGACTGTTATTCCAACTGAATGTATTTAGCCCACAATGATGGGGTGTCTGCTATATAGGAAATCTAATGAATTTGTTCCTTTCTGTTCTTAGCTCATTTGTAATACAGGGAGGTGAATTTAATGAAGCGGTCTGTACTGGAGCTCTGGAACTGGACCCAAAAGCCTGTTTTAAATCATACTTGAATGTATAGATATTCCATTTATTGTATGAGTAATTGAAACATATTAAATATATTGCCTTTGCAAGGTATATTTTGTATGTATTGACAAGTGAAATTTAAAATTTGCACAGTGGTTAAATTATTACAACTGACATCAATTTCTCAGATTAATAAATCCTATACATTTGATTAATTTTTATATCATAAAGTTAAAAGCTACTTTACAAACATTTCTTAACTGGTGAGGAAATATATGAATAATTAATAATGACAGTTAACAAAGACATAGAAATATAGAGATTCTGGCATAAAGACCTAATAAAGCTTGTAATGTAGGTTACACACTATTTCTTTCAATACATTCTAATAACTCATAATAAAAGACAACTAAGAAATTATGTACCATTATGGAGAATATTCCAAATACTGTACGCATTTTCATTCCATGTTAACTGGAATGGCATCATGGACTGCACATATTTTCAAACTATATACATAAAATTATTCTTTATAAATTCTTAATATATTTAAGAGATACTGCTCAACTGATAATAAAATAAAATAAAAATAATGACATCTTAAACAAATAGAACAAATAACGTGCAGCTCAAGAGCACAATTTCCCATATTTTTCAGAGTGGTGGACACAGATACTTTACTTCTGTCTGTGCATTCTAAGAAGTACAGAAAGTGAGAAACACAGTGAGCCAAACAAAAACAAATTCTAAAGGTAAAATCATTTCTTAAAATTATTTTTCTAAATTAAACCTAACAAAATGCATTTAAAAGTATTACATATAGTAAGCACATTACTCATCTGTATCTATTAATTACAAAGATATTGCAAGGATTTACACACTCACAGTCTAATAACAAATGGCTGACCTGCAACACCAAATGCTCACTTACCTTTAAATTTGACAGTTTAACAATACAATAAACACAGTAGTTTGTTTTTCATAAATAACAAAAATAAACAAAAAACAATACAATAAAACATTACAGCTTAACCCTTTAAGCAACTGATTTTTTGTTGTTGTTGTTTAAAAACAGACTCCCTAATTTGGTAATATCTATTTCTAAGAGCACAGTGCTCTTCAAGGAATCAAGATACACACTTAGTGTGAAGATAACGTTTGTCAAGGAGAATCCAAAGTTAATCGTGAAAGTATTTTTGTTCATCTTATGGTGGTCACATCGGGTTTGGGGAAAAATTGCTGAATGTCACAATTTGTTCAATAATTCTGAACAAAATTACAACAGAAACATTCGCACTCTCCTTTCCTAAATCTTATGTTTTCTAATCTAAATCGTGCATATTTATCAAATTACAAGAAGATAGAACTCACCCGAGTCATGCCTGTGATCACCCTCTGCTTCCTGATCAATTTTCATCACTACATATTTTGCAGCTTAACCTTGGCTCCAATGGTGGATCTGCCTGCTCTAGTTGGTTGAATGTCATATCCTTCCAATAATGAGATGCACAGTTTCTTTTGTAAAGAATGTGACAATTCACCACTGAGCAAGGTGCTGAGAATTTGGTTTTACCATTTACATGATCTGTGAGGGAACAGATACATTTTCATCCCCTGATAAATTCTATCAATTCCACTCGTGGTTATTGTACCTGTTCACACAAGACAGTGTCACTGTCTTTTGAACGAATATTTTTCAGCACAGTGACTAGAGTAGACTGAGAAAGCATGTGGAGTCTTTTGTTATCGTACCAGGTGTAGGCTAACAATTTCTCTTGCTGCAAAAAAAGAAAGGGGTCCTTTCCTTTCCTAAGGAGTAAATGGGCAGGCTTTAGTCCCACAAGCATTGCTTTTCTGTTCACATTTACAGTGCTGCACATTCTTGAATTTCCAACAGCCTGTTCATTAACAAGAATTGAGCTTGTATAGAAGCTGTCAATTTATAGTTCATGACCCTTTCCCTTGTAATGTTTGATAAAGGTATGCAAAACACATGTAGCACCTACATCAGAATAATCATCACTGTTCTCCTCCTTTCATGCATATAACTTTCATTTCAGGACACATCTTATAGCTGCCTCAACACAAATGCTTTATATCCTATTTGTCTGGTTTTTACAGTTGTACTGCTTCAGGATACTTTTCCCATTGAAAGCAATGGTTTTATTATACAGAGACAACTCTTTTAATGGTTTCTACAGTTGAGAAAATTCCTAAATCAAGGTGTCAATGATTGGTTTAACTTTGAACATCCAGTCATAACCAGGCTCAACCATCAAAACATGATTATCACTGTTTGCAAAATGCAAGAATGACAGAATAATCATGAACCAATTTAAAAGACATAGCTTTTCCAATCTTGGTGTTTCAGATATCCAAAATATGGACCAATAAACCTCTACTTCTAGGTTCTCAGACTGCCTCATCATGAGATAGAGACAAATGAATGCCTTCATTTCTGTCCTTGTGACTGGCTGCCACCACTTGAATCTAGAATGAGGACCACGCTCATGACCCTCTGAAAACTATACCTATTAGTTTATGCTGTCAAAGGGTTCAAAATATTTTCATCTCAAAATAATTCCATGAAGTCAGCAGGAGCCACTTAATTCATATTTCCCTCACCAGTTTAACCAATTTCCTGATTGAAATTAGTAATCCATTTCACATACTTTTCAAGGTCATGAAGTAGTAACCATTATCAACCACTGCATCATTATTACTGTCACTGCTATGTCTACAGCTAAATCTTGGATTTTGTTGTGGCTTGTCTTCGCCACAGCCTCTTTTACTAGATTTCCCATGCCCACAGCCACCAGCTGTAGTACCACATCCCCTTTTATGGAGGTGTATCCCTGTCACTATCATGAATGTCACTGGCACTGGATTCTGATGGTCAGTCGTCATCAGACACTTCCAATTCACGACCTGAATTTTCATCTGCCACGAGCTGCCCGAGAGCTTCTTCAATAGTGAAGTTTCTATTGCACATTCCGTCTTCAAGTCCACTTTTTCAATGAATTCTCACACTTCAATTGCTCTAACATGTTGAATAAAACTATACCATGAAATGACCACATATGTGATCTACTCATACCTCATCTAATAATGATCAAACATTTAAGTTAGCTATGGACTCTCTGTTGAACACTGTGGCACTTGATTTGAACATTTGTTTCACCTTACTGTACGTCAAGCTTGACGTTGAAATGGTTTACACAATATTTTTCTTAGTCTATATTACATATTTTCAATTATGCTATAAATAGTTTCTTAAACTAGTTGAAACATTTGACATTATGCTTTGATAAATTAAAATTGAAACTATTTTGAGATTAATTGCTTGTTAACAATTTGCATACTTTCACTTAAATTTTCTATGACTAGGTATGTATGTTTAAGGTTAAGTTAGTTCTGAAGAAAGACTATAATAAAATTTATTGTAGTCCACCACTGTTTTCATCAACATTATCAAAATATTTAAGCTTTTACTAAATAATACGTATTAGCAACACAACTTGCATTATATCTTAAAAATAGTTTATTTTTTTAATGACTAACAAAAGAAACCACACACACGTTTGACATAACAGTCATTATCTCATCTCTGGAAGATAATAATAACAAAAACAGAGTTCAATTTTATTATTGCACTGACATATATTTGTCTAAATTTATGATTATAAGATATTCTCTTACAAATGTGTAAGGTTTGTTTTTTTTTCAAAAGTATAGCCTATTCTGCAAAATTAATGAAACAGAAACCCTATAACCTAAGTGCTTTCAAAAAGTGGACCTTGTTTCTTCAGGAGCCAATTGGAAATTTGCCCCTGAAAAAGAAAGGTGCACTTTTCAAAAACACTTGGGTTACAGAGTTTCTATTTCATTTCTATCAACACTGCAACATTAATGGGTACTTTAGCTACAAACCATGCATAATCAATGAAAATATTCCAACAAATATAAATAACAGCAAGTGTGTGTTTTGCTTAGTGTTTGCTTGTGTCATACAGTTCTTCAGATTCATCAATACAAATCACTTTTAAAAATTATACCTGAGACATTAAAAGATATGTAAGCTCCTGAGGTTCATAAGAAAGGTTCATGACTCTTCCATCTCGACAAACTGCTTTCAGTGTCTTCCTTTCAACATGTATCACGAGAGGTGTTCTGCGAAAAATCATACTAGGAAAAATCAGCTCAAAATAAGAAGTAGAAACAATCATATTTCAATTAATGGATATCTACTGCCCATAAACTCTCTCAATATGAGCTTTGCCCTAGGGATTGTCCTTCTAGTCACAACTTTTAATATAATGTATATTTTCACAAAATTTTGCAAACTTTTAGTAAACATTACAAGCCTTTCGTATACATAAAATCAGATTTTTTTAATAAGTACTTTTAGTAAAAATGTGTCTGTGAATATATATATATAGTTTGTCTATACACCAATTTGAGTGCTAAGTGATTTTCATGTTATGATTAAAAATACTTTTCTTTGTCTCAAAACCTCCTATATAAATCTCAGATGTTTTCTTCAGTAAAACTTTATCTATTATGTTTTCTATCTTAACTTTATACAAGGTTGGACAATTTGACTGATTTCATAGCCAAAAAACACTAAACTCCAATTATTGTTTTTTTCTTTCTAGAATGACTTAAAATTATGAAATAAAACTACATTTGCTTTTCCTAAATAATTTTAAACTCATAACAGTAAACATCTATTTACATTTAAATTTTACTATTTTATTGCCCATTGAACCTTGTCTAATTACAACTGATACCATTACAAGTTGTAAATCACTCAGAGAATGTGCAGCTCATGTTACACTGTTGAATTATGTTATGCACAAGCTACTGATGAGCACATCTTGTGAAAAATTTTATTATTATTATTTATTTCCCTTAACCTAGCCTTAACTAACAAAGTTTCCTATTATTACTTTTCAATTAATTATATGATAATAAATACAGAATACAATGTATTCTCAAGATAGCTGGTATGGGTATCAAAGCTTTAACTAAAGTACAGAACAATGTTTCGATCTTCTTTTGTCATCGTCAAGTTAACCTAAAGAGGACCTAAGAAGGTTGAGACATTTTTCAGTATCTTATTTTAATTAAAGTTTTAATACCCATACCAGCCATTTTGAGAATATACTTTTACTTCAAGTGGGTTTCTCATCATCAAAAAATACCAATGCACTAAATAATTATTTATTTAATAAATGATGCACGAAAAACACAGAACAATAACATGCAAAAAGTAAACAATGTTCCATAACTATCACAATTTTTCATGCTTTCTAACTGTAAGACATAAGCTGTTCATCTAAGTTCATAAATGTGCTCCCATGGGAATAAAGTTTGAATTGGAAATCAAATAAATTAATCTCTGTGCAGAAAATAACATAAGACATCATTTGATAGATGAAAGTAGGAATTTTACTGATTATAAATAACACAGTATTAAATATGAGAAAGAACTACTGGCAATTTCTTAAAAAGAGGTTATAACACATGAGCATGGTAAGAGGGGTTTCTTTTCTAGTTTATACCTCTATAATTAAATAAGATTGAAGACTATAAAAATTATGCATTGCCTGAATAATGATGATACTATAATAAGTAATTTCATACTTCTTGGAGGGGTGGGTAAATAAGTTAGAGAAGAGAGGATGCCTAGAGAAAAAATGTCACAATTCTTACACTAGAGGAAGTTCTAGAATTTTTCTTTTAAATATCAACTTATGATGAATAAGAACTTAAAACATGTTTAGTATTAAAATATGGATTAGTGGCTATGCTTTATGCTAAATTTATTACACCATGAAACAAAATAGCTTAATTAAATTTTTAATGTGACTCACTAAAACCTTGTGATGTGTGCAGAAACAGATGCCCATGGAGAGTGTTAACACTCTTTCCATGGGTAGGTTAATGTGCACATTTTAACTTTTTTAAAATTATATTTCAAAATGTTATTAAATTACTCTTATCATTGCATATGAATATACTTCGTATTAAAGCATGGTTTATAAATCAAATTTTAATATTATACCAATTTTAAGTTCTTAATTTATAAGGAAATATTATAAAAATTCTCAATCTATCCTAGTATGAGAATTATGAAGTTTGTTCTCTAAGTCTTCTCTCTTTTCTATTTGATTTACAGTCCTTCCAAGAAGTAGGGAATTTAATGTATATTGCTCAATATAATATAGATATTACTCTGACAAAGCATAACTTTCAAAACCCACATCCACAGTGCCATTAACTAGGAAATCAGACCACTTTGTCAGGCCTACCTGTCACAAACTGTCAACAGCTCTCTCTGATGTTTTACATTATTTATAGCCGATAGAAAGCAAAAAATTTTAATCTAGCAAATGGTATATTACATTGTTTTCCACACAGAGTATTGTCTATTTCACCCCAAGTTTGAAACTTTATTCTCAAGCTTAGCTGAATTTTTAAAGGCTTTTATTGCATAGTTAGAAAATTAGAAACATTAGGATGGTTACAAGACATTGTTTTGTACATGTTATTATTCTGTGCTGTTAGTTGCATTATTTAATTCAGTACATTATTTAGTGTTGTAGTACCATTAGAGAAAAAAGGTAGAAATAAGTTTCCTTGACAATCAAAAGGAAAAAAAAACAAGACTCAAATAAGTAAGATATTTCTTGGTTTTTGTACATATTATTTTCTGATTATTATACAAAGTGACTAAAATTTAAAATTTATTGAGTTTGCTAAGGTTAAATTATGGAAGATAATGAAAAACTATAATAAAAATTCTTCATGAAGTATGCCCATAAGGAGCAGCTCATGTTGCATAATTCAATATGGTAATATGAGCCACATACTTGCTGAGTGATCTACAACTTGTGTGGTGGGATTATTAGTTAAATTGGTTTAAACAGTCATAAAAAAATATATTTTCAGTAGAAACAAATGTATGCTATTACAAGCCTTAAGATATTTAGGATAAACAACTGTAGTTTCTCATTTCAGGTGGCAGGATATTTTAGTATCCTGTTTAGTATTTAGTATCAATTTTATATGTTTTATGGTGGTTGTGAAGTTAGTCCAATTGATCAAAAGCATATAGTATTAATACAGTTTTACTAAAAAAAAAAGTTTGATATTTGTTAGGAGGTTTTAAAGATTAAGCAAATGAAATATGATAATTTTCTGATAAAGAAAAGTATTTTTAATCTTGATATGAAACTCATTTTGCACTTGGAACAGTTAAAACTACGACTTCATACATTTACCAAGAATTTTTGTAAAAATACTTAAAAAACTGATTCATTGTATATAAAAGACTTGTAATATTTAGTGAAAGCTTGAAAAATTTCTTGGAGATATAAAATATTAAAAGTAATAGTATGGAAACTATGACAACCACTTGGAGCAGCTAAAACTTTGACTTCATACATTTACCAAGAATTTTTTTTGTAAAAATACTTAAAAACCTGATTCATTGCATTTAAAAGACTTGTAATGTTAAGTGAAAGTTTGAAAACATTTCTTGGAAATATAAAATATTAAAAGTTATGGTATGGAAACTATGACAACCACTGTGGGGTTATGAACTAAGACCACAGAGAGAGTTAATATACAAACAAGATTAAACAAATAGTAAGATTGAGCCCAGTCTATATTTTCATTGTAATTTAAAACTCTTTACTAAGTCAAAATTTTAGTTCTACAAAGATCTTTTCTAAAATATCTAAGAGTATGACTTCTATCTACAGTTTTGTTAAGAAGTTGTAGTTTACGAAATTAACAAAAATTTTACAAATACTTTTATTTTCCCTCTGGTGATGTTATTTGGAAAGAAATGGAGAATTAAATGTTTCTAACACATTTTCTTTACTATGTACAATGACAACAAAGGATCTCCAAGTTAATACTTAAATGTTAAGTTACATATCCAGCAAATATAAACTGATATCTTCATATAATTACAATAACATGCTCAAATAAGAAGATAAATTCAAAAATAAATATGATTTCAGCATTATTGTGAGGTATTGAAGGCAACCTGTACTATTTACTGCAACTCTAACTACCACAAAATAGTTTTATATTTTTAGTAATAGACAAAATGTCACTAACCTATATATAGTTTCATACCCATGGGTCATGATATTAATTTTCACTGAACTGCAGGTTGGACTTGTGAGCGAAGCCCAATGTGCAACAATCAGGGGATCTTTGTTTTCACTGGCATATGTATCAATGATGTACATAGTTCTAATATTTGGAAAATTACAGGCCATTCAAGGTTATTTTGAATACCCATAAAAACCTAATTTTCTTATCTTCTGTAACAATTTTTTAAGAAGAAATATAAATCTATAGAACAGCACAGTTAACAACTTTCAATCAGAGGTTAATACAAAAATTAGCTTTATATCTAAAATGTTTAAACTTTTAAGCAAATGATGTGAAATTCTGTTTACAGTATATGCAATAAATACAGATAAAATGGAATGTTAAAACATTTCAAGCTACATCAATAAAATATTAATTGAGTTTCTAGTTTGTGAATGCTAACAGTTAGGACTGTCAGATATTATGAAAATCAAACCCAATTATCATTTCTTACAAACAGAAAAAAATGCTTTCAAAAATTTTCCTTCAAAAAAAGTATTAACAACTTTTCATATTTGCATCTGCCAAAAAGTTTTTTTTTTAATAATCAAAAAAGCATTTGAAGAGAAGACTTAAGAAAAATTTATATCACAAGCTGGTTTGAAAAGGAAATCAAATCATTTTGTTTCTTAGGCAGTATAAATGAATATCCATGTCTATGGGCAAATCTAGTTTAATACTATAGTTACATATATTTTAGTTTTAATGATGTGTGTCCAAAATGTATTTTAAAAAAAGTATTTAAAACTCAGAAAGGATTATCTTTATTTACTGTTTATATTTTTAAGCTAAACAAAAATACAATGCAAAAGTAGCAACAGATACCAAAAGTTATTTTCCTGCACTGAAAATATCACAGCATTACATCCACCACTATACTGGTACAGAAATGTAGATGACACAGCTGCGGGATTCACATCTGCAGAACACACACTTAAATTTTTTCAATCACATTAACGCTACACATCCAACATCAACTTCACATGTGAACAAGAAGAAAGCAATCAAATATCGTTTCTTAACCTCAAAATTACAAGAACCGATACACAACTTAAAACGGAAATCCACCAAAAAATCACCCATATTGGACTATACATTCCTTGGGACTCAGGACATAAAACAAAACAAAACCTCAACATACTAAGAAACCAAATAAACACAGCCATAAAATTATGCTCACCAGATAAAATTAATGATGAATTAGACAAAATAAAACAATACTTCATCAACATCAATAAGTTTCCTCCATAAACCGTAGAACACATTATACGCACACACCTAGACAGAAAGCAAAATCAACCAATAAAAGTAAATATATCTCACAAATCAAAAAACCTCAAAACCATATACTGCTGCATACCATATATTCCCGACATCAACAAAAAAATAACCAACATTTGGCAAAAACTAGTAACAAAATACAACATTCCAGTTAATAACAAATTTATTCAAAAACCAGGCACAAAACTGAGGTCTATACTATGTAAAAACTACACTGACAAACACCACACCAACATTATTTATAAAATACAATGTGATAACTGCCACGACTTCCATATTGGAGAATCAAGTTGAAAAATGGAAACCAGATTCAGAGAACATAAAGTCACCTTCACATGTTTTCGAACACTGCAAGTCAATTAAACACAACATAACCATAGAAAACACTCAAATACTAAATAAAGAAACAAACATAAACAAATGCAAAATTAAAGAAGCCTTACTTATACAACAACTTAAGCCCATAATAAACCAATACAAAGGAGCACCTTTATACCTATATTTAAATATATATATATATATAAAATAAGTAATATAAAATTATATATTCAAACAACTAAGCCTGCCCTTTACATTCCAAAACTCAGTTACACAACCCCTTTCAAACATGTGGTCAGCTTCCCCTCAGTTACCTCTTTCTTTCTTTGTGAACCTGACGATGACCAAAGAGGGTCGAAACGTTGTTCGCTCCTCTACGTAAAAATTTTCTCAACCCAAACGAGCTGTTTTAACATAAATATTTTTCTCTACAAGTAGGTTTTCTCGACATCACAACCTATCACTTTATAATTAAATACATTTTCAGGACAGAAAAACAGTATCTTCCAATATGGGAGATTACCTCTTCTTATATGTACAGCTCAAATTCTACTTTGAATAGGTGGAGGAACCAATGTGAAGGATGGAAACAAGTGTTCAAAAACCCACATGAAATGCATTCCCAACCAGGAAAGACACACATATGGGAGACTGCATCATTTCTATGTTCAAGGTATATTCTACATCCAATGTGGAAATAGGTATCCTGTACATAAATGGAAAGAGGGAGAAGCTCAACCAAATGGGAAAGAGAAAATGGGTGGATTCAAATCTAAATTACAATGTATATTGACATCTAGATAGGAATGTAGGGAAAGTTAAAATGGATGTGCTTCAAAGTGTATAATGGCTAGGATGCAATGGACTGCAAGTTGATGGTCAACTCTAGTGCAAACTGAACTACACCAGGATTACAACTTTTAATTCATTGGTAGGTGAAGAATCCACACCATCTTCACTTCAAGTTAAGTATTTACATCCATGTGAAACTTATCTACCAAATGGGGCATACATGTGCAAATCCACAACCATGCATACATCTGGGAACCTAAAATCCAAATGAAAGTATGAAGAGATGTGCCAATATGGAGGTTTGTACCAAACCAAATCCAACCTGACTGGAAACTCTCAGTATAACAGTAGCCTCAGGTGCTAAGGCAGTGTTAGAAAAAGAACTTTTGCCCCAAACAACAGCATCCTCCACACAGAACTAAACAAACATTGGATTGTAGGTGTGCACAACATCAACCTCCAGGATCCACTTCTTAGAAGTAAAGAATATGACAAAAAAATGACAAAACTGGAGTTAGGAGGAAGAATCACAACCAATACACTGTGTGATGATTTATGTTGATTGGTCAAGGTCTAATTTAAAACCACTCATTGGGAACCAACATCCAGGTCATGGTAGAATAAGTTCTCAGTTGAAGGGATGAACTCCAATGTGACAGATCTATTCTAAAGCAACATCATCCTCTAGATAAGGCTGCACAAAAGATGGAGCACATCATCAACCTCCAGGTCCCACTGCACAGAAGTAGATCACTTCTGTAAAATATATGCAACCTCACCTTCCAGATAGAACTGCATAGAAATTTGGCCTAACATCAATCTCCAAAACTCACAGCAAGGAGGTTCAGCACATGATTGGTGGGTTGCAAAACACTACTGCCCTGCTCTTTACTGATGGAAGTAATCACATTCAGGTGGATACTTCCATGATCCACCACTACAGAAGCTTGGAACTGGAAAGTTTCAAGGACTCCCACACACCACTAGGAGCAAAAGGTGGGATAAAATGCAGTGGAAAGTCCTGAAGAACACCAGTGGAGAAAGTGCAATGAATGACCACAAAAAATTCTGAAGAAAATCAGACCACTTCCAATTTATCAAAACAAAGAGACAGCAGGAAGTGGTAGCTATCCCCATTTGCTTAACATGCAATTCTAAGAGTTAATGTGGTCCAGAATAAGCATATAAATGAAGCAAACATATGACTAGGAAAAACCTACCAGCAATCTTGTGGAACATTCCACCTCAACAGTGTGTGTTATTGGCCATAGGTGTATATCTTGGCTATATGGTGTGGATTCGAGAAACAGGAAGCATACCTGGACAGACAATGCTTGCAACTGGGAAGAATCTCAATCCTAAATGTTACAATCCTATGAAGGGAAAAAATATACATGAAAAAAAGATAACGTACTCAGTCCCAGCCATATTAAAGTTCAAAGGATGGCAAAAGGCAGTGTCCTCATACAGAAGAAATGACTATCCAATAAAGGTAGTAAGAAATAAGTATGGGGTCTAGGGTACATGCTTGACTAAAGAGTTCCTCCAGTAAACAATGGAGGTGAGATTCCAGTAAAAAAGGGAATGTATACATGATCTTATGTGAAGAGACCTGAAAAAGAATTTTGGAAAAAAGAGACAGAGAAGAATAAATCAATCAAAGCTATCAATGATTCCAAATCATAAGAGTAAATTAGAAAATTCACTTACAAATGAAAGATGCCAGGAAATTGTAAGGAGGAAACAGGAACCACTAAAGGAGACAACAGAGCAATGAAGAGAAAAGCTGATTTGAAGCAGACCAGGAATAAAGGTGGGAAGTGGATGGAAGAGAAAATGGCAAGAAGGAAGAATGATTATCCCATGCCATCAAAAGTTTGGTGTAGAAAGATCAATCCAAAAGAACAACATGATGAAGAGATCAAATGGCTGGTCCAGTTTTCACTAAAAATCCACTAAAAAGGCTTGAGGATGAGGATTGATTGGTTGATTTAGTGTTTTATGGCACAAAAAAAGCTAAGTTATCTGTGCCAAACATCCAGTAAAAAGGTAAAAATCAATTAAATGTAGTAAAATACATAAAAGGAAAGAAGGTAAAACAAATCAGCATTGAAAAACAGAAAAAGCATAAAACCAATGTTGACACCTAGTCTACAATGTCAAGAGAGAAAGCAGAGTAAGAGAAGTTGTAAAGGACTTTCTCTAGCATAATGGTAATGATCATAACCTGCCAGGAGGACTAACAGGTAAGTACAAGAACCACCATCAGTCATCTGAAGTTGGCCTTTCCAGTCCTGGTTCCAAATTATGTGTCATAACAGCCATTATCAAAAGGTAAAGTAAATGTTGTAAAATTTGTAAAAGGAAATGAAGATAAAAACAAAACAGCAATTAAAAACATAAAATGGCATAAAACCAATGTTGACATCCAGTCTACAAAGTTGTAAAGGACTTTCTGTAGCATAATGGTAATGATCATAACCCATCAGGAAGACTAACAGGTAAGTACAAGAACCACCGTCAGTCACCTGAAGTTGGCCTATCCAGTCCTGGTTCTGGGTTATGTGTCATTATAGCCAGTACCAAAAGATAAAGTCATAAAAGTGTTAAAAGACATGCAGCAAAATTGTAATAACAACTCGCCAGGATGACTAACGGGTAGTTCAAACAACAGCGTTAGTCACCTTAAGTTGGCCTCTCCAGTGCTGGTGTCGAGTTATTTAATGTTCTGGCCATTTTCGAATTTCAAATTGAACTAGAGAGATTGAAACTCTTAAAAGAGAACCACAATTAAAAAGGTGTAATGAATAAATATCACACACTTAAATGACATTAAAAAGATTAATGGCCATTAAAAAACTAGAAACTTTATCAAGGTGGACAGTGTCACTGTCACCAATAACACTGTCCAATATTACGGACAAACCATGGGACAGAACATGTTTAAAATAGTGCCATTGTTCAGAGTCGTAACGATGGCAAGAAAGTAAAATGTGGCTTACAGTGATTTGAGTGTTACACAAACTACACATTGGTGCAACAGTTCCAGATAAAAGAAAACGATGAGTTAATAAACTGTGACCAATGCGTAGTCTAGTTAGAACAACTTCCTCCTTCCGAACCTTACGGAAGCTAGATGGCCAAAGCACAAGAAAGGGTTTTATTTGGAAAAGCCTGTTTTCGCGTTGCTCACTCCAAGTGGACTGCTAGCTGGCATGGAGCCAAGCCTTGAATACAGGACCATAGTCCATGTATGGAATAGGCATAGTGGTGATAGTGCTAGATCAGATAGATTTGGTTGTCGTGTCTGCAAGCTCATTCCCAAGAATACCAACGTGGCCTGGTATTCAGAAAAACTGGATAGAAGTAGATGTTAATGAGAAATGGGCCAGTCGGTTTTGAATATCAGCAAGAACAGGGTGTGAGCCAACGTGAAGCAATTCCAGGGCCAGTAGAGAACTAAACGAGTCAGTATAAATAGTGCAGTTGGAGTACCTCTTAGTTTCAATATGATCCAGGACAAGAGATATGGTGTACAGTTCAGCAGTGAATACAGAAGCTATAGAGGGGATTCTGCACACAACCACCGAACTGCAACAAACCATGGCAGAGCCACAGAGTTACCTGATTTGGAACTATTCGTATAAATTGGAATGGAAAGATTGTTCGAAAGGTGTTCAGTAAATAAAACGCAGTACTTCCAATCAGGAGTATCTGCCTTTCTCAGAAGACTTAAAGAAAGGTTACATTTGGGGACTGTAATGAACCATGGTGGAATGGGCTGACCAGTGTATTCTGCAATGTTATCCAAGGACAGACCCAATTCATCCAATTGTGCCTGGATGCAAAGGTCAAAAGGATCAATGGCAGATCGTCTGTTCTGAAAAAGTATAGCCCAATGAGGAAGGAAAACACATCCCCAAGTGGGATGCTTTAGTAAGGAATGAAGTTTTGACAGTTGCAAATGGCAAAGGTGCAGAGAAGGTTCATGAGATTCTATCTATACGTTTTGAACTGGAGAGGGGCAGAAAGCCCCAGTGCAGAGTCGAAGTCCTTGATGATGAATGGGGTCCAGCATCTTTAAGGCCGAGGGTCTGGCAGAGTCATAGACCATTGATCCATAGTCGAGTTTCGATCAAATAAGAGCACGATATATCTTTAACATAGAACATCGATCCTCTCCCCAACTGGTAATAGAGAGGACATGGAGGATGTTCAGTGCTCTTGTGCATTTGACCTGTAGCTGCTTTAAGTGTGGTATAAAGGTCAGCTTACAATCAAAGATAAGCCCCAAGAACTTGGTCTCAGGGACCACAGGCAGCAAAACTTCACCAATACGGAGTTCATGATCAGGGTAAATACCCCCATTGGCAGCAAAAGTGCATGCAAATGATTTTAGAGAGAGAGAAATTAAAACAATTCACCGTGGTCCACTTCAGTACACGATTGAGAGCAGTTTGCAGTTGCCGCTCAATATATCTCATGTTCGATGACTGACACAAGATGTGAAAGTCGTCGACATAGAGCCTGTTTGCAACAGTGAGAGGGAGTTGGCATTTATCTGTAATGGCATTTATCTTTATACTGAAAACTATGACACTCAAAACACAGTCCTGAGGGACCCCAATTTCCTGCAGAAAAGAACAGGAAAGTGTCAAACCCACACAAACTAGGAATCTCCCATCCATTAAATTTTTTTTTTTAATAAACATGGGTAAATGGCCATGTAACCAATATATATGGAGGTCTCGCAAAATGCCATACCTCCATGTGTTATAAGCCTTCTCAATGTCAAAAAATATTGATATAAGATATTGTCGTTTGAGAAAGGCTTCTCTAATCGATGTTTCAAGTCGAATTAGGTGGTCCGTGGAGGAATGCTGTCATCGGAACCCACACTGGGTGGGCAAACCCTTCTGTTTACGACCACGTCTTTTTTCCTTACTGTCCTTATTCAGAGGAGGTCTATCAACCTCCATGGATCCTGCTCTGGGTCGATTGGGCAGGTCTTTGTTGTTGGAAGGGAATTCCAGTGACTTAGGATGGGAACAAATGATTGTTTTGCAACTTAGGGTGAGAGAAAAAGATATATCTGAAGAAATGCCTATATTTGATACCAAAGGATGTGGATCTTGGGGTTTGTTGGAATGTATGGAAGGAACAGAGATGGGTGTAGAAGTCAATTCATCAACCTTTTTAACCACGGAGGTCAAAAGGCTTTTCATTTGTTTTGAAAATGATTCTTTTGGAGGCACAGAGAGATCTGTCTGCACTCCCACTGTAGTTGCAGGATGAAGTGCAGCGACATACGTCCGAGATGGAGTGGCAGACAACAATTTCCGAGCCTCAGGATAACTAATGTTATGAGTCGTTTTCAAATGCTGCACCTCTTTTTCCTCCAGCCATTTAGGGTAAGAATGAAAGTAGGACAGATGAGAACCATTGCAGTTGACACAATGTGGGTCTGTGTCACACTCATAGGCGTTGTGGTCCTTGCTCCCACAACGAGCACGTCTTTGAGTGGCTGAACCTCTGGCATTGGAAACACTGGAGAGGGTTTGGAATGTATGGCCATACCCTGCAATTTAGATAACCTGCCCTGATGGTGGCAGGTGCACGTGGTGATGTAAATGTCAAAATGAGGATATTTGTCGGCAGTGTAACTCCATCTTTGTGAGTGGAGATGTGCCTCACTGCAGAAACTACTTGAGTGGAGAAACCGTCGAGAATCTCTGACTCAGGGACGTTCTTCAAATTCTCTCAACAATAACTCCTCGTGATGAATTCAAGGTAGCATGAGGGGTAACCTCAATAGGTACATCCCCAATTGCCCTTGAATTCAAGAGGACTTCACTGTGTTGGGATGTGGATGTTTCAACCAATATGTCTCCAGATCGAAGCTTTTTTTAGTGACTTTGGAGAGCCAGCAAGTCCCTCTAGTCCCTTCTGAATAAAAAAGGGGGACATGTGCCATAAAGGTTTTTCTAAAAGAGAATGTAATATAAGAAAATGAGGTACGTGTGTTACAGATGTTGAAGATTGCTGCTCAGAGTATTCAAGACGTGGACGTTTACCTACTGAATGTTTTTTCACTATTTTATTTAAATTTTTCTTAGGAGGATCCATAGGAAAAAAGGAAAATTTTGATACCCACTGACCCCACCCACTAAGATGGGATGCATTACAATGTCATGCAAGGACATTGCACCAACGCCAGGGTTTCAGGAGCACTATACCCAAACACCAGCATCAGATACAATGCCCACAACACCTGATGAGAACTTCCAACACTGGTACTTGGTTGACTCTACCCCAAGTGGACCAGCCGATTGAGCCAAGGGGGACCAATCAAAGGCCGCCCGTCTACCGGAATTCAAGACCAAAGTGGTGTATTAGGGTTGACCACTCAACCACCAGGATCCTCTTCTCCCCTTCACGGGTCGCCACGCACGGCAAACACATGGGTGGATGTTTAGATCCCAGAGGAAGTAACCAGAAAGAACAGAACCTTCCCTGGGAAGTCCCCCTCACCACGTACAGGAATCCACCCCAAGGGGAGAGGATGAGGAACCAGAGACTAAAACAAAGAGGTAACTTGGTGTTGCAGTAAAGTGGCAAAAGAAATAAAATGAGAAGTACCCCACTTTTTCCATAGCTATCTGAAAACCTGAGAGTTAAGAAACTACTCTGTAGGTTAAACCTGGTCAGATCTTGAAAAACAATCATCCACAAGGTAAAGAGTTCCTAGACCATGACTTCCAAGGAGATTTATACACAACACTTGGGCTCAGTAAAAGTGGTCTAGTGTTTAACCACAAAGGGAATTGGAATGGGTGCTCCCACAGTGACTGAAAAAAGCAACAATAGTGGAATTGTCAGAACAGAGTATGACATGTTGATACTGTACCAGTGGATGAAAAGTAACAAGAGCATGTGGCACTGGCATAACTCCAGTATGTTGAAATGGTAAGGCATTATGATTTAAGACCATTGCATAGAAGCATGTTGCTGATAGACCCACATTCCCCAACCTTGAAGAGAAGCTAGTTTGGAAAAGGTGGAGGAAGCTGAATTACTACATTGTGCCATCCTTGTTCAACCACCAATGCAATTAGTCTGTAAGTGAAGAATGAAAGGTAACCAAAGAGTCCAAGGGATCCCGAGCAAGATTCCACTGTCTGCTGAAGAGAACACAAATGTGCCTGACCCAAAGAAATAAGGGTTTCCAGATACACTAAACTCCTCAAAAGTGACAGAATCTCTAGTGCAGCAACTGAGAAAGCAGCAAATGTATGGAGAACTAAAAGCACTATCAAATGGAAAAGAAGTGGAGAAAATTGAGCATGAATGAGGTGGGTGCTGAAAAATACACCCAAATGGATACAACTGTGTGAAGGCAACTAAAGTCTTCATGAACAATAGAATCCAACATGAGCTGCTACTGTCAGCAGCAGATGTGTGAGTGCATCGAGAAGATTTCAGTTTAAAATGAGCTAACAGTCATCCATGCAGTGGTGTAAGTTCAACCTTTAAAGCATGCAGAAGTTGGGTAAAAGTCATAACTACCCAATAAAATACATATAGTGCTGTAGTAAGACCAAAAGATGAAGCACAAAATTGATACTGTTTGTAGTGGACAAACCAAAGATAGCCTCTAGACTTATGATTGTGGGGCATGCAAGTCCAAGGCTTGTGACGTGCAAAACAAAAAAAATTGCATAAAGAGTGCAGCACTGAACAAGAATGTATGGTATCAGAGAATATCAAAAGACTCTAATGTACATTAATTTTAAATGGTTACTTTTTGGTTACTTTTAACTTTTACCTTATGACCATATAATCAATTCTTTCCATCATTAGACTGCTGCCATTTTGATGAGAATTGTTTGCAGTGTTTCTGACTGTTTGATGTTCTTGTTCACAATAAAATACATTGGCCATTCAACTGTAACCTTGAGTCATTGTGACAAAAACTAGCAACCATAAAGAAATCGTTTCAAATACATTATGCAACAGATTAATTTTTAGGTAATCTATCTATCTGTTTTATTCTACACTTTCTGGTTACATAATAATTTGTATATTTATCTTTTTAATAGATGGTAGGCTATATTATACATTGAAAATATACATATACAAAAAAAATTGTATTGAAAGTCTACAATTAAAAAAATGTAAATATTTCTTACAAATTATTTTATAATTTCAGTTTACCTTAATCAAATACATAATGGTCTCCCCTGTGATACTAGCTTTATTACTATTATCAATTTTATTATTGTTTATGTGGTTATTTATTTTACAGCACAAAGCTGCATTGGGCTATTTGTTTTATTTGGAGAATCAAACCCCACATTTTAGTACTGAAAGTCTGTATGAAATATTGCTGGTCCACTAAGGGACAACAGTTATTTAACAATTAAAACACAAAATTAAATAGAAAAGCATCACCAATTTAAAAAAAAATTCATTAAAATGTAAAAATATTACAACATACCTTAATCTCAAGATTGTGTGTTGTGTTTGCTCGATAATTTGCTCTAACCAGGTATTGCTATTTAAAAAAAAAGGAATTACAAAAATTAAAACAAAAACATAAAAACTAAACTATGAAAACAAGCTAAAGTTCTAAGAAGGTGGTTTGAAAACTTATGGTTAAATGGTACAGAAAAATATGTTACAAGTGGACATCCAAGTAGACATGTAGGTTCACATCAGTTTCAGAATCAGTCAATTAACAAATTTAAGTGCTAACTTACAGTGCATCTTTTCAAATCACAGCGTGTATAAAAATGTTCTGCATAATTGTAGACTTCTTCATGCTTTCTATACACCATAAGATAATGAAACAGCTTTCCTGCACTTTAGTTTTAGCCTGTGTGTGGAATATATTTCTTTGATACATAAACTTTCACTTATGAAACTGCCACCAAATTATTCTGGTACTTCACAATAAAACAACCAGTTATCTTGCATAACTTGGATATCTATACAGATGAATCTCCTGTGCTTGTTCACTTATTTGCAGCAGCCTGCAGGAGTGCAAACGTTTTTAATTCCTGATGAACCAGCTCTATGTTAATATGCATGAAAAAGCATTTACTCAAACTGAAATTTTACTAGTCTATCTTTTTTACTATAATAACTAAATTATTATAAATTGCAAATATGTAGATTGAAATGACTTCTTCCAGAATATTATAAAACTAAAATGATTTAGTAGAGTGTATTTGATATATACATATGGACAAGATAACCACTCTACGTGTGATACGACTGGCATCCCTCATCGAATGAAAATATTATTATTTAATTCAAAATGTATGAAAACTTCCAACCTCTGAACAGGTTATCCAGCATATCTATACAATGAAATCAAAACAACCAAAAGGCAGTTTGACATTTTGAACATCTCCCCCATTTCCTTGAACTTACAAAAAAGGCCACAGAGTTCCAAGTGGATGTTTTAAGTCATTTCCCTTAAACACAACAGTTTCATCAGAAAAAATAATCTTGTATTACAAATTATTATAAATAAAAACTATTAGATTAGACATTAAGTTACAAGTCAACAAGTGAGTCACATATTTCTATGTCAGAATTATGACGGACTAACCTACTGTTGATGTAGAGGCAACTGATTATACAAAAGTCTCAGCAATAATAACAATCTAAAAAAAAAAATATGACAATGGGTATAATTTTTGTATTATAATAATTAAATATTTGGTTGGATTTTTACATGCATGCATGCACTTAATACACTCAGAACTACAACAGCACCAGATAATGTATATGGACTTCACAGTTACCCAAGTTCAAAATTTGTTTGTCCCAGGTATCTGGGATAGTGAATTTTTATGCCCCTATAACATACATTTCAAGGGATTGTGATAAACAGAGCTGATAAACAACAAGTGTAAAATGATCATAAGAAATATCATTGAAAACTGAAGCTTCACAGAACCACATTACCAGCATACAATTCATAAACTTGTAAAAATGTATAACCCCAATTTTTTTTTTAACTTTTGGTATGCAAATAACATTTTTTTTAAATTTCATTGTGCTTAGCAATACAAAGTATATTTTATTACCAATACTAAGAAAAAAAGATACAACAACAAAAAAAGAATTCCATGTAACACAATCATAAATTAATTTAAAATATGATAGTTATGACTGAGGCTAATCACTGTTGAGAAATTATCAGGAATGTATGTGATTGTAAATAATCCACTAACACAGCATATAAAGCATACGTTTTACAACTTTCCATCAGTGTGGTTCGATCAAGAGCTTCAGGCCCAGCAATTTGGCGTCGCTTACTGACCCCAAGGGTTCCTGTCACTGGGTGAGGTGTCGGAAAATGAATATTTTGATGATGATATTCTCTCAACAACTGATACAAGGAATGTTCCAAAACTGCTTTGTTTTCAAGAGGAGCAGGTACTGCTGTGGCCTATTATGCAAACACAATGATTCAATAAAAAATAAAAGAAAACAAAGTTAAAGGATCAAACTAGGGCTTCTGTCTCAATGAAGCCATTTTACCACCTCAGCATAAAAACACTTGACATTTTTTTCTTTCTTTTCGATAACAACTAGAAATGTTAACTGAAGAGATAAGAAAATTAGTAACAAAAACTAATAAACATCACCAAATGAAATGAATATTAATCCTGAGGATTTAGGCAGGTCAAAGAGTATATATGATGATTTTTAAGAGTTATATTCAAAAGTGGATCAAACTACTTTATTATATGTTAATCATCTTAGTTATTATTTGTTTTTGAATTTCACACAAAGCTACACAAGGGCTATCTGCACTAGCCTTCCCTAATTTTGCAGTGTTAGACTAGTGGGAAGGCAGCTAGTCGTCACCACCCGCTGCCAACTCTTGGGCTACTCTTTTACCAACGAATAGTGGAATTGACAGTCACATTATAACAACCCCATGGCTGAAAGGACGAGCATGTTTGGTGAGACAGGAATTTGAGCCTACGACCCTTGGATTACGAGTAAAGCGCCTTAACCACCTGGCCATGCCAAGCCTATCTTAGTTACTATCTATTATCTATGATCGATAGAAAGCCAAGGCTTTTCCTCTATCAAATGACTCATTATATAACATTATTTTCTGAACAGAGTTTTCAGTTCCAATGTTAGTAAAAGCTTTATTATCATAGGAAAGATAACGACTAAATTGGGTTAATCAGCTTTTGTATCTTAGAATGGCTGGTATGGGTATTAACACTTACTTATAATGCAGAGAACAAAGTATCGACCTTCTTAGGTCATCTTTCAGTTAATTTAGAAAGCCTGGAAAATTATAGTAGTTCCAGAAAATTGTCTGTTTTTTGCAAGTTATTACACTATGTAACACAAATTTTGTTCCTGGATAGTACGTGTTATTTCTTAATTGCTTATGCTGTAAAGGTACAGAAAATGGCCACTATTCCCTTCAAAATTTCCTTTTGTGACCTGGATAACAAAATTTAGAAATTAACCTATTTTCAGTGTAAAAATTGACCAATTTGCACATTTACATAAGGTCTGAATAAAACAACATATGAATCAAGATTTACATGTATTTATACTAAAGTTATACAAAAATGTTAAAGACACCAGCTTTGAACTTTGCCTCAGACAGCTTAGGGAAGGTACTTGAAAGCTGCAGACTCCTTATCAAGAGCTGTGATAAATTGTTTCATAAGACCCAATTTTATGTGTAATGGTGGGAACAACACCTTCTGGAGGTCCACTAGTGACTCACACTTGACATTGTGCCTTCCCACAGCAAACTCGGTGTATTGTGGCCAGTGCTTCCTGTTGTAGTGTGCTGCAGTGTCCCTGCTGTCTCAAAAGCAAAAATAACAGGGAAACTTGGTAAAGCATCCTTTGGAGACCCATCAGGAATGCCACCATTTTGAAGTGTCTGATAACTTCCCAGCCACACTCATCTTACTTCAAGGCTTCTAGCATGGTCTTGACACTGTTGTATTCCTTTTTGAGGTGCACCGAATGAGCCAGGGAAAGAGAAAGACACTTATTCCCGTTATGGAGCAGTACAGCTTTGAGGCTTCTGGATGAGTTATCAATGAAGAGGTGCCACTCAGTCGGGTTTCAGGCATTTCCAATTGCCTCGCACAGACCGGATACATTGTGGCAGAAGCAGAGCCCATCTTGACGAGTGAAGTTCTACAACATTCTAGAAAATTCTACAACATTTTAGAAAGTTCTTGAAAATTCTAGTAAGTTTGAGAAAATTCTTTATCAGCAACTCAGCACTGATTTTCCTGAAATGTTCTGGAAAAATGAGTCAATTTGAAAATTTCATTACCCAGGTCACAAAAGCAAAGTTTGAAGAGAAAAATAGGTCTTTTCCATTTGCTTTAGGCATAAGCAATTGGGAAATAACACTAACTACCCAGGAACAAGAAAAAGTAAAAATTTTGTTACGTAGTGTTACAATATATTCTTTGGTGCATTATTTAATTGAATAAAAATTATTTAATGCAGTACTACCATTAGTATAAAAAAAGGTAGGGTTAAGTGTCATCAACATTCAACACCAAGAAAAAAGAAGGTCAAGATAAATACCTCATTTCATGTTTTTCATATTCTTTTTTTATTTATTATTATAACAGAAACAAAAATATAAAAATTAAGAGCTTTTTAAGTTAGCTGAAATTATATTAGGTAAAATAAATAATAATATAATAATAATGTTTCACGGAGCACACATGAAAGAAGCTCATGGGTAACGTAATTCAATACTATAATGTGAGCCGAATGTTCCCCAAGTGATCAACAACTTGTAATGGCATGAATATTAGTTTCACATGGTTCAAAGGGCAGTAATATAATAAAATTTGATTATAAACAGTTGTATACTCTTATGGGTTTAAAGCTGTGGTTGAAAAAATTTAAGTGTGTGTTCAGTAGATGTGAATCCCTCAACTGTGTCATCTACATTTCTGCACCAGTATAGTGGTGGATGTAATGCTGTGTTAATTGCTTGTGTTTAGAAGATCTAGCCAGGAGACTTGTGATACTTTCCACAGAAAACATGAACAAGAAAACAACCGAAAACAACCAACAGAAAAAAGACAACTTAAACAATTTTATTGACATCCAACAGCCAAACTTCCCAGGAAAAATTAAAAATTTATATTTTCCAGAAACACCTAAAAACAACATATTAAATGATTTTTTTCAAAGAATTTTCTCACAAAACCATCAACATAATTTCATAAAACAGAAAACTAAAAAACAATCTTACAAAAAGAGACATTAATTCCATTAAAAACCTAAAAGGCAAAAACATAACAATTCTGAAACCAGATAATGGAAACACTATAGTCATAATAAACATGAATGAATACACCCAAAAATAAAGAACATCCTATCAGACACTAACAAATTCAATCTAATACACACAAATCTAACAAAGACACATGAAATGCAACTAAACAAAATACTACTAATAATGAAAAAAGCCAACAGAATTTCAAAAACACTTTATTCCTACCTACGCAAAACTAACTCATGCACACCACAAATATATGGCATTCCCAAACCTCATAAACCAGATTGTCCATTATGACCGATAATGTCCACATATAAATCGTTTAATTACAATCTTGGTAAATACATAGCATGGGCATTCTCCAAATATATAACATAAGCCAGTCATTCATCAGACTCTTTTAATTTCAAGTCTAATCTTAATCAACTTAATCATAAAGCCTTAGTGGCCAGTTTCAGTGTTATATTCCTCTTTACAGAAGTTCCAACTGCTGAAGCCTGCAAGATAGCCTTAGAAATCTATATCCGAGACACTAACCCATCTATAGACATTCCCAGCAACCAATTAGCAACCCTCATAGAATTCACCATGATGAAGACAAACTTCATGTTCAACAACCACAACTATATACAAAGAAATGGCCTAGGCGTGGGTAACCCAGTATCACGAATTCTAGCCAATATTTTTATGACACAAGTTGAAACACAAGCAATTAACACAGCATTACATCTACCACTATACTGGTACAGATATGTAGACGACACGGTTGCAGGATTCACATCTACAGAACACACATTTAAATTTTTTCAATCACATTAACGCTATACATCCCAACATCAACTTCACATGTGAACAAGAAGAAAGCAATCAAATATTGTTTCTTAACCTCAAAATTACAAGAACCGATATACAATTTAAAACAGAAATCCACCAAAAAAATCACCCACATTGGACTATACATTCCTTGGGACTCAGGACATAAAACAAAACAAAAACTCAACATACTAAGAAACCAAACAAACATAGCCATAAACTATGCTCATCAGATAAAATAAAAGATGAATTAGACAAAATAAAAACAATAGTTCATCAACATCAATAAGTTTCCTCCACAAACCATAGAAAACATTATATGCACACACCTAGACAAAAGCAAAATCAACCAACAAAAGTAAATATATCTCACGAATAAAAAAATCACGAAACCATATACTGCTGCATACCATATATTCCTGACATCAACAGAAAAATAGCCAACATTTGGCAAAAACTAGTAACAAAATACAACATTCCAGTTAATACCAAATTTATTCATAAACCAGGCACAAAACTGAGGTCTATACTATGTAAAAACTACACTGACAAACACCACACCAACATTTATTTATAAAATACAAAGTGATAACTGCCACAACTTCTATATTGGAGAAACAAGTAGAAAAATGGAAACCAGATTCAGAGAACATAAAAAGTCACCTTCACACGTTTTCAAACACTGTAAGTCAAATAAACACAACATAACCATAGAAAACACTCAAATACTAAATAAAGAAACAAACACAAAATTAAAGAGGCCTTACTTATACAACAACTCAAGCCCAAAATAAACCAATACAAAGGAACACCTTTATACCTACACTAAAAATAATAAAATAAATAATATAAAATTATATATTCAAACATCTAAGCACACCCTCTACATTCTGACACTCAGTTACACAACCCCTTTCAAACACGTGGTCAGCTTCCGATCAGTTACCTCTTTCTTTCTTTGTGAACCTGACGATGACTGAAGAAGCTTGAAATGTTGTTCGCTCCTCTAGGTAAAATATTTTCACAACCCAAATGAGCTGTTTTTACATATATATTTTTAATCAATGCATAAATTTAAATTTCTTGTGCATAATAATTATAAAGTCTACAATTTTACATGAAATATTGACTGTATAATTTTAATATTTTTGCAACATAAATATCATGGCCCTGTTTATTTAAACATTTCTCAGTTCCTTATATCCTGATGCTAAGAAAATTATTAAATTATTTCTTGATCTATATATATTTTAATGACATAGAGGAACAACCACAGGAAACAGTCCAGGAATAAAAGAGTAACAGTACATGTGAACTACAAAGTGCAAAGTCATGCTTTAGGAAAAATCAGAGTAGACAAAAAGCCTAATAATTCTATTATAGACATACATATTTATGCTAACACATTGATTCAAGTTAATATTTTAATTTCCATTTTCTCTACAATATCACTGACTGTAAATACTATCATCAACATACAATGCAATGAAAGTTTTTAAAACTGAGAAACAGAACTATGTTCATACTTTTCAATTTTTCATAGAACATTTTAAAATAACTTCTTTTAGCAATATTTGTAATTTCAAGTCTCTTTCCTTTCACATACATATTATTTTTGTTTTGTTTCCCTTTGTCATCGTTTACCATGTATTATTACTCTTGACACAAGTTAATAACACACTCAGGCTGTATTACAATATTTATAGGAGCATTGTACATGCCTTTGGCAAAATTATCTTACACTCGCATGAGATCATAAGCCTTAAGAACTGGGGCAATCTTTTGAATGAATGTAAAAAATGTTTAAAACTTTCAATTATGCAGTTAAAAATATAAATAATACATAATTAACTAAGATATAAAAGTGAAACCTAAATGTAATTTAACTGTCTCTAACTATTACATTTCAGTAAGACAAACTGTAAGTGCTTTCATAAAGAGTTACAACTACCTGATGATAACTAAATGTTAATTGCAAAATAAGTATTATTGGATTATAGTGTAAAATGAGCTCTTTCTAATGAATATGTTCATGTGTGTCAAATAAACATATGTTGTAAAACTCAAGAAATTTTTAGAAGGCTGGAGTGGCACTTTAAGGAATTGAAAATGTACCTCTACAGTTTTAACAGAATTTGGCCAAAGAACTTTGAAACGTACACGTCAATAGGGCATGTAAATGAAACTGTTTTCTACACATACACTTACAGAATGGCATTATATGAGTCAAGACTGAAAAAGTAAAACTTAATTTTTTTTATAATTTGTGGGTCACGTAACAAAACGTTTTAAAGGTTTCTTTTTAAAGATAAAATTGAACTTAAATAATTTAAAACTTAGAATTACAACACAATGTTAATTTCATTGATATACATTGGTAGTACAGTTGTTTAGTTGAATTCTGAGTGTAACATAATGGCTTGCACAGAAAGGTCTTTAAAGATGTATCCGTGTTTAATGGTACAATGGGAAAAAGTTTATAACAAGCCTGCAAATACCTCAGACATCCACTGTGTACCCACACACAACTTATAAATACATAAAATACAGATATTTTTTGTGGTATTCATAAACCTTAAAATGGACCTTAAACAACTGAAGTTATTGTTATAACAACATGCATTATAAGTACATGTTTTACACAAACTATCTGTAATAAAAATTTCAATCAGAAATATACTAGATATACTAACCTTTACACAAGAAGATATTAACATTTGTAACCCTGAATACTGAATGTGAAATACTGGAATTCACCTGAATCATGTAGACATTAATCTCGTAAGAGATTATAGAGATTAGAAACAGATAAAGCATCAGTAAAGGTATTCTCCAGGGTTTTAAAAGAGGTCAAAGATCAGATATGCAAATCCCTCTTTCATTTCTGATAAGTTAATCCTTTCAGCACGTGCCAATACATTTTATATCACTTTAACTGGTGAAGGAGTATCTATATACAAAAAACATACTGTAATTCTGAGCATTCTTCACAAAATCTTGTATGATTTTTGTTCAAGTTTATAAGTATTTTGCACAAAAAAGAATGACATTATTTCAATTATATTTTCTAATAAAAATGCTATTTATCTAAAGCAATTATTTGTTCAAATTATTAAGACAGTTCAAGTGAGAGTGATTTTCATTTTAAGTATAAAACTATTTCTCTTCCCCTTATAGTTTCATATTTCATTTACATAATCTCTAGAACATCCTAAAACGTTTTCTTTTATTTCCCTTACCATATCATTAACTCTAGCTAATTATCATTAATGTACAATGTATTGAAATAATTAAAATTAATTTTTTGTAAAGTATCTTTAAATATTTTATTTTTGTTATATTCGTAATTTCAGGCCATTTCCTTTTCACACATAGTTAATTATTGATTAATTTTCCTTTCTTTCATTTCATGCACAGTTTTCCAAGTTAATTATCTCAGTACACACTTGGTTGATTTGATCAACCATGACTTATTTGTACTCATTTGAAATCTTTATAGGTTTAATACTTCAACTTTCATTATAGTGTGTATATCTTCACAAAATGTGGTAGCCTTTCAATAAACATTACAAATCTTTCACAAACAAAAAATTATATTTTTAGTGAAGTATTTTTAATAAACTAAAATAATGATTTGTCCATGAACATGTAGAGTATTTGTTTTGAATAGTCAGCATGTAAAATAATTTTCACAGCAAGATTAAAAACACTTTTCCACATCTTATATATCTCAAATTTCCTTTGTTTGATCTCCAAAACCTCTTAAATACATTTCAAATATTTGTTTACAGTAAAAAATTAATATCCTGTTCTTTTCTCTACCTTAACTTTTTACAAAGTTTGTCAATCTGTAACCACCAAAAAAAAAATAAACAAATCTAAATTACCTTCTCTCTTTCTAAAATGATTTCAAATTGTCACATGAAATTACATTTGTTAATCCTAAGCAGCTTTAAAGTGTTAACAGTATACATCTATTTATAATTAAATTTTACTTATAATTACCTTTGAACTGTGTCTGACTACTATTTGCACCATTATAAATTGTAAAACATTTGGAATATTCAGTACATGTTACATTATTAAATTATGTTGCCCATGAGCTGCTTGCATGCATAACTTGTAAAGCATATTTATTGTATTATTATTAATATTTATTTTACCTAAAATAATCTTAACTAACTTAAAGAGATCCATACTTTTAATTTTAGTTACTTTTACAATAAAAAAAATAAACATGAAATAAAGTATTTAACATTTCGTTTTCTTGCTGTTGACTGTTAATGACCCTACGTTTTATACTAACAGTAGTAATGCACTAAATAATACACCAAAAGACATAGAATAATAATAATAATGCACAAAAACAGACAATTTTCTAAAACTATCACAATTGTTCTGGCTTTTTAACTATGTGACAAGCACCATTACATATTCATCCAAACTATTTATCTTTCCTGTGGGAAAAAAGTTTGTACCAAAAAGAAATTGACAATTCTCTGTTCAGAACATAATATAATACTTCATTTGATAGATTAAAACCTTGGCTTTCTATTAGTTATAAATAATATAGAATTAAATGTAATAGAGAACTATTTAACAAATCCTGATAGAGAGGATGTTACAAGTAGGTGTGGCAAGAGGGGTCTGATTTTCTATTTGATATAATTTTTGTATTTCAATATTTAAATACATGGTTGGATTTTTACACACACATGCATGCATTTAATACAAGCAGAGCTACAATGATAAAACTTTTTAAATCTTATACATTTAAGAACTTGAAACATATAATAATAAGGTATGGATTAATAGCAACAATTTTATGCAATACTAATTGTCATAACATAAACACAATATAGTTTAATAAATTTTGAATGCAAGCCAATAACTCATCATGATCTGCATAGTAAATGATGTCTGGGCAGAGATGGTTAATATTCATCTTGACACATCAAGAGTGCTTTTGAGGCATACATTTTCATTGGAAGAAATGTGCAACCCTTTAGGCAAACTTTTTTCAGAGTAATATTGTAAGCCTTGAGAATTAAGGCAAAGTATAATGTATACCTAAGAAATGTTTAAACCTTAATTATTATGCATTTTAAAATAGATAACCCATTGTGTTTGTGCTTAACTTCAAAACAAACAAACAAAAAATTAAAAAGGTGTTACATTTTGAGCAGGTAATTTTTTCATGTTACGCCCTCTCAAGATTTGAAAATCCTGACTTTCAATGCACAATTAATTAAAATATAATAATGAAACCTAAATACAATTTAAACTATCTTCAACTATAACATATTTAGGTGAGAAACAACCATATTTGATTAAGAAGCAAACAATGCTACAGTCACTTACATATTCTCTGTGATGTCAACTTAAATCAATTTCTAAATAATCATTGTTATATTATAATGTAAAATGACCTCTTTCTAATGACTATGCACATGTGTATGTAACACCTACATATAGGTTCTAAAGCTCAAACAAATTCGTTGAAAGTGGGCATTGTACCTGTCAGGATTTGGGAAAATTTATTACACTGTATTTATTCAGAGAACTTTGAAATGCATGAGTCAAAAGGTTATGTATGCAATTGATATCTCTACTCAACTAGCACTGTACTACTGAAGATACAGAGAGTCAAAGCAGACACTTTTCATAGCTTGTTGGCCACATGAAAATTCACCTGAAGTTTTAAGTAGTTTTTAAAAGTTTATTTTGAAATAAATGATATTCAAAATTTAATTAAACATCTTTACTAGTAGAATATGTGAACAAAAATGAATGTCATAATGCAAGTTATCATTCAAAGTCTTTTAAGAGATTCTAAATTGTTAAAAAGTTAAAAATATAGGCCAGTTAGTCTTAATTCTGTTGCTCTCTCATAACAGTAGCTTTACAAAATCATTAAACAAAATTTGGTATCATGAATGAAAACTACCATGGATCTACCTATGAGAAATCTTCCATTACTAATCTGTAATCTTTTTTCAAGGATATTATATGCTAGTTGGAGGATGAAATATTCATGAGCTTAGTGTACTTAGGTTTTCAAAAAGTGTTTTTAAATGTGCAACACAAAATATTAACTTAGAAAGTCACACGATTAGGATTGGTGAAAGGCTAGTTAATTAAAATGTAGGAGTATTATTTGATAGAAGAGGTACTTATCAATGTAGTCAAGTCAATCTGAACCTTTATTACCAGCTGACTCACAAGTAAGTGCTTAAATTTTGGCTTATTATTATTTATAATAAAATAATATTGATAGTGGCATAGTTAGTCAATCAGTAAAGAAAGCAAAGTTGTTGATGACATTACATTCTGATATTTCTAGCTTTACTGAGGTAAAACACAATAACATGGAGGAATTAGTAGATAATAAAATATTTGGCAAATATTGATTAAGTGTACAATATGTAATTTGGAATACACATTTAATACAGATGGGAAGCCACTTCAAAATGTAAATAAAGAAGAGGATCTTTGCATAGCGGTAGATAAGTCACTCAAGCCATCAGAGCATGCTTTGTTGGTTGCAGTTGCTCCTAGAATTTTAGGGTATATTTACAAATATGCTGATTGATTATGAGTCAAAAAAGTTTATTACTTTTCTATAGAAATCACTTTTTAGATCTCACTTTGAAGACTATGCAATATTTTATTCTCCTTATCATAGAAATGATATTGTCCTACTAGAAAAGGTTTAGAAGAAAAGAAAGGTAAGAGACAATCTTATTGAAAGTTACAAGATTATCTCAAAGATCAACAGGACATATTATTCCAGTTTCTCTGTGGTATATTCTGAAAATAATAAGCAGAAAAAATATTTTAAAGAAAGTCTATATGCCAGTTAAAGAGTTATTTTTCTAACAGTGTGATTGACTTATGGAATAAATTCCATCAGCAGTACAGTATACAGAGGTCTTCAGATTTTTCAATTAATAAAGTATGTTTCAAGTTCACCACAAATTTGTTGTTACAGTCTAAACACAATAAATCACTGGTTAAAGAGTGTTGCTAAGTTCCCTTTCTTCAAGAATCCATCGTTCTAGTTCATTCCTCACATTGTCAGGTGAGCTTTCTTATGTGAAAGATTATTTTGAACTAGAATATAATGTAAAGACAGGCAGTAATCTTTTTTCACTGGTGGTTCAGGTAATACCTTAAGAATGTAAGCTCTCTTGTGTTTCTATTGATCATGGGTGACCAGGGTAGAATTCTGTAAGTTGGTTTTCTCTCCTATCTTATGGTCAGTCAGGTGAGTAATGACAAGACCAACATAGGTTAGCCAGAACTGTGAATAAATAAGTCATTCAAACTGAAGTGAGTGGGCACTGACTGTGCAGTAGTAATTGGAAGACACACATAGCATTTTTGATTACATACATATAGAAAATATGCATTTTGTGTAGTGATAATTATTTTAGGAAAAATCATGTGAGTTGAGTGTTGTCTGTGTAATACTTTGTAAATAAAAAAGAAAAACAAACTAAAGTTGAAACTGAAACCAGTCACCACATGATGATAATAATGTCCCATCACGTAAAATGCTCGTAGAATTGAGAAGTTTGAATGGAAACATTAATTTGCAATTCAGATACCTCAGACAAAGGTCTTTCTAACAATATGAGATTACTAACACTTAAGTGAGAAAGTTTCGAGAAAAGTTCTGGACATAAAAACACAAGCATATTGTTTATATAAATACATCATAGTGGATGAATTATACTACTTTAACACAATTCAGTTAGATAATGATAAAAATTTAAACTTTTATATATTTTTAGGACACTTAGGTAAAATCTCTTACCTTATTCTTATCTTGTGCTGTCAAGTGACAAAGTGAAAAACATAACTGCACCCCTGGGAAAAGCTGTGAACAGAACAATAAAATTAAGAATTCTTTCCAATTAAAATATTTTTATATTTCTCAAGCATAGAAAGACATGTTGTTTCAAGTAAACATGTTTGTTATTCAAAACTTCCATAGTAAGATCTTGCACACAAGTAATGAAATTTATGTAACAATATTTTTACACTTGTCCATTTCACTACAGAGACTTAACAAATTTGGTGTGCTCTTAAACCTATGACAATGACAAATGGAAGTACGTTATATAACTTTTGTTGAATTTTGTTCCAGTAATAAATCAACAGAGATAATTATTTAAAACTTGACAAGAACCTTTCAGAAAAGCATGTAGTTTGAGAAAAATACCACTATTTTCTGCTATTTCTAATAGAAATAATTATTTAATTTAGTAAGTTGCACTCGGATCCTGAATCTTTTACCTGCAAGGTTATTTTCAGTTTAAGTATACAACTACTATTTATTATCTTACAATTTGCACATTTTACTCACACAATCTCTAGAACCTCCTAAATGAATATCAAAGGTTTTTTAAGGTAAATGTTTATATTTTATTTTCCTTTTTCTTTACCATATCACTAACTACATCTATTATCATAAATTTACAGTGCAATGAAAAGCTTAAAATTAAAAAACAGAAATACCTATGTACCTTTTACCTCTTCAATGAATAATCTTAAAATATCTTGTTTGTATTATATGTATAATTTCACATATTTACTTTTCACTTAGTTTATTTTTGATGTTTTATTTTTTCTTTCTTATTCTCTACCATTGATTTTTATGTTGACCTGCATCAATAGGTACCTGTGGTCAATAGAATGGTATTAATGTCAGAGATACCTTAGCCTCTAGAAATATTTTATATAAACTTGGTAATGTAAGCCTTGAAAAACAAGGGGAAGCTCTGGTTATTTTATAAAGAATGTTAAACCTTTCAAATATGAATTTTAAAACACAAATAATGCATAATTAACTAAAATATACAAGTAAAACCTAAAAACAATTTAACTGTCTCTCTAACTATAACATATTTATATAAGAAACAACTGAGTGTGCTACCATAAACAAAGCACAAGCAGTTACACCTACCCAAGGATGACAAATTGATGTCAATCTCAAGTAACCATTGTTGGATTAGGGTGTAAAATGAACTTTTTCAAATGACTATAAACATGCTGAAAGTACACAACTCCTAAAACTTAATGTTAACTACAGAAGATGGGCGTGATACTTGTCATGGTTTGACAAAGTTTAATTCTGCTTTCAACTGCATTCAGTGAAAGTATTTTGAAACATACACATCAACAGAACAATCAAGCTATATTATTGTCTAGATTTACATATACATGACTACCTCCTAAGAAATTTCCTTATTGTTTCAAAGTTTTTTGAGAAAAAGGAATACAAATAAGATAATATAACACTTCTAACTATTACGTACTTGATAATAATAATTTCGTTAAAATACATTGGTAGCAAAGTCATTTTATTAAATTTTTGAAAGGTGTTTAAAACGCTTGCTGTTGTTCAAGAGTTAAGTAACATCTTACCTTTAGCTGACATGAGATATAAACTATAAAGCACAAACTTCTCCAGTATTTCATTGATTTAAGATTAAGATTAACAATTCTCTTCCAGATCATATACTTACTGATACTGTGATCTGATTTCCTACTACAAGGTTAGGTATTGAAGGTTGAAGCTGCACTGCCTCTCTGGCTAGCTACAAAAAGTGAAGAAAAATGGATAATTAAAGTACAAATAAATAAACTTTTTTTTTTACAGGAAAGTCAAATATGTTATGTACATACATTGGCAAACCTAAAATACACCAAAGAATGCACACTATACATACAAACACATTATCTATTATTTGCATTTCTAGATATAAACTAAAATTCTACTTAAGTTTAAAAATTTAAATAAAATATTTTGATCAAAATAATTCAGGATTACTAATTTCCCAAATAGAGCTAAGCAAAAATTACTTAATAAAGTTGGAAAGACGAAACATTAGAGAATTCAAAACATAACAAATAATATTGTTAATATTATACAAATTAGTCACAGCATTTAAAGAAAGTTTGCATTGAATCATCCTGCAGATAGTTTTATGACATTTTCAACTATAATCCAATCAATAGTTCCAAAGCAAAAAAAATTAGTGTTTTCAAATTAAGAAGAATTTATGAAAAAAATTACTTTCATACATCACATAAATCTAGAGAATAATTTTTTAATTAAAAAATTCAATTTTTCAGCAACACACAAACATTTGTAACAGTATCATAAAACTTATAACAGCAGTGAATTCATTCAAATAAAAAAAGTTTCTGAGACAAAGGCTGAAATCAAAGTTATTAAATTTTTAATATTTACTATCTAACAAAAGTATTAAACAAATTGCAATACTGATAAACTTTGAAACTGATAACAGTGACAGATCATGTATCAGAAAGCTGTCACTTAACAACTGTACAAAAACATACTGAATTTAGGTCCACAGTGTCCAACACAGTCACACAACTCACATATGGTAAAATGGCTATTGACCTGTGTTGAATAGAGCTTCATTTTACCACTTGTTTCTTTAAATATAATTAATTCTATCAATGAGTAACTGAAAATATTATTGTGTAATTTTCTACCCTTCTATGTTTTTAAAAATAGTCAATTTTTTGTGATGTGACAAAAATGTTAACAAATTTTTCATAATTTGGCAATTATGAAAAAAAACTGTTGGACCCCATTGATCTAGGTGATGACAACTGCTATCAGTAATCACATTTCACATTCAGCAGGTAAAAATATGTATATTTGCTAACAAATATTTACATATGTTGAATAGGACAACTGGCACCATATAGTTACATGATTTCAATAGGGTTTTTACAAGTCATTATTTACATTACCAGAAAAAAGACAAAGAGGATCATTAAGATGGAAATTTGATTGGCATGTTAAACTTCTGTTATTAAATTAATGTATGCCAATACAGCCTAAAATTCAGACCTATGATTATATTATTTATTAAAAACCTCCTTTCTTCTTGCATTACAGATGCACAGTTTCTTTAAATACCAGTTTGAACAAAGTCAGATGGTTAGGGTGCTCAACTTATGGGTTCAAATCCCTGCTTCATCAAACATATTTGTTCTTTCAGCTGTGAGAGCATTATAATATGATGATCATACTACAATATTTGGTAAAAGAGTAGTCTGAGTTGGCAGTACATGGTGGTGACTAGCTACCTTCCCTCTAGTATTTCACTACTAAATTAGGGATGATTAGTGCAGATAGCCATCATGCAGCATTGCACAAAATTTAAAAGAAACCCAAACAAACATAAACCCTTATGTGACCCTACAAAATTTTATTATAAAAAGTCAGTTCATGCATAGTTTTCCAAGTTAACTCTCTTAACATGAGCCTGGTTAATTTGAATGATTACTTTGTACTTGTTTAAATTATGTGTAAATTTAATAATTCTAACTTTCAATATAATGTGTATATCTCAACAACATTTGGCAGTCTTTCAGTTAACATTATAAGCCTTTCACATACAAAACAATCATATTTTTAGAGAAGTATTTTTAATAAAATAAAATAAAATAAAGGTTTATTCATGAATATATGGAGTATTTGTTTTGAATATTGGTCCATTTGCCTGACCTCATAATCACCAAAAACACATTTAAAATAAATCTAAAATACCTTTTCTTTCTAGAATGACTCCAAATCATAACATAAAGCCACATTAATGTATCCTAAGTAGCTTTAAGTACATAACAATATACATTTATTGATAATTAACTTTTATTTTGTGAACTGTGTCTAACTGCAATCCATACCATGAGTTGTAAATCACTCAGATACATGCAGCTCAAGTTATGCTAGAGAATTATATTATCAAGGTGCTGCTTGCATGCATACCTTGTGAAACATTTTTTCTATATTATTAACTGTACCTAATCTAATCTTAACTAACTTAAAAAGATTTTTGCTTTTTACATGTTTATTAAGTTTCATAAGAATAAATAGAGAATAAACATGAAAAATAAGAAACAAATTACAAGTGTATGAGTGAATTCCTCAAATATCCTGCAAACACAAATATCCAAGGTGTTCAGAATGCTTCAATGGAGGTCATTGTGGATGCTCTTGTGATGAATTATCTCCTCAAGCAAAACTTAACTGAAAAGGAGGTGGGAAATAGCTAAAACCACCCAGCTTTGAGAAGGAAACAAGAAGAAAAGCTTCAATGAATTACAAAAAAAACACAATGATTTGCCAAAATGGTTCAAAGAAAGCAATCCTGAAGACAATAATACATCAACAAGGAGGGGGAAAAAAAAGAAAAAAAAAAGGGGGGGAAACAACTAGAAAAGGTGGCCTGTGTGATGTGAAGACAAATGCTGAATTTATTTGAATTACTATCACCAACATGCGGGAATTTTCCATCAAGGAAGAAACTTTATGACGTAAAATCATTTTCAGACATGGGTTCTGCTGGTGTAAAATTTGTTCTTTTTTTATGCATTGAGGTATTTCGCTGTGTGGCCAAGCTATTTCTGTCAAATGATCCAGATAGACCTGTAAATGATGTGGGAGCACATAACAATCACAATATGGTGATGAAAAATAAAATGCTGGACAGCAAGTTCAAATTACAAGATGTTTCTCCATAAACACATACTCTATGGAAAGTAATTATAGCTCTGATATCAGATATCCCACATTTGAAAATATGTATGCACAGATTTCTAATTTTGGTAAGAAAGAATTTAAAATAGTTTATCAGAATTCTTTTGGTGTGTTTAGGCATGAAAGTACAAAATCTTGTTCAGACTATCCAAAGACACTCCAAGGAGGCCATCCAAAATGCAACTGAATTAATTTTCTCTACACAAAACATAGACACTATCAGGTGGAATGAGCACCTATGTATTGGAGGAAAAGGAAATAGTATTACCTTGGTTTATCCACAAGAAATTGAAAGTGTACATTTAATGTAACTATATCAAGGAATAGCCATGTAGATTAGATTGAGTTTTGTATAAATCATTTATGAAACTGCTCACAAAAATTACAACATGGGACACAAAAGCCTGAAAAGCAGTTTATTATGCATCTAGAATTCTATTATACAATAGCAGGAAAATGGTTCAAAAGACCACTGCTACTATCAAAGATAAAACAGGTCTTAACAGGTGTTGGAAAGCCACTGAAATTATTAAGCACTAGATGAAGTTTGAGTACAATGAGCATGTTAATATGGACAATCTCCTAGTCATGAATTTGAATATGCATTACAAAGCAAATGTGAAGGCATAACCATCCTAACTGTGAGTGTCATCAATTTCCATTTAAGGTTTTGGGTTTCATTAGGCAAAAAGTAAAACCAGATAGTCATCCTTCATTGAAAGATTGTTTTGAGAAATTAAAGCTTTATCTTGGTCACAGAATTTGTACTATCAATCAAAGGAAGCACACTGCTAACATTCACACTAACTTTAGACAGGGTGAAGTTGTTGAATACAAAATGAAATACAACCTACATATTTCTGAGATAAAACAAATGAACATTATGCAAAGAAAGGAATATTATGGTACAGACATGAAATATGCATGTAAGCATTAACTGGATATTTCAACATTTCATATTACAACCACATCTTTTTGGGTAATGATACACAAGACTGGGTGGCAATTTTATTGATATAAGAAGACGTTGTAATGCAGCTGAAGGAGAATTTCCTGCACATTCAAAGCATTTATGTTCAATTGAACAATGCACAATGTTATCAAAATGGTTATGTTATTCTTTGGAATGCTGCTTATTAGAATCAAATACAATGTTACATGGAAATCATTTGTACACACAAAAACACAAGATGGAAAACACTGCATCAATGACCATTTTACAATTGCAATGATGTTAATGATATCATTTGTAAATGTGGTTTTCAATGTAATCTTGCTTAAAAAGCTTTACTATGCATTACAAATCAATGGGAGTTTTAAAAATGCTATGAATTTCTTGTTTACTTTGAGTTGAGCTGTAACTGAGACCTAGTTAACTTTACATACAAATATGCCTTTGGACTTTTTGGAAAGATGAAGCAGTTCAATGAGACCACAATTGTCAAGGGTGAGGTTCATATCCATAAGTATTCAAATCAGTAACCAGTGACATGAGATATCTGCAATATATGCAATCCAGCACTTATTTCACTTTCATTCATAAGCAAGATGGAAACAACAACAATGAATGTGATGCTGAGAACTAGATGAACAGTTCTGACTCAGATGAAGAAATTAACAATTAGATGAATGACAATGAATTTATCAGAAAACTAAAAGAAGAGGATTGTATAGTTTGCCAAAGTTGTCAAAAGAATTTACTGTCAGTGAAAAACCAAAGACTACCACAAATGTAAAAGTACAAGAAGTAGCAATGATCTCATGTCATACAGCACAAGACATACTGTTTCTCTGAGGGAATCATTGATACAAAGCAGCATTCGGTGCCTGATGGTGGAATCATGAATTCTATGGGAAAAAAACAAAACAAAACCCTCCACTGAATACATGGTACAAAACAATGCTGATGAATGAACTGAAGTATGTCTGTGCATGTATCGTGATGAATATCACTAAACAACTTGAGATTTTCAGGTTTACACTAATAGGTGTCTTTTAATCATACATTTCTTTAATACTAATTCTTTAATTAACAAAAAATTCCAAACTCTGTTTCCAAATGTGATGACTTTAGTACCAAATGTAAAATCTGTAGACAAGTTACAACAGTCATAATGACACAAAAATAAATGAAAGCTTATCAGTCTAGTATCACTATCATACAATTACATATGTAAATTAATATATATATATATATATATATTATTTACATCTTTACCTGAGAAAAAAGTTCTTTACAAAACAGTACATTTTGTGCACCCTCCAACTTGTTCATCCAATGGGAATCAGAGTGAATAGGTGAAATAAAAGGAGATGTAAAATCTCCAGCAGCTATTGTTTCTGTATCTGAAAATAAAGAAAGTGTCAGAATAACATAAGTAGTTCAACTTATCTTATATACTTTATTCAAATTTCATTACTTTAATATATTTTATAAATTTTCATTACTATTTAACTGGCTTTGCCTTCATCAGACAGTTTTTATTAGAATAACCTAAACTGTCTTCTAATAATTTTTCATTCCATTAAAAACATACATAGAAGATTTTCTATAGTGTAAAGAACTTACACAACAACTTAAAAGTTCATCTCCTGAATAATACATCTATTCATAAAAAACAGATAAAATAATTAATGAGTAGTTATAAATAAGATAATGGTATTGTAATACAAAGAAGCTTTTGTAGCATTAAAAATACCTTTTTGAATTACAACATGAATATAACTGTTTCCTTCTAGTTCACTGGGTAGATTAACTTTCAATGCACTGGGCCGAGGAACTTGAGGTCCACCAGGGGAGAGTGGAGTAACATTTGTACAAGATTGTTCGCTTTTTGTCACTTCAAATGTTCCATTTTGCCAAAATCGTGACCCAACTAAAACAAAAAGTACAGATAAGGTTCATTTATTTCAAAATTTCTTATCTGTTAACCTTTAGGACAAAATAACTTTGTTTCACTATAAATTTAAGTAAATCCACAAATCCACAACTGTTTTATGGCAAATGTTAGCATTTAATTAAAACCATGCATTAGTATTTGACAATTTAAAAGTTATATTTTTAAATATATGTACAAAACTCTTTCATAAGTCACTGCTTGGTTTTTACTTCTTTTGTTTTGAATATTTTTAGAAATTTATGAAAAGCAAGAACAAAAATGTACTTAGCAAAAAGTAGTTTTCTCTGGAACCAACTTGTCTGTTGGAAGTTTTATAAACAACAAAAAGTCAATACAAATTTAATTCTATACTGAAAATGTATTTCTAATAGATACTTGTATCTTCTCACATGTATAGTTGTTCTTGTTTAGTGCCACCCTCTATATAGAAAACTTTTTGCATTCCACAAGTCTTAAACTTCTAGACCTCACAATCAATTTGGTTTACTGCATCTCACATATAAATTATCATGCAACAATCCTCTACCAATAGGACTGCATGCAACTCCCTCTATTCGATTCAACTAAACTATAATTTTGAGGTTAGGCAGAAAGAAAGCACCAGTATTTAGAATGGAAGAATGATGAGCAGTGTGAAATACATTTCAATGAAGGAAAATAATAAATTCTGAGCTACATATACACTATTAAGTGCTATTATACTGAGAGTATTAAGAATTAAATAATAAAAAGTAAAAGTGAGAAAAATAAACCTGGAACCTTTAGTTCAAGCAGAACACAGAACTTAGAAACAATTAAGGTGTTGTAACAAAACCAAAATGTTATCAATAAACACTCATCAAGTGACAATCATCACTCTTAACATATTTAACCCTTACCACTACGATAAGATAGGTAAAAACTTACCACTACGATAACTTAGATCCCCTAAAATTAAATTTCCTTGTTTTCTTAGTCTCCACTTCTGACGCATGTTCAATAATTCAAGATGAAAATCTGAAAGTGAGCGATTCTTTCCTTCTGCCTGAGATATTCGTAAGCGTTCTGCACCCTTTTGAATAATTGTAGCAGCACTTACAAGACCCTGTAAATATTTATTAGTTTCCAATTTTACATGATCTATATCTAGCTACTGTTTATAATTTAAGAAATTTTCATTTAATTGATATCACTATGGATTACTTTTTACAAAGCAAACAAAGAAATATTAAAAACTAACAGTTTCTTAAATTACACTGCAAAATGCAGTATCTTGGTAAGCAATTTTGTTTTGGCCTAAAAGAATGTTTAAACTGGAGAAGTTGAAATTTTGAAGAACACTATTTTAAGATTAAATATTCAACTGTTCTTTTTGCTAAGTAAAAACTGACAGACCACAGTAAATTCATGTATTATAGGTTTTAATAAGAGAAAAGAGAAACTGGCTTGCACTTCTTAGTACAAAAGGTACTAAGGACAGGAATTAAGTTGTACTTCCTGCAGTTTTCACACAGTTTATTTATAAAGAAAGTTATGTTGCTTGTAGTTTATTTTTCTTTATTATATGATTTGTTATGGCCCACCATATAATATTTGTTATAAGAGCTTCAATGATTTTCTATTTGATCAGCAAACACAAACTGTATTTATTTTGTCTAATTTACATTGGAAAACTAGACTAAATATTTGTTTTTCTATTGTTACTTGAAGTAATTATATACTTATACTTGTAAAGTATAAAAATAAGTCCAGATTGATCTTTCAAAAAATGTTTTTCCTTCAGTTTGTTTACTAATTTTTTTGTCTATTCAAAAGATGGTCATAAAACAGTCTATTTGCTTTTTCAACTTTACATGTATATTTTTGAAATGTATTGAATACAAAGTAATATGGCCTAACAGTTTATGCTTCCTTCAAACATTAGTACTTAAAACTTTGAAATCCTTTTATATTATAATGAGGAAACAAATTAAAACTTCCCATATTTTTTATATATGCAAAATACTAAATATGTCCTACTAAAGTTATTATTTTCCTATACTGAAAATATATTTCAGATAGGTACATACATCCACTAAGATGTACAGCTATTATTTTTCAGTGCTGCCTTCCACATACAAATTTTTTTTTCACTTGCCACAACCCTTGAACTCACCCGTATCCTAATGACAATATGGTTCCACTGCATCTTGCATGTAAAATCATTATTCAACAGCCCTCAACCAACAGGAGTGCAACATACCCTTCTGAAGCATGTGACACCATCTATTTAATTCTACTCAACTACCACTTCAAGATTAGGCAGAAAAGGAAGCACTGGTTTTCAGCAGGGAGGAATGGTTGGAAGCGAGGAGTATATACTTACCAGAAATATATTTTCAGCATCAGAAAGTAATAACTTCCTATAAAGTATTTAACTTCTCATACGGATAGCTAAAGCCCCAGGTTGAACAGGTGAATGAATTGGTGCAAAGGATAGAAGGAAATATCCTTCACAAGCATCTAAAGAACACCCCTGAAGTGAGATCCCATTGGAAGAGAAACATACATGGGAGACCATGCCACTTCTGTACCAGTTATTCTCTGTACCAATTGTGAAAAGAGGTGTCAAATATACAGAAGGAAAGCAGGAGAAGCACAGACAAAAAGGGAGAGAAAATTTGGCAAGTTTGATTCCAAACCACAGTATGCCAGAATCTCAATCCCATAGAAGAAAGACTGTAGATGATCTAGACAAGAATGGGAGGAAAGATAAAATAGATGTACTTCTAGATGTAATGTGGCTAGGATCCAATGAAGAGCAAGAGGGCCAGTCACCTCCAGTACAAAACTCTGCAATATTGGGAATAGAATCTCTGACCTGTGGTAGGAGGAGGATCCAAACCATCATCATTTCAAGTAAAACAGGCACATGTGTGCAAATCCACAAAACATGATACATCTGGGAATCTAGCATCCAAATAATGGCAGAAATATATATGCCAATGTGACAAGTCACTCAACCAGCCTTAGGTAGTAAAAATTCCCTGAGCTAGAGTGCAAGAGGGAAAAACCATCACCCCAATCAACATCATTTTCAGAAGAGGGCCATATGAAGAACAGTGTGATGCCATCCTCCAGGTCCCACTGCACAAAAGTGAATTGCACCTACAAAATATAATTAACCATTCAATCGATATTAAACTACACAAAAGCTAGGCACACTATCAACCACTGGGAACCACTGCATAAAGGTTGGCTGCATAATTAGAGAAACAAACATTATCTTCACCAGCAGAAAAACACTGTCCTACTCCCAACTAAATGGAAGTCATCACATTCAGGAGGACTCTTCCATGGCCCAACGCCCTGGCAGCACAAAGCTGGAAAGCATCAAGGACTCCCACACTCCCCTAGAAAAATAACAGGGGACAGAATAAAATGAAGAGGAGAAATAGTTTTTTTCTTTACTACTTCATTTATTGTTCTGTATTTTAAGAAAAATAAGTTTAATAATTTATTTCTAAACAATAATAAATTATGTACATATATAATGTATAATAACTGAAATGTGACTGTATATTACAAAATACTAGTCCCCTAAAACACAGGCAAAACAGGGAAGACTAAAGGGTAACTTTATGTTATTGGATACATAACTGGAGAGCACATGCACCTTGTCAATGCAAGTTATGTGATGTTAGCAAGACTTGACTGGAAGGTCAATAAAATAAAAAATATATATAGCATTATGAGACTTAAGCTACTTAGACTAAACATCTGTTTTTTCGTGTTTTAATATGTAGTTAGTCTAGCACAAAAAAAGAATTTATACTTATTTCCTAATATTTTTATGGTGGTTACAAGGTTGGTCAAGTGACAGACCCCCCCATTACTAAAAGCCTTGTAAACAAAATAAAATATAAAGTCTTAATAAAAACAAATGTTTGAAATGTATTTAGGAGGTTTTACAGATTACACAAATAATATGCAAGATTTTTGAGATGAAGAATAGTTTTCTTAATCATAACATGAAATCACTTTACACTCAGGCAAGTAACAAAACAGACTATTTTCACAAACAAATCTTTAGTAAAAATATTTCCTTAAAAAATATTTTTTATACAAAAACTTGTCATCTTTACTAAAAGTCTACCAAGTTTTGTGAAAATATACATATTGTGTCAAAAGTTATAGTGCAAATACGTAATGTGTGCAAGCGTGAGACCATCATGAAAGGGTTATTGAAGATACACAGTGTCAAAGTAGAGAATTTTCATAAACCACAAGTCAAATGACAATACATCTAAAGTTTTAAGTAGTTTTTTTAAAGGTTTAATTTTAAGTAAGGAATTTACAACTTCAATAAAATAAAACTTTGAATTATAGCACATATTATAATATTAAATTTGTTTACTTACACTGATATTAAACATGTTTAATTAAGCTATGAATTTAACACAGTGACTTTGCAGAACAGCATTTGGAGGAGCTCCTGTTGCAAAAGGGTTAAGTGAGAAATACAAGTGTGATGATCGATGCAATGCAGCTAAATTAGTCATCAATACAAAACAAAACTTTTTACCAATGCTTAAGATGTAGAACTGGTTTCTGACTCTTTTTAGATAAAAGCTTAGTGCACCTATCATAGGTTGGCTATGATAGCCAACCTTATGCACATGGGTAGAGGTCAAAATTCAGAAGCCAAGACCTTTCACTGAGTGCTATTTGACATCAGTGTTATGAACTATTCATTTTTACCTTGCATTTCTCATTGAGCAACAGTTCATAGTACAGGAGAGTAAATACCAGATACAATATACAGAAATACTGAAGAAAAATAAACTGCAGATATCCAATTTCTAGGTTTCAAATGATATACAAAAGTAATATGCCAACTATACAATGGACAAAAGTATTTCTAACCTTCACATGAATAGCATTTTGTAATAAAACTTATCACAGTCTGCTGATGTTGTCAATTCACAAAACATATCTCAAGCACAAATACCCATGTAACTCATCTAATTTTTGTACACATTTTACTAAAAGATTCCAAACCTTCATGTATATACAGACAGTAAATTTGGAATTATAGTCAACATATTCTTTCTCCAATATGAAGTCTGTCCAATGGAACAAGCCCATGCACAATCAGTTAATTGTACTACCTGCCCAAAGCCAATATCACAAACCCAGTAGAGACATCAAAAGGAAAAGGAACATATACACAGTAAAGGAAATATGTTATTCACAGTATGTTAAAAGTTTTTACTTGCCAGTTGTCAAATGCCTTTGTCTAAAGTGGACTATTTAAACATTAATAACAATCTTAAATAAGATGTAACAGATGGAGTTCACACACAAAAAATATGTAAAAAAATAATAGGGATAAAAGTCATATATGAAATATTTTACTTTTACTTGCCACTCTATTTCACTATTTGAAAACATTCTGTAAATTGCAAAAATTAAATGTACCCTTTACAACAAAGGACCAGATATTCAATTGGTGGAATACTGTTGTTGATGGATTCCCAACTTGTTACTGATGAATTTGCACTCTCCTATACAGGTTATTTCTGACCTCACAAGTGAAATTTTTGTGACAGTTAGAATATTATACAACATACAGGATTTTCAAATTTGCAGTTTATGTTGTCATTAACCAATTTAAAAGTGATTCTCTTCCAGTTTGCATTGACTGTCACATCATTTGTCATTACCTTAAGTATTCACTATCAATTTTTCTTTTCTCCTTATACATTTTATAAGTTTTTTTCATCATTCCACTGTCTTAGATTGTGTATTGTTTTCTTCATTATAAATTCCTTCAGCAGAGACATTATGATTTCATGTTATATCGCATTTTTTTATTTTATTGACATATCTTACATGTTTCACGCATTACCAATTTTTAACATTCTGATCTTGTGTGAAATTTAGCAAGGACTGGTGGTGTTAAGAGACATCAATGTACAGCATATAGAATAGTTTAATCAGTAATAAATTACTTGTTGATTTTAGGTTTAGTTTCATCAAAGTATTCACTTCTTTGTGAAATGATGAGCTCTAGGTCTATAAAAATTTATTTGCGAATAGTTTAATGTACAACTTCTCTACTATACAAAGTGCATGTAGTAGTGTTGTTGTTTTTTTGTGGGGAAACAATCAACAGTTATGAAACACTAAATTTTGTATGACTTCTTAAAACTCTGAAAATACAACTTCTACTTTTTACTTTCCACTGATCTACCGTGTGATTCCTACAAACTTAAATACTTACATTTTCACAACATTATACAGTGATCCAGCTTAGATATGTATCCATGTAAGTATACATTTCTGATCATAAATATGTATTATGAACATAAAATGTGTGTGTGCCAGATATGCATAGTATTTGCTGGTGTTTATATCTTTCAATTACATGTAATAATTTACCTGTTCAAAATCAAAAAATTGTACTGACCGTCAAAAATTACAAAATATGGAAGATCATGTAAACTGATTAACAAGTCATACAATCATTCTCAGTTGGCAATTACCAGTAATACAGGTTTAATACTGATGAAGTGTAAATTATACCACTCTATTAAATAAGGAACTGATAAAGCAGGTCAATAAAAAGTCAACTACCTGAGAATACGAATAACATAAGATGATAATGAAATAAAATGAAGAACAGGGATGACATTTCTGAAAATGAAAAAATACTAACACACACTAAAATATCTTTGGGTGTGGAGTTAAGAGCTTTGGATTGCTATGTTATACTAATTCTTACATATATACCAGAATACTGGACATTATCACCAAGTATGGAAAAAAAAAAGAATTGAAGCACTTTAGTCATGATTCTTAAGGTGCATGTTGAAGGTATGTTGGACATGTCACATTTCAAATGAAGATATTTTGTCAAGATCAGGTTGCAGGTAGAAGTTGGTGATTACCATCAGAAAGACACAGTGGAGTTTCTTGTACACTTTATGAAGAAAGAAGAAATTAAAAGTCTGAACATAGCTATGGGATCAAAGTATTGACTGAACCAAGTGCAAAGTGACTTTCATGTTAAGATTAAAAACACTTTTCTTTATCTGAAAATTGTTGAATTTCATTTGAATAGACTCTAAAACCTCCTAAATAAATTTCATATGTTTGTTTCAGTAAAATTTTATATTTTTCTCTACCTTAACTCTACACAGGGTTGGTCAAGTGGACTGATCTCATAAAAACCATACAAAAAATGCAAAATAAATTTAAATTACTTTTTTCCTGTCTAAACTATCCAGTTTTACTTATCGTAAGTAGCTTAAAGCTATCTAAATTATATTGTTTTATTTCCCTTTACATTATCTAAATAATTCCGTCACAAAAGTTGTAATCACTCAAACATGTAACTCCCTTTATCCTATTGAATACTCTCAAGCATATCTTGTGAAAAATTTTTTTTTCATTATATTATCTAACTTAAACTTGTCTACCCTAATGAGTTTATAATTTTTACATTTTAGTTACTTTTTTAATAATGAAAAAACACACACACGAAAAATAAGAAATAGATTACTAACATGGCTCTAATTCTTCTTTTTACTGTCAACTGTTGAAACTTAATCCAACTTTTTTTATACTAACAGTTTTACTCCACTAAATAACTTATTTTATTAAATAATGCAACTAAGAATAGAGAATAATAACACATAAAAAACAGACAATGTCTTATAATATCATAATTTTTTAGATTTCTAACTACGTGATAAGGGCTATTAAAAATTTGGCTCAGGTCATTAATGTGTTTCATGAGAATAAAGTTTGAACTGAAAGTGAAACAGACAATTCTCTATACAGAAATCAGCATAACATATTATTTAATATATAACCCTGGCTTTAAATTGGTTATAGATAATAAAAACATCTGAGGACTATTGGCAATTTGTGAAAGATATAATGTGACATGTGGTCATAGTAAATGGTTTTGACTTTCTAGTTTATGCCTTTGTAATTAAATAAGATTGAAAGCTATAAAAATTATGCCTTGAATGAGTAATAACCTATATTATTATAAGTAATTCAGATTATATTCCACTCTTCTGAAATGGGTGTTAAATAAGAGTAAAGAGAAGACCTAGAGAGCAAATGTCCTAATTCTCCTTCTTAGGGGGGGGCTTGAAAACTTGAAGCTTGTATAAAATTAAAATGTTACTTATTAGCTATATTTTGAGACCAAGTTTATTCCTATACCATGATACTAAAGTAATTTAATTAAATTTTGCAAATCACTCAGTGACATATTGTGACAAGTGTAGAAAAGGGTACCTGTATGGAAAGAGTTAAGGATGACTAAATAAGTTTAGGATGTTTGGTTGGATGTCATTTCAAATTTTTACTTACTTGTATTCAGCATTTATTTCATATGCTGATTTCAGAACTAATAATTTTTTGAAACTATTAATGAAATATAAGAAATTTTATTAAGATTACCACTGATTTCTTTTTAACATTAAACTTACCTTCTTTTTGGCAACTAATACTGCTACATTTTTTACTTCAGGGGGATCCTGAGAAACTGGATCTAAAACCATGTATCGCTTCTCTTTTGCAATATTCAGTACATCTAAAAGAACACTTATCTCTGTCAGAGCACTCCTGGAATTTAAAAAAAAAAATCAAATGGATAATTATTAAAAATATTTTTCATTTAAATATCACTGTGTATTCAAATGCATTTTTGGATATTTAGAAAAATAATCAAAATACATTCTACAAATCAAAAGTTTATTTGATTTAAGTGAACAGTAATTTGCATAAAATTACAAATACAAATTTAGTCAATAACTATACTGATTTTTTTTTGTCTTATATGTTGGTTTTTTATCCCTAAAGTGTAAAGTATATGTAGATTTAGGTGTACACCTCAAGGATAGTTATTCATAACTGGATATAAGTTATAAATATAAAGGACAATCCAGATCCAGTTATTCTGTTTAACATACTCTAAATGTGAAAACTAGAGTTATATGTCAACACATATCATAATAGTGTAGTTAAAAAACTGCAAGATTTTGAATTTGATATGTATATGTCACTCACATGCCTATCAAAATGAAATTTAATGTTGATTCCATAACATAAATAATTATAAAAATCCTTGCTACATGCCTTTTAAGCTTCAAAAAACATTCAAATTATACCATATATATGTATATAACATTCATGGACATTACTGAAGTTCAGCTACCATGACAACATAATTTAGATTGAAAGTTCCAACTTGCATTCCACAAAAGTTAATGTGGAATGTGAAAGATATCAGATCAGAAAACGAGAACATTAGACTGGTAGGAAAGTGATCCTAACCTGAGAAAGATATTGCTAGTCAATCCCACAATAAGAAAAATAAGTAAACTAGGATGCACCTCTGGGTGTAGAGTAGCTAGAGAGCAGCAGTCCGTACTTGGTAAGTCAACTACATTCAAAACCTCCTCACAAAGTAACAACATCCATGTTAGTGTATTATGATGAACATACCATCTTCACCTCAAACTCAAGAATCATTCCAATTCCCAGGCATGACATAAGAATTAGTTCTGACCTAGTGATTCAGGAGCTTGACGTATTGAAAGAACGTCTGTTGCAACGAGTCAACTCCCCCAACCATGAAATAGGCCAGATCATCTAATTTGGGATACCCAAAAACAAAAACACAGCAATCTCACATACCACTGCTGTGACCCACAACATAGATGGAGAAACCTGAGGGAGAAAAACAGACAATCCCAAACCTGTGTTGATTGGTTCACTTGTATTCCAAAACCTGCCTGCAGGGTACTGACATCTACACAAAGGTAGGATGAGAGCTCCCAATCAAAGGAATGAACTACAAACTGAGATCTAATTCCCTTTTATTGATTATCATATATTGGAGAATATTAAATCATCTACATAACACTACTGACCTGCTCTGCACTGAACTGTTATAACTATCTTTGTGTGAAACTCATTCCAGGAGGGTGCTTCCCCATATAACCATCCTAATGACTTGGAACTGGTAGGTAATAAGCACTCCCATGTTCCACTAGAAGAAAAGGGTAGGTAGGAATGCACTGGAAAGGCTGGAGGAACATCATCACCTACGACAGTGGGAATATGTGATTACAAAACCCTATTCCAAAAATCAGACCAGACCATCTTCACTTATTCAGTATATTACTATTATCATCATTATACTGGTACCCCAAAAGGAAGCAATACATTCCATATAAGAATGAACAACCCTGACTTGGTCAAGGGTAAAGACACAAAACAGGAGAAAGGAACAATCTAAATAAAGAAAAAGACAGGTAAGGTGAAAAACTTATATGAAACATCAATGACAAATCTAATCTTCAATGTCTACAGGTCAAGAGAATGAAATACATTTTACTGGAACTATAAAGCATGGAACATAAAGAAGTGGTTCAAACAAAGGTAAATTAAAGGAATTCCGGACAACACAAATGATCCAATCAAGGGTAGGATGCCAGGGAGGGAAACATAGCTAGAAGGAGCATACAAGTAAGGTAAGAACTGAAGAAGCAAAAACCCCATGATACTTGAAAATTAAAAGTATTTGAAAAAAGCTGTCCAATATTTTGAAAGCAAGGAGACAAAAGACCTATGGTCGAAAAGCCAGGTGAGAAATTTCTGCCACACAAGTTAGACTTCTCGAAAAGAAATCCCCTAATAGTAGACCAGCTACAGAACATATTGCACATGCATAAATACACCTCCATGGAAGATGAACAGATGGAACCAGTTAACAAAGAAGTAACTTGAAGTATGAAATTGGATCTCTTGCCAGGGACCACACAAAAGCCAGGTGTGAAGAAGCAATTGTAAAGGTTAGGTTGGTTGGTTGATTTAGTGTTTTATGACACAAAGCAGCTAGGTTATCTGGGCCAAACATCCTGTAAAAAGGTAAAATTAAAGTAAATTTAGTAAAATTCATAAAAGAAAATTAATGTAAAATAAAACAAAGTTTACAAAAAACAAAAGTAGCATCAAATCAATGCTTACGTCTAGTCTGCAACGTTAAGAGAAAAACTACAGTAATAGAAGTCATAAAGGACTTTCTGTAGCATAATTGTAATTATCATAACTTGCCAGGAAGACTAACAGGTAAGTTCAAAAACCACCGTCAATCACCTGAAGCTGGCCTTTCCAGTCCTGGTTCCAAGTTATTTGATGTTATGGTCATTTTCAAAAAGTAATAAAAGTTTCAAAAGACATGTAGCAAAATTTTAATAATAACTCGCCAGGATGACTAACAAATAGTTCAAATGGATAGTTCAAATAGCAGCGTAGGCGAAGTGGATGGAGAACCCTTCTGTTTATGACCAAGTCTTTTTTCCTTACTGTCCTTATTCAGAGGAGGTCTATCAACCTCCATGGATCCTGCCCTGGGTCGATTGGGCAGGTCTTTGTTGTTGGAAGGGGATTCCAGTGACTGAGGACTCAAACGAATAATTGTTTTGCATCTTGGGGTGGGAGGAAAAGATGTATCTGAAGAAATGCCTATATTTGGAACCAAAGGACATGGTTCTTGGGGTTTGTTGGAATGTATGGGAGAAACAGAGATGGGTGTAGAAATTGATTCATCAACCTTTTTAACCATGGAGGTCAAAAGGCTTTCCATTTGTTTTGAGAACGATTCTCTTGGAGGTACCGAGAGATCTGTCTGCACTCCCATTGTAGTTGTGGAACAAAGTGCAGCAGCATATGTCCAAGATGGAGTAGCAGACAGCAATTTCCGAACCTCAGAATAACTAATGTTATGAGTCGTTTTCAAATGCTGCACCTCTTTTTCCTCCAACCATTTAGGGTAAGAACGAAAGTAGAACAGGCGAGAACCATTGCAGTTGACACAATGTGGGTCTGTATCACACTCATAGGCGTTGTGGTCCTTCCCACCACAAAGAGCACATGACTTTGAGTGGCTGAACCTCTGATATTGAAAACACTGGAGAGGGTTTGGAACGTATGGCCGTACCCTGCAATTTAGATAACTTGCCCTGATGGTGGCAGGTGCATGTGGTGATGTAAATGTCAAAACGAGGATATTTGTTGGCAATGTAACTCCATCTTTGCGAGTGGAGATGTGCCTCACTGCAGAAACTCCTTGAGTGGAGAAACCAGCGAGAATCTCTGACTCAGGGACGTTCTTCAAATCCCTCTCAACAATAATTCCTTGTGATGAGTTCAAGGTAGCATGAGGGGTAACCTCAATAGGTACATCCCTAATTGCCCTTGAATTCAAGATGAGTTCACTGTGTTGGGATGTGGATGTTTCAACCAATATGTCTCCAGATCAAAGCTTCTTTACTGACTTTGAAGAGCCAGCAAGTCCCTCTAGTCCCTTCTGAATAAAATTGGGGGACATTTGCCCTAAAGGTTTTTCTGAAAGAGAATGTAATATAAGAAAATGAGGTATGTGTGTTACAGATGTTGAAGATTGCTGCTCAGAGTATTCAAGATGTGGTCGTTTACTGATTGACTGTTTTTCACTATTTTATTTAAATTTTTTGTAGGAGAATTCATAGGAAAAAAGGAAAATTTCGGTACCCACTGACCCCACCCACCGTAGAGCTCTATGATGGGAAGCACTACAATGTCATACAAGGACATTGCAGCAACGCCAAGGTTTCGTGAGCACTATACCCAAACACCAGCATCAGACACATTGCCCACAACACCTGTTGAGAACTTCCAACACTGGTACTTGGTTGACCCTAGCCTGAGTGGACCAGCTGATTGACCCAAGGGGGGCCAGGCCATCCCAAGGCTGCCTGTCTACAGGAATTCAAGGCCAAAGTGGTGTGTTAGGGTTGGACCCCTCAACCACCAGGATCCTCTTCTCCCCTTCACAGGTCGCTATGCATAGCAAACACGTGGGTGGATGTTTAGATCCCAGAGGAGGTAACCTGAAAGAACAGAACCTTCCCTGGGAGGTCCCCCTCACAATGTACAGGAATCCACACCAAGGGGACTCAGCAAGAAACTAAATAGCAGAGGGAAAAAAAAAGAAAAGCTGAAATAATAATTCATGTAATAAGGTGGATAGGTGAAAAAGAAATGCGACAGATATAAAATGACACAAACCTGAGACATAACCCATGAAGGCCAAATTAGGCCTATGAATATCTACAGACTAGGAACAAGAATGATCATCAAACTCTGAAGGTGGAAAAAAGGCAATCAAATTCCTCATACGCCAGGAAAGACACAGTAGTTTCATCAGGATCCTTGGTGAAGCCTGATAATAATGGTTGGACTATTGAACATTAATTTCCCAATGTAGAGAAACAGAGATAAATCTATAGTTAAGTCACCTGTACCTGAGACCAAGAAAAGCACTAGTCATTATTGCAACCCCCAAAGTGTTAAGGCTAACTTTGAAATGCATTGTACAGAAAGGATTAATCAAATTGAAGTGCAGAAATAAAGCTTCTTGAATTAATTGTTGAATCAAATTAAGTTGAAAAATAGCCAAATAATGAGGAAAACAAACTCAAACATGCAAAAATAAATAAATGAAAGAGCATATCCAAATTAAAATGCTGCCAAACATCCCCCAAAAGTGTTAAACCCTCTTGAATAGTAAAGGATGGACCCAAAAGGACATGGTGAACCAACTTTCCAACATCCAGAAAGACACACCCATATTTAGGTGCTGTTAGAGGGCAGCAATGAATTAAAATAGCTAACTTTGAGAAAAAAGGAAGTACTGGGTCAGAATTTTCTTTATATCACTTTAAATGATGTAGAAGTATAGAAGAATTATATTGTGATTTTACCTGTAGATAACAGTTTCATAATCAAAGAAGAAGACAGTTATAGAGAGATAATATTTCATGATGATATAGTATACACAGTGAATTTGGAAACAGTGGAAAAGTAGGCTTTTACTTACAGAGTTGACAATAACCTACATTTAATAACCTTAATATAGATGTCTTTGTCCTGTTTTAAAACACTGAGTGTCATGTAAAATACACTATATTTGGTAAAGCATTGGCTAAAAATGTTTCTTTAAAGCATTACAGAGATGTGTATTTCACTAGATATATAATACTCCTACATTTCAAATAGCATACACAAACCTCAACTTGGTGCGAACAGAGTCCCATGGCCAAAGGGATGGTTGAAATGTAACCAGTTCCTTCTGTTCTTCACCTGAGAGATTAGAAGTACTTTCTAGGTGGTCCTGACTATCATCATCAACCTTTCCAAAGTCAATCTTATGGGCTAATTTTGTAAGATTCTCTGACATAGACAGAGGTCTGTTGAAGTAAAAAATAAATAAATGTTTTTCCATTACTTCAAAATACTTAAGCATATATACACATATACATACAAATCTCAAAAGACTGTTCTGAAATTCTATTGGTTTACAACAGTTATATAATTTTAATTGTATCTATATATTATAAATTTCATTTTTGCTAAAAGTAAAATTTAATTTTACATATATTCATACAGTTATGACAGAAAGTGTTCGTACATCTGCGTCCCTGCATTTTTTGCTCATAACTTAAAAAGTATCACGAGTAGGCTTATAGAAGTAAAATGTATTATAAATATTACACTAACACACATCTACATAAACTTTTCTGTAAAGAAGAATGGAAGAAAATACCAGTCGAGTACTGTCAAATGATCATGGAGGGCTATGAGGAGAGATTGAGCCAAGTAATTCACCTGAAAGGCTACACAACTGACCATTAAAGTAGACGCACGAACATTTTCTGCCCCTCCTAAGTTTGGTTATTTGTTTATAAACAGTTTATTTGTTGTTCAATTTACATAAAAATTTATGTAGATGTGTGTTAGTATAATATTTATAATATACCATACTTTCATTATCCTAGCTGTGATACTTATTAAGTTATGAGGAATAAACTACTCACAACGCAGGGGTAACTGTCGTAACTGTATATAATCACTAAACAATAGATCTGCTGTATAATATTGAATTCTGAATTAGGCACAATTTTCAAACATTATTCACACATCTACATCACTGTATAATGATTTTTATTTTTGAATTTCAAAGCTACACGAGGGCTACCTGCACTAGCCATCTAAAATTTAGCAGTGAAAGACTAGAAGGAAGGCAGCTAGTCATCACCACCCACCACCAACTCTTGAGCTACTCTTTTACCAATAAATAGTGTGATTGACCATCACATTATAATGCTCCCATGGCTGAAAGGGTGAGCATGTTTGGTGCAATTGCAATTTGAACCCACGACCCTCAGATTATGAGTCAAACGCCTTAACTCACCCAGCCATGCCAGGCCCTATAGTGATTTAAAAGGACTCAAAATTCACAGAGGAGTTATACAATTTATTGTTACAAAAAAACAAAGGAATTACCCATTAAATTTCCATAAATAAGTAAACAGTGCTTTAAGCCTACATACATCCCAAATACAATACTGAGATGTAAAAAAAAATGTTATAATGCACATAGTTTAAAAGCCCAGTTAATGGTACTAGCACAACCCCTAAACCCACAGAAACAATCTGTAATCAGCCATTTTTTATATTAGGATATTTTTTGTTAATTGTTTTTTAAGTTTAGACATATAACTTGCTAACACCATGAGAAAGCTCATCATACATTATTGCAAAATCATCCAAGAGCAATTCACACCACTTGTTAATTAATATGTAAAGTGTAAGTATATTTCGAAATGTTAAACGTATAATAACAGAGGCTCATAGTTAGACTCCAACTAGAAATGTGAATTTGCAATAAATTTATATATACACACACACACACTAGCATTGTTCTGATTTTTTTATGAAAGATTTTGTTTATGCATAATTGTCTTTCAAGGAATGAAGAACTTTGTCAAATTTTGTTGTTTTTTAGTTTGTTCATATTTTAAGATTAAGGTTAGATTCACAAAGGTGTTCTCAAAGTGTTGAACAGTGTCTACTGTTATAAAAATGTGGGAATGAAAGTAAAGAAGAATTTGATAACATGTTAACCACAGTATATTTACTATGTTCATTGCTAACCATAACACTGCCTTTTGCCCAATGCTAGGATTTATCTGTTTGAACTAATATCTGCCTCATCTAACTATAAGGTCATGATGCACCTGTTTCAAAATTACAAAATTGTACTGGTTAAAAAAAACAAACATAACACTAATTTGCCACAAAATCTATTGAGGTGATATAAAAACAATGAATACATTACCTAAAAGTTTGCAATACACTTTTCTTATGCATATTTGTATCTTTCCTCACTCTAACATTTACACTGCTACCTAATTCCAAAAAAACGCTGTTGCTATTATCTAAATTATAATAGTTAAGTTTTAATTCCACACATCTTAAATTAAATGCTCTTGTTATCATACTGTGTAAATAACTGTGAGATTTCCACATCTTAGAGATTCTTACACTTTTCCAAAATAAGGCGATTTTACCACAATCAAACTAATTTCAGTCCTTAGATAATGAAATTACTAATTTTTAAAGCAAAACAGAAAATAAAAGTTTTAACCGCTATATAACTAACGGTTGAAATAAAGCCATAATTTTCAAAATAAGAATCTACCATACTTGTAATTTTTTTATTGGTTTAAGTATTACTCTACAGTGCGAGTTATTCAACGTTACTGTTACTATCATTCTTACTCGCCACTTATAGTGTAGGGTAAACTGTGTACTGTTTATAAAACAAAAAACCTATATATGAACTGTTGCATTAACTTCACTTGATTATAACACTTAAACTTACTGTGTGTAAATTTCCTGGCCATCATAAGAAATTTCTTGAACTTGATATTCTTGCGCTGCTTCGACACTAACATCCACTGAAAGCGCCATATTTCTTACAGACACAACAAACTTTTATGATCATATAAACTACCACGCACCTCTAGGCCACAAATTAACTTACGATGCAAAATTTAAACTTATTGTACTTTTAACCAAGCATTTTTAATCAACATTTTACATACTAACCTAAAACAATAATAACTATTTTAATCTTTCATTTAAATTACTTATTAGTGTTATATTTTAAATATTGTGTAAATAAATTATTAAAAGAAAAAAAAACAATAGTAATTTTTCTTTTAAATACTGAGTAAAAACTGCTATAATTTTATTGGTGGTAATATAATTTTTAGCGCATATACGTATGTATTCAATATTCAATAGAGTGTAGTAAAAAATTGAAAGTATGAATTTTGAAATTGCCAGATTTGTTGTTTTTTTTTTTTACTTCGAGCAAAGCTACACGAGGGCTATCTGTGCTAGTCGTCACCACCAACCACCAACTCTTGGGCTACTCTTTTACCAACGAATAATAGGATTGACTGTGACATTATAATGTCACCATGGCTGAAAGGGCGACTATTTGTTAGTGTGACGATAATTCGAACCCACGATCCTAAGATTACGAGTCGATTGCTCTAACCACCTGACCATGCCGGGCCTATCTCAGTTATAATCTATGACCAATAGAAAGCCAAGGTTTACCTCTATCAAATGACTCATTGTATAAAGTTATTTTCTGAACAGAGAGTTTTCAATTTCACTGTTATTACAAGCTTTATGCTCACAAGAAAGATAACAAATAAATTGGTTTAATTTGCGACAATTTTTTATATCTCAAGACAGTTGGTATGGGTATTAACACTTACTAATAAAGCAGGGAAAAACGTTTCGACCTGGGCCTGGCATGGCCTAGCGCGTTAAGGCATGCGCTTCGTAATCTAAGGGTCACGGGTTCGCGCCAAACATGCTCGCCCTCCTAGCCGTGGGGGCGTTATAATGTGACGGTCAATCCCACTTTTCGTTGGTAAAAGAGTAGCCCAAGAGTTGGCGGTGGGTGGTGATGACTAGTTGCCTTCCCTCTAGTCTTACACTGCTAAATTAGGGACGGCTAGCACAGATAGCCCTCGAGTAGCTTTGTGCAAAATTCCAAAAACAAAAACAAACGTTTCGACCTTCTCAGGTCAAAAATTGCCACGATCAGAAAATTTGTTCATTCGGAAACAAGTTGTACCGTAAAAATTTAAGGGCCACGGTTTTATTGGAAAAATTATACTGAATTGTATTTACTTGACTCAATGTAACAAGATATGGGAGACATTTAATCAACCAAGAGGTAATTAGAGTTTCTTTTTCAACATTGTACTTAGAATGTAAATGCTTTTTTATTGGACTTTATTATTTCTAAATATTTCTCTTGGTGACTTAATCAAACGCATAGCGAAGCAAACGTAAAATGTTGTGAGTTCGTATACTGTACGGAGAAATACTCAATATCAATTATGGGAGAAGATATTCTTGCGCTCTGTATCCAAGAATCTAACAAGGCATGACTACAAAGAATAGAACTTCGACCAACACACCATACAACATATCACATTTCTATTAAAAAACGGGGATTGAAAGTGTTATTCATACTACCCAAATCTTTGACATATCTTCTGAATATAAGCCTGAGGGTTTTGATGAATTTTGTTTGGTAAAAGTTATCTTGGAAACCAATATTCACTGTAATGGAATTACCATAACACGTTTATTTTAGTGTCTACGCTTGTTTCTGTATAGTTTTCTTTTTCCATGTGACATATATTGTTGACCGTGCATTACGCAAAGTCGCGCCTGTTCTCCAAATGTGTAGAATGTTCTTGAAAGCAAGAATCAACAAAATTTGTTTGCGAAAACGCCCTAGAATATTGTTGAAGCGTCGATAAAATCGCGTGATTCCTGTAAAAGGCGGCCAAAGAAACGGAAGAGACTATACTTAGAGAGCTAGCTACTGTTAGTGTGATATAGGCTATTAATTGTCAAAATATAGAATTTCACCAGGAACATTATAAATTTCGAATCTTACAAACTGATCAACTGCAATGAATTACTTTGGATGTTATTATTTCTACAAGTACATTAAATATCTTTACTGGAAGGAGTCAGTTTGTACCCGGTGTGAGACGAGTCAAGAAAAAGATAATGTTAGCTTAGGCGAGGCGTAAAAATATCAAATCAGAATTACTTTGCTCGTCGTGGACCTGGATCATCGATAAAGTATTCAGTTCTGGACCAGACATAAGATTCAGAAAAGTTTGTAAAGCTCTTATATATAAACCATAATTTGTAATAACTATTAATAATATTCATTATTACAAAAATCACAGGAAGTACTATATATTCGATGATAAATTGAAAGTAAAAAAATTACGAAAAGTTACGATTATTTATTTATGTGCCTTTCGCTCAATAGAATAGCTTTTACAGAAGGCTATATAGCATAAGATTCCGCAATCACCATGCTATGTGAAACAAGAGGGAAGGAATTATAGGAACTTATGTTTGAAAGCAAATAAGAATATTTATAAAAGACATCACTTAGTAACTTAGTATAGACATAATGTCTAATGACAAGTATAATTATAATTATTCTTCAAACGGTAATGGTCGAAATGCTATTTATATTATCAATTGCATGACCATTTGTAATGGTGCGAGTTAGAATTAGTTAGCGAAGTCAAAGTGTTATTATTATCAATTTTATTTAAGTTATTTACCAATCAGAATTAGAGTAGGGAATAACAGCATGATACTATTTTAATTTTAACATAAATTCCCCGTTATTATAATTATTATTTCAATAACTTATCTTTCAAAATAAATGGCGAACAATCAAGCTTATATTCCTCTTAATAAAAAAGTTAAGCAACCATAACAATAACGCAAGAAATTAAATTAACACTTCTAAGAACTTAAGGAATTCTGTATATGATAACTTTAATTTTCTCGCTTGCAAAAATTAATACAGTTTAAAGAGAAAACAAACGCGAGTCCACTTGTTAAACTGTCATAAAAGACAGTAGTCAACCACCGACCACAAAACTTCTGCTTAAAACAAACAAAAATTACTTTTTTCTTGTTTCTGGGCAGAAAGTATTATTTACCAATTGCTTACACCTAAAATGGAAAAGGCCTATTTTTCTCTTTAAACTTTGCTTTTGTGACCTGAGTAATGAAATTTTCAAATTTACCCATTTTCCAGAACATTCCGGGCAGATTCTGAGTAGCTGATAGAGTTTTCTCGAAATTTCAATAATTTTCTAGAATGTTGTAAAGCCTACGAGAATATTCTAAAACTTTCCATAGTAATATATATGCTCACCCCTCATCACTTCGGTTTAGTTCCAGCTGCCTAAGTGAACACACAGACCTACCTGATTTTATAAGATTGGCATTAAGAAGTTGCAAACATTCTCCAGACACATTCTGCTATGTATGTGATCCAATTTATCAAGACAAGAGCGAACAATTACTGTGACAGCATCTGCTAAAATATGTGAAGCCTACAAGGCATATTTCAGTATGCTTGTCGGGTATCAAGACAAATCCTGGGTACATCATTTCACCTGCGAGCACTGCAAAAATACTCTAGAAGGTAAGACGGACAATGTTTGCTTGCTTGAATAGTAAGAATTTATATTATACAAATTTTAGACCTTTCAAAATTTAAATAGCTTTTGGTGCACCTCAAAGAGGAATACAACAGCGTCAAGACCTTGCCAGACACCTTGAAGTATGATGAATATGGTTGGGAGGTTATTGGAGACTTCAAAATTGTGGCATTCCTGATGAGTCTCCAAGGAGGCTTTACCAGGTTTCCTTGTTATATTTGCCTTTGGGACAGCAGAGACACTGCAGCAGACTACAACAGGAAGCACTGGCCACAACAGACCGAGTTTACTGTGAGGAGGCACAATGTCAAATGTGAGCCACTAGAGGACCTCCAGGTGTTGTTCCCACCATTGCACATAAAATTGGGTCTTATGAAACAATTTGTCACAACTCTTGATAAAGAATCTGTAGCCTTCAAGTACCTTCCTTAATCTGTCTGAGGCAAAGATCAGAGCTGGTGTCTTTGTTGGACCACAAATAAATAATATCATAAAGTGCATAAAATTCCCAAAAAAAACCTCAGTAGAAATGAAAAAAAGCTTAAGGCAGCTGTGTCGCAGTAGTTCGGGGCTTCTTGGGCAATCACAAGGCCAAAAATTATGTGGAACTGGTTGAGGCTTTGGTGAAGAACTACAGCAAAATGGACTGTAGGATGTCCCTGAAAGTCCATATCCTTGACACTCATCTTGATAAATTCAAGAGAACATAGGAGCATACTCAGAGGAACAAGGCGTTTCCACTAAGATATACTGGACTTTGAACACCGCTACCAAGTAGGATATAACCAAAACATGATGGTAGACTATATTTGGGGGCTGATACGTGAAAGTGATTTACAGTACAGTCGCAAATCTCAAAAAAATTACTCACTTCTAAACATTTTTGTTGATTTTTGTATAACTTTAGTATAAATACATGTAAACCTCGATTCATATGTTGTTTTATTCAGACGTTATGTAAATGAAAATGTGCAACTTTGCCCGTTTTTACTTAAAAAAAATAGGTTAGTTTCTAAATTTCATTATCTTGTTCAGAAAAGCAAAGTTTGATGGGAATAATGGCCATTTTCTTTAATTTTACAACATAAGCAATTAAGAAATAACATATACTATCCTGGAACAAAATTTGTGTTACATAGTGTAATTTATATACAACATTTGAAAACCATCATTCCATAACCATGTAATAACAAACAAAGCAATTTCTGTTACTGAGATTTATGGGTATTGTAATACATAATAACATGTATTAACTGATACTATGAATAATGGCGATAGTATTTTTCACACCAGAAATTGTTGGAAAGATTATTCATGTTTTTATAAACAACGAACAAATGAATAGTTATTTATCGTGATCCTGCATTTGGCAAAGAAAATACGAACAACAACTCCTGCAACGCATTTACTATTATTTATTTATTTTAATATTGATGTTTGTTTCAATTAAAATGTATTTAGAAATGCAAATAACTTAAATTCTTAAATCTGTATTGCGAAATTCTTGCCTTATTCACTAAAACTGTATATTAGGTTTTCAAATGTAATAATCAACAAAGTACTGCGAGTCTATATAAATACTTATGATTTGGCTGAATTGTTGCGTAATGAAATTTCGAGAAGTTCGCCTAACGTTTATGAGCCGTTGAGTTAAAATACAATATATATTGTTGGTTTGTTACAGTCAATACACTATAAGCCTTGGAAGCTATTACTGTGATTAATGCTTATTAATCAGTTTTGGTTTAAGTTGAAAAGAACACTATTGACAAAGAAGTTGTATGATTTTGAGTTTAACACTGACTCTAGGAGACCGTTGGCTTTGAACTTATAGGGCTTAGAAGTCGCATTGTTGATTTGAACTTAGCTGTTGTATTGGTAAGAAATCCAATAAGTTGGATATCCAACTTATAATAGAGATGGGTATGTTACTATTGGTTAGTCAATATCGAAGTCCATTGGGCCACACAGAATCAAAGACTTTTTAGACATCTAGAAAGGTAGTTATGGTCGTGTACTTTCTGATTAAATTGCGATAAATGGTTTTGGTAAGTTTAATGAAGTAGCTAGTGATTTTACATTTTTTGTCTGAGTGCTGTAGGTTGTTAATAATATTAATGTTCTTCAGGTAAGCGCTTATCCAGTTTGTGACTAATTCTCCATCAACTTACCCAGTGTTTAGCAAGCTAATGGGTCTCTAGCTGCCAGGAGCAGTTATTATTGTTCTTTGGGTGTGTGCGTATTTTCTTATAGCAAAGCCGCATCGGGCTATATGCTGAGTCCACTCTTCTTCGGGATTACCTTAATAATACCAGATTTCCAAACAGATTGCTATTATCCTGATAGTTATGATTAATTGTTACCAATTGGAAAGGTTTTTAGGATTGAATTGTTAATTTAACCTTCTCCCAGGGCTTTGTTCTTTGACTTCCAAACGTTAATTTTAATTTCGGCTAAAGATATAGATCAATTATACAATTTCACAGAATCAGAATTCTGTAATATAGAAACTTCGAAATTCGGTGAAAAAGGTGTTTTCAAGCATTTTTTAATTTTTCTGATACATATTTTTGGTTTATATTTTAAGAGACACGTTTCATTATAAAAATCAAAAACTCCAAAATAAAGGAACTTCTATACATTTTATGCAATGGATTGCGAAAATGAATAGTTACCCAGCTATGACTGACGAATTATGAATGGATATATTGAAATAATTTTTGTTTGTTTATGAATTTTGTGCAAAGCTACAGGAGGGCTATCTGTACTAGCCGTCCCCAATTTAGCAGTGTAAGACGAGAGGAGAGGCAGCTAGTCTTCATCACCCATCGCCAACTCTTTTACCAACGAATAGCGGGATTGATCATCGCTTTATAACGCCCCATGGCTGAAAGGGCGAGCATGTTTGGTATGACGGGAATTCGAACCCCCGACCCTCAGATTGCGAGTCGAGTGCCTTAACCACCTGGCGATGTCAGGCCAAAACTATTAATGATCTATCAGCGAAGGGCATATTAATTGTTATAACAATAGATTTTCAATTTGGTTCTAACACGTAAGTGGAACATTTACAGGTTGTTAATGCTAGTATACCACTAATAGCATTTTGAGACATTTTCTTCTTCACTGAATAATTTTTGGATTCACATTATCTTCTCAACATGCACATCTTACAGAATTCTATGCTACCTTCTTCGTTATAGTGTAACCAGTTATTATCCCTCTCCTACTCTCCATTATAATGACCTTTTCTCTTTCATTCTTACAGTCCTGTTACTTTCTTTTTCTATTACTTTTTTATCATGAATATTTGGTTTTCTTCGTTTAATGATATTTTTAACTTTGGGTAATCTTAATGACATGTTTTCCATGACTTTGATTGCATATCTTTTGGCAACCATGGTCTGTCATGGGTAGACTCTCATTCGTAAGTACAAAGTCCTTTTGCAACAACAGTGTGGTGATATTTGCAAAATGCAGATGTTCCAAAAAAAGAATTATTCCATTACTTATTTTGATTCAAAAAGGGCACTAATTTAAGTTTGGTTGATCACTACCTATGCCATTTTATAGCTATTCTATGTTTTCCATATGTTACTAATTTGAATATTTTGCTTCTTACAAATTCATGAACAACTAGATAACTATTTTAGGATACAAAAAACTGATCACTATAACAATTCTTCTTTCTTTCATCCAGTCAATTTCTATCCAATTTTCTAATTTATCCAGCACACCTATTGAGAAGTTTAAGAATTTTTTTATCTGGCATCTTGTCAAAAGGTTTATGAAACTCCAAATACACAAAATCTACATAAGCATTAACCTTTCAAAGAATATCAAAATATTTGTAAGGTAAGATGTTCCCTTAGTAAAACCATGTTGACTATCTAATAAAACTTACAGCTGATGTAAGACTAAAGGCCTATAAACACTAGAATAATTTTTATGACCGTCATTGACAGGAAGAATAACATCAGCCAACTTCCAATCCTCTTAGACCTGCTCAGTATTGAAAAAATGTGATATTAATAATTTTTTTCATATTCTGTAAATGTAAGTCAATTGTGATACTCGTGTGTGTGTGTGTGTGTGTGTGTGTGTGTGTATGATGGAAACAGTGGAGATTGTTGTGTAGCCTTGTGTTTAATAATAATAATAATAAAAAAACCCACAAAGACAAGGGTGAGCAATAAATATTAAGCTTATAGAACTACTCTAGCAGAAAACTAAAACAGATATTGCTTGTTAAAAGTATGTTAGGGAACTTTAATTTCTAACATTTTGGATTAAACCTTACAAGAAATTTAATCAATTATTGAATTTTTACTTGTTTTCATTATAGGTGATTATTGTTCAAAGAAATGTTATGTTTGAGTTGAAAGTAGTACAGTATCTATCAATCAAACCAGAAAAGAGTAACGTTTTTTTGAACACATCTAACTTCATACAGTTTTTAATTGCAAGCTTTAGTATTGGGAATTAAAATATCCTTTTTGTATTAACTTCATGAACATTTTTTATCTTTTATAGAAAAGAAATTCCCTCTCTCAGTGTACTTTATAAGAAGTTTTTCATTTTACACAATAAAATGGAATGTTAAACTTTTACACATTTGTTCTAAAGATATATAATCTAAAAAGTTGTGTGAATATTACATAAAACTTTATTTTTATTTCTTGCAAGTTATACAGATGTATTTAAGGAGATTAAGATTGTCTAGAAATCATATCAGTGCCTTATGTATAATGTTCTAATTGAATGATACCCTCAGGCTTCCTCTTTCTTGAACATACTGCTCAGGTATTTATACTTTTCTTTTATTCCATTATCTTTTGACTCTTTCAACTTGTTTTTTCTTTAGCCTTTCCTCACAATTTCCTTATTTTTGCTTCCACACATTATACCAGACATGGTACTTCTTTCATGGTCACCTTGACATACCCGCAATTCTGCTTTATACCCTATACCTTACTACCTCCTTTTTATGCCCCTTTTATTCACTTACATTTTCTTTCCTGGGCTCCAATCTTTGGAATCACCTTTGTCACTTTCAGGGTCACATTCATATCCTTAGGAATCTAGATGTCTCCTTTTTCATTTCTGTAGCCCATATATCTTTTTCTATGGTTCCTCTGTTGTTAGAACCTTTTGGAAAGGATACCTTTCTATCTTAAGTCTGTCTCTTTTCCATCTATCTCTGGAACTTCATTTGTTCTTTCTCCTCAACTAGAGGATTTCGGTGGTATCCCTAATTACTTTGTATCATGGGCTTCAACTGTCCCTTCATTAATCTTCCTTCACATTTGATTTTCCCAGTTGTTCCAATCATGATTCTCAAGTTCTGTACCTCATCCTGGCCCTCTGCCCACTCCTAGTCCTATTATCATCTGATTCTTATTCATCAGTCATCACCTGGTCTTTTTCTCCCCTCCTGAGATTCTGAGTAACTTTACTATAATAAGAACCTTACAGGTTCAATATTTGTTAGTAATTACCAAGAGGTTCTGACAGTAGAAGTAAGTGCACAAAGGTATGGGCTAAATGAGCCTTATGTCACTATCCATATTGGCAATCTGACAGCTTGTGTATGAGGTTCAATATTATTTCTTGTAACTACCACAAGATGAAAATTAATTTTGCTGTTACAGTAGTCTTCAGATTGGATATTAGTTATTATAATTACCAAATATCACTTTATAATAGCAATATTCAGGTTTAGATGCATTACTTACAATCATCAAGAAGTTTGTGGTGACTTAAATATCAAACCTGTAGGCTGACATTTATCATAGTTATACAGGATTTGAATGTAAATTTACTATAACAGCCTGGAGGTTTAAAATATGTTACTGCATTTACCAAGAGGTTCACTATAATAGCAACAGTTTGCTATTTCAGTATTAATTATAACTGTCAATAGGTTCAAAGTGACTTTAGTATAATAACAGACTACAGGTTTTATATCATTTACTATAAATATCAAAAGGTAGAATGTGACTTTGGCGTAATGTTAGTCTACAAGTTTGATATTAGTTACAATAATTATGAAGAAGTTCAAAATGACTTGTAATACCCAGTCTACATATTCTATGTTAATTAATATTCTTACCAAAAGGTATAAAGTTACTTTACTGTAATAGTATTCTATAAATTTGCTATTAGTTATTATAACTAAGTGCTTGAAAGTGACTTTACTAAAAGGTTTGATATTATTTATTATAGTTATCAAGTGGTTGAAAGTAAATATAATATAAATGTAGCCTTGAGGTTCAACAATAGTTATTATAATTGCTAACAACTTCAAAGGAACTTCTATAGTAGTAGCCAGTATGTTCAAAATTAATTATATTTAACAAGAGGTGCAAAGTGACTTAAGTATCAATCTACTTGTTCAGTATTATTTAATATAATTACCAATGGGTTTAAAATAACTTTATCATAATAGAAGTCTATAGGTTCACTAGCAGTCATTATAATTACCTTAATAACATGCTCCATCTTTCCAGAACATTCTGCAAGTATTTAGAATGTGCAAATACAATGCAAGCTATAAGGTAAAATTTCAAAATTGTTCAATTATCTTGAGTAAACTCTAATTGCTATTCAATAGGTGCAATTTTTGGTGTGAATTATTTATATATTTGAATAAAAGAAAGGAGTTCATGTTGTAAATAAAACAAGAGGGCCAGTTTAGTAGACATAAATGCCATGATGTCCAATGTTATTAAATGTAGCTCAATATCAGTGAATACAGCTTTTACAAGTTTCTGAGCATCTTTCCTGAAGAGATGTTCACCAGTTTAATGTAAATGAAAATAATTACAGTGAGGTTTGTTATGATTACACTAGGGCTCATTACACTGCACAACAATTTTTGTGAAAAGTTTTTGCTGATTGTGACAGGTACCTGGTGGGTATGCACAAATATAGTTTTGGTTTTGCTTCATCACGTAAGAACTCTGAGAAATAGACAGTTAACTTTTTACTGGCAATAACATATTTAATTGCGTTTATGTTTCTAATACGCTATTAAGTTCAACATAATTAAAAGTGTTTTGCTCCTGATTTTCATTTGTATTAAATGTCCAGTGCATCATGTTGCAGTGTCCAACAGTAGTCAGCAAGCATTGATGGATTCCAGTTGCCATGATATCATTTTTTCATTGTAGCAAAACTGAAGATTTCAATGAAATGGTATGTGATGAGCAAATTTGGATGTGAGTTTCGTGATCAGCAGCCAAAAATCTATAAGGAACACCCAACAGTGTTCAAGGAGCAAAACTTTGTTGTGCAGTGTTATCAGTGAAATAACTGCACAGAAGTCCATTATCAGTGAATACATGACTTTACTCTGAAGGCAATTTACCAGCTTGTTTGTTTGTTTTAGAATTTCGCACAAAGCTACTCGAGGGCTATCTGTGCTAGCCGTCCCTAATTTAGTAGTGTAAGACTAGAGGGAAGGCAGTCATCACCACCCACCGCCAACTCTTGGGCTACTCTTTTACCAACGAATAGTGGGATTGACCGTAACATTATAACACCCCAATGGCTGGGAGGGCGAGCATGTTTGGCTCGACTCGGGCGAGAACCCGCGACCCTCAGATTACGAAGCACACGCCTTAACGCACTAGGCCATGCCAGGCCATTACCAGCTTTTTATCAGTAGGTCAAGAGGTTCAATTTGATTTTGTTGATTACTGTAAGAGTATTTTCTGCCATAAAGTCTGGAGTGACTGAAAGAGTGCACAGTTATTATAAAATACTCTGTTGCAATGTTTTATGAATATAATAGTAATCTACAAACAATACTATTGGATAAAATAACAATTTCAAGGTAATTCTTTTGTAACATTATTTTGCTAACATATCATTGAAAATATGTTACAAATATGTAACATGATTATTAATGACCATCACAGAAGTTCTTGAATTTATCAGTCTAAAAACCACAAGAATAAAATGTAAATATCAGAATATATGAAAACAATACAACTATATGGGCTTGTATTTATCAAGTAAGAGTAATCCACTACTATTTTGTCACTACAGTTTCTACATAACAAAAGAACTATTACAATCTTGAAATGGGGAAAAGCAATGTCATTTAATAAGATACACTTCAAATCAATGTAGCTCACAGCTGCTGCACTCACATAATACATCTATATATTCTAAAACTAGAGAGAGTGAGAAAAAACCAATAAAAGTTTCAAAGATCAATCACTGTAGCTCACAACTGTAGTACTTAAATATGATACATGTTTACTAATATTTGAAAGGGAGGTGACTAGTTAAAATTCTCAAGGACAACTTTAAATAACAAGTTTTGTTTCTCAGGTGTTAAATGAATGCAGAAAGAATTAAAAAATGAACTAGGTACAGAAAATTTTAACTTTAGCAAATAACTGTACAAAGCATCACACAACTCCTTAGATAGTCTACTTGTACCAAGACTATACACTGATTCATTATTACAGGCTATTTAGTTTAAATGATCAAAGGAATTTCAAATAAATCACCTGAAACACAAGGTAACTGTCATTTTCTTTTGATAAACATCAAACTACAGAGTACACAAATAGGATTTCTAGACCTATAAACACCACTACTAAGTAGTTTTCTGTTTACAAAATATTCCATATTTCTTTTTTATCATCATCATATTTCAGAAGATTTTTTAAAAGAAAAATGTGGTTGTAATTTTTTAAAGTTACTTCTCAGAAAATCACCTTTCAAAGATAATTTAATTACTCAGTATTAATAAAGAGCAACTCAAGCTCAAATAATGTAAAATATTTTGTTTTTTACCAAATTTTACATTTTTAGAATAAAATTGAATTTCAAATATGTACTTACCTCTGAAACACCAAAAATCTTTCCTTGTTGAGTTTGAACTCATGCTGAAAACAAAATATATGACTAGATATTTCCTCTCTCTTTTTTTTTTTCCAATCCACTGTATAGCATTTGTCACTTTCTAATAATTCTTCCATATGATGTATTACACAAGTGTCTGGGGCCCTTGTATAACCTCTGCTTTCCCAACCATAACTTACATCATTGAAAATTGCAGTTGGGAAGAAAGTTTACTTGTAGTGAAGTTAGAAAAAAAAGTATTTCAGAGGTAAAAGCTTGTTTGACATTAATTTTACTTCTAAAAGTTTCAACTTGAAATTGAATAGATACTGAAGTCAAAATACCCACACTGTAAAGGAGATTAAAACCAATTAACATGAAACAAAATTCAAAACATAAAACTAGAAGATACAGTGCAGGAAGATAGTATAATTTAGGTTATAAGAAATGTGTAAACAAATAGAGTCAGACTAAATTCAAAACCAGAAAATAATTTGTAGAAGTGTATTTGGAGGTACGTGAGTAGAATGGATTAGCCTTATAAAAAGATTTGACAAAGTGCTATCTAGAAAGAAGCCATTTTTCTCAGCAGGATACCTTTTTTGCCCATGATGCCCTTTAATTCAGGCAAAGGGGTTGGTTTTGTAAGCAGTAATGGTGTACTGAATCTAGGGAGTTAACAATGGTATACAAGTAGTAGCATGAACAAGTAGAAGGAATACTGTGTCCTGCTCCTTCATGGAAAGGTTCTTGAGGGAGCAGCCTAGACACATGCTACAATAGAATATATTCCAGAGCATTTGCAAAACTGGCTAAATTAGTGGGCACTCAAGCAAAATTGAAAATTATCCAAGTAGTCTCCAAGGATAGGGTCAACAATGTGAACATAATACAATGAGAAAACCAAAATATAAAGACACACAAATAGGTCATTACTATCCTTACTGGAGCTGAGATAACTAATAATTGTCCTATTTCTGATATCTCTGATGCACCCATGCAAGGATGTTTATACCGAGATAGAAATTCCACCTGACAAAGCATCATCAGCCAAAAGACAACACCTTCTGTTCACTTTGTAAAGGTGGAACTTTAACTATGCCAACACAGAGGTATATGTATCATGAGAGTCCCCACTAGACTAATCCATACATGGAATCTTAGAGAAAGAGATCCACCTCAAGAGACCTTCATATTTATTAATAGGGTTGTTGAGAACAAATGCAGTAGGTATAGAATGTGCAAAAATCCTGACTGGATGAAGTGATGTAGATATAGATTCTTGACATAGAAGAAGAAACTGTATTTAATTATTGTATCTTTCTTATTTTGTGTTATTTAAAGTCAAAATTATTCACAAGACCAGATATGCTGGAAATGGTAAACAATGGGTGTTGAGCAGAATATACAAAATGTACAAAATCTCACCAGAGAATAGCTTTCTCAAGCCTGAAGAGTAACAACAAGTAGCAAACTGAATCCTGAAATTGAGAATGCAATGATGTGATAAAGGTAAAGAGACTAGAAGGCTAATGATATAGCCAAATGGTGAATGTGATAAGATGCATCTTGAAATATACACTTAACCACATAAGACCAAACACTATTTTTAAATTCCTTTCTGTATTGGTACTGTATTATATTCAAAATTTAATTAAACCACTATACTATCAATGGATGTTACTGAAAATACTGTCACTAAGAATGTTATAATCAATTTTATATTATCTTGGTTTCACTCTTTTATTTCAAAAAGAAACAGCTGAAACAGCAATTAAAAATGTAGTTTTTGCTATCACATGATCCATTCGATGTCATAATTTCTCAACTTGAAAAGCTGGTAGAGAAAAAACTGTGCATTTGGAATGCAGACAGTCAAAAGTCAGAGTACCTAGTACAGATGTTTTACATTACTTTCTCAAGTCCTTTTGAAGAACTTCTCCCTACATTGAATCACTGTAAATTTTTCCATGGTTTAAGGTCAGCTACACTCACTTGCAAAGTCAAAGCAATGTTGCTATGCAACATTTTGAAGTTGAATGGCATGCTTATGACCAATGGAAAGTAGTTCTTGCACTTAAATGTCATTACTGTAATAGTAAACATAAGTATTTTTGTTTTCAAAAATGTTAAAATGAAGAAAAATCCATTGTTTTCTCAAGGTTCCTGTAGTGCTTGTCAATTTTTTTTCTCACCTTATATGTAACAGTTTGATAGACAGTTAGATTGTGTATTATTTGGGTTTTAAAATGCATACTGGAAAGGTTTAATGATTCTTATAAGTTTAACTTCTTGTTTCTTGGACTGTGGAAAAGTACAATAAAGATGATGTTACTTGCATGTGCAAATGATAGTGAAACAAGTCTCTACATGGGAGTAGCAATAAAATAACAAAGCCCTACAGAAACCAAAAATAAAAAGTACTGAAAAAGAAAATTAAAAATAAACTGTATGTGAAAATTTAGAGATGTAACATTAAGCACAGAAAAATAGTTGCAAAAGAAATGTATATATATTTGCATATATTAACTTTAAATATTTCATTGCATCGTATGTTGATGATAATAAAGTTAGTGATACACTATATATATATAGAAAATTTAAAATAAAATTTAAACATTTGCCTTAACTTTTATTATTCATTTATGAGATTCTATAGATGATGTAAATAAAATGTGAAAACTGTACTTGTACACTCAGAAAGAAAAAAACACCTTGCAGGTTAACTAATCAGTCTGAATATCTACATTAAATAAAGTATTTTATTAGAAATAACATGAAAAAAATATTTTTCCTGTTATTCCTAATAAAGGCAGTTCTGTAACTGGTCAGTCAGAAATCACTTTCACATAGCAGTGTGATGTTAATAATTGTGCAAATAAGATGTCTTGACCCAAAAGTCTGTACATACCATTAATCCAATGGCAACAAACAGGCTATTGCATTTGACAACTATTTATCACATGCAACTCTTTAGTGCACATTTGTTATAAAATTACATGTAAAATGGATATGGAATTATCTTGCCAAATGAATAGGATGGTTCTCTTTAGAGCAGAGAAAAGTTGAAAAATACTTTTTTGTCATTAATCAAAAATCTTCTTGTTACATTTGATAATAATATATTAAAATATAAACAAGAAAAACCAAATATTAAAACAATCAAATTCTTGATGAGGAGAAACCCAAGTCTGAGATGCAAAACAATCAAATAATAAATATAATATAAAAAAAAAATCACACTTAGTTTTTGCTGGTTAATTAGGAAAATTACTGACTCCATAACTCTCATGTATATCCATTCATAACCTTGTTTGGCTCAACTATTGATGCTGTTAACATCAACAGTCATTATAAAATTTTTCTTTTCCTTCTACCACTTAGCATTATAAGTCTGTCAGAAAGACTGCCATGCCTCTGAAGGATCTGCCACTAAAACATTTCACTTTTTGAAATAACCAAGAAAACGATGGCCATTTTCATTAAAAACATGAAATTGAGATTATGAGCTATCCTCTTTGCTTAATTTGAAAAAAAAAAGCTAAAAGATATATCCAATTTCCTCTGCAAGAGAAACAAGTTTGTTACTGACATTTTCATGTAATATGACACCTAAATAAAGTGATATTATCTCTTATCCTTAATCCTAGGTTGTCATAAAATTTTGCAGAAAATAAATAAATTATGTGATGAGGTGACAGACTGCTTTGTACAAATTAGAAGGACTTCTTCCCTTAAATCTAAAATGTCCCTCTGTTTAATTTGATTAATCTATATTTTTCTTTATTGATAACGGTTTGTTAGTAAAATAAATTGCATACCCCATACCATACAAGTACAACAGACCACAACGTTGTGTATCCTGAGGCAAGTTAGAGCTAGCTACACTGTCCACTTATTTGTACAGACATTGTGCCTTCTCTGTAATCATACCCAAAAAATAGAACAAAATTGGGGCAGAAATTGTTCAAATGCCACGACAGCGTATTCTGATTACACACATTTTTAGACTCAATGAAACATATTAAAAACCCTGGAAAATGAGAAAGACACAGAAATAAATAATAATAAATAACACATGAAAAATAAACTTAATTCTATTTAAGATGTACTATTAACAACTACATACCATATTTCTTTGTACTTTATGATTACAAACTGTGAGTGTATTTATTACTTTTCTCTCATTTGTTAGAATAATGCTGCATTCTTTGCAACCTATGATATATACACATAAAAACACAGATAACTGGTTTCAGTTGGCTGCCAATTTACTTGTGCAACAATAAAAAAAAAAATCAAAGTTAAACAAAGTTAGTGTTTCGAATTAGACATCAAGTAATGCTAAACACGACTTTACCACCTACTTTGAATATGTGGGTTACCTATGGAAATGCTAGTTGATCCTCAATATTATACAAATATATTAAAAAAACTTTGCCATTTCATATTGTCAAGTCTACCAGCTACACAATGCTCAAAGTCACTAACAGTAAGAAAAGTTACATACATCTGGTTATTAGTTCATACGTTAGGGATAACTATTATTTAATTTGCAATCAGCATGAGGTGTAAGGTGCTTTTTGTGTAGGGGAAATGAAGGCTTGTCCCATGCACATTCTGTAACACATACGCTGATTACACTATGTAAAAAAATTTTTACTTTTTCTTGTTCCTGGGTAGAAAGTGTTATTTCCCAATTGCTTATGCCTAAAGTAAATGGAAAAGACCTATTTTTCTCTTCAAACTTTGCTCTTGTAACCTGGGTAATGAAATTTTCAAATTAACCCATTTTCTAGAACATTCCAGGTCAATTCAGTGCTGAGTAGCTGACAGAGAAGTTTCTTGAACTTACAAGAATTTTCAAGAACTTTCTAGAATGTTATAGAATTTCATTCCTCAAGATGGGCTCTGCTTCTGCCACAATGTATCTGGTCTGTGCAAGGCAATTGGAATTGCCTGAAACCCGAATGAGTGGTGCCTCTTCACTGATACCTCATTCAGAAGCCTCAAAGCTGTGCTGCTCCACAATGGGAATAAGTGTCTTTCTCTTTCCCTGGCTCATTCGGTGCACCTCAAAAAGGAATACAACAGTGTCAAGACCATGCTAGAAGCCTTGAAGTAAGATGAGTGTGGCTGGGAAGTTATCAGACACTTCAAAATGGTGGCATTCCTGATGGGTCTCCAAGGAGGCTTTATCAAGTTTCCCTGTTATTTTTGCCTTTGGGACAGCAGGGACACCGCAGCGCACTACAACAGGAAGCACTGACCACAACTGACCAAGTTCTCTGTAGGGAGGTACAATGTCAAGTGTGAGCCACTAGTGGACCTCCAGAAGGTGTTGTTCCCACCATTGCACATAAAATTGGGTCTTATGTAACAATTTGTCACAGCTCTTGAAAAGTAGTCTGCAGCCTTCAAGTACCTTCCCTAAGCTGTCTGAGGCAAAGATCAAAGCTGGTGTCTTTGTTGGATCACAAATAAAGAATTTTCTGGAGTACACAGAATTCCCCAATAATCTCAGTAGGAATGAAAAAAAAAGCTTGGGGCAGTTTTGCCGTAGTGGTTCGGGGCTTCTTGGGCAATCACAAGGCCAAAAATTATGTGGAACTTGTTGAGGTTCTGGTGAAGGACTATGGCAGAATGGGCTGCAGGATGTCCCTGAAAGTCCATATCCTTGATGCTCATTTTGATAAATTCAAGAAGTACATAGGAGCACACCTAGAGGAGCAAGGCGAGAGTTTCCACTAAGATATACTGGTCTTTGAACACTGCTACCAAGGAGCGTAAAACAAAAACATGATGGGAGACTATATTTGGGGGCTGATATGTGAAAGTGATTTACAGAACAGTTGCAAATCTCAAAAACTACTCACTTCTAAACATTTTTGTATAACTTTAGTATAAATACATGTAAATCTTGATTCATGTTGTTTTATTCAGACCTTATGTAAATGAAAATGTGCAAATTTGCCCATTTTTACATAGAAAATAGGTTAATTTGTAAATTTCATTATCCAGGTCAAAAAAGCACAGTTTGAAGGGAATAATGGCCATTTTCTGTACTTTTACAACATAAGCAATTAAGAAATAACACATGCTATCCAGGAACAAAATCTGTGTTACACAGTGTTATTTACCTTTATTATTTCAGTGTTAAATCTACTGAAATTGGACAATACAAAGTATATTGTTCATATTTATATGTTTTACTGCAAAATGTGACAACATAAATACAATTTATTAATTATTCATTAATTAGGAACTTCATAAAATTTAAAGTTTATTTATTTTCCAATGACCCCATTCAGTTTATTACATACAGGTTACTGTTCCTGTATGTTGGTAACTTAACAGTTCACTGAAGAGCATTCAGTCTATATTTTAATATTAGTGCTTGCTATTTTTGAATACATGATACATGATGTATTACATACTGATCTTAAGTCTAAGTGGATTAGGAATGTAGTGTATATGAAGTTAGCACCACTGGTGTATATTTATGGCTCCAGTTCCATCTCTCCCCAACCTTTTCTGTGACCATCAACATTCTAGAACACAAACATCAAAGCATATGAAGGGGTCCTTCACTTACATATGAGATTTTGGTCTTTAGTCTTCCTACTGAAACATGCACTAACAAAATCAACTTTACTATTAACAAATAATGCTGCCAATCTTTACTATTAGTCTTTAATATTTTTAACAAGATATTTTTTACTTTTCCAATGCCCCAGTTAAAGACTTATTATATTTTAAAGTTATTAAATGCAGGTATACTTGAGCTAAACTGAACTATTAAAAGTTTAATGTCCCGTTATATGCCCAAGCAGGGTGACTTCATGAGGTGATGTCTTCTGAGGAGGAATAGTTTAATTCCCAACTACACTAAAAGATTTGCTTTGAAAGTTACATCATCATACCAGAATACAGGAAGGTTAAACATTTTAGAAAATTATTATTTTACAAGGTCTCAAGTTAATTCAAAAAAGTGTTTTTTTCTCAATGAAAAATGAAGTACTGAAAATAGTGTGTGTGTATAAAATTATAAATACATCTTCATTGAACCATAGTAACATTTCAATTTTGCTGTAAACTTCTCATGAACTGGATATGCTTTTTATGTCTGTTTAACAAATGTTAAGTTTCCTGAAACAGACACCTTTAGTCATTGTTTTGGTTCAGTTATATTTACCAACAAAAAATATCCATGCCATCTAGTAGTTATAAAGCAAACAAATTTAACAAATTCCAATAACAAGATGATCATGTAATATCTGCTATCTAGTGACATCTTATAAAACTACCTTTACAATGTTAACAGTTCATGGTAGGTATTACTATTTCCATGATTTCCATTAAATTTATAAGGATTATTGATTGTTATATGCATATAATGATAGACAATAAATTAATCTATGATTATTAGATAAAAATTTTACATAAACACCAGTTAATCTGCCAGTAAAGCATTGCATTCCAAAACAATATAAAACAACTTGGTAATAAATCAGTTGTATTATATTAAAACAGAGAAAATATATGCCATATATGATGAAAGTACAATCATGATTTTTACAAACTTTAAGAGGCCCTCAGGGCAAATGCATTGTGACTATGTGCATGAAAGATTATCTTACTTTAAACCATTTAATGTTCTGTGAAAAAAAAAAATACATGGTGCTTAATTCTGTTAGAAAAATAACTTTAGTTACAGTTGACTTTCATATAACAATGCAGAATCATACCCTTAATGTGGATGGATCACAATTCATTGAATGAGGATTGTCAAAAGATATAAGTTACTGATGTTGATTCACTATAAAATGTCTCATTCTTGCAATTTATGAACTAAGAGCCTTAACTAGACACAAAAAATGCTCATCAGAATGAAAATCAGGATTAGTTACAGTCAGTAACACAACAGTAAAAAAGCAGCAGCAATCATTTCATACAGCCCAAATATCTCGAAGGAAGGCTTTGTCAGCATATAGCCTTCCTAGAAAAAAAACAGTCTGAATGTCTCCTCTCTGTAGCAAGTAACAAAATAAAATGTGCATTATCAGGAAAAGATCATGCAAAAAACAAGTTGTAAAGGGTACAAAACGAAGGCCAGGCAATATAAGATTGGACTTAAAACTCATTGACAAAGATTTCTGGGTACTTTTGAAAGACATAGTAACATAACTTGAAAAACAACACGACAAAAGGTGGGGGCTTACAGAGGCACATGACTTCTGCAACAAATAAAAACAGCTGGGATTGTTGCTCTATACCCCACAAAAGAAGCAGACAAATTCTGATCATTAAAGATATCAAATAAAGGAGGTAAGTTGTTAACAAGCTAGAGAAAGATAATAACTAAATTCCACAGGTTTCGACCCTGAGAAATAGACAATGAGACTGGTATATTACCAGGAAGGCACTTCTACACGAAGGTGAGAACATTGAAGCTACTCAAGAAGAGGAGCTAGATCAGGTATATGATGCTGCAGTAGATGGCAAATGTCACTGTGAAACACATATAAAAAATAATGGGATAATAAGAACTGGACTAGTATGGGGCAACTGAATGATTGGCACAACCAATAAAATATAAGCTAAGAGAAAAACATGATCTAGATATATCCTAAAAAGTAGAGAAACCCCAGCCAACATAGGCTTTGAGATTGAATCCTACCCTGGCCTGTTGACATAAGGGCAGTTACCCAAAAGTGACCTAACCCACAACTTGTAGTTTTGAGCAAATGACCAAACTTTTTCACTTCCTTCCAAAAAAATCTATGATGAATACTAGATGTTTATTCAAATTTTAATCAATGGAGATCACTGTGTGTTAGGACAGAACATTAACATAGCAATAAACTATTTATTATGACCCAAAAAAATGACAGAAGCTTAGGTCATTTTTGCCTGATGCAGATTTCCCAAAAATGCCATTTTTGAGAAAATGTCCAGAAACATAATAATATACAAATAAAGTGTTTCACAATGTGTTATAGACTTATTCAAAAAGACAACTGCCAAACACTTGAGGTAAATACAGCAATGTTATTCATCCTCAACAGGAAAACCCAGTCATTCCATCAAAGCCATTCACATTAATAATGATATTTTCATTTTGAAAAAATAATGTGGCAGCAGAATGTCTTGCAGTCATATGGGATAAGACAAATGTATCATACTATCATGACTAGTCACTGACATTTGTTTTTTTTTTCTATTCAGGCAAGAGCAAAGGCTTGATGTTAGTGAAATGACAGCTGAGGTGCCCCCTAGTAAACATTCAATTTTGAACTGTTGAGATGTGTAATTTACAGGGTCTCAAGTTAATTCATTGCTACCTTGGACCAGTAAAAGGTGTAGGAGGTCAGTGCAGAAAAAGAGAGAAGCACTTTCAAGTGGGAGAAAACTCGAGTATGTTATTTAAGTCACTCTCAACAATAACTCCTCTTGAGGAATTCAGGATAACATGGATGGTAACAGCAATGGATATCTCCTCAGTGCTCTTTAAATTCAGGAGGAGTTTTGAGTGTTGTGGTGAGGATGTTTCCACCAAAATATCTCCAGAGCATAACTTTTTTACTGACTTGGAGGAGCCAGCAAGCCCCTCTAATCCTAACAAATAAAAAAGAGAGACATCTGCCCTAAAGATTTCCCAGATAATGAATGCAAAATGAGAAATCTAGGTACAGACACCAACTGTAATGGTGATTATTGAACAGACTCATCCAGTCGTGGCTGTTTAGCAATTACTTTTTCTCTCAATTTTATTTATTTTTATCTTCATGAATGAGATATCCATAATAAAGCAAGAATATTTCAATGCCCACTGTTCCCAACCACCTCAGAGCCCTATGAGTGGATGTGCCACAATGCCAAACAAGGAATTGCAGTAACATCACGGTTTCATAAGCATTATACCCAAACACTGGTATCAGACATGATGTCCACAACACCTGTTGAGAATGTCCAACATTGGTACTAGGTTGACCCTAATGGACCAGCTAAATGAACAGGGGGGGGAGTGCTACCCCAAGGCCTCCGATATACAGGAATTCAAGGCCAAAGTGGTGTGTTAGGGATGAACCCCTCAACCACCAGGATCCTCTTCTCTCCTTCACAGACTGCCACACCACAGCAAGCATGTGAGTAGATGTTCAGATCCCAAAGGATGTAAACTGAACACATACAGGAATTCACCTTGAAGGGAACAAATAGGCAAAATAGAATCTAACCATTGTTGGTCCAGAAAAAGACAGCTTGCACAATGATATGCAAGGACAAACAGATCCAAAGCCCACAGGGGTCAAAGTATGCTAAATCCATCCTCATTTGCCTGAACAGGCTCAGCATGTTTGGGAGGAAATGGAGCAAGGTCCAAAGATAAAGGTTGATCTATGTAATATTCAATCTCTCAGAAAATAAATGCGATAAATCCTCCAATGGGTCACTCACACCTGAGGCCTATGACATAGCATTAGGCACGACTGTGACCACTGGAGTAACGATGAGCTTTGAAATTCACAAGTAAGAAGAGTCAACCAAAAATTGAAAGTATAAATAATAATAATATGACTACAATAAATTGGGTTTAAATTAACCCTTTACACCCAGGTATTTTTTAATGCTCATTACACAAAGTTTCAGTCTTACATTCAAAATTTTATAAAACTACTTTTTCTTTATATTATACCAATTAAAATAGTATATGTTATTAGCTAATAATTCATATTTAAATAGTACATAAGTTTTAAGTTCTTAATTTTACAGTGCAGTATTTTAAAAAATCCTAAATTTCCCCTAGTACGACACACAACACATGAGATTAATTGTGAATTACTCTCTATGAAATCATCATTGCTCAGATAAACCACATTTATTATAGTCTTTGACTTTGGTCACAGATACTGAACAGAAAAATCAGAACCCTCCTACTACACTCACCTGTGTCATGTCACATCCTCTCTTTCATAATTCTTTAATAGTTCACTCTTAATTTTGTATAACCTATAACCAACAGAAACTCAAGGTTTCCATCTATCTAATGACATGATGTATAAAGTTATGTTCTGAACTGTTAAATACAAATTTCATGCAGAGTATGAACACGTTTGTGTGAGAAAGTTAACAAACAGCTTTAACAAATTTGTAATAACTGTTATCTCAGAGTAAGAAAGTCAGAAAAATTTTCAGAGAGAAAGGAATTTGTCTACATTTTACATGTTATTACTCTATATTGTTAGAAGCATTATTTAATTAAATAAAAATTATTAATTGCAATACTATGAGTAGTATAAAAAAATTAGGATTAACTCTTTTCGACAACCGTGAGCAAAAAAAAAAGAATATTTGACAAGTATTTTATTTCTTGTTTATTCTTTATATATTATTATAAAAGCAACTAAAATGTAAAAATAAGGATATTTGTAAGTAAGATAAGATCAGATTAAGTAAAATAAATAGTAGTAATAATAAAAATGTGTCATGAGGCATGCACAAGAGTTGCTTTTACTCATAGGTAATGTCATTCGATGGCATAAAGTGAGTTACGCATTCCCAAAGTGTTTTACAACATAAAAGCAAGTAATTAGTCATGGTTGAAAGAGAAATAAAATAATAAAATTTAATTACAAATAAGTGTATACTGCTACAAACTTAAAGCTAATTAGCATAAATGAATGTGATTTTATATTACAATATGAAAGCATTATTGAAGGTAAAAAAGGATAACTTGTATTTATTATAATTTGTTTTTTGGTGGTTACGAGGTTGGTCAGATTTACTGATCCCATTTTGAGTTAGGTGAGAGAAAATAACATATATCACCTTTTACTGAAAATAAAACATTTGAAATGTATATAGGATATGTTACGGATAATACAAAGGAAGTTTGAGATTTCTGAGAGAAGGACAAGTATTTTTAATTTTAACATGAAAATTACTTTGCACATGGACTATTAAAAAATACTGAATATATTTATATACAAAACTTTTATTAGAAATACTTCACTAAAAATGATTTTTTTTGTATGTTAAAGGCTTATAATATTAATTAAGTAAAATACTCCAAATATTGTGATGATATAAACACTATAGTGAAAGTTAAAAATATTAAATATAAGAAGACTTTAAACAAATACAAAGAGGTTGCATGGCTAAACATATAGACCAACCCCATGTTGAGAAAGTTAAAGAGAAGAAACAGTCTGAAGAAATATAGAAATATATATGAAAACCACTTTGTGAGCATATTAAGGACAAATATGAAACATCAAGTGACAGTTCCGTAAAGGCGTACAGAGGGAGTCAAATGCATTATGTGAATATGTCATACTCCTGTTGTTGGAGAAGTGATGTATGATGATTTACATGAGAACCATGTTGGAAGGCTTGTGGCATGTGAAAATAAAAAAAGTTTGCATACAGAGAACAGCAATGAACGACAATAGCTAATGTTGTGAGAGACATATATTCCTAAAATAGTATTCCAGTATGTCTGGTATCCAATTGTAGATTATAGTTAATTTCTTAATTTAAAAGTAAATATTAAAAAGAAAACCTAAATATTAATTTTTATTTGTCACATGGTATGTTGAGTGCAGCATTGGTTCAAATTAGATGTTTCTGATGTCAACAGTTTCTTACAAATTTGTTATTCAAATCACAAATACTGATAAGCTAGAATGTAAAATAAGAACTTCCTATCTTTTTTATTTTCTCAGATATTAATATATTTACGGAATCCCCCAAGGTGACCCCATCCCACCCACCTCTTCAATTTTTGAAAATACTTGCTTACATACATCTACTTTCCAAATGACATTTACAAAATCAATCAAAAGCTCATAATGTCCCCCACTAGTGGCCTTCTCAGCCTTTTTAAAGTATTTGAGCAGCAAACTTGTTCTTTTTATGTTAGATTTCAAGTGGTAAGACATTATTTCATACTTTTTTAGGCCCAAATACAACTTAGTTACTACATTTTATAAATTAGAATAGTATTCAGTGATGTTGATATAGTGTTTTAAGATTTTTTTATTATTTTGAAATGTATATATAATACCTAAAAAAATTCCTTTCACATCTTTCACATGTGAAATTTTATAAGACTTAGCAACCCATAAAAGTAGCAAACAAGCACAAAGTTTTAACAAGAAGAAATAATTGTTTGCTATACTTTGTTTATTTAACTATGGTTTAAGAAAAAACAAGTTTAACAACTTATTTGCAAATAATAATAATGTACATACATGATAATGCATTATAAAACTGGCCTTTACAGTAAAAGCCAGTTTTAAATTTCTGGATATGGTAACATGAGTGCATGTGTGATACTTTATTGCAAGTTGTGTAATTTTAGCTTGGTTTGGATGGAAGATTAATATAATAAAAATAATGAATATATATAAAGTATTATTTTATGAGATTTAAGTTATTTAACCTAAGCATTCATGCTTTAATTTGTAGATGTATCGGCCAGTTTAAAATTTTTGTATTTGGTAACGTAAGTGTACGTGTGCTGCATTATTGCAAGTTGTGTAATTTTAGCTTGGTTGGGATGGAAGATTAATATAATAAAAATGATAAATATATTTGAGGTATAACTTTATGAAATTTAAGTTATTTAGACTAAGCATTCACTTTATAATTTGTAATTATTCTAGAACAAAAAAAAGCATAACTTATATTTATTTCCTAATTTTTTATGGTGATGAAGAGGCTAGCCCAGTAGACAGAACCCATCCGTACTAAGATAAAATATAGTGTTTATTAAAAAACATACAATAATTATCTACCTGGAGGTTATAAAGACTTTGTATATGAAGATTGAAAATTTTTCTGATGCATAAAGGTATTTTTTAATCTTAAAATTAAAATTGCTTTGCATGTTCAATAGACAACGTGTGAAAAAGAAAAAAGACGAGAAAAAATAATGCTTAAAGAAGCCTTAAGACTTATAAAAAATGTGATACTGTGTATATACGAAACCCTTGTAATGTTTACTGATAATCTGCAAATTTCTGTGAAAATATGCTTACTAATTAAAAGTATAAAAACTATAACAAGCAGAAAATGGTTACACACACAGAGTTAAGAGGAAACAGAAACATGCACAGAGGGTCAATTAAAAAATTTTCTTTCTATAAACAACATGCAGCTAATAAATGACCATACACCTACACACTTTTCTACTGCCAATGGTTCCTATGATGTACTCAATTTTATCATAGCTCCCAAAGATACAGTAAACAGGATCTCTAACTTAAGTGTACATGATGAAAACTACAACGACCACTTCCCCATTTTCTGTATGATACACCCCTGCTGCCCCGCAGCAAGACACGTGACTCCCTCAGTATACATGTACACTAAAACTGACTGGCTCACTTTAATGCTACACTTGACTCCCATCTACCACACTTAGTTGAATATATTAACAATAAAACAGAACTAGATAGCTATGTTAAGGAAGTTACTGAAGCCATACACAAAGCCATTAAAAACACAATTCCACAAACAAAGGAAAACATCCCTATAATCAATAGACTTTAACACCAGAAATTCATGTTCTAATAATCAAACACAGGCAGTTAACATTAACTCAATTTGCAACACGCGACCTGACCATCAAAACAGAGATCAACAGAACAAATCCAAAAATTAAACAACAAATTAAAATAGCAAAAGAAACAAGTTGGCTTAACTTTTCTAAAAAACTTGGAAAAACTGAGAATAACCCAAAAGAATTTTGGAAAAAATTTAAGTGCATTTCCTCAGACAAAAACACAAATTACTTACTCCAACACATCACACACAACATGCTACTAGCCGACTATTACGAATCCTCCTTCAATAATCTAAACTCTCCTGACTTTGACACACAATACCAACAACATGTTAACAACTACATACATACAAATCAATTTTCTTTCACACAACAATTCCCTGGTAACACTCTGAACAGCCATTCCAGTTGAATTAATACAAAAATCCCCATCACTGAACTTAAAATTAACATTAAAAACTTGAAAAACACTTCCACCAGACAGGATAAAATACCAAATATTATTCTCAAAAAAGGCTCCAATCTCCTATTACAACATCTCACAAACATCATGAATCTCTCACTAATGACAGGTTATTACCTGACACTTGGAAAAAAACTATCATCATCACAATTCCAAAGAAACAAACAAACAAGACTAATCCTGTCAACTTCTATCCCATCAGTTTGTTAAGTTGTCTTGGCAAACTGATGGAGAAAATAATTTCAAATTGCCTCCTTCATTTCTACAAAATAAATAACATCTTCCTCAAATCTCAAAACTTTTCTAGAAAAAATATACAAACAATAGATCACCTCATACAATTCACTGAATTAGTTTACAAAGCATTCAATAACAATCAGGTAACGGTAGGCATATTTTTAGATGTTAAAAAAAGCATTTGACAGTGTTTGACATAATGTCATTAAGTATAAATTAACTAACTTGAAAGTAAATCATACTGTTATCAGGTAAAACATTTGGTGCCTGTCCTATGAAAATGGGTTTTCTCAGAGCATTCCCGTTTCCCCCCACATCCAAATCTCAGACATTGGATCTTTAGATCCCAGCCAAGGTGATATTCTTGCTTGGTTCCGAATCATGCCATTTGAGTTGATGTCTTGTTGGCTTTTTGGACTACTGGCTACAACCTGGCCTACTTCCCTTGTGCTGCCTTTGGCTCACTCCCCTTTCTCACCTGTCATTTTCATAATGCCCCACCTCACTTCATCACCTTAAACAACTCAAATCAAATTACAAGAAAACTTCCACATAAAAGTAAATGATCTTCCATGAGCAGGAACGAAGAGGCACCACAACGTTCCTAACCACTCCTGTTGGGGAGAGAATTCCTCAGACTTCTCTCTCTCTAAACTAAACCCCTGCCAAGTTTGTTTAGTTTTAAATGGTTACATTTTTCACTATATATATATATATATTTTTTTTTTTTTTTGTTTTAAGAGAGAGAAAACAAATTACAATCAAAAGATATACATCCTGTTAAACTGTGAGAATTTTATACATTATTTCTTATTGGAGTACAACAGCTATGTTTAAACTGTAAAAACTATTCCCCTTGCATGACTGGATATCATTTTTGGTATGAAAATGTTTACTTCACTGAACCTGCTTACTGATTTCCAGGTATCAACTAATCAAATATCCAAGTTTCAGATAGCTAAATTTTAAAGAATGAAAAAAAGAATTAAAATTAATAGATGGTTAGTTATGTATGGAAAACATCATATGATTCAATTTTTTTTTTATCAAGAAATCTTAATTTAATTCAAAAACACATAGTATTTGTCATATACATACAATTAAATGTAATAAATATTTTGACTCAATGTAAAAACAAGACAATCTAATTAATAAAATAAAGACAGCCAAAATTAGACTAAATTTTTAACTTGTTGATACTCGTGTTAGCAATTGATGGTTTATCATTTCCTGCATTTAGAAAACTTTAGCCTAACAAAAACAAATCCATATTAACTGAAATATGATTGAATGGTATTATTTTAATTTATACAAGAGGCAAACTTTAGATAGATATATGTATACATAATATTGAACAGTGTGCTCTCTAAAACTATATATACATTGGTGGCAAGGAACTAGCAAGGCTAGAAAAAAATAAGAAAAGCCCCTGTTTTAAAGAGAAAACTCCAAATTATCCAGATATTAGTATTTTCTTGAATGGCTCTTTACAATGTGCCTTAAACAAATTAAATAGTAATTTCCAATATTATTTTCAAGAATATCACATAATTAAATTCTAAGTGCTTTAAGAAAAGTATAAAAATGGAGGGAATTCATCTTTGTCCTAACAAATCCTCTAATATGCTGGTTTTATATCCAATGAATACCAGTATTATCTCTCCTTTACAAAAATCAGATTATGTCTCCCTTGCTTTAATTCTGACAAAATGAAGAATAATAAAAAAAAACAATCATCAAGAGTGTGAAAGCAAATTTGTTTGACAATAATCTAAAATCTTCAATTAAATATATTTTAACAACTACAGTTTGTGAATGCAATTATGTGTTACAAGAAAGATTTCAATACCAGAGACAATATAGTTTTATGATACACACACACACAAACATGTTGTATACATATACATACAAACACATCCTTGTGTTCCTAAGCTAAATCTTCCATCATTAATCTTACCCTAATAATCTTGATGACAATTTATTAACATAGATAATAAATGATCAACAAATACATCACTGTCCTTTTATGGAAGCAAATGCCTACCATACATTTTAGTAACACAAGAACCAACTGTTTATTTTAAGGACCAATTTTCAAATTTTTAAGTCATTGGCTATTTTTGAAGCAATGTTTTTAAATCCAATAGATGTACCTGAAATCCGCTTGAATCGAACCCCATTTAGAGAAAGACGAGGTAACTTGCACACTTCAATCTCCCATTGAACAAGAGAATCTGAATTAGGATCACCATGTACACACAGTAAAAGATATTTCTCTCTCTGTTCATAGTCACAATTATTCTTTTCTAGAACTTTGCGTATTTCCTGTATTATTTCATTTGGATCACGAGAGGAAGTGGTCTTCATGCTCCAAGTGAATCTTAAAGAACGTGGTTTCACTTGGTCTTCATTCATGGCTCTGAAAGAAAAAAATTCTTATATATGTTAACTTTTTATATATGATGGAACTTTTTAAAACTTACTTTAACAATACAGATTAAAAAACAAAAACAATGTATGTTTGTACTTTTACTGTTGATTACAATCATGAATTTAACTGAGCAGTATCTGATTGACACAGTAAACTGCACATCTGTTTACATGTCTTTAGTAAAGAATAAAGACCTATGTCCCCATTAGCAAGAGAAGGATCTACATTAGCAAAATGCAACTCTTTCAAGAACCAATGAAATATAATCTTTTCAGTCCACAGAATGGTCAGTTAAAAACAGAAGTTTATTCAAAGTAGTTCCATTATGTTAGTATTTTCTACAGTATTTTTATATTTTCCAATTATCATTTTTGATAGTCATCCAATTTTCACATTATGCTTAATTTTAAAACCTCTATAATTAACTCCATAATAAAGACAATCCTCCCTACAGGATATCTTTTATCTTTAGAATGTAAGACTAAAATGTTTAAGTCTATCACCCTGGGCATCCTTTACTGCACATGACACAAGGTTTTAATGACTTACATTCAAATTGTTATTACTCTACCCTTTGTCTATTTATACCAATTAGTATAGCATAAGATCTTGGCTAATAATCCATATCTTATTAGTACGCAAGTTCTAAGTTCTTAATTTTATAATGGAATACTTAAAGGAAGTACAGGATAATTAAATCAAGGTAACTAGATGCTCCATATCCACTAAAGAAATTAGGAAAGGCTGAACCTGACATTGTAGAGAATTGAAAAGTTTCCTAGGTGAGTATGAATCATGGATAACATGGAATATTTTACCAGCAAACCCAGATGAGCTGCCTCTTAGAGGAGAAGTAACATGGTTGAGAAGGAGATGTGGAGGAACCAGTCTACCATGAAATAATGGAAAAGAAGTTCAAGACTGTAGATGTGGCATGCAAACATTACTATGACCCTACTGAATAGGTATGTAGCCAATGTGATGCTGAAAAGGAGTGTTAAAAATTGTAGACTTTATCGCAGTGAATGAAACAAATGATCTAACATGAGAACAAGACAATGGGAATATGAAGAATGGCACTTGAAATGTTAACCAGGGTTATCCATTGTCTGGTGGAAAATGACCAATGAAGAGGAAAATACTCTCTATCTTAAAATAAGGAACTACCATATAGAGATTAAGATAAAAAGGTTTATGGTGGAATGCCAAGTTCCTGTTTTTCTTGGGGACAATGGTAAAAAGACAAGAAGGAAACCCTTGGAGGGGATCAAAGAACCCTCTCATTGACTCTCATATCCGAAAGATCCCATAGTGTGGTCTCAAAGAAGGCAAAGACACTGAGAATCAGTATGAGGTGAAAAACAAGGAAACAGGACAGAGGATGAGCTAAGAAGTAAAGAGAAAGGGCAAATTCAAGAACCTGAATGTCCACTAGTCAGCCAGAACACAAATGTGCTTCTAGAGAAACAAGAAGAGGAAGTTAACAGTAAAACCTATAACAGCCAAACCAATAAGAAGAGGAATATGAGAAGAAGTAGAAGGATGAAAAATTGGAAAAGAGAAAGAAATGAAGGGTTCATTAAGTTGAGGGACATGGTGAAACTCACAAGCCTGTGAAAGATGAAAAATTTCAAATCGATAAAGTGGGGTTACATAATGAAGAAGATGAATGAGAAAATTATAAAGATGAGAAAACTGAGCAATAAACTGTGTCGCTGCAAGCAGGGGGCAAGTTCCCCAAGTAGGTAGAAGGTACTACAGGAATTAGGAATCCAAGAACAGAAAAGACGAATGGTTCTATGCCATACAAAGGAATCCTGGGGTCAAGGAGAAAGAAGCATTTAAAAGTGTAAATAAAGATCATCCAGAAACATATCGTCATGAACACGTGTGCTTGAAGAAGGAAGAAACCAAACAATCTTCAGCAACAGAGTCACGTAATAATGAATTGGAATAATAAAAAACATAGGAGAAAGGTAAGTAAGGAACAAACCGGAGTAATCAAATCTACAGAGATTTAGAGGAGGAACATGGTCCTCAACAGATAAAGAGGGAAAAATATATTCAAGAACCCATGAAATGATGGACTATGGTAGTAATGTCTACTACATTTAAAGAGCCTCCAATGGTCACACAAAAAGTAGGGGTAGCAGCAGAGTTATAACCCCAAGAGGAGGTAGTAGTCTGTCATTTGAGAATTTGTGAGTGTTGTAGCAAATCTACAGATCAATTTTTTTAGTGGAAATGTAGCTTAAAACTAAGGAGTTCCTTGAGAAATAGAAAGTTTTAACACTCCTACGAAAAGACGTTTCTAGTCCTGATTTCTCCAAGCCCGTTCCCCTGGCTGTGGTTTCGCTAGATACTAGATAGGGACAGTGGGAATCTCGTTAATCCATTCATTAATGGATTTAAATGGCAATTTCATTTAAATACAAAATTACTAGCCTAATATTAATAACCTTTCAAGTTGCTCTGGGGCCTATTAGGCCCCACTTTTCGTAGAAGTGTTAAACCTTTCATACACCTTCCATTCTGCTACAAAGTGTTCACCATTTACGTATAATTTTAACCACCTTTCTCTAGTTCATTAAGCTAATGAGACTCAACTAGTGGTTTCATTTGACTGAAGCATCATTTTTTCTGATGAAATCCACAACACCCAAATTTCATTATTTACATCTAACATGAGAATTGTAACTGAAGCCATTTTAGTGCAGTTAAAGTATGTATGTAATGATTTTACTGTTACTTTTGATGTACTAAGTTCAGAAAGTGTTGCTACATCAGAAAGATAACTAGGATACACAGCATTAACTAGACTTCTTATCCTTAACAATTTAAAAGTTTATGGTTCTTTGATCTGTAATTCTTTGTCATTGAAAACGCTTTGAATATTATGCAATGTTCCAGTTTATAATGCAGAGCTGCTGAAGAAATACTATAAGCTGTAGAATTTTGATTTCAAGGTTTATAGTAGTTTAATGTTTCTGGTGATAGTAACACATCTGCAACTCTGTGAGCTGTGAAGTGTCTGTACAATGAATGAGAAGAATGGAGAACTTTGATATTTATTTGCAGCTCCATCTTTATATAAGCTAACCACTTTTTTTCCTGTTTACTCCCCTAACTTATCAAAGATATCCTTTAAATATTTGGTAACTGTCTGTGCTTTGCTATCAACAAGCTTTACACTCCCTAGCTAAGATGTTTCAACATTGCCTTCATGCACATATTTACACAATAAAGTTCTAGGGTCCACAGCTGACCTATCATGGCACTGTTATTAGTCACATCTTTGGAGGTGTTTCACAATGTTATTATGTAAACAGTTTGATATGATCATCTACATTTTCTTTACTGTGGTCCAACTTAAATTTTTCATCAGTCTTTACACTATTCAGACTGCACAAAACCTGGACAACCTAATATTATTTTTGAATGATGTCTTCAATGACCCTTGAATTATGTACATTGGTTGTGTAGAAAAATCTACAGATAAAATATACATCATTATTAAAAACTATGCTACTCATTTTGGAGGTTCTAGAAATTATGCATATAAAATATCCTTGTCAGGAAATTCACATTTCACACAAATACTTTCCCATTTATCAAAAATAATAATAGTAATAATTAATTCTTCAATACGTGGTTGGTTTGTTGTGCAAGAAATACTGGCAATGGTGGATTTGTAAAGTGAGCTTTTAGGTTTACAGGTGAGAAAAGGCTGTAAAATCAATCTAAAGTAAAGGGAAATTACTCAGAAATGGCTCAAGTAAAACCACGTGAACAGGGAAATAACCAAGTTTGCAAACTTTCAAAACCATTGATAAATGAGGGTACTATTGGCAATAATTATTAATTCCAAAATTTACCATTGATGCATTATCATCAAGACATTCATAATCCCTGTCTGCTGTTAATGAGTGGTGGTGTGCATTCTTTTTAAGCATCTACTTGGAAAATAGCCATTTTCACAGTGTGCAACCAGTAGGCATGTCAATTAATATTGTAGCATATCCATAACTGATAGGTGTCACCAAGTAAAAAAATAACAAACATATCTCAAAAATTGAGTATTTTTACACAGATGTGCTAGCTGTTTGGAGCACTACAGAACTTACTTAACAGGATTTATCCTAATTATACCATTTATTCTGCATTTTTTTAATGAAATAAACTTTTGAAATACTAGTATAAAATCTTAAATAAAGAGTATTCAAACATATCATAGTTTGATAATGAAGTACATGACAGAGACAATTATATACCCTGCAAAGAACATAAGTGATCTCAATTAAATGTACTTCAAGATACCATTCATAAAAAATATCTCCAAGTTTTTTCCAAAATGTTTATTTAACCACTGAGTTCTTACCTCTTGTTAAACTTTAAAGAAAGTTTGTTGAAGAGCGATCTCCCACCAGGAGTGTTGTAAGAGGAATCCTGAGTCTGGACGGACACTGTTCCTGGGCCATTGTAAGCAGTGCTATACCACTTTTCTCGTGTTTGACCACTATGAAAAGTGTTACGTATAGTAGTACCTCGAGGAAATGATTTATTAGCCGCAGAGACCGGCAAAACAGCAGCTGGTTTTGCCCCTACCCCACTACAAGGGTAATTAGAATAAATAATATTAAGATTCAAAACTACTACAAAATTAAAACGTTTACCTAATGACGATACATTCAATATTAGAAGATATGTATTTGATATTTTAAATAAAATGCAATGTTGTTTACATTGAGATAAAAAAAACATCTTTTCAAATTAAATATTCAAAGAATGATATGAAGTAAAAATTAATCAAAAGAAAAATATTTTTACCAATGCATGAGAGAGTACTAAGAAAAATGTAGTGTAAGTTAATAAAAATAAAATATTTTTTCTGTGCTACTCTTACAAACTTTTAGTGAGATAATTACTACTGCTTAAACATTTACTAACCTACAAAGTTCAAATCTGCTTGAAAATAGTTTTAAAAGCCTCAGGGTGCCAGTTAAAGAAAATCTACACAAGCTATTTTATGATGGCATAACATTAAAATTCATTATGTTATATTTACAGTTAAGACTATTTCATAATATAGTCTGCTTTTTTTTTTTTAACAATAATGCTTTGAATGGGAACCCTATTTGGGTTCTGTAAAATAAAACTTAAAATATACAATGGGTTGAGTATTATACTTGTTTTATTCTTAAATTTATATACATTTATATACACTATTTATATACATGAACCAACATATGTTGGCTTGTAATTAGAATGAACTGTTTATTTAGAACCTAACATTTAGAAATTATTTTATATATTATAAACCAGTCAAAAATATTCTGTCATGATGAACTACAATTGATGACATCTTAATAATAAATTTTACTCTTTCTGCTTCTGAAACAATGAACACTTTTCAAACTCATCAATATGTGAAAACTATTGGAACTTGAAATGACAACAAAATTTGTATATAAGGTACAACAAACCAAAAAAGATGAACAAAAACTTTTTGACAGTCATTTTAACTCTTTCAGTATAGGCTTGGTCTCTGGGACTAACCCTGTAACCATTTTGCCTGTTATAATTTTCATGCTATAACTTTTAAATTAGCAAGCATATGTTCACAAAATTAAAGAAGTTATCAGTAAACATTACAAGGTTTTCATATATAAAACATCAGATTTTTTTTAAGTCTTAAGGTTTGATTAAGTAATATTTTTCTCATGTCTTTTCTTTTTCATACTGCCTATTCAACATGCAAAGTAATCTTCCTTTTAAGATTAAAAATACTTTTATGTATTGAAAAATTTTAAAATTTCCCAGGTGAAATCTTTATAACCTCCAGATAATTATCAAATGTCTTTTAAGATAAAACTTTATATATCATCTGGTATTTTCACTATAAAGAATCTCTGTACAGGTTTGGCAGATTTGACCAATCTTGTAACCACCATAAACATTAGGAAATAAATACAAGTTATGCTTTTTTTCATTCTAGAATAACTACAAATTATAACTGGAAAACACAAATGTTTAGTCTAAATACATTAAATGTTATAACATCATACATTTACATATATATCATTATATTGAACTCTCAGCTGTGCCTGACGTTATAATGACGTCATGCACATGCACTCAATTTTGTGTTACAATATCAAATAATATAAAACCAACTTTTACAAAATGACCTGTCTTGGCTGTGATCTAGTTGACTTGGATTTCAAAACATACAGTCATATTTCAATTATAATACATATAATTATATAATAATATAAATCTGAATATAATTTCAGATATATATACATATATCATTACTATTTACAAATAAGTTCTTAAATGTATTTTTTGTAAACATTGGACAGTCAATAAATTAAGTATAGTAAACAATTACCTCTTCTAGTTATGACCTTTGTACTCATTTGCTGGTTGTTGTAAGTTACTAAGCCTTATAAAATTTCACACATGGATGATATGAAAGGAAATAATTTTTTTAAGTTTTATATAAACATCTGAAATAACCATAAAAGTCATAATGTATTATATGGATACAACAGAATTCTACTTTATCAATTTTAGTAACTTAGCTGTATTTTTGTCTTATATGAAATTTCAAGCATATCAAATACTCAACTTACCACCTTAATGCCATAAAACTTGAAATGGCTGAGAAATCCACTAGGGGAATATTACGAGCTCTTTATTGGTTACTCACAAGTCATATACAGAAGTAGGAGTATATACGGAAATGTTACCAAAAAATGGAAAGGCCTGGGTGTTTTATTCTGTACACAAGCAACATCTCAGCAAACAGAAAATATAGGAGGCACTTGTTTTATTTTCTAACTTATCAATATTGATAACATGGGTTCCAAATACATAATAACTTACAGACTTTACATTTTTATACCACAAACATCTAATTTGACCCAGTTCTACATTCATCATACCACGTGAACCCAAAAATCACTGTTAGGGTGTGTGTGTTTTTTAATATTTGCTATTACATTAAGAAAGTAAATAATGCATTATAGTAAAATTTGAATTATAATCTACAATTTGATACAAAAATTATTAATATAAATTAATAAAAGTTTTAATGTGTAATATTTTTTTACACCTACCACACGTGTAATAGTAGAATAGCTAGAATATAAAATAAGAACCTCCCATCTCTTTGAATTGCTGAGATGACAATATTTAGCCAGTCTAATAGATTGGGTTCTTTCCACTATTTCATTCTTTTTAAAATCTCTTGTCTAGTCCCATCTACTTCTTTTGACTAAGTGTTTATTACCCAGAGAAAGTGCAGTTTCCTGTGTACATAAGTATCACAGCCATTCACATATAGCTTGTTTAGAAACCGAGATACATTACAGGAGTTTTGTATGCTTGAATATAGTAAGTTGATAATTATATTGGTTTCTAAAGCCTACAAAAATTAATACCACTTCAACCTCCACTTAAAACTGTAAGTACTCAAAATTTTTGTTTTTCAAACTACTTTTTATTTATTTCTCTACATTTTAATAAAAATTAACTAAAATTTAAGCATTTGTAAATAAATAGTATCTATTAGTTGAGAAATAAGTTTGGTGAAAGGGAAATATTAGTTGTATGCATGGTTATAAAATTCTATTTTTGTATGCTACTAAATTACATACATCTCAGGAGAATTATCAAAACTTAAACATTTTAGTGTTTATTGGATTGACTCTGAACCATATAATAAATGTTTTCACTGCTTTTAAGTGCAATCTTATTACTGTAGGAAAAATCTCATTGTGAGCACTGGAGGAAATAACACCCAATAAATTCTACATCATGTTCTCAAAGCTGGAAATAAGTTGGGTTATTTCTTCAAGCGTGCTTTGTTGTTCTTGAAAGTATTATATTATGCTATCATCTAAACAATCTAATGACACAGGTGGAGATTTGTTGCTTTGTTTTCAGCAGATTTCTACTTCAGTCACTGACAGTAAAATACACACAGAAAATATATGTGAAATATTTAGCAGTTCAAACTCTAAAAAAAAAAGCACTTTGAAACTTCATGATCCACAATAAGTGGCACAGCTGCTCATTTTATTTCTTATTTTACAACTTTTCATTGTACTTCGATGATCTGTCTAGAAGCTGAGGAATCAAATATATTGTTAGGGTAAAAATAACAACAGATAAAATATAAAGTTTTATATTTACTTAGGAGGTTTTGGAGATTACACAAAAGAAATTTAACATTTTTTGGAGAAAGAAAAGAATTTCTAATCTTCAATTTAAAATTCATTTTGCACTCAAACTAGTAAAAAAAGATACAAAATATTCACAGAGAAATCATCAGTAAAAATACTTCATTGAAAATTATTCTCTCTAAAAATTACATGTAATATTCTGATACAATAATACTCAATTACAGCAATGAGAAACTTGAAATCTTTTAGCAACATGATGAAATAAACCTCAGAAAAGTAAATGACAGATAATTCATGACAAACTACAAAACATATGATTTGTAAACAGTTAAGTATGTAAAAATTTGCCATAAAATATTACTTCTAAAAATAACTGAATATAACATCCTTTCTATATAATACTGAAATCTGAATTATAATCTACAATTTGATACAAAAGTTATTGACATAAATTCATAAAATAGCGATTCAATATAATTTTTAATGTAAGTCATCAAACTCAATTACAGGGTTTTTGATCCTCATGGAGTGGTTAATAGAGGATGGTAATAAAACATACCTGGTTTGAAGTGGATCTCTTAGTGATGTATCTGCAGGACAAGTATATGATACAGATGCAGATTTTATGTGACCTTTTGGCCTTGAAGTAGGTAACTCTTCACCTTTAGTAGTAGCACTGTTACAAATATCTCTTAATTAGCATTTGTTATAAAAAGTTGGCATGTACTATCCAAATCAGGTGATTAATTGCAGAATAACATATATCTGTTTAAGTTTTCATTTAAAAACATGACTTATTATGGAAGAAAATTATTAGACATCACCAATGCTAGTATATCCACAGGTAAATCTTCTTTAACTTATCATCAAATAAAATATGAAGTGGAAAAGCTTACTGAATTTTTACATGACATTTTTTGTAGCTTTCATGAAATGTCTGAGCACCTTATTAACAATCATCACTAATTTTGAAAAAAGCACTTTCAAAATATCCAAAACTTAAATATAATTTTTTTGTTAGGGTAAAGCCACATTTGGCTACCTGTTATGTATGTGGGGAATTGAACCCCACATTTTATCAGTAGAAGTCCAGAGAATGACAACTGTCCTACCAAAGGAACAAATTAACTTCAAGTTGAATTAAATATGAAAAATATTACTGGCTTAATTGACTGTTACATGTAGATTCCAATTACAATTATTTACCCATTATATGGAGAACATTTTAAACATTATGCAATAAAAATATGAAGTTTTAATACATATCCAGATTCTTATAAAACTTTATAAATGTATCCTTTTCAATTTGGTGACTCTAACAATTTGAAATAGTAATCCTTTAATATAGTCCTTTAAATACAAAACTTCCTTTACAGTGAAAATAATGATAATTCATAAAGTGGGAACACAAATTAGCGTTGACTGAAAGTTAAAGGTCGACATTACTGTTTTAATGTAAATATAGCTTGTTAGAAATTTTGGAGATAAAAGGAAACTGGAAAATACATAAAATGCCTTTTTCTGCTTTCAAGGGCTTATCTTCTGAAAGTTCATTTATTTCCAGGTAATTTTAGTATTAGTTTACATGCAAATCACTCAAAATATATAAAATATTCACCTACAACTGACTGAATGTTACGTTTTTGAGTACTTTAAGTAAAAAAAAAGCCTTTTTGATAAGGTTGCCACTATTACAAAAATTTAAACCACAGAGATATTTAAAGTATAAACATAGATCTTACTTATGGTTTGTTAACAGGAAGGCTTTAGAAAACATACTACGAATGAAACAACCTGGTATTTCAAGCCAGCATACTCAGCATAGCACTCATTTCAGTTCAAATGCTTGCAAGGTTGTATAGTTTTTAATTCAATATATTCAGCATAATGGTTGCTTATAAGTAAGCTTCATTATGGATGTTTGTACAATTACAAGATGACTTTTTAACTTATTGTACAATGTTCAGTTGGTACTCCCTCCTACATATTTGTACTATACCTATTACACTTGCGATGCTGGCCATTTTCCTCTGTATTCCTGAAATGGTATTTTTCTTTCATTGTTACAGTATGCTACCAAAACATACACAAGCCAACAGAAGATATGCAATTATTATAAATCAATTTCGGACAAACAAAACTAATGCTACCTTCTTATGTTATGTACAGACATTACAATATTGTTAAACAACTTTTTATATCAAGTAAATAAATTTTATTACCCTAAAAGAAACAACTCACAAATAAAAGATTATAAAAATATAAATAGTTTCAGCCACAGGCCTACATCAGTTTCAGTTAATTTTAAAATATTTCATTGTTGAAGAAAAAAAATTTAACAGTGTTCAACAACAAAATAATAATGATAAAATTCATTATTAGTCAGAAAGTTTGACTTCATTAATTTATGGGCCCATATGAATTTATTATTCAAGGTGAGTTTTTATTCCTGATAAAGATACTTTTATACATTTTCCTAACAGTAAAAACTTTTAACACAATCTATGTGATCAAACACATATTAGGATAAGTTCAGCGTAGTGTTAAGAAACAATTTCAAATGAAAGATTGATATTCATTTTTTTTCTTTGCATTTTGACATATTCCATAATCCTTTCTAGTACAGGTATACATTTTTCCCCAAAATAATTTTGTTTACAGAATGTAAAGGATAGTCTATTAACAATATTTTTTAAAATGCACTGACAGTCCTGATTGGAAATGCAAGCAATATAGATTTTACTCATGCAGTGAAAAGATGAAATGTAAATTTCACAAAAAGTAATCATACTATAAAACCTTATTTCTTAACAAAGCTCATATTAAAACCACAGCATTTAATGATTTTGTTAACACTTACAACTTAAAACAGCAACACATGGTAGTGATAGTGTAACTTAGATTATGGAGAAACTTTCTTTTCACTTTTGTTTTTTGCTTTGTTAACAGCACATGCTATATATTTATATTGTTGAAACTGTTGTTTACTTTTATACACATCCCCTTGTTTATTAATGTTATCAGGAGCATTATAATGAGCTTTTCATAATTTTAATTGAACAATTAGCTATCTTGTTGAAACTAGATGTGTAGAATCCTATGTGTGTAAATGTGGTATACAACTTATGTGACAGGAAAATATCATAGCTCAACACGAGTTGAATATTCAAGAATGGCAGCTGTTATGTTTCTGATGAGTTGTTCATGGTAAACTTAATATATGTGTAAAAGTCATTCAAGGAAACAAAACAATCACTGGTGTTAAAAGACTTTTAGAAACAAGCTTTGTTTCAAAAAAGAGCATGCAAGTGATGAGAAAAAAAAGCATGCAAGGTAATTGCTCATGACAACTTCTAACTGTTAAAATACAAGATATTTTTTCAAAATGGCTATAAATATTTGGAATTTTTTTGGAGACTGCACCATTCAGCACACCGAGACTGACAAAGCTTTCTTGTTAAAATGAAATAATCCTTCTGTATCTTGACTCTCAAGTTGTTTTGTAGGATTTTAATCAAGTCTGTATATGCATATGAATTACCAAGTATAGCTCTTCCTTTATTCATATATATTTCTTCACTATCCATTGCTGTAAGTCCTTTGTCTTTATCATAATTTGACACTTCTCCATGAACAGGTCAAAAATTGCATGCCATGAATTTCTCAGAGAATTTAATTAAACATTTAATTAAACTACTTTATTATCATTACATACAAATAAACTTGATATCAAAACACTGATAAGAAAAAAGGTTTTGATATTATACAAGTTTCACTTTCTTCATTTTGTAAGGAAATATTTTTTTAAATCCTAAATCTACCTGGTATGAGAATTGCTAAATTTGTTCTCTAGGTCTTTCCACTGCTCTAACTTCAACATAAATTACTCACTACAACATAAAAATTACTCAGTCAAAGCATAATTTTTATAGTCTTCAATCTTGTCTGCAGAGCCACACACTAAAAATATCAGATCCATTTCACACATTCCACCTTTCATAACAAAAAGTTAGAGATCAGCAAATGTCACAAATTTCACACCAGAAAAGACTTAATATTTTCTTCTATTATTTCCTTATAAAATTATGAGATTCAAACCTACATAACACTAACATTTTGTTTATTAGCTATGTAATGATAATAGGTTTATTCACATATACTAACTGGTTGGTTAAAGTAAAAAGTTAAAGTAAAATTATTAAAATTCATAAAAAGGAATCAAAGTAAAATAAAACAGAGTTTAATTTTTGAATTAAAAACATAAATATGGTTAAATCCAATTTTTATGTCTAGTTTACAGCAGTAAGAGAGCAACTACAGTAACACAAGTTGTAAAGGATTTTATGTAGCATAATTTTAAATATCATAACTTGCTAGGATGACTAACAGGTAAGTTCAAACATCAGCATTAAACACCTAAAGTTGGCCTTTCCAGTCCTGGTTTTGAGTTATTTGATGTTATGGCCATTACTTAATTTCATATTGAATAATTTGTACTTCAAAAAAGGAATCATATTAAAAAAATGTATAATTAACTTAAAAACTTAGATAGCATTAAAAAGGTTAATGGCCTTTAAGAAACTAAAAAAACATTTGTAATGTGGAGAGTGTCACCATCCCCAATAACACTGTCCAATGTTATGCATAGCATAGTTTGGACAACTTCCTCTTTCCGATCCTTACGAAATAAAGACGGCCAAAGTCCAGAAGATAATTTTATTTGGAAAACCTTATTTTTATGTTGCTCATTCCAAATCAATTGTCAACTGGCACGGAGTCGTGCCTTGAATACAGGACCATAGTCCATGTATAAAACAGGCACAGCAGTCACAGTGCCAGAGCAGACAGATTTAGCTGAGGTGTCAGCAAGCTCATTCCCTCAAATACCAATGTGGCCTGGCATCCAATAAAACTGGATAGAAGTATATGTTAAAGAGAAATTGGCCAGTCGGTTTTGAACATTGGTGAGAACAGGGTGAGAATAAACATGAAGAGATTTCAGGGTCAGTATAAATTTGAATACAGCTTAGTTTCTATGTGATCCAGGGCAAGAGAAATGGCATACAGTTCAGTAATGAACACAAAAACTGTAGAGGGGATTCTGTGCATAACCACTGAACCACAACAAACCATGGCACAGCCCAAAGGGTCACCTGATTTCAAACCATCCATATAAATGGGAATGGAAGGATGGTTCGAAAGATGGTACTTCCAATTGGGAGTATCTGCTTTTCCCAGATGACTTAAAGAAAGGTCACACTTGGGGATTGTAATAAGCCATGGTGGGATGGGATGGCCAATTGATACAGCAGTGTTATCCAAGGACAGACCTAATTCATCCAACTGCACCTGAATACAATGGCCAAAAGGAACAATGGCAGAATGCCTGTTCTGCCCACAAAAAAAACAACATAACTTCAGGTGGGATGTTGTGGTAAGCTTTGAAACTTTAAAGCATACAGTAAACTGTCTTAGTTGCAAATGGCAGAGGTGTAGTGGAGGTTCATAAGACTCTGTGTACAAGCTCTGGACTGGGGAAGTGCATAAAGCCTTGGTGCAGAGCAGAAGTCCCTGATGATGAATAGGGTCCAGTTTCTTTAAGGCCTATATCCTGGCAGAGCCATAGACCAGTGATCCATAGTCTAGTTCTGATCGAATAAGAGCACAGTATATCTTTAGCACAGAACATCGAGCTGTTCCCCAAGTGCTGGAACAGAGGACATAGAGGATGTTCAGTGCTTTTGTACATTTGATTCATAGCTACTTGATGTGTGGTATAAAGGTCAGCTTATGGTAAAAAATAAATGCCAAGAACTTTGCCTCAGGGATCACAGGTGGCACAACTTCACAACTTAGGGTGAATATCCCGTTGGCAGCAAAAGTGCATGCAAATGGTTTTAGAGAGAGAGAGAAGTTAAAGCAGTTTGCTGTGGTCCACTTCAGTAAACGATTAGCGTCAGTCCGTAGCTGCCGCTCAGTATAACTAATATTCGACGACTGACATGAGATGTAAAAGTTATTGACGTATAGCCCATTTGTAACTGTAAGAGGGAGTTGTTCAGTGGAGGTATTAATCTTTATACTGAAAAGTGACACTCAAAACACAGACCTGAGGGACTCCAATTTCCTGCAGAAAAGAATGGGAAAGTGTCGAGCCCACATTAACTTATAATCGCCTGTCCATTAAAAATTTTTTAATAAAAATGGGCAAATGCCCATGTTATCCATATAAGTGGAGGTCTCACACAATACCATACCTCCACGTCGTATTATGAACCTTCTCAAGGTCAAAGAATATTGATACAATATGTTGTCATTCAAGAAAGGCTTCTCTGATTGATGTTTCAAGTCGATTCAGGTGGTCCATGGTGGAGCACTGTCATCAGAACCCACACTGGGTGAGTGATAGGAGGTTGTTTGATTCCAGAAACCAAAGATGAGCATTAACCATCCTCTCTAAGGTCTAACAGAAACAGCTTGTCAAAGCAACTGAATGGTTTAAAGGAATCTTAGAATCCTTTCCAGGCTTAGAGAAGGGTAGGACAATAGCCTGGCACCAGACATGAGGAAAACACCCTCCTGCCAGATATGGTTAAAAACAATCAGAAAAATAACAAGAGAAGCAGTAGATAGATAGTGCAGCATCTCATAGTGTATATCATCAGGTCTGACTGATGTACTGCCAGACCAATAAGGGGCCAGTTTGAGTTCCACCAGTGTCAAGAGGAGATTGATAGAAACAATAAGCTCAAAAGGAAAAAGGTGATCGCTCTGCCCGAGTATTGTTGGCCAAGAAGATGGAGGAAGAAGCAGAGGTGCTACATACCTGGTAAAAGCTTTCACCTAGAGTATCAGTGATGCTCTGGGTGTCAGCTACTTCCTGGCCATCAGAGAGCAAAATCAGGAGGGGGAAAGAATTATATTTCCCACTGACTTTTTCAATCTTGTCTCATATGACTTTGGACCTGGTGGTAGAAAAGATGCTGGTTGTGAACTTAATCCAGGATTCCTTCTGGCTTTGATGTCTTGCTTGCAGAGCATGTGCAAGGGCCTGCTGGAAAGCAATGCAGATCGAGAGTGTGAGATATCTAAAACAAGTATCTCCCAGTCCTGTTTGTGAGCCTTCCGTGCCATGTGGCAAGCAAGATTCCACCACAGACAAGGATAGTGTAGAGGTTTTAGGAATACACTGAGCTGCCTGTATAATAGACAGTCAGTCACTGCTGCCATGCAATCATCTATCGATGGCTTACAGATGATGACAGAGTCAAATTCTACGAAAGCAGTGAAAGAGGGCCAGTTGGTTTGATTTAGCTTCCACTGGGGCATGAAGAGTAGAACAGTGAAGGGGAACAAACTGAGAGATCAATAGCAGTAAAGAACTGACTAGATGCATGAAAATGAGTATAAAAACCAGTATTGAAAAGAGAAAGGTTGTGATCTTAGAGCATACACTCTATGGAGTGACCTTTCCCATCAATATCAGTACCTCCCCAGAGGGGATTATGTCCATTAATGTCCCCCAGGATTAAAAAGGGAAATGGCAACTGTTCAGCAAAAGCATCAAGATCTGATTGATCATAGGTCTCCTCAGGAGAAGGTAGAGAGAACAAACTGTGATGGTACGACCCAAGAAAACATGGATGGCTACAGGCTCCAAGGGTGTGTTTAGTAGCAAAGACAGGTTAGGCACATGCTGATCAACCAATAGCATTACCTCTCCATGCACCCATCCATCACACAACCTGTCATTTCTGTACAAAGCAAACTGCCAAAAGTTGACTATACCAGCAGGTTTCAGAAATGTTTCCTGTGAGGAAAGACACAGAGGATGGAATGAAGCAATCAGTGCCATGATGTCATCCAGATCAGAACATAAACCTCAACAGTTTCATTGTATCAAAGTGGCCATTTTTATTTATGTTTTCAACCATGTCTTTTTTTTCTTTATTTTCTCTATTCCAGGAAGGTCTGTCAACATCTATGGATCCTGCCTTGGGTCAATTGGGCAGGTCTCTGTCGTTGGAAGAAGATTCCAGTGACTGAGGATATGAACAAATGGTCATTTTGCATCTTGGGGTGGGAGAAGAAAATGTACCCAAGGAAATGCCTGTACCTGGAACCAACTGAAGGGGATCTTGGGGTTTGTTGGAATGTATGTTAGAAACAGAGATGGGTGTTGATGTTAATTCATCAACTTTTTTAACCAGGGAGGTCAAAAGACTTTTCATTTATTTTAAGAACGATTCTTTTCAAGGCACAGAGAGATCTGTCTGCACTACCACTGTAGTAGTGTAATGAAGTGCAGCAGCATACGTCCAAGATGATGTGGTGGACAGCAACTTTCGAGTCTCAGGGTATGTAATTTTTTGAATCGTTTTCAAATACTGCACCTCTTTTTCTTCCAACCATTTAGGGCAAGAACAAAAGTACGATGGGTGAGAGCCATTGCAATTAATCCAATGAGGGTCCATTTCACTCTCATAGGCATTGTGGTCCTTGCCACCACAATGAGCACACATCAAGGAATCACAACACGCCATCTTCAAGTAACCAAACTGCTAACACTGGAAACATCCAAGAGAATTTGGAATGTATGGCAATACCTTGCAATTAAGATAACCTGCCTTGATGGTGGCAGGTGAACGTGATGATGTAAATGTCAAAATGAGGACATTGGTCAGCATCATAGTTCCATCTTTGCGAGTGGAGATACGCTTTACTGCAGAAATTCCTTGGGTTGAGAATCCAGTGAGAGTATCTGACTCAGGGATGTTCTTCAAACATGTTCTAGACTAGCATTGTCTTTGAGTTTAGCAAGCTTATGGTCCCTACTTTCATCAGATGGTGGTGGTAGTTTTAATCTCTATGAAGGAGTATCTCAGTTTCTTTACATTAACATAAATGTGATTATCAGTGGAAGTAGTAACTTAATGAATACAGTTATCTTACTGAACATTAGCATCAGTACTACCTAAATCAAAAATATCATGGTCAATATTTTTGTACATAAACAAGTATCTGTTTTACTAAAAAAATAACTTGTTAGAATAAAGATAATAACAGATAAAATATAAACTTTTATATTTTTGTAGGTTTTGGAGGTTATACAAAAGAAATTTAATATTTCTTGGAAAAAAGAAAATTTCTAATCTTCAATCTAAAACTTACTTTACTCTTGGACTAATAAAAAAAGATTCAATATTTTCAGGGAGAAATCTTTAGAAAAATACCTTATTGAAAATTATTTTTTGTGTGCAAATGACATGTAATATTCATTAACACTCCTACGAAAAGTGGGGCCTAATAGGCCCCAGAGCAACTTGAAAGGTTATTAATATTAGGCTAATAATTTTGTATTTAAATGAAATTGCCATTTAAATCCATTAATGAATGGATTAACGAGATTCCCACTGACCCTATCTACTATCTAGCGAAACTACAGCCAAGGGAACAGGCTTGGAGAAATCAGGACTAGAAATGTCTTTTCGTAGGAGTGTTAAACATCTGCCACATTTTATGAGGAAACACATATAAAAATGTTATAGTACAAAAATTACAACAAGTCCGAATTGGTGACCAGGTGAATTAATTTAATGAACCCATGTTGAAAAAGTTAGAAACAAATCAAAGATATATACAACTGTTTGTAACACTGTTGGTTACCACAACTGTATCCAGAACTTCAAATAATTGTCTCTTTTTCATCAAAGACCACAAAGGCTGGTTCAGTTACTTTAGAACAAATTTACAAAACAAATTATTCTTCTCTAGTCTGTTTTTACAAAATAATATGTGGTAACTTCACTTTAATAACTGCCTCTATATACTCTTTATCACTAAATTCATGATTGTGCAGTCTAAAACTATCCCTAAATAAATTTTTGACATATATTTATATTCTAACAAAAGTTTAGAACATTCAATGCAACACTAGATATTTTGATGCAATAATACTCAATTAAACCAATGACAAATGTAAAAACTTTTACTAAGTGATGCAATGATCTCATAGTAGTAAACAACAGCTAATCCTTCACAATGAACTACACAATGTACAATTTGTAAAGTTATTTGAAAAACCTGCCATAAAGTATTGCTTCTCAAAATAACCAAATCAAATATGACATCTTTTTGATACAAATTATGATATCATAAATCTTGTATTAAACTTACTTAAACTGAAACATTTGCATATATCTAACAATAACAAAAACCCCTCTTCAAGAAAATTTTTTTCCAAATAAATATTTTGTACTATATACGGAGAATGTACTCAGTGTATGTTCAGAATCTACTCATACAATCTTCATCAACATTTACAGTCTCCATAATGGTTTCATTGCAGAAATTGTACAACACCCACCTCATGATTCTTATACTGTCACTTTAGCATCTCTGGATGCATGCAAGAAGCTAATGGTTTCTTTAGATGAGGAACTGTTTCCTTATTTCATGTAAAGGTAGTTCTGGAACTTCTTAATGGAAAATATGGTGGTCATTTTCTTAAAATACAAATATAAGAAAAGTTGTTGGTAATTGTTAAACCTATTCTTTAATTTCAATGTATTTGTCACCCATACAGTTTACTGTATATACTTGTATCTGTTACAGCCACACCTGCAACATTCATCTGTGCTTCAACCACTGCTCCCATGAGGTCTTCTTCCCATTGAAAGTACTGCTTCAACAGATTAGCATGGTAAATCTTAGTTTTCACACCATTTTCATCTTATAGTCCATTCCATTGACCACTTCCTGCAATTTAAAAGGTCTTCTCCAACTTAGGGTAAGTTTGTTGTTATTTGTGGGTAGCAGAAATAAGACCTTCTGCCTGACTTTGAAGCATCAGTCCTTGACCTTATAGTTATAGAAGTGCCTCTGACTACCTTGAGCTGCATTCAAGCTTTTTTGAGCAAGTTAGCAAATTTCCTCCAGTCAGTTCATAAGGTTTAACACTTACTGGTATGGTTTCCTGATATATATCTCTTTCTCCTATCCATAGTTCTTTCAATATCTGCACTGCATCTTGTATGACTCTTCTGTAAAGTAACTGAAAGGGTGAAAATTCTGTACTTGTTTGTGGAACTTCCAAGGGAGTAAATAATATTGGCTGCAGGTACCTGTTACTGTCACATGGTCGCTTTCATGGTACATCTTATTCAGCATGCTCTTTAAAAATCTATTGACTCTCTCACAGCATCCATTACACCTGGGATTGTATGGGGTGGAAAAGAACTATCTAGTGTTGATATGTCTGCACACCTCTACTACTAGTTTTGACGTGAAATGGGACCATCTCTCATTTGAGACTTCATTTAGAAAGCCTCCTCTGCAAAATTCTTCCAAAAGGGCTTCTGCTACTCTCTCTATCTCCATCTTTTACATTACTATAGCATATTGGTAAAGTGTTGCACAGTTTACTGCTGTCAATATGTACCAGTTGTCCTTGTTGGATACAGATGATAGTAGTCCAATTAAGTCCACAAACGTTCTGCTGAATGGTTCTTGTATGAGATGCTTCTCATGCAGTAGCACTTTGGCTACCTTCCCTCTAAGTATTGTCCTTTGGCAGTTGTCACATCACCTGTAGAATCTGGTCACAAACTGTTAGTTTTTGTAAGACCACATTCTTTATAGTAGATGCCTATGACTGGCAATACATTTCAACTATAAACAAACAGCAACATAATCCACTTGTTTTAAAATAATATGTATAAAACAAATCAAACATACATACAAATGTTTGCAACAACATTGGTTACCACAGTTTTATCAAGAGCCTTAAACAACTGTCTCTATTTTTCATCAACTTCTACACAGGCTAGATCAGTTACTTTAGAAAAAATTAACAAAATGAATTATTCTTCTTTACTCTGTTATTACGGGCCTGGCATGGCCTAGCGCGCGTAAGGCGTGCGACTCGTAATCAGAGGGTCGCGGGGTTCGCACCAGCATCATGCCAAATATGCTCGCCCTCCCAGCTGTGGGGGCATTATAATGTGATGGTCAATCCCACTATTCGTTGGTAAAAGAGTAGCCCAAGAGTTGGAATGGGTGGTGATGACTAGCTGCTTTCCCTCTAGTCTTACACTGCTAAATTAGGGACGGCTCGGTGCAGTGGGCTAACAACCTACTCACGTAAATACTTGTTGAAGAATCTGCAAGCGATTGCGGCCCTATGTTCCTAGATGGAATCTAATGGTGATAACTAACTAACTAACTAACTCTGTTATTACAGTACAGTCTAAGATAATTTCACTTTAATAACTGCTACTATAAACTCTTTATGAATGAACTCATGATCACACAATCTAAAATTAGCACTAAATAATGATTTTTCAACTCATATTTATACCCAATAAAAGTATAGAACAGTTCATGCAACACTAGTTACTCTGATGCAATAATAATCAATTAAATCAATGAGAAACTTAGAAACTTTTAATTACATGATGCAATAATCTTGCTATTGTGAACAATGGCTAATTCAATGCAATTGAACTATGCAACATATGATTTGTAATCAGTTAGTACATTGTTTAAACAAAAAATCAAAATTTACAATGAACTAATTAAAAGTGTCATTAATTAATCAACAACTTTACACTAACTACTCTAGTATAGCTAGTGTTTTCACAGTGTTCAAATTGTATGTCATACGCTCACAAATATCATAGTCACTTGAGTTAACTGCTCATCAACTGACATTAATTTGCCATACAAGGGTTCAGCCATTTTAATTATATTTTTAGCTGCACATAATCACAAATTATACACTACAACTTTTAATGCTAGATGTTTATTTTCAAGAAATATAACAAGTTTTTACTAATTATTACAAGTTTTTTGTATGAAAATAATTTTTTTTAACTTAAGTGTTTTTACTAAAAACATGCCTGTGGATTTACAGAGTCAGAGTCTGACTAGTTTGAATGAAAGGCAAATTTAATGTTAAGGTTAAAAATATTTTTTATTTTACAATTTAAATATTTCATTTGCATAACTTGTAGAACCACCTGCATGAACATCAAACATTTTTTCTTGTAAAACTTTATATTTTATGTTATTTTTCCTACCTTACAACTGTTTGACTGACCTTATAAATACTAAAAATATATAAAATAAAATAAACTACTCCCTTTTTTTAGAATGACTGCAAATTGTTAGACAATACACACTATTTGTGCTTAAAGACACAGCTAATGTAATTCAAATTTTCCAGTAATTTACATTTATTGCTTTACTGCTAGTTTGATTAGTTCCAAAACAAATTGTTACAATGGGGAAACTGTGTAAAAATAGCATAGAATTATCAACTTGCAGTCAAATTATATCATGCTGTATACGTGAAATAAGCTCATGATACAGATTTTTTAAATTAATTTTTCTCATCTAACATAATAGATTTCTATTTTTATATTTTAGTTACTTTTGTACAAAGAGTAAAAAATATACATAAAAAAGAAATCCATTAAGTACTTACATGTAAGTCTTGTACATTTTTGCTCTTGAAGTCTTGATGAAAGTTAACCCCATTTTCTTACAGAGATGTTATTACATCTTTATTTAATGTTTACTTATTTTAATTATGCAATTTAGAACCTAAAATATTACCAAGAAACAAAAAGAAACAATGTTCTAAAACTGTTATAATTCAACTGACATTCTAACTGAGAATCTAAGTCTTTTCCTTACCTGGTTGGGATAATTTAGACAATAGTAAACTATGTAATCGACTCAAGCTAACTGTGAGAATAAGATAACCTCATAAAAAGAGAAGTAAATTATATTTTCTTCCTATTTGTTATAAATAATCCAATAACAAATCTCAGGGAGAATTATCCAATTTTTTTTAAAAGACAGCATTTGCTTGGAGAGGCATGACATACAAGTTTCAGTTTATGGCATATAACTCAATAAAACAAAATGAATTACAAGTTTTAATTTTATCCTGTATATAAATAATGTATAATGTGTAAGAAATTCTAAAATGCACAATTCAGAAAAAAGAAGTGTCACATAACACATAAAAGAAAAGATTGTGAATTTATTTAAATATTTCCTTTTGTTAATAAAAACTACAACATACACTGGAATTTAAATTATAAACTATATTTTTATCCAGAATTAACTGACATATACTGTTAATAATGTAGTTTAATTAAATTTGAATGTAGCTCTGTATACAGATTATGATAGGTGCACACTGATCTGGCTGTATCTATACAGCTAAAACTCCTCCTAGTAAATGTCTACTATTAAATAAAAAACATAACCTATAACAATACTGCTTGCCATTAATGCTATATCACCTGCATACAATGATCTATTGGCCACTGGACTTGAAAAATTAATCATCTATGTGTTTTGAATAGAAATGGAAAATTAAGTGAAATAATCTAATCAGTGATACATGCAGCAAATACGGGTCAGTACAGCAATATACAATTAAAACTTCATATCATAGCCATCACAAAATATCCCAAAGAAAAGATCCCAAATATATCCCAAATCCTTTACTTCAATAACTTTAGACTATTATCTTTAATTATTGGTTTCTGAAAAATAAGAAAGGAAATAAAATATTGATAAACAAACCTTTCCACTCCAAGTTCTTGGTCAACATTTTTTCCAATGCTGACAGTTTTATTATCGCAAGTGGTGCGCCGTGGAATTCCACTAGGAAGATGTTTTCCTGGAGTGATTGTAGAGGGCTTCCTGACAGAAATATAACATCTAGAAGAGCTAGCTGTTGTTCTTGGAGAGTTGGAAGTCGATGTATTTGAGACTGCTGCTGTACAAACATTGTAACAGAAGACATGATATATGATATAAAAATCTGTTGCACTCTAATATCACAACACTTTAAAGTTAACACATAATTTTCCAATTTCAATTGTACACTGACTAACCTTGTAATCACAAACTATCAGTGTTTCCATACTATAATTATTATGTTTTATATACCATAAAAAATTTGGCAGAATTTTAGTGAACGTTATGTCTTTTGAACCCCTAAAAATACGTTTTTTATTTAGTGTTTCTACTAAAGGTTTATCCATGAATAAATGAAATAAGAGTCAATATTAGACACTTTTTAAATCTAAAACATCCTAAAATAAATAACATTTTTATTCAGTCAAACTTTCTATTTTACTTGTTGTTTTCTCTATCCTAACTCTATACAAACTTGGCCAATTTGATCAACATTGTAACTGCAATATAAAAATATGGAACAAATAAGATATTTAGGATAAACAGTTGTAGTTTTCTGCAGTTTTTCTAGAAGGATTTGTTCCATATTTTTATATTGTAACTGCAATATAAAAATATGGAACAAATCCTTCTAGAAAAACTGCAGAAAACTACAACTGTTTATCCTAAATATCTTAAGGCATGTAATATTCTGCATATGTTTCTACTTAATTTTATGGTTTTATTGCTTTTCAAACCCTGCCTATTTAATAATCCTGGAATACAAGCTGTAAATCACTTGGCAAAAGCATAAAATACCTTGTGAAGAGCTTCTATTACTATTAGTTTTACATTATTATATATATTCCAACCTTTTCTAACCTAACAAGTTTCAACTTTTATGTTTTAGCTACTTTTATAACAATAAAAAATGCATGTGAAAATACGAAATAAATTACCTATCTTTAAAATTGTGATTTCTGCTACTGTTGCCAATTAATTTTAAGCCTACTTTTTTATTATGATGATCTCTTACAGTGAATAATTTTTATATTTTTAACTAATGTACCTAAAAACAAAGAACAATAGTCCTTACAGAGTAAATACATTTCTACAAATATTATAATTTAACTGGCCTTCTAATTAAGACAAACAGTACTTAAAATAATTCTCTTTCCTTAATTAACAGCATAACGTTAATATGACATACAATCCTAAATATACAAAACAATATAATGTTCAATCTAGTCTATTTCTAAAGCCATATAAATAAATACAAATACAAAGAATGAATGAATGAAAACACTTTTATTAGGTACAAATAAATTGTGAATAGTACAAAAATTATAATTTTCCTGTAACGAAAATGCATTTCCAATAAGTACTTCTGTCACAAGTTATGCTATTCCCATTCACTGCTGCCCTCTATATGCAAACCTTTCACTCAACCCCCTTTTGAAATTGCAAAATTCTAGAATATCTCTCATGCATATAGAAGCATGACATGCTCACATGATGCAAGTGACTCCCTTCTACAATTCTCTACCAAAGTATCAATTCAAAGTTTGGCAGATCTCAGCACTGGAAAAGTTGGATGAAAGGATGGAAAGTGTGAATTGAGGAAATGCATTTTCACTATAGGAAACTTATGACTTCCAGTACAGTACTCTTTGCCCATTTGTCGAATGTGTAGACTATACAGTCAGAAAATTAGAGAAGCAGATATAAGTGAGAAAGAATGTGGCAAGAAAGTGGTCTTAGCCAGAGAAAGATATTGTAACTCAATCCCACAATGATAAAGGCAGGTGTATAAAGATGCACCTCTGGCTGTAGAGTGGTTGGGGTATGGCAGACTACACTAAGTAAGTCAACTACATCCAAAAACTCCTTGTAGGGTACTGATGCCCAAGCAAGGGTAGAATAAGGGTCATACCATTTTCACCTCTAATCCATGAATCAGGGATTAGGAAAAACTATAAGTCCTGGGTATAACATGAGGATTAGCTTTCAGCTGTCAATTTGAGAACTTAATATCTAGTTTCAGAGGATGCCTACTGCATGGTACCAACTCCCCCAACCGTGGCATAGGCTGGGACTATCCAAATGGGAATAACATTTCCATAAGAGAAGAATGAGAAATAGTCAAAGAGATAACCATAACACAGATAGAGGAGATCAAGGGAGAAAGACAGAGAACCCAATCCTATGTGTGGACTTGTGTTGATTGGTTCTCTCTAATCTAAAACTTCCTCATGGGGTACTGAGGAGGTTGCATGATGGATGGATGAAGACTCCCTTTCAATGGGATGAATTGTATTCTGATGTCTCACTGTTAATAAGTCAACTACAATCCAAAACTCAGTCACTAATGACCAAAATCCATAAGAGTGCAGGAAAAGAGAATTATACCATCTTCACTTTATGTTTAGCAGACCAGAGTTAACTTCATACCACAATTTATGACAGAGACACATGACAGCAATATGATAAATTGTTTGACTGATACAGAAACCCAACATTCAAACAACTGATATAGTAAAGGAGTTTCTATAATGTAAACTATCTTACTCTAAACCAATCCAACACAAATCACTCCCAGTGCAAGAACATACTCAGAATAAAAAAGTCATCAGGGTATAGTATAAGAGAAAGAACCATATTAATCTGCAAGCTTCACCACCATGGTCCACAACAAAAGAGGAAGAAACAAGAGTGTAAATGATCAAAGAAATAAACACCTGTGTGTGTGTGTGGTGGTGGGGGGGGGTAAAATAAGAAGTCCCAATCAACAGAGTGAGCAGAAATTCTGACTGCTTGCTCTACATCTACAACATTTATTAGGAAATCGCTTACAGAGATGGAGCATCTGACTGAAGGACACCTAGTCACTTACATCATTCCCTTATTCTCAACTGAATGGTTTTATAATTATCTGTATCTTACATCATTATCACATTCAGGAGAATGTCTTCATGGTCCACCACCTCAATGATTCAAAACTGGAAAAGGATAAGGGCTGCTATACTTTAGTGGAAGAAAAAATGAGCAAGGGGACATAATGGAGAGTCTAGAGAAACACCAGAGACAGTGCAGTGAGAGGCCATGAAAACCCTATTTTGTAAAGCAGACCATTGTCGATTTATTTGATCTAAGGAATGGTACAAATGGACAACTATCTCCTGCTGCTTTACCAACGAACTCTATGAGTTAGTACAGTCCAAAAAAGTCATATGAATGAAACAAATACACCTTGATGCAAATCTATGTGAAATATTCTGGAACACCCCATCTAAACCATTTGGCAGGCATAAAAATTATAATTGTTAAGTCATCATGGCCTTACAATGCAGATTTAACTGATCTGAGTAAACCTGGACAGGCACCACTTGTCACAAAGCAAGATCCATTAAAGAAAAAAAGGGACATGGCCCTGAAAAATAAATTATATATATATATATATATATATATACACACACACACACACACAAATGCATCTTATCCAGCCACAGTCTCAGGTGGAAGACAGTGCCCAGATGAGAAAAGTCACCAGAAGTAGATAATGGAAGATAAACTTATGAGATATAGTCTTAGTGATCAACAGAAGTATCCAAATGAGGGTTGGATGAGGGCTCCCAAGTCAAAGGGGTGAATTTCATTCTTATGTCTCACTGTTGGTGAATCAACTACAATCCAAAACTTGCAAGGATATTGTAACTCGATCCCACAATGAGAAGGCTGGATGAATAAAAATGCACCCCTGTGTGTGGAGTGGCTGGGTTGTGGTGGAACATACTGAGTGAACTACATCCAAAACCTCCTTGCAGGATACTGAGATCCAAATATCTATTGGATATATTTGGAATGTGTAGCAATACAAATACCCACTTGATGCTAAATCACAGAAGTTATCCCCAAAAAAAACAACAACAATCAGAAAGTGAAACAGGTAAAATAACAGGTGCTTTAACCAAAGTGAAAACACCAGAAATTTATTACAAAGAAAACAGAAGACAAGGAATAAATGCCCAATCTAATCTTAAGCCAAATCCACAGAATAAAAGAGGAAGAAAAAAGTCACAAACCTGATTGGTGGCATGGAATGAAATAGCTGGAAAAGAAACTAATGAAAAGAAGCCTTGAAGGTAGCAAAGCAACCCAGAACAGGTGCAGGACAGAGCAAATCAACCAGATCTGACTGAGATTGAAGGTGGAAGATAGAAGGAAATGAAAATGAAGAAAAAAGAACATTCCCCATGAGCCACCAAAGTGGAGGGTGGGAAAAATTGATGAAAAACAAAAAGGACAAATTAAGGTGAAGCAACTGAAAAAACTAAATCTGTGTCAGCTAGGAAGGACCACTCACAAAGACCTACACAGAGTAGCAAAGACAAATGAAATACCCCCAGGGAAAGTGGTAAATGAGATGAGAAAATAAATTTATAAATAGGTCCAACCCCTGTCTGAATACATCAATAAACAATACAAGTGAATAAGTCACCAGAGTCAAAGACTTATAGATCTGAAACAACCCTCAAGGGCAAGGAACAAAAGTAGTACCCAACCCCTTGGTAAATAAACTTAAGACAGCACCACAAGGGATGAAAAACAGGAATGCTAGCTTCAGAATACAAAACATCAACCATGTGTATCCTCAGGTTTGGAGAAGGGACCCACCATGGTGCGATAACAAACAATGCAGGGAAAAAGGAAAGAAGTAAATGAAATGGAACAGATCAATTAGAACTGAGAATATGTGACAAAGGGAGGAATGCTCAGATGTATTACAAGCACATAACAGGAAAGTGCCAGATATGGAACATGAGTAGAGATTGCAATGGCTAAAGAGACAAACTAGTAACTAAAAAAGAAAAAAATATCATATGTAGCAATACAGATACCCAACATAATTTTAAATCACAGGAGTAACTCCCCCTCACCCCCAAAAAAAAAAGACCAGTGGAGGAAAAGAGCTTCCCATAAATCCCAATAAGAACTAGAAAGGAAATAAACTTGAAACAAGACAGTGTCCCACCTTAGAAGACTCCAAAAGCAAAGAAGCCATATTTCTAGGGAAGGAGCCAAAGATGACAATCACCCCAACATGACAGTAAGGAGGAGGAAGGTAGCCCAAAAAATTTCTCAAAAAAATAGACAGAGTGCTTCAGAAGTGATTTATGGTGGTCAATACCAGTAAAAGAGGCAACAGGGGAAAACAGAAGATGGAAAACTTAAAAAATAAAGGGATCAGATTAACAGATTCAGCCCACCATAGATAAATAGATATTCAAAGTACAGAGAAGCAAGAAAATAAAAAAACAGTCTATCAAACTGTAAGCTGCTAGGGAAAAATTAATCAAAGCCAATGGAGAGTGATGCATGCCAACACCATCTCTGAAAAGAAAAACAAAAAGGCCCAGGATGAACTGAAAATAAAAATGTCTGGAAAAGGAGTAAAAAAGAACTGTAAAATGTATATAAAAAGAACTGCAGTAGGCCTAGTGCCAAACATACTCTGCAGTAGAGGCCTTGAAAGGCCAATTCATAATCAGGTGAAGGAAAACTGTCAAAATAAATGTTGTCCTAAATAAGTTCAGAAGCTTGAAAAAGAAGGTGAACAACAGTGGGAGAAGGTTGGGCAGACCTCAGACCCAGGGATCATGAAAAGCAAAACTTATTGCAAGAAATATAAATATAATTAATTAAGAAAACGAAAATGTCATTGTATTGTAAAATTAAGAAAGTGCATACCAAAAATAAAAAATTTAGTGAATGGTATTTGTTGAAGAAACAACATGTTTAACCTCATTTATGACTTACCAGTAACATGTATGACAAGTGAGCCTACAATTATAAAGACACATTGTAAGCCTAAACTTATATTATAGTAGAAAAGGACATTATTATCTCTTTCAATACAGGGCCAGTCTACACGACTGACCACATGACCACTTAGCACTCGTTTAAAGTTTTTCTAGATTTAATACTTCTAACTTACAATATAGTGTGTATATTTTCACAAAACTTGACAGTATTACATGTAATAATACAATTCTTTAACAAACAAAAAATCATATTTTTGTGAAGCATATCTGATAAAATAAAATAAAGATTTGTCCATAAATATCTTATTTGTTTTCAATAGCACATGTGCAAAGTCATTTTCATGTTAAAATTAGAAATACTATGCCTTATCTCAAAAATTTCAAACTTCTTATGTGTAATCTCCAAGACCTCTTAAATACATTTCAAATGTTTTTTTCAGTAAAACATGATAGTTTATATATAATTTTTTCTAAAATAACTCAAAATTGGAATGGTAAATCTGACCAACCTCATACTAAAAAAATAAATTACCATTTTTGCCTATCTATAATGACTTCATATCGTAATATAAAATTATATTCATTTATCCTAATTATCTCTAAGTTCATAACAGCATACATCTATTTATAATTAAATTTTATTGTTTGTTATTTTGTTGTTTTTTAAATTTTGCACAAAACTACTCAAGGGCTATCTGCACTAGCCATCCCTAATTTAGAAGTGTAAGACTAGAGGGAAGGCAGCTAGTCATCAACACCCACCGCCTACTCTTGAACTACTCTTTTACCAATGAATGGTGGAATTGACTGCACATTATAACATCCCATGTCTGAAAGGGCAAGCATGTTTGGTGCAATGGGGATTTGAATCCAAGATCCTTGGATTACGAGTCAAGTGCTTTAACCCACCTGGCCATACCAGGTCCATTTTGTTTTGTTGTCCTTCCAACCATGACCAATCACTGTTCACGAGCTTATAAGTTGCAAACCACTTGGGAAATGGGTAGCTCACATTACACTATTGAATTACATTACCCATGAACTACTACAATTAGAGCAAGTAGCTCACATGTGTGCCTTGTAAAACATTTTTAACATTTTTATTTTATTATTATTATTGTTATTATTATTTATTTTATTTAATCTAATCTTAAATAACTTAGAAATATCCTCATTTTTATATCATAGCTTGTTTTATAACCATACATAAAAAATAAACTTGAAAATCATAAAATACTTATCAAATTTTCCTTTTCCTTGCTCTTGGTTGCTGAAGATACTTAACCTTAATTTTTTTTCTACTCATAGTATTGCAATTAATAATTTCTATTTAATAATGCTATAAACAATATAGACTAATAATGTGCAAAATGTAGACAAATTCCTTTACCTATTCAAAAATTTTCTTGCTTTCTAACTCTGTAACAAGAATTATTATAAATTCATATAAGCTAGCCATTAACTTTCTTACAGGAAGGCTGTTGGTGTTCTTAGTGAAACTGACATATAACTGTTCAGAATATAATACTATATAGAACAAATATTCTGATAAACAAAAACTTTGAGTCCCTATTAGTTACAAGTAATGTATAATTAAATGCAAGAGTGAACTATTAACAAATTATGAAAGAAAGAACATGACATATGAGTGTGGCAGGAGAAGTCTGAAAAATAAGCTTTGGTGAAAAATCAAAAAAAGGGAAGAGCAATAAATGTACTTAAAACAGGTAAAGTCAAGTGGAAAAAACAGAAAATATCTCCATTTCATATGATATTTTAAATTAAAAGAAGAGAGCAAGAACAAAAAATTGTCTTCAGTGATGTCGAGAAACCCACTTGTTGAGAAATTTATATGCCAAACGAGCCGTTTGGCTCGTTTATATACAACCCAAACGAGCCGTTTTTGCATATAAAAAATTGTCTTGATGATAGTACTGCCAAATAAGAAGTGAAAGTTCAGTAGAATCGAATAGAAGGAGTCATGTGTCAGGAGAGTTTATCACACTCATATTAATGAAAGGTTTTTGCATGATTATTTGCATGTGAGGTGCAGTTGAGCCATGTCAATCTTGAGTCGCATGGAATCTCGCACCTTATGGTATGTGCAAAAAAATTGTATACAGAGAGCAGCACCAAATGTGAATAGCTATCTAAGTGAGTTGAGGTAATGTACCATATTGAAATCCAATGTACTTTTGAACCAGATTTCAACTATGTTATGACAGTTTCTACAATATCCTTTGTATGTTCCACTGAAAGATATTCAAATTCCAACCATTAGTGAAGCAGTCAGTCAATTTAGACAAGTTTGTATGTCTATTCAATAATCTTTTCCACTCACACTGAGTTCTCACTTGCAGCATACAGTCAGTATCACCTAACTGTTCACTGTTTTCCATTTTTATTGCAACTGTTGGCAGAATCTGATAACAGATGTCTTTCAACAGCTAGTCAGTGAACTACCATTACTAGACAGGTATCCACAATCATGTCTCTTAAAAAATGAGATCCTTGCTCCCACCTTCCTATTATCTTACAGACTAACTAATAAATAACTAAATGTCTGTGTTTACAGTCTTTATGATCAGTCTATTCTGCATATCAAAATACAAAAAGTGTTTTACAAATATATGCAGGGGAAGAAGCAGCCAATCATTGCACAAATATCCATCAATACTATTTGAAAAGACAGAAACAAACTAAAATTATTTTAAACAATTATTACTGAAAATATTCTTTATTAAAAAATAAAAGGCAAAACCCAATCATATATAAACAAATCTCAACTCGTATCACAGGTCTCTTACCAAGTTTTCCAGTCACAAAATTCTCCACAACAGGTATTGTCGTTTTAATATAATGTTGACCAGAAGAATTAACTGTTGTAACTGCATCTGCATTTCCCACATTCTTTGATTCTGTTGTTTCCACTACAGTTTGTTTCTTGTACAAAGGTGGTCCATCACTTGTTTTTTTAGCATTATGACTGTCTAATAAAATTATTACATTATGTTCTTGAATAACATTTGCTACAAACTGCATAAAACTTTGGAAAACATCCTTGACAATTCTAGAAAAAATTATTTAAAATCAGCATCTGACTACAAAAATGCAACACTTTTATTTAATACTACTACTATAAAATACCAACAATTTTCTGTAAGATTCACAGGTCACCAAATGATTCACAAAACCTTAATATACCATTGAAGCTCCACAACTGCTTTTGTAATAACATCAAGAGGATTCAATATCTTCCCCCTTCATAAAAAAAACAAAGAAACTTATTACAATACCCACCTGTGTGGGTTAAATGGTATGAACACAGTTTTAAACAAGGTACCCCCAGCATCCTAAGAGAACCAGAAACACAAAGCTGAATACCAGAGTTGTGTTTGAGACCCTAAAACCTATTCTTAAACCTCAAGATGCCTGGATGGTTTCCAAGGCCAAAGAGGTGTAAGTATATTGACTCAGGTAGCACTTAACCATCAGGATCCTTTCATCTCATTCATGGATTACCATACACAGCAAACAAATGGATGAATGTCTGGATCCCTGGAAGGTCTCCATACAGCACGATCCTACCATAAGGGAATTAGATGGTTTTTACTTGGTCCACTGACAAAGATAAAAGAACCTATGAATATTTTACCATACTATGACCTAGAGTATGTAGCCTCACCTACAGAGAAGTAGCAATATTCTATTTCAGGACATGTGTATTAATGCTGATGGAAACTGTTAATAATAGAGCTGAGTTTATGATAAATATAAAATTTTAACAGTCCTATTCCATATTAAAATGAATATCCAAAGGCAAAACTTAACCAATTATCTAGACTTGTATTCTCAACACACTTTTAATAGTATACATACATACAGAAAGAAGAATAGATACAATTACAAACCATCACCACATAAGTTCAGCTACCATTTGAGCAATTACTACATCTGGTATATTAATATAAATATGGCTCTAGCATTTGTTAAAGTACCCAGAAAATGAAATAGAAGCATTAAACTAGCTATTAAAAGCAAACTATGAATGTTCCAGTAAAAGGTGAAGGAAAAAACTGCAGTTACAAAGCTAACAGCTGAAAGCTCTGGAGAAACTCAACAGTTGCTGATTGAATAACAATGAGAAACTTTATATTAACCACAGTATTGGGAGTGCAGTTAAAAAAACTATTCATTATCTTAAAAGAAATACAAAAGGACCAAGTGTTCCTTATTTAAGGAAGTACACAGGGGTACTGTTATACACCTATAATTTACCTTGTTAACAATTCTGTGTATGATTTTTTTATATATGTAAAAATGGCCGGTATGGGTAGAGAAAGCACTATGTAGAGGAGCCAACAATGTTTCGACCTTCTTCGGTCATCATCAGGTTCACAAAGAAAGAAAGAGGTAATTGGCTGATAGCTGACCATATGTTTGAAAACAGTTGTGTAATTGAGTGTAGGAATGTAGAGGGCGTGCTTAGATGTTGGATTATATTGATTAATATAGGTATAAAGGTGTTCCTTTGTATTGGTTTAGTTTGGGCTTGAGTTGTTGTATAAGTAAGGCTTCTTTAATTTTGAATTTGTTTATATTGTTTCTTTATTTAGTATTTGAGTGTTTTCTATGGTTACATTGTGTTTATTTGATATGCAGTATTTGAAAATGCGTGAAGGTGACTTTCTGTGTTCTTTGAATCTGGTTTCCATTTTTCTACTTGTTTCTCCAATATAGAAGTTGTGGCAGTTATCACATTGTATTTTATAAATAATGTTGGTGTGGTGTTTGTCAGTGTAGTTTTTACATAGTATAGACCTCAGTTTTGTGCCTGGTTTTTGAATAAATTTGGTATTAACTGGAATTTCATATTTTGTTACTAATTTTTGCCAAATGTTGGTTATTTTTCTACTGATGTCAGGAATATATGGTATGCAGCAGCATATGGTTTCGTGATTTTTAAAATCGTGGGATATATTTATTTTTGTTAATTGATTTTTCTTTTTGTCTAGATGTGTGCGTATAAAGTTTTCTACAGTTTGTGGAAGAATCTTGTTGATGTTTGTGAAGTATTGTTTTATTTTGTCTAATTCATCATTAATTTTGTCTGGTGATTTTTTTATATGTATAGATTTTTTGTTTTCATGTGCTTAAAGGTTTTAATAATAATATCTGATACAAGGATGGTTATATCAGTTTGCTTTCTATATTCTAAATTCTAATTTTGTTTCAGAATTTTGGACACCATGATCAATCTTGCACTCTGATTTACACTTGGAAATTAAATCCCAGATTTTAGCATTCAAAGTTCCTAAACTTAATGTTGACCAGGTTACTCTTGTGTGATTGAATAGTGGGAGTTGACTGTCACTCGTGTAGCACACTTAAGGCTCCTAAGTGAAGAGTTGTGAAAAATTTGGGTTTACTAAATACTAAGTCACATCCAGCCCTATTCTTGTAACAGAACATGTTCCTCAGTAGTCAAGTGGGAAAAAAAACACCACATACAAAAAGACAAAACTGTTTTAATATCAGCAAACTAAAAACACTGTAAAGGCTTAATTCTTTTTACAACTGACTGAAAAACTCCTACTTGTATCAACTATCTGGTATTTACTTTGCAACAAACTTTGAGCAGAATGACATACCATGAACCCACAAAAATCACCAAACTACAAAACTTTACCTCCAATGTCCACATGATTACTGCAACGAGGCTTTGCTGTTGCAGATACACTTCTTTGAACTTTTCCTTGTGACAAAGATTCATTTGTGGAGCTCTCTACCAAGGGACGTAGTACTCGAAGTGACACATTGGATCCCGATCGTGAACCACAAATTTCGTTCTGTGAATAAACAATGATAAGCATATCACAATATTCAATAGGATTGCTTAAGTTATATAACAAAAGACTGTAACTCCTTCATTTTGATTTTTACACAGCTTAAGACTTAGTTAACATATACAAAACAAAACAAACACATCACATAAAGTTTAATTGTGGTAATGCTATATCACAAGAGACAATTAGCTTCACATTTTGATAGTTTTATGAAATTTTACCAAAGTTACACCCTGGTTAGAGAAACTATTTAAAATCATTATATTTCAAAATTGAAGCACAAACTTAAAAAAAATTTCACCCAACTTTTTAGGTAACTGCCTTTCACCAATAAGTTAAACTGTTGCATGCATTATGATAAATTATTGCTTCTATGAAAATGTTTTTATTACATTTAGCATAAACAGTTTTAAAAGAAAACTTTAGATCTCTGATCTAACAAAGACAAAGAAAAGTAGAGTTTACTTAAATATATTTTGAACATTTCAAAAAATTGCATCTTATTGTAACTTTGAATTCAATAATGAAGTGTTTTATCAAACTGACTGAATAACCACAAGATCTAAACTAGCTCATATTCTTGTGAAATATTTACATTACCATGACAAAATTTGGTTCAAATAAAGTTTAGACTCATTAATATCATTATGAATTGAGGTGACCTGCTCTAAGCTTCTGAAACATCCTTGCCCACTTCTCATCACAGAGGGTCCCCTTATTCTAACCCCAATGTTAAGTTCCAATCAGTAAGAATTCTCTATGGTCCAGCACCTCTGTAGGTAAGAGCTGACAAATGGTAAGGATTTCCTGTGCTTCACTCAAAAATGGAGAGAAAATTTCCTGTAGGGAAGACCTGGAGAATATGCCTGCATTCCCATCAGGCACCTGCCACAAAGATCTTTTACTGGAGACAGTGCAATGGATAATTGTTAAAGCCTATTTATGAAAGTCAGCAAGAACTAGCCAGAGAAACAGGCAGATACACAAACTTTGGTGATGGCTTTCAGCATGATATTCTATGAAATAAGTACAGTCTGTGTCAGGCTGTAATTTTATATACAATTACTAGTGGTTATACTAGCTGCCTAGTGGGATCTTAGAGGGACTGTGAAGTGACTAATACAAAATTTTGTTGACAAAATCTGTAAGTCATCTTTAACTCTGATAACAACACTTCATACCCAATAACACCCAAACTGATTATAGTTGTCAAGTCCATTACAACATCAAAGACCATTTAACATATACAGACTTAGAGTTGAAATTAGATAACTTACAATACCCAGATAGGTTAATACAGGTAATGATTTCACATCATTCAAGGCTGGTACCCATTCAACATTAGCAATATCCCACAAACTGACTCCATCTAAAAGCTTAATGTTACAATCACAATGTTGTTTCTCAGATGCTTCTAAAGCATTCTGATCAGAAGTTGTCAGTGGAATACATTTTGTTTTTGATATTTCATCTCAAAAGCAAAAACTTGTGACAAAATTCAAAGTAAAAAATAATAATCAGTCACACTGGTATTTGTCAGCAAGCACATACTTTCTGTACTCCATGTGTAATTGTTACCATATAGGAAAAGACAAGGTATTAAAAAGGAAAGCTGTGAACTTGACAAAATAACTGAATTTAACAAAGTGGACAGTGGCAGATGTTTATCTTCTTACTAGATCAAGTAGCATAGCAAACCTAAAATTTACAGCATCTCAACCACGTTCAATTACTTGTTTACCCAGTATTTATTAACACACATTTTAGTGGCTTAAACCTTTTTTTAAATATTGTGTTAGTGGTAACTGTTCAAACATCTTTGTGCTTTAAAGTTTCAGTTTTTAGCTACTGTAGGGAGATTGAGAAGCAACTGTTTTAATTTTCCAAGTGGATAATACACATAGTTCTATCTTTCTAGCCAGAAAATTAAAAGAAATAATGAACCAAAGTGAATCAATTTTGTGCAACTAATATATATTGTTTTATAACAAAGATGAGTTAAAACTCAAGATAAAAAGTTAATATTATTTCTGCATATTAAATGAAAATTTCCAAAACACTAGATCATAAATGAAAAACGTAATAAACAGTGTGTATTTTGACAAGTGCATTAATTATAAATAAACCCTAATTAAACTTTTGTCCATTTATTGCATGACATGATCAAAGATGTAGCATTAACTTGCTCACCACAGGATCATTCAAATTGATTATACTCATTAGTTTCCATACTATAACTTTTGATACAGTACATTTATCTTCACAAAATCTGGCAGACATTCAGTAAACATTAGAAGTCTTTTGAACATAAAAGTTCAGATTTTTTAATGAAGTATTTTTACAAAAGATTTATCCATATATAAAGAGTTTTTATTTTTACTAGTCCAAGTGAAAGTAATTTTCATGTTAAGACTAAAAATACTTTTCTTTTTCTCTAAAATTTCAAATTTTATTTGCATAACCTCTTAAACCTACTAAATAAATTCCAAATGTTTTTCAGTAAAACTTCATAATTTATCTTTTTTTTTTCCTACCATAACACCTTACAAGATTGGTTAACTTGACTGACTTCATAACCACCAAATAAATCTAAATTACCCTTTTTTTGTTACTAGAATGACTTTAAACTGTAACATGAAACTCATTTGTTTATCCTAAATAGCTTTAAACTCATAACAGTATACATCTATTTATACTTATTTTTTATTGTTTTATTGCCCTTTAAACCATTTCTAACTAATATTCATAGCATATAAATTGAAAATCTCATTGAGAACATGCAGCTCACATTATGACATCCAATTACACAATGCATGAATTCTCACAAGCATAATTTCTGAATAATTATTATTATTCTTTATTTTACTTTAGTTTTTATATTTTAGTTACTTACATAATAATAAATAAAGAATACACATGAAAAATTAAAAATACTTACCTGGGTTGCCTTTTATATATATACCTTCAATTGTTGATGACACATGACTAATTTTTATAATGTGGTACTACTATTTAATTAAATAATGTATCAAATAGCAAAATAATCACATGCAAATAGCAGACAATGTCCAATGACTATCTTAGTTTTTCTAGCTTTCTAAATATTCAACAAGTGCTGTTAGAAATTCATCTAAGCTCATTGATGTGTTTCTTGTGGAAATACAATTTGAGCTAAGAACAAAATTGAGAATTTTTTGTAGAGAAACTAATGTAATATAATATGTTTTTGATAAATTAAAATATTGGCTTTTTATGTGTTATAAATAATTTAGTAATAAATGTCTGAGAGAACTGCTTGCAATTTCAGGAAGAGGATCTGACAGGTGGGTTAGACAAGAGAGATCTGATTTTAGGTTTGATGGTTCTGTAAATGAACAAGTTTGAAGACTATAAAAATTATACTTTACTTGAGTGAGAAATTCTGGTTAGCTGTTATTGTCTCCTTCTTTGTATCATATTCATTTCAGAAAAATCACTAGCATGCAGGAATTGAGAACTCACCCTAGACTTGCAATGGTCAATAGCTTGCTTTCCATGGAATGTATGCACATGAACAACAGAACAAACTGAGTAACAGGACTTATAAGCTGATGTACTCAAAGGACTTGAATCAAACTGAGGACTGAATAAACTGAGTACACCATATGAATCCACATCTGCTGTAGCTATTTCAAAATTACTATAGCATCATACTGGGAGAGCATTTTCTACAGCAGCTATGACAAAATCATAGTAATAGGCAGTTCTGAATTACTAACAACTATTCACAAAGTTGCACTAGTTGCATTTCAAACAGCATTTCAAGTATACATGGTAAGAAATGTCAGCAAACCAAGTGCCATATCTGATACAGTTTTACAGTACGGAAGGAAACATTTATATCCTATACGTCATGTCCTATGCTGGAAGTTTCACAACTTGATGCAGTCTCCTTATAGAAGGCAAAGAAGTGAGGTAGCCTTCATTACTGCCAATAGTTAAGACCCTTGGTAGAACTTGGTCTGCTTTAATAGCAGAACTTAAAAAGGAGGTTTCTGGAAGCAATACAGCTGAGAAAAGCAAAAGAAATGCTGAAACTAATGAAAGAAATTAAAATTGCCTTTACTCTCAAGCTTCTCCTATGTCTAATTCCAGTGATTAACAATTTTTCAGTATTTTATCAAAGACAGAATCTTTAACCTACCCAAGATAATTAAAATGCTGTATTTACTGAGAGAACTATTCAGGAAATTAAGATAGCAGAAAATGACAGTGTGAAAGCACTTTCCAGTAGTGTATTTTAAACAATCCAAACAATACACATTATTAATACAATAACATATATTCCCTTGACAAGTTTAAAATCATGAAAATAAATATACTGATAACTTGATTCACAACCTTAATAAAATGCTTTATGATATAATAAATACCTGTTCTTAATAACATATACAGGCCATTTTCACAAAGTATGTATCCTACTGCTGTTGCTGAAGAAAGTGAAGTGCTTGTGGAAAAATTTTAGATGGTTTAAAAATCTGTTAGCTGGTCTTAGAAAACAGTACAGTTTCATGATAAGTGTCAAAGACTAATCACTTCCATAGATGAGCTACACGACTTGTATACAAATTATGCCATTCTGACAAAAGCTGCTTTGCCTTATTTATAAATGGAGTGACACATAAAAATGGTATTAATTGTCCAAAATTGAATAAAAGACAAATTCTGTAGCCATTTGAATGATACTCAACTACATCTGAAGCTCTTACAATTTTACAAAACCACAAATGCTTACACTGACTGCAGTTTAAAACATTGTCATGTTCTGCATTGTATATCACCTTGTTAAACTTTTAATTTTGTCACTTTACTGACAATATGATTTTTGTAAACAAGTTAACTAGAGAAACAAGAAAACAGATGGTTCCACAAATAAAATAGACATGGTATTTTTAAATTAGTAACTTGTTATTTAAAAAAATTACATTTTAATATTTAGATTAGTTATAGTAAACAAACAGCTAATACAAGAATAGAATCATCATGAGACAGCTTAAGAACTACCAAACAGAACTTTTCAAAACTTTTCTTTTCTTTGAAGTGGCCTTCAAAAAGAACAATTTGTACAAATAGGACAATCTACTGTGGTTCTTATTTTCTGATTATTACCTCTGAGTGAGAAACCATGTAGATAATGCAGAAATAGAAAAAATTTAAAGCAGATGTAATTCATTGGAGCATGAAGCAGAGTAGTATCATAGAATTCAGGTGTACTCTAAAATCCAACTACTGCTTTGTTCACAATAAACAGCAAAGTTGCACTGCAGAGATTAAACATCAACTTTTAGTATTATAAGTTTTCAAGCTGGATTGAGGATGGACTCAACTATTACTAATTCCACAAGAACAAGTAACACTCACCACAGTTGGCCTTTTCCCTAGCAATAAATAATTGGCCATTATATCATCATACTTCTTGTTTTTAAGTGAATCTTCCAGCTCATCTTTCATGTAACCAAGGTTGTGAAGAATCTCTGGAAATACAACATTCATAATAAACAAAATAGAAAATTGTAAAAGAAGAAATGTATATAAGTATAACATTTAGGTTCAATATGAAACTTCATTTAAAGTAATCACCATTTAAAAATATAAATACACATGCCTTATACTTAAAATTTGAAAATGTTCTTAGGAAATTACCCCATTTAAGTGCACTGGTTTAAATACAAAATAACTTCTTCAAAAAAATCACTGGTAGTATATAAATATTTCTGTTCTCCCTAAAGGAGAGTCTGTATTGGATCAACAACACAAACCTTAGCTACTGAAAAAAGGAACATGCACATAACAGCCCTTTCAACAACTATGGAATTTACAGCTATCTAAGCAAAACTGTAACAAAAAAAAAAAAGAATACTTCAGAAAACACTGAGCAAAAGATGAATAGTGCTAAGAAAAAAGGTACCCCCTCCTAACTTGTAACTTAAGCTGAATAATCAACTAGCTACATCACAGCATCTCAAACTATAAACAATTAATTTTGTCTGAAATGAGCAAAAAGTGAAAAAGTCATTCAACAAACAGTTGTCAGTGTCTACTGAAATGAAAAGAAAAAAGTGATTCATGAATTGATTTATTTTCAGGGTATTTGTACTTCAGTTGAATGACAATGAAATGAACACAGAAAATAAATATGACTTGTCTAGAAGTTCAAACTCTCATTAGAAGTACTCTGAAACTTTGTGATCAACAATAAAGAAAAATGGCACAGCTGCTCATTTTATTTCTGATTTTATAAATTTTCTTTTAATTATACCTTAATAATTTGCCTACTGCCTGAAAAATTAAATATACTGTTATGGTAAATAACAGATAAAATATAAAGTTTTACTATAAAAAAGTTTGATATTTATTTAGGAGGTTTTGGAGATTACACAAAAGAACAAAATTTTATAATACACAATTAACATCTCTATTTAAACCAATCAGTTGTTGTAAAAGCCACTCTAGACATTTCAATGTAATCCACCTCATCTTCAGGGATGCAAAAAATAGTTACTGTGTGCTACATAAGCACAGAAGCTATGGTCATGTGATTACGAGTTCACAATTAAAAAACACTATCTACATACTTTCTGATTTTTTAACAGTATTATATGCAACGTTCATCTTTATTTGACCCTTTATTTGCTGCTTCTGTATCTCTGCCTACCCCCCCTAAGCACAAAGATTAACAAAGTTTTGCAGATGGCCATTCAAAACATCACATGCAAAATGCTTGTATCATAAGATGTCAATCTCTGATGAAGGGTTAAGATTAAGCTGATGACATGATTTTTCTTTGTAAACTAGTAGTCACACAACCATGACTTTTGTACTTACATAGCACATAATAAGTGTTTTTCACATTCATGAAGATGACATGAAACCACTTTGAAACATGTACAGGGACTTTTACAACTGATTGGTTTAAATAAAAATTTTAATTGTGTATTATAAAGTGTTGTTCATTTGTAGATTCTAATATTATAAATATTACATACATAAACATGCGGTCTGATCAAAAAGTTCTAAAGACTTCTGTTACAGGTTCCAGTACAGAGGCAGTGAGCTTTACTGAGGTGTGTACAAAGTACAATTAGTGATCTACCCCATGAACAAGCCATTTCCCCAGACCTTATATCTGTGTTGTGAAAAACATGTTCAAAGACAGGCATATTTCTTTCCCCTGTTGTAATGTCATAACAAAAATGGACAGAAAAAGAGCAATATGTTTGCATCAAGTTTGTGTGAAAAATGGCAAAGGAGAAACAGAAATCCTCAAAATGTTAGGAACTGCCTTTGGTGATGACTGCTTAAATAAGACTGTCATTTATCAGTAGATAAAATGCTTCCAAGATGATCGGTCAAAGATGATCCATGTTCTTGGGGACCATTGGCATTGTCCAATAATGAAATGGTCACTTAGGTGAAAGAAAAATTTTGAAGTAATTGACAATTAACTATCAGTGAAATTGCTGATGAACTGGACATTTCCTTTGGATTGTGTCAGGTGATTTTAACTAAAAAACTCTGCATGTGTCTAGTGTCTGCAAAATTTGTTTCAAAACTGTTGATGGATGACCAAAATGTTTCACCGTCAACAAGTGTGAAAGGATCTGAAAAGAAGGTTAAAAATGTGTCCTAATTTTATCAATGTCATTAGTATTGGTGATGAGTCATGGGTATATAGTTATGACCCCAAAACAAAACTTCAGTCATACCAGTGGAAGTCTCTATCATTGCCACACCCGAAAAAGGCACAACAGTCTCAATCAAATGTGAAGACAATGTTGATCACGTTTTTTAATGTTCAAGGTATTCTTCATCATGAATTCATACCTCATGGTTAGACAATTAACCAGGCCTTTTATAAAGAGGTCCTAACTCACATGAGGGAGAAAGTTAAAAGAAATTACTAAAAGCTGTGAGAGAAGAGTCACTGGTTTCTTCAACATGAGAATGTGCCTTCATACGCTGTTGTGTCTGTTCAAGAATTTTTAGCAGAAAAAACAATTCCTGGGATACCACAGCCTCTGCATTCTCCAAGTCTTGCCCCATGTGATTTTTTACTGTTCCCAAAAATCAAAATAAGGTTAAAAGGAAAGATATTTAATGGCATTCCAACCATCCATAATAATGTGAAAGTGACTTCCAGCATTACTTCCAAAAATGGCTGGAACATTGGAACAAGTGTGTATCAGCTGGGGGAGATTGCTTTGAAAGGGATAGCATATAATACTGATGTACATACATTATTCTTTGGAATAAAAGTGAAGTCTTAGAACTTTTTGATCACACCTTGTATATACACAAGTCCCTTGAATTTTAACCTTTTAATAACCAAAAGTGTTTTTAATCATAATTTAAAATTAACTTTGCACTCAGCCAGTCAAAAAATGGTTCAATATATTCAGACAAATCTTAAATAAAAATACTAAATTTAGAAAAAAACTGTTGTGTAATGTTTTCTAAAAGTCTGCTACATTTTGTGAAGATATACATACTATAGTAAAAGTTATAGTATGGAAACTATTAAGAGTGCTAAGTGGCTATAGGGTCAGTCAAACCCACCAACCCTATGTTGACAAAGTTAAATATTTAAAACAGTCAAAATACCAACTAAAGTATTTGAATTAAAATATGTTATAAAGGTTAAATTTCAATTACAAGCAATAATTTACATAAAAAAATGTGTAACCACTGGTGTCAAATGTACAAATGATGCAAATAGCCAGCACACCAATCTTTTATACCCCTTAATAGAAAATAACTGATTATTTTAAGAACTGTACTTATCCATCTTTAAATATAATATAAACTTAATTAGTTAACATAATAGAATGCAGTTTTTATTTTCACTAACAATGTAAAAAACAACAACACTATTTTAGTATCTTAAGCACCAAGTTATTCTTATTTTATGAGTCAGCACAGTATTATAATCATTCCTCCATTATGCTAATAACTAATCTTTGTTGGAAAGTAAAAAATAAATTAACTCAATCCAATTACCACCAAGGCAGGATATTTCAAACTCCATAAAGCAAGAAAGTAATATTTTTTTTAATTTTGCACAAAAACGGAGTAGCTTCTCAATGACACCAAATATTCGTTAAAGCATACTGAAATATTGATAAAAGATAAATACAAAATTTTAAATATATTCTGTACTATTTCAATTAACACAGGTTCTAATGTATCTTAGCTTTTTTTTTAATTACATCTATCCTTATGATTATATCTAAGTTAATCACATGTACAACAAATAAGAATAACTTCATATATCTTAATGCTATTGTGAAATAATACATTCTGACTATCATACACTTACATACTTTTGCTTTATTTATTGATAAATTAGAAATGTGTTAAAGTTTGCCAAAAAAATAAACAAATGGATTTGATAATTAATATATTGTGAAATATTTTTTGTAGAAAAAGTAAAGTTCAAATTCTGCAAAATAAGTGTCAGATACCAAGAAGATGTAATGATGCTTATTAATACTACTAGAAACAACATTGTTAGTAAACATGATTGTAAAAACAAACTATAGACAAAGAAAAGAAAGTTTACCTATTCTTCTAGCATCTTGCATATCAAATATAGGTTCAACATACGGTTTCAGTTCCTCATCCTCAAAGCCAATGTTCATCCACTTATCTTTCATTATATTCTGAAAAATGCATAAAATAACTAGTATGAAACATAAAATTGTTGAAAACCAGCTAATAATATCATACTAAATACAATATTAATGTTTGCAAGTATTAAACTCTCTAAACTATCAACTCTTTGGCATTCTCTGCAACAAATCCCTGACTACTTGTGAATCAAAATATTTTCAGTACCTCACAAAACTTCTTTTAAAAAATAACAAACAAATAACTTCTGCCTCACCCACATCAACATTTCTAGACTGAAAAGATTTTATACCATTGAACCATTACTGTGTCACTACAAGTGTTGTTGTGAAAAGTTTCTTTGTGAGACAGTACTTAGTTACCTGACAACATAAAATATTACACAAAAAAGAGAAAGCTTGATATCTTTCTAATGACATAACTGACATTTGAGCAAAAATAATTGTAAAAAAAAAATTGCAAGCTGAACTTTACAAACTCCATCAGTCTGGAAGATCTGATTTTCAAAGGTGTGTGATTGAGTGTTTTACCCTCAATTTAAAACTTCCACATTATTCTCCCATCCACACTTGAACTAACTGGTATGGATCTTCTGTATATAAACACATTTTTCCTTTAAGAGCTGCAGTTAATTTGGCAAACTATAATATTTCATTCAATATTCAAGGTGCTTTACTGATTTTGTTGAAGAATGAAATTGTACAATCATGATAAACTATAAATTGCTCCACCTGACAAGCTTAACTTTATTATCATTTGGACTTCAGTTCTCGTATATTTCATCCTTCAATTATAGTTTGTATTAGAACCAGCCCCACTGAAATGTTTTCAAGACAAGTGAATCATGACAGATGATATTCCACTTCTTTTGCTCCAATATCAAATCCTTAACACAACATTATTGTTTTGTTACAAAGATACTTTCTTAAAAGTTATAAAACAGATATGTTAAATCAGTCTTTTAATACTCTTTTTAATTCTTTATTTGGCACATAAATGTTTACAAAACCATTTTCTTATCCAGTTAAAATGAAAATACTCAGAGTGGCCTTTACATACATAGCTAATCATCAAATAAATTAAATATGACAATTACATTAAATCTAATTCCCAGGAAACTCACACATTACTCAAATGAGTTAGATGAAGTTTTAAAAAATTAAATTAAATAAGGTAAATAACCATGAAATGTTAAAAACATACTTAGATTGAACAAACATAAGCAAAACTGATTAATCTGATAGATCAAACACTATAACTTACTTCTAAATAAGCTCTTTTTGTTGGGTTTAAAACTAAGAATTTTTTTAATAAGTTTTCACAGTCTGTGGTCATGTAGAATGGTATTCTGTATTTTCCACGCAACACCCTTTCTCGAAGCTCCTACAAAAAATCAGTTTTTTTTGTTTTTACAGTTTTAACTGACCACGATATTCTGGCAATATAATCCTAGGGATTAATAATAAAAGGTTATTTTGAAGGAACATGAAAAACAAAAATGAAATAGTTTTAATGAAAAAACAAATTCCCTATTATATTACATAAAGCAAAAAAGCTATTATACAGTGAAGAAGCTTAACTTCAACTAGCCATGCTGATTAACAATACTGTCAAACTTCACATAACTTTAATAAAAAAAAAAATGATGAATTTTAATTCCTTATAAAAGTGCACCTAATATCTTAAGACTTCTAGTTGTGGGCTTTCAAGTACAACAATAAAAGTTAACATTTTCCTAAACTGAAAATGTATTTTCAACTATACTTACCTTCACTGTCACTTATAGCTATTAATCAAGGGTTTCATCTTTGCCTATCCATACATTAGTGTGATTTTTTCTTGCTTACTCCAGTCTTTTGTATTCCAATCAATTGTTCTTGGTAATTAACGTTTTGCAACACTATGTATCTACACCAATATGCCCTCTATCCTGGTATTGTAAAAAAACCACCAAATTGTAGCTCTTTTTCATGATTGATACCACTCCAGTTTCTAACATCAGTTCTTAGTGGTAAGGTAGGGCAAGAGAATATAAATGGAGATGAATATTATTTGGTAATACATTTTCAATTTAGGAAGACATTAACTTCCAAAATATACTAACCTCTGCTGCCACTTATAGCTAGAATCCCATATTGAGAAAGTGGAAGAGTCAATGAAGGCACTATCTGCACAAATTATAGGTGTACCCAGGTGAGAGAACTCTGCTATATCAACAACAGGTATGCTATTCATTCTACACTTAGTTCCTGAATCAAAATAGAATTCTATATGAGTGATCATCACTGCAGGCCAGTCCAAATCAGAGAGCCAAAATTCCACTACAAGGAGTTGATTTAATGGGTCTTGGTTCCAATATACCACACTGGTGGCTAGGTCAATTGGACCACCACAACATTAAATATTGATATACTTGTGACTGGATCCCAACCTGTAGCCACAGAGTGTGATGTGTTAAAAAACCAACAGAATCACGAAAAGAAAGTAAGCAACACTGAGACAAACAAACCATATCCTCCACCTGAATAAACCTGAAAAACAGCACCCCAAAGCTTGGTGATAGTGGTGGGTTTGGCATTTTATGGCACAAAGCCACTGGGTAAAAATTTAAAGTAAAGTAAAAGTATTAAAATTTGTAAAAAAGAAATCAAGGTAAAACAAAACAAAGTTAAATTTTTGAATTAAAATTTAAATAGCATCAAATCTAATTTTTATATCTAGTTTACAGCAGTAAGAGAGAAATTACAGTAATACCAGTTTTAAAGAACTTTCTGTAGCATAATTTTAATTATTATAACTCACCAGGATAACTAACGGGTAAGTTCAAACATCAGCATTAGTCACCTGAAGTTGGCCTTTCCAGTCCTGGTGTCGAGTTATTTGACATTATGATGACCATTTTCCAATTTCATATCAAACTAGTTTTACTTCACAAAGGAATAATAAAAAAGATTTAATTTATGTATTACAAGCTTAAATAGTGTTAAATAGGGCCAATGACCTTTAAAAAACTAAAAAAATTTGTAAGGTGGACAGTGTCACCATCACCGATGACACTGTTCAATGTTAAGGGTAAACCTTGGGATAAAACATGTCTAAAATGGTGCCATAGTTAAGAGTCATAACGACAGCAAGACAGTAAAATGTGGCTTATTGTGACCTCAGTGTCACACAAACAACACATTGATGCATCAGTCCCAGATAAAAGAAAACAATGAGTTAAAAAACTGTGACCAATATGTAGTCAAGCAAGGACAACTTCCTCTTTCTGATTCTTATGAAAACAAGACCCCCAAAGTCCAATATAGGGTTTTATTTGGAAAAGCTTGTTCTGATGTTGCTCACTCCAAGTCGACTGCCAATTGGCACAGAGCTGAGCCTTGAATAAAGGAACATGTATGGAACAGGCACAGCAGTGATAGTACTAGAGCAGACAGGCTTAGCTGTGGTGTCAGTGAGCTCATTACCATGTATACCAACAAAATAACTGGATAGAAGAAGATGTTGAAAGAAAAATTGGACAGTCAGTTTTGAAAATCAGCAAAAATAGGTTGAGAACTGACTTGAAACTGTTCCAGGGCTAACAGAGAGCTAAGTGAATCAGTAGAAATAGTACAGTTCATGTACTGCATAGCTTCTACGTGATCAAGGGCAAGAGAAATGGTGTACAATTTGGCAGTGAACACAGGAACTGTAGAGGGGATTCTGTGTGCAACAACTGAATCACAGAAAACAATGGCAGAGCCCACAGAGTCATCTCATTTCAAACAATCTGTATAAATGGGAATGGAAAGACAGTCAAAAAGATGTTCAGCAAAAAGAAAGCAAAACTTATAATCAAGAGTATCTGCCTATTTCAGATGACTCAAAGAAAGGTCACATTTGGGGATAGTAATTAGCCATGGTAGGATGAACTGATCTGAGGATACCGCTATGTCATCCAAAGACAGACCTAATTCATTCAACTACACCTGGAGACGAAGGCTAAAAGGAACAGTGGAAGACCATCTATTATGAAAAAGTGTGGCCCACTGAGGAAATAAAACACAACCCCATGTGGGATGCTGTGGTAAAGATCAAAGTATTGAAGCATACATTAAAAACAGTTGCAAATGACAAAGGTGTAGCGTGGTTTCATGGGGCTCAGTGTATAAAATCTGATCTAAAGGAGTGCAGAAAGCCCCTGTGCAGAGCTAAAGCCTCTGATGGTGAAGAGGGTCCAACACATCGTGGACCTGAAGTCGTGGCAAAGTCACAGACCAGAGTGAATAAGGGCACAATAGATTTTGTGCATGGAACATCAATCTGCCCCCAAAATGTGGAAGAGAGGACATGAAGGACATTCATTGCCCTTACACACTTGACATGTAGATGTGTAGAATAAAGGTCAGCTTACAGTCAAATATAAGTCCAAGAACTTTGCCGAAGGGACGATGGAAAGCACAGCTTCACCAATACAGAGTTCAAGATCAGGGGGAATACCCTGTTGACAACAAAAGCACATGTTAGAGAGAGAAAGGTTGAAACCATTTGCTGTGGTCCACATCAGTAAGTGATTGAGAGCAGTCTGTAACTGCCATTCAATATACCTCATATTTGATGTCTCACATGAGATGTGAAAATCGTCGACACAGAGACCATTTGTAACTATAGTTGTCCACTGATGCCATTAATCTCTATAATGAAAAGTGTGACACTCAAGACACAGTCCTGAGGGATTCCAAGTTCCTATGGGAAAGAACATGAATGTGTCAAACCCACATGGACCTAGAATTGCCAAATGATTAAAAAATGTTTAACAAACATCAGTAAATTGCCATGCAACCCATACGAGTGGAGGTCTCACAAGATGTTGTTGTTTGAGAAAGGTTTCCCTGACTGATGTTTCAAGTCGAATCAGGTGGTACATGGTGAAGCAACGTCTTTGGAACCCACACTGAGTGGGTGAGAGGAGGTTGTTTGATTTGAGGAACCAATAAAGACGAGCATTAACCATCCTCTCTAAAATCTTACAGAGATAGCTTGTCAAAGCAATTGGATGGTAGTTCAAAGGAATCTTGGGATCCTTCCCAGGTTTAGGAAAAGGGAGTACAATAGCACGATGCCAATCATCGGGAAAAACATTCTCCTGCCAGATCTGGTTAAAATTAATCAAAAGAATAGCAAGAGAGAGATGGTGCACCATCTTGTAATGAATATCATCAGGTCCAACTGATATACTGCCAGACTGATAAAGAGCAAGTTCAAGTTCCACCAGTGTAAGGGGGTGATTATAGTTATAGAGATGATCATCCTAAAAGGAAAGAGGAGATTGTTCTGCCCATGTTTTGATGACTAAGGAGATGGAGATGAAGTAGAAGTGACAGAAACATGAGAAAAGCTTTTGTAGAGAGTATTGATGATGCTCTGGGTATCAGCAACTTTCTGGCTCTCAGAGAACAAGATTGAAAAGGGGAGGTAGAAGTATATTGGCCACTAACCTTTTGAATTTTGTCCCACATGACTTTGGAAATGGTGGTATAAGAAATACAAGAGGTGTATTTAATCCAAGATTCCTTCTGGCTTTGACGTCTGCCCTGTCGAGCATGTGCATGGACCTGCTGAAATGCAATGTGGTTTAAAAGTGTGGGATATCTATGAAAGGCATCCCAAGCCTGTTCTTGAACTTAATCTTGTCATATGGCAGTCAGGATTCCAACAAGAATGAGGATAATGTCAAGATTTTAGGAATACACTGAGTAGCTCATTGGAGAACAAAGTTACTGCTGCCACACAGTCATCTATCAATGGCTCACACATGATGGAAGGTCAAGTCCTGAGAGATTGGTAAAAGAAGGGTAACTTCCATCAAGGGCCCTGGGTCAGATGGCATCGACCACAGCCAGTCTCTCTCAAAATGAGGAAAATTATAACTGCCCCATGGACTACCATCAATTCTCCAAGAAAAGTAAGTGAAAAGTGAAGGGGAGCAGATAGAAAGAACTATAGCAGTAAAAGACTGACAAGGTGCATGAAATAAGTATAAGAACAAGTTTTGAAGAAAGACAGGTTGTGGTCCAAGAGCATATGCTCTATAGTACAACCCCTCCCATCAATACTAGTACCACCCCAAAGAGGATTATAACCATTAAAATCCCCCAGTAGTAAAAATGAGGATGGTAACTACTCAATGAGAGCATCAAGGTCTGACTGATTATAGATCTCTTCAGGAGGCAGGTAAAGAGAACAAATAGTGATGGTACAACCCAAGGAAACATGAATGGCTATAGCCTCCAAAGGTGTATAAAGTGACAAGGATAGGGTGGTTACATGTTGATCAACCAGCAATGTCACCCCAACATGCACTCATACATCATGACCTGTCGTTTCTATACAAGGAAAACTGCCGAAGGGTAACTGTATCAGCAGGTTTCAGAAATGTTTCCTGTAAGGAGAGGCATACAGGATGGTAAGAATCATTTAAATCCTTAATGTCATCTAAATTTGATTGAAAACCTCGACAGTTCAACTGGATCAGAGTGGCCATTGTAATTTATGTGGAGGAGAATGTGGCAGGGAGATATTCTGACTACGACTATGTTTTTTTCTTTATTGGACAAAGATCTATCAACCTCAATGGATCCTGCCCTGGGTCAAGTAGGCAGAACTGTGTACGTGGATAAAGATTACAATGACTGAGGGTGTGAATGAATGATCGATTTAGTTTTTGGGGCTGCAGAAGAGGATGGACCCAATGAAACATTTAAACCTTATGGAAGTGAAACTGAGCAGTCATTGGAAGGAGCAGTAGGGACAGAAATGGAAGTAGACACAGATGCATCAACTTTTTTAATTATGGAGGGCACAAAATTCTTAAAATGTTTTGCAAATGACTCTGTTGGAGGCATGGAAAGATCCATCTGCACTCCCACTGTGGTAGTGGAATGGAGTGCAGCAGCATATGTCCGAGATATGGGACAATAATTTCTGAGCCTGTAAGCAGGTGATATTATTAACAGTCTTTAAGCATTGCACCTCTTTCTCTTCTACCCTATTAGGGCAAGAAATAAATGGACAAATAAGATATTTTAGCAGACAAGTAACAGTTGTTAAGTGGCAGTGGAGGTAAGTATGATTTGGAAGTGTACATTATTAAACTATATCTACATATTAAACACATGACAAAATCATTGTCTTTAAAAACTATTAAGCTACATTTTATTTTCCAGATTAATGTATTTCATGATGACTGTTCATTCTGTTGTTTCTGTTCTTCAAAGGATATTTAAATTTAATTTAAATTTTTGCTCTTCTTTTATTTATAATTATCTATACAATATATGAAAAATTATTTAAAAATTTGATTTAGCACTTAAAAAGAACACACTAAATCATGATGCAATAAAATAAATACAAAAATGCAAACTGATGATCCTGGAGAGGTGATTTCCTTCTAAAGCTGTCACCAGGATGTATCACTTAAATTTGTAGAGAGGGATTTCTAATTAATTGTTAAAAACCAATTTCAGAAACATATTCAAATAGTTGATAATTGGTATGATAATCTTTAAATTTTGAAGTTTACCTTTAAATTTGCACCATCAAAAGGAAGTGAACCACTGACTAGTGTGTAGAGGATTACTCCAAGGCTCCACACATCAACTTCTGGGCCATCATACTTTTTTCCTACAAAAGAAGAAAAAGCTCATATTAACTTTTTCTGTAGCATTAGAATATTTTTTACTAGCCATATGAAAAGCTTTGTAATTACACTGGATGGGCAATGAAGCCCAGTCAGGGTTATGAGCTCTGATATTTTGCAAAATGCTCTAAGGAGAGCAGTTTGTAACAAATTAAATGCATTTCAAATATTACATTTACAAATGAAGTGTTTTCCTACAAATAAGCACTACATTTATGATACTTAATAATGTTTTTATGTAAGTCTTCAAATAAAATAAAACCAAATGTGGTCTATTACATTGATGCTGAACAGTAGGTATTGTTAGAATGTGTATTCAGAAACTATTAAAACTAATGATACATCTGTAGATAAGTACGATTCTCTTCACTCCACAAAAATACTGACTGTTTCAATAATATACACCATGTTTTGCAGGTTGTCAAATCATTACCAGCAGTCAAAGCTTTAAATTTTCCTTAACTTGTTCATGAGTTGTAATCTAGACTTAGGTTATTTTTTTTCCAGTCCCAGAAAAGAGCATATAATAGTTAAAATACAAGTTTCTTTTGAGAAAATTACTTATAAGACAAAGATATATTTAGTCAAATGCATGATGATGCAATTATCTTTCATTACTTCAATTATTCAGAAATTCTGCTCAGTCAGCCAGTTATTTCTAAGCAAGTTACACATACAGTAAAGGACTCATTCAAATTTACTTTTTAAACAACTATCTTGCACAAATACTTAGATATATATTCATACTCTTACTATTAAATTTATCTTAAATATATTGTTTTATAACAGAAGTTTGTAACTTAGTACAGCAGGTGGCTTGATTACAAGATCCAATTCAATTTGGTAATGCAATCTCTCACTGTTGAGAGGCTAATGGATCTTTCGGTGGAGTTGCAATGGGAAAAGTGCTTGATCTATATTGATGATGCCTTAGTGTTTGGCTATATTGAAGTCTGCAACCAGAACCTAAAAATGGTATCCCAGCAAATAAAAAGAGTCCAAGTGGAAAAGAAAATCAGGATAATCTGCATTCACATACATGGAACTAGAATTTCTTGACCATATTGCAGGTAGAGATGGAATATTCACAAATCCTGAAAATACAGCAGTGGTGTAAAATTTACCTTAGCCTATGACCAATCTAAAAGACTGCAGTTTCCTAGGTTTTGCTTTTTACTATCTATGGTTTGTGATCAACTTATCTGAGATTATAACACCATTATCACCTCTCAATAAAGTTTAAGCAAGCTTTGGTTGGAGTAAGAAATGTGGACAACATTTTCACAACAGGATTTTCGGATATCAACTCCAGTGGCAGTGAGATTGAAGTGTTATTGCAGTTTCAGGTTGTAGCAAAACATGTAATTGCATATATCAATAGTACACTCACAGCTCCTGAATAAATGACTCCTGGTAGTTGTAGTCTTCATGAAACAATCTTGATCCTCTTGTTATAGGCAGGTAAACATGCAGTTTTGACAATTTTTTAAAGTAACATTCAAAATTCAATTAAACTACTTTATTATCACTGTATACAAATAAACTTGGCATCCAAATGCAGCTAATAAATCAAGTTTTAATATTATTTAGATTCGTGATTTTCTAAGGAATATTTTTAAAAACACTTAATCTCATACAAGAATATCGACATTTGCTCTTTAGGTCTTCCCTTTTCTCTCATTTATTTACCACCCTTCCAAGAACAACAAAATTGATGTAAGTTACTCATTATAATAAAGATATTTCTTAGAAAAAACAATTTTTACAGCTTTCAATTTTATTTGGTTACAGTGCCATGAAATAGAAAATCATACCCACATACCACATCCACCTGTCATCAATTACCAACAATTCTCGCTGATGCCTTATTCCATATTATTTGTAACCAAAATAATGTCAATGTTGTGATATATTAAATGACATATTATGTTGCTTTCTGTACATGTAATTGTCTATTTTCTTGAATCACACTGGTAAGTTTACTTGAGTTTTAAAGGCTCTTATCATAGATAGAATGTCAGATAGTTATGAGAATTATAGGATACCGCTCTTTTGCATATCATTATTCTGTGTCCTTAGTGCATTGTGCAATTAGATAAAAACATTATTTAGTGTAATTGTACCATTAAGAATATAAAAATCTTAAGTATCATTGACAATTAACAGCCAAAAAAAAACAAAAAAACACCCAGATAAGTACTATATTTCTAATCTTTAAATTTTAGTTACATTTATAATAATAAATAAATAATACACATGAAAAAAACACACTAGGTTCAGCAAGGTTATATTTGGTAGTACAATGAAATATTAATGATAATAAAAATTCTTCATTAGGTAATCTCACATGCAGCTCATGCATTATGTAATTTGATACAAGAACTTGTGCTGCACATCCACTAAGTGATTTACAACTTGTGTGGAAAAATTAATTGTCAGACACAGTTCAAAGAGCAATAAAACAATGAAATTATGTATAAATAGATGTATACTATTAAAAGCTTTAAACTACTGAGGATAAATAAACAATTGTAGTTTCATGTTACAATTTGGAGTCTATCTTGAAAGACAAAATTAAAGTTTTAATGAAAAAAAGATGTTTGATATTTATTTGGGAGGTTTTAGAGATTACATAACTTTCAGAAGAAAATTTATTTTTAATTGAAAGATGAAAATCACTTTCCACTTGAAGCAGTCAATTCTTTGACTGCATATGTTCAGAAATAATCTTTAGTCAAATTACTTCATTAAATATTCTGATTTTTTTTGTCTACCAAACACTTGTGATGCTTGTGGAAAGCTTACAATATTTTGTGAAGTCACACAAAATATTAAAATTACAGTATTGAAACTCTAAAGACCAATTTGGGGTGAAGCCTGAAGCAAATGAGTTATTTGCCTGTATGAGTGTGTGCTTGCATCGTTTTAAGAAGATTAATGTGTAATTCATTGTTAAAGGATTTTTTTTAATATATATTCTGTTTTCTTTGTTAAAGGTTTGTGTCATTTGTAACAAGGGCAAGAGCAAACTAACATATTCCTTTACCAAAGCACATATACAGAGTGTAATGATTTTAAATTAAAATTATTTGTTTCTTTGAAGGTAAATCTCAAGTAAGTGACACAGACAGACAAAAAGTCTGGTAATTGAAAATTTACATTCAAAATTTATTGGGTATTACAAGTATATGCAGTTTTAACACAAGCTGTGGTCAAAAAAATTAATTTTATTCTATCTCCATTGTTCTTTTGACATTCTACTGAAATCACACTCATTCTGCCCATGGGATACATGACTGTAATGTTGCATGTTGTACAAAATAGAGCAGTATCCTTAAATTATAAGGCAGGTAGTATCTTTTTGTTATAACCTCTCCTGTGCTTAGAGAAGAATGACAACTCACCTGAAATTACATGTGAAATAAAGAATGTTTAATTTAATCATTACATAATATTGCAGAAGTTAAATGAAATAAAAATAACAGCTCCTATCCAGAAAAGTCTTCCTATATTTCATTTTAATAATAAAAGTAGTGGATGAAATTGTTTGAAACTTTACAAAAACTTCCATGAATGCATGTAGTTTAAGAAACATAAAGCTGTTATTATTGATAACTTTAGTTTTTTTTTGCATTATGATCTTTAATACCTTGAAAAATTACATTATAAAATGGTATTTATAAGATATGATTATGATATTTATATTTGTTCCAGATTTGAACTTTTTTTTTGTTTTAGTACATTATTTTAAAATCTCTTAAAAAGTTTTTATCATCTGTAAAATGGAAATTTTGTCTATTCTTAACTTATTACTAATCACACACTCTCCTTTGGTTTTAAATAATATACAAGACTAAAAATAATATTTTAAAGTGAACTTAAACAATAACAAGCATTTTTTTTATTTTTTAAATGGAATTTCATGTTTACATAAGTACATTTTGTTTAATAAATCCATTTTTATTTCAAGTTTATGTTTCATTGCAGCTCTACTTCATTTATTATGTCAAAAAAACCTTGGGGTTAGCAGCGTGAAATTCATATATTTGTCATAAACCATAAGAATGTGAATATCATTTCCTAGAACTTTCAAACACAGGTCTTTATATGTTTTTTCATTACACAGACAAAACAATTGCCACAACTAATCAATGTATGTAAAAGCTTATGGACTAATAAATATTGAGCTTTTGTATTTTACATTATGTACAATCTTTTTATTTAAATTTCACAAACTCAAGTATTCACAGAAATTAAGTATTACTCTGTAACAGATATTGTATCAGATCTCCAGTTATTCAATGGACCTATCCCATTGCTTTTCAAATGATAATGAAGTTTAACTGAAAATACCACATTTATACACAACAATATACAAATTAAAATGGAATAGCAGTATATTCTGACATCCCAATTTCAAACAATTGTGAAAAAGTAGTTAATGAAGTGATAAAAGAACATGCATAAATATAATTCACAAATTATCAAAATATTTGAGATATAAAGAACTACCTTGAAACAATTCAGGAGCAGCATATGGAGGACTGCCACAAAATGTATCAAGCTTCTGACCAGGAGAAAACTCATTACTGAAGCCAAAGTCTGCTATTTTTATATTCATTTCTGCATCAAGAAGCAAGTTTTCAGCCTAGAAAATATACAATGTTTTTTCTAAGGTACTGACACACTAAGATCATTACAGTTTCTAATATTTTGTGTACATTATAACTGAACTGAAACATAAAAATCTTAATGAAAAAAATATTTACAGAAATGTAGCTCAAAACGTTTATTTAAACTTAAGCCTTTCTGCACATGCATTCATAATTACAATCTGTTCAATTAGGGAAATACATTTAAGCAACAAAAATATAGTAATTCTGTGCTTTCCACACAAAAACTGGTTGGATTTCATTAAAGTATCTTGTACACAAAATATGGCATTATTTTCATAACACTTTTCTAATAAAAATGTTATTTATCTATAGTTGTTATTTGATTTGCATTCAGACTTTGAATAAGTTTGAGTATAAAGCAATTTTCATTATAAGAATATAAATACTTTTCCTTATTTCCATACCTTCGTATTTTATGTGGAATATCTTTAGAAGCTTTTCTTTTGTCACATTTGTAATTTAATACCTTTCCATGTATAGTTAATTTTTAATAATATATCTTCATCTTTCATCCTTTACCACTTATTATTCATCATGATACAAGTCAATGGTGTCCTCAAAGCATGTTACAGCTTTTTCTAAAAGACATGAGCAACCCCTTGGCAAAATTTTCATTCAGTGCATAACATTGTAAATCTTGAGAAGGGACACAAAATGTGAGGTATATTTTTAAAATGTTTAACCCTGTTAATTATGCATTTTGAAACATAAATAACTAAAACATAATAGTAAGATTTAAACACAATTTAAATAGTCTCTAACTATAACAGTTAGGTCAGAAAAAACATAAGTACTAGAGCAAATTAAACAGCCAACCTAACTACAGTCAATTTCATATACTCTATACAACCATTGTTGGATTATACTATAAATAAGCTCTTTCTAATGATTATACATGTGTATATAACATCTACATGGAGATTACAAAGCTCAAATAAAACTGTAGCAGCTGTCAGAGAGGGAAACAATTAATTATTTGTTCCAACTGTATTCATCCACAGAACTTTCAAATGAAAGAGTCAGAACATTATCTAAGCATCTTAGTGTTTAAATGTACCTCTAATGAACTACCATTGTATTACTGAAAATACAGAGAGCCAAACTAGAGACTTTTCCTAGCTCATTGGTCACGTGGCAATACTTATGAAGCTTTAAGTAGTTTTTAAAGAATTATTTTGAAATAAATGACTTTAAACTTTGATAAAATAAAACATTTAATCAAAACATATCATAACATTAATGTTATTTACATACACTAATAATAAAGGTCTTTAATTTTAATGCAGCAGAGTGACTTGTATTAAAAGAAATTGTAAAGTGTCCATTGCAAAAATTTAGATTAGATTTGATTTTTAGTGTACAAAATATTATGTTTACTAAATGCTTGCCAGATTTTGAGAAAATGCACTTAATACACCAAAAATTAAGATTATGCATTGTTATCTACTGGTTGCAAGATCAGTCAAGATTATCAGGCCCATAAAGAAAGAGTTACATATACATATTTCATATTCTGTAAGTGACTCATTGGTTACAACACAATGATAATTTATATGCAAATATTGACATAATATGCCATTTTGATCACACTATTTGTATAATTATTGACAAAATATAAAACAATAAACTGCTAAGTTTACAGTAACACAAAAACTTTCTGTTTAATAGTTGCATGCCCACACTTACTAGTTTGCACCCTTACATTCATCAAACATTATACTCAAACTATCTAATTTGACTGTCTGGGCATCTTACTAAACCAGAAGAACCACTTTACTACAAATATGTTCAAAATGAAGTTTAACTCTATTTATTTATTACATTTTTTATACAAAAGTGACTGTAGAAATGTGCTAACTGGTATGGCTACTACAAAAAAAACTTCCTTATGTATAATATCATAAAAAGTTTACAAAGAAATGAATTCCTAATACCTCATGTCAATGTATACTTTACACTACAAGATTTAAATAAAAGTATTATATCAACAGTGAATCATTTCTTTGAAGAAAAATATGACACAACAAAATGTTCACATAAATATATTTGTTTAATATATATACATTCACATTAATTCAGTGATAGCAAATATTCAGTATACATACTTTTAAATCCCTGTGTATTATTCTTTTCTGGTGACAATACTGTACAGCTGAAACAATCTAGAAAGTTTAAAAGATAAACATTTAACATATTTTTAAGAACTAAACAAAATATAAACATCAATACAATGCACAAAATAAATAGCTATATCTATGTAACACAGGTATAAATAGCTGTATATATTACTTGACAAATTGCTTCATAAAACAATTTCCTAAGTTCAAAACTTCATAATTAGGTATATTTTTATTATTCCAAAACAATCAAGTAAAAAAATGATCATAGTTGGGTTTTACTGCTATTTATACATCTATGTGAAATATTTATTCAATAACAAAAAATTCAACAAAAGCAAAAAAGAATGGAAGAAATACTAAAATTATAATAGTTGGGGTAGGGTGGGAGGTTTCTTAACCCTGAAATTCAAAACTGTACCAAGCTATGTTTTCTGTCTTTGCAGTGCACTGTAAAAACACTGAAATAGAAAACTGACAATTTAACTTCTATGCTCACACAGTATTTTTAAACACCCTAGAAAACAAAATTATCAAACTAAGTGCTTGTGTAACTCTGTTAAACACCTAAAAGTATACAATTGTGAAAAGTTTGTAAAAGACTGTTATAAATAGAAAGATCAGAATTTTTAATGAAGTATTTTTACTAAAAATTTCTCTGTCAATATATGGAGTCAAAATGTTGACTGTTTCAAGTGCTAAGCAATTTTTCAAGCTGAAAATTGTCAAATTTTATTGTCATAATTGCTAAAACCTTCTATATATTTTATCTGTTATTTTCGTTACCTTAACTACATATGTATTCAGTCTATTTGCCTGACTTCATAATCATCATAAATTATTGTGTTATTTTATTATTATTATTGCTGACTGGAATCCACTTACATGACAGAACAAACAAACTGTATAACTCTACAAAGTTGACGTGTAAAAATAGAAGATGATGAGCTTTGTCAAGAACAAGACTGACATGGCAAGAAAAAGACAATGACAAAAGATGCATATTAGAATAGTATGATTGATATAATACTGAAATGCCCAAAAAAGACAAAGAAGAAAAAAGAGATTGGAAGAATCACTTAAAGAAAAATTGTAAGAAATGCACTCTCCCAGGTTGGCCAAGTTTTGGACAGAAAAAGACAGTCCAGAAATAAAATCAAAGTATTCCTACAATAAATTATATGGATGGAGTTAAAGGAAAAACGAGAGGCATCTTCTTTTAGCAAACTACAAATGAAAATTTGTCTTTAAATAAAGATGATGCCTTAAACAAGTCTTGAAAGGTTCAAATGGTGAATATGTGAAACCCTAAAGAGTAACAGAAAAGTTTCAGTTCAGTTTAGAGGAGGTGTTAGCCAAAGAGGGTAACTCTTGATAACATCTCGGAAATAGTCGATAATAACTGGAGAAAGAATAAAAGAATGGCCAGGAAAGAGACATTAGGTTGTTGACAAAGCCACTCTATAACTGGCCTTTATATAAATGGATAAGTTACTTTCAAAAAGTCAAAAGAAAGTGAAATAAAGAAAAGTAAGATGATCTGGAGGAAATGAGTGGTGAATAGATTAAGGGAGGAACCACCCATTTGCAATGATGAAGAGTAAGGGTGAATGGCTGGCAAAAACAAAACAGGTAAATGGAATAAAAATAGAATAAAAATGAGGGAAATGTGAAAAACAAGTATGTGCATGTTGCTCCAGTGCAACTGACAGAGTAATGATAGAAATAGCCCAAATGAATGTGAAACACAAGAATGAATAAAGAAGTCATGTAAGAGGTGAAGACAAGTAAATGAAAAGATAAAACAGAAGGACAAAATTAAAATACTTAAACTGAAAATTCAGCAAAAATTACTGGAAAAAGATAAAACAAGACACATATACCTGTAGAATCCAAGCAGCAAAGGACGAAAATTAAACTACCTAATCCAGAAATTAGAGGAAATAAGAAGCAAAAGGAGGCATGGAGACAACTGTAACAAGACACAAGGTTGGACAGGCTTAACTAAACTAATACAAGCAGGTGGTGATCATGTATCCTGGATTTGAGTCAAAATGGAACCAATCATGAGATACACAACGATGGTTATATTACAGTATCTCCACTTTCCATGATAATATTGGATTACTCCTGTGAAAACATTGAAAAGTTTAAAAGGTGTCAAAACTATGGGTATGGGAATATATAATCCAGTTAATCTATGAAATTGACAATGTGGTGGTCTAGTTTTGTAGACATAACTCATTTTCTTTTGTTTCTACTACTAGTTAGAAAAAAATATAAGTCCAGCATAGTGATGATGCACATGCCTAATGACAACTTTGAAAAGTACTGCAATTATACCCATATGTATTAAATAACAGAACCACTTATAGGGAAGGGAACTTTGTTCTAGGTTTGTGACATGTGCAGGAAACAGCATGGAAGTGAAAATCTTTGTACTGCAGAGAGATGAGTAGCATTTCTAAAGTATTTGTATATTAAATTACATCTGTATGAAGGTTAGAAATATTTTATTCAATAAGAAAAATTGGAGAACTTGAGATATGCTTATACAGTTTAGAGGTGGGTTGAATGGATAGCATATGGTACGATTACAAATTTAACCAATAACAAATGGATAAAGTTTGAAGAAAATTTTATTATCATCAAGTGCAAGAAATTCACTTAGATACAGAAATATGCATACACACACGGAGTAAGAAATGAAATCACATGACTGGAGATTTCTTAAGGTTTTATAAAGCTATGTCACTGATGTCTGGTTCTTTACTTTTAACAAATATAATAGTGTTTTTGAGATGTGATATTGATAAATACAGGTTTTTTTAGTTATTTTCAGCAATTAAAATCATTAACAAATCTTATAACTTTAGGTACCTGTTTAATAAGTATATTTTGAAAGTATTTTTGCATTTGTCTTATTCAAACAATGCACAGAAACAATGTGGCTAACTGGCTATTTAATAATTCTAAATTGTGATCATATATTAAAATAAAAACATGACTGCCCTTACTGGTGACAGTAAAATATGTTTTCACTATTTAATTATTACTATTTGATTTACAGATGATCAGTTTGGGATAACCACATATTGGTGGTATTTAGTTGACTCGTTTGTTTCATTTGCCAAGTGGAACATAGCAGTTATATTTTTTTAAAAAAGTAGAAAAATATTTTCTAGACAAAAGAATGCATCTTCTAAAAAAAAGTAATACCATAATAAAATACTGCAGTTTGAAAAAAATTTACAAAACTATCACACACCCATTTTGTTTTCTTTTTGGTTATGAGGGATTGTGAGCATATAATAATTGATCAACAAACACCAGTAATAGCCCAATTAGTCTATATACCTGATAAAAGGGAAAAAAACAACAACTAATAAACTTTAATAGTTTCAACAAGTTTTTCCAAAAATTATTTTAATGAATAATTTTTTTAACCAATTTACTACTGAGTTTCAGTCAGATGAGAAAAGGAAAATCTTTAATTTTAAACAAGAAACATTATTCTTGTTTAACATAACTTTTCAAACTCATTTAGTTTTCTTTTTTTATGAACAAAAAAAGCTAACATACAGATTTAAAGAATTACAATGTTATTCTTTTTTAATACATATTAAATATACATGTGAAATAAAGGAAATAGTAAACACAAAGACCAAACATTCATTACTTAATCACTATAATGATCTCTAATGCCTGATTAATCCCAAGAGAACAATAAAAGAAGAATAAATTAAAATAAATATTTAAGTTAACCTTCTCAAATGAAGATGGGTTCTAAAAGAACTTTATAAAAACCTGTAGGAATAAAACAACAGTTAAAAACTGAATTAAGACATTACACAATGTTTTGACATAGTTAAGGTGGCAAAATATTGCATCTTGTTATAATCCTATATTAATAGTCATTTTAGCTTGTATGTAATTTATATAAGAAATAAAGTAGTCCCTAATGAATACAACCCCTCAAAATAATGACTTTCCTTTTTTTCTGTGCAGATAATTATTTTACACTGATCTGACCTCCCATGAAAAACTTCCTGGTTCATGTAACATAAGATAGTGATTTTTGAGCAGAAGGTTAAATAACGACCTCTTAGTAATGACTTCTCTTTACATCAGTAATGTAATTTACAGAAACATGCGAATACAATATATGAAACAAAGAGGTTACATAACAAGAGTCTGCTTCATAGCTTAGTATATGTTACTTTGATATCTCAGGGTGTTCAGGTCAAACTTCTTGGTACATACATGTAAGTATTTTGTTTTAAAACTTTTCAGGTCCTGAAAGATAACCAATCAGTCAGAAACTGTTATTTGTCTTTTACAAACAGAATTTTTCTTTATTCTTTTAGTGAAAGTAGTAGATTTTGAGCTATTGACCTAGGTGTTAAGTAATTTAATTAGTATTTACTAACAGGATGCAAAAATTATTAACTCAAGATTTTTGAGTGATAGAATGGACTATTTATGTGTTAAGCATGGCTAATGAAATGCCTCAAAACATCCACATATGCTGTGAATGTTCCAAGCTGTAAACAGGAAGTCACTGTGAAGAAAAAGGCTCAAAGTGTTGATACAGAAACCTGAAGTGGACAATGATATAGACCAAATTTATGATGAAAGCAACATAATGTACAAAATGTGGAAATTAGAGAATTTTTTATCAACTTGAAATTGTTTTAATGCAACAAATTACATTATACATAGTATTTACATTCAGAGAGGACTACACTGATATAAGTATTGGCTAGAGTCTAGCAATAAATTCGTTCAAACATTTATTCTTAATTCTTTAGTGGTTCTTTTAAATTTTTTTTAAAATATGCAATGGCAAGTTAATAATACAGATGAACTGGATTTAACACAATCCTAACCAGGTGTTTAACACCTAAAAATACCAATGTATAAAACTGACATGAAATTTTAAATTTTCAGATAATAGTTCCTTTTCAGAACTGGGATCAAAGGCTCCAAGTTTCAAGGAATATTTTAGTTTGGAATGTTACTGTTTTGTTTAATTAAGTTAAATAGCTTCCAATATTTGATTATTTGTTTAAATTTACAGCACTTTTATAGATACGAGGGCTGTTCAAAAAATACGTGGACTAACGTCCTAAAACAAAACGTACTTTATTTAGAGGTTACAGGTATGGGACCCCTTCAAAGTACTCTCCTCCCCAACACACACACTTATCCCAACGGTGTTTCCACTTCAGTGATGTCGAAAAACCCACTTGTTGAGAAATTTATATGCAAAAACGGCTCATTTTGGGTTGAGACAATATTTTACATAGAAGAACGAACAACGTTTCGACCTTCTTCGGTCATCGTCAGGTATCGTATCTATAAAAGTGCTGTAAATTTAAACAAATAATCAAGTGAACCTGACGATGACCGAAGAAGATCGAAACGTTGTTCGCTCTTCTATGTAAAATATTTTCTCAACCCAAAACGAGCCGTTTTTGCATATAAAGGTGTTTCCACTTGTTGAAACAGTCCTGGTACGCTTCTTTTGTAATGTCCTCCAGCTCCTTCGTCGCATTTGCCTTAATCTCGGGAATCGTCTCAAATCTTCTTCCTTTCAAGGGTATTCTGAGTTTGGGGAACAAGAACAAATCGCAAGGAGCAAGGTCAGGTGAGTAGGGGGGGTGGGGTAGAACAGTGATCTAGTGTTTGGCCAAAAACTCGCGAGTTCTGAGAGCTGAATTTCGCAGCAACGCGGTGCATCTTCAATTTTTCGGTCAAAATCTCGTAACAAGATCCAACTGATATCCCACACTCTTCAGCAAGCTCTCTGACAGTCAGACGTCGATTTGCCCGCACCAGGGTGTTGATTTTGTCGACGTGTGGGTCGTCAGTTGACGTGGAAGGACGTCCAGGACGCTCATCATCTTCAATGGACTGTCGGCCATCCTTAAAACGTTCATGCCACTTGAAACATGACGTACGCTTCATAGCAACATCACAGTAAGCCGTGTTAAGCATAGCAAAAGTTTCAGTCGCAGATTTTCCAAGTTTAACACAAAATTTCACAGCAAGTCGTTGCTCCTTCAGGTCATTCATTCTGAAATCCACCAAACGAAAAAATCGCACTTCACTTAATACCGCGTAGCTAATACACAAATGAAGATATCTGCAATCGGGAAATGGAGTCGTAATCAGCTGATTTGTGCGAACCTAGCGACACCAAGCGGATTCCCCTGGAACCAACTGGAGCCGCGTAATTCAAACAGTCTGCGTATTTTTTTAACAGACCTCGTATACTGTGAATTCTTTGAGTTTCAATGGTGATAAATATCAGATGTTTTTTATATTATGTTTGGTGAATTTGGTTCCCAGTCTTCTTTCAGTTTCTCTGATATAGAATTCTGGATATTTATTGCACAGTATTTTATAAATTGTCACTAAAATCATGAGTTGAAAACAACAAAATACTTCTTGATATAATAGTTGCCAGACTCATGAGCATATAAAAGTGACTCATTTAAATGTGCAAAACAAATATAGAAAATTTTGTGTCAACTTGTAATATTGTGTATGTATGGAATAAAATATGTGACACATTGGTGTTTATGAAATAATGTGATTGATGAATAAATTATTTTACATAAAACACAAACAAAACAATTTTATGTTATCTTTATTGAGCTATTGTCCATCATAACTATTACCAAACAGTGTACTAATTTCCTATGTTATCTAACAATCTATACAGTATATAAACCATTGTGTTCAACTGCTAAGACTGAACTTATCTGGTTATTGATTCTGAATAACAAATTCCTGTTAGATGAGACTTTTTTTATTATGGCAGATAGGCCAGTCATATCTAAGAGGGATTACTATATTTCAAATATAAACTTCAAAACCAGCAAGACAAAGACAAAAAGTATGTATCAAGTTAAGCTAAACTAAACATAAATGCCTATGCACACAAATGATTTTTTTAAAGCTGACTGAATTGGACAAAAAAAAAATTATATACATACTTGTCTAAACTTCACTCTAGCCTCTTTTTCTTTCATTCTCCCATGTGCAACTAAATAATCAAAAACCTCACCTGAAATTAAAAAATACCCAATTACTTTGCAACTCATGAAAATTACACAAAATGGATTAGACATTAATAAAATATGGTCATTAAACTACACCTCTGAAGCTGGATATTTTTCAACTAAATGAGGACAACACCAATTATGCAATCTGTGAATTATTATTTTTTACCTAATGATTTACTTGTGAGCTTTTCCTGTGCAGATCTGTATACCATCTTTTTTTACATTTTAATAACCAAATCATAGCAGCTAAAACCTCTTTCTTATATTTTACTGAAAGAAGTAATTTCAGAAATGTAACTAAAAGCCAATTCCTCACATAAATGATTCAAATACATTGCATAGTTCTCAAACATCTCAGCCATTTTTCATGATACTTTATAAACTTACCTTATCTCCATATCTATCCCTTCCTCATTCCATTTCTTATTTTATTTTTTATATTTGATTTAACACATTTTACTTAAGTAATTTATTCAATGAAATTATTGACCGTTATAAAATCGGATAAAACATTTCATAAAGTCACAGTTTTCATGTCTAATTCATCGTTAATTTTATCTGGTGAGCATAGTTTTATGGCTGTGTTTATTTGGTTTCTTAGTATGTTGAGTTTTTGTTTTGTTTCATGTGCTGAGTCCCAAGGAATGTATAGTCCAGTATGGGTGATTTTTTGGTGGATTTCTGTTTTGAATTGTGTGTCGGTTCTTGTAATTTTGAGGTTAAGAAATGATATTTGATTGCTTTCTTTCTGTTCACATGTGAAGTTAATGTTGGGATGTATAGAGTTAATGTGATTGAAAAAAATTAAGTATGTGTTCTCTAGATCTGAATCCCTCAACCATGTCATCTACATATCTGTACCAGTATAGTGGTGGATGTAATGCTGTGTTAATTGCTTGTGTTTCAATTTGTGTCATAAATATATTGGCTAGAATTGGTGATACTAGGTTGCCCATGCTTAGGCCATTTGTTTGTATATAGTTGTGGTTGTTGAACATAAAGTTTGTCTTTATCGTGGTGAATTCTATGAGGGTTGCTAATTGGTTGCTGGGAATGTCGAAAGTTGGGTTAGGGTCTCGGATATAGAGTTCTAAGGCTATCTTGCAGGCTTCAGTGGTTGGAACTTCTGTAAAGAGGGATATAACATCGAAACTGGCCATTAAGGCTGTATGATTAAGTTGATTTAGATTAGACTTGAAATTAAAAGAGTCTTTGATGAATGAGCTGGCTGATGTTACATATTTAGAGAATGCCCATGCTATGTGTTTACCAAGATTGTAATTAAACGATTCATATGTGGACATTATTGGTCGTAATAGACAGTCTGGTTTATGAGGTTTGGGGATGCTGTATATTTGTGGTGTGCGCGAGTCAGTTTTACGGAGGTAGGAATAAAGTGTTTGTGAAATTGTGTTGGTTTTTCCATTTTTTTTTGTAGTAATTTGTTTAGTTGCGTCTCGTGTGTCTTTGTTGGATTTGTGTGCATTGGTTTAAATTTGTTTGTGTCTGATAGGATGTTCATCATTTTTTGGATGAATTCATTCATGTTCATTGTGACTATAGCGTTACCTTTATCTGCTTTTAAAATTTTTTTATTTTTGTCTTGTTTTAGGTTTTTAATGGAATTAATGTCTCTTTTTGTAAGATTGTTTTTTAGCTTTCTGTTTTGTGAAATTATGTTGATGGTTTTGTGAGAAAATTCTTTGAAAAAATCGTTTAAGATGTAGTTTTTAGGTGTTTCTGGAAAATATAAATTTGTAATTTTACCTGGGAAGTTTTGCTGTTGGATGTCAATAAAATTATCTAAGTTTTCTTCTTTCTGTCGGTTGTTTTTGGTTGTTTTCTTGTTTTTGTTTTCTGTATAACGTATCACAAGTCTCCAGGCTAGATCTTCTAAACTTGTTTTGATTTCTATGGTTGGAATGTACCTAGGTGCTGTTGTGAAGTTGAGTCCTTTGTTAAGTAGATGTATCTCGTCTGTGTTTAATTGTCGGTCGGATCTGTTAATTATGAGGTAAGTCAACGGTTTGTTGTGTTGGTGTCTTTTCTGTTGTTTGCATCTTAGTTTTTCTAGTTTTTTGTTGTGGCAGATCTTTTTGTCTCTGTCGTTCTTAGTATTGATTTGGCTTATGTTTCCTTGTATTAGTCCGTAAGTCTCTGGTTTAATTGCAGCATGCCAGTTGATGGTCTAGGTTCATTTTTGTTTCTGTAAGCCATGTAGTTCTTTGTATTTTGTGTTCAACATGGCTTTAAGTAGTTTTTTCTGTAAATTTTGGATAATGTTTGTGTATTTATTAAAATTTTTTTAAAGTTTTACCTTTACAAAATTAGGGGTTAGTTGTTCTTTTCTACATTGTTGAATGAAATAGATGTCATTTCTTCTATTGATAATTCTTTGGTTTAAATTTCTTAGTTTCTTAATGATTGTGTAAGCATGTACTGTTAATAGTGTTGTATTGTATGCTAGTTCAGACATAATGGTAACAGGTAAGTACAAATACACTAAGAAAACACAAAGACTTACACTTCTCGTACAATCGCCGTGTCGAAATAATAATCAGTGATGTCGAGAAAACCCACTTGAAGAGAAATATATATGCAATAACGGCTCATTTGGGTTGAGAAAATATTTTACATAGAAGAGCGAACAACGTTTCGACCTTCTTCGATCATCGTCAGGTTCACAAAGAAAGAAAGAGGTAACTGACCGGAAGCTGACCACATGTTTGGAAGGAGTTGTGTAACTGAGTGTCGAAATGTAGAGGGCGGTGTTAGATGTTTGAATATATAATTTTATTTTATTATATTTAATATAGGTAGAAAGGCATTCCTTTATATTGGTTTATTTTGGGTTTAAGTTGTTATCTAAGTAAGGTTTCTTCAATTTTGCATTTGTTTATGTTTGTTTCTTTATTTAGTATTTGAGTGTTTTCTATGGTTATGTTGTGTTTATTTGACTTGCAGTATTCAAAAACGTGTGAAAGTGACTTTTTATGTTCTTTGAATCTGGTTTCCATTTTTCTACTTGTTTCTCCAATATAGAAGTTGTGATAATTATCACATTGTATTTTATAAATAATGTTGGTGTGGTGTTTTTCAGTGTAGTTTTTACATAGTATAGACCTCAGTTTTGTGCCTGGTTTTCGAATAAATTTGGTATTAACTGGAATGTCATATTTTGTTACTAGTTTTTGCCAAATGTTGGTTATTTGTCTGCTGATGTCGGGAATATATGGTATGCAGCAGTATGTGGTTTCGTGATTTTTTGAATCATGAGATATATTTACTTTTGTTGGTTAATTTTGCTTTCTGTCTAGGTGTGTGTGTATATTTTCTACTGTTTGTGAAGGAAACGTATTGATGTTGATGAAATATTGTTTTATTTTGTCTAATTCATCGTTAATTTTATCTGGTGAGCACAGTTTTATGGCTGTGTTTATTTGGTTTCTTAGTATATTGAGTTTTTGTTTTCTTTCATGTGCTGAGTCCCAAGGAACGTATTGTCCAGTATGGGTGATTTTTTGGTGGATTTCTGTTTTGAATTGTGTGTCGGTTCTTGTAATTTTGAGGTTAAGAAATGATATTTGATTGCTTTCTTCCTGTTCACATGTGAAGTTAATGTTGGAATGTATAGAGTTAATGTGATTGAAAAAAATTAAGTATGTGTTCTGTAGATCTGAATCCCACAACTGTGTCATCTACATATCTGTACCAGTATAGTGGTGGATGTAATGCTGTGTTAATTGCTTGTCTTTCATTTTTTGCAGGTATAGAACTCATAACAACAGTGCCCATTTTGTTTTTTATAGTCATTATGAAAAGTGTTAAAAATATATGTGATAGTAAGTTAATAATACAGATAGAATGGATTTAACATCCAAAACTACCATTATACAAAAACTGACATGAAATCTGTAAGTCCTATTATGCTCATGAACAGACTTATATTCACCTAAGTAGTAAATAAAAACTTCACTACACAAAAACACCAATCACTGCCCACTTTACTGAACTGCTGCTCATCCCAACATCTTTTAACTTAATCTGAATGACATAACCCACAAACGGTTTAAAATTAGAAAAGAAATGCCAGGAACAACAAAAAGTATCAATTTAAATCTGTGTTAGCACTTCATATACTGCAGAGTAACTATTGTGGGAAGATATGATCACTGTTCAATACTGGTTATCACTGAATTAACATGGTGTATGCAAATTAAAATCTAAAATAAACAGACTTTACTAAAACCTACAATTTGAAGATTTGCAGAAACAAAGACTATTCCTTCAAATCAATTTCCTTTCAATACACAGGTATCTTAAAGCTGGCTAAATAAATAAATAAATTTGTTTTTGAGAACAAATTATATATAAATTACTTACATTATGTTAAGCTCGCATACAAATTGTTCTAAAAATATTTTATTAATAAAAAAAACATTTTACCTCCACTTGCATACTCCATTACAAGATACAAAGTTTTTTCAGTCTCTATAACTTGATAGAGTTTCACTAGAAGAATGTATACATATATCTAGGTCAAATTTACTATTAAAAATTTTGCAAACAATTCAAAAATCACTTTAGCATTAACATTTTATTTTAATGTCTTTATCTTATTCTTAATTTCCATATAAAACTGTAGCTACTTTTATTTTTAATAGTAATAGGCTATAATTGAAAAACGTTTTTTCAAACTCACAGAAATTAAATAAATTCAAAATCAGCAAAATTTTTTAAATTCCTAAAATTAAAATTTTAAAACAACAATCTATTTAAATAGAATGCTTGCATTTGTCTATCCAGAGTGTTCTTTGCAAATTTCCCAATCAAATACTACAAATTTCATTTCATTTTGTATCAATGACTCTAGATTGCATATTGACTTTCCAATTTAAAATCACCTTACTTGTTTTTTACTTGAACTTTTCAATGCAATAATTATTTGATACAATGTTGTTGTCATCATATGATGACTGGCTTCGATTTCAATATTTGATTTACAAGGTATTTTACACAAACACTTTTTCCAATATATAATTTCCTAAAAAATCACCACTACACTAAACATAACTTTTATGGGCTTTTTCAGTTTATTTAGGTCTAAAATCCACAAATGAAGTTTATTTAAAACCATATGCTTATCACATTTTAAACATGTATTCAGATATATATTCAGCTAAGTTTGCCTTCATTACAACTTCACATTTACTTTACTTTGAAATAACTTAGCATCAGTTCATTAAATAGACTACTATTAACACCTTTTAGCTACTTTCTTCTTTACTATAGGTTTTGTTCTTCAAATTTGTGAGTTTTTTTGTAAACTCATAAACCCATTCTGTATACTGAATGCTCATAACTGTTTCATACTTTGTACACTATTATAAATATCATCACTTTACTTTTAACTTTACATGTAGTTTCATTAAATAAAGTTACATCTACATGAATTTGTCTCTTTGACTATGATTTACCAATCTAACACATATTGCCTGCATATGAGTAAAAGTGATAGAATAAGAAAAATTCAAGCATGGAGACTACTGCAAATGTTTTTCAGGTTATAGCTAGTTGTAACTAAATAAAGTTGTATGAAAATATATGTTAAATTAAAAATACCTCAAGTCTTGTAATAAAGAGGATTAGGAAAATTACAAATGCACACCATCATTACATTCTTACATTATTAGACAAGAACCACTGGAAACTTTGTATTTCTGGAAGCCCTATGATGCTATGCAGGCTTATATTAAAACCAAACAGAGAGTGAACATGAAAGCTAAAATAAAACATTTACAAAACAGCAAAATAAATATTCATTTATTTAACTTTAATTTTTTATCTCTAAGAAGGAACTATATACAATAAAGTGACCGTGATTTTTTTAAAAAATAGTTTGCACCATCATAAATCACCATTAGCTTAAGCTTTCTTGGCATAAATTAATGTTTCTCAGTATTTTGTCAATATAGGGATACATAGACTAATTTAATGTTCATGCTAATTTTAGCACTAGAGATATATAGTGAATTTAAAACAAGATGCATCACCAACACTAAAAATATGTTTTGCAGTAAAACTTGACCTGGAGCTTACAAGGAAACTAATAAAAATGTTTATACATTATGATCTTTTATCCCTATTCCCATGAGTACATGACACAAGATTTCAGCATCTTACATTCAAAATTTTATTAACCCTTTGGTGTTGGGGTCACAGGTCAAAAGCCATGTCATCTTGTTTGTTGACTTGCATTCAAAATATTTTGAACTACTATTTTAAGAATTTATGTCAATAAGTCTGGCATCAAGTTGTATATTATAATTCAAACTTTAATCTTATATGTATGATTTAATTTCTTAATTCATAAGTAAATATTAAAAATATACTCCTAAATATAGATTTTAGTGAGTCACTTGGTATGTTGAATGCAGCACTGTTTAAAATTAGATGCTTGAGATATCAAAACACTAAGTCTGTAGTGTAGTGTACTACTACCATTAGTATAAAAAATTAAGTTTAATATTCAATGCCAATCAACAGTAAGAAAAAAGAAGATTGGACAAGTACTTATTTCTTGTTTTTCATGTTTATTCTTTATTTTTTTGTTATAACAGTGGCTAAAATGTAAAAATAGGGATCATTTTAGGTTAGTTAACATTAGATTATGTAAAATAACAACAATATATGTTTCACAAGGCATGCACATAAGCAACTCCTAGTACCTCATGAGCAATGTAATTTTAAAGAATAATGTGAGCTACATGTTCCCAAAATTATTTACAACTTATAGTGATGTGGATGGTAGTTAGACATGTTCAAAGGGCAGTAAAACAATAAAGTTTAATTATAAATATGTGTAAACTGTTATGAGTTTAAAGCTACTTAGGATTAAGAAATGCAGTTTCATGTTATAACTGAAGTCACTGTAGGAAGAAAAGTGTAACTTAAATTTAATTACATTGGTGGGAGGTTACATCATTCCATTTAAAGTAAAATTTGTGTAATTACAAAAAATACATATATTTGCATTATTTAAAAAAAAAGGTTGTTGTTATGTTGAAATTTTTGCGAATATTAAATTAACTGAGCTGCTTCTAGATTTTAAAATAATTTATCAATCCTACCTATATTTGGGTGGTCTAACATTTTCATTATTTTCACTTCCCTATACAACTGAAAATGAAAAATAAGAATAAGCATAAAAAACAACAACAGTAATAACAAACAGAAATAATTTGTTCACAATAGTTTTCATTTAGTTTTAATACAAGAAAAATAAATGCAGATCATGGCGAGATGACCTTTTATAGAATATGAAAATGATATCTGATAAAAAGACTATCCAATCCATCATTTATTTCAATAAGTGTCACAGATTTACTAGTATGTACTTATTTTAATATTGATGTTTTAGTTATATGTATATTTATAAATGCATGTGACTTATACTGCTAAGTGTGTATTGCAAAAGTCCTGCCTGTTCTCTAAGTTTGTAGAAGATTCTCGAATGTAAGAATCAACAATACATTTTACATTACTGCAAACTGAACTGTAATGATCCTCACTTTAAAGCTTATAAAAGGAAACCAACACAACATAGAGAGAGAGTAAAATATTGTTAGTTTGCTACAGTGAGTATATTATAAACCTCAGATGCTGTAATTGTGAAAAACACTAATCAAATGGGAAACTACAGATATTTGACCAGGAACATTTATAATTTCAAACTTTATACACCATTTAATTTATGAGAATTACCTTTGAACATCAGTATTTCCATGAGGACATCTGATATTTTTGTCGGTGAAAAGTCAGCTTGCAAATGATGCAAGTCTATACACTAAGTAAAGTGTAACAATATCAACCCAGAATTAATTTGCTCCTCATTAACCATATTGTTTGTAAGTTTGTAAAACTTTTGCATATAAATCATTATTATAAATTGTACTATTGCTTTTATATTAAAATAAGTTATGAAAGAAAACTGTGTGTATCAATCTTGATGGCAAATACCATAAATTTGATACGTATCAACATCCAATTAACTTCTAAATTCAAACTGCTGGCAATTTCAAGTTGTAATACATAACTTATGGAATGTAATAAATTGGAGACTCAGAGATAAATTATAATATGTAACATAAGTACTAACTGAGGCCTTTTTTTTAAACCAAATAAAACCTTTGAAAATTCTATTGACAGTCAATGGATTTTTATTACTATTATTATTTAGCATATAAAACTAAATTATGGGTGCATCATCAAATATAACATGAAATAATTTACAAATTCTATTTCTAAGCAAGAGTAAATTAACAGTCTCAGATACCATGTACCAGCTTATTGAAAAGTGACCAATTACTCCAATGAGAATTTTAAATTAAGAACAGAAGAAAAGCTTTATCCTGAAATTTAGAATACAAGATCATTTTAAAAAAAAAACAACAAAAAAACCCACAATTCCCAAATGAAAATTTAGTGGAAAGAGGAAAGAAATAATTCTGAAAATTTCTGTATAAAGACTCAATAAGCTTTTAGTAGTGCGAGATAGAGTTCCAATTTTGAAAAACACTACTGGATAACAAAAGCTAATATCATTGTTGTAACTTTGTAGAATGGACGGCAAGTTGACTTGAAGACGAAAGGCGAAAGACTTTCAAAATGTCGTCCTGTACACTTGTGTCTCCACAACAAGCAGTTGCTGTCCATTCTACAAAGTTTCATCGTGAATACTCTGCCTAAACAATCAATCAAAGAATGATATAATTGTTTGTTTCATTCTCAAAAACTGCACAAACATTGAAATTATGTGCTTAATAACATAATAACATTTTACCTTCTGGAGGCTTGATTGATTAAGTTGTGTCTTATCGATGATTTTAATTGCAACCTGGAAAAGACCCAAACTAATGCCTACAAACAAATAAATGTGGGCACTATCTACTACTACTGCTAATTCAGCAGTCAAAACTATTACAAAAGTAAGCTCAATGGTTTCTCATAACATTTCATCACACAGATAACAAAGCAAATTCATACTGGTAATAATAAATTTTCAATCTTTAACTCTTTTAACTCTTCAAACTTTCTTTAAAAACTCCTAATAATAAATATCAATAAAAAGTGTTCACCAAATGACTTACTGTTACTTCTAGTTATAATATATTATAGCTACTAAACAGCTCCTGAGCAGGCTATAAATATTCATAAAAATTGAAAGATAAAAGGTAACATTTTGAAAGTTATATCTTCCTAAATGAAAATATATTTCCAACAGGTACTTCATTCCAGTTCCGTGGTTGTACAGTGGTAAGACTATGGATTTACAATGCTAAAATCAAGAATTTGATTCCTTCAGTGGACTCAGCAAATAGCCTGATGTGACTTTGCTACATGAGAAACACACATTTCCTTCCATGGTTAGCTTTTCTCATTTTTTTCTATTTGGGAACTTTTTCTGAATGCATGCCACAAGCCTTCAACCCTCCTTCTGTTGGAATCCAAACTTCCAACACATCTCCCATGTAAATCACTATGCATCATCTCTCTAACAATAGCAGAGCACTGTATCACACGATGCATGTGACTCTCTCTATGCACCACCACCAAACTATAATTTCAAAGATTGACAAAAGTTATGAGCAACAGAAATATCTGGGAGAAAAGTTGGGAAGTGCAAATGGAAGAAATTTTTTTTTTAAATACATTTAATTTAGAAAAATTGTAACTTCCTATACAGTACTCTCTCTTTGCTCACAAGATTAGCTTGAAACCCACTCTGAATTGGAGGAGGGACCAGTGCAAGAGAAACGTAGACATATCCCCTGAGAGTATTTGAAGGGCACCCCTTAATTGAGCTCCACAGATCAGAAGATCTGAGAAGGATCACCACACCACACCACATCTAAGACAAGTATCTCTTCACCACAAAAAGTTATAAGGTTAGAAGGTTCAGAGATAGTGGAACAAGAGAGCACAATTGCATAGCAGAGGATGGTGTGACAAAGAGATATAAAAGAAGCAGTGTCACTCAATCCCATAATGGAAGGTGGGTAAGAGATGATGTGCTCCAAGATGAAGAGTGGCTAGGGGTGATGGACAACACTTTGGAAGTCAACTACATCCAAAACCTAAATCACTGGGTACTCACATCTTCAAAAAGGTAGGATAATGGCCTATACTGTCTTCACATCAAATCCTAGAGTCCAGAAGAAACTTATCAGAAAACTACAGTAACACATAAAATGCGCTAATAAAAGATACCCAGCAATGTGCCATCCAGATTCAGAAGGAAACCTACAGAAACTTGACCCCTGAGATCATGAACAAGCCTGAAACAACCCAAGTCATCAACAATCTCACAATGAAGGAATGCCCAGCACAGAAACATGCCACAAAGACCTTTTGTGACCCACTACAAAGAAGAGGAATTGAGAAGGGAAGATAAACAACTTGAAACCTGTGTGAGGACTTATGTAATTTATTCACTCTATCTCAAAAACTGTATTTGCTGGGTACAGATATCCATGTGAAGATAGGAGGGCACTCAATCAGAAGGCTGAAATGCATTTTGGCTTCTCAACTCTGGTAAACTCACCCAGCCGGGGGATCTTGTAACTCTGCCATCCTACCCTAACCTGAATGGTTATAGCCACCTTTATGGAACCCATCTCGCAGGTTGTCTCTAAGGTCAGCCATCCCATCAACTTGTAACTGGTAAAGACTCTCATACTCCACAAGAAAGGAAGGAAAAAGTGCATTTGGGTATCTGCAGGGATTTCAACAACCAAGAAAGTGCAATAAAGTATCACAAAGCTGTTTATAAAAACAGACCCCACCAATTTAATCAATCAAGGCATGACAGGGATTGGCAGCAATCCACTTCTGCTTTACCCATCTCATCAATGAGTGGTGCTATCTGAAAGTATCACAAAGAAGGTACACTTGAGTGAGCTTATGAAACACCCCATCTTAAAAGTGAGTGTATACAATCATGGAAATAAACAAATCAACATGGCTTACATTGTGAAATTGATAAATTAATGTATTTGAATGGTCATAGCCATCTAACTGGAATCCATTCTCAGTACAGACAAAATATCTAGTCAGGTTCCACTTGTCACAAAGCAGGATCCAAAGTGACACTGAAGCAGGAGTCTGAAAGAAAAGAATGCATTACCTCATGTAACAGCCATACAGAAGTCAAGAGAAAAGCCACATGCAATATGCAATACCTTGAGAAAGCAGAAACAGCAATGTGATACAGGTAATGGGAGATGAATATGTGCAAAGTCCTCCACATGCCTTATAGTAGAATATAATCCAAAGGCAGATAAGAAGGGAGAATGGAAGATAATAGGTGGGTGGGTTTGGCATTTTATGCTGCAAAGCAACTACACAATCTGCACCAAACATCTAATTAAAAGTTAAAAGAAAAGTAAAAGTATTAAAATTTGTAAAAAGGAATCAAGGTAAAACAAGACAAAGTTGAATTTTTGAATTAAAACTTAAACAGCAAGAAATCCAATTTTTATATCTAGTGTGCAGCAGTAAGAGAGAAATTACAGTAATACTAGTTTTAATGGACATTCTGTAGCATAAGTTGAATGGTCATAACTCACCAGGGTGACTAACGGGTACATTCAAACACCAGCATTAGTCACCTGAAGTTGGCCTTTCCAGTCCTGGTTTCGAGTTATTTGATGTCACTGCCATTTTCTAATTTCATATCAAACTAGTTTTACTTCACAAAGGAATAATAAAAAAGATTTAATTTATGAATTATAAGCTTAAATAGTGTTAAATAGGGCCAATGATCTTTAAAAAACTAAAAAAATTTGTAAGGTGGACAGTGTCACCATTGCCGATGACACTGTTCAATGTTAAGGGTAAACCTTGGGATAAAACATGTCTAAAATGGTGCCATAGTTAAGAGTCATAACGACAGAAAGACAGTAAAATGTGGCTTATTGCGACCTCAGTGTCACACAAACAACACACTGATGCATCAGTCCCAGATAAAAGAAAACAATGAGTTAAAAAACTGTGACCAATATGTAGTCAAGCGAGGACAACTTCCTCTTTCTGATTCTTATGAAAACAAGACCCCCAAAGTCCAATATAGGGTTTTATTTGGAAAAGCTTGTTTTGACGTTGCTCACTCCAAGTCAACTGCCAACTGACACAAAGCTGAGCCTTGAATAAAGGACCATATCAAAAGAAGGAACAGGCACAGCAGTGATAGTGCTAGAGCAGACAGGCTTAGCTGTGGTATTGGCAACCTCGTTACTGCGAATACCAACAAAAGAACAGTACAGAAGTAGATGTTAAAAGAAAAAAATAGGCCAGTCAGTTTTGAGTATCAGCAAATATAAGTTGAGAACTGACTTTGAGCTATTCCAGGGCTAACAGAGAGCGAAATGAATCAGTATAAATAGTACAGTTTGTGTACTGCATAGCTTCTATGTGATTCAGGGCAAGAGAAATGATGTACAATTTGACAACACAGAAATTGTAGAGGTGATTCTGTGTGCAACAACCAAATCATGGCAAACAATGACAAAACCCACAGAATCATCTGATTTCAAACCACCTGTATAAATGGGAATGGAAGGACTCCAAGTTCCTGTGAGAAAGAATGGGAAAGTGTCATACCCACATGGGCTTGAAATTGCCAATTCATTAAAATCTTTTTAATAAAAATTGGTAAATTGCCACACAATCCATATAAGTCTTGCAAGATACCATACCTCCACGTTGTATCAGAAGCTTTCTCAATGTAAAAAAAAATGAAGAAACAAGGTGCTGTTTCTTGAAAAAGTCTTACCTGATTGATGTGTCAAGTTGAATCAGGTGGTCTTTGGTGGAGTGCTGTCTTTGACACCCACACTGAGTGGGTGAGAGGAGGTTGTTTGATTCAAGGAACCAAACAAGACAAACATTAACCACCCTCTCTAAGGTCTTACAGAGACAGCTCGTCAAAGCAACTGGACAGTAGTTCAAAGGAATCTTGGGATCCTTCCCATGTTTATGAAAAAGGAGTAAAACAGCTTGGCAGCAAGCAGCAAGAAAAACATTCTCCTGCCAGATCCAGTTAAAAAAATCAAGAGAATAGCAAGAGAAGCTGAAGAGAGATGGTGCACCAGTGTAAGGGGGTAATTGTAGACATAGAGATGATCAGCCTGAAAGGAAAGAGGCTATCATTCTGCCCATGTTTTGATGGCTAAGAAAGATGAGAATGAAGCAGAAGTGCTAGATGCATGTGTAAAGATTTCTCCGAGTATTGGCAATGCTTTGGGTATCAGCAATTTCCTGGTTATCAGAGAACAAGACTGAAAGGGAGCAGAAGGATACTGGTCACTAACATTCCAAATTTTGTCCCATATGACTTTGGAACTGGTGGTATAAGAAATGCTTGAGGTGTATTTAATCCAAGATTTCTTCTGGTTTTGACATCTGCAATGCTAAGCACGTGCACAGACCTGCTGAAATGCAATGTAGTTTATAAGTGTGAGATATCTACGAAAGCCCATTTTTGAGCTATTCTCATCATGTGGCAGGCAGGATTCCACCAAAGACAAGAATAGTGTGGGAAACATGTTGAGGTTTTAGGAATACACTGAATAGCTATCTGAACAATACAGTCAGGCACTGCTGCCACATAGTCATCTATCAATGGCAGGATCAAGTTCTGAGAGAGTAGTGAAAGAAGGTCAGTTAGCCTGGTCCAACTTCCATCGAGGCACTAGGGTCAGATGGCATCGATCACAACCAGTCTCTCTCAAAATGATAGGAAAACTATCACTGCCCCATGGACTACCATCGAATCTCCAAGAAAAGTAAGTGAAAAGTGAAGGGGAGCAGATAGAAAGAACTATAGCAGTAAAAGACTGACAAGGTGCATGAAAATAAGTATAAGAACAAGTTTTGAAGAAAGACAGGTTGTGGTCCAAGAGCATATGCTCTATAGTACAACCCCTCCCATCAATACTAGTACCACCCCAAAGAGGATTATAACCATTAAAATCCCCCAGTAGTAAAAATGGGGATGGTAACTGCTCAATGAGAGCATCAAGGTCTGATTGATTATAGATCTCTTCAGGAGGCAGGAAGAAAGAACAAATAGTGATGGTACAACCCAAGGAAACATGGATGGCTATAGCCTCCAAGGGTGCACAAAGTGACATGGACAGGTTGGGCATGTGCTGATCAACCAACAGTATCACCCTAAAATGCACTCATCCATCATGACCTGTCGTTTCTATACATGGAAACCTGCTGAAGGGTGACTGTATCAGCAGGTTTCAGAAACATTTCCTGTAAGGAGAGGCACACAGGATGATAAGAATGATTCAAATCCTTTATGTTATCTAAATTTGATTGAAAACCTCAACAGTTCCACTGGATCAGAGTAGCCATTGTTATTTATGTAGAGGATAATGTGGCAGGGAGATATTCTGTTTGAGACATTTTTTTTTCTTCATTAAATGAAAATCTAACAACTTCAAAGGAACCTGCCCTGTGGACAAAGATTCCAATGGCTGAGGTCATGAACAAATGGTCAATTTTCTTTTCGAGGCTGCAGAAGAAGATGGACCTGAGGAAACATTTGAACCTGAAGGAAGTGAAACTGGGCAGTCACTGGATGAAGTAGTAGGGGCAGAGATGGAAGTAGACATAGATGTGTCAACTTTTTTAATTATGGAGGGCACAAGATTCTTAAGACATTTTGCAAATGACTCTGTTGGAGGCATGTAAAGATCTCTCTGCACTCCCACTGGCCCACTGCTAGTGAAGCGGTATGTCTACGGATTTACAACAATAAAATCAGGGGTTTGCTTCCCCTCGGTGGGCTCAGCAGATAGCCTGATGTGGGTTTGCTGTAAGAAAACACACACGCACTCCCACTGTGGTAGTGGAATGAAGTGCAGCAGCATATGTCTAAGACAGTGTTGGGGACTATAATTTCCTCACTTCTGAGTAGATTATATTATAAACAATGTTTAAGCATAGCACCTCTTTCTCTTATACCCTATTAGGACAAGAAATAGAGTAAGAGGGGTGTGGGCCACTACAGTTAATTCAGTGTGGTTCCAGGTTGAACTTCTAAGCATAGTGGTCTTTACCATCACAATGAGCACATATCAAAGAACCATGACATGATGTTTTCAAGTGACCAAACTGCTGACACTAGAAATATCTGTAAGGGTTAGGAATGTAAGATTCCACCTTATAGTTCAGATTACTTGCTTTGACAGTGGCAGGAGAATGAGGTGATGTAAACATTAATATCAGAACATTAGTAGAGTCCATAATTCTGTCTTTACGGGTAAAGATTATGTATATCGTAGTAATGCCTTGGCTGGAGAAACCAGAGAGGATTTTTGGCTCAAGAATGTTCTTTAAATTACTCTTAACTATAACTCCCCTGGAAAAAATTCAAAGTCACATGGGGAGTAACCTCAATGGGTATATCCCCAATGGCTCTTGATTTCAAGAGGAGTTTGGTATGCTGTGGTGAAGATGTTTCCACCAAAATGTCTCCAGAATACAACTTCTTTACTAACTTTAGGAAGCCAGTAAGTCCCTCTAATCCTTTCTGAATTAAAAATGGAAACACCTGTCCCAAGGATTTCTCAGATAAGGAATGGAGAATCAGAAATTGAGGTGTAGAATCTGGCTGTAAAGGTGACTGTACAGAGTTGTCCATGTGTGGTCATTTTCCAATTAGTTGTTGTTGTTTTTTTCAATTATTTAATTTTCATTTGTTTTGTTGGAAAGAGGGGTATCAATAACAAAGAAGTTACATTTCAGTGCCTAGTGACCCCACTCACCATGGAACCCTATGAGGGAACACATTACAGTGCCAAACAAGGACACTTTATCAATGCCAGAAGTTTTGTGAACACTATACCTAAACACCAGCATCACATACAATGTCCACAACACCTGTTGAGAACATCCAATACTAGTACAGTGGACTAGCTGACTGACCCTAGGGAGCCACCCCAAGGCTGCTTGTCTACAGGAAAACAAGGCCAAAGTGGTGTGTTAGGATTGGACCTATCAACTGCCAGGATCATCTCCTCCCCTTCATGGGTTACCCATGGGTGGTAAACACATGGGTGGATGTTTAGATCCCACAGGAAATAAAGAACAGAACCTTCCCTGGGAGTTCCTTACGTACAAGAATCCACACCAAGGTGAAAGAAGGTAATGTATTTAATGTAAGGAAAAGTGAAAGAGATCACACAGGGAAGGAAAATAGGAAGAATAAACTATCTGGAGCAAACATCAAACCCAAGCAGTTTAGTTAACTAGGAAAAAATCACAGAAAGAGGAAGGTTGCAAAGAGCAAAACAGGTGTAAATGAAGTTACAAGGACTCTGGAAAGGAAGTCAAGTGAACACAGACAGGTCAGAGGAGTCCATCTAGATCATGAGGTGTGCAGAAATGAAAAATTGAGGATATGCTGGTAGGAAAAGAGAGACCTGAAAATCATGAGCAGCAAAGGCTGTTGGAAGGAAAGCATTATATGGATAAGTGGTACAAGGATCTGGTGACACTGAGAATGAAATTATCCAGCCTACAATGACTGCAGGTTGGGAGGAGAAAGAAATACACAAAGATAGGAGAAACAGGAAACATACAGACAGAGATGCAAACATAGGTAAGGTAAGGACAGGAAGGCCCACTATCATGTTTTAGACAGGGAGCAATGGATGCCTTGGTGGCTGACAGAGATGGAAGGAATGGATCAACATAGAAAAGACAAGGAAAGCAAAATCCATGTGGATATGTGAAAGCAGAAGGTACTGAATAATACCACTTGACAACCAAACTGAGAAGACCAAAAAACCCCTCTCAAAGAGCTATGTGAGACACTCAGAGATACAGACAACCACTGGGTAAGTAGCTCAGAAACCCTGAGTCAATGCCAAAGAGTAGATAGATTACCAACAAAGAGAAAATGGAATAGACTAAATGTGAAGATATTCTGCAAGATAAACTGGAAAAATCCAGCCAAGGATCTAAAAAAAGCTAGGTAGGAAGATGGAGAATGTACAGCATGGGATTGATCATAGATATCTGGATTGAGGGAGCAAGTATGGTTGGAAGAAAAAAGGAATGAAATGAACCTGTGATAATAGAAGGTAGAGTCAGACCTAAATGAGTTTTGAAGAAAACATCCAGAAAAAAAAAGTATTGGAGAGGATTAAGGAAGAACCTTAGGAAAGTGATCAACCATCTCACCCACATATCTCTGAGAAGGAGCTGGCAAGTAGAACTAACTGGGGATCCCATTCTGAAACGGCAAAAAGCCAGATATTCATAAACACGTGGAATAACTTTCCACATGGAATAAAAGTTCTGAACAAGGGGGCAAACACTCAATACAAATAGATTACACGGAAGATCAATGGACAAGGCTCTAAAATGACATACTGTTCCACAATTGGCAAACTAGCAGTAAAACCTACATGAAGCAGATACAACATCTATTGCTATAGGAGGAGTAGGGAAAATCCACATATTACTGTGAAAAACATTGAACAGCAGAACTGTGAGAAACTGTAACAGACAGAGCCAGAAAGGGGTAAGGTCAGGAAACAGGGCTTGGAGCTACACCCATAGAGCATTGGATCTCTCACAAGTAAAGACACACCCCTGTTGGACAGAAGTCACCCACAACAATAAAGATGCAGTAATTGTGTTGAACTCAAAATGTCATAAAAATGGGGCCATAAGAATGATCCATACATATGGAACTGGACAACAGGTCTACCATAATTTAGCACTGCAGCACATATTAGACCTGAAGAGAAGTGAACCACATGTGTAGAGCCCTAGCTAAAGACAACATGCAACTGACAGTGGAAGGGAAGAGAGGAAAAATCTCCACAGATACTCCATAAGGTTCCTGTGAAAACCCTCAGATAGGAAAAGGGAGGCCAATCCTGGAAAACAGGGCAAAAATAGAATGAATAGCAAATTTTGAGGGCTTGTTCCCTCATGTAGGTAAGTTGAACCATAATTGTTGGTCCATAATGTGGAAGTCTGTCTGAAAAGTCACAAGGGTGGAATGATCTGAAACCCAAAGAAGACAGGCATATCAATGTTATCACTAAATAGGATGGCAAAAACAGTGTAAACCTAAAGAAAATGAAATTAAAAAACAAAAAGACAATAACAAGAAATAAAATAACCAATACCTGAGATACAAGCTCTAAGAAAACTTACAAGGGCTAATAGAATCTTTGAGAATGTAAGGAAAATCACAGCAAAATTATAGTTTGCATACACCTTTAAAATCTTCAAAAAATACAGGAAGAATAAGGGCACAAATAACAGACAACATACTTTCCATACAATGCTACATCTCTTCACAAACAAAGGCCATGAAATACCCCAATGGGTTGCCCATGCCTGCAGTTTTTACAGGCTAATACTTTTCTTTTTCTTCTATGGACTTTCATTGAGAACAAATGATTTGAGAGGGCATCCATACCTCAATTTCTTCATCACCGATATAACATTACAGCAATATTTTTGATCAAGAACCTTGGTCATCATGAACTTTTAATAGTTCTGGTGGTCTTTCCTGTGGGTTTACCATTCTATTTCCAGATTGCCAAAGTGGTAACAGCAACATTGGAATTCATGTATGATATCAAATCAACAAAAAATGTACAGCACACATGAGAAATCAAAAGCTCTCAAATAAAAATGAAATGAAATAAAATAAAGTAAAAAAAAATTAAACCACTTTTAGGACAATAATTGTTCTAAAAACATCTGTACTCAAGCATTGCCAAAAACGAAATGATAGTTCAATGGTGGTGCCTAAAGGTATTAACAAGCATCACATAATAACAGTTCTCTTCTACTGATGGAGAGGTGACACATAGTAATTAACATGAAAGATGTGTTGGAAATTTGGATTTTAACAGAGGGAGGGATGAAGACATGTGGCATGCTTTCAAAAAAGTTTGCATAACAAGAAAAGCTAATCTTGTGAGAGAAGGGAGAGTACCGTACTGGAAATTCCTTCACCTGTTTTGGTATACATGTATGAACAAGTTTTAATAGCTTGTAATTTTTTTCCAAAAATTGCAATGACATAATACTGAAAAATAAATTTGATTCTGGACATCATTTTTAACCTGAGTGTCTAATTATTTAACTAATACAAATTACAATCTAAATTAAAAGATTTCTAGTTGTTTTTTCTTACCTCTTTCCCAGTTGGCATATGTTTAGCTAATTTCACTTTAGCAAAATTTCCTTTGCCTATTGTTTTTAAAAGCCTGTATCTTCCAACATGTGGTTCTTCTGATGACCTATTCCTTAAAATGGAACTTCGTTGGATAGAGGTTGATTCTTCAACCTGTTGATATATTTATAGGTACAAGGGATGTACACTTAATTTACACAATCATGCAAGGCTATTTTTCAAACCTACAAATATATGTATCTCATTATCATATGATGAGAACTATAACAAAGTACAGATTACTTTTCATCTTAACCTTCTGAAAAACATCAATTTTGCACAAAAATTAAAAGATAAGCTAATAATTCTTAAATTTACACATTATACACATTCTTAAGTTAGTTTCCAAACAGTTAGCTTTTATTTTAAGAACTTTTAGTCAAGCACTAAAACATTTCAATACAAAACTCTTACCTGCTCTGAAATGACCGATTCATGTACAGTCTGAAGGGGTGTTTTGGTTAAAGCTGCCATCATTAAGAATGGTTAACATTCACGTGATAATTCAGCAGTACTATGATTCTGTCAACAGATTTTTACACAATACATATATATCAATATATATTCAAAGTATACTGAAGTTAATAACAAAATCAGAAAAACCTCATGCAATCATATTTTACAAATGGTATTACACAATTACTAGGCTTTTTTGTATTCTTTATCGCTCTGATAACAACAAACTTATTGTAAGGCATTAGAAACAGTATTAGTATCTATAGCTTGTACTGTGTGCATATATATGCTATTATCATTTACAAATACAAAAACTCCGGATAGGTGCCAAATGATGACTGAAAATACCTACTATGATTATAGTAATAAAAAGCATTTCTCTTTTTTATTATTACAAAAAATATCTTATGGCAAATGAGTAACCTTTTCAGTACAGGATGATACATTTTGTATCAATTTGACTGAGGAAAGACACACTATAAACATATAGTAACTCTAAGCCTTCCCTCACAAAACCTTGTAAAATTTAGTTCAAGTTTTACAAGTATTGTGTACACAAAAAATGACATTTAGTTAAGTCTTTCTGATAAAAAATGTTATCTATAGTAGTCATGTGCACCCAGCTGTTAAAATAGTTAGAGTGCAAAGTGATTTTTAAGTATAAAAAATAATTTTCTTCTTCTTTCATATTTTATTTGCTTAATCATTTTTTTGTTTTTGAATTTCGTTCAAAGCTATACGAGGGCTATCTGCACCAGCCATCCCTAATTTAGCAATGTAAGACTAGAGGTAAGGCAGCTAGTTATCACCACCCACTGCCAACTCTTGGACTGCTCTTTTACCAATGAATAGTGGGATTGACCACCACATTGTAATGCCCCTGAAAGGGCAAGTATGTTTGGCAAGACGGGAATTCAAACCCACAACCCTCAGATTACTAGTCGAGCACATTAGCCACCTGGCCATGCTGGGTCCTTGTATAATCTCTGGAACCTCCCAAAAGGATACCAAATGTTTCTTTTAAGATAAATGTTTATGTATTATTTTTTATTTTCTCTACAATAACACTAATGCAATTATCATCATCATGCAATGAAATGAAATAATTTTAATCAGGAAGTAGAAGAAAAAAATATATATATACACCTTTTAATTTTTTTTTCAGAATATATTTAAAATTTTTCCTAGTGTTAAATTTGTAACTTCCAAGCTAGTTTTTCCTTTTCTGATATAGTTAATTTTTAATGTTTTATTTTCCTTTCTTGTCCTTTATCACTTATTCTTCATCACAACACAAGTCAACTGTGTCCTCAAGGCACACTGGAATTTCTTTGTGGGAGACATCAGCAACCTATCAACAAATTATTCGTTCAGTGTATATCATAAGCCTTTAAAATGGATGCAAAGTATGACGTATATTTTAAAAAATTGTAAACAATTTAATTATGCATTTTAAAATATAAATAATCCATAATTGACCAAAATATAATACTAAGACCTAAAGTTATACTGTATCTTTGACTGTAAAATAATTAGGTAAGAAACAATTGTAAATGCTATAATAAATCAAACAGCAAACAATATTACAATCAATTAAATGGACTTCATCATGACAATTTGGCACTAATTTCAAATTAACCATTGCAAGCAGTGTTAAATAACCTATTTCTAAATGTCATGTAATGTATAAATGGAAAGAAAGAAGCTCAAACAAATTTGTTGAAAGAGGAAATTGCAGCTATCAATGGTTGAAAAAATTTATTACTTGTTTTAATTGTATTCATTCAGAGAACTTTTAAATGAATGAGTCTAAAGGTTATGTAAGCATCTTATTGTCCAGATTTACCTTTCCTCAACTGCCACTATATTACTGAAGAAATAGAGAGCTAATGTGGAGAATGTTTCTGGCTCATTTATCACATGACAATATATCTAAAGTTTTAAACAGTTTTTAAAGGTCAATTTTGAAATAAACAACTTCATCCAAGTATGATGCAAGACTTTGAATAATAACATAAATTTTAATACTAATTTCATTAACATATACCAAGAGTAAAGTTATTTAATTTGATTGCAGCACAATGACTTCTGCAAAAAGGAATTTAAAGGGACTCCTCCTAAGTAAGGGTTAAAAGACAATTGTTTATTTTGTGTAATATTTTAGATATGTGTTTTATTTGAAAAGGCTCCTTTTCTACTGGTAAGATGTTATGCAGGCTTAATGGGGTTTGTGTCTTAGTCTAACCATATATTTGCTCATCACTATGCATTATATATATGTTTGTTATAACTTAAAAAACAAGCTCAAACAAAAATAATTGAACAAAAATCCTGCACTAATTGTGATTTTGCTTATTTAACTTCATTAAAATGTATTTATTTTCACTACAACTATGTGTGTGTGTGTATGTATATATATATATATATATATATATAGAGAGAGAGAGAGAGAGAGAGAAAGAAATAATTTAAATACACAGAAACAATAATATATTCTCAACCAAATCTCCTCATGGAAATCTTCAGCTGTGGCTTAACATTTTACACCTTGAACTAATGTGATCAAACAGTCAATAGCTACAGTAAATAATTAAGTACCATATCAGCTAGCTACAAGCTATGTTGATGAAAATTACAATATATATTATTTGCTGTATATCAAGTAATTTTTTTGTACATAGTTGGGTATGAAAAAATCCAGCAAAGATAAGTAAAAAATTGGTAATTTAAAAACCTGCAAACAGGGATAATAATGAAATAAAGTAAACAGGGTTGGAGATACTGTGGACATTATTTATGTAAATTTCGATTTTGGCTCCATGTTGTTGCCATGAGCAACATTTAGTGGAGTCAAAACAGAGATTTGTTATTTGAATAAATAACATCTGCAGTATCTCCAGCATTGTTTGCTTTTTTTATAATTCCAAATTACAGGTTTTTTAAATTCTTCCTTTTTTAATAATCTTATGATATTTCAATTAATGACTTTGTAGAGTTTTTACCAGACTCTTTGAAATTTTTACCACTATAAACATAAAACAGATTTAACTAGTACCTTAAAAAGGAACTAATGGCTTCCTTCAACATGGTATAACATGTAAGGAGCTATAAATTGTATTTTAGATTAATACGTTTGTCCTTATTCCAGCTATCTAAAGAGTGCTTACGACTCAAATTCATTGAAAATATAATTGGGTACCTTCAATTTAATAAAAACATATACAAAGACTAGGTGACAGAAGGCCATCTGGATTATAGAGGTCAACCCAACTCAAATACAGTATAACACCTCACATCTATGATAATGCTCAACAGAAACTAAAAAAATATTCAACCTACCAGTACAAATAACATTAGTTGGCATAACAGTCTATAAGTTAATAACTCTTTAACAAGAAAGCACTTTCCCTAATAACCAGCTTGGGCCAGGATTTCCACTCCTCATACTTGGTTTCTCCATTTCAAGATCTTCAAAATTATTTTTCAAGTATTCAAAACCCTTTTCCCATCCCAATAAGCAGTTGATCCTAACTCCCTAATAATTTTAACACCTGAACTATATCACTCAGATTTCTTCCATTCTCAAGATAAAAAAAAATCTTCAAACTACGAGTCTCTTTTTTCTTAGTTTAAATGTTTGAAAAAAATAATTTATGTAGTAAACCTCCAAAATTATTTAAAGTAAGCAATTTCTTTAATAATGAACTGGATGGACCAAATCTAAAACACACTAAACTCCGAGACCTTATCAAACTTCTACTCAATGTGATAATGATCACCCTGATCCTGAACTCAAAGTTTCTATAATTTTTCCAGAACTCCTATTTTAAATTTTCATCAGCATCAAACATTTAGCCAAATACTTTAGTTTTCATCAGTTATTACATGTAAACCTTTCTGATTCTCCACAGAACCAATAATTCTCCCATGTAAAGACTTTGCAACAATACAACAGACAAACCATCATTTTCATTGCCTTCAATCTTCTTTCATTACAGAACCAACAAACATAAAATCAGACCCATCTTTCCACACTCACCAGTCTCACCCTCTGTTTTGGAACTGGTTAACAATTCTCTCATACTTCAATTATTTATTACTTATAACCAAGTGGAAGTCAAGGTTTTCATCTATCAAGTGATATAACTTATTACATTATATTATGAATAGATAAGCATCAATTTCACTTATAATACAACTTCAATTCCCATGGGAATCACAATGGCTAGATTGAATGATCTTGTAACAGCTCTTTTCACATAGTTAGGATGCCAAAAAATTGCGATTGTTAGAAAAAATTGTCTGCCTTTTACATGTTATTAGTCAATGTTCTGTGGTGCAGTATTTAATTAAAGTTAACATTTTCCTAAGATAATACTAACCTCTGTTGATGCTAGCTATTTCTCTACCTCCAGGGTTTCCCCTCTTTACACATCTAAACATTGTACATACTTCCTCAAGTCTTTCATACCTCACTCTAATACCTTAGGGAAATTCTAATTTGCTAATTTCTCCACCAACTTCAATATGCCCTCTATCCATAAAATACAAGTCTACCTTAGATAATGTAATCATTTTTTTGAGAGACAAACCATCTTTTAGGGGGAAGGTAGGGTGGAAGAGTATCAACAGAGATGAGTGTTAGTGGAAATATATTTTCAGTTTTAGAAAATGTTAACTTCCTACACATACCATCTGCTGACACTATCACTAAAATCCCATACAGAGAAAGTGGAGTGGCCAGTTCAAGCATGATCCATATGAGAAGCATTTGTATAGAACATGATTGTACTAAAAGAAACAAATGATACAAGAGTGGGAGAACTGCACCACATCCAAAACAGATAAGTGCTTTACCTGGAACTCGCTTCCTATATTGAAGGTGGAATAGAATATGAGTAATCATTAGTATAAGCCAGTCTCAACCAGACAGCTGAGATTCTACAACTTGGGGTTGAATTTAATGGGTTGTGGTACCTATATCTCATGTTGGTGGCTAAGGTTACTGAACCATAATGTTTATACAGTAAAACCTGTTTAAACTGGAAAGTGCATGAGGCAGAAAGCTGAACAAGCTGGAAATATCAAACTTTTGCAGCATTATCTCAAAATTTCTCTTATAAAAGGCCCTCTATATGGCAGAACCTGTGTAACATGGATGGAAAACCATCTTTCACTTACCTCATCTATCAACAAATAGAATTAAAACCTGAGTAAGGTGGAAAAAATGTTTTTAATTAAATATTAAATTCTATAAATATTAATAATTTCTTGTTTAATTAATAATGTGTTTAAATATTAATAAATTCTTGGACATTTTCTTACAGTAAGTATAAGTTAAATATATTTTGTTCTTTTTTCTGCCAACATTATTTTGGAGTTAAATTAAACAAAAGAATATAACAATAAAATAGGAATATTCTACTTTTCCCAGATAATGCACCTTGTCACCCAAAAGTTCAACTTTCAAATGTTTGTTTAGTCTTTCTACCTCCATGTACATCAGTTCTACAACCACTAGATAATGGAATTATACAGCGTATAAAATTGAAATACAGAAAATTGATGCTTCAGCATATTATTGCAAACATGGATGACTGTAAGAGAGAATTTAAAATGACAACAATATTAACATGTTAGATGCAATTGCATTTTTAAGTCTTTCAATCAAATGTGTAAAAGATGAATGTGCAATAAAGTGCTTTCAAAACTGTGGATTTATTCTTGATAATGGCAGAGATTTTGGAGAAGTTGTTTGTTATGATGATTCTAGTGAAATCCAAATTCTGAGAAGATTGATGCAGATAATTTTGTGAATGTGAAAAGTTTTGTGAACGTTGACAAAAATGTTTTAACAGAAAATGATGAAACTGATTTAAAATCTATAACACAATCACAAGATCATAACAGTGTGAAAGATTCAGAAGATGAACAAAATGGAAAAGATTGTGGGGAAATAGAAATTCCTACTTCATCACAAGTGTTAAGTTATATTAACACTATCAAATTGTATGCAGAAATGAAGGGAGAAAATGAACTTCATGAAAAGGCTGTAGAATTGGCATTCTCTAATAACCACACGAGAAATCCCATTAAAAAAATGAAACAGTTGAAATTGGACTTTATTGAAATAAATTTGATTAAGATTTTGTGTATTTGTGTATATTTTGAATGTTTATTTTTGTTCTTATTCTAATAAATATAGCATAAATAGGATAATAACTTTATTCAAAAACATCTTACTTCCCTTGAGTTAAGCAAGCATAACATTCAGCTCAAAAATTATGTATAATTAAGCGAATGCATGTTCACTGTCTAAGCCAAAAAACCTGCTTAAGCCAGAAATTTTAGTCGGTCCCGTGTGATTCAACCTTAGACAGGTTTTACTGTATATACTTTTGATTGGATCCCAACAACAGAATGATGTGTGTCACACCACTGAAATCATAACAAGAAAGTAAGCAACACCTAAATGAACAAGTTTTCTTCTCCACCTAAAAAAGACCTAAAAACAACATGCTAGGTTCTGAATAATGAGATTGAGTATATCCCACTCAATCAAAGGAACAGAGCTCATCTGGTCTGAAATTATTAACATTCATCCTCACTCCTCAACCAAGTGGACAAGGAGTATTCCACTTGCCCCTTGAAATATGGAGTAAACATGGAACCTGTGGGCAACTAAAGACCTGATAATACTTTGCATTTGGAATTACGAAGAGATAGTGGATCACCTTCCACGAACAATATACTAAACCAACAATGATCAAAGAGAAGGGCCAGGACAGCTTTGTGTAAAATCTGGCCAGACAAACCTCATCTTGAAGGCTCCTGCAGAGCCTAGTGCCACTTTTACTGATATCTGAAAAAAAAAACATTCAGGAACACTAGTAGCAGGGCCCAACAAATTAGTCCTCTTCTCCAAGCGTGGACAAACATTCTCAAACATGCTGGAGGTGAAGCCTCTGTAAATAAAGGGTCACTGTAAATAAAAAAGTATATGATCGAGGAAAATATTCACCTCTATTAAAAAGTCTAACAGCTGTAGTCAAAATAGCTACAGGGAGTAGTTGGTGGTTTGGTTGATTTGGAGTTTTATGGCACAAAGCAGCTAAGCTATCTGTACCAAAGTCTAACAGCGTGAACCTGACGATGACCGAAGAAGGTCGAAACGTTGTTCGCTCTTCTATGTAAAATATTTTCTCAACCCAAAACGAGCCGTTTTTGCATATAAATTTCTCAACAAGTGGGTTTCTCGACATCACTGATTATCTGTACCAAACATCCAGTAAAAATTTAAAATTAAAGGAAATTTAGTAAAATTCACAACAGGAAATTAAAGTACAACAAAACAAAGTTTATAAGAAAAAATATAAATAGTATAAAACCAATGTTTACATCTAGTCTACAATGATAAGAGAAAAACTACAGTAATACAAGTCATAAAGGACTTTCTGTAGCATAACTGTAATTATCATAACTTGCCATGAAGTCTAACAGGTAAGTTCAAAAAGCACTGTTAGTCACCTGAAGTTGGCCTTTCCAGTCCTGGTTCCAAGTTATTTGATGTTATGGCCATTTTCAAAAAGTGAAATAATAAAAGTTTTAAAAGATTTGTAGCAAAATTTTAATAATAACTTGCCAGGATGACTGAAAGATAGTTCACACAGCAGTATTAGTCACCTGAAGTTGACCTTTCCAGTCCTGGTTTTGTGTATTTTGACTTTACAGTCTTAAAAAAAAAACTAAAAACATTTCCAAGGTGGACAGTGTCACCACCGCCAATAACACTGTCTAACATTATGGATAAATCTTTGGACAAAACATGTTTAAAATGGTGCCATCGTTGAGATTCATAATGACGGCAAGACAGTAAAGTGTGGCTTACTGTGACCTGAGTGTTATACAGACTACACACTGATGCATCACCTCCAGATAAAAGAAAACAATGAGCTAAAAAACTGTGACCAATGCATAGTCTACTTAGAACAACTTCCACTTTCCAATCCTTACCAAAGCAAGGTGACCAAAGTCCAATATAGGGTTTTATTTGGAAAAGCTTGTTTTTACGTTGCTCACTCCAAGTCAACTGTCAGCTGGCACAGAGCCAAACCTTGAATACAGGACCAAGGTCCATGTAAGGAACAGCCACAGGGGTGGTTATGCCAGAGCAGAGAGATTTAGCTGTGGTGTCAGTGAGCTCGTTCTCATGAATACCAAAGTGGCCCGGTATCCAGAAAAACTAGACAGAAGTAGATATTAAAGAAAATGGGCCCATCAGCTTTGAATATTGGCAAAAACAATAAGTGATCTAACATGAAAACTAAGTGAGTCAGTATAAAGAGTGCAGTTTGAGTACTGCTCGAATTGGAGTTTGCATGATTCAAGGAACCAAACAAGATGAGCATGAACAATTCTCTCTGAAGTCAAAGCAGTTTGATGGTAGTTTGAAGGAACCTTGGGATCTTTCCCAGACTTAGCAAAAGGCACAACAGCTTGGTGCCAAGCATCAGGGAAACCATTCTCCTACCACATCCGGTTAAAAACCTGCCAAGCATGTACACAGGCCCTCTGAAAATAGACTCAGTTTGAAAGTATGGGATATCTAAGAAAGATATTCCAGGTCCCTTTCTGAATCTTCGATGCCATCTGGCAGGAAGGATTCTACCACAGACAAAAATATCATGGATAAAACGTGTCGAGGTTTTACGTATATACTGAACAGCTGCTTGAACAATACATTCAGTTACTGCTGCCACACTGTCGTTTATCAATGGCTTACAGACTACAACAGAATCATGTTTCAAGAGAGCAATGAAAGAGAGCAGTTGACTTGGTCCAGCTTCCACCAGAGCATGCAGGTCAGGGGCACTGACCACAGCTAGTCTCTCTCAAAATTACAGAAAAAAGATCACTGCTCTGTGGATCATTGTCAACCCATCAAGAAAAGTGATCAAAAAGTGAATGGAAGCAGAAAAAGAGATTAATAACAATAAAAGACTAACTAAGTTCATGAAAGTAAGCATAAACACCAGTATTGAAGAAATAAAGAAAGGTTGTGATCCAAGAGCACACACTCTATGAAGCAACCTTTCTCATAAATATCAGTACCTCTCCAGAGAGGATTATGTCCATGAAAGTCCCCAGGATTGAAAAGGGAGACGGCAACTGTTCAATAAGAGCATCAAGGTCTGACTGATCAGTAATGGTATAATTCAAGGAAATATGGATGGCTACGGCCTCCAAGGGTGTATTGAGTGGCAAAGATAAAGCGGGGCACGTACTGGTCGACCAGCAGTGCCACATCTCCATGCACTTGTCCATCACGCAACCTGTCATTTCTGTACAAAGAAACTGACAAAAGACGACTATATTATTAGGTTTCAAAAATGTTTCCTGTAATGAAAGACAAACAGGATGATAAAAATCAATCAGTGCCTTGATGTCATCTAAATTAGAACAGAAACCTTAACAGTTTCACTGTATCAATGTAGCCATTTTTTATTTAAGTGAAGGAGAACTGGGCAGAGAGCCCTTCTGTTTTTGACCATGTCTTTTCTCTTTATTCTCTCTAGTAGAAAGAGGTCTATCAACCTCTATGAATCCTGCCCAGGGTTATGTAGCAAGTCTCAGTCACTGGAATCTTCCAGTGACTGAAGGCATGAATAAATAATCTTCATGTATCTCAGAGCCAGAGAAAATGGTGGACCTGAAAAAATGTCCACACCTGGAACAAAAGAAAGTTTGTCTAGGGGGTGTTGCTGGAAGGAATGGTAGGGACAGAGATAAGTGTTGACATTGACTCATCAACTTTCTTAATCACAGAGGGCAAAAGACTTTTCACATTGTTTGAAATCAACTCTGTCCGAGGGACTGAGATGCGTGTTCACCCCTCCCCCCTGTAGCAGTGGAATGGAGTGCAACACCATACATCCGAGATGGAGTGGTGGACAGTAACTTTCGAGCCTCAGGGTAAGAAATGTTGTGAGCTGTTTTCAAACACTCCACTAGCCTCAGAATTGCTTGAACAGACACTCTCAGTCTTATACATCTTATACACCTGCATCTTACATTGGATAATATTAGAGATAGCTTCAACTGATAGCAACCCCTTCCCTGGCTGTTCACAAACACCAGACAGCAGAGGTGGGAGACAAGAGCTCAAGTTGACCTCTGTATTCAAAATATTAACTTGAGAATTATTACATGTCAATACTGTATTTTTTAAGTAATGTATAAATATAAATGAAAAAAATAATCATAGAAATGTCAACTATGTTCAAAATCACAGTATAAATAGTAACTAATCACAACACTCCTGTTGATAGAACTTTGTGTCAAATGCTTTGTTGAGAAAAAGTGATAACATTAACAGATTGAGGTGCTTATATTCAATACCTGAACAGAGGATGCATTGAAGTTGGGTGAAGGAATATACTAATTATGATTTGCCTAAGGCAGGGGTCCCAACCTTTTAGCACTTGCGACCCCTTACATAAAAGTTTGAAACCCATGTGACCCCCTACTTAGGGCTTACTATCAGCAGCTTAATTTTTATTTTATTTTCTGTGAAGGAGAGGGAAAGAAACATCTAAACAAAATATTTAAAAATTCTGTAATTATTTATTAGCAAATTAAATCACATTGGTTCAACCTGAATTCACAAAAAGAACATATATTTCTTAAAATAATATTAACATAGGTTTGAACAGCTATCCAACCCAACTAGTGAGATTCCTGATGTTGCATTTCAGCAGCAAGCTTTGAAATTCGTGGCCGAGCGTTTGTCAGAGCCAGTCTCATGTCATCTCCAACATCCAATCTGTTCCTATTCTTTGTTTTTATATTGACAAGATGGAAAATCTTGCCTCACACAAGTAGGTAGAAGCAAATGGAACAAGGACATGTAAAGCTATCATGCTGACTTTGGAGTATGACTGATACATAGTGCACCAGAACTGAGTCACGGATTTCACCTTGAAGTTATCACGAGCTGAAGAGTCGTTCCTTAGATCCAGAAATCCATCTTTGATATCATCTGGGATGCTGGATACATCAAGTTCAGTACAAAATGGGTTCATTACCAGGGCCTCCTGTTCCTGTGATAGCTCAGGGAAGTAACGCTCGACTTCCTTTTCTAGAGACTGAAGATGTTCGGTAATCTCATCCTTGAGGAACTGATCCGTCACTCCACAAAGTTTTTCAAACATAGCGATGTTTCCAAGATTGGTTTTCCGACGCCAGTTCTGCAGTTTGGAAACAAAGGCCCAAAGACTATCTTGAAAAAGGAGAACATGTGTTTCCCTTCCTTGAAGCTTCAAATTGAGCTTCTTTAGCTGGTCAAAAATGTCGGCTAGGTACGCAACCTTTTTATTCCATACTTCATCTTCGAAGTGAGCTACAAGATCTTTCCTTTCTTGAGTCTCCAGGAACAGCTTTATTTCATCTTTCATTTCAAAGACACGATTAATAACGTTTCCTTTCGACAACCAATGTACTGCTGTGTAGAAAAAAAAGGACTTTGTGGTCAGCATTCATGTCTTTGCATAGTTCTTTGAATAGGCGAGTGTTGAGAGCTTGAGTCTTCACATAATTTACAATTTTGATTTCAGATTCAAGCACTTCCTGCAGAGAGGCAGGGAGAGTCTTACTGGCGAGAGCATATCGGTGAATCATGCAGTGGATGCCCTTTGCTTGAGGTGCTAGCTTCTTCACTCTCGATTGGAATCCTGAATTCGATCCCAGCATGGCTGGTGCCCCATCCGTACAAACCCCACACGTTTTCCCAATGAAGATCTTCGTCTTGAAAAAAAGTTGAAACTTTTTCCATGACATCATCAGCTTTTGTTGTGGTTTCAAGTGCACTGCAGAATAAGAATTCGTCTTTGATGTCACCTGAATTAATGTATCTCACGAAGACAAGCAACTGAGAACATGAACTTACATCTGTTGACTCGTCGAGCTGAAAGGAGAACAAAGGGGAACCTTTGATTTAAGTCAAAACCTGTTCCTTCACATCCACAGACATTTTAGAAATGCACCTCTGTATAGTATTATTTGACAGGGATACTTGCTGCATCTTCTTTGCACTGGCTTCTCCAAGAATAAGATTTACTGCTTTCATCATGCAGGGTTTAAGAAGTGTTTCTCCAATCGTTTTTTTTTTGTTTAGCAATTTCGAATGCAATCTCATATGAAACTTCCACTACGGCTGCACTCTGCTGCTAAAATGACCCACTTCTATCAATTCTTTGGCTTTTAAGACACCGTTCATGCCGTTTAAATAAATCCAAACCCTTCTTTGCGTGTTCTGAATGTTTCATCTCGAGATGACACTTGAGTTTTGATGGTTTCATTGACTCTGCACTCAGGACAGCATGGCACAAAACACACTGTGGTTTCTCGATGCCGTCGTTGGCGAGCACAGTGGTGAAGCCAATGTTGAGGTAGCATTCCGAGTATCTGCGTCGTTTAGCCATGGACACAACTCACCTCTACTGCTTACTTATCTCCTTGTTAAAATAAAATAAAAATGTTGAATCATGAATGCTTTGGCAACTGTAGATTTTACACTGACTACTTGTGGGGGGTGCAGGTAGAGTAATGATGGGGTAAGTATTGGGAGGGAAGGGAGCGTGGCCAGTCGTGCGATTCATCATCCACCAATCAGCAACGGACATGTGACTCACGTGTCGACAGCGAGCACACACACACTTAATCACAGCTAAACAGACACACAAGCATACGTACATGCGCGTGCACTCACATACTCCCTACTCACTAGTACACACATACATACAGTTGCAGATACATACACATTCACTCACAGGCACGCATACATACACCCATAATATCACCTAATGACATTGAACTAACGTAGCACACATTTTGCTTTGCACCAAAACAAAAAAATGTAAGAGCATGAAAATGTAATTGATGAAATAAAATTAATGTTATCCCAAGCTACTTCTAACAAGGCTACGCGACTCCCCTGCCAAGGCTTGGGAACCCCTGGCCTAAGGCATTCAAGTGAGTATAAAAGACTGAAGCAAGTGTTCTCAATGCTTAGATGAGTAAGTTTTGAAATAAAAATTTAGTACACTACTGCCATTAGGATAAAAAAAAAAAGCTCAAGTTTCATTGGCAATAAACAGCAAGAAAAAAAAAGAAATTTGGGTTTGCACTTTATTTCCTGTTTTTCATGTTTATTCTTTATTTACTATTACAAAAAGTAACTAAAACATAAAAATAGTCACCTTTTTACTTAATATAAAATCAAGCAAAACAGCTAATAATAATAAAAATATTTCACAAGTTACCCACATGAGCAGCTGCCATAGCTCATGGATAATGTGAATCAATACTGTAACATGAGCTCCAGATGCCATGAGTGATTTACAACTTATAATGGCACAGATCATAGTCAGATATGGTTCAAAGGGTGATCAACAGGGCAGCAAAACAATACAATTTAATTACACATAAATGTATACTGTTACAAGTTTAAGCTATTTAGAATAAAGGAATGTAGTTTCACACTATATTTGAAGAAAAAAAGAGGGCAATTTAGGTTTATTTAGATTTTGGGAGGTTGGAGATCAGTCAAACTGATAAACCGTGTATGGAATTAGAGTAAAGAAAATAACAGATAAATTATAATTTTACTGAAAAGAAATATTCTAAATGCATTTTGGAAGTTTTAGGGATTACAGAGAAAGATTACTAAAAAAGATACCTGGGATAAAGGAGTTGTCCCTTTATGTATGGAATTAGAGTAAAGAAAATAACAGATAAATTATAATTTTACTGAAAAGAAATATTCTAAATGCATTTTGGAAGTTTTAGGGATTACAGAGAAAGATTACTAAAAAAGATACCTGGGATAAAGGAGTTGTCATATGAGAAGGGATTAAAAGACAGAAATGCTAACATGCATGGTGACTATCTTCTATTTAGAGATCCTCCCCCTCAACCACACACATCAAGACTCCATTCTATCTACAGGCATGAGGAAAATTCATTGATTTACACCACAGTAACAAACCCATCACCCCTGCCTTTTGAAAAGTTTGACAATATGTTGGATTTTTCTGTCTGAGACTTTCTTTAAAGTTTAGAAAGATATTGTTGTATGCATCAAGTACCTGAGAATAAATGGGTGGAAACTGTGGCTTCTTGTTTGAAAGAAATGTCATCAGAATGGTGGAAAGTTTTTGGATCAGAACTAGTTTTTGAACACTGAACAAGTCAAAAGAAATGATCAACCACTTCAACTAAAATCTTGGAGTACTGGTAATGTGTCCTGCAGGTGGAATAACAAAGTATCAAATATTTTGTAGCAAAATTGTTAGTAACAAATGTTTTTTTTGTCATCAAATACTTGGCTGTATCATGTCTTATTAGATTAGACTTCATCCAGCAAAACAAAGCAGCTCTTAACTTCTTCACAAATGTTCTTGAATTAAATGTGTCATCTGCTAGGCATAACTTTGAAACTGAAAACATACTGACTTAATATGTTCATATTTAAACAGTTAATAGTCTAAACAATTAAAGCAACTTATGTTGAAAAAAACACAACATTTTTAACAATAAACTTGATTTGCCTGAATACAGTATTGTAAGCACGTCAAAAGAGCCAGTGTTTGGTAAACTCCCACTACATTACGAAGTACTACATGATCAAATGAATGAAATGCTTCGTTATTGGTTAATGAAACCCTCTGCTTCTTTGGTTTCTCCACTACTGTCAAGAAAATTCGTGATTTTAGGTTCTGTGTTGACTACAGGATGTTAAATCAAGTCTCAGAATCTGACCACTATTCAGTCTCATGTAAGTTACATTTTTAATGCTTTGTTGGAGACAACTTGTATCAGTACGTTAGACTTATTCAGTGAACTCTGCCAAATAACTGTTCAAATGGATGAGCGACATAAAACTGCTTTCATAACAAATAACAGACTTTATCAATTTAAAGTGATACCTCTTGGTCTTAAAAATGCACTTGCCATCTTCCAAAGACTTATGGATAGGTTTTAACAAGAGCAACTGAATGTTTTAATGCTTTTATTGATGATATTATAGTTTTCTCTCACAGTTGAACAACACTTGAATTAGTTTTATGCAAGCTATGTACAGCTAAACTTATAGTGCAAGTTTCTAAAAGCACTCCAACTCTTCTTATGTCAAGACAAAACAAGATGAGATATCTTAATCTACCCTTAGTACCATCCTAGTAGGCTTCCTCTGATCTCTTCCCAATAATTCAATGTCCTTTTCTTGGTAAGGAGCCAAGGCTAAATAAAGTACTCCAAATGTGGTCTAACTAATGACATATACAATAACACTGTAACCTATTTAAACTTGTATTCAATATTACTACAGGTACAATCTACAATTCTGTTTGCACTAACATTAGCAACAGTACACTATCTGGATGTGTTAAAGAAACTGGAAAGCAAGGAAACTAAGATTTGTTTGTTCCATGACAATGCTAAGATTATTCCCATCAAATGCATACTCGTAAATCAAATTATGATATCTCACATACGTTATCTTGTATATATTATAATTAAAAGTCATCTTTCACTTGTTGGTCAAACTCACAAAATACTCTAAATCTTTTCATAAAGCAGTAGCATCCATGTACAGGTAACAACACCAAAAACCTTAATATCATTAGCAAATGTGAGTAATTTATTGACCATTCTTTCATTCATTTAAACCAAAAAGAGCAAAAGTCCTAGCAATGAGCCCAAAAACACCCCACTTGTGATAATAATCTACTCAACTGAACTCCATCTGTAACTCTCTCCTTTCTTCCATCCAATCAGTTTTCTGTGAGTCATCTATCCTCCACACCTATACAGATAATTTGTTTAACAAGTCTCTCAGGTAGACCTTGTAAAATTCTTTCTAAAAATCCAAATATACCAAATCTACACCCATATGCTCACCTACATAAGCAATAACATTTACAAATAATGTTAAAAACTTATTGAAGAGAGATTTTCCCTTAATAAAACCATGCTGACTATCCAACAATGTTTTAAAATCTTTCAAATGACTTTGCAAAGAAGTATCTTTTATCAGAATAATAAAAAATTTTGCAATTGATGTAAGAATAATATGCCTGCAATTACCAGGAAAACTTTTATCACCTTCCCTGTAAAAAAACAGAGCAACATTACCTAAATTTCAATTTTCTGGTAACTTACCACTGTTTACATTTTAGGAGCAACAGCTGTCTTATAAAAGCGCCTATATTGTAAGTTCAGAACTTCTGATGCATGGATAAGGACTAAAACTATACACAATATTTAAATATATAATGTTCATTTGTACAGCATGCTTTTCACACATTAAGTAATGAAGCTTACTGTTGAAAGAAAAGTTTTGCTGAAATAATTAACTGTTACCTGTAACAAACTAAAGTTTTACCAAGATTGTAGAGTGAAATAACAAAATAAGATGAGGTAAAAAATAATTCTGGAAATTTAAATGCAAAACTATAAAAGGGATATATTCATTCCTTTTCATCTCACTCCAGATAACTTGATTAAACTGTCAAGTATAGTAATATAGATAGTAATACATTATGAGTGATACCATAATTTAAAATATATATACACATACAATAGAAATATTCCAACCTTCACTATTAACATTTTCAATTTATATTCTTAAATCGTAACAAAGATTTAACACTAACAGTAACAACAACTAAGACTTAAGTTTAATAAGCTATGGATAATACTGAGTGAATCTAACATCAATTTGAACAAAACCTGATAAACTTATTAAACTAAACCTACATTCAAAAATAATGTGCAAAACCGTGTCACAGTAATCAACTAATTTTAAAGTAAAAATAATAAGGTAGTCTAGCGGTACGTTCCGAATAAGCCAGCTAAATTACTACTGTTAGTGCAAACACCAAGAAGCTATTTTTACATAAATTGTAATAAAATCTTTACTTCATATTTACAAGCAAATAATACAGTTTATTTGATTAACACTTAACTGATAATTTACTTACAAAATTGTTTCTTTGATTTTTCTCATTTTATGCTGGTTAACACATCACAAGCATTTATTCATCGCTTTCCAACTACCAAAGATGACAAGATATCTAAGTTACACTCACAATTACCAGCTGTAAAGGTAAAAATTAAAACTTAATGCTAACTGCAACCAACCGATGGTAAAATAAACACAATTTGTTTCGTTATCACTCCATATTTTCATTGATACTAATAAACCAAGGTATGTGTTATATTATAACTTTTATTTTGGTTTATGCATATAACCCAGTTTCCATATTTTGGTATAAAATATAACGCTCATCAGAAAATATTTCGTACTTTTGAAACGACAGTTCTTACGTAAAAAAAAAGAAAAAGAAAAATGTTAACAGTTGTGCATTTTAAGAACAGCTCTCAGTACCATAATTTCATTATTTTATTTTCCATTAAATTAAATATATATATATATATATGTATATAACATTGATATGTATAACTGTGACTATCAAAATAGACATGTATTGAAAAAAATATATATTCGTCCTAGTTTACTGTTTCCTTGCTTAACATCTCTGAACATCCAGTGTGAATTTTTATCTTCCCCACTAAAATGTATAACTTCAGTGAAGAAAAGAAAGAATCTCATTGATATTGTATAGGCTTTGTATATCTACTTTCTCTAAAATCTCCGACGTGTAATATAAGTGAAAGCTCTCTCGGCCTCTAGCTTTTCAAATATGTCTGACACCATGTGTCAATTCCCATATGCATGAAGTATTGTTGTGGTATTTTTAGGCAAACGAATTTCCTCAAAAAATTAAATTTAGTAGGTTCGCTTCGTAGTATACACATTCCTCATACTTTTTCAACCTTCTCATTTATGTAAATTGGTTTTAAAATTTTCGTTTATTCTTTGTCTTTGCAAAACACGAGGTCCAGAAAGTCGTAAAGTTCTCTTTGTTCTATCTGTTTTTCTTCCTTTACCATTTTACGGGTGAAATACCTGTTATATCTTTAAAAAAAACAACAAAAAACAACATAACTGTAATGTCGCACGTTTTGCATGAAGGTCAATAGTGAGGCTTTCCAAAAATAGGTCATCTGAAACCATTCTTATGTTTCAATGGCATTGTCTAACTGTGGTACAGAAGGCACATGAATCTTAATAATATGGTGGTATTATGAAATTGGAATACAATACTACCATCTCTTAATCAGCTCATTCTCTCTTTCTCAAGCTCAAGCCATCTTATTAGTAAATGAAGTTGAAATCCTCTATGTGTCTATAGTAATAGTTTGGCAAAGTTTAATTCGACTTCTCAGAACAAAAATAAAGCATGTACTTTATTTTTACTAGCTATAATCCTCATGATTCATCATTTTTCATAAGCCAAAAATATGATGTTGACTCATACTTCAATGATCTTTCATATGCGTTTTGTATACAGTAGTGTGCAATAGTGTTGGAACAAAGTTAAAAATTAGATTTCGGGTTACTTTAAAAAAAAATAGAAGTTTAATCAGAGATGAAACATCAAAATTATATTGATCTTAAAATTTAGTAGAGCAGAAACTAAGTGTAAGTGCTTGAGTTCGGGAAACGGTTAGTATTTTCTGTGTCTCCCTTTTGCTTTAATAACCACAAACATTCCTTTAGGCATTGTTGGAACATACTTAATCGAAGTGCCCTTTGGGATTTTACTCCAAATGTTTCTAATACATTTCCATAAAATTTCTTCGTAAGTAACTTTTGATTTGCCAATTTTTCAATATACCAAATTCCAGATCTGCTCAATTAGGTTGAGATAAGGTTCTGAGAGGGTCATTGCGTCATTTGAATGATTCCAGCAGTCTTTTTCTCAGCTAAGTAATTTCTGCGCAGGTTGTATGAGTGTTTGTGTCATTATCTTCTCGGTAATATAATCCTTTGTTTTAGCAAGAATAAACAAACTACTGGGTATACCAAGACAGATCTGTATCTGATGGTACTTGCGCTGGTCCATTAATCCATCTATTTTGCAAATATCAACTCAACAGAAAAACGCCTCTAAACCATTACACTACCTTTCATGTTTCATGGTACGTGCTATGCGTTGAGGCAAGTACCTTTCACCTTTCTTCTACCAGAAGTACAACCAATGCTTTTAATTAGATATTTCAAATTTGGATCATCTGTCCATAACACCCTTTGCAAATCATAAACAGTCCAATTTTTTGTACTTGTTTTAGTAAACTTCAGTTTCTTGACAATAATTGGAGATTGAAGTAAAGATATTTTTAGCTCCCAAATTTTCCATTCACGTTGTTCGTTTTGGTATTGTACATCTGAACACTTTTCTATCGTTTCGTAATATGGTCGTTTATCTCATGCTTGAAATCAGTGACAATCTTTCTTTTGTCCCAAAGACTCCATAAATGAAGATACTTAACATCAGTATCATTGAACATAGGTGTTCTGCCTTTTCCTTTTTTATTTTCAAATATACCGCTCTCGATCGCACGATCGAGGATGTACTTGACAGTGTTTGGGAAGCACTTTTAATATGCAGCAATTTCTTGGAAAGTCCATCTAACATCGAGTGAAGATTTTATGCGATTTATCTACTCTATTGACAATTCTCAACGTTTTTTGGGCTGTGGTATGACAACTAAATTTAATATATAGTGTTATACTCTGTTTTTATCAAGGTTGATTTGTGGAATGCTATTAAATTGATGTCTTCTAACATATACATGTGCCATATGCTAGTTTCTTGCTAGGTTCTTTCTATTTAGTTAAGACACTGCATAGGGTTCCATGATAGTTATTTCAGATCCTAAATTTGATCACTGTGTTTATTAAAGTAGAACTCTTAGGACATGCTCTTGGTACAAGTATAGGGAAAATCTAAAGAATTATTAGTATTCTCATCCTGTCTGTCTTCTGAATTTCGCGTAAAGGTATTTGTGCAAGCTGTCCCTAATTCAGCAGTGAAAGACAAGAGGGAAGACAGCTAATAATTACCATCCATCGCCAACTCTTGGCTTACTCGTTTAACAACGAATAGTGAGATTGACCATAATATTATAACGCCTCTACGGCTGAAAGGGCGAGTATGTTTCGTGGGAAGGGGATTTGAATCCGCGACCCTTAGACTGCTTGCCGAGCGTCATAAACATCTGGCCATGCCAAGCATTTTTCATCCTGGCTCATTTAGTTATCAACAGAGACCAGTGCAGCGTTATCATAGTGTTAAATTTTACATTTGATAATGGCATGGAATAATAAACTTTACAAAATTGAAAGAATGACAAAATATACTATTGTCTTAACACTTTTGCACCATACTGTATTTTTTTTCCTTTTCGCAAAACTGGACATCTTTCTGACAGCACTGAGTAGTTAACTAGTGACCTCTTGTGATGTGTTAGTATTATTCTAAATAAAAATTTATGATTAACAATCTAAACCTTTTAAAGACAATACTTCTTGTATCTGAAATATGACTAGAAAATATTCATCGCAGTGGACGTTAAATTGAGAAGTGAAGAAAGTAAATATAATTTCAGATCCTATATAATGTATTAGACGCGTTAATGTGGCTTTCTAGTAATATCTAAAAAGAAAGATTTTTTGCCTTCGACCTTAATTTTATGGATATTAAGCCTAACGACAAATGATAACGGGTAAGTCCAAAAGAAGTTTGCAAAGTGAAACTTGACAGAAGGCATATAGTATTCCTGTTCTTCGAGGGCATTTCTTCATCCGTCATAGATATTAACCAGCTAGTCAAGTTTTAAATTTTATGTAATGTAGGCTCTTGCATTCGAATCTATTAATTATTAAAAAATTAAAAACCAAAGTAAACCAAATAATGAAATTTGTTGTTTTTAATGTTACAACGTTGTTAGCATTTTAGTTTTTATGAGTACAGAGTAGTGTATATCTAGTTTTTTTACTATCTAGTTCTACTAATCAATTTAATATTATTGACTTTGGAATTATGAAGTGTTTAACATTGTCAAAATAAGAAGTAATATTAATAAAGAAGCCAGAAAATATTTTATTTATAGAGATCAATCCTGTTTGAATTGAAACAATCATTGTAAAAATCCTTAAAATTTACAGTTTATGTGTTGTTATAACAGTAGTTGTGTATAAAATTCAAACTATCACAGGAAACCTGGACCATAAATATACTAAACACTAATAACATCAAAGAAGTAATGCTACCAAAGAACAAGGCATTTTTCCATAATATCAAATTTATTTCTCTCAAACTAAGTAAGTTTATGTAGTTTGTACAACCACCAATTGGACACAAGAAGTAGTTAATCTGTGGTTCTACAGTGAAAAATAAAAAGTAGAACTTTTAACACAGCTCCATTTTTTAAACAAATTTTTTAAATTTTTAATAAGCATTCTTTGTGTTAAAAGAGGACCTAGTCTGAACACATCCTAATTCAGGCCTTATATGCATTTTTATACATGGTTTGAATACCCATAAATTTGTGTAGATGCATCTTTGAATTCTATTATTATAAGTTTTTCACCATAATCAAGCCTCAGCTGAAGAATTTAGTTGTGCATCCATAATTATACCTAAAGCCCTTTGTTTCTCCACAATAACCATGTTTCCTTTATTAAAGAAATTAGTATTTTCAAAATTTAAATTCTGTTATATACATATATATACACACACATACATATCACTTTAATGCTATTTAACATTGTTACATATTAAGATTTGTTTTGGCCATTGGTTAAGGATGCACATTTTTAAGAGCTAATTTGTCAAAAAAATTTGTGAAATGCTGAAGTATTTTTTGAGATATTCTGCTTCATTTGCAAGTGATTATATAAAGAATAATCATATATGAGGAGTGCAATTACCTTTATTCTAGAGCAGCTAGTCAGTAGAGTTTTCAAGAAAAGAATGGAATTAGTGGTTACTGTTTATTATTGCAGGTTGGCTAGACTGTGTTGTAGGAGGGGATAAGAGAAATAAGCAAAAATTGTTTTCTTGTTTGTGGGTTTATAGGGAAGATAGAATATGGACAAGACATCAAGGCTAGTAAATAAACATATCTCATGTATAGTGTCATTACATATAAGAATAGGTTTCCAGAAGTACCTGGCTCCCTTAAGGCAATCTTAAACAATGAGCTAATTAAATTTGTAACTCAAAACTTATTGAGTAATTAGAAATAAAATTTAGGTTATTCTGTAAGTCACATTTTATTTAGCTGTAACATCAAATTGTTTAACCTAACCAACTCTTTTTTTTTTTCTCTAAGCTTTATACAGATTTATTATTCTGTGATTTAGTAAAATTTTGTAAGTGTACAAAGTCAAATATTGTACTTGGTTTTCTAGTAACTTATGTGCCTATGTGAATAAATGAGACAAATATTTTAATAGCTTTTTTGTGTAATCTCAAAATTAATTCAGTTTGAGTTTTACTATACCATCTAGGGTGTTAAAACTGAGGAAAGGTATTTTTAAAGTTAACAAAATGGAGAAGTAATTATAAACATTTACATTCATTAAGAAAAGTAATGTGTAATTTACTTTTGGAAAATTTTAAATATAATCCTTTAGTATTTCCAAATTGAGTTAGCACCTGTTTACCATATCAATTTTTGATATCAGCAATAACTTGTTCTTATAAATTCTTGGATATATTATAAATTTTGAAACTAAAAATACTAAAAAGCATTTCATAATTAAAGCTGTTACTTATCATTATGAAGAAAGATCTACTTAAAAATATAAAATGTAAAATTTTCTACCTCTTAAGATCTCCTGCCTTCTCTATGAGAATAAACTTTTAAATTAAAATATCAAAGACTACAGGTGTAAAATGTATAACCTTCACTTTTATAGCCACAAAATGTTGGACTTCTACTGAGTATATCATCAGATAAAACCATATCAATATCTATAATCCAATATGAAACTGTCCTCAATAAAAGACAATATTTTTTATAATATTAAAAGCTGTTTTCTAGCAGTTTCTCTAATATTGATCATAAGTTTCAAGTTGTGAATGAACAAGCTCTCTTTTATTCAGAATCTCTGTTTGTTATTTGTCCTTACTAGATCTTCATCAAGTTAGATTGGACAAAAGAACAGTATCAAATTTTTGTAGAACATGCTCAAGTGCCCTACACATGATAGAGGATCTTAGGTTAGCATATTCTTTTACTTGCATTATCAGTTTTGTTTTAGTAGAACTGATGTAGTTCTAGTGATAGCAAAGACAGTTGAATTCATAAACAACAAATGATTGTAAAAAAGAAATGTATTCCTTAAGTCTTAAAAAACTGTAGGTGATATTTAAGCTTAAACATATATTTCCTTATCTGTCACTACATCCTTTTAATGAGTTATTTTTAATTACTCAAAGTAGGTTTTGAGTCATGTCAGAAAGAAAGTTTTAGTTCATGATTTGAAATTTAGTATTAGTAATGAGCTTAATTAAATCTTCATGATGTATCTTCTATGCTAGTATATTAAATGGTGACTGGTATTCTTCTTTTTCAAGACAATGTAAATTATCCTTATAATGTAACCCTACTTTATATATTGATCTTTCAGAGAGAAAAAAAACAAACTGAAAACCTTTTTTTCTCTCTCTCTACATATAGTGGTATGTCATGCAACTTAAATCTTTTAGATTTATTTGATAATGAATCTGATTTACTAATTAATAATGCATAGATAAAAAAGACTCGTGTATGCTTAATAAATTTTTGCTACTGTGTTATGATTTTATGAGAAGTATATTTCTCCTAACTAAAATAATATTGTAATGACCTCATACAGAACATATTTCCAATATGATACCTCATATCCACTCACATATCAGCTTTTCTCAATTTTTTGTTGCCCTGTCTTAAATGTATGTAACAGAAGTTGTCCCAGCAATTAGGCCCATTAAACTTACCAGTTGTTGAAAGAATTTTGGAAAGTCTTATAAAAGATACTTTGCAAAGTTATGTAATAAAGTTCAGAATTTTATTAGATTGTCAACATGGTTTCACTAAGTCAAAATCTTGCCTTACAAATCTTTTGACATACTTTGAAAATATTACTGCTTATGTAGATGAAGGTAAGGGTATATTTTTGGTATATCTGAATTTTCATAAAATATTTGAGAAAGTGCCACAGAAAACGCTTGTAAAGAAATATATCTACAGGTGTGGAGGATAGGTTAACTAATTGGATAGAAGAGTGATGTGATGGAAGAAAGCAAAGAGTTGTTTCAAATGGAGTTCAGGCAAACTGAATTAATGTTGCAAGTAGTGTACTTCAGGGCTCAGCCTTAGGACCATTGCTCTTTTTATTTACATTAATGACAGAGATGAAGGAATGGTAAATAAATTACTGTAAAGAGGATGCTGCTGCTGCTTTACAAAAGGATTTAATTCATTCAGTGAGTTGGGCAAAAAAATGGCAGATGATTTTTAATTATGATAAATGCAAGGTATTGCATGTGGGGTATCATAATTTGAGGTGCAATTTGGATTGGAATAATCTTAACAGTGTTATGAAGGAAAGGTATCTTGGTGTAATAGTCAGTCAGTCTCTAAAGCTATTCAAGCAATGTGCTATTAATAATGGTAGGGCAAAAAGGACTTTAGGTTGTATCTGCAGAAATATTGAATAAAAGTCTAAAGAGGTTATAATTATATTGTATAGGCCAGTGGTTAGGCCATATTTGGAGTACTGTGTTCAGTCTTGGGCTCCTTATCTTAGGAAAGATATTGAGTTGTTAGAAAGGATTGAGAGAAAGATTATTAAAAAAAGATACCTGGGATAAAGGAGTTGTCGTATGAGAAGAGATTAAAATCCTCAAAATTGTTTTCTCTTGAAGAAAACCAAGAGTTAAAGGGAATCTGTAGTGGGGCAGTAAGTTTGAGTGAGTTTAAAAGAAAGCTTGGTAGATATATGAATGATAAGGGCTAGCTTTATTTTTATTTAGAATAGTTTTAGTTTGGTTTAGAGGATGGGACAGCTGATATTAACCAATAGGTCCATTTGTGATCCATAAATGTTAAGTTGTACATGTTCCATGTTTTGTTCATCACTAGAATTGAGGCTTACATCTAAATTTATGTACTGCAGCATGAAAATGAGCATGCAACAATTCTCCCAATAGGAGTGTAGCACAGCTGACTGCTTCTGTACTGATTGTTCAGTCATCACTTCTCAATTTGACACTCAGATGTGCAGATGTGTGACTAATGCCATTATTAATATTTCATCTTTTGACAACTAATTTTTCTGTTTTGGTTTGTGGAAGGTTTGTTATTATTTTTTTCTTCCTTTCTATAATATGAACTTCCAATTTATGTTATAGTTACTTCATTTTATGAGAATCCAAAAGTTCTTGGTCCTGCTAGACAGATTACTACCATAGTGTTGGGCTCCTCTACCTCTCTCTGTAATGTGTTGGGAGTTGTGGTCGTATATGTGGCATGGTTCATCATCTGACCTGGGAGGAACTATTCCTTTTCCTGGGAATCTTATTCAAGACGATGAAGATTTTTTACAGTCTCTTTCCTGTATCTCCTCTTAGTGCACTTTCTGCTATTAATCCACCTCATTCTTTTTGGATATGTTGCTTCAGGTTTGTTACCTTTTGTCAGTTTCTCCTGTGTGTTATGATTTCTTTCCTTTCTTCTTCATTCTTGACTAGCTTCTGATTATTTTATTTTCCCCTTTTTCCAGATATTCATGTATAAGCAGATTAGTTTCTCACACTCACACTGGAGCCAGCATTTCTTGTCTCCCTTGTTTAGAGGATATGCACACTTTAATTTACCATCATGCTGAGTTCCCTTTCTTGACTCTCAGATGTTGGACTCTTACTCAGGTATAGGGATAAGATCCTTTCTCCCCTCTTTACCTTTCCTCAGCCTAATTCTTACATCTTTGGCTCACTCTTACTACTTTACTACATTATCTTTTGTATATCCACCTGCTTTTAAAGGCCATTTGCCATTCCCCTTAGGAATTTTAGGCAGATTATTGTTCTCTTTTCTTTTCTGTGTTGATATATTTATATTTTTCAGCTTTTTATCTCTGTATCTGGTTGCTTTGTTCTTGGGACTCATTAGGCAGGGATGCTCTGTTATATGAGGTACATTTGTTTGTGTTGTAGTTGCATAACCTTAGGCTGGCTCCTTTCCTTCCTTAGTCCATTTTTGGGGCTATTCTAAATTTTGTTGGAATCTCTTTTTCTAGTTTTTCTATCTTTTGAAATCCTCTCTTGCTTCTGTTACCATTTCTCCTCTTTTAGTCTCCTCACTTCTACCTTTTCCATTTCCTGTGTTTCTACTTCAATAAATTCATGCTTTCTCTATTGCCTTCCACAGCATCACACTCAACACTGACTATTCCTTAGGTTCAGGTACTGTAGAGTGGCATTGTTGGCCTGGATTTCTAACCTTTGGTATCCTTTTGGAGTAGATCATTGGGTCCTTTGGATGTTGTCAGAGGGACTGAATTTTTGTTTTTCTTCCTCTCCTCCTTTGTCTTCTGTTCCTGTTTTAATCCTTCCTTCTCAGGATCCAGTTTGTTTACAGTGTCTGAAAGAAACTGTTTTGGATCTCAAGCAGAAGCATGCTATTGAGTAGATTTTTTTCTCCTCCTATGGGTTTTTATTCATATCTGTTGATCATTCCCAAGAAAAAGTGAGTTTGAAGTCTGATTATGGATCTTTCAGGTATCAATTCTTCAACAATTTGTAACAATATTTAAAAATACAAAAGTGCTATTATATAACATATAATTTTGATTCTCATACTCAAAAACCTTTTACAAATTTAAGAAGTAAGCTTTAGTTTAGCAATACACATTTAACAGTATAAATTACATGCACTTCTAAATATGTATATTTAACTAAAGCAGATGCTAAAATAAAATGTCTATTAGTAAATCCATTACAGTATTAAGATTAATGCTATCACTACACAACTTCCTCCTACTCTCATTTCATTGGTGACACTGTCCAATTTGTTTTTAACTTTTTACAAGCCTTTATCCTTTTCAGTTCTGTTTAAATCTTTTAGCTGAATTTTGGACATTGTTTTTTGTCAACTCTATTTTACATTTTATAACAATTTTTACTTTTACATTTTTTTTTTTTTGCTGGTAGTTTGGTACAGATAATCTAGTAGCATTGCAACATTAAATGCCAACTGACCAACCAGTTCTCTGTTTCATACATTGGACTTCTTCTTTCTGGGCCAATTTGTTATGTGTTTGACATAATGTTTATAACATTCCAGTTGCTCTAAATCCTGTTGCCAATCATCTTTCAACCCGACAGTATTTTACCAACAGACTGGTCCTTTGATGCTTGGGTATTCATGTATGTATGCACTTAGTTGGGTGTTTCCTTTTTGGATGATTTCTCCACTCACCTCAATAACCCCAGTGCTGATTGTGGATATGCTCAACCAAGTCTGGTCCAAGCTTTTTATTTATCCCTATTCTTCTGTTGGCCTTTTCCCATATATGCTTTTGAACCTCCTACAGTCATATCCTCCTTTTTGTCTTTCCAATTTTCTCATCCTTTCTCATCCAACAGTATCTACACTTTGTTTTTATGCATGGATTTTGTTTGATTATTTACAAGATGTTTTGGATTATCTTTGTATATTGTCTTCCATCTTTCTTGTTCCATTTGTTCTTCCTCCCTACTCTCCTCGTTGTGGATTCCTGTATGTGATGAGGGTTCTGTTCTTTCAGTCCACCTCCTCTGGGATCTAAACATCCACCTATATGTCTGCTGTGTGTGGCAACCTGTGAAGGGGAGGAGAGGATCCTGGGGGTTGAGGAGTCCAACCCTGACACACCACTTTGGCCTTGAATTCCTGTAGATGGGTAGCCTTGAGGTGGCTCTCCTCGAGTCAGTTGGCTGGTCCACTTGGACTAGGGTCAACTAAGTACCAGTGTTGGATGTTCTCAACAGTTGTTTGGACATTGTATCTGATGCTGGTGTTTGGGTATAGTGCTCACAAAACCCTGGTGTTGCTGCAGTGTCCTTGTTAGACATTGTAGTGCTTCCCCTCATAGGGCTCCATGGTGGATGGGGTGAGCAGGCACCAAAATTTCTCTTTCTTTATTATGGATACTCCAATTAAAAATCTTAATAAAATAGTGAAAAAAACAGTCTATAGGTAAACAACAATTTCTTGAAGATTCTGAGCAGCAATCCTCACCATCTGTACCACCTGTTGTACCTCATTTTCTTATATTGCATTCACTTTCAGCCAAACCTTTAAGGCAAATATCTCCCTTTTTCATTCAGAAGGGACTAGAGGGACTTGCTGGTTCTCCAAAGTCAGTAAAGAAGCTTCAGTCTGGTGACATATTGGTGGAAACATCCACATCTCCACATATTGAACTCCTCTTACATTCAAAGGCAATTGGGGATAAACCTATAGAGATTACACCTCATGCTACTTTGAATTCATCACAAGGAGTTATTGTTGAGAGGGATTTGAAGAACATCCCAGAGTCTGAAATTCTCACTGGTTTCTCCACCCAAGGAGTTTCTGCAGTGAGGCATATTATGATGCCAACCAGTGTTTTCATTCTGACATTTACATCACCATGTCCACCTGCCAACATCAAGACAGGTAATCTTAATTGCAGAGTACGGCCATACATTCCAAATCCTCTCTGATGTTTCCAATGTCAGTGGTTTGGTCACTCGAAAATGTCATGTCGTGGTTGCTTGACATTAGCTCATTGAGGTGGCAAGGATCATGATGCCTGTGAGCATGAAACAGACCCTCATTGCATCAGTTGAAATGGCTCTCACCCATCCCACTTTTATTCTTGCTGTACATGATTGGAAGAAAAAGAGGTGGAACTTTGAAAATGATTCATAACATTACTTACCTTGAGGCTCGCAAGTTGCTATCCACCATTTCATCTTGGACATATGCCACTGCACTCCATTCCACTACTACAGTAGGAGTGCAGACGAATTTCTCTGTGCCTCCAAAAGAATCATTTTCAAGACAAATGAAAAGTCTTTTGACCTCCATGGTTAAAAAGGTTGATGAATCAACTTCAACACCCATATCTGTCTCTTCCATACATTCCAACAAATCCCAAGATCCCCTTCCTTTTGTTTAGGGTACAGGCATTTCCTTGGATTCATCTTATTCTCCCATCCCAAGATGCAAAACGATCATTCGTTCACATCCTCAGTTGCTGGGATCCTTTTCCAACAGCATAGACCTGCCCAATCGACCTAGGGCAAGATCCATGAAGGTCAATCGACCTTCCTCGAATAAATACAGTAAAGAAAAAGATGTGGTCATAAACAGAAGTGTTCTACACCCAATTCACCTACACATAAATAAAAATGGCCACCTTCATACATTGGAACTGTTGAGGTTTACGTTCTTACATTGATGACATCAAAACACTGATTGCTTCCTACTATCCTTTATGTCTCCTTTTACAGGAAACATTTCTGAAACCTGCCAATACAGTCATCATTCAGCAGTTTTCTTTGTACAGAAATGACAGGCTGTGTGATGGATGAGTGCATGGAGGGGTGGCATTGTTGGTTGATCAGCATGTACTCACCCTGTCTTTACCACTCTACACACCCTTGGAGGCCATAGCCATCTGTTTTTTCCTTGGGTCATACCATTAATATTTGTTCTCTCGACCTGTCACCTGGAGAGACCTATGATCAATCAGATCTTGATGTTCTTATTGAACAGTTACCATCTCCCTTTTTAATCCTGAGGGACTTTAATAGACATCATCCCCTCTGGGGAAGTGCTGATGTTGATAGGAGAGATCACTCCATAGAGCATATGTTCTCTGATCACAACCTTTCTCTTTTCAATACTGGTTCTTCTACTTATTTTTGTGCACCTAGTCAGTCCTTTACTGCTATTGACCTCTCAATTGGCTCTCATTCATTATTCTCTAATTTTTCTTGGCGGGTTGACAATAATCCATGAGGCAGTGATTGTTTTCATGTAATTTTGAGAAAGACTGGCCGTGGTCGATGCCACCTGACCCGTGTGCCCCAGTGGAAGCTGGATCAAGCAAACTGGCCCTCTTTCATTGCTCTTGGAGGACTTCATCCTGTCATTGTCTCTCAGCCATCAATAGATGACTGTGTGGCAGCAGTAACTGAGTGTATTATACAGGCAGCTGCTCAGTGTATTCCTAAAACCGTGACACATTTTCACAACCAGCGTATCTTCTATCACCAGTCCCAAAGTCATCTGAGATAAGATTGGAAAGGTCAGTTGGCAGTATAATTTTGTCTCCCTCTCGATCTTGCTCTCTGTTGGCCAGGAAATAGTTGATACCTGGAGCATTGCTAATACTCCAGGTGAAAGCTTTTGCCGGGCTTCTAGCACTTCTGCTTATTCCTCTACCTTCTTAGCCATCAAGACTTAGGCAGAGCAAACACCTCTGTCCTTTCAAGCTAATTGTCTCTGTGACTATAATCGTCCCTTTAACTGGTGGAACTCAAGCTGGCCTTTCATTCGTATGGCAGCAAATCAATTGGACCTGATGATGTACACTATGAAATGCTATGCCATCTATCTCCTGCTTCTCTTGCTATTCTGATTGTTTTTAACTGGATCTGGTAGGAGAATGTTTTTCCTGATGCCTGGTGCCAGGCTGTTGTCCTACCTTTCTATAAGTCTGGGAAGGATCCCAAGATTCTGTCAAACTACTGTCCAATTGCTTGGATGAGCTGTCTCTGTAAAACCTTAGAGAGGTTGGTTAATGCTCGTCTCATTTGGATTCTCAAATCAAACCACCTCCTCTCATCCACCCAGTGTGAGTTCTGACAACAGCGCTCCACCATGGACCACCTGATTTGACTTGAGATGTCCATCAGAGAAGGCTTTCTCAAATGACAACATCTTGTATCAGTATTCTTTGACATTGAGAAGTCTTATGATACAACCTGGAGGTACGGCATTTTGCGAGACCTCCGTATACATGGGTTACGGGGCCATTTGCCCATTTTTATTAAAAATTTTTAATGGACATGAGATTCTAAGTTCGTGTGGGTTCAACACTTTCCCATTCTTTTCTACAGGAGCTTGGAGTCCCTCAGGACTGTGTTTTGAATGTCATACTTTTCAGTATAAAGATTAATGCCATCATTGAACAACTCCCTCTTACTGTTGCAAACAGACTCTATGTTGATGACTTTCACATCTCCTGTCAGTCATCGAACGAGGTATATTGAGCGGCAGCTACAGACTGCCCTTAATCGTTTACTGAAGTGGACTACGGCAAACGGCTTTAACTTCTCTCTCTCTCAAACTATTTGCATGCACTTTTGCTGCTGACGGGGTATTCATCCTGATCCTGAACTCCATATTGGCAAAGTTGTGCTGTCTGTGGTCCCTGAAACAAAGTTCTTGGGGCTTATCTTTGACTGTAAGCTGACCTTTGTACCACACATCAAGCAGCTACAGGTTAAATGTACAAGAGCACTGAACATCCTTCGTCACCTCTTTTCCACCACTTGGGAAGCAGATTGATGTTCTATGCTAAAGATATATCATGCTCTTATTTGATCAAAACTTGATTATGGATCACGGGTCTGTGGCTTTGCCAGACCATTTGCCTTAAAGATGGGCTTGGTCAGTTTTACTGACCATATGACTTGTTTGCACTTGTTTAAAGTCTTTATAGATATTATACTTCAAACTTTCAATACTGTGTTTATCTTTACAAAATTTGGCACTCTTTCAGTAAACTTTTTAAGTCTTTCACATAAAAAATTAATATTTTTCATGAAGTATTTCTAATAAACTACAATAAAGATGTGTTCATGAACATATTCAGTACTTGGTTCAATAAATCCTTGTGCAAACTAATTTTTCTGTAAGATCAAAAATATTTTTCCCCATCTCACAAATCTAACACTTATTTTGTGTAATCCCTAAAACTTTCAAAACGTATTTAGAATATTTCTTTTCTGTAAAATTATAATTTATCTGTTATTTTCTTTACTCTAATTCCATACACGGTTTATCAGTTTGACTGATCTCCAACCTCCCAAAATCTAAATAAACCTAAATTGCCCTCTTTTTTTCTTCAAATATAGTGTGAAACTACATTCCTTTATTCTAAATAGCTTAAACTTGTAACAGTATACATTTATGTGTAATTAAATTGTATTGTTTTGCTGCCCTGTTGATCACCCTTTGAACCATATCTGACTATGATCTGTGCCATTATAAGTTGTAAATCACTCATGGCATCTGGAGCTCATGTTACATTATTGATTCACATTATCCATGAGCTATGGCAGCTGCCCATGTAGGTAACTTGTGAAATATTTTTATTATTATTAGCTGTTTTGCTTGATTTTATATTAAGTAAAAAGGTGACTATTTTTATGTTTTAGTTACTTTTTGTAATAGTAAATAAAGAATAAACATGAAAAACAGGAAATAAAGTGCAAACCCAAATTTCTTTTTTTTTTCTTGCTGTTTATTGCCAATGAAACTTGAGCTTTTTTTTTTATCCTAATGGCAGTAGTGTACTACATTTTTATTTCAAAACTTACTCATCTAAGCATTTAGAACACTTGCTCCAGTCTTTTATACTCACTTGAATGCATTAGGCAAATCCTAATTAGTATATTCCTTCACCCAACTTCAATGCATCCTCTGTGCAGGTATTGAATATAAGCACCTCAATCTGTTAATGTTATCACTTTTTCTCAACAAAGCATTTGACACAAAGTTCTATCAACAGGAGTGTTGTGATTAGTTACTATTTATACTGTGATTTTGAACATAGTTGACATTTCTATGATTATTTTTTCATTTATATTTATACATTACTTAAAAAATACCGTATTGACATGTAATAATTCTCAAGTTAATATTTTGAATACAGAGGTCAACTTGAGCTCTTGTCTCCCACCTCTGCTGTCTGGTGTTTGTGAACAGCCAGGGAAGGGGTTGCTATCAGTTGAAGCTATCTCTAATATTATCCAATGTAAGATGCAGGTGTATAAGATGTATAAGACTGAGAGTGTCTGTTCAAGCAATTCTGAGGCTAGTGGAGTGTTTGAAAACAGCTCACAACATTTCTTACCCTGAGGCTCGAAAGTTACTGTCCACCACTCCATCTCGGATGTATGGTGTTGCACTCCATTCCACTGCTACAGGGGGAGGGGTGAACACGCATCTCAGTCCCTCGGACAGAGTTGATTTCAAACAATGTGAAAAGTCTTTTGCCCTCTGTGATTAAGAAAGTTGATGAGTCAATGTCAACACTTATCTCTGTCCCTACCATTCCTTCCAGCAACACCCCCTAGACAAACTTTCTTTTGTTCCAGGTGTGGACCTTTTTTCAGGTCCACCTTTTTCTCTGGCTCTGAGATACATGAAGATTATTTATTTATGCCTTCAGTCACTGGAATCTTCCAGTGACTGAGACTTGCTACATAACCCTGGGCAGGATTCATAGAGGTTGATAGACCTCTATCTACTAGAGAGAATAAAGAGAAAAGACATGGTCAAAAACAGAAGGGCTCTCTGCCCAGTTCTCCTTCACTTAAATAAAAAATGGCTACATTGATACAGTGAAACTGTTAAGGTTTCTGTTCTAATTTAGATGACATCAAGGCACTGATTGATTTTTATCATCCTGTTTGTCTTTCATTACAGGAAACATTTTTGAAACCTAATAATATAGTCGTCTTTTGTCAGTTTCTTTGTACAGAAATGACAGGTTGCGTGATGGACAAGTGCATGGAGATGTGGCACTGCTGGTCGACCAGTACGTGCCCGCTTTATCTTTGCCACTCAATACACCCTTGGAGGCTGTAGCCATCCATATTTCCTTGAATTATACCATTACTGATCAGTCAGACCTTGATGCTCTTATTGAACAGTTGCCGTCTCCCTTTTCAATCCTGGGGACTTTCATGGACATAATCCTCTCTGGAGAGGTACTGATATTTATGAGAAAGGTTGCTTCATAGAGTGTGTGCTCTTGGATCACAACCTTTCTTTATTTCTTCAATACTGGTGTTTATGCTTACTTTTATGAACTTAGTTAGTCTTTTATTGTTATTAATCTCTTTTTCTGCTTCCATTCACTTTTTGATCACTTTTCTTGGTGGGTTGACAATGATCCACAGAGCAGTGATCTTTTTTCTGTAATTTTGAGAGAGACTAGCTGTGGTCAGTGCCCCTGACCTGCATGCTCTGGTGGAAGCTAGACCAGGCCAACTGGCTCTCTTTCATTGCTCTCTTGAAACATGATTCTGTTGTAGTTTGTAAGCCATTGATAAATGACAGTGTGGCAGCAGTAACTGAATGTATTGTTCAAGCAGTTGTTCAGTATATTCCTAAAATCTCGACACGTTTTATCCATGATATTTTTGTCTGTGGTAGAATCCTTCCTGCCACATGGCATGGAAGATTCCAAAAGGGGCCTGGAATACCTTTCTTAGATATCCCATACTTTCAAACTGAGTCTATTTTCAGAGGGCGTGTGTACATGCTTGGCAGGTTTTTAACCGGATGTGGTAGGAGAATGCTTTTCCTGATGCTTAACACCAAGCTGTTGTGCCTTTTTCTAAGTCTGGGAAAGATCCCAAGATTCCTTCAAACTACCATCCAACTGCTTTGACTTCAGAGAGAATTGTTCATGCTCATCTTGTTTGGTTCCTTGAACTGACACTGCAGCTAAATCTATCTGCTCTGGCACAACCACAGCTGTGCCTGTTTCATACATGGACTGTGATCCTGTATTCAAGGTTTGGCTCTGTGCCAGCTGGAGGTTGACTTGGAGTGAGCAATGTAAAAACAAGCTTTTCGAAATAAAATCTTATATTAGACTTTGGTCGTCTTGCTTGGTAAGGATCAGAAAGTGGAAGTTGTTCTAACTAGACTACGCATTGGTCACAGTTTTTTAACTCATCATTTTCTTTTATCTGGAACTGATGCACCAATATGTAGTCTGTGTAACATTCAGGTCACACACAATAAGCCACATTTTACTTTCTCCCTGTCATTACGACTCTCAACAACAGCACCATTTTAAACATGTTCTGTTGCAAGGTTTGTCCATAACATTAGATAGTGTTATTGGTGATGGTGACACTGTCCATTTTGTAAATGTTTTTAGTTTTTTGAAGGCCATCAGTCTTTTTAATTCTATTTAAGTTTTTTAATCTATATATTAGACATTTTTTAATAAGAATGCCTTTTAAGAATCACAGTCCGTTAAGTTCCATTTGAAATTAGAAAATGGCTGTGAAGTCAGAGAACTCGAAACCAGGATTGGAAAGGCCAACTTCAGGTAACTGATATTGGCTTTTGTACTTATCTGTTAGTCTTCCTGGCGAGTTCAGATAATTAGTTATGCTACAGAAAGTCCTCTACCACTTGTATTTCTGTAGTTTTTCTCTTAATGCTGTAGACTAGATGTACACATAGATTTTATGCTTTTCCTTTTTGCTTTGTTTTATTTTACCTTAAATTCCTTTTATAAATTTCCTAATTTTACTTTAATTTTAACTTTTTAATGGATGTTTGGCACACCTAGCCTAGCTGCTTTGTGCCATAAAACACCAAATCAACCAGCCAATCCTCCCTCCTTGTATATCAGTGAATGTAGTGTATTTTTTGTTGTTGGTCTCTGCATCATGGCTTCTACACTTTTTGCCCTCTTGTTTCCAAACTGTCCGAGTTGTTCACATGGTTGTTTGATCAAGTTCTATAACTTTTAACTGTTGCTGCCTCTAGGGCTGCACTGATTAATGTTTTCTGATTTTTTTTCATTCTCACAGTATCTTCACTTCTCCTTTTTCAATATTTTCACATTTGTTTTCCTCCTTGTCCTGTTATCTTTTTTGATTGGGACTTAAATGTTGTCCTCTGCACCATTATTCACTCTCCTTCAGAATATTTAGCCTCTTGTTCATTGTACCATTTTTCACATAGGACATATTTCTTCCCCTGTTTTTTTGCTTGTAGCTATCAGTGATCAGATTCTTATACCATAGATGCTTCCTATATTCTTTTCCTTTTTTCTTATAGTCTCCCTTATCTAGACCTTGCTATTTTCCCCAAAAAACATCTGCAGTGTTTGATGGATCAGAGCACACATTGGCCTCAGAAAGGGTGTGGTTTCTTAAATTTTGACTTTATCATTTCATAGTATAGGTTGTTATGCTTCATTGAAATGAAGTTAAACCTTGGTGGGGGTTTAGTTTAGAGAGAGAGAAGTCTGAGGAATTCTCTCCCCAACAGGGGTGTTCAGGAATGTTGTAATTCATCTTTGTCCCTGCTCGTGCAAGTTTATTTCTATATGCATGGCAGTTTTCCTGTATTTTAATTTGGCATTGTTTGAGGCAATGAAATGATGTGGGGCAGTATGAAGATGACGGGTGAGAAAGGAGAGTGAGACAAAGACCTTAAAAAGGAATTGGACAAGTCCTGAGCCCGCTGGCAGAAAAGAAGCAAACCAAAGACCAACTCCACATCAATCAGTGGAATGTTATGTGGGATCTATAAATCCAAGTGCCTCAGAATTTGTTGTGGGGAAACAGGAGTGCCCTGAGAAAACCCACTTTCATTGGTTCTCTTTGGGTGCTTTTTGAAGGATGCACATTTAGGTAACTTTTATACTGGTCTCACCATTACTTCAGGGTGCGATTCTAGCTAATATGTGACAGAAGTAAGGTATTGTATCAGAGTTTAACATTTCCTAACACTTAAAATGTATTTCACATAGATATTTACTTATTCTCACATTTCCTGCCTGGCCTTTTCCCTTTTGGTGCATCTTTTGTTTCTTTATCTCAAAGTGATGATTGAACAGTCGGTATACAAAAACTCAACTGTGCTAGGAGGGTGTATTGTTCTCCTGTTGGTGGAGGGCTGTTATATACTCAATTGCATACTAAGCTGCAGCCAAAGCACATGGAAGTTTGAGAGTTTTGGTGAGAGCTTGAAGACGGGGGATTAGTGAAAGCTAATATGTAAGTAGAGGTAAGAGTCTACTGAAAATACATTTTTAGTGTTTGAAAATATTAACAATAGGAAAAAGAAACAGTTGTTTACATGATTATGTAATTTGTAGTACAAAATTTAAAAATATCAAGATAAGAATTTAAAAATGTTCACAGTGGCTAATATTGTGGCCCTTCAACCCATGAAAACAAAGTAAATTATCAAAATAAATATGAATCACATTAATTTAGTCTATCAGTCTTTCCATCATTAATAAATAATGCCATAATTATGAGTATTATGTTGTTTTTAAAGGGCTATTATATTGGTTTTTATAATAGTAAATAATACTTATTAAATCAATTTTCTAAAGAAAATATTTATAATGGTTAGTACAGTGTCTTTTGAAAATTAAAGTTCCTTAGATTTTGAGACCTGTATGAAAATAATAGAATTATTGTTATAGTGAAGAGTTATCCTTTTGTCTTTTTTCCATACAGCATATTGTGTTAGATATTTTGCAAGAAATATTGGTTTTACACAATTTCAAAAGGTAAAAACAGTGCTACTGAAAGAATGAGTCACTTGGTCTTGGGAAACACTGCATCTGGGTCAAATACTTCAGGATCAACTTCATCTGGATGTTTTACAGGAACAATGAAACTAAAATTATGTGAAGCAGTAGAGTTAAAGCCAACTGAGTATGCCAAAAGACATGCCAATGTGGTAGGGAGACCACAGCTAATGCAAATTGATCCATATGTTTCAATTGATGTTGATGAAGTGCGAGTGGATTGTTCAACTACCAAGCAAAAAACTGATAATCCTATATGGAATGAATATTTCACAATAGAAGTTCATTGTGGGCTAAATTTTGGTTTAACAGTTTTTCATGATGCAGCAATCCCCCCTGATGATTTTGTTGCCAATTGTACTGTATCATTTGAAGAACTTCAGAACTCCACAAAGGATTCTGGCAGTAATGAATCAGATATCTGGGTAAGACTTGCAGATTTTTTTCATGGTAATTTTGTATTTTAAACTGTAAATGTATGACACGTTATTTTATTGTAGAGTTTAAAAATTAATAATTCATCAAAATTATCCATTTAAAAAATATATCAAAGTCAGTTTTAATATAGTCCTCAAATATTTGAAAAGGCTCGTATGAATAGCTCTTTGGGGCTTAAAACACTGTTTTTACCTGTAGGTTAACAAAATGTATTGCAGATAGCTTACTGTATTGTTTAACTTTGTAGCCCTGCCAGTCATGTACAGTAAGTAATTTCCAACATAACAGGTTTTAACACAAATCTAAATATTATAACTTCATTCAACTTTTTTGTTGATTTAAAATGTTTATAATGTTTCTTCACAGATCATCATGTTCTACATTTTTAATATGTAAACCATTATTTTGATTGCACAAATATTTGTTTATTTACTTGCAGATGCTTAATATGTTACTACAAAATTATATCTGTCCCATTTTATGAACTTTATAGAAATAATTAGAGAAAATAAAATCTGAAAATGATTTCTTGGTCAGTGATAACAGAGACACTAAATAAAGTAGTAAGCTGTTATTGAAATTTTAAATAATCAATTAATTATGCTGAATGCTAATTTTGTACTGAGAAATATTTCTCATAATTTCCAATATTTGACATTTGTACCCCTTATTTAATGTGGCTATTAATTAATCTTTTATGTACAGAAACTGTTTCAAAGTGTTCATTGAACATGAACACTGCTCATGTACTTAAGTATGTATTTTAAAAATAAACTAGATTAATTTGTGTAATATTTTCTTTCCACAAAGTGTCCTGTATTCAGTACTCTATGCAAATACAATTCCCCTTGTTTGAAGATTTAGTGAAATATTTTATACTAATAAATCATTTTCACAAAATTTTAAGTTACCTCATTGAAAGAATCTCTGCAAGAGAAATTACCATATTATGAAAATAATGATTTATTTGTAAATTTGCACATGCTCACCTGTTCTTAAAAGAGAGTGAATTTGAAATTAGTTTTAAATTATCAGGTAAGACAAATATCTGTAGATGATGATGTCTTGTCAAAGATTCAACATACACTTTCTTACATATTGCCAGACATCAAGGTATATATATTAAATAAAATGCTGAAAAAATTAATCAATAGTCTTTGATATTCTCAGAATCCCAAGAAAAGAAAGGTTTTCCCTGTGGATAAGCTGTGGAAGCTTTAGTTAAATATAACTAGTTATAATGTGTGTAAGGAAGTGATGTATTTATGGTTTAATTTAAAGTATTGTTGTTACAAATATTTTTATTTTTGTGTGTATATCTCTACAGTTAAGGATCGTGAATCCTGTAAATCTTTTGAAACATTATTTCTGTATAGTTTTATGGAATTGAATATTGTTCCTTTTCAGCAATAAATAAATGACTAAGTATTGTAGATAACAAATCTCATATTAATTTTAAAATGTTAAAAAAAACTGTAGTATTGTTCTAATTTAAGAAATGGGTTTCTTGATTTGTTTAGAAATTTAAAGGGTAGCCTTCAGTTAATTTAATAAATTTTAAATTAAGAGATTATTACTGATAAAAAAAAAATATGGTATTGTATGTGTGCATTTATGTATAGTAGTGACACATCAATTTAAAATTGTTCTTTTAGACTTTCCCCTTGCTATACTTGTATGTAAACAGAAAAAAGCATATGTTCCAAAATGGTCTTACTTCTCACTACACAAAAATATTTGTCTTATTTCTGCCTCTTAAGCATTACTAAAACATTTTAACACTTGGTACGCCAGTCTATGTACCCCACAAGTTTTGCACCACTTCTGAACACGTATATGGCATGTGATAACCCTCCATCTGTAGTATTGTAGCTCTCTCCCTCTGATGTTCCTACTCAGTGCTCATTTTTTCAATTGACATAGCATCATTTAGATATGTCTGATTTTTGCACGTAGCTATCATTTGTGATTCTGCTTCATTGTCATTTAGGTTTTACTCTGGTTTTCTTTAATTTTTTTGTAATTGTTTTATGTCACTGAATTAAAAATGAATACATGGTACAATGTTTTGATTATGGAAATTCTTGTTATGGTTGATAGTGCTATTGGTATGACCACCCAGATGTCAGATTCTGTTTTACCTGAAAAGTAGGCACAGGTCTTAATTCACAGGAAGCTAGATTCTTATGTTTGGCCACCAATTACTTCTTTTCAACCTGACAATGTCTCTGATGAAGAATATAATAGAAGAGGAGATAACTTGGATTCACTTTTTCCAGGCCTTGCATAGCCAGGTGGTTAAGGTATTCAACTTGCAATCTGCAGGTTGAAGGTGCACATCCCCATCCTACCAAATATGTTTGCCATTTTAGCCATGGAAGATGTTGTAAGTGAAGGTCAATCCCACTTGTTGCATTTCTTCTAGTAAAAGTTACTGTTAAGTTATGGTTAATGTGGATAGCCAACCGCATTGCATTTCAGCAAGTTGCACAGGCTCGACGAGTTAGATGTCAAAGCCAGAAGGAGTCTTGGAATAAATTTACCTCCAGCATTTCTTCAACCACCAGTTCAAAAGTTATATGGGACGAGATCTGGAAGGTGAGTGGACAGTATACTTCTGCCCCATCTCTACCTTAATATTCAATGGCCATAAATGCTGATGTTCATTGCATTACCAGTACTCTTGGTGAATGTTTCTCTCATGTATCTAGCTCTTCAAACTCATCCCCATCCTTCTTAACTATTGAAACATGAGTTGAACATCTGCCTCTTTTCTTTTCGACTGATCATCCCTATGACTACAATCACCCTCTTACGCTGGTGGAACTCAAATTTGCACTTCATTGGTCTGGCAATACATCAGTTTCACCTGATGATATATATACATTATGAGATGCTATGCCACCTTTCTCCTACCTCTCTTACTATTCTCCTGGCTGTATTTTACTGGATATAGCAGGAGGATGTCTTCCTGATGCTTGGCACCAGGCTATTGTACTCACTATTCATAAACCTAGAAAGGTTCTAAAGATTCCTTTGAATTACCATCCCATTGCTTTGACGAGTTGTCTCAGTAAGACCTTAGAGAGGATGATTAATGCTTGTCTTGTTTGGTTCCTTGGTTCCTTGAATCAAACAACCTCAGAATGGATTCCATAGACAACACTCCACGATAGACCACTTAATTCACCTTAAAACATCAGTTAGAGAATCCCTTTTGAAGTGACAACCTCTTGTTTCTATTTTTTTTATTTAGAGAAAGCTTATGATACAACATGGAGATATGGCATCTTGCAAGACCTTCACTCATACAGATTGTGTAGCAATTTGCCACTTTTTATTAAGCATTTTTTAATGAATCGTTGATTCCAGGTCCGTGTGGGCTCAACACTTTCCTGTTTTTTCCCACAGGAACTTGGAGTCCCTCAGGGCTGTCTTCTGAGTGTCACACTTTTCATTATAAAGATTAATGTGATCAGTGAGCATCTACCTCCCCTGCAGTTGCAAATGGTCATTTTGTTGATGACTTTCACATCTCGTCAGTTATTAAACATGAGGTTTATTGAGTGGCAGCTACAAACTGCAATCAATCATATACTTAATTGGGCCATAGCAAATGGTTTTCAACTTTCTCTCTCTAAAACTGTTTGTGTACATTTCTGCTGCCAATGGGGTATTCAACCAAATCCAGAACTTTGTATTGATGATGCTGTACTTCCTGTTGGCCCTGAGGTAAAGTTCTTAGGTCTTGTATTTGACTGTAAATTAAACTTTATTTCCCACATCAAGCAACTTCTTATCAAATGTATAAGAGCACTGAACATCCTCCGTGTCGTCTCTTTCACCTCTTGGGGAGCGGATCAATGCTCCATGTGTAAAATTTGTGTCCTTATCTGATCCAAACTTGACTATGGGTCAATGGTTTATGGTTCTGCTAGAGCCTCAGCATTGAAAATGTTGGATCCTATCCACCATCAGGGGCTTTCGCTTTGCACTGGGACCTTTCGTACTTCTCCAGTCCAAAGTTTGTATGTGGAGTCCCATGAATCCCCATCTGTATATTCTCTGTTTGCAACTGTCTCTTATGTGTGCTTACAATCTTTGCTCTTTACCACAACATCGTACTTGGGGTTATGTTTTCCATTCTCAGTGGGCCACACTTTTCTATAATAGAAAATCTGCCATTGTTCCTTTTAACCTTTGTATTCGCACACAATCAGAAAAATTGGATATATCTTTGAATAGCATAACAGTATCGACAGTTTGGCCTCTTCCACCATGGCTAATTACTATCCCCAACTGTGACCTATCTTTGAGTCATCTGAGGAAGGCCGGTATTCCTGATTGGAAATATCTCTCTTTATTTGCTTAACATCTTTCAAACAATCCATCCATTCCCATATATACAGATAGTTCAAAATCAGGTGACTCTGCACTCTACATTCTGCCATGGTTTGTTACAGTTTGGTTGTAGCACACAGAATCCCCTCTACAGTTTCTGTGTTCACTGCTGAATTGTATGCCATTTCTCTTGCTCTGAATCATATTGAAACTATGCAATATAAAAATTGTTTACTCTATGCTGATTCACTCAGCTGTCTACTGCCCCTGACATCATTCTATGTTAGTTACCATCCTGTTCTTATCAATATCCAAAACAAACTAGTCCATTTCTCTCTATCATCTATCTCTGTCTGGTTTTTTTGGATACCAGGTCATATTGGTATTTGTTGGAGTGAGCTATTTTGATCTGAACCCAGGACTGGAAAGGCCAACTTTAGGTGACTGACAGTAAGTTTGAACTTAATGCTTCAGTCTTTTTAGTAGGTCTTAATTTTACATATTTTACGTATTTTTACCTTCATTTTTATATACCATTATAGTGTACTACATTTTGTTTGGCACAGATAGCCTAGTAGCTTTGTACCAATAAACATGAAATACCTACCTACCTAGTAGGTTCAGAACTGGCCAGATTACACCATTTTTCTGTAGTGTGGGGACATTTTGCAACAGAACTATAGATTCTACAAGTTCTCTTTGGAGGTTTCTGCCTTCTCTTTTTCATTTTTCTATTTTCCTCTCACTTCCACATGATCCCTTATCTCTCAGTTATCTTTCCAAGACAGTCCACAACCTGTTTTACAAATAGGCTATTAAACAGGTGTGCCCCATGCAACTGGAGTTTTATTCCTGTCTCTTTGTAGTCCCAGTGGAGACATATCACTGATCTATCCCGGTTGAAATTATTTATGGATCCCCATAATTTCATTATGGTGTCCTGTTTCTTCCTTCAGTGGGTGTTTTCCCTGAGGCTCTAGATGATGTGATGGACACATTTTCATATCCTCATTACTCCCAAGTTGCATTGCTTTCTTTGGGTTGAGGGTCTCAGTCCTGGATGCTACTATTTGTGTTAATCTCAGCTACTTGTGCATTTTTCAGGTGGTGTAAACTTTTGCCCGACATCTTTACTCAATGTATTTTCACCCTCATCATTACAAGGATGACTAACTCTTGCTTGCTTGCTTCCTGTTCACAGTTCAAGGAATACATTTTTCTTCTCCTAGACATCATTCATATTGGAGTTTTCTTCTGTTCCACCACAGTCAGATCCAGCCTTCTCCTTTTTGTCTTTGGGATATGAAGCAAGGCTCTCACCTAACATTCTTTAACAGCTTGAGAGATTCTTTGTGTTTTGGGAAAGTGAGCTTATATAGAAGCTTTCATTCCCATGAGCTGAGCTGATCTTCTTTGGACCACCTTTTATCCTTTTTTCCTCAATAAGGTCTGACCTTACCTGGATGGTTAGACAGAGATGAGACAAAGGTGAGACTTCTTCTTCTTCCACCTCATCTGGATTTTCATCTGTTTGAGGATGCATCTCTAGAAGGTTGGGGTGCTTACCTTGATTTCTAGGAAGTCTCTGGTCATACATGGAAGTTTTTTTTTCCAAAGCAACATTTTCAAGCTTATAGTAGTTTATGTTCCAATTTCTTTCTCTCCTGTGGGAGAAGGTGGTTATGGTACACTCTGACACTGATTCCTTCATCAACTATTTGAAAAACAAACTTTCTTCCTTTTAGTCTCCCATTTCATACTCACTAGCACTGATGGATAAAATCAGTCAAAATTGGAGGGATCTTCGCATCTATGCTTACCCCTTTTGTTGACTTCTCTCCTGAGTTTTATTACTAATTAGACCACTCCATATCTTGTCCTCATGGGGACTTCATTTTGGCTGGTGCAACTTTGGTTCCAACAGCTTTGACCTCATCTTGTGCAACCTTTCTCTTCCCTTACCTCTGTAATGGTCCCTCATCTGTTAACATTGGTTGAACATCGTTCGTCTTGATGTCACCAACCTCAATCTTCAAGCATGGCTTTTGTCAGGTCCTTCACCTCAGGCCAGGGACTGATTCCATACCTTTCCTTTTCTGATCCATAAGACTTACTTCCTTGTCAGTTTTCTTAAGGCAGTGGTTTACCTTCTACCTTTGGTCTCTTTGACATAGTTTCTGCCATTGCTGCTCTTTTCTTCCTAGTCTTTCCAGATTCTTCACCTGGTTGTTGATAAAGGCTTGTCTGCTTGACTATAACTAGCAATTGGGAAGCCTTGTTAAACACCTTCCATTTTTCCAAATTTAGTAAGATATTTTTTTTCCCTGTCATTTTACTCCCTTTTTACTCATTTCCTGTCCTGTGTCCTCTAGGTTCTTTTGAATTACCTGATTAGGATCTTAATGTGATTCTTTATGACATTTCTTGCCTTTGCTTTAAATTTTTTATATTTTCCATATACTTCCTCTTCCTAAAAACCTTCTAACTTCTCGATGCCCTCAATTGGATACTTATGCCATTAGTGTTGACAGAATCCTCTCTTATTCCTCTTGTGTCATCCTATATACAGGCTAGTCCTTCCTTCCTAAGGTCTGTGCTGCCCGTGAATTTGATTTGGCTTTCAGACATCATCTCAATACCATCTACACAACATTTCTTCTCATCACGTTTGTCATATTATGATGTCTTTAGCTGCACGTCTTCATCCTCTGTCGGAAGAAATCATTCAGACCTGAATGCGTATTGCTCCTAATACATTAGTAGCTCATTATGTGCAAGATATGGCTGTATATTTCTTAGGTGAGTATCATCTCCCTTCCATGGCAATTCTACATATATCTATTTGTTTTTGACTGAGGGATATCTTTTCATAATATTTCCTTTGTCGTCTTTTCAGTGACCCTCTTTTATCACTATTAATGGGATCCCACTCTGTGATAGGTGTTGCATGGTCATGTATGTTTTAACTGAACTCCTCACTAATAAAAGTAGAGATATAATGTTTTTTGTAGAAATGGGGTGTTATGCACAACAACTAGTGGTGTGCCTCATGGTTTAAACATATGTGATTCAGTATCTAAGTTTCACTCAATGGTGGGCCATCATTCTTGGACTTTCACAAGTACATCATTAGTGGATTTCTGCTCATCTATACTAACCCTTTGATTGCATAAATCAGAGATGGTCTTCTCTTCAAAATATGGAGTTGAAGACACTCATTGCACTTTTATCAGTGTGACATTTCTCCAGACTTCTCATCAAATTTTATTTCTCCCTCCCCTTCCACACTTTTCCCTGAATGAAGCACAGACATTCTTATTAGTCATTGAGGTTGTACATCCAGGAGGCTTCCTCCTGAGTGTGAAGCAGAAATTTGCCTTAAAATATAACCATACATTTATCCAGTCCATGAGAAGAGAGTGAAGCTGGGTTCCCTCCTTTCTTTTACTCTAAGTGCATTTTGATGAGAACCAAATGTTGGTTTGAGCAGGACTAACCTATATGGGATTTGTCCTGTTAATGCTAAGCTTCAGATGACACCACCCTTTTCTTACAGCAGAGTACAGTAGAGGTCCCCTTTCTTGTTAATTCTGGTAGCAGGAGTTTCTTTTCTTGTTCCTGTGGTTGAGTTTGTGTGCTACCTCATAATATAGGAAACAGGACATACATACACTCTTTCTTTGGTTGAGCAAATTTTACACATCTTCCTTTTAATTCAGAATGCAGGATGTGTTCTCCCTGCATTTATGGTTGGATAAGTTGTAATTTCTGCTCTTAATACCGGTTGTGGGTGTTGTCCTGTTCACATAGTTAATTTGAGGCAGTGAAATGACCCCATAAAACCAAATTCAGTGTAATACTTGTTGCTCTCATGGTGGTTTTGGGAATTTGTACAGGTTTTGCTAAATGTTAACTTCCTCTTTATAATTTTGGTTGTGTCTTATGACACTGTTTACTAACAGTTAGGGTTAGTGTATATATGTATCACATAGTACACATGATCTAGCCTCTATGTTTATGTTAGTCTAATTTGATTTTATCTGGGTGGTTATTATCTTCCTAATGCTAAGGGTGGGTTGTGGCTGTTCGGTTGATGCTGGGTACGTCCATTGCCAAGGCTAGTTGTTTTTCTCCATCATATATTTTGCAAACCGCTACTTGACTTGCCATTTTTTTCTAATGTAGGTATGGAGTTTGTTTCAGGTTTTTATTTCATAGAGTGGGTCTTCACTTCTGGGATTCAGCTGGTTGCCAGTCTGGTTTGTGAGACTGTGGATAGTTTGAATTTGCTGTGTACTCTCCTCACAACAAGAACATGACTTTTACTAGGAGTGTATCGGACGGTTTGATTATGTATTTATTGTTCTAATTTTTAAACTGGAGTATTTAAAACAAAACTTAATTTTTTAAAAAAGGAACCACTTTTAGTATATAAAACATTACAGTAAAGTTAATGAAAATGTTGATCTCTGTCCATTGAATCATTTAAATGCAATGAGTTGTGTATGACTAAAGAGCACAATCTGAATACTTTTCCTATAGAGAACTTGCCAGAAAAGAAAATCCCTTTTTTAGAAAATATCAACCTTATCTAAATTTATTTGAATTAGGTGTGAATACTAAGATTAGTAATTACTAACACAAACAGCCACCCTTAGGGTGGCATTTCTGCTAGGTTGAATAACTTTCATATAATGTATAATATGACTAAAAGCCTTCTTTGTATTTACATTTTTACATAGGTTGACTTGGAACCAGAGGGGAAAATTCACATTATTGTTGAACTTCAATCACAAGGTACATTGTTGGTATTTTATAGTTGGAAAAAATATACAAAACCACTTAGTGTTTAGTTTTTCTTATTAATAAAAAATGCCAGATTTTTGTGAGAACAAGTGGTGGTAAATTCTAAAATACTTTAATCATTCAATTGCTGGTGGATGAAGTTTCAATAAAACTAGCAGTAACAGACATTTTTTTGTAAATTTGGCCATCTTATTATTTTTTAATTGTAGAAGGGTGTTATTTAAAGAAGTATAATCTTTTAAAATCTTTGTTTGCTGTGATCTTTCTGTGCAGCATATTTTCTTCAACATTTCAGTACTTGTAATTTTCTAAAGATGAATAAAAACTTCTAGCAATAAGGAAAATTTGTCTACAGACCGCTTTTAAGAGGGTGGATTAATTAATATACCTGAAAAATATTTTAATTTTCTGTGTATCTAAGAAGCTAATGAAGTACTGCTGTGCATCATGAAAGATATTACGAATATTAACAGTATGTAATGAATTTCACAAAAAGATGCAAAACACTGAACAAGAATAGTTAACTATTCAAAAGCTTTGAAATTTCAAATCATTTCTTTGAAATTCTTTGCACCTTTTGTGCATCATCCTGTGTTATAACTGTGAACTTTTTATCAATAATATCGTATGCTGCTTAAAAGCGAGTTGTATCTGTCTTTACATTCAGAAAAGTAAGCATTACATATGTTTTTGGATTGATGATGTATCAGACTTTGACACAAAGTTTGATTGTATTGTGACATTAAAAATATATTTCTTAACCCTGTTAAGACAAAAACATTTAAAAATAATTTTAAGATGTGTTACTGCATTACATTCAAAATTTAAATAAACACCTTTAGTATACAAGTATGTTAATATAATTCACATAATATATAATTCAAATTGTATGTTATCTAAGTTTTAATTTCTTCGTTTCAAAAGAAATGTTTAAAAAAATACTTAAGCTGCAGTTTTGTTTGCATGTGATTCACATAATTTGATAAATCTCAATTTTATAAGGAGTTGATTGTAAACATGCAATATATATATATATTTGCTATATATGTTAGTGTCTAGAAAACAATGTAGATCTATGTGCCCTTTTGATACATAAGATACAAAGTCTTAAAACTATTCACTGGGAAAGAGAAATAAATTTTCAAATCCTTGACATGTGCCTTATCCACCTTTTATACTATGCTGTAACATTTACATTGTACACGTAGTTAAATTACACAAGTGTATTTAGTTGTTAGAAATAATTTAGTTTACCCTATACTCTACCAATGGATAATTTTACATTGGCACAAAATTTTTTGTTTTGAAGAACATGTAACTGCCTACAGGATTGTTGTCTGCTTGATTAACTATAGTATTTATATGCTATAGTCAGAAAGACAGTTAAACTGTATTTAAGTATTGCTTTTATATTTTAGTTAATTATGTATTTGTGTTTTAATAATCATATTTGAATGATTCCATGGTTTTTATAAGCTTAGCTTATCACTTGTAAAAGCTTTATAAATAAGATGACATGTATATGCACCATCTTGTTTATGCAACATGTCTCTATGCAGAGTTTGCCAATATAATGCAGGCATCAATTGATGTATTGCTATAAGTAAAAATCAAAGACCTGTTAGTTTTAGTGATATTCAAATGTTGATTATTCTATTTTGATGTTGATTATGCACTATTAATATGCATGTACCTTTTTAAAAATGCTTTTAGGTAGTGTTGTAGTTATAATGGTTTCCTTTTCAGCTTTTATTTGCCTTTCATTGAGTAACTGATTACATATTTTTTCCATAAAATTTTTGTTGTCCTTCTTCGAGTCATGTTTTTATTCCAGTTCACATGTTCATGAGCACGTCTTTATTGTTTCTCACTTTGGATTGATCCAAAAAGGAAATACGTATAGATTAATGAGGAGCATTAAATAGTTATCTTCAGTTATATTCAATTGATTCTTAATAGTGCCATCAGAATTGGGTATTAATGTCATTTCTGAGTACTTGACGTATAACACATGAATTGTGTTAATTTATTTTTTAAGTCTTAGGTGAATTAAATATTTTGTTATTGCAAAAATGTGAACTTCTAAAAAATTAAAATAAATTATCATAGTACATTTTTATTACTATTAGTTAGAAAAGAAGTTTTTGTAAAGGTAAGATAACATACTTTAGATATTTGAGTCCTTTTTAGTAAAAATACTAAATTTTTGAGCAACCTTTCATATCTATGACCTGGTAAGCCTGTTGGTTTTTGCATTAACTATGAGGGTCACAGATTTGGAACTCTGTCCTACTAAACACATTTGCCTTTTCAGCCTTGGAGGCATTATAATGTTGTAGTTAATCCCACTGTTTGTTGGTAAGAGTAGCCCGAGAGTTGGTGGTGGGTTGTGATAACTAGCTGCCTCCCCTCTAGTCTTTCACTGCCAAATTAGGATGACTACCAGAAATAGCCTTTGCATAGTTTGGGGCAAAATAAACCAAACCTTTTATTGCTATATTTTATTATGTTAAACTTGTAACCATTTAATTTTTAAATCTAATCATAATAAAGAGTCAAAGTATTTTTAATTACCCTTTGTACATCACTGAGAACAGTAGCTTAGAATGAATACTAGAATTTAAAGTAATAAAGGTAGAGAAGACCACATTAACAAATTAACAAATCTGAAAGGAAAAAATATTCACCTTCAGTCTAACATGAGAGCAATCAATCCTACAGAAATTCTTTTAGGAAAAGTGCAATAGTATATACTTAATACCACACATGATACTGCTTTAGACTGAATTGCAGGAATATTCAATCCATGCCTATTACCTATACCTTGTCTCAGTTACATAGTTTGTCCTAAAGAAGTAACCTGAAGTATTCCATTAACAAATGTTTCTAGGATAAAGATGAAAAGTTCTTAAACTTTGCTATTACTTTATTATTGATAAAATATCAGCAGGTGAAATAATTTTATTGACATAAGGTACATTTTTCACTTTATCGTCTTAAAGGAAAAATTTGAAAAGCTTAAAAAATTACTACTTTTATATGTAAATTTACTTCTTTAAAGTTATTTACATTGTTTGTATCCATTATTGTTGTTGTATTGATATTATGCCTTAGGAGATGCGCCACAAATGCCAAAGGTGTTTAAAGAAAGACCAGGGCTTAATCAGCGGCGGGGAGCCATGCGAAGGAGAGTGCACCAGATTAATGGTCATAAATTTATGGCTACAATTCTTCGCCAACCTACATTCTGCTCCCACTGTAGAGAATTCATATGGTGAGTAGCCTTTAACAAGTACTCTGATTATTTGATGTTATACTGCTATTTGATTGTGACGTAAATATGAGATTACTGTATTGTCTGGTAAAATTATTTTATTACATTTTGATAATACATGAATATTTTTTTAATAAACAAAATACACTGAAAATCAGTGGCAAAATTTTATTTAGAACTAAAGACTTGTAGATTATTTAACTTCCTCATAACTTCCTCATTTTCCTGTGTGGGAAAACAAGGAATGTATTTACACCAATGATTATTACAAAATTAAAATATCAAAAGTTTAATGATATATAATACTATCAGTTATTACAAATGTTGGTGTTTCATAAAAACATATTAACAGAAATAAGTGTTTTTAGTATTAATTTCAAGGAATGATATTTTGATTGTAGTGTTTATAATATTTGAGTGTGTTTAATTACAGTTAAAAGGAATATTTTTATTGTTAACTTAATAGGTGAATTTAAAATTAACTTATTTCTCTGAAAATGTATGAATCTTTTCAAAATTGTGTTTCAGAATTAAATTCCTACACAAACATTATCAATTTATATAAACTGCAAAAGTTGCCTAGAATGGTCAGGTAAATTAGCCAATAAAATATCTGCGAGACTGTGCTTGGAGAGTTAATTTCAAAATGAGGGAGCAGCATGAGTAATAACTTAAGAGAAAATAACACCTGAATTGTAGTAAATAATTAAAAATCATTGACACAAAAAATATTTTAATTTTTAAAAATTAACTGAAATGAATGTGAGAAAATTGGATAGTATTATAATAATAATGATAATTTTTGATGATTTAAAATTTGAAAATGGAAAGGGGCGAATGGGGCCATTGTGTTTGATTCAGTACATAAGCCATGTCTCAGCAAAATAAAAAGATATGAGGTTCTTATTTTATATTCTAGCTTAAATAACTAATATTATCAAATTCCTAATCTGTACAAAACTATAGACATAGTATTTTGACATCACAAACATGTAACGTTAAACAGTGCTGCACTGAACATACTATGTGACTCACTGAAATTTATATTTAAGTGTATTTTTTTAATATTTACTTTTAAAGTAAGAATTTAACTTGTATATAATATTAAAGTCTGAATTATAGTCTACAATTTGATTCTATACTTATTGAGATAAATCCATAAAAAAATAGTTCAAAAAAATTTGAATGCAAGTCAGCTAACAGGATGACATGGGCTTCGACATGTGACCCGTTGCAAAAAGGTTAATTTGTGATGACAAGAAATCCACTTGAAGCGAAAATGTATTCAAAAGATGGCTGGTGGGTACTGATTTGCTGCTGGCAAAGTCTTGATATAAGTCTCTTTATGTTGCAAAGGTTCCTTGAAATTAGTTTAAAAAATGAAATATGTATCCTCAGTAAAGTAATAGAGCAATAGTACAAGCACATTGCTAGGAGAAGGGAAACATAAAAATAATGAAATATATTGCTTCTAAGACACTTGTAATAACAAATCAAAGCTAGTTATATCACTGTCGTAAGTCGATAACAATCAGTCTTTAACTTATCAAAATATTTAGTTGTCCCAAGCATTTTGATTAAAATAAAAAAAGATTACTGTTAATCAAAAAAAAATTTGTTTTATCATTTGTGATGTGTTATCCTGGTTAATGGTGTCTTGTGTGTATACTATTCTTCAGATTTTTTTCTATTTTCTATTTTGTAATAGGGGTCTGGGTAAACAAGGATATCAGTGCCAAGGTATGTAAAATAATGTTTTGACTTTTTCTATATCAACAAAGAAGTTGCTTGTGCTATTACAGAAAGAAAAAAAAATGCATTAGTTATGTGTTATGCAAACCATTTCTAACATTTCAAAATTACACCAAAGTAAAAACACCTGAATTTTTATATGTGTGCATAGCTATGCATTAGAAGAGGTAAGTGCAGGAAATTGATATGAAATAAGAACTATTGTATCTTGTAAGTAGTTCATTACATTTATTCAATTAAAACTTTTACAAATTTTCATACATAGTTTGTTACTCATGAAATGCTTTCCATGTAGAATCTTCCTAACATTACAAGTGAGTTGTCCTATGATATGATTTATAATAGTATGCTATTATATTGTATATTGTAGTTTCACTCAAAGTATCACTGATAACTTTTAAAACAGTTCGTTTTGATATAAATTTTATTTCAATGTATTTTATGGAAGAAATACCAAAATTTCATAAAAAAGAAACTCAAATTTAAAATTTAAGTACAGTACCCTGCCTCAGCAACTCTTTATAGTTACAATGAGTTAAACATGTAATTTTAGCAAAACTTCTGTACCTTAAAATCAAATGGGTTAGATCTATCTGTAAATTACTGAAAATTTCACTTTCTTTTGTAACAGTATGAAAACAATATTTTCCTCTTTTTATTTTTAGTATTGCTTATTATGTAAAGCAATTAAATCTGTAACTACTAATTAAATGATGTTTTAAACAGTTTTTAAGACATAAAATACACAGTATAGAACTTACTTTACAATATAGAAGATTTTTTTTTACTTTCTACTAATTTTTATCTCCTGAAAAAAGACAATGTTTATCTTGTTTGATAAAAAGTTTTTATAGGAGTGTATGTTAACTTTATTTATTATGAAGACTATTTCCCATGTTTAATTCCTAATTAATATTATGGTGAAGTATTCATTAATTATAAAACTAAAAAAAATATTTAATTCATTTAGATCATCCTCAGATATTTAAAGAATTTAGGAATGTGCTGAAATTTTCATTGGACATGTTAGCTTGCTTTGGACTTTGTTTAAAATTGCTTGAAGATTTAATTACTTAAAGGAGTATTAAAACACTAACAAATCATTTATTTTTATTTACATATTAATCGTGTATTTTTAGTAATTTGGGTTGATGTCACTTACAGAATTGTAGAGGTAACATATTGATGGAAAGTTCATAGCAATTTTAGAATAATTTATTAGAAAAGTCAGTTTCCTGGTATTTTTTTATACAAGATTATAAAGTGTATTCATTGGGAACCTTTTTATATTTTTTGCCTTTGCAGTGATTAGAGTTTACATTTCCATATACTATTATGTATACTAAATAGATAGATTTTTTGTTTCAAAATAAATATAAATGTAGTAATATGATTGCTGAAATATCAACTAAAGTATCACATACATTGTAGTGAATAGTGAAATTTCATGGCTAATTGACATGGGCAATACTATTGTTGTATTATTTATGAACTTTGTATTGTGCATGATCATCTAAGTTTTATGACTAAAACATTTTTAACAGTTTGTACCTGTGTTGTGCACAAAAGATGCCATGAATTTGTGGTGACAAAATGCCCTGGAATGAAAGATACAACAAATGAGGAGGTATAAAATGTTGCAAAGTTTTCCTCTTTTGTTTTAATGATTTCTAATGTAATATTTAACATTTAACTTGAGAAAGTTATAAAAAAAAAAGAGCAACTTAAAACGTATTATTTTGCGTTACGTGATAAGCAATGAAAGATGCAAACTGAAAGCATTAAAGGCTACTCAAAGTTGTTTGAACAATATATATTGTATATAATGTGTTCCACTTATTTTTAGGATAATTAATTATCATTGCTGGCTATTTATATAAACATAAATATCAAAAACTTTTAGTTAAATAAATTACAACTTGTATACAATACTCGTATGTGAATAATTATTGCAATAATCGCTATACTTATTCTCTTGGCATTTGATAAACCTTAAAAACATCATATGACTTCTAGTTTAGAATTGTTTTTCACAGTTGATGTAGTTATTCTCAACATTTTCCTGAGAGGTATCTTGCACAACTCTCAGTATACTTGAAAGACAAAATAATGATTTGATCTACTTAACAAACCAGTTAAAATATTGTGGAGTTAGTCAATATTTAACTTGTAGTTCAAGAATTACATATTTTTTTACTTTATAAAAGAATGTTTACTTTGTGGCAACTAGTTTTCAGTAATTTAAATGAGCATGATTATGTTGAGAGGTATAGTAACAGATTTAAGACAGTTAAAAATATTTTTATGTTTTTAAATGACTAAATATCATATTTTTCAATCCTCTGTTTCTTTTACATCTGTATATAGATACATGTATGTATAGGCTTTTTTTACAGTAGATTTTATGTTTGAGAACCACAAATTGTTTTCCTAATATATATATATATAAACTAGTTGGTTTTGTTTGTTTTTTGGCATGTAGGTTGGTAGTCGTTTTAATATCAACGTCCCTCATAGATTTTTGGTTCATAATTACAAAAGACCAACTTTCTGTGATCATTGTGGTTCTATGCTGTATGGACTTTTCAAACAAGGATTGCAGTGTGAAGGTATAAAAACACATTTATTTTTTGTGTTAGCTTTATTTCAGAGTTTTTTTGTACATTTTTAAAATCTATGTTAATGGCATTTATTTTTACAAAATCTTTATGCAAAAGATGCAAAACAATTATCAATAAAGGTGTTAATACCCATACCAGCCATTCTGAGATACCTTTTTATTTCAAGTGGGTTTCTTATCATCAAGAAAAACACCCTAGAGACTATATGTTGAAATTTTGAAATAAATTCAACCATTTTGATTTCCAATCCTCAAGCCACATATCTAAAAATTAAATGTACTTAAATGTAATTGACACTTTGAAACATATTTAATAAACAGTGAAAAATATAACTTTCTAGCAGTATTTGAAACTATTTTTATACACAAAATAAGAAGCTAACAGCATCGATCTAATAAAATATTTTGTTTCCCCCCAAATAGTTTATTCTGTGGTTTAAAGACAGTTTAAGAACTAATTTATATTTTTAGTAATCCTTAATTCTTATTCTTCACAAAAAATATTTATAACATGACATTCTTTAAAAAATAATATTGTCTCTGAACTAATTTTAAAATAATTGCAGAAATAGTCCTTATAGTTTTAATCTTTTTTTTTGTTGTTGTTGAAAGAATTATATTAGTGACTCAAATTTTTGGAATGCCTGTAATCTGAATTGTTGTACAATTAAATGATACATGAGAGATATTTATGCTGTGAAAATAACTTGCAGTTGATACCTCCTTATTCATTTATAAAGCAGACTGTTGCTGTAGAGAAGTTACAAAATAATCTTAATTAATGTTTAGTTTTAGTTCGTAATAACAAGTATTAAGTGCTGTATACATATTTTTATGAAACATTTACACTGCATATTCAGTGGTGTGAATTGAAAAAAAAATGTTTGTGTTTTTACAGCTTGTAAAATGAATGTTCACAAGCGGTGCCACAAGAATGTGGCCAATAATTGTGGTATAAATCCAAAGCAATTGGCTGAGATTCTTTTTGCAATGGGAATTTCTTGTGATAAGCTATCCAAAAGGAAAAAGAAGGTAAATAAAGCTTCACTGACCAAGTTGAGATAAAGTTTACCGTGTTGTATAACAGACATTAACAATAAACATTAAAAAAATTTACTTTTTTTTAATATATTGCAAGAAGTTTTTTTTTCCCCTCTCTCTCTGTACCAGTCTACAGGGTGTATAAAAAATCTGGAACAATAGGCACTTCAAAGAATTTTGCAGAATGTGTTCTATGTGTCTTTCTTTTAATTTGAAACAAGTTTGTATTAACAACAGAATTAACTTGACCTTTTTGTACTTTGACAGCACCATAACCAGGTGTCTGAAATTAATAAAATTGACAAGTAACTTTATGGACACCATGTAGTGAAATTTATTAACTTTTTTGTATATTTAATAAAAAAGTTAAAATACTTGTATTAGTAGAAGATCTGTTATAAAAATATTAATTTAACCAGCCAGCTTATAATTACATCAATACCCATTGTACTAGTTACTTGTTCTTTCCAATGTGTATGAAGTAATAACATTGTTATATATGTGTATATTCTTTTTTATGACGTACGTATTGTAGCATATACTGTGTTTGCTACAAGCTTTGACTATACTGTCTTTGACCTGGAAGTGAGGTGGATGTACATTAAAAAAGGACTTTTGGGGAATTTAAGTCAGTTTATTGAAATGGAAACAATGTTTTGTATCAAACTGAAATTTGAAATTGGTGTTTTCTAAAGAGGATTCCATCTCATCCACAGTAAAATATTTATGAATAACAGTGTATTTTTCAATTCTTTACAATCGTTTTTTTTTTTTTCTTTCTAGACATCAATTAGTGAATCTCAAAATAGACTAATGCGACCAGGAGTAGAGGGCTCCATATCTTCCACTTGTGATCAGTTTGAAGCACAGACAGGTAATTTTTTAATTTTTTTTCTGTTAATCTTACTGAAATAATAGGTTTTTGTTTCAATATTTGCGTAGTGAAGTTTATTGTATAAGAGCAATTATAAAGATAAGATTTCCTCTTCTTACAGCCAATAGCAGTGCCCCACCTTTAGACATGCATGCAGCTGCTGAAGAGCTTAAAAGACTTTGCTTTGATATGCAGCAGGGTACATTGCTTACTGAAGGTGAGCAAGGACCACAAAACTTTGAGCCAACAACTCAGTTGTATAGCACAGAAGAAAGAGATTCTAAAAAGTTTGGATTAAGTGACTTTAACTTCTTAAAGGTTTTGGGCAAGGGTAATTTTGGAAAGGTAAGCAATGGTTTTTGTATATAAAAGACCACACATGAAAAAAGTTGGTCATAATATGATATGTAAAATTAGTTTGTTAAAGTGAATATAATTGCCAAAAAGTATTTTTTTATTTTAACTTTTTGTTTATGATAGAACATTTTTATTATAGGTAAGAAAAATAACATTTCACAAGTATGGGTATATCATGGACATTTTACAACCAACTGTATATTTGAGTGTTTATGTAAGTGATGGAAAATTCATTATTTATGTGATATCATTGAGAACGGTGGGCATAATTATGAATAATACCAAATTCTTTGATAAAATACATGTTTATCTTCAACTTTTTTGTTTAAAATTTTTTTTACTAAATTAGCCAATAATTATTGACCTCAAAGAAAGTAATTTTCCTTTATAACTTACCTTTCATTATTTTTTAGTAAGTGTTGATTAACATAGTGTAGAATCAAAACTAAACTAAATATGTGTAGATTTTTATGGAAATGTTTAATGAAAATTGGATTTGTAAAATTTAATTCAAACTTTAGGAACTATGTATTAATTTCAAAATTATAAGCTTATAGAAGGTCTTTATTAAAAATGAAATGAAATTGTCACTAAATCATATGCAATGCATACAACAAAAATATATTTTGAGCTAATTGAACAACTTTAAATGATACCTTGTACAGTGTAAAAAGGGCTTATGAATCATTGCCATGAAGTTATATAATAAAGATGGATGAATAACAATAAGTTTTACAATTTAATAGAAATTCTGAACTAACCTTAGATATTGCTACATAGTGTTATTCTTAGTCTGTATTCAGGAAAAGTTTGTATTTGTTGATGTATGAATTTGCTTAAAAATAAAATATGAAGTAGTAGCAATTATTTTAAGAGAACATTACTCTTTGAGTTCATGTAACTTGCTCAATTATCAAAATTTATTTTTAACTTTGTTTATTCAAAAAGTGTCTTTCTATTACTTATAAGTATTACCTTTATTTACACTATTATAAGGTTTTATTTGTATGTGTGAAGTTTCATAGTATAATACAACTCTTAAAAACTAAGGCTAAACAAATTATCACCTGCCACACAAGCCAATCTAGTAGGGTTCATTCCAGAAACTGAGAATTTAGGGTTATTTCAGTGGATCTTGATGAATGAATCTCATCGCAAATAAACAACAACAACAATAAAAAAAACACACTAAATATTAATGAAAATATGATATGATGAGATCAATATGGATTATACTATCCTTTTTAAATTTACTCTTCTTTGCAGAAATTGCATTCTTAATTTGAAAATTGCTAGGGACGTCATCTTTCATCTTCTTCAACTTCAACACTATGTATATGGACTTTATTATGCCATTAGTTTTTTAAAAAATATTAAAACTAATGATTTCTTATATATGATTTCAATCCCATTTCTTAAGGTAATGACACTTTTATTCCTGTTTTTTATGTTTTACTGTCAATGTAGTAATCAGTTGACAAATCTTTAATTTAGCTGTATGTCAAATTGATTGGGATATCTTTGAATAAGTTTTTCTCTATGACCTGGAACCATGGTTTAACTTAATTGCTACTCTTAAGCTATCATATTCACAACCACATTTCTTCATGTCGGCTTTCAGGTCCAGTTACAGATTTGGTCCAATGATCTAGACTTCCAAAATAGTGCCTTTTGTTTCTAATCAAAACAACCAAAACTTTTTTAGAATGACACATTTTTTAAAATTCAAATCAATATATGAGATTGTATGTGTATGGCAGTTGTTAAAACTTACCTCATCTTTAGTGGATTTCATTTTGGATTTTCAGAAATTTCAACTGATGAAGAAATTTAAAGTTTACTTAAGATTTTATTTCTGTAACTGAACAGACACTTTTATTAAGAAACAGGGTAAATGGTTGGTTTTAAAGTTTTAATAATAAAAAGTATGGACTGATGGATTATTAAAATTAATTTTGTTAGATACTTGTAAGTTATAAAAAATATTCAGACTTTAAAAACTATCAGGTCATCCCTTAAGTAAAGTCGTTTGTAACACTAAGATTTAAAAGGAGAAAAAAGAATTCAAATAACAACCTTAATCAATTATGTATTTTCCATAACTTTCAATAACAGTCTGCTCATGTGTCAAAAGATTTTCAATACCATGCTTATAAAAAAAATCAGGTGATTTTGAGATTAAAAAAGGTACAAAAGCTATTTTTTAATTAATCTGTAGAAGTAAGCTGTTTTTTGTTCAGATGATGTTGCAAGCTTCTGAAAAGATGGTAATCTGGAAGAGCAGGATCAGGAGAATAAGGGGAGTTGGGGAAATTTCTCACAACTAAGGTCTTCAATTTTTCTGGAAGTGATCCCAGCAGTGTGAGGACATGCATTGTCATGGTGGAAAACAACTCCTTTCTGATTCACCAAAGCAAGTCTTCTGTATTTCATCTTTTTACTGCGATGTTCAATTGATCCATTTGCTGATAGTATTTCTCAGAATGATTGTTTGGTTTGATTGTAACAACTTGAAGTGTATTACACCACTTTATCCCACTAAACACTAAGCATAACCTTCTCAGGGTACAGGTTTGCTTTTGGCTATGGTGTAGCTGGTTTTCCTGCACCAACTCATAGTCAGTGGTGCTTAAAATTTTAATAGAGTGCTCATTTCTCATATCCAGTCACCAGGTGGTTCTAAAACAAAGCTTGAAGTTCACAAGAGTGAAGATATGTGCAAATGTCTACTTGTTCTCTCATATTATCAGTTGACAACTCGTGGCATCTCACACTGGTACAGCAGTAAGTCTACGGATTTACAAAGCTAAAATCAGGAGTTAAATTCCTCTCAGTGGACTCGGCAGATAGCCTGCTGTGGCTTTGCTGTATGAAAACTCGCACTCACGTGGTATCCATTTTCCTAACTTTGAAACTTTACCAAGTTGTTGCAAATGTCAATGAACAGCAAAAGGAGATGAATTGAGTTTCTTGGCTAATTTGACAGTTACAGCTCAATCTGCCTCAAGTGTTGCTAGAAGCAGGTCCTTATCAAACTCAATAGGGTGCCCACTGCGAGCTGCATCTGTCAGACTACAGTCACCAGTTATAAACTTATTGAACCATTTTTGACACTTCCTCACATTCAGAATGTCATTGCCATACATCTCTTGAATGCTTCGCGTAGCTTTAGTAGCACTTTTCCCTTTTCTGAACTCATAAAGCATTATATGCATTATGCTCCTCTGACACCTCAATGATAATTGGGGATTCTAAAATAAATAAAACAAAAACTAGTAAAGAAATGAACTGGCTTACACTTAATGCTATCAAGTCATTCTGTATAACTTATATGACTTTGAGAATAATTTCATTTAGCCAAGGAATATGCATTTAAACTTATTCTATCCCAAACAAATGACATAACTTGTGGGATGACTTGATATTTGAAAAATATTCAGACTTTACAAGTTATAAAAAAATGAAAAACAAGTTATGTTTGAATTCCTATGTCAGGTTCTATTGGCTGAAAGGAAGGGAAGTGATGAAGTCTATGCTATCAAGATTTTAAAGAAATATGTTATCTTACAAGATGATGATGTAGATTGCACAATGGCAGAGAAGCGAGTTTTAACACTTGCAGCTTGTCATCCTTTTTTGACAGCTCTGTACTGTAGTTTTCAAACTGAGGTGAGTATTTTATAGAATATAATATCACTGATACAGCTCCTTTACTATTGTTAAAATAAATAAGAAAGATCATGTATGAATTAGAAAACTATAGCTTATTCGAGTCCTTACATAGTATTTGTATATGAAATAGCTAAAACAGTAACACATGAAACACAGATACAGAGGTTGTATGTATGATACAGAAAGAGAGCCATGCTCTTTTCAATGCATGGACATCACAACCAACTATTATTGTTTAACGAAGCAGTATTACAAATTTCATTTTATAACAACTAAAAGAAATTTACTCATGATAGTAAAGAACACCTTTCATTGGAAAAGTTTGGTAAGTCACATTGAACACCCCTCTGTGTGGATTCCTGTACATGGTGAGGAGACCTCCCACGGGAGGTTCTGTTCTTTCAGTTTTCTTCTGGGATCTAAATATCCACCCACATGTTTGCCATGCGTGGCAACCCGTGAAGGGGAGGAGAGGTTCCTGGTGGTTGAGGGTTCCAGACCTAACACAACACTTTGGCCTTGAATTCCTATAGATGGGCGGCCTTGGGATGGCCCCTCCTTGGGTCATTCGGCTGGTCCACTCGGACTAGGGTCAACTAAGTACCAGTGTTGGATGTTCTCAACAGTTGTTTGGACATTGTATCTGATGCTGGTGTTTGGGTATAGTGCTCATGAAAACCTGGTGTTGCTGCAGTGTCCTTGTTTGACATTGTAGTACGTCCCCTTGTAAGGCTCCATGATTGATGAGGTCAGTGGGCACCGAAATTTCTCTTTCTTTATTATGCATACTGCAATTAAAAATCTTAATCAAAGAGTGAAAAAACAGTCTATAGGTAAACAACCACATTTTGAAGATTCTGAGCAGTAATCCTCACCATCTGTACCACCTGTTGTACCTCATTTTCTTATATTGCACCCACTTTAAGACAACTTTTAGGGCAAATGTCTCTCTTTTTCATTCAGAAAGGACTAGAGGAACTTGCTGGCTCTCCAATGTCAGTAAAGAAGCTTCAATCTGGTGACATATTGGTGGAAACATCCAGTCTTAAACACAGTGAACTCCTGTTGCATTCAAAGGTAATTGGGGATATACCTATTGAGGTTACACATCATGCTACTTTGAATTCATCACGAGGAGTTATTGTTGAGGGATTTGAAGAATATCTCAGAGTCAGAGATTCTTGCTGGTTTTTCCAATCAAGGAGTTTCTAGAGCGAGGCTGATATCCACTCTCAAAGATGGAATTACAGTGTTGACCAGTATCCTCATTCTGACATTTACATCACTATATCAACCAGCCACCATCAAGGCAAGTTATTTTTACTGCAGAGTATGGCCATACATTTCAAACTCCATCCGATGCTTCCTGTGTCAGTTGTTTGATCACTCAAAGAGGTCATGTCGTGGTTCCTTGACGTATGCTCATTGCGGTGGCAAGGGCCATGATGCCTGTGAATGTGAAATGGTCTTTAATTGGGTCAATTTGCAATGGCTCTCACCCATTCTACTTTTGTTCTTGCTCGAAATGGTTGGAAGGAAAAGAGGTGCAGTGTTTGAAAATGATTCAAAACATTATTTACTCTGAGGCTGGAAAGTTGGTGTCCACCACTTCACCTCGAACGTATGCTGTTGCACTTCGTTCCACAACAACAGTGGGAATGCAGACAGATCTCTCTGTTACTCCAAAAGAATTGTTCTCAAAACAAATGAAAAGTCGTTTGACCTCCATGGTTAAAAAAGTTGATGAATCAACTTAAACACCCATCTCTGTCCCTTCCATACATCCCAACAAATCCCAAGATCCACTTCCTTTGGTTCCAGGTACAGACATTTCCTCGGATATATATTCTTTTCCCACCCCAAAATGCAAAATGATCATTCGTTCACGTCCTCAGTCTCTGGAATCCTCTTCCAACAGCTAAGACCTGCCCAATTGACCCTGGGCAGAAACCATGGAGATCGATAGACCTTCCTTAAATAAAGACAGTAAAGAAAAAAAACGTGATTGTAAACAGAAGAGTTCTCCATCCGATTCATCTACACATAAATAAAAATGACCACCTTGATACATTTGAACTGTTGAGGTTTCCATTCTAATCTCCATGACATGAAAACACTGATTGCTTCCTACCATCCTTTATGTCTTTCTTTATAGGAAACATTTCTGAAACCTGCCAATACAGTCACCTTTTGGCAGTTTTCTTTGTACAGAAATGACAGGCTGTGTGATGGATGAGCGCATGGAGGGATGGCAATGTTGGTTGATCAGCATGTGCCCACCCTGTCTTTGCCACTCGACACGCATTTGGAGGCCATACCAATTTCGTGTTTCCTTGGGTAACACCATGACTGTTTGTTCTCTCTATCTGTTGCCTGGAAAGACGTATGATCAATCAGACCTTGATGCTCTTACTGAACAGTTGCTATCTCCCTTTTTAATTCTGCAGGACTTTAATGGACATCATCCCCTCCAGGGTAGTGCTGATACTGGTTCTTCTACTTGTATTTTCATGCACCTAGTCAGTCCTTTACTGCTATTGATCTCTTAGCTTGCTCCTCTTTACTATTCTCCCATTTTTTATGGAGGATTGACAGTAATCCATGAAACAGTGATCATTTTCCTATAATGTTGAGAGAGACTGGCTATGGTTGATGCCACCCGACCTGCATGCCCCAGTGGAAGCTGGACCAAGAAAACTGGCCCTCTTTCACTGTTCTTGCAGAACTTGATCCTACCATCGTCAGTAAGCCATCAATAGACAACTGTGTGGCAGCAGTGACTGACTGTATTATACAAGCAGCTGTTCAATGTATTCCTAAAACCTCTACACGTTTTCAACATTATCCTCATCCGTTGTGGAATCTTGCCTGCCACATGGCACGGAAGGCTAAAAATGGGCCTGGGATACTTTCTTTAGATATTCCTCACTGGTGAACCACATCTCTTTCCAGCAGGCCCGTGCACATGCTTGGTGGGTAAGACATCAAAGCCAGAAGGAATCTTGGATTAAATTCATGACTAGCATATCTTATACCACCAGTTCTAAAGTCATATGGGACAAGATTCGAAAGGTCAGTGGGCAGTATATTTTTGTCCATCTCTCGATCTTGCTCTCTGGTGGCCAGGAAATAGTTGATACCCAGAATATTGCTGATACTTTAGGTGACAGCTTTTCCTGGGCTTCTAGCACTTCTGCTTATTCTTCTACCTTCTTAGCCATCAAGACTCGGGCAGAGTTATCACCTCTTTCCTTTCAAGCTGATTGTCTCTATGACTATAATCGTCCCTTTACACTGGTGGAACTCAAACTGGCCCTTCATTGGTCTGGCAGCACATTAGTTGAAACTGATGATGTACACTATGAAATGCTGTGCCATCCATCTCCTGCTTTTCCTGCTATTCTGATTGTTTTTAACTGGATCTGGCAGGAGAATGTTTTTCCTGATGGCTGGTGCCAGGCTGTTGTCCTACCTTTATCTAAGTCTGGGAAGGATCCCAAGATTCTGTCAAACTGCTGTCCAATTGCTTTGATGAGCTGTCTCTGTAAGACCTTAGAGAGGATACTTAATGCTTGTCTTGTTTGGTTTCTCAAATAAAACCACCACCTCTCATCCACCCAGTGTGGGTTCTGACAACAGCGCTTCAACATGGACCACCTGATTTGGCTTGAAACGCAATCAGAGAAGCCTTTCTCAAATGACAACATCTTGTGTCAATATTCTTTGACATTGAGAAGTCTTATGATACAACATGGAGGTATGGAATCTTGCGAGACCTTTGTATATATGGGTTATGTGGCACATTTCCCCATTTTTATTTAAAAAGTTTTAACGAACAGGAGATTCCAAGTTTGTGTGGATTCGACACTTTCCCGTTCTTTTCTACAGGAACTTGGTGTCCCTCAGGGCTGTGTTCTGAGTGTCACACTTTTCAGTATAAAAATTAATGCCATCACTGAACAACTCCCTCTCACTGTTCCTCTCACTTTCACATTTCGTGCTAGTCGTCGACATGAGGTTTATTGAGCTGCAGCTACAGACTGCCCTCAACCATTTACTGAAGTGAACCACAGCAAATGGTTTTAGCTTCTCTCTCACTAAAACTCTTTGCATGCACTTTTGCTACCATTGTGTATTCACTCTAATTCTGAACTCTGTATCGGTGAAGTTGTGCTACCTGTGGACTTGGGAGAGAAAGTTCTTGGGGCTTATTTTTGACTGTAAGCTGACCTTTATACCACACGTCAAGCAGCTATGGGTCAAATATACAAGAGCACTGAACATTCTCTCTGTCCTCCACTTCGGGAGCAGATTGATGTTCTGTGCTAAAGATATACCTCGCTCTTATTCGATTGAAACCTGATTATGGATCACTGGTCTGTGGCTCTGCCAGAACCTCGGCCTTAAAGATGCTGGACCCCATTCGTCATCATGGAATTTGGCTCTGCACTGGTGCTTTCTGCACTTCCCCAGTTCAGAGCTTATACATAGAGTTTCATGAACCTTCTTTGCACCTCTGCCATTTGCAACTGTCTTTACTATATGCTTTGAAACTTCATTGTTTACCAAAGCATCTCACCTGGGATTGTGTTTTCAGGTGGTCTGCCATTGCTTTTTTGGCTTTCGTATCCAGGCACATTTGGATGAATTGGGTCTGTCCTTGGATAATATTGCTGTATCCACTGGTCAGCCCATCCCACCATGGCTTCTTACAGTCCCCAATTGTGATCTATTGTTAAGTCATCTGAGAAAAGCAGACACTCCAGATTGGAAATACTGTCTGTTAATTGCTAAACCTCTTTTGAACCATCCTTCCATTCCTATTTATACAGATAGTTCAAAATCAGTGAATGTGTGGGCTCTGCCATGGCTTGTTAAGGTTTGGTCGGTGCGTGCAGAATCCCTCTACAACTTCTGTGATCACTGCTGAACTTTTTGCCATTTCTCTTGCTCTGGATCACATAGAAGCTTAGCAGTACTCAAACTGCTCTCTTTGTACTGACTCGCTTAGTTCTATACTGGCCCTGGAATTGCTTCACATTAGTTCACACTCTGTTCTCACCGATAGTCAAAACCAACTGGCCCATTTCTCTGTAACATCTACTTCTCTCTAGTTTTTCTGGATACTGGGCCACGTGGGTATTCGTGGGAATGAGCTTGCCAACACTGCAGCTAAATCTTTCTACTCTGGCACAATAACTGCTGTGCCTGTTCCATACATGGACTTTGGTCCTGTATTCAAGGCTCGGCTCCATGCCAGCTGGCAGTTGACTTGGAGCGAGCAATGAGAAAACAAGCTTTTCCAAGTAAAACCTTGTACTGGACTTTGGCAATCTTGCTTCTGTAAGGATCGGAAAGAGGAAGTTGTTCTAACTAGACTATGCATTGGTCACAGTTTTTTAAGTTATCATTTTCTTTTATCTGGAACTGATGCACCAATGTGTAGTCTGTGTAACATTCAGATCACACACATAAAGCCACATTTTACTTTCTTCCTGTCATTACGGCTCTCAACAACAGTACCATTTTAAACATGTTCTGTCCTAAGGTTTGTCCATAACATTAGATAGTGTTATTGGTGATGGTGACACTGTCCATCTTGGAAATGTTTCTAATTTTTTTAATGCCATTTAAGTTTTTAATTTATACATTAGACCTTTTTTTTTAATGTGATTCCCTTTTAAGAATTATAGTCCACCTAGTTCGATTTGAAATTAGAAAATCGCCATAACGTGAAATAACTTGAAACCAGGACTGGAAAGGCTAACTTCAGGTGACTAACGCTGCTGTTTGAACTACCCGTTAGTCATCCTGGTGAGTTATTATTAAAATTTTACTACAAGTCTTTTAAAACTTTTATTACTTTACTTTTTGAAAATGGCCATAACATTAAAAAACTCTGAACCAGGACTGTAAAGGCCAACTTTGGGTGATTGACAGTGGTTTTTGAACTTACCTGTTAGTCTTCATGACAAGTTATGATAATTACAGTTATGCTACAGAAAGTCCTTTACAACTTGTATTATTGTAGATTTTCTCTTAACGTTGCAGATCGGATGTAAACATTGGCTTTATAATATTTATGGGTTTTTTTTAAACTTCATTTTGTTTTACCTTAATTTCGTTTTATGAATTTTACTAAGTTTGCTTTAATTTTAACTTTATACTGGATGTTTGGCATAGATAGTCTAGTTGCTTTGTGCCATAAAACACCAAATCAACCAACTAACCACATTGAACATAAAACAAGAATACTCTATCATTCTGTTTTATCCCTGTATTTTTGTTTCAAACTGAGGTTAAGTAAACAACTTTTTCAAAAGGTAATTTCTTTTAACATTTTGGATTTAATATATTTCTTAATAGCAAATGAGCTTGTCCTGTCTTGTAACTAGAATTAATGACTGAATAAGAATCTTTTTGGAAATTACAGAATTGTTTGGTATAGATGAAATTTATTTATGGTATTAGTGCTGTTACATTAAGTCAGACTTCTTAGTTGATTTTGGATGGTTTTAGGCATCTTAAATATATTTTCTTCTTGCATGATATTTCAGTCTATACTGAGGTCTTTTTCAGGTCAATAGTTTTTGGGTGTTGTAGTTTTTATAAGAAGATGGTTAAGCATGGTCTTTACAGAGATCTATGTTTGTTTACTCTTCATTATTGATTGTGTACATAGTTCTAGAAGAGAAATTGTTTGGATGAATGTTGTTTATTTAGCTTGTCCTGGTTGAGGTTTGTCTGTTATTTACCTGAGTATAGAGTTATGTTAGCTAGTTTTCACATCTTGGTTTCTGTTGGAGGCTAATTTTTGGGCCTGTATATGATATGCTTTTTTGATTTTCCATATTTTTTCATGTTTATGTGTCCAAAATTTGTATGCTGTCTCTTTGTATGGTTGATTTAATTTCTTAGGTGTGCTCTGCTATGACAAATTTTGTGTACAAGAGTCCCAAAACTCTGCATTCTTTCATTCACTGTCTATTGATTTTATGCATTTTTTTTCATAACTGTTCACAAGAACAAAGTACTTATAGATCAGGTGTTTCTTTTGTAGAGTTTCTTGTTTGACTTTCATTGGCAGATTTTTGAGTGTTGGTCCTGTTTTAGAAAAATGCTTGAATGTTGAATTTTCAGTTTCAGATTTTGTTGTTTACTTTCAGGATGTGTGTTAAACTGGTAGTAGTGGTTCTGGGATTTTGAATTCTGTATTATGTGATTTTGATTTTTTTTTTAAATTATTTATTTGCAAAATAGTAACCATGAAGGATAAGTGACCATGAAAAAAATTACTTATGCATGCATTAAATCTCACATTTTTATTTTAAAAACTTAATATTGGAGATTGACTAATCATTAAATTTCATTTGATTCTAAATAACTGATGACATATTATAAAAAAACACTTGAATTTTAGGACTTGTTTGAGGGATTTTGTTTTTTTTATCATTTGGGAATTGTTACAGATTTTCTTTGCTCTGCAAATGGTTTTCCAAGCATTATTTAATGATTTTTATACTGTTGCTTTTTAATACATTGTTTGGAACCTTGTGAGAGTTTTGTACAATTTTCTATGTTATTATTTTATAGTTTTTAGATAATCCTACAGGATTCTGAGCTAAATTTTTTTATATTTGTAGGATCGATTGTTTTTTGTCATGGAATATGTTAATGGAGGTGATCTCATGTTCCAAATTCAAAGGGCTAGAAAATTTGATGAACCTCGTGCAAGATTCTATGCAGCAGAAGTCACACTTGCCCTAATGTTTCTACACAAGCAAGGAGTGATATACAGGTTAAAGTATATCATTGTAAATCTTTTCCTGCTGAAATTGTTTATTAGTTACATTTACTTGAATAATGTTTTTGATAACATTAACTTTAATATGACTATTTTTACACGTTTTGGTCTTCATTGAATTATTGTTTTAATGATCAATATTATTTCAATGCATAAATTTGTTAAGGTTCATCAAGAATGCTGTATCAATTTGTTAAGCTGATTGTCTGTTATTTGCAAAGAAATATCATATGCACATGCAAAATTTTAAACAATTTCATACTTGTTAAAGGATGAAGGCAGACTTCCAATAAATAAATAATTAGTATATTTAATAAGAATATTTAATATCTTAACATGTGACATGAAGAAAATTGCTTACTTGTTGTGAGCAAATAAAATTTTCTGATAACTGACAAAAATAATGCATTTAAGTACCTGGTCATTTGTGGAGTGAATTATGTTAGATAAAAGTGAGGGTCTGGTTATTGACATGTATATATACTTTTATTTATTTATCCTACTTTAGGCTAAAATTAGATAATAATAGATAGCTGAAAAAGAAATTAGGGGTCCAGTATTCAGTTTTTGTTTCTTTTTTTTTTCAACTTGCAAACCAATAAAAAAAATTGCTTTAAGTAGAATACAGAACATGTAACAAATTCCTACAGTGTGCTCCATTTTCTGTCTTGGTTTGTACAGCTTAAAATTTTTATGCTACCAATATATAGTCTTTTAAGGAATTCCAGAGAGATCATAAATATACAGGATAAATACACAATGCTGTATAAAAACTTAAAAGGACACATAAAAGTATCAAAACTTGTTTCTCCATACACTTGTTCTATAACAGTGTATCTTAACTTCATTTTATATGCATGTTTATGTAGTGACAAAAACTTAGTCATCAAAAATTAACCTTATATAATGACACAGTAATTCTTGTTGTAAATAAATAAATAAATAAATTAATTAATTAATACAGCCTTGCTTCTGTGCTTGGAAAACTGCTAGTTTGTTTATATGAAAATATTTTTTTTCTCCTGGACAAATTTCTTTTGACAGATGTGAATACAGTTATTCGTGAGTAAACAACCATGGTATTTTTTAGTATGTTGTTTATGGATGTGGGCATGTCCCAAGGAAAAGGAGGTATCTCTGAATGAGTATCCACCTAAATCAGACAGAAAATGCCACATAGCTTGGACAAAGTTCTCATCAAGAACTCATGATAAATGGAGTCTGTTGAAAACTACCACATATGCAGTGAACACGTTTTGGAGTAAGATCAAAAATGAACTAGAATTGGACATGGGATTTGCAAAAACAAAAAGAAACTTGTGGTAAAGAAGGTTGCAGTGTGTATCCAAAATTTGAGGTAGAATCATCAAGCACAGTGAACAGCTGCCAGGTTCATGACAGTAGCATATCATGCTCGTGTTAATAGACTGATATCAGCAATGACAGTCATGTACAATTAGCTGTCCAACAATGAGAGGCATGCAGAATAAACTCAGGTTTTAGCTAATGTTTTAAGTGCAATATAGAATTGTCAGCAATCATTCAGATTTTATAAATGCAACAGTAGATCTGCTCAAACAACAAAAAAATATGAAATTTCACTTTCAGTTATTTATAAAGTAGAGGGTCACTGACAAACAATTGGATGATTTTTATTATTTATTTTCACATTTATAACACTTTATTTTAATGAAATTTCATCAGAAATATCAATATGCAACACATAAAATGCTAGATCTACAAGATTCAATTATCAAAATATTATTCCAGCTATATTTGCTTTTCCAGTTCTAATGTATACATACGAATCAGAGCATATGCAGAATGGACTATAAGGAGTCCATTAGTTGATATTAGATCTACATCTAAGTATAGATCCATCACTTCAAAATACAAATATTGACTAGAATTTACTCGTAGATTTACAGTATTGTCTCTCATGTTACCACACTAACAGCCAAGAATTTCATCCCATTTTCCTGACATTAGCAGTGTAAAACAGTCTTTTATGACATTGTCTATATTAGACTGTCATTTACAAACTCTGGTTCAAACACGTACTGTTCAATTGACATGTTAGATCTATCTTCCTCTTCATCTGTTGTTGCCATTTTAGTTTACCTTGTGTGACAAAACTTTGCCCACTCCCTAGTTTTTCTTAAAGCTAGCTAACTGTGACAATATGAATTGGAGCCACATGAGCATGCGTTTTTCGTGACTTTTTTTAAGTATATTATTTTCAGTAAGAAATACACATTCCACCACAGGCCTGGATCTAGAAGGATGGGGGCCCGTGGATAATTTTTTTGGGCCTCCCTGGCTACAATTTTTATTATATAAACAAAATCACACTTTTATTGTGTAAACATTTTTATTTAGCATATTACTTTACAAATATTTCACTTTTACATATTATATTTTCCTGAATTAATAATTTTATACACACCTACCTATTGATTATGAGCTGGCATCAGATTGAACCAACAAGCCTTTTTTTTGTGCAAATTCATTAATGATATTTCAAAAATCTACTTTGGCCAGAGCATGTTTAACTGAGCGATATGCGAAATGTCTGGAGTTGAGTCAATGGACAACAAGTAGTATTTATCTTTCTGCATTTCCTGAACTACTGCATTAAGAACTGCTTATTCCAGTAAATCAATCAACTTTTCGCAGGTTGTTGATGACAAGTGTAACGATTGTCCTCGCCCTGGATTACCATACTTAGCAATGTGAGTTTCCAAAATTTCCATAAAATGAGTTTCCATATTTTGCAATCAGCTCAAGTAGTCCCATGAAATTTCCATTATTCACCATACCAAAACCCTCATCTTCACTATGCTGAGGCAACCCACGTTTAGCACAGTACAAAATCACATTGAGCGAATGCTCAAGAATGGATACCCAATAGCTTTCCTCCATCCTGAAGCTTGTTTTTAGTTTCTCACCAATGTAGTCTTGTGCAGAATCTTGTTGTGCAAATGCAATTGTAGAATTCCAGTGCATTTGTATTTTTTCATGTTGTTCCTTCATTAGACCAGTATGCTTCCAGTTATCAAATCCATTGATGAAATCAGTATTTCCAGCTGAGAATAGATGGCAGTAGAAGTAAAAAGCTTTACCAGTTGTGGGTGAGTAACAAAACCACAAACTTTCTGTTTTTTCCTTTGTCAATGGATGCACGGGAATAAACATATTTTTTCCAAAATAACGATGCTGATCTTTGTAACCATGCTTTGATGCTGAGAAATTGGCATCCTTATGCTGGTAGTGTAACTGAAGTGGACATTTTCCTTCTTGCAACTCAGATTCAATTAGTGTAGCTTGTACCTCTGGTTGTACAGGCTGCAACTATAGTCCAACATTCAACACAAAATCAGCAGCTTTGGATTACTGTGACATTGAAGCCCCTTCTGTTTCCAAAATAGATGAAGGGACAGTTACAGAGACAGATGGTGGAACAGCTTCATGGATAATAGACAAAGTAGTGGCTTCTTGGATAGATGAAGTAGCACCTTCAGTGACAGGCAAAACAGAATTTTCAGAACCAGATGTAGTGGCAGTAGTTGCAAAGTACTGTTTAGTAGACTTTGTTTCTGTGATGTCCTTCTGTAGAGACTCAGATTTTGTAGTAGTCTTTTTTTGTTTACTATTTCCACTTTCGTAAGATCGCTTAGACATTTCACCTCGCAATAAAAAATCTGAAATAATAATAAATGAAATTAGTAAATGTAATTATGAATATAAAAACTTAATTAAAATTAAAATAAACTTAATGTAGAAGATTTGGGCTCGCATAGTCCCCATCCTCCCAGATCTGGGTCTGTTAAAACATGAAAAGTACCCTATTATCTATGGTCTTTGCTTGTTTCATCCTGAAATTCCAACTTGTGGTTAATTACCCTATAGGATATTTCATTAAACAGAAGAATGGATTTTTTTTTTATTATAGGTTAGTTAAGACTTCATTCAAGCTTTTAAGATTACTATTGGCTCATGTGTAGTCAAAAGTAAAAGTTGTATCTTGTTAGGTTTTACAAGGATGTGTTTAACCTCAAATATCATTGTGGTAATTCAAGGAAGATTTCTCTAAGCTTATTATGTTTGCAATAAACTACATACCTTAACATTTGGCTTAATTTCCTTATAGGCTGTTTAATTCAGAAAATCATTGTAAAAGCAGTAATAATTTAATTTGTTAAAATAAAAAACAGTGACAAATTTAAAACTAATGTACAGTTAGCAGTTTTGTGTGTGTGTGATCTATAAAACTGTCCATGACCACTATATGAGCATAATGATACTACTCTGTTTGAAACATTTTGTTTCTTAAACACATATTATGAACTAAAAAACTTAAAAGGATTTGTTATTTAAGTAATAGTAATAAAAAATAAAAGATGAATTATAGTATTTAACTTTGAATAAAATTTATAGTTAATGTTAATATAAGTTTATAAAACATTGCCTTGATATTAAACATGCTAAGCCACCCTTCTGCTGTCTACTGATCTGTACAGTTTTATAAAAGATAAAAAGAGCTGTAGGGATGAAAACAAATTAATCAGTGTTAACAGTGCATGAAACTCGCACTGGGAGATATTACAAAGTGCATAATATATTGTTTACCAGTTTTGTAGGTTTAATGCTTTTAGCCATTAGAAATTGACAGTTCATTAAACTTTACAGTGTGTGTAATCCCTCGATGAGACAGCAGTAAGTCTTTAGATTTACAACTCTAAAATCAGGGGCTCAATTCTGCTGGTTGGACAGAGCAGATAGCTCGATGTGGCTTTGCTATAAGAAAACATACACAATGTGTATACTTCAGTGTATTCAAATCCTTATTAAGCAGTAATATGTTTTGCTATTTATTTATTGTATCATTTAAAGTGTATAATGAGACACTGATTGTTGGTTTAAAATATAAAATAAAATCTCATAAGAGTTATAGATGAGTACCACAACTTATTGTGTCATGTGGCAGTTACTTGATGGGAAAGTTGCTGTTGCAAGATTTGCATAAAACAATGTAATAAATTTGTCAATACAAAAAAGAAAGTAATTTTTAGTGTGTGCTTTTGTTGCAGCATTATTTTTAGTATTTATTGATCCCTTTTTTGTCTTTCTGTGGAATTTTTTTCTAGAAATATTCATTAAATTGATCATAAGATTGTGTTGCCAGTGTAAGTGACATCTTTGGAAATCTTAGAACCAGATGTTTTCAGTGAATATGCATTTATGTAATTAAAGATGAACTTTTTTCTTTTATCAATTTGTAGGGATCTCAAATTAGACAATATAATGTTAGATAGCGATGGACATTGTAAGATTGCTGATTTTGGGATGTGTAAAGAGGGAATACTGAATGGCAAAACAACGACAACTTTTTGTGGCACTCCAGACTATATTGCTCCAGAGGTGGGTTTAAAAAATAGTAAAGTATAAATTGTGACAGAAGAGAAATAGTGTTGAAAACAAGGATAATAGTACAGTCTGCACTGCTCAACTTTATCAGTGATTACTACTGAGTTACTATCATATCTATGTATAAGCATGAAATAATCATGTTTTGCTCTACAAAGTTATGTATTAAACTGCCTTTTTTTTCACTGCATACAGAAAATCTATGTTTAAATATGGCTATCTATTAAATATCCTGAAATGTTTTCTTTTATATATGTGTTTGTGTGTGGTTTAAATGTAAATGTATGATTTTTACTAAGATAACCTCTTTAGCTTGCATTTTCAAATTTGCAGTTGATATACATTTAAGCAATAGTTGTTTTTGTTTTGTTTTTTAAGAAAAGGGCAACAGTAATTAACAAAATTAAAGTTTTGTTTATTTTGCCAATATGTGGTCTCAAGCTGAAATTATGATCCATTAACTAGTGTTATCTTATTGGCTTCAATATGTTTAATAGAGGTGTGCATATTAAAAGTAAAAATTGTTCAAGTATTTTATTCTGATATGGTCTTACTTCTTTCACATAAATATATCTCAATCTTCTTTGTGCTCTCTAAGCATTGTTAAAAGTATTTTCATGCTCAGCACACAAGTCTGTATACCACACCAATTTCATGCCACTATTGGACATGTACATATGCCTATTCTCCACAAATAATGTTAAGCCATCTATATTGGCACAACTAGCTACATCTGCTAATCCCACTCGATCTTCACTTTCTCAAGTGGAATAGCTTCATATAGATATGTTTTTTTCATATGTGGCTACCACTTATGATTGTGGGTTTTGCCATTTAAATTTTTTTCTCCATAGTTTTTTAAAGTGTTTACATTAAATTGTTTCAATTATATTTTTGTTATAAAATTTTATGAAAACTTTGTAAGAATTCATGATTTAATTTATTGACTATGGTAATTCTTGTTATAGTGTACAATGCTACTAGTACTACTTTTCAGAAATTGGGTTGAACTATTTACACGAAGAGGTACATGCCTTGCTATGTAGGGAGTTAATATGCTATGTTTGGCAAGTAATTTCTTTTCTCCTTTTCAACCTTTGTTACTGAATAAGAGTAAAATCAAAGAAAAGACAGTTTGAACTCTTTTTTTCAACACTTTCTTATTTTGGTCTGTTAAACTCTACACTTCTTCAAGAGATTTCACCTTCTACACCATTTTTTACAGCTGGTTATTCAGATTGACACATTCAAATTTGTCTCTATGTTCAAAACAAGGGTGGTTTTGCTAGTTTTTTTTGTTTTTTGTTTTCTTGCTCCTGTTGCAGTGTCTTCACTCATTCACTTTGGCAGAGGTTTGCTTTTCTCTTCCTTTCTTCCTGATGTTTCTATATCTCCCAGTTGATCTGTGGTAAGTTTTTGACTTTTACCTTTTGCACATGGTTGAGTTGGAATGCCCATGGTAGGCATAGCTCAGTTTCCCTTCAGGTGGTTACATCCTTTTTTACACATGAGAGAATTAAGTATTTCACATCATTAGTACTTGGACTTTTATAAATTAGATGTGTGTCTTTTCTTGATAACGAGAAACCCACTTGAAGTAAAAATGTGTCTCAAGGTGGCTGGTATGGGTATTAAACTTTTATTAAAATAAAGTAGACAACAACATTTCAACCTTCTGTTAACTTTTGGTTAACCTGAATATGACCCCAAAGGTCAAAACATTGTTTTCTACTTTATTTTAATGAAAGTTTTAATACCCATACCAGTTGTCTTGAGATACATTTTTTACATGCTCTTTGCTGTCTAAGTTACATATTGATTATTATTTTGTTTTCTGGGTAATTTAAGTTGGTTTACATATTTTATTATTACATACTTTGTATACTAGGTAATTTTTGATGGTTTGTTGTTTTAATATTAATAAATACTTTGTTAACTAGGTATGTTTAGATAGCTTGTACTTTGTGTCCTTCCTACTAGTAACATCTAATTCTTTGTTCAACCTGAATATTTTTTTTCATTATTGTTAAATATGCCTTTACAATCCTAATTTTTATCACAGAAGGACGTAATATTTTTTAGCATTGATACATCACTGATGTGTATTTTTTCCTGTTTGTAGGGCCAAGAGTTGCTTTGACTTCATTTCATATGCTCTTTATACTAGAAACCAATTTTTATCCACATACTCTACAATTTAAGATTCATCCCCAAAGTACCCACATCAGTGATAGTGTTTATAGCTAAAAGTTGAGTGTTCCAATTTAGGATTATACTGTTTGGACTAACCTCGGCTCCTTATGTTTTATCGGACAGTAAGAACTTTTGCCTGACATCTTTTCTGAATGAGTCTTCAGACTCATCATTACATGGATGACTCTCTCTTACTCACTTCTTCGCATTTACAATCCAGAGATCACACTTGTCTGCTCCTGCAAGAAGCATACAGGTGAGATTCCTGATAAAGGTGGAGAAGTCTGTTCTGATCCCCACTCAGTAACTTATTTGTTTGGGAGTTTTCTTCAATTCTAACCTCAGTTAGGCCCAGCTTTCCCTTGTTCTTCAAGATATGGGGCAAGCAGTTTACGAGGCCCTCACCTCACATTCTCTCACAGCTCAAGAGGTTTTACCTCTTGAAGATATAGACTTTATTAGAAGCTCTCATTCCCATGGGTTGAGTTTGTACATTATTTTCAATGGACACTCCCAGATCACTGGAACTTCTCTTCAGGTCTGTTGAACCATCCTTTTACCCTTCCTTCCCCAATCAGGACCAATGTGGCTTGATAGTGAGAGAGAGACCAAACCATGGTGGAGGTTCTGCCACATCTTCCAGATTTACATCTGTCCATGGATGCATCTTTAGGAGGTGGAGTGCTTGTCTCAACTCAGAAAATTTCTAGTCACTGGTCAATCAAAGAGTCTCCTCTTCATCTCAACATTCTCGAACTTATGGCAGTTATTCAAACATGCCAGGGCTCATACTTTATTTTTTTTATTTTTTTTTAAGGGGGTGAGCTGGATCCCCAAAGCATGCATTTTTAAGGGTCAATCACGTAGCTTATTGTAAAATGTACTCTGTAGTGGAAGTTATCAGAAAACTTACCAAAAGAAATCTAGCATGCATCAGTGTCATTGCCTGATGATTCCCCAATATCCATTTCTTGGATTCTTCCTTTATCCTCTTCTTCTCATCACTCTCCTTTACCACCTTCTCAAGCTTGGTCATTTTGTGTGAATTGGCAGAAATCCAAAGATATGTAAATGGTATGGGATCAATGTCACTTATTAAAGAGGGGCATGAACAAAAACTGATAAGTGATTCTGTCAGCTCCTAGACAAAACTTCAGATTGGTCTTGATAATCTTTATCTTGCTGAATCTCCTCTCTGCCTTTCCATAGTTGGCTGGTAAGAGGTCAAAGATGTTATGTAGTTTCTTCTTTAACCCAGAGATGATAGTAGCCCATGGTTAGCCTTTCTTTCTATGTCTGATGAAATTAACTAAAGAAATAAATCTGAAAAATCTATTGTGGATGATAATCAGAATCAATAAAATTTGTTAAATTTTCTAGTCAAGGAAAAATCAATTACTGAGATATTAAAAATTACACCACTCATACCACATTTCACAACAGCATTCTTCTTATTTGTAAGTATGCTTACAATCACAGCCCAGTATGTGTTCTTTGGGCACAAAACATTTGTTTACCACATAATAAAATATTATTAGTTAATCTCTGTCTGTCATTTATTTATATAATTGATATACTAAATAAAAGAATGAATAAAAATCAATACTGTGCACATTGTGAAGCACATCCATTTCTTTACAGACTGTACATTAATGAACAACTGACAACAGGTTCTGTACACAAAGTTAATACACACTGTTTTCCTTTTGGAGATCTATAAGGACTTTTTTCCCCAAATTTCTTGAGATGAAGGTCAAATTACTTTGCTGTACTTTTTTTTTTTTTAGTTGTTAGAGATGTTACTATGAATTGGAAGTGATAAAAGTATATTTAGAAAATAACTAACCCATTAGACAGCTGTGGAATATTCCATTTTATCATGTGACAGTTCCATTACTTGTAAATATACATAGTTCCAAGAAGTTACCTTAAAGTTAGTTATGGCTCACCAAATATGATCGTTAATTCGTTGAATTACTTCTGAATGAGAAAACGACATTTTGGGTTTTTCTTGTTGGAAGCAAATGGTTGAGAAATAAGAATTACAAAGGTGGGTAATTGTTGTAGCTAAATGTCTGTTGAACCTGAAACTAACAATGTATGATATGTTTTTGTTAATAGTAAAAGCTAATATCTGATGATTTTAGACAAATGTTAAAAGTGACACAGTAGAAGTACTGAGATTTGAAACATTCAATGAAAGCATGTAAGTCAAGCCAAGAGGTGATAAGTTTTAAATAATTCAATCAACATGATATGGGTGTTCTTTATATTAATGCATTTAAATTATACATTTTTTGTAAGGTTGGAATACTGATCATTGCATATGCAATGAAGATACAACTAGAAGTATTTTTTATTAAGGCCAATTAAAAAAAACTTTGGACAACCAGTTTGAAGATTCCTCTATATACAAACAAAATATTTCAAAGCTGTAAGTTTATATGAATACTTCACTTGTTTTAGAGTGATTTAGTTCAAGATGTATAGACTAACAGCAAAGGTCTTTGAACTTACAGCTGAAGTGAATGATGAATTTTGGCAGTGAAGCTTAACAATTTGTTTGTCTCTTACAACTGTCGTATAATGTTATGTATTAATTATGTAATAGCCATAAACTCAGTTGCCTTTTTTCCCCCATCAAATAAAAAATGAAAAAGAGATCATGATGATGTTTTTACATGGCACATTTATTGATATATTCAACCATTTCAAGTTTAATGAAGCTTCAAACTGCTGTAATCTCTGTAGTTGTTACTATTTTGCAGGTAAAATTATTAACACACACACACACGATATCAATTTTACTGTACATAATTGGAATTGGGCTGATTATTTGCTATAATTACACAGGCCATTGATGGTTTTATGGTCTTTAAGTTACATTATTCTACAGTAATTCCTATACAGTGAATCCAAAAATGATAGCCATTTTTCTCCATCACATTTGAATTTTTCATATTTACTTTTACATAACTGATTTATTTTCATTGAAATTGGGTCACATTTTGTAATGCTTAAAATATTGACAACTGCTGATTAGATTTCTCTGGAATCGTAACATGAGAGTATTATTGATAATTCTATAATCCAAACATAATAATAAAAAATGTTTATTGTAGTAAATGAAATAATAATTTTATCAAAGGAAGAGTTTGTTTTCCTTCTGATTTGTAAAAAAAAAAACTTGAGATAGAAAAAGAATATTTTTTTCAAAATCTGCATAGATGATTACAGCAAGTCTGTAATTAAAACCAAAATAACTGTTATGAATTTAAATTTGTATGTCTATGTTATTAGCAACTAATTTTCTGATCATTGCTTGGTTGGTAAAACATTAAAATTATGTTGTTTTTTGTTTTTTATAATGCATTGTGCAAAGTTGAATTCAAAAGTGTTGACAAAAAGAACTTGTATGCACATCTTTTAAATGTGTAAGCCTTTATGCAGGCTTGGTGTAATATATAAAAATTATAAAAGTAGCATTGTTATTTAAAACAATAGTTATCTTTATTAATGTTCAAGTAATATCTCTATTTCAAATTTTATATATCAGTTTCATTACACTGATACAGAATATTTTGATATTGGACATAGTGATAGCATTATTATTGATGAAAGTACATTAACTTTGATTGCATGGGCATTTGTAGTGATGATGTTTGTGGATTGTACATGACTGATGAGAGTTAGTAAATTTGGGAAGATGCATTTGTGGTCTGTCATAAGTTCTGCTTGATTATGAAAATCTCAAATATTGGCATACTGAACATTCTTGCAGATCTTTTATCTCAACCTAACAGATTTCTTCCCATGGAGATTCCCTCAATCCAGGTCTTTTGGTGCATCTGTTCTCAGCTGGAAATACCTCATATCAATGCTTTCATCACCCACTGGAACACCAAACGTTTTTCCTTTTGTTCCCAATTTCATGCCTTCTAGCTGTAGGAATGAATGAATTCATTGAAGGTTAGAGGGATTATCACATCTGTTTACCCTCCTACACATCTCCTTCCTAGCATTCTATCTCTAATCCATACCACTGTGTCTAGTCCTCCTGTTGAATTCATATTGGTCATTGCATTCATGTTTCTTATTACTCTAACGTTTACATGTACAACCTTTCTTACCCTTACCTCTGTCTTTGTTCGTACTCCATTCGCTTCATTTGGGCATAGTTCATCCAAATTTCATCACCCTCAGTCTCCATGCATTGCTTTTGACATGTTATTGCCTCAGCCCAAAGAATGACTCTACATTTTGCATTTTTCCAGACCCCTAAGATCTTCTTCCATGTCCATTAACCATATTTCCCAACCACTCTTCTTTTGTCATTCAAAATCCAGACTGGTTCTTCCTCTCTAAGACCTACACTGTATAAGATGGCTGTTTAGCTTTCACACTTTTTTCTTACCTTCTGTCTCCTACATGTAATCCCATTTTGATCCAGATCTGCTTCTTTGACCAGTTTGTTTCTTATAGTGTTATATGGCACATACTTCATCCTTTTAAAATTTATGTTCCCAACTTGTTTCTCCTGGAATCTACCCTGTTGCACTAACTGGTTGGATTTGTCAACTCATTAGGCTGGCTTATTCTGACTTATTCATGGAAGGTCACCTTACCACAATGTTTATTTTTATCATATCATATTGTCTTTGACTGCTTGCTTTTTGCATTCTGTTGGAAAAGATTGTACAGGCTGGAATATGGACTACTACTAATATTTTTGTCACTCATCATTTGCACATTCTGACTCCAGTGGATATCATTTCTATCCCATGGTGATTTTACACATGTCCATCTCCCTTTGACTGGGGGGAAGTCTTATCACCTCATTTAACTTCTGTTTTCTTTTCAGAGACTGTCTTTTTTACTGCCACTAATACTATACACACATTTCTCAACATGGACTGTCACTAATATATTTTATAATAAGCAAAGTAGAGGAGATGTCTGCCTGTCCTTGCTGACTCTTCAATTAAATACATTGTGGATGGTCTGCTTTTCAGAATAGGGAATTATAGAGACCTGTTGCATTTTATCTGTATCACTTTCTTCTGGACTTCCCACAGCATTTACTTTCCCCATTTTTCTCTTAATGGAGCAAGGGAGTTCTTTACCATTTCTCAGTTTCCAGTTGCTGGGGTGGTGGACTGAGTGCATTGTATCTTTTTAATGTACCATATATTCACTTTTTCTGAATTTATTCTCTGGTGGATGGGTGTTGGTTGGAGCATGGTAGTACTTGTAATACTAGGTTCGAGATAACACCACCTTGTTCCTACAGCCATGAGTGGTAGAAGCTCCACTTCTCATTAATTTTGGTTGCAGGTGATTCTTCCCCTTACTCCCATGGTTGAGTTTGGTTAGCCTTCTTCTGCCTTATAATACCAACAAAAGTATGTACGTATACTATTCCTTCAGTTGAGTAATTGTTCCATATCCTTCTCATAATTCTAGACACAGGATGTCTCTTTCCTGCATTTATGGTTGGGTGAGTTAAGTTTTCTTCTCAGATGTTGCCCTTTTCTAATGGTTGAGTTGAGGCAGTGGTATGACCACATAATGTCGAATTATATTGTACTTCTTATTCTCATGGTGGTTTTGGGAGTTTGTCAAGTTTTGGCTGAATGCTAACTTTTTCTTTGTAACTCTGGTTGCCTGTCTTTTGGTACCATTTACTCAAGGTTGTGGTTCATGTGTATGTGTAACATGGCCCACCTGGCCTAGTCATGATGTTTATGTTGCTCGTTATTCATTTTTATTTGATTGATTCTCAATCTCTCTTTGCCAAGTAGGAGTTGAGGTTTTGTAATACGTATCGTCACTAGTAAACTAATGAAGGGCTGTTGTCTGAAACAGTTTTCTTGTTTTATATATACATAGCTAAATCAGATTGTTTTTTCACTCTGAATTGCACTTCTCAGAAGAAATTATACTGATGTACATCATCTTTTATCCCACATGTATCAAGTTCATTTCCTTCTTCCAGAGCAAAGGGCATACCTGTTTCATAAGTAATGCAGTGCCCCATGTGTGCTTCAGTTAATCTTAGAGCACACCTGTTTCTTCTGGGCAGCTGCTTTCTGTTTGGTTTCAGTGTTGTGTGCCAACACCATCCTTCCTTTGCAATGTTGGATTCTAGCTTTGTGTGAGAGGAGGTAAGACTTTTGAAAGTTAGCAGTTTCTTACACTAAAATATATTTTTCACTATTCCTTCTCACTGTTGGTGTTATTCTCTTAGAACCTGTCAATTCTCAAAAGTGAGGATTGAGTGGAATTAGCAGAGTGAGCTTGCTGCACCAATATAGACAGTGCAGTACTATTGGTGGAGAGTATTCACACGATACGTACGCATTCAATAGTGGTGTGACAGTTCTAAGTATTTAGACTGGTGTGCTGAGCATGAAAATGTTTTTAACAATGCATGGAAGGAAGAACAATCTAGCTTTGTTGGAGTGAAATACCTATCAGAAATACATTTTCCGTGCAAGAAAATGTTAATGTGTGAAAGAAATCTTACAGTTATAAACCAGAACACCTCACAATAAAGGTTAAATTCTAAACATTAAGTATCTTGTAACTTTAGGTTCTATTGGACCTTGTTAGCATAGTATTTTTTTCATAGTTTTATATTGCATCTTTAGCAATATCAGAAAGGAAAGAAACGTGTCAGCTCTGTTTTAAAATATAGCACTTTTTTTTTACTCTGTTTATTAAATAGAAGACCATTTTAAGGAGGTTTGAGATAGAAACTACATCAGTTAATGAAATATCAACAGGTAAAGCAAAAGTAAGGAATTAAAGTAATTACAGGTTATGAAAAAGAATGCAACTAACTTCTATCACACATTCTGTTGGCTCAATGTAAACTTTTTTTAAAGCTGCATAAGAGATATAAAATGTAGCTTTAATTATATGTTAAAAGAAAGTTCATCAGGTTCAGAATATGCATTTTTTAAGAAGGAAAGAGTAGTTTCATATTAGAAAATAATTTGTATAAAAAAACTGATTTTTTGCATTCTTTTACAAATAGCTTGTCAGACCTTTTTCAGTATGTGAAATTACCACTAGAGGAACAAATAATGTGTTTAACAAAAATCATAGTATTTCTTAAGGATTTACATGGATCAAAAACAAACTATGGTTACTCTGTGGAAGGACATACATGGCCTAGTGAGTAACATACTGGACCATGCATCTGATGATTCACAGTTTGTGTCCCATTGCTACAAAATCATGCCTTGTACTTTAGGGTTGTGAGTGCATTATAAGAGTGATGGCCAAATTTCACAATGGGATTAGAATATTCCAAGAGTTGGAGGTGGGTGCTTTTGACTGGCTGCCTTACTTCTATCAGTTCAACATTTGGAACATCTATTGTAGGTAGCTATTGTATGACACTGTAATTATATTTGCATTTCAAGTAGTTATATCCTAAAAGCTATATATTTAATAATCACAGTGTGATATTCCAGCATATCATACCTTTCACCTTCTTTTAGTTATGTAGGAATTTAGTTTTTTTGTGTGTGTATCTACTTAATTTGCAGTTTTGCATAAATAACGAGCGGTTTTTACATATATATTTTTCTCTACAAGTGGGTTTTCTCAACATCACTGAATACTTATATTGTCTGAGATACTATAGCAGCATCACATATCTGCATTGAATGGGTTGTTAACTGTAATAATCTGTATTGATCAAGTGGATGATGCCTATATGTTTCAGCCAGTAAATGCTCTCAGGGAACAAGGGTCAAAAGGTGAAGGTGTCCTGTTACATTATGCAGTGGTTAAAGGCTGGACAAAGTGACCAAATCCGATAGAGTTAGAATAGAGAAAATGACAGAAAAAAAATTTGATTATGTAGGAGGTTTTAGAGATTATATAATGATATTCTATGACATTTTCAAAGAAAGAAAAGTATTTTTATTCTTAACCTCAAAATCACTTTGCATTCAGCAGCCCATGTATTCATGGGCAAATCTTTAGTAAAAATACTTCACTGAAAAAGCTGTTTATTTTTTGTATTAAAAAGACTTGTAATGTTCATTGAAAACTTACCAAATTTCATGAAGATACACATACTATTACTAAGAGTTATAGTACGGAAACTCTAATAGTCACTTGGCAATTACAAGGTCAGTGTAACGTACACACCCTCTTTGAAATAAGTTAAAAAGTTTTATGAAATGCTTCTGAATTGAGAATGGAATATTTGTGAAAGTGACACAAAGTGGAAAAGTCTCTACATGATTACTAGGCTATTATCATTCATACCATTGCAGCTTCATTTCTAGTTCAGACTATCGATAACCAGTAGGAAGAGACTATATGTGCCACTGGTGATACCTGAGGTCTTGCAGGGCTGTACACCATGCCACTCTAAGTAGCTTATAGCCCAGGATCAAGGACTGTACTCTCATCTTGTGTTGTCAGCAGTTTCTCTCCAAAACAGAGATTATCTGAAACACCTCCACCTGGCATTGGTTAGTATTCCTTAATGGTGAGACTTAGTCTAGCTACACAGGTCTCTGTGAGAAAAGGCAAATGGATAATGCCCTAAAGGTTTAAAGATATGGCAAAAGATGACCTAGGATAATTTTTTTTTATCATTTCAGGCAAGTGATTACATGGAATAAATGGATTTAAGAATAAGCAATTTAATACTTGACAGTGATCCTTAATACCATGGAATACTTAGATAAGAAGCAGTAGGAGGCTTTGGAGACAGTGTGCCACAAATTCACACAGGAGAAGAATCAGGCAATGTATTGGACTAAGTTCAATGATTGCAAGTGAATTGGCACCAAGGGACTAGCCACCTACACACATGATCTGCACTAACAGCATGGAAGGGCATACTGAATAATAGCCTTTGCAGATTAGGAAGATAGTCTTTATGATAATTTATTGATATAACAGCACTGTGGAATGAGGGGACATCTTTACTCTCATGGGGAAATTTTTGTTGTGACATAATTTGAACAGACTGTTGAAAGAGGAAGAAGCTTGTGTCAGCAGCTGGAGTGGAAATTCTTCATCACTGGGCTAGACCTAGACTGAAGATTAATCAGCCACCCACAAATTATTACACTGTGATGCAGCCTCAGTAGTTTCAAGTAAATGGGTAGAGCTGTCTAGGTCTGTACATGAAATTCATGCCACAGAATTATTCTCCCATGGGATACACATCACATAAAAATTTGGATAACATAGGATTGGAAAACAAAATATTTGCTTCACATGTGGATTGGTGGGGTATTAGCAAAGGAACTGACCATATATTTCTAAACAGCAAAAATGACAGAATCATTGTTTTCAACTGATAGCTCAGCATGTGGAGGCAACACACAATGTCAGCAGTGTTCTGAAAGCAAAATGTACAATGTTCTCAATAGTGGTAATTGTATCAGTTGGTTAAGGATGAATAGCAATGGAGAGGATGCTGAAGCAAATGTTTTGGAAAACTGTTGTAATCCAGATGGGGCTTGACTACTTGCTGGAGATTGCACAGCAAATGTCTTGTACCAAATGGTTTAGTGGGTAGCCTTGCTCTGTCAGGGTTGGGTGGAGATTATGTGCAAATAATGGACAAGATCAGGAGGTTGAGTTTCTGGTAAGCACATGAGTGCTAATGAGCCTAGTGGATCTTGTGATCTTTTAAGTCCTCTGAATGAAACCATCATCAGCCCAAGTATGTATTGTGGTTTTATCCGAATACAGTTTAATAATTAAATATTGTGAAACATAATTATTGAAGTCATGTATAAGATGAATTGTTTCTTGTTCAGACAGTAAGCAGCATTGGCTCAGACAATAATCTGATCAAAAGGGTTGAAACTTCAGTGTTGCTTTTGGCTATTCAGCTGGATGTTGGAATGATCATAGGCATTTAGATACTGAAAAGTCAAACCATATAATAAAAGCAGGTCTAACACTGCTTCTTGCACAAGAGATGGCTGAAACAGAAAAAAAGAAGAAAAAGTGTGATGTACAGGGTTATTATGTTTTCTACCTATTTTCATTTATACAGAAAATTTTAATATTTTTTTGTTTTTGTTTGTATAGTTTCTATTCAGTTTGAGGATAAACACATGGTGCAGAAAATTCTTGAAGTTGTCTTGTTCTAGTTTTTTTTTCTTTGTTTTTTATAGTAGATAATACATGTTTGCTTGAGAAGGTACCTACTGTAACATTTTGCTTCTGTTTTAAAGAGGTTACTGAATATAATATTCTTTGCTGGTTGAACTGATGCCTAGGGAATTCTTTGAGCAAATGAGGGTCATGAAATGATGCTTTTGACTTGACAAAGAAACCAAGTGTACTTGGTGTCTTGGTTCATTATTTTGAGATCATTGCATTTTATTCCTGCAAAGAAAAAATCCTGAGAGGTTATAAGCCATAGAACTAAATAGTACCTGGTAGATTTACTGACTATGGTCCTGTCTATGCAAGTATATGTACTTTGCATTTTCTCTTCACTTGATCTAAATCTCAAACCTTGTCCAGTCTTTTTATTTTTTGCATGGGACTAAAGCTGAGTCAAGTTTTCTTCTCAACCCTGCTGCTATTCATAAATGTATTGTCACATGATGGGGTCATGGGCTGACTTGCAGGCAGACCGAGTGGGTTGAAGCAGTTTAACTGTTGGAGCTTTAACTAATACTATCTGCTCTCATGTGCAAAATTTATATTTAAGTGAGGATGTAATGGTGAATGGAGCTCATAGGCACTAACTCGGGGCTTTACACTTCAAACAAAAGAGACTCGAACCCAAGATATCTAATAAAACTTTATACTTTCAAACATTTAACACTGCATATATACAGTTTAACTTGCTAAGGTTTATTATAGACAGTTACTTCTATTACCATAGTGACTGATGTTAAGGAATAATGGCATTAATTACAAAGAACTTGGGTATGAAGACATCTTCCTGTTCTTCCTTTGAGATTCTAACTGAGATACTAAGCTATCTGAATTACTTAGCTGATTAACTAGTTCTCTAGGCATATTTTCCAAGCCCTTTTATATTAGTAGAAGGGAGATTATTGGCCTACTCAAAGAAGCAGCTGGTTTCCTGTATACTATTGCTCTGAGTTTGTTTCATGAAAAAAAAACTTTCAGACACACCATTAAACTGTCAAACTTTGTTTATGAACTCTTAAGTTCTCCACTTAATTACTAATCCTCTTTTTAACATAGCTTGGTGACCATATGACCTCTTCTCTAAACATGTAAAGTATTTCTTCCACCATCCAAGAACAATGGTCCAATTGTAGCATTGTGTCATTAATCCAGGTCTTCAGGTTCAACATCTAAGTTTGTATATCTTCTTACAAACTTGCTGATGTCTGCTTATTTAGTTCAACATTCATGAGACATTTCCTCATTTTTATTTTATAGCTTTGGTAACCTCCTATAACTCTAAGAACATCTCTTTGTTCAATCTGAACACATAACTTAAGTCCTTTGGTATGTTTCTCTGAAATTATGTCCAAAATGATTCTTCTGTATTTATTTGATCTTTGGTAGCATCAGTTATTCATCAACAGGTTAATTGTTCTGTGACATGTTTCTCAGTGTTTACTTAAGATATATTTGTTGTGTGTATAAACATTATTGCTTTACAAAAAAAATATGTTCACTTATGCTGCATTTTCAGATTACTTGCAGGGCAACACATTTTTTGACATGTTTTCTTCAAATGTTATTTTGTAAACATCATTACTTTGAAAAATATGTTTACTTGTATGGCATCTTTTTCTGTTTGATGCTATAATCAATCATGCAGGGCATCCACATACTTAGTGATACTTCAGTATGTGATATATCAATTTACCTGAAAACATCACAACAGAATAGGCCTTACTTTAAGAATGATAACCAAATGCAGTTACATAAATTGACAAGAAGAAAATGAATACTCGATGGACCATCTGTGTTTAAGTATTTCCATATCATTATGTCTAAAATCATCGAGAATCCCACTTTTAAAGAATTTCTTGTAATATTGTTTTTAAACCGACTTGAAAATCTGGTACTGCAGGTGATTTTAATCGATAACTATGTTTTGTATGCAACACAAAACAGTAGCAGCTTTTATGCAGTGTAGATTTACTATGATTGTGATATTAAGTCACTACAGTAGCTGATGACAACTCTTTCCAGTTGTCTGTTGAATTTTATTTGTTAATCAGTATATTTGCTGATGGTTGTTAAATTACTAACTGGAACTAAGCTTCTGGTTTTCATTTTTTAATCAAATACAGCTAGTAATCTCTTTTCAGTCACAATTCAAGTAATAATGTTTTTTTTTGTTAGAACCATAAATTGCACCTGCTATCTGTGAAAATATGTTAATATTATATACTTAGTTATGTTTTAAACATAAATAAGTTAGTCTAAATAAATCATTGTCTATTTTTCTGTGAATCTATCAGTTATATATAAACAATTGTTTATTCATTACATATCTCATTATCTGTACTCTTTATGAATTTTCATTCAGTCTGGTCATTTTCAATATGCTGAAACAAACAAAAAGTTTAATTTTTTCTATTTATAAGTGTTTATCTTATTATAAATTGAAATGAGTAGTTCTGAAAAGTTCAAAATTGTAACAATTGAAAGAAAAATTGCCACTATTTTGACCTCACATTCAGCTGTAGTGCAAGCTCGTAATTAGAATAAACCTATATTTTTATCTATGAAAGGTTTCAGAAGGTGGTATCAATATTTACATAGTGTAATAGTATGATTGAATATTATTAGGATACAGTTTTCTCAGATTTGGAGATTATTTCACTTTCTAATCCCTTTAAAACCCCTTGCATTTATGGATCTTTTTTCTGACTTTGAATATTTTTATTCAATTTAACTACTTTATTACACTTTCCATTACTTTGTTACTTGTTAGATTTGTAATACATAAAAAGCAACAACTAGCATATATGTGTGCAAAATAATAGCTTATGGTGTTTCAATAAATCACACTGGAAGAATTGAGTTCACTTATTGTAGTTGGTGAAAGTAATTGCAACAGAATTATTCTGAAGCTTATCTCATGGGGGAATTGTTTAATTCAAGGTACTTTTTCTGACTTGCATTTTAGTAGCATAACTTTAAAAGAAAAATATTTATCTTATCAAGGTGTGCACAAAACCTTGCAGATTTGGAAAATAGCATCTAAAAGAACTCAATACTGAAAATCTTGGGAAAATGGGTATTTTCAAATCACTGTTCTGAAAAATTGAGTTTCAGTAATCCCACCCATCAAAATTATTGGTTCATTTTAAGAAATTAGAGGTACAAACAAAGTCATTATTGTAATCAGTTTGCTCATATTTCCTGTCAGCTATTTTGAATATTGTTACTTACCAAACCTGAAGCTACTATGGTTTCTAGAGGTGCATATTTGGGGAAAAAAAAATGGCAAGAATGTGAAAGTTAATCCTGCCTTACCGGATTTGAGAATCCTGGAAATTTGACTTGTATAAGTAGTCTTTGAAATTCTGTTTGGAAAGCCTTTATGTATCATGTTCATTATTTTATACATAAATGTAATGCTTTCTGCTTAATAAAGTTAATATTCTGATAGTAAACTTTATGTGGTAAGTTAAATTGGATATTGAAACAAAACGTTTAGTATGTATGAAAATTCAAATAGCTCCAAAAAGCTTGTGGTTGAAACAATGACTGAAATTTTTTTCTTATATAGCATTTAAAAAAACAAATTCTGTTTGAGACTTAACCTTGGTGTAGTTTTGTTTATTTGTCAATTAATCATAAATAGCTTTAATGCTGTTTTAGATACTTCAAGAACTAGAATATGGTGCTTCAGTTGATTGGTGGGCTCTGGGTGTTCTCATGTATGAAATGATGGCAGGTCAACCTCCATTTGAGGCTGATAATGAAGATGATTTATTTGATTCTATTCTTCATGAGGATGTTGTGTATCCTGTATGGCTGAGTAAGGATGCAGTTTCTATTTTGAAAGGAGTGAGTATCTTTTAAGGAACTTTTTTTGGTGCTGTTATTAGAGATTTTAGATTTAAATCTTTAAAGTCTAACTTTGCAAAGATAGTTCAAAGGACCAATACTGAAAAGTTAGTAAAACAGAAGTATTACTTTTTGCCATGGGTACTCGCACTTTCATAGGCTATCTTTGAATTTGAACATTTGGTTCTAATGACATATATTAGAATAGAATGTTAGTAACCCTCATATATATTCAAAAAATGAAATTATGGCATTAAAAGAATGAATGATCTACAAGAGAAGCAACAACAAGACTTTAGTAAAAATTACTAAAACTTTAATGTAACTTAAAGTGCATTTCTTTAACTTGTAAGCTGTTTTCACCAGTTGTAAAATATTTTTTGATATAATTTGAAAATGCCTACAAGATTCATTTAAGCTTTTTTTTACATGTGACATGAAATATTATAAGAACATTAGTACAAGTAATACAATTTTTTTTTAGTTTATTGTTAATGATATTTTGGAATGATGTAGATATTGTGCATACTAAAGTACTATTTGCATTAAAAATTATCAGTTACCAGCATTTCACCCTTATAGTATATAAGGAGATAATTTCAAAATATTTGTAGACTAATTTTGGTACGCATTCTTTGTTTATGAAAATGTACTTTTATTTTTCATTGTTGTTTGAAACTCATTTTTCGTACTGGCTTAAAAGTGTTTTATTCATCCATACTTCAAAATTGTATTTACACTGTATCTACTGATTTTTTTATATTGTATTCAGAAGTTTAATTTTATACATGCAAAGAGATACTTATCAAAATGCCTCATATTAAGGGTCTCACAACACAGTTTACATTACCCTTATTCACTGAGAAATACAGTCTGCGTCTTTTCCTTTGTCTTTTCTCAACAATTGTTGGGAAGTTCTTGTCAACAGTCTCAGAGGTCATAAAGGATTTCAGAAGGGAGTCTATACTAGGTCTGCTTTTGAAAAGTTTATTATATTATGATCATTTCTAGGAAGAGTGTTAGTATTAATATTGAAATATTAGTAGTTATGAATAGCCCAAATACTTGTCTCTACATAAGATATTACTAAACAACGGAGTATGGAAAGAAAGAAAAGTACACCAGTAGTCAGAAAGAGAAGGAAAAAGCTTAAAACCCATAGCTATAGTAAGACCAAAATAAGCTAAAATATTCTCAACAGTAATATCAGTCTATTTTATGGTCTTTATTTTTCTTGGGGGTTCACCCTGGTATGCCAATTAATCATGTGCATTTAAATTTGTTTCTATTACAATCATTTGCAAAACTTCCTTTGTAAAAAAAAAATAATAATAATAGTTGCTTGACTAGTTTGTTGTCAAACAGGTTCACCTTTGTTAAAAATGGATATCTGTGTTTGCTTCTCTTCATTTAACTTTATATTGGTCCAGTTATTATTACAAGCAAGAGACCTTTTCTTCTGGGAAGGAACTTCAACCCTTCCCCTTCTTCTATTTCTCTTATCTTAGTGACTTTGGTATTGGTGATGCTTGGTGTGATACATTACCTGACCTGGATGATTCAGGAATATTTTCACAAGACAAATTAAAGAAAAGCAGATGCAGTATTTTGTGGCCATCTAAATTTTTAAGTAAATTCTGTCAGGATCATTGAAAGAAAAACACCATTTACCTCAGCTTCTGGTTCCTCTGACACAGAGCCTCCCTCATCAGATAAAAATTTGTGTAAAAGCCATTCTTCATCACAATTCCTTTGGTTTTTATTTGTCTGATGCCATTTCTTGACAAGAAACATTTATACTAAGACTAATTAATAGAAATATCATACATAAGGATTTATATAAGGATTTACTTATAAGTAATATTAGTTATGTACTCATTTTTCTTCTGCTCTGTTGGTGACACTCTTGATTTTATGAAACAAAGTTTTAGAGAAATTTCTAGATTATGCAAGGCTGAAAGACAAATTTGACTTTTTATATTACTGTAAGCTAATTGGTTGATGTTTAAATGTGATGAAATAATACTTAGAACACTTGATTTTACAATACTGAAAGACAAATATGAACTAATTGATTTTATGTCACTGTAAGCTAAATGTTTATTAGTTGATGTATAAATAAGGTCAAATATGAATTAGCATATTTATTAGCACATACCCTAATAACATTATATACAGAGCTATATCATAAATTTTTGTCTCATTAGAAGCACTGTAGTTTAAACAAGTTAATAAATTCTCCAATGTGTTGCAAATCAGGAGTGGTTACAATAATCTGTGTAAGGACACTAATTTTGCTTCGTGACATGCTTGTCCTAGGCTGAAGGGAATATTTCCTTTTCTGCCATAAACATTTGATTATTAGTTCCTTCATGCATGTTATAGTTTCCTGTAAACTATGTAACAAATGTCACATAGTAACATAGTAAATAGTTTTTCGTTCATAGCTAACAAATAAGCTGCTCTCAAACTAGCTTCTCTTGCAGCTTCATTGTTAGCATTTATCTAGTGAAAAACGACTGTTATGATAAAATACTCTGTTTCAAGGCTTCATATTTCTCATGATGAATCTTTCCTGTTAGATGAGAATAGTGAGATGAATGCTTCATTTGGTAATGCCTACTTATGTCATATTCCTTTAGCACTGCAATAGCTTCACTATATATTATGCACAATACTTTGTAGTTGTTTTCAGTTAAAAAAAGATTCCACCCTCCAATGTTCTTTAAAGACACGAGATTCAGAGTCAATTTTTCACCTTTTCTCTTGTGACATTATGAATGTTTGGTAGCTGCAAGCACAAAATATATGTAAAAATTATTAAGCAGTTTTGCACAACGTTTTTGAACAAAATAATTGATCACTTTAAAAACTAGTGATTAAAAATGCTTCTTATCAGAAACAATAAAAAAATAGTTTCCTATTTATGGGAAATAATTATGAAATGGCCCACAACATTAAAAAAATTGCAATCAAATAGTATTTGAAACTTACCAATAGATGCAGCTAACCATATTCATCAAGGAGAGTACTTTATACAAATTATAATGTTAAAAAATTAAATATACGGTATTTTCTTTATTGAGCACAACCATAATGCATAAAAACTTACTCATTTACTAAAAATGCATGAACATGTCTAGTGTTGTGATATGATAGCTGAGTGAATATTATAGTATAATATGTAAGATTGTTCCTAAATGAGTTTTTTTTTTAAAAAAACTATGTCAGAACTCTTATTCAGCTAATAATAATATTACTTACCAGTAAATAGTTCACAAACACACAAAAAAGGCAATATAACAGAGGTCATTCGAACAGTATTCCCCTTGGTGTGGATTCCTGTACGTGGTGAGGGGACCTCCCAGGGAAGGTTCTGCTCTTTCAGTTTACCTCCTCTGGGATCTAAACATCAACCCACATGTTTGCCATGTGTGGCAACCTATGAAGGGGAGGAGAGGATCCTGGGGGTTGTGAGGGGTCAAGCCCTAACACACCATTTTGGCCTTGAATTCCTGTAGACGGGTGGCCTTGGGGTGGTAGCCCCCCTTTGGGTCAATCGGCTGGTCCACTCGGGCTAGGGTCAACCAAGTACCAGTGTTGGATGTTCTCAACAGGTGTTGTGAACATTATATCTGATGCTGGTGTTTGAGAAACCCTGGCGTTGCTGCAGTGTCATTTTTTGACATTGTAGGGCTCCATGGTGGGGTGGGGTCAGTGGGCACCGAAATTTTCCTTTCTTTATTATGGATACTCTAATTACAAATCTTAATAAAATAGTGAAAAAAAAGTCTATAGGTAAACAACCACATCTTGATAATTCTGAGCAGCAATCCTCACCATCTGTACTCATTTTCTTATATTGCACTCACTTTCAGATAAACCTTTAGGGCAAATGTCTCCCTTTTTCATTCAGAAGGGACTAGAGGAACTTGCTGGCTTTCCAAAGTCAGTAAAAAAGCATCATGTGGTGACATATTGGTGGAAACATCCACATCTCAACACAGTGAACTCCTGTTGCATTCATAGGCAATTGGGGATATACCTGTAGAGGTTAAACCTCATGCTACTTTGAATTCATCACGGGGAGTTATTGTTGAGAGGGGTTTGAAGAATATCCCAAAGTCAGAGATTCTTGCTGATTTCTCCACCCAAGGAGTTTCTGCAGTGAGGCGTATCTCCATTAGCAAAGATGGAATTACGGTGCCAACCAATGTCCTCATTCTGACATTTATGTCACCACATCCGCCTGCCACCATCAAGGCAGGTTATCGTAATTGCAGAGTACAGTCATACATTCCAAACCCTCTACGATGTTTTCAGTGTCAACGGTTCAGTCACTCGAACACATCATGTTGTGGTTCCTTGACGTGTGCTCGTTTCAGTGGCAAGGACCATGATGCCTGTGAGTGTGAAATGGATCCTCGTTGCATCAATTGTAATGGCTCTCACCTGTCCTACTTTTGTTCTTGCCCTAAATGGTTGGAGGAAAAAGAGTTGCAGCATTTGAAAATGATTCATAACATAACCTATCCTGAGGCTCGAAAATTGCTATCCACCACCTCCTCTCAGACGTATGCTGCTGCACTTTGTTCCACAGCTACTGTGGGAGTGCAGACAGATCTCTCTGTGCCTTCTGAAGAATTCTTCTCCAAACAAATGAAAAGTCTTTTGACCTCCATAGTTAAAAAAGTTGATGAATTAACTTCGACACCTATCTCTGTCCATCATATACATTCAACCAAACCCCAAGATCCACATCCTTTGGTTCCAGGTACAGGCATTTCCTCGGAACCATCTTCCCCTCTCACCCCAAGATGCAAAACAATTATTTGTTCATGTCCTCAGTCTCTGGAATCCCCTTCCAACAGCAAAGACCTGCCCAATTGACCCAGGGCAGGATCCATGGAGGTCTATAGACCTCCCTCGAATAAGGAAAGTAAGGAAAAAAAGACATGGTCATAAACAAAAGGGTTCTCTGCCCAATTCGCCTACACATAAATAAAAATGGTCATTGTGATACAATGGAACTGTTGAGGTTTACATTCTAATCTGGATGACATCAAAACACTGATTGCTTCCTACCATCCTGTTTATCTCTTCTTACAGGAAACATTTCTGAAACCTGCCTATACAGTCACCTTTCAGCAGTTTTCTTTGTACAAAAATGACAGACTGTGTGATGGACGAGTGCATGGAGAGGTGGCACTGTTGGTTGATCAGCATGTGCCCACCCTTCTTTTGCCACTCAACTCACCCCTGGATGCTGTAGCAATCTGTGTTTCCTTGGGTCATACCATCACTGTTTGTTCTCTGTACCTGTCACCTGGAGAGACATATGATCAATTAGACCTTGGTGATCTCATTGAACAGTTTCCATCTTCCTTTCTAATCCTGGGGGACTTTAACGGACATCATCCCCTCCGGGAAGTGCTGGTATTGATAGAAGGGGTCACTCTGTAGTGCGTATGCTCTCTGATCACAAACTTTCTCTTTTCAATACTGGTTCTTCTACTTATTTCCATGTCCCTAGTCAGTCCTTTACTGCTATTGATCTCTCAATTTGCTCCCCTTTGTTATTTTCCTATTTTTCATGGAGAGTTAACAATAATCCATGAGGCAGTGATCATTTTCCTACAATCTTGAGAGAGACTGGCTGGGGTCAATGCCACCTCACCAGTGTGCCCTGATGGAGGTTGGATCAGGCAAATTGGCCCTCTCACTGCTCTCACAGAACTTGACCCTGCCATTGTGTGGCAGCAGTAACTGACTGTATTATACAAGCAGCTGCTCAATGTATTTCTAAAATCTCGACACGTTTTCCACTATATCCTCATCCATGATAGAATCCTGCCTGTCACATGGCACAGAAGGCTCAGGAATGGGCCTGGGATACTTTTCGTAGATATCTCACACTCTCGAACTGCATCAGTTCCTGAGGGCCCGTGCACATGCTTGATGGGTAGGACGTCAAAGCCAGAAGGTATCTTGGATTAAGTTCATAACCAGCATATTCTCTACCACCAGTTCCAAAATCATTTGGGAGAAGATTCAAAAGGTCAGTTGGCAGTATCACTCTGTCCCCCCTCTACCTTGCTCTCTGATGGCCAGAAAGTAACTGATATCCAGACCATCGCTGATACTCTAGGTAAAAGCTTTTGCTGGATATCTAGCACTTCTGCCGCTTCTTCCACCTTCTTGGCCATCAAGACTTGGGCAGAGCAATCACCTCTTTCCTTTCGAGCTGATTGTCTCTATGACTATAATTGTCCATTTACACTGGTGGAACTCAAACTGGCCCTTCATCGGTTGGACCTGATGATATACACTATGAGATGCTGCACCATCTATCTCCTGCTTCTTTTGCTCTTCTTCTGGTTGTTTTTAACCTGATCTGGTACGAGAATGTTTTATCTGATGTCTGGTTCCAGGCTATTGTACTACCTTTCTTCAAGCCTGGGAAGGATCCCAAGATTCCTTCAAACTACTGTCCAATTGCTTTGATGAGCTGTCTCTGTAATACCTTAGAAGGGAAGTTAATGCTCATCTTGTTTGGTTCTTCGAATCAAACAACCTCCTCTCGCCCACCCAGTGTGGTTTCCGACAACAGTACTCCACCATGGACCACCTGATTCGACTTGAAACATCAATCAGAGAAGCCTTTCTCAAATGACAACATTTTGTGTCAATATTCTTTGACATTGAGAAGGCTTATGATACAACATGGAGGTATGGAATTTTGTATATATATGGGTTACGTGGCCATTTTCCCATTTTTATTAAAAGTTTTTTAATCGACAGGAGATTCTGAGTTTGTGTGTGTTCGACACTTTCCTATTCTTTTCTACAGGAATTTGTGTCCCTCAGAGCTGTATTCTGAGTGTCACACTTTTCAGTATAAAAATTAATGCCATCACTGAACAACTCCCTCTCACTGTTGCAAGCAGGCTCTATGTCGACGACTTTCACATCTCATGTCACTTGTGGAACATGAGGTATATTGAGCGGCAGCTACAGACTGCTTTCAATTGTTTGCTGAAGTGGACGACATGAAACAGCTTTATCTCCTCTCTCTCTCTAAAACCGTTTCCATGCACTTTTGCCACCAACGGGGTATTCACCCTGATCCTGAACTCCATATTGGTGAAGTTCTTGGGGCTTATCTTTGACTGTAAGGTAACCTTTATACCACACTTAAAGCAGGTACGGGTTAAATGCACAAGAGCACTGAACATCCTCTGTGTCCTCTCTACTGCCAGTTGGGGAGCGGATTGATGTTTTATGTTAAAGATATATCGTGCTCTTATTCGATCAAAACTCGACTATGGATCAATGGTCTATGGCTCTGCCAGACCCTCGGTCTTAAAGATGCTGGACCCCATTCATCATCAAGGACTTTGACTCTGCACTGGGACTTTCCACACCTCCCAGTTCAAAGCTTATATGTAGAATCTCATGAACCTTCTCTGCACCTTTGCCGTTTGCAACTGTTTTTACTATATACTTCGAAACTTTATTCCTTACCAAAGCATCCCACCTGGGGTTGTGTTTTCCATCCTCGATGGCCATGCTTTTTCAGACCAGATGGTCTGCTATTGCTTCTTTTGGCTTTCATATCCAGGTGCAGTTAGATGAATTGTGTCCATCCTTGGATAACTTTGCTGTATCCAATGGTCAGCCCATCCCACCATGGCTTCTTACAGTCTTCAAATGTGATCTATCATTAAGTCATCTGAGAAAAGAAGACACTTCTGATTGGAAATACCGTCTGCTATTTGCTGAACATCTTCCAAACCATCCTTCCATTCTTATATGTACAGATGGTTCGAAATCAGGTGACTGTGTGAGCTCTACCATGGTTTGTTGTGGTTTTGTGGTTGTGTACAGAATCCCCTCTACTGCTTCTGTGTTCACTGCCAAACTGTAATGCATTTTTCTTGCCCTGGATCACATAGAAGCTAAGCAGTACTCGAACTGCATTATTTATACTGACTCGCCTCGTTCTCTACTGGCCCTAGAATCGCTTCACGTTGGTTCACACCCTGTTCTTGTCAATATTTAAAACCAACTGGCCCATTTCTATTTAACATCTACTTCTTTCCAGTTTTTCTGAATACTGAGCCACGTTGGTATTTGCAGGAACAAGCTCGTTGACACTGCAGCTAAGTCTAACTGCTCTGGCACTATTACTACTGTGCCTGTACCATACTCGAACTATGGTCCTGTATTCAAGGCTCGGTTCTGTGCCAGCTGGCAGTTGACTTGGAGTGAGCAATGCCAAAAACAAGCTATATTGGACTTTGGCCGTCTTGTTCCCGTAAGGATCGGAAAGAGGAAGTTGTTCTTACTAGACTACACATTGGTCACAGTTTTTTAACTCATCGTTTTCTTTTATCTGGAACTGATGCACCAGTGTGTAGTTTGTGTAACACTCAGATCACAATAAGCCACATTTTACTTTTTTGTCATCGTTATGATTCACAACGACAGCACCATTTTAAGCATGTTCTGTCCTAAGGTTTGTCCATAACGTTAGACAGTGTTATTGGTGATAGTGACACTGTACACCTTGGTAATGTTTTTAGTTTTTAAAAGGCCATTAATCTTTTTAATGGTAGTTAAGTTTTTTAAGATATACTTCACACCTTTTTATTGTGGCTCCCTTTTAAAAATCACAATTCATCTAGTTCAATTTGAAATTAGAAACTGACCATAACATCAAGTAACTCGAAACCAGGACTGGAAAGGCCAACTTCAGGTGACTGATGGTGGTGTTTGTACTTACCTGTTAATCTTCCTGGTGAGTTATGATTATTACAGTCATGCTACAGAAAGTACTTTACAACTTGAATAACTGTAGTTTTTCTCTTGACTTTGTAGTCTAGATGTAAACATTGGTTTTAAGCTATTTATTTATTTATTTTATTTTTAACTTTGTTTTGTTTTACCTTAATTTCTTTTTATAAATTTTATTGAATTTACTTTTACCTTTTCCGGGACGTTTGTCGCAGATAGCCTAGCTGCTTTGTGCCATAAAACACTAAATCAATCAACCAACCAAACAATCGAAAAGTATTGACATGGACAAGATGTAGCAAACACTGAACAAGCTTAGAACATGTTAGTGCATCCAAGACGGTATCTGACAGTACACAGCTGCTTGTTTTGTCCCACTAGCAGCCCAGTATGCGGCTTACTACAGAAAACAGTTTAGTTAGCATTTAATGACGTAATAATCGGTTTGTGCCATGTATGACATGGAATACAGTGAAGGTTTAAAACATTTTTAGCTATAAAACATTGATTCACTTGAAGCCACTGCAAACACGAGTCTTTTGCTTTATTTTTCGATACTGAATTTTATTGTTTATTAACCAAAGATAGATAAGGAAAACAAAATTTTTGCATGCAACATCACATATTCAACAAAATTGGCAGGCCAGATGAAATGTGGCTACAGGCTGTAGTTTGCTGACCCCTGCTGTAGTATAGTGAAACACTGAAAAGAGACAGGAAAAGTTTTAAGTAGAAATTTAATTAGAGAGTAATTATTTATTGTTATTTAAATAAGGACTTTGGAACTTTATTGTTACTAATAAAAATAAAAGAATAGTAATACTAATGTTATTTCATATTTAATAGTTTTTAACTTTCCATACTACTTTGATTTGTCTGTGGGATGGAGAATTGAGTGTAGTGTTATGGTAAAGACAATTAGAGATAAAATATACTTTCACCAAAAAAACAATTTATAATATTGGTTTAGAAAATCCTAGAAATTATTGGAATAAAATATGAAAATTATAAAATAAAGAGCAGTATTCTTAATATTAACATGAATAATCACTTTTCACCTGGAGTGACACAATGAAAGTGTCAAAACTTTACAGACGTTTTTTTTTGTAAAAATATTTTATATATCAAAAAAAAATCTTTTTAGTAGAAATAGATGCGATATTTATGAAAAGCTTACCAAATTTCATGAAAATGTATTAAGTACTTCCATAGTTACAGTATTTAGTCTTTCATGATGTCATGGAGGTTGAGGTTGTGTAAAATTTACAATCCAATTGCAGTAGGGTTAAATAATATATTTAGTTCTAAATATCACATGAAAGTAATAGTATGTATTGTAAAATTTAAAATAAAAGTTAAATTGTTTCTTATCCTTTGATTGCATCTGGATTCTAGATGTAATCTATTTTCTCATTGTCATTTTTGCTTCCTTGTATAACATTTTACTTTGGCTTAAGACTATACATAAATTTATTTCTAAGTGATTTTTGTGTGCAAAAATATATGAAATCCCTGTAAAAATACCTTTTTTTTATTTTGACTGCAGGTAATACATTTGCTTTGTAAACAGGATGCTGCTTACTTCCAGATCTTAAAAGTCTGAACAACTTTTTTGTAGAAGGTTTTTTTAATTGGGAAAATTACTGTTGAACCAAATTCTATGAAAAATTAAAAATAATAGACAAATTTAAATTTATAAACTTAAGATTATGTTTTTTAGTTCTTACTATTATACATTCTTGAATAATAATTCAAAGTACTTGCATTTTATACAGTTTATTTAATACTCAACAGGCTTCTGATTTTCAGTTTTAACCAATAAACACTAATAAAACACTCCCAAGAAACACCAGGAAAGTTATTCAATTTACATTAATCCATTTTACTAAGTTTCATGTGGTAGTGGTTTATTTTTATAATTTCATGTAAACTATCTGCTACTCTTATAAAGCTTTAACATAAATATATTTACATTTTGTACTTGTTATTACTCTCATAAGAAGAAATTAGTGTTTATATAATATATTGTATGTAAGCATACTCACTGCAGTATTAAAAGTGAAAACTTTGAAAAGCACTGATTTTAAGGTGTCAACCTAAAACTAAAAATATAAACCCCCCAAAACCACCAATTTTAAGAAATTAATTAAAACTATAAAACAGAAAAGTAAACACCAAAAGCCTAAATATTCATTTACAGCAATTCAGTAGTTGTCTTAGATTTTGTTTCTTTGTATTTTTGACGTTTTTATCATGAGACTGTAGCAGTTTTATAATTTATTTTTGCTTGTATTTGATATCATACACTATTGTTTATAGCATATGGTATTTCCAAAAATATCAGTAGTTTGCATGTGATGTATAATTATTATTATTATTTTCACAGTTTATGACAAAAAATCCTATTAAGCGTCTTGGCTGTGTGGCCTCTCAAGGACTGGAGCAAGCTATATTGAATCATGCATTTTTTAAAGATATTGACTGGGATGCCCTTGAGGCAAAGAAGATCAAACCACCATTTCGACCTAAAATTGTTAGTATTATAGCAGTAAAGTTTAAACTTCTCTAAGTGTTTTCCATCATTTTTTTCATTTATAAAAGTGCACTGATGTATTCGGTTTCTTTGAAGTGGTAGATAAGAAAACTCCAGTAGCTCTTTAATGTTGCTCATGTTGTTAGGGCCCTACATTGCCAGAGAGGTATGTCTTTATACTTGAAGTGTTAGAAACCAGGTTTTGATGCCCATGATGGGCAGAATGCAGATACTCCATTGTGTAGCTTTGTGCTTAAAACATATTGGTAGGATTACACAGGCCCATGAATTAAACTTCATAAAAGTTGTTTTGGTGTTAATAATGGGTTTTCCATAATTAAGCTACTCAGATCTCAAAAATAATATTTATCACATAAGGATTTTTTTACAAACCAAGAAGAAAAATTTGCTTAGATCAAGTTATTATTTCATTTACCACAGTGACATTTTTTCATTGTTATATTTGGTTTCTAAAAGGATCAATGAAACTTTTACATTTTGTGATTGGTCTAGAAAACATTTATAGCTTGTAGTTGTCAACATTTTAAGCGTAATAAAATGTGACCCGATTTCTTTGAAAATGATTCACTTACATGTGACATTTTGTTAAAAATTTGTATGTGATGGAGAAAAAAAAAGATATTTTCAGATTCAGTGTACAGGAACTTCTGTAGAACATGTAAAAATTTCAAGGCAATAAATGTATAACAGGCCTGTGAATTACCTGTAAGTGATCTCCAGTAATCCCTTTTTTCTTTTCGTTTTTTTAAGTGACTGATGTTTCATTCATTTCTAGAGATAATGAGTAATCTCAACTCTAAGGTGATAACATGTAATTAGTTAAAGAAGCAAAATTAAATTTGAATAGATCTTAAAAGCTTTCTTCTTTTTGACTTTAATATTTTTATTTCAATTTGTGATATGTAAATATGGGAAATTAAATTTTCAAATAACAGTAGCCTGAAGAGTATTACTGATTTTATTTGAAGTTCTGTATAAAGACTTAAGAGTATTTTGAGTGATATCTACAAATATTGTATGGAATACTTTATTGTTTGATTAAAAAAAAAAAATTGATTAAATTAGAAAGCATATAACATTTAATTTTGGCACTGGCAGTTTCTTATTCACTTATCTTTCATATAAATCTGAGTTATTGTTTGTTTTGTTTTTAAGAATAAAACTCAAATAATAGATTCATGTCCCACTTTGGTATTTGAAAAAAATTCTTATTTTTTAACTTTTTAAGTAGTAATTTGATTTGTTTTTATATCTGTTACTGTGGTCAATGTGTGTGTGTGTGTGTGTGTGTGTACAGTGAGACATTCTGTTATCATTGATAATGATATTCATAATACATTAATATCATGAATAATTACCTACCAAGATGGTACCTCACCCGTTCTTACAGAATAGCTTGTTTCCTTTGTGCTCTTGCATTATGAGATTTGCATGCCGTTAACCTTGAGCTACCCCCAACCTAAAAAACATAAATTTAATGTGAACTGTGCTGATGCATTATGTTATCATCATGAGACAGTAGGTAGCCCTCCACCAGCAGAAGAGCAGTACAATTTCCTTGCATAGTGACTGTCTCATAGCACTTGTGCCCCTACTAACTTCATTCTTTTCATTCTGCATGCAAAGTTCTTTTACTTTTGAGGACTCTGGCTTCTCACAAGCTACTAATTCTATTAGTTCACACACATAATTTCCACCTCCAGTGAAAACTGCAAGACTAGTGGAACCTTTTTTTAAATCCATTGTCCTTGATAGTGTGTCTCTTGTCTCCTCCTCTTGAAGACTTCTTTTGGTAGTTCTACAGTGCTAATTATACAATGGGCATCCCCCTTACTATCCTTCAAAACAGATCTTTATCTTTTGATAGATACTTCTCTGTCAGACTGGAGCATATATTTCTATAATGATATGGCTTCAGCATGTTGGCTCCAGAGGAGTATTCATTTCATATTAATGTACTTGAATCTTTTGCTATTATTTGGATCAGGCTTGTTACCATTTCCCCCTTCTATCGTGAATCAGTTGGTCATGATCCACTGTGACAGTTTAAGAGTAGTTTCTTATATCAACCATTAGGTGGGTACACATTCCAGGTTTTGTTGCTTCTGTGCATTGGAACTGTTGTTTTGGGCTTACTCCCATCGTGCTTTTCTCACAGCTTGTCATGTGCTCTTAGCCCTGAATTTGGTAAAAGTCAATCCATCCTTAGATTTTCTGTTGAGTTTGTTCTCAGTTGAATATGTCTTTCATCAATCTCTTTGCCACTTGTCTTCAACTTTACCTCATCTAGTCTTCATTTTCTGATTCTTCAGCCCTGGCAGTTGATGTTCTTTGCCAGAACTGGTGTCATCTATTTTTGTGTGCCACAGTCTTCTTTATTTTCTCTCTTGTGTCCTTGCTTTGATATGAAACTGTTCTTGTTGGCAGTGTCTCTTTGGCTGGCACAACTATGTTTTTTTTGCTTCATTAATTGGCATTCAGGCCCATTCTCCTTTGTCAAGTTCCAATTATCTCTTGCTCTGAACATTTTTCTCTTTCATCAAGAAGTGTCATCCCTTCATCTTCATGTGTGATATATGTCTGGTCTGTTGCTCACAGAGCTGGCCTCTTCAGTTGTTTTAGCCTCTTTCTTATCCCATTTGGCATTCATCAATTCTGTCCATCAATCAGTGGAAGTGGTGGGGATTTGAGCATTGATGCACCTGCCACTCTATTCCTCTTGGCCATCCAACCGTGGCCCACCTTTCATAATTTTTTTACATGTGTTTGCTTGACCAGGAATTGTCAGTTTTCACTGTTGCTAGTTATTAGACAGCTTTATCAAATGTATTTCATCTTTCAAATTACTGCCATATTTTTCCTACTCTTTGTCCTGTCCATTTTGTTGTAACCCTTCCTTCATCACTGACTGTCTCATCCTACTCTCCTGTCTGGCTGCGACCTTAATGTAGTCTTACATGCTGTAACACATGCTTCATTTGAGTTTTTGGTTTCATGTTCTTAATACCATCTTTTCCTGAAGACATATTACCTTTTTCTTGACTGTGGTTGAATCATTTGTATGTATATACCATGAATGCTTTCCATACTTTTTTATTCTCTGTTCCTCCCAGCTTTTTCTTCTTAAGATTTCAGCTGCTTGGGAAGGTTTTTTCTGTTTGTTTTTTCAATTTCTCACATCTTTGCTTGTTTGGATGCAAATTACCTTCTGTGTGTGGTTCTGACTGTTTGGTATTATTTAATATGTCTGCCTCCCTTTTGAGGTTTCCATCATCATTAGTTTATACTTTGGAAACCCCTCTTCCTCCAGGAATCTCTTGCCTCCTATCCTTCAAGGATGGGTCCACCAAATTCTCAGTTGGTGTATTCTTTTCTGGATATTATTGCTCATAGGCTTTTTCATTTTTATTACATCAGATTTGTCACCTCTCTCACTGTCATATGGACAACTCTGTACATTTTTATCTCCCATCATCTGGTTGTTTTGTCTCCTGCAGGATTATAATTTTCTTTGTTGTTCTTCAGTCACACTCTTTTTGAAAAGTATTTCTACATTTTGTTTTTCATGAGATGTTCCACATGTTAGAGATGCCCTCATTATATTAAATTTGCTCCTTTTTCTTTCCAAACCAGACCATACCTTCCATGGACTGTTATGAAAAAAAGCTGCCATTTGTTTGGCTTGCACTTATTAACATTTTAAAATAGGGTTTCACTATCACCCATTGCACTGTTTCCAATATAAGCCCTTTACAGCAAGCCTCTGATAAGGATCAGGGTAATTTTTTGGGTTTCTCCATGCAAAACCTGCTCCCTTTTTTTAATGGAGGACAGAAAATGCAACAGGATGAATTCATCACCCCCATCTTGATCTATTTAGTTGAATCAAAGTAAGACATACCTAACAGCCTAATTGTGCTCTAACCACATTAAACCGCTTGGCTCACTAACTGCTTGTATACTAGTGTTTGACTGACTACACTAAAATTCTCCCCATCTCTTTAACACTTGAGCTGTTTTTTGTTTTTATTTTCATTTATTCCAGGCTAAGAGTGAACTTTGGTCAAGATGAGATTTGGTCTATTGTGTGTGTCTCCCTATGGAACCCTTGCTATCTGGTGTTGCATTCCATGGACTTTTCTTTTGGGTGTTTTTTCAAGAGTGCATATCTAGGTTTAATGTTTGCACTGATCCCTTCACCATTTCATTGTAGGAATCTGGCTATTCTGTGTGAAATGATAAGGTATTGTCTCAGAAATTAACATTTTCCTTGTCTGAAAATGTGTTTCTGATAGATACTCACCCCTACACACCTTGCTACCTGTCTTCTACACTCCCAGTGCACTTTATTCTTGCCTATCTAGTAACCTGCACAAAATTCAAACCATGCTGTTGGACTATGCTAGTAACTGATATATTTTTATGTAATCTTGGTCAGTCTATTGTTTTATCTGAGGATAACTATCAAATTTATAGTATGGAATGAAAGATTAGTTCAAATATTCATATATAAATAAAAATGCAGTGTTGTATTTTCTATTGTTGAGTTGTAGCCTCCTTGTTTTACTTTATTACAACTATATGAATTAAGTGTGTTTTGAAGTTTTTATTACCAATTTTAATCAGATTACAAGGTAAAGTGATGACCAAGTAGAATCATGAGGAAGAATTAAAATACAAGTGTATCATAGTAATTCATAACAAGAGCCAAGGATGGCTGGTGTGCCAGAATGTGAACCTGTAGGTCCATTATTCTTGTACCATTAACAAGGAAAAAAAAACAACTGAGCTTCATGTGTTGTAATTGTGGGTACACTGTAAAAGTGACAGTCTACTATTCATTCTAACAAGTTAGCCACAGAATTAGTGGTGGGCAGCATTGACTAACTGCTTTCCCTCTGGTCTGCTGTTACAGAATTTGAGGTGTCTAGTATAAATAGCTCTTGTGTAGCTTTTATACAAAATTCAAAACATGTAAAATTAATAATGAATTATTGCAAGGACATATGAATAGAAAAATATTTTTTTTATAGATAAACAAGTAAGCATGCAATCTAGCAAAACAGTAATTTTAAAGAAAATGTTTTTTTAACATATGTACTTGTGTATATATAAATTTAGAATATACTAATTTTTATGAAAAGAATGAATAATCATATGTTGTTAGCATTTTAAAGATAAAAATATTACTGTACTTCTATTAAATACAGTTACATGTGAAGTAATTTAAGGTATTTGGTATAATAGTACTTACAGTTTTGTGTAAGGTTTAAATAAAGGAATTTAATGATATTATTTTTATATAACTATTCAGTATTCATTAGTGATTAGTGAAGTCTCTATTTGAAATATTACACAATATTTAATTAAGTTGATAATACACCTACTGTAATTTAACTTAGCTTTAAATACTAGACTTGTTTGGCACAACTGCCTTTACTTTCCAACTTAATTATTTTAGGCATACATGATATGACAGTTAGTGTGTCCAGACTGTGGATCTGGCTCATTACAACAAAGAAGCATTCTGCACTTTAGGCCTATTGGTGTATTAGAAAAGTGATGGTTAAATCCAACTATATGATAGTCATATAGCCCAAAAACTTGCCTTTCTGTTATCCCTGTTGTCTGCTACCACAAAGTTAGGGACAACTGTGTACAAATAGCTCTTGGGTAACTCTGCAAAAATTATCAAACAAATGAATATTGAAAGTGTTTCATAGTCATGGTGTCAGTAAACACTGTTTAGCTGAAAAAATTTTTATATTCATTCCTACCACAATATCTAGGATGTATTTTAATTCAAAATAATTTCTTAATTGTGATACAGAAATATTTTTGTTTTTAGTCTTTAAAAGAATAAGACATGTAATTTAATTTTGATACTTAAAAATAGCTTTGACAAATTTATTGAGACAATAGTTAGAAGGAAATGAAATTAAGTTTTATATTTCTTAAATTAATCAGGTTATAATAAGTTCTAACGTACACAGGGTTATGAACTCACTATGTAACTGCATACTTTTTTTTAACCAAGTAAACATAACTTAAAACTCAACTACATAATAAATTAGAAGAAAAAGTCAACATTTTAAAGTGAAATTGAATGAAAAAAGTTACAAAATTACTGTAAATATGTGTGTTGGTATATAATATATTGTTATTGTCTTTAGTGAAGTTTTTCTGTTTCTGTGATTGTAGATTTGGTCCTGACAACAGTATACTTTCATACTTTATAATCCATGTATATATGTATATATACTTTATTGCCACATTTCTTACAATTTTAGAAAACCAAAAGGGATGTCAACAACTTTGATCAGGATTTCACAAGGGAAGATCCAGTCCTTACAGTACTAAATCCTGACCTTATTCGCACTATCAATCAAGAAGAATTCCATGGATTTTCATTTGTTAATGAAGATTTAATGTTGACTAGAAGTGTTTCGGAGGGACCTGCTACGTAACATGTAACTACCATCATTGAATGTTAAGACCCCCCATTTTGGTATATACTGTATAAATTTTGTGTCAATTTTATGTTTTTAATTAATTCTTAACATAGCTCAAAACTGACACAAGATTGTATTTTTCATTTTATTATATATTTTTTGTTAAATACTAGAGTTAGGGTGATTTATAGCTTCCAAACACCCATAGTAATATTTTTTGCCTCATTATTTTGCAGTTTCAATTAAGATGGTAAAATGTGTTTTTCTAGTCATGTTAATGCATTGCTTTCTCATTTGGCACAAAAAATATGTAGCATGTATGTGTAGAATTTCATTATAAGATGGTCCAGGTTCTTATTCTAAACATGTGTATCACATTTAACACACAATCTGATGAATAGATTGATAAATGGAGTAGGTATTTACTGATTTAATTACCTGAAAAGGAATAAGTGATGTATGACTTTTCTGCACAGATGGAACCATACTGATAATAACTGTTATTTGCAATTGGTTGTGTTTGACAGTTGCAAGTAAAGTGAGCCAGTATAGTATCATCCAAAGTGCCATTTCGATCTTGTTGATAATAGTTATTTACAAATTAATATTGTTGTTTTTAAAGCATACAGCAAATAGGAAAGGCTAATGTATAGATTGTGATAGATGATCTACTCAATGTGAGTTTTTAAAATGTGACTAGAAAGGATAAACATAACTCTTTTATTGAAAACTTTCTTCAAAGCTGATAGTTTAATACTATTGCTGAACATTTTACAAGTTCCCACTTTTAGTTAATAAGTAAGAAGTTTGCTGAACACAGGAGAAGAGGGGTAATTTTTGAACATTTATCTTTATAAACATTATAGCACAATTTTATTAACTATAAACATACAAGATATAAGTAATATTACTCAGTGATTCTTTGTTGATCAAGTAGTGATTCCTTGATTCACATTTACCATAAAACTGACTCCTGATCAGATTTTTATTAAACAGATTTATGTTGTTATTGCAATTTTTTTTTATTTTACCTCTGATCAGTGTTTTTATATTATTTTAAATGTTGAAAAGTTTATTCTTTACAGTGCTAAAGCTATTTGTGTATAGTGGATTTTGAATTTTTTTGTAGAAAATAAAAACTTTCAAACATTTCTAGATGTGCGTATGTAGTAAAACATCATTGCTGCAAGAGAAATTGTTTTGTCTAATGTATTTTTTATTTTATGGTTTTATTTCTGAAGAATTGTTTCTGATGGTATACATATGCATAGGATTTTACTGTTGTTAAATATATGTTTTAGAAATTATTCCTAATTCATAAAGAAAGCATTTGGATTTCAGGAAAACCAAATGGATAATTTCTGAGGAGAACTACTGGTATCTTAAGACATTTAGTTCATTTTGAATGACTGAAATAATTCTCAATTAATTTAAGTGAAAAATGAGATATTTTTTTCCTGCACACATATTTACAGTGAGTCTTAAGAATTATTTTCAGGATTCCTCATCTTGTGGATTTGGGAATGTTGAAGTGAATCTTAAATTGTACTCATTTCATGACCTGCCTCAGGTATGATAATACCCCAAATTCTTATAAGATTTTTTACTTTTAAATTGCTTTTTAAAAAGTAACTTTTTTTATGTGTTCCATGACTCCTTTAAATGCAACTTAGCTATTACTAAAACTGAAGTTATTGTGAATAGAATTGTGTTCTTGCCTTTTAGTGAGAGAAACTTAAAAAGAAACATATTTAAGGTTACACAAATATTAATATATTTACATTAATTTGAGTAATAGTTTCCTGATAATTCAACTTTTTAATAAAACATTTCTTGAGGGGTAATGAATCTGAAGTATTTTAAAGTTACGCTTTAGAGTCTATACTCATAAGGTATATATTAACAATGTTGAGTTTAGTACCAGAAATTGTGTAATTAATCTGTTTCATTTGTGGAAAATCTGTTAAGGAGGGTTATTTTTTAGTAAGATTAGTTATGCTTGTGTATTTTTTTGCTGTTCATTTTATTCTTTTCATTCTGATCTACCTTTGACCCTGCACATATATTGTGCTAACTAACATCAAACACAGATTTATATTGGTATATTTTTATCATAACTGCCTCCATCAAATTATTATTTTTGCATAAACTAATGAACTCAGAAAATCTGTCATGACAAAAAAAGGATTTGAGATTAAGATTTAAATACTTGAATAAGATCACCAGAACCCTGTAAGAAAGCTATGTTTATATATCAGTTGTCATGACTAAGATATTAACATTTTAAGTTAAGGATATTATGTAGTTAAATGACATTTAGCTCTATATGAGTAAAATATTAGTCTTACCAGCAACTACAACCTTCTATAAAGGTTTAAAACAAAAACCTCAGGGAAATAAATGAAACATGCATAGTTTTTCTTGTATATGGCTATTTGTCATTTATATATAATAGTATAAAATACTCTAGCCTGCACTGCATATGTTGAAAAAAAAATTATTTGAGAACTGTTTTCAGGATTCCATATCTTGTTGACTTTTACAAATGTTGAAATGAGTCTTAAATTGTATTAATTTAATGACCTGTCTCACATATGATAACACCCCAAATTTATAGGTTGTAATTCATATTCTATATAGTTGCTATGTCAATATTACCTTTTACTCATAGCTCTTAAGTACATTTTTACACAAGTCATAATAGTTATATGTGTGGAAATATTCCTAGAAAGGAACTAAGAATGTGTGTTTTTCTATGCACATACAGACACATGCTGTTTCTTGTATCCTGCTTTTAAAAAACAAGGATGTACATTTTTATTTGTTTCAATATTTTTTTTTTTATTATTGTATGCTCATTGGTCTTTGCAAACCTTATTAAATTTTCAAGATGATATATAATCAAAGCTTTTTCTCATGACTTAAATGATAAAGTTTGCCAAACTGTAATTAAAACCAAAACTCTTTATTTACATAAGAATATAAGTTTTGAGCAAGAATCAATCTCATTTTTTAGCAACTTGTTTGGATACATTGAGACTTGATTTTGGTTAAGAACACCATTGATCTAAAAAGAAGATTCATTGTCATAATTAATTACATTTCAAGTACACAGTAAGTGTACTAATTTATTTTTCTGTGCTGTTGCTTTGACATTTTTCCCACTGTGCACGTGAATAGTTTGATTTTCCATTATTATGGTAGAAAACATTTAATGAATGCATAAAAAAAATAACCTGTTTATTTAGACATTAAATGTATGTAACAGATCTATGAGCTGTACAACTTGTATAGGTAAGTAGCTCTACATGTTAATTTTCTAAACAGTTGGTAATGATGTTAAGAAATGTGAATAAATGGGTCTTCTTTTTAGATTTAAAGGAAGCCCATAAACTTACGTTTAATTATACACTGTGAAACTGGTTTAAAATTTGTATAGTACAAATCTTTTTTTTTTCTTATTGCTTTGCATTTGAATGCTACAGAAAATAAGCTGAACTAAAACTTGACAAAAAACTTTATCTCATTTACATTATTTTACAAGTTATATATATTATTAATTTCAATAAAAATCTTGCATACAGCAGTAGTTAACAAGGCTTTTAAGGATGTTCTAAATATCACAGCAAAAAACAAAGTAATATATATTATTGCCATGTTATGGCATTACTAGTTACTGTTGAGAACAAAAAAAGTGTTGTGTAAGGTATATTTAGATTCTATTCCTTAGCTGTAGCTGAATAGTGATTTCTCATACATGGGCTTTGTTTTATGATTAAAATATGGTGTGGGCTCCAAGCGAGAGAGAGTGGAAAAACACATTTATTAAAAATTTTCTGTATAATATCAAAATTATATTTAAGGTTTATCATAAAAGTGAAACAATATCTCATAGTGTGTTCCAGTTAGAACTTTTTTTTTCTGAGTATGAAAGTACAAAATCATTTTTAGTATACTATAAATTGATTGGTTGTTTATTGGATGAATTACTTTCAGGGATTTTAGTTTATAAATATAACATCAAACATCATTACTTCAGAATACAGTAAGAAATATGTTTTACATCAATCTGCACAAAATATTGATATTTATATTTTTATGTCAAATGCAGGAAAAGTTTAGATTTATTTTCATTTTACAGACATTGATGAATTGACAGAAACCTGTCTGCATTTTTAAAAAATTATTTTAAGTCTGATGCATTATTGTCACTTGTAATATTTTTTTTCTGTGAGAAAAGAGAAACCCTTAATGCTGAAAAAAATGTGTTTAATGAAGTAGATTCATATTTCTTCAGCATCTTGAAAGATACAAGTAGAATGATACTAAAATTAAAATGTGTTGGTATATATTGCAGGTATTTATACTAACGTCTGTTAGCTGGGCTTTCATAAAGAAAAATGCCAGACTGCTATGCATAAGATAAAGAAAAAATAGATAGTAACTAGTAATACTTAAAAGTGATTTATTAATGTTTACGAACATAAATGGAATGTTAGAGATTTTATTCAAATGCCACTAGGAATGTGCACTGAAAATGACTAACATTTTTTTAATGCATGAAGAAAATAAAAGTGAATGAAGAAGTGAATGACAGAATAAATATAAATTTGTTTCATTCAATTTAAACAAAGTGAAATTTATAAACCACAAAAGTAATCATTTTCATCACAGGTTTTTGTAAAACTTGTGGCAGAAATCAGAACAATCTGTTCTCAAAAACAGTAAAAAGATTAGTGCATGCTTATAAAGAAAATTAGAAAGTACATTTCTATACAGTACAAAAATCTATTTAAACTTTGTTTGATTACACTGCACAACAATTTTTTTTAAAAGTTTTGCTTCCTGAAAAGTTTTTGCTGATTGTGACAGGTATGCACAAATATAGTTTTGGTTTTACTTCATCACGTAGGAATTCTGAGAAATAGACAATTAACTGTTTACTGGCAGTAACGTATTTAACTGCGTTTATGTTTCTAATACGCTATTAAGTTCAACTTAAATAGAAGTGTTTTGCTCCTGATTTTCATTTGTATTCAATGTTCGGTGCATCACGTTGCAGTGTCCAACAGTAGTCAGCAAGCATTGATGGATTCCAGCTGCCCTGTTATCATTTTTCTGTTGTAGCAAAACTGAATATATCGATGAAACGGTACGTGATGGGCAAATTTGGATGTGATTTTCGTGATCAGCAGGAACACCCAACAGTGTTCAAGAAGCAAAAACTTTGTTGTGCAGTGTTATGCATTTTAATTTGGATTTACAGAAAAAACCAATATTAGTATTGGAGTTCTTTACTAAAGTATGGAAATCTATGTACTTTTGTTATTGAATAATTTACTGATAAATTAATGTTATATGAATAGTAAAAAATAATTACATGGAATTTCTAAGCAAATACAAGTTAGTTAAAACAGTTTGGAAACACTGGATATAAAATAGATTAGATGGATGTGTTGAAATTAATTAGTTGTAAGTGCCAATATTCTTATTCTTCTAAGAAATTTGTGTAATTCATCTTAAACATTTTGTATATTTTGAAGTTGGTCCATTTTTGTGATTTGAAATAATGATGTATAAGTATGCTTACAGTGGTCATTAGAGTTACTGCTTGTCTTCTTGATAGCATATAGTTACTAGCACATGAAATGGCAATGAAATTTACATTTTTACAGAATTTGTTGATACATTGTGCAGAAAGGGAATGAATGAAATGCCACAATCCTCAGTGTTTTGACTGTAACATATTTACTAGCAAAAAAAACTATTTGGTTTCTGTACCTTTAACATAAACCCTTTATTTAGGAAATCTCAGTGTCAGATAATGTGATTACATAAGATTTACTAATTAAGGACATACACTGTAATATAAGTTTTCTGGGTATAAAATCATGTCTTAATGTATTTTTTGTTACTGTCATAGGTAGCTGAGTTTATTACTGAGCATTTGGTTTTCTTTTCATCTTAAACGGTGTTAAGATCTCTGTGATCAAACCTTTCAGTGTGATCAAGTTTAATGCATATTCCAGTTAATGTTAATAACTTTTTACTTAATTTCCATGTGATCATACTTACTGTGTGTATGTTTTCTTTTACAACTGAGGCATGATTGATAGCTTTTCAACTACTCTTCCATCTAATTAGGGCTACTACTAAGTATATGTTTCTCTAGTGTGCATTTTAGGCAGTATTCATAGCTAGTATACATAGGCTAAAATATATTTTATGATGCAGTTTCCTAGTTTCATACGTATACTATGTGTAACCTGTGACTATCACTGAATCAAATTGTGTTATTATTAAGTTCACTAATTTTTGAAACAGACTACAAAAGGTTTCAATTATATACTTTTTCTTTACTATATGAATTCTTAAAGTTGTTTTTTTCTACAATGTTTTTCTACTTTTTTTAACTTCAGTAAACTTCCTTGTGAAATTCATAGTAAAATAATTTCCTAAGAACTGTACTCATATTTGAAAGAGTTTATTTCAATTTAGTTACTGTTTCATTTCATTACCAAGGAATAGTAGCTACTTAAAAACTTCATTAGACCCAACTTGTAATGAAAGGATTAACAGTCAGATAAAAGATAAGGCTATTTTTTGTGGACCCTGTTTCATGCGGGATATCTCGTACTATAAAATTATTTTTACATTGAAGTTAAATGTTTTTATAAGAGAAGTGTTCTTAACTGACACCACCCTGCAGTAAATAATGAAATATTCTAATGTTTGGTAAAAGTATAGTTCTTCTTTAATGTGTGATAAAAATGAACATTAAAGTAATCAAAATGCTGTAATGAAAGTTTTTTGTTTTTTTTATTAATTTCTGGTTGAATCGTAACTTAATCAAATAGCATAATTATCAGCTGTTTAAAAATGATTTGACAGTTTTTTAGTGTGAACAGCATAAAATTTGATACACAGAAATGAAAACAGAAATTAATCATTTCTAGAGGCACTTTAGTCTACAAGTGTCTGGTTAGTGTGTAAAATACCAGTTAATTTTATTTTCAAACCAACATTATATAGTGCTTTTTTATGAATGGTTGTCATTGTAAATTATAGTAAAAAAATTTAAATTAGCCTTATTGTTTTGAACACTTGTAAAATTATTACATATTTAATGTGCAATATCTTGGCCAAAGACATTCTTCAGGGATAGTATGTTTGTTTACACCTTTTATCTTTTTATCCTTTTAATTTATTGTAAAAATGTGTAATTACAATTACTAGACACTTATTTTTGCATTTTCTAGCTTTATGAAAACTTGCACATGGTAAATTGTGTTCATGAATTATAATTAATTTACTTAATTTATGATGTGTATTAATATAAAAAACATTGCAAATTGAACTTGTTAATAACAAATATATACAAAATAATCTTGGTAATTATTTGTGTAGAATTTATTTAAGTATTTGTAAAAGTTGGTGATACTTTATGTTGTTTTTTTAACCTATTAGTTGTTGCCATTGAAGAGATGAATTGATATAAGTTGTGTGAAATCTGACATTTTAGTGAGTTTAGTTTTATAAGCAACTCATAACATTTTTGAATAATTATGAATACATGGAAAGGGTTGTTAAACCAACAAAGTTACTTGAATTTATTAGCTGGAAAGTAACATCACTGGAGAACTGAACAGTGTAATTTTTTGTGTCATTGAACTTGAAGCTTATTATATTGATAAGTTCCTGTTATGTTTATGTAGTTGTCATTTCTGTTGTTTTTGTTATGTGACAATACTGTTAACTTGTTATTGTTTTGGTGTATGTTGTTGTTCTTGCTTAAGATGTATGAAAACACATTTTCTTTATATCTTGAAATCTTGGCATTGTAATGGCTCATCATTAAACAGTGAACCTTTCCATTTATATAGTTTGTGTTTTTATTTTGGTTTACCAAACATTTGATAAGTAATAAAATGTCACAGAGTTACTTGAAGTTTGAAATGTATAACAAATTCTGTATATAAAAAAACAAAACAATTTATTGTTTTTATCAGTGAACATGAATGCAATAAAGAGATTTCAATGTCAGAAATGACATGAACACATTACACTCGTAGTTCCATAACAATTGTTTAGTATGATGAAACTTTGTAGAATGGACAGCAACTGCCCATTGTGGAGACACAAGTGTAGAGGACGACGTTTCTAAAGTCTTCCGCTTTTTGTCTTCAAGACTAGAACATGAAAGGCAGACTTTCAAAATGCTGTCCATTCTAGAAAGTTTCATCATGAATACTCTGCCTGAACAATCTATCAAAAAATTGTTTAATAATTGTTTTTGAGTGAATGAAAGTAAATGTTGATACTTTTTTCTGTGTTAATGCAAAGTGTATATTCCTATTATACATTGTATAATTAAAAAGAAATAACTGGAAATTCTTGAGGTATGTTGATTGTTATCTGAAAATGGCTATCCAAAGTTTCATAAAAATTTATTTTAGTATACATAACAATTGTAGAATTCTTATCTTTTGTTGATAACTTTAGTGCACAATACATAAACCTGAATATATATTTTTCCTACACTACCCAAGCACCTAAATGTTGATTTTTTTGTGCCTCAGAACACTATACAAAAAACTAAGTAGTTTTAATTTTTGACACAGATCACTATGAAGGAACATGAGAGTTTTACATTTTTGACCAAAACGAAAGGCTAGGATAGTTTAATATTAGTGTCTCAAACTGTGGGTTTGGGAAACCATCTTTTTTACCCTACTACACAAAAAAAAAAAAAATTGTACATGAGGTTGTAGGTGCATTATAAGAGTAACAGTCAATTTTCATTATTTGATTGGAGATCTGTGATTTAAACTAAATATCTTTCTTCTAAAGTTCAAAATTAGGAATGACTAAGGCAGACAGCCCTTGCTTAGATTTTAATAGAGAACATAACAGACAATAGGAAACCATTAAGTCTATGAAGACTGTTCTTGTAAACCCAACCCTGAGAAAAGTAAATTTGTAAACTACTATTTAAATATAATTCATGAAATCATCAATCACTACATTTAACTCCTAAAGGTGTTGACCTCTATAACTACTGATAGCAGTTCATTCCATAAGCCTTGTTATCAAACAATAAAAGTAACTTAAGTGGAATCCAACTTCTTGTTTTGAAATCTTAAATTCTTGTATTCTCATCTTATTACCTTCATAATGTAAGAAATCAGAGGCTTTATACCATATATCCCTCCTGATAATATTGTAAACTCCAGTCAAATCACTTCTCTTTTCATTCTTTTTTTCTCAAGTGAAAACAAGGTGCAACCTTTTAACATCAATATAATTTTTTACACTTCCCCAGAATCATTCTAGTAGCCCTCCTTTGAACCTATTCAAGTAATCACTATTTCTTAGATTAGGAGATTGAAACTGTACACAGTATTCTAAATAAAGCTTAATTGGGGATTTGCATGGAGAGAGTTACTTTGATTTGTAATCAATATATATATGAATATACTCGAAAATGCATAATTACTAGTAATAAAGCACTAGTTTAACTACTTGTTTACCAAAATACAAAGATCCTTTTTTTCAACCATAATATTGTATGGGTTCCCAGTTATATTAAATGTCCAATCCAAAGTATGTTACTTTTCATGCATTATTACTATAATTAGAGGTATTTGCCAAATATTTGTGCAACTTGCCAATTAATTCAAGTCATTCTGTAGTAACTCAACATCCTCAATACAGTAAGAAATGCCCAGAGTTTAATGTCGTTAACAAACTTTAGTAATTATACCCTATGAACATCATTAATATAAATAGGAAATGCCCAAGTATTGACTCCTGAGACACTCTCATAACAATAATAATATAAATGTTCACTTTGACTAGATTATATTAATAAGTTTCTGATACCTCCTGTACAACTAAATTAACTAAACGTTTGTGTGACACCATATCAAAATATTTTTAAAGATCTAAGCACACAAAGCCCACACACTTTCTGTAATACAGCTAGATAACATTCTCGAAAAACAAAGAACAGAAGTAATTCAAGATGTCCTCTTGGTGCATTTATGTTGGCTTTTATCTATGATATATTTTATCAAATTACAAGGTCTGCGAATTTAAATGTTGTAAAAGTTGTATTTTTCCATAATTCAGCTGTGCAGATTTTGCAAATAATATTATTTTTATCACGTTAGGATTTTTTTACAAATCAGAAATAAACTTTTGTTTACCACAATGACATTTTTTATTCTTATATTTGAGTTGTAGAACGGTCGATAAGACTCACGTCGCTGATTAGTCAAGTTTGTTTTTTAAAATTTACTGTCAGTTTTACACGGGTATTAAACGTACAACAATTTCTAAATTACAATTTCTTTGTAATTTTAGGATATAAACAGTGTAATATATGTACGGATCGGTCACTTAGCCTTACTTCCGTAGTAAAAAAAAAATATCAAGTTTGATTAAGAAGCATTACGTTTGTTTGTTTGTTTTGGAATTTCTCACAAAGCTACTCGAGGGCTATCTGTGCTAGCCGTCCCTAATTTAGCAGTGTAAGACTAGAGGGAAGGCAGCTATTCTAACGTCGAATTACGAAAACGAACAGACTATATATATATATAGAATATATATACATACGTACAAGAATTTGTTAATCTAACATATCAACCCGACAAAAACACTACAGTGGACGGATCTGTTCTTAAAAGAAAAAAATTGTCTCTCTGTTGTAAAGACGTATTTTACCTTCGATTCGCGACAATTTTATTGACCGAAAGGGCTTAGAAAGGGACTTCAGCAACGTCTGCGTGTGTTTACAAGTTGTCTTTATGTATGTTTGTGGTATTTTCGTGAAAAACTGTTGATTTCCCTGCAAGTATCAGATAGATGGATTCGTAAATAATTACATATTCATTTTGGAAATAGGGAAAATAATTCTGATCAGAACATTGGAGTCTTCCTTGTGAGTGTAAAATAAAGAGGCTGAACAAGATTGGAAAAAATAGTGATGTTATTGCACAAACAAAAAGGAAACACAACATATGTACTTTCACGTGAGTGCGCACATACACACACAAACAGTCATTTCTATTAAACTATGCTTAGTCCAAAAGATTTCCTCTCTCGTAATAAACTTCTTTGAAACTAAACAATATGGTCTTGAAACCAAGTCTTTACTCTACTACCTCTTAGTGGAAGTGGCTGAAAAAACAAAACAAACTTATTTGAATGCAACAAGTAAACTCGCTTTCTTTTTCAAGTTGACAGCATCACCTCGTGAACTTTATATTCACTCATAGCTTAAGTCTCAATATCATAACTGGCCAGTAAATGATATTAAAGTGCCTTTCTTTTCAAACTGGATGCTGTTTGTTACTACAATATGGAATTGAATAGAAATGACATCATCAAATATGAAGAAAGAAGAAATAAAGCAGCTAGAACAAGGTTATCTTAACGACTTTTTTTTTAAAGTACATGTTACCGCCATTACAACATGAAAACTAAATAACCAAAAACTTTTAAAACTTTATGTGGATGCAATCATGATGGCATCACTATCAAGATGAGACTATGTTTGCTAAATGTGGCCGTCCTGAGGAGTCATTATTAAAGAACAAAGTTGCACAACTCGAATAGGTCCATACGTGATAAGTATTCTTAGACAAGAACCGCTGTGTACCTACTTATTTATTGATAAGGGATAAAATGCAAAGATAAAAGAAAGAACAGCAATTGGTAAGACTTTTAGTTTCTTTTTCATTGGTAGGGCGACATGGCCAATCACTTGGTATATACACTTTGAGGTTTAAATTTTATAGAAGCAGAAGTGACTATCTGCAAAATTATCGCTTTCTGAGCGTACGGTATCAAGGCTTTTTCTGATTGCTTTAAAATTTTCTGTATCTGTAATACAAGATTTACCCTGCCCTCTCCCATACCTCCATAAATTCAAACACTTTTGGTTAAAGTTGCAAGACAGTTTGCAATCATTATTAGACCGTCTGAATAGATTAAAATATTATGTTTAAAAAACTTATTTTTAAAGTTAACCCTAAAAATCCTCAAAATAAAGATATTTAATCACAACTAGCTTCGCCCATAAACCCATATTAGATGCCAGTCAATTGAATACTAATCGTGAGGAAAAACCTTTATTTTGGGGTTTTTAGAGAAAAATATTATTAACTTTAAAATGCTTGTATAAAAGTCATTAATTACTCTGAAAAGACTAATATTTGTTTAATCGTGTGCATAATTTTTGTCTACTGCTGTTACAAAGATCACAGATACTTCTTAATGCTTGTGACCCGTTGTTTTGATTGGTATAGCTACAGAGAGAACATGAACTTTAGTTTATTTTTTAAACTCCAAAACTACACAGTGGGTTATTTGTGCTGTGTTAACCATGGATATCGAAAACCAGTTTTTAGCTTCATAAGCCAGGGTGTCCGCAAAAATATTTCTGGGGGCTGGATTTGTGAAGTGAATAAAAAAATTATATTAATATGCGGAATGATTATAAAAAGGATTATGTTTTTATTTTTCAGGGGGGCAATTGCTCCCTTGTTTCTTCTGCTGATGTCCATAGTGATAAGTTATTAGATTTATCGCTGAGTTACTGGGGTAGAATGTCAACTGTAAATGCAGTTTTGGCTTTTTCAAGTAGATTTGTTTCTTACTTTAAAGGATCGAGACATATCGTAGAAGCAGTCTTCGTTCACTTATTTCTTCTAGCTCCTACTGACTGTATAAAGCTGAACTCCATTAAATCTATTTAAATTATTCATTTTCGTTTACTCACCTTCTCTTTAAAAAGTTCTGTTTATTTCATTCAGCTATGTTACTTTTTACTTTCAATATCCTGAAATAATCTTGCATAATTTGTTATATTCAGTTCTTCTTCGATTAATAATGTTTTGAATTTATTTTAATTTCGTATCCTTTACTTATTATCTATTTTATTCCACTAGTAGCAAATTATTACACTTGGCCTGCCACATACCAAGATTTTGATTCGTGGTTAATACTATTTATGATTAATTGTTATTATTAATATTAAATTTCAGCAGTTCTTAAGGTGTTATTATATTAATATCGAACTTCAGCAATTCTTAGGGTAGATACCATCGCGATTATAGTAAAATTACGTACACAGAGGAGAGTCTGTCGTAAAGTGGCCATTTCTCAGTGATGTCGAGAAAACCCACTTGAAACGTGTGATTTCGCGAACATTTATATTGATATTTTAGTTTACAACAAGGGTGAGTATCACATGGTGCTACTAATGCAGACTGAAATGTGCAGTTTTTAAATACCGCTTTTGAATTTTATGAAACTTGACAATAAACAAGAAGTTTGGGATAATATCCTCTGCTAAATCAAAACGCTTTTTAAAAAATCGTAGGCGTTTGAATAAGTGAATTTTTTTGTATATAAATGTAAGTAAAGGGTAATTATTGCATGGATTTGATTATGACTCGATGTTTTTCGTTGTTTCTTTCACTATTTTATTGACTAAATTGTCAAGAAAGTTTATCCATCAACAGATATTTATTTAATTTTTAAATATATGTAATTGATAATGAAGTTGCGAGTTTCTCTATTCAAATGTTGCATTTTTATTCTAGATAATTTTGTTTCGTAAAATTATAATTCTGTGATGCCATTTGGCGGAAAGTATTATGTTCAAACGTTGTTCAGTTTTCAATAAAGTTTTTTTTTTTTTTTTAAACTGATCAACTTACATATCTATTGTCTAAAACCGAAAGTAAAACGAAACATAAAATCCCAAGGAATTTCTGGGTAAGATATTCGGTTCAGACATTTTGTTTTACATTCTAAACTTTGGCTGGTAGAAGATTAAAACCGAAGAGACTTGAGTACTTACTTAAAAATAGTATAAGTATTCTTCAACACTTTACGATATTACAGTACGTTAATAAATTAAACCATAATTTGATTTTTGTAAGTTTGGAATTGATTTCTGATTTTATCATTTATAGTACTAGTACTGGAAGTAGTACAAATATTAGTAGCAGAACACTAGTCGTAATGAATACAATTACAAGTTGATTTATCTACACTAGTTTTATGTTAAGAAAGTTACTTAACTTTTAATCATTTAATATTCTAGATATAGTAATTTCAACCAAATAAAAGCAAGCACGCTGTTCTTACATTTTTAATACCTAGATTGTGTCAAAATATCGTGTATGCTACAATAAAGTTATAGTCTATATTACTGTTAGTCACGTAATGGTATTTCATACTGTGCAGTAAACTGTAGTAAAAGTTAGTCTCAACAGTTTGGACATAAGAAACTAAGAAAAATTAATTGATTCTTGTGCATATTTTTCCATATCTGTAATCCAGTATTAGGATAATTGTGTAAAATGCATATGAATTATTATTCCTGTATTCATAATGTATTACTTTATTACATGGTAACATTTTAAAATGAAAAAGATGTAGGCATATATGTGCCAAAGATATGATTACTATAGTACAGGTGTGCTTCTCCGACATGAACATTTTCATAAGGTGAGCTCGAAATAATCTAGCACAAATATAGAACTTGATAAAAATATAGCTAGTGATTTACAGCACCTCTAGGATGCCAAAAAGTGGTTTGAGATAAAGGAAAATAGTGTTAAATTTAAATTCTGAAGTGTAGTAGTTTCAATGATTTAAAAGTAGTAGAAGAGTTTAAATCAGAGGTGTCACCAGGTGCTTAAAATATTTGAAGCCTGGAGCCAATATCTGCAGGGATTTTCATTATTTCATGACTTTATTGATCATGGTTTTCTTTTCTGATTTTAGAAGATACCAATTGGGGATATGGAGCACAGGATCCATGTACTAGGGCCTAGTGGTGCTTCTGGTTCAAGTTGATAATTTTAATTCTGTATAATAATTTAGAGTTTGAGTATGCAATTCATTCTTTTTAGGTTTAAGTGTAAAAGTAAATAGTTTTGTTGTGATTTGGAAATAATAGAACTAAGTATAATAATTTGTAATATAATTCTGCTATTTTTTGAAATATATTTTATGGTAAAACTAGATTTTATAAAGATGCATTTCTGCTCTTAGTTATGCATAAATTGATTTTATCAATTTTTGTATTAGAACTTTGGCTGACCTAATATACATTACTTTCCCTGTAGATTCACCTTTAGGAAATGTAAATATTTAATTCCATCCTTTACTGCCCATGAAATACTTAATTCTTTTCTTAAACTTACGTGGAAATGCTTTTGCTGTAATTATTACTAAACATGTACTTGTCTTTGTAGATAATTTGTTTTTAAACTCAGAATTTTATTATTTAAAATGCCTATTTAAAAAAAATGGATATTATACTTTTGTTAATTTATAATGACAACTTTTCAGCAAAGCAGGAATATTAAAGCTGATGCTGAGCTAGATTTGCTTATTTAAACAGTTAGGCTTTCTGTGAGAAATATGTGGTTTAAGACTTGTTAAGTTTACAGTGATAACTGAAATGTCAACAACAACTAGACCTAGTAAATCTTGGTGTACTTCTACTTTAACTACAGTATGCTTCTCAAATAAATAACCAATATGAAACATTGGTAGTTCACTATCCTATGACTGTTTAACTTGTGTATGGAGGGTAATGTTCCCCAATACTTTGTTTTTAAGAATTGAACATTTAAGTGCATCATTGTTGTTTTGCTGTATAAAACTGGGATCTTTAAAGCTTCATTACAACATTTCTGAGGGAAAGACAATTACAGGTGCAGAATTATATTCTTAATGTGATTGGTATGGATATTAACCATTGCATGGTCAGTTGCAAAGTCTCTCTTTGTTAACCTGAAGATGATCTAAGAAGGTTGAAACATTGTTCTGTACTTTATTGTAATTGAAGTGCTAATACCCATACCAGCCATCTTAAGAATACATTTTTACTTTGAGTGGGTTTCTTGTCATCATGAAATTGCAGAATTATTCCATTACTCTAGTTAAGAGGCATGGTGTTTACTACAAGTTTTTTTTAAATAAAAATGTATTATAAATAAAAATTGTGTGCACCAATTATGCATAATATTAACTGGTAGTTATATCACGTGTATACTTAAAAGTTTAAAAGATAAAACAGTATTTGTTGATTATAAAACAAAGGCATAACATTGAAGGTTATCCCACTTTTAAGTTGATTGCCAAATTATAGTGATTATCTGTAGTTCAGAGTTAATGTAGAACTGAAAAATTATACAAATCTAGTTTTATTTATTGATCAACATCAACAAAATGATTACTATACTGAAATTATGCTGTAATTAACTCGGGTGGTCCTTAATATGATAAAAAAAATGAAAATGACCAGTTATTGCCAGATATTTGTCTTTCCCTTAGTTATTTTGGTGATGATGGCAAATAGTCTTGTGCCATAACAGAGGCAGGGTGAGCAAGTTTTATGACAATGTTACAGTTAGTTGGAGTAATTTGAAAGAATGATAATTAGAAACCATAAATTTGATTAGTTGATTAGGTTCTTGACAATCAGTGTAATTAGATTTGTGGTTAATAGATTGTTGGAATAATCAGCAATACTAATTTCAGTTAATTGATTTAACTGTAATGGCAGTTAATTAGGCAATTTACTAATCCATGTAATAGCTGTTTGGATAATCAGTTCTATTGATAAATTTATTGTATAATCCAGTTTTAGTTAAGATCCATTGTTATGGAACAAGCTTATATGGGGTTTGATTGTTGGAACAATAGAAAATGGTAATAACAGACAATTAAGCCTGTGACCATATCAGATCTGTAGATTGGGTTGGCAAGTGTTGGGATTGGATTTGGACAGTCTGCATCTGTGTTCAGCATGTCCAGATGTTACTAATGTATACCAGTTAGTGGGAGGCTAAATCTACAATTAGTTTTGAATGCCAGAAATAAAAGCACTTTTCAAGTAATGTGAATGTTTTCAAAAAAGGAAAATTATGTTGAAAATATGTTTTCTTAAAAAAATAATTAAGAACTTCCTTTATATTAATAATATCAGGACATGACAATAACTGATGGTCACTAATATTTTTCTCCTCAAGGTGAATTCCTGAATGTGGTAAGGAGACTTTCAAATAAAAGTTCTGTATTTTCAGTTTACCATCTCTGTAATCTGAACATCTTTCCATGTGTTTGACATGTATGGCAATCTGTGAAGGTGTGGAGAGGATCCTGGTGGTTGAGTGGTGTCTGAGGCACTGCAACACACCTTTTTGGCCTTCTGTTTCTATAGATGGGAGATCCCTCCCCCAGGGTCAGTTGGGTGGATCTTTTGAGCTGAGATCACCTGATTACCAGTGTTGGGCATTCTCTGTGGGTGTTATGGATAATATGTCTGCTGGTGTATGGATATAGTGTTTTCAGATCTCTGGCATTGCTGCAGTATTCTTGTTTACCATTGTAGTGCATCCTCTCATGGGACTTCATGGCGAAGTAGTAAAAAGATAGTTTATTGATATAAACACCATGTCTTGAAGACTCTGACCAGCAGTCTTTAACCAATTCTGAACCTGTACCTCATTTTTTGATCTTTCATTTCTTGGCATACAAAACTTTAGGACAAGTGTCTCTCTCCCTTTTTTTGTGTTTTGTTTTTGTTTTATTGAGATGTTTAATAAGGGCTTGCTGGGTGTGAAAAGTCAGTTAAGAAGCTATGTTCTGGGGTAGAGAGACATCTTAGTGGAAACATCTACACCAAAACATAGTGAACTCCTGAGTTCACAGGCCATTGGAGATCTATTCATTGAGGTTATTTCCTATGCTATTTTGAATTCCTCAAAGGGGTTATTGTTGAGAGAGATTTTAAGAACATTACTGAGCCAGAGATCCTCACTGATTTCTTCAGTCAAGGAACTTTTACAGTGCAACATAACTCATAAAGAAGGAGGTATGCTGCCTACTAATGTTTTTATATTGATGTTTATGTTGCCATCTCCACTGTCAGGGCAGGTAATATAAACTTTAGGGTACAGCCATATATTCCTAACCCTCTCGGATGTTTCCAATGTCAGTGGTTCAGTCATTTGAAGGCATCTTGTAGTTTTGTGACGTGCTCTTTGTGGTGGCAAAGACTGTGGTTCTTAAAAGTGCAAACTGGACTTTTACTGTTTTAGTTGTGATGGTTGTTACTGCTCTTGCTATTGTTCTTGCCCTAAATGGGTGGAGGAGAAAGAAGTAGTGTTTAAAAACTGTTAACATTTCTTACCCTCAGGCCTGGAAGTTATTGTTCCTTACTCCACTGTGGATGTATGCTACTGCACTACACTCCACTGCTATAGTGGAAGTGCAGGTGGACCTTTTTTTGCTTCCTTTAGAGTTGTTCTCAAACCTTAGTGTTTTTTGCCCTGTCTGGATAAATGAGTTGACAAGTCCATGTCTATTCCTATCTCTATTCCCACCATTCTTTCCAGTAATTGCCCAGATCCATTTCCTTCACCTGTGGTTTCTGGTGTCTGCTTGAGTCTATTCTTTGGCCCTGAGATCTATAATGATTATTTGTTCACACTTTCAGTTGCTGGAATCTGTCTACTGACAAAGACTTGTCCACTTGATCCCTGGCAGGATTCATGGAAGTTGATAGACCTCCTAGTGAAGAAATATGGCATGGTCATAAATAGAAGGGCCCTCTGTCCAGTTCCTCTCACATAAGTAAAAATGACTACTTTGATACCATGGAGCTGCCAAGGTTTCTGTTCTAATCTGGATGGCATTAATGCTTTCCAGATGTATCACTGGTTAAAGGCTATGTCATTATGTTCGTTGTCTCGTGCTCAAAATTTTATTGAACTACTGTATTATGAATTTTTATCTAAGTTTGGTATCACACTATTGATTATAATTGAAATTTTAGTATTAAGTGCATTATTCAACTTATTAATTTAAAAGTAAATATTAAAAATGCAGTTAAACATCAATTTTTGTGTGTTGCTTGGTGTGTTGAATGCAGCACTGATTCAGTTTAGATTTTTGTGATGTCAGTATATTAAGTTTATAGTTTCATATGAATTAAGAATTCGAATAACTGATATTGACAAGCTACAATGTAAAATAACAACAACATATCTTTTCTTTTTGCTGAAATGTGGCTTATGTACTGTTTCAAACATGGTGGCCCTGTGTAACTCTTTACAATTTTTGAAATGGTCCATTATGAAATATACTGTAGTAAGAGTATATATGAATTACTTATAATCAGCAACAGCTTAAAATGTTCTTGAGTGATTTTCTCAGCCATTTAAATCTTTGAAAAGGCTACCACTTTTTGTTTTTTATCTAAGACTGAATGTCACTTTTATATTATTGGATATGATAACATGATTGCTATTGTATTTTAGCCAATCATGGCTGAAGGGTCAGTAGAATCAAAATAATAAATATGTATAAATGTGTAATGCTAAGAGGCTTAAGCTATTTAGTCTGAATATTTGTTCATGCTTTAATTTGTTGTCTTTCTAGGAAGCATATTTATATTTATTTCCTAATTTTTTATGGTGGTTATGAGATCAGTCAAATCTACTGAAGTTGTACAGAGATTCATTGGTGAAAATAACATAAAATATAAAGTTTTGTCTTAAACATTTAATAACTATCTCAAATTATAAAGATTTCACATGTGAAACTTAAATTTTTTGGAGCATAAACGTATTTTTAATCTTAAAATGAAAATTACTTTGCATGTTAGATAAGCAACATGCAAAAAAAACAAACAAAACAGATATGAGAAAAACATTTCTAAACAAACTTAAAGTTAAATTTCATATATGAAACCATTGTAGTAATTTGTGATGACGAGAAGTGATGACACAAGTTGAAACACAAGTAATTAACACAGCATTACATCCACCACTATACTGGTACAGATATGTAGACCACACGATTGTGGGATTCACATCTACAGAACATATACTTAATTTTTTCAATCACATTGACTCTATACATCCCAACATTAACTTCACATGTGAACAGGAAGAATGCAATCAAATATTTCTTAATCTCAAAATTATAAGAACCGGTACACAATTTAAAACTGAAATCCACTGAAAAATTGCCCATACTGGATTATACATTCCTTGGGACTCAGGACATGAAACAAAACTAAAACTCAACACACTAAGAAAACACAGCCATAAAACTATGTTCACCAGATAAAATTAATGATGAATTAGACAAAATAAAACAATACTTCATCAACATCAATAAGCTTCCTCCACAAACCATAGAAAACATTACATGCACACACACAGACAAAAAGCAAAATCAACTAACAAAAGTAAATATATCCCACGAATTAAAAAATCATGAAACCATATACTGCTGCATACCATATGTTCCCAACATCAACAGAAAAATAACCAACATTTGGCAAAAACTAGTAACAAAATATGACATTCCAGTTAATACCAAATTTATTCAAAATCCAGGCACAAAACTGAGGTCTATACTATATAAAAAATACACTGACAAACATCACACCAACATCATTTATAAAATACAATGTGATAACTGCCATGACTTCTATATTGAAGAAACAAGTAAAAAAATGGAAACCAGATTCAAAGAACACAAAATGTCACTGTGCATTTTCGAACTGCAAATCAAATAAACAAACATAACCATAGAAAACACCCAAATACTAAATAAAGAAACAAATGTAAACAAATGCAAAATTAAAGAAGCCTTACTTATATAACAACTGAAGCTCCAAAATAAACCAATACAAAGGAACACATTTATACCTATATTAATAAATATGAGCAAACATCTAAGCATGCCCTTTACATTCTTCTACTCAATTACACAACCTCCTTCAAACATGTGGTCAGCTATCTTTTCTTTCTTTGTGAACCTGACGATGATTGAAGAAGGTTGAAACATTCGCTCCTCTACATAGAGTTTTCTCTACCCATATCAGTCATTTTTTACATGTATAAACCATTGTAATGTTTACTGATAATGTGCCTTATTTTGTTAACATATGCTTACTAATTTAGAAGCTACAGCAGGAAAACTATAACAAGCACAAATTACTGAAAGAGTTCAGGTCTTAATTGATTTCTGCCATTTGATGTTTCTTTTCTGACAGGAAACATTACTGAAAACTGCTGATACAGTCACCTTTTGGCAATTTTCTTTATTCCAGAATGATAAGTGATGGATGAATGTTTCGAGGGGTGGCACTGTTTATTGACCAGCATGTGCCCGCCTTTTTTCTGCCCCTTGATATACGTTTGAAGGCTGTAGCTATATGTGTTTCTTTAGATTGTGCAATCACTGTTTGTTCTCTTTACTTTTCTCTTTAAGAGACTTATGATCAATCAGACCTTGATATCTTTATAGAATAGTTGCTGTCTTCCTTTGTTGTAAACTTGGGAGACTTTAATGCTCTTTAACAGCCAAGAAATTGCTGATATGCAGAGCATTGCCAATACTCTCACCATGAGCTTTTCTTGTGTGTCTAGCACTTCTGAAACAGCACTTTTGATCATTGAGTCTTGAGCAGAATGACTGCCCCATTTCTTTCAGGCTAATTGTCACTGTGACTCTATTTATCCTCTGACACTGGTGGATCTCAAATTTACTCTTTATCCATTTGGCAGTGCATCAGTAGTACACAAAGATATTTACTCTGAACTGCTGCACCACCTCTCACCTGCTACTCTTGCTTTTCTTTAACCAGGTGTGGCAGGAGAACATTTTTCCTGTGCTTGGTGTCAGGCTATTGTCCTGTCTTTCTCTGAGCCTGGAAAGGATCTCAAGATTCCTTCTAATTATCATCCAATTGCTTTAGCCATCTATCTTTGTAAGGATAGGTAATGCTCATCATGTTTGATTCTTTGAATGAAACAACCTCCTCTTGCCCACCCAATGTCGACAGTGCTTTACCACGAACTATATGATTCACCATATTAGAAGGCTTACGACACTATGTTGAGCTACTGTATTTTATGGAATCTTCATTCATATGAATTGCATGGCTATCTACCCATCTTTATTCAGAACTTTTTACTTAACAGGTGATTCTGAGTCTGTTTGTGTTTGGAACTTTCCTGTTCTTTTTCACAGGAACTTGGAATTCCTCATGCTATGCCTTGAGTGTTATACTTATTAGTATTAAGATCAGTTATATTAGTATAAAACTATACCTTTTCTATTTCCTATAACAGTCTGCATGCCTTTTTGCTACCAAGGGGGTTTACATCCTGATACCAAGTTCTGTTTCGGTGATGATGTTCTTCCTGTGGTTCCAAGTTCTTGAAGCTTATCTTTGACCATAAACTGATTTTCATTCCTCACTTAAAGTAGCTACATGCCAAGTTTATAAAGGCAATGAATATTCTTCTTGTCTTCTCTTCCATTTCTAGGGGAACATATTAAGTGTTTTGTGCTCAAGATTTATTGTGCCCTCATTTGATTCAAACTGGACTATGGATCTCTGGTTCTGCCAGGGCTTCTTCCTTGAAGATACTGGACCCCATTTACCATTTGAGGTTTCAACTCTTCCCAGGGACTTTCTGCACTTCTCCAGTCCCACAAAATGCCTCTTTACCTCTGTGGCTTGCAACTATCTCTGCAGTATGCTACCAAACCTTATGCAAAATTGAAAAAAAAACAAAAAACAATATTTGCTGGACATCTTTTGAACCATCCTTCTATTTCTGTTTTATAGGAATGGTTCAAAATCAGATGAGCCTATGGGCTCTGCCATAGTTTGTTGTGGCTTGGTGGTTGCTTACAGAATCCTCTTGTTGTCTTTCTTTCTATTTGGCTGCACTCTTTTAGAATAGACTGTTTGCATTTTTACCTTTCACCTGTGTATCTAGGTACAGCTGGCTGAAGTAGCTCTGACATTGGATGATGTTAGCGTCTCCAGTGATCAGCCCATTCCGCCATGGCTTCTTATTATCCTTGTGTGTAACCTAGCCTTATGTTATTTGAAGAAGGTGGATACCCCTGATAGGAAGTACTGTCTTGTCTTTGCTGAATGCCTCTCTGCAATTTCTGTGTTCACTGCTGAGTTGATTGCTATTTCTCTTGCCCTGGATTATGTAGAAGCTATGCAGTACACAGTTTATACTATTTACACTGACTTTCTTACATCTCTACTGGCCCTGGATTTGCTTATCATTGGCTCTTAACCTGATCTGAAAGGTACTCATCAATGACTGTTAGGTTTTCTTCATTTTTCATAAATATTCAGTTTTTGTGGATATTTGGCCATGTCAGTATTTATGGGAACAAGCTTGCTGACATTGTAACTTTTTCCACATGATTTTGTGCTGTTACATCTGTTCCTGTTCCATATATGGACTACAGTCTTGTATTTAAGGCATGGATTTGTACCAGTTGGCAGTTGACTTGGGTTGAGCAACATTGTAATAAGCTTTTCCAAATCAAACCAGATGTTGCTGTTTGAGGCATCTCTTTTCCATAAAGATTGGAAGGAGGAAGCTGCCCTCACTAGGCTAAGCATTTGTTATAGATTTTTAACTCATCTTTTTCCTTTATCTGGTACTGATCCATCAACATGTACTTATGTGACACTCAAGTCACAGTAACCCACATTTTACTGTCATACTGTTGTTACAACTCCAAGTGATAGCACTATTATAGAAATGTCTTCTGAGGGTTAAGCCCTGACATTTGAAGGTTTCTTTGGTGATTGTGACATTGTGCAATTTGATTGAATTTTAAAATTTTGCAAGCCATTGCCTTTTTAATTTTGTTTGAGTCCTTTATTGGACTTTTTGTAAAATGTTTAGCTTTAACTTGATTCATATTTACATTTTATTAAAATTTACTTTTCAAGATTTGTACTGGTTCTAACTTATGTTTCTTTTCACTTCTCTATGATTGACTTCATTTCAGGATACACTGTGCTTTCTTCATCATGGAGGTGCCTAAATGTATTGCATAGTTTCATAGGTAAAAATCCTCATCAATTTGATCTAAATACAATACTCTAAATGTGGCATAATCAATAAACTATATAGTGCAATTATACATCTTTAAACTTACAATCAGTATATATGTAAATATAACCTAAAATTGTATTTGATTAAATGCAAGGAACAGCAGACTGCTTGGGTTATTTGGGTGACTGGTCAGTCAAAACATCAAGATTGTTTTCTTTCTTAACATTGTGATTATGTATGCTACATGACAATTTTAAATCCTTACTTAGTTTAATGCATCAGTTTCTGGTGCCATTTAACTAAGAAGTAAATTGCATCATTTAGACAAAGGAAATCTAAAACTTTGAATAGATGTATATAAAATACAGAATGTAAATTTGTGACTTTGAGAAAATTTGTATACACATTGTTAGAATATTAAAAATAAAAATTTTAATTTTTCTCAGCTGAAGAAGAAATGCAGAAAGTGATCCTTATGACTATATTAAGTTAAATGTATGGGCAGAAACATTAGTGGAGAAATATCACTTGGAAGTTACAGGAGAGATGGAAGACATTAAGACAACAAATTCCTTGATGGAGAGTCCTTTGTTGTTGTGGGTGAGTGTAATCTTTCTACAATGAAACAACTTGTAAGACTCCTATTGGAGGTTTAATAAGGATACGTAACATGCTAAATTGTGACTTCATAGGGCTGGCCTTTCTGTTGTTTAATTAGTATTAGTTTTTGAAGTTTGTGTCATATAAAATCATTGTGATTGAGTGAAACACTATTTTACAACATATCCAAATATAGATACATTTTTTCCATGCTATTTTCTTGACTGATGTTTAGGATAAAAAGGAAAAAAAAAAGTTATTTGCTGTTGGCTACTGACCAACAAAAAATTGCCTGGCTCAAAATTGTTTTTGAGCAATTTAATCCCCCTCATCCCACAGTGTTTTTTACCTGCCTGGTCATTTTGTACATAGCCTTTCTGTTCCACAAAGCATTTAGTTTGAATTTTTTGAATGTTTGTTAGTTATCTTAGGATCATCTTTAAAATACTTGTATATAAATCAGTGAATGTTTTCTGCAAAACAATTTTGGCTGCTTGTGCATTTGTTTGCATGCATTGGCAATACACTTCTAGGAAATGTGCAAAAGTATATAACTGCAACCTTGCTAAATATATGTTTGCAGTATTTTTTTCAGATCCTTGAGCATAGCTTTCTAGTTTTAAATAAAGAAAATTGTAAAAATAGATTTAGAAATATAATTATCAACTGCACACATTTTTAACTTTGTAAAATTTTCATAAAAATGTATAAACAGCATTATATTACTATATTATGTGTATTTAAATACTTCTAAATATCCACAGAAAATTTGACATACCTTTCTTTACTGATTTAAAGCACTTTGTTTAAAGTATATCCTCCTTTAATTGACCTTTATGAAATATGCTAGCCAGTAATATTCATCTTTAGACATGTATGCTGTAGTTAAGATGGAAAAATGATCAGAGGTACTGCAGGAATCTGGATTTTCTTTAAACTTAGAGATAATAGATTTTTAATTATTTATTGAAAAGTCAGATCTGTACTAATTTCTCTTTCCATACCTTCAATAATGAACTGATAGCTAAAAGTTCTTTGTGAAAAGAAAAAAGAATTAGATTATGAAGATTTATGCAGTGGAGTTCTTTTGTCTTCTGTATGGCAGCAAATGTAAGTATATTCCTGATTTTCTTTAACTTCAGAGTGTATTACAGTATTAGAATATTAAAGATGCCAACTTTGTTAAGTAATAAAAAACTTAATCTGTTTTAAGTTGAAGGATTAACATAAAATCAGAAAAAGGAGACAGTTTTATACTGAGTGAATTAAAGACACTGAAATTTATTAACAAAAAACTTCACATTTCAGCAACTCTGATCTATGTGGAAAGAGAATGTAACCACAAGGTATCTCCTTATCTTTGATGATATGTTTAAAAATTTTGTAGGTAGCTAGGCCAAAAAAAATGCCATGTAAAAAGAGTACACAATTAAACCTATATTTATGGAAAAGTAAAATGCTACATTAAAAAAAGAGCTGTCTCTAATATATGACCCACAAAGCAGTGTTGATAATTGTATGGAATTTAGCCTATATTTAGAGAAAACATGAAATAATTTCAGAAATATAAATTGAATCAAAACATAAGGAGCAAACACAGGTGTTTTGCATGTGTGATACATTTTAATTTTAGATTTGGTGGTTTTATAGTTTGTTGTGTGAAGTAGCCAAACTTTACAAGAAGTTACAATGAGTTAATGCATTGATAAGAGTGATTCCTCTTTCATAGTGAAGTTTCATAGATTTCAAACTCTCCATTTAATGAAATGTATATATATATATAAAAAAGTGGATAAAATAAAAACATGACTCTGTCAATTGATTGTATTACTGGTAACTAGCACAGAAGGCCATGCTCCTATTCAATTTGACAGTGCCCAAAATCCTCGTTTGGTGTCTCTTCTGTAAGAAGTAAAACTTGCTGAGAGTTAAAGCAGGATGAAAATAGTAAAACAATTGCAGTTTCAAACTTTAAAAAAATTGAAAGTTTCATTTCAAAATAAAATGCTAAGTAAATAGAAACATTTGTAAACCTTTTAAGAGTAAGGTATGCCACTCAGTAGAAATTTTTTCTGGCTCATATTTGTTTATATAACTTTTTTTTTTAGATTTATGTCATTAGAAAGAATTAAAATAATTCTTCATCTGCCCAACATGGTCTACTTTATTTCTTATATAAAAACAATAGTGAAAGTTCTGAATCACTGTTTAATAGGATGTATGTAGTGTTTTGTTTAAAACAGTTGTGCATAATTCACCTTATACAGTATGAAAAAGCTTAATTTCAATGTAATCATCTGTTACTTGCACAAAAATGGATGTTACTAAATAGTCCATTTGTTTTGTCACAAAGTTGAAATAACGACTATTTTTATGTACATAGACCTTCTTTTCTGTTTTATAGAAATTGTGTGTGTATATAATCTTTGGTATATACTCATGTACATTTAAATAAAAAAGGTTTGCATAATTTTAACAGAGTAACCATAATGTTAAAATGTAGAAGAAATTTATTAAAACCTTGTTTCTCTCATCTCTTTATTTTCTGTTAAGTATTGGCATATGTTATGGTAAGTAGGTAATTCTGTGAGCTGTATAGTTTGTTGAATCTTATAGTGACTCTCATGCCAGTTTGGGAGAGAACACTGCAGCTTCAAGTGAGATGGGCATTCGTTTACACAACCTAAACACCTTGTTAACTAATATTAAAGCTTTCTATGAGGTAAACAATATTGAGTATATGAATATTATAAAATTCTTTGTTTTAAAATACTAAATCATTTTGTTTATACAGCTGGGTAATTAGTAGAATTTGCAAATTGATTAATCAACAGTCATTAATTGATTACATTCAACTGATACATTATTATCATCTAATACTAACTTTCCTTGTTTCAGTTTTTTTTTAAAGACATTTTCATTTCACGTGATAGAAATGATAAGGTACAACAATTTAAGATTAAGATACATTTTTTATTCATTCTTAACTATGAAAATATATATGCAATAGTATTTATACACCTCCAACAAGCTGAAAATATGATTAATATTGTTTCATGGGTTTCTTCTTACAACTCTTCATAAAATTAACTTGTTGAAACTAAATAAACTAATTCTTGGTTAAAAATAATTCTCCTTAGGTTTCATTTTATGTAAATAGTAAAACATTTTTGTCACAATATGTGGTAAGTATTTTACAACTCATTGAAAAATTCACTCTACTCCTAGATTTTTGTGAGATATCAAAAACATGATAACAATAAAAATATTTTTTACGACATTTCAGAATGTTTTTACCAATTCAATCATCTTCATGTTAAACTAGTAAAATAATTAACATGAAAAACCACTATCTTCTCGGGTATTTAATTGATATAATTGGTTACCTATTATTAGAAATTACTTCAATTAATGTATGTAAAAAATCAATTAATCAAAATTGGTTAAATCAATTGTTATGAAAATACTCAACTAATAAATTTAGTATTTCCAAATATTACCATTTTCAACTATATTTCAACAATCATTTAATCAAAAATTCTGATTCTGCTGATTCTTTTAAGCTAATAAATCAACTGAAATTAGGATTTTCAGCTTTTCCAATTATCAGTTAATAAATTGAGTACATTGATTGTCAAAAAATAACCAACTACTTTGAGTCAAGATTTTCTATTATTACTATTTTTGATTGTTTTAACTGTCAAAGTAATTGAAATATTGCTATTATGTTTCTTTGCTAAACAAAAAAAAAAGGGTTATTGCTTATACTTTCAGCCTTATAAGTGATTTTCTTAAAATTTAAGTTTATCAACTTTGTTGGTTTTCTTTTCAGACTTGAATTATATTACTACCAAATTTCTCATTATTATGGCAATCTACAAAAACTATCTGAAATGTTGAAAACATGAGCATGGTTGGTGGCAATTGGAACCACACCTGCAACTCTTAAATATTGAAGCAACAGATAAACATTAAATATATCAAACCAAAGTTGAACAAATTTGAATTAATCAGAGGTGATAACAAGAAGTCAGAAAGGCTTTTTTTTTGTTTACTTGGGCAGTTGCAAAAATAAAATAATAATAATAATAGGAAATAATAGTTTTGATTAGTTAATTAATGTTTCAAAAATAAATTAGATTCTAATTTCATATAACACCATGATGTAACAAATGCTCATACATAATTGATATCAAGTTAATCATTCAGCTTTAATTGTTTATCAATTTGAATGATATAACATGCCAGTTATCTTTGGTATCATTAGTGCTTACACTGTAGATTTTGAATGTCATTATTTGTAATGTTTTTATTTCAGTTGATGATTTTTCATAACTTGTGAATTTAAATGGAGTTAGACTTTAACTTTCTTACATAAAATTCATACTACTGAAGAGAGTTAACATCATGAAAGGAATCGTTTGTTGTTAAAGTTTATTGCTGATACATGGAGGTGTGTGAATACACAGGAGGGTTTAGTAGCCTGACATATCTAGTATACTTAAGATTATTAAAAAAGAAAGATGTTTAATTTTTCATTTGTTATTTTGTTATATTTATGTATGATCTAAAATTATAACAATGACATAACATAAAAAGGTTTAAGCTAAAACTGGTGGAAGAAATGCATTGCACATCTCATAATATTTAACTTACTGAAATGAAATATTTAAGATATTTAAGTGTTAAATTAAAATTATTTTTTAAAACTGAAATGTACGTATATGTAAGATTAGTTAGTTGCATTATTATTGTAGCATGTTTTTCCAAGAAAGAGATCAAAATATAATTATATTTTCAGGAAGTGCTAGGGCAGGTGATTCTCTTGCCACTTCCAGACATTCTTGCTATAGCCAAATGCACTAGTGAAGGCAAGTTTCAGCTGTAGGTGTTTATGTAAAACATTTGTAAAATTTAGTGCCAAGTATTGAACTGCAAAATATTTTTACTTCCAAATTTTTCAGTTTAAAGTGAAAAAAGAGACCAGTCTTTATAAAACAGACAATATAGCTTTTATGAAAATGAAACTTTTGTTGTTTTTAATTAGCTCTTTAAACCTGTAACATTTTATGTATTCTATTATTGAACTAAAATTTAATTGAAAACAAATGATAATGCTACATGGCACTTCTGGTCTATTTATAATAACATGGTGTGAATTAATTTTCAACCAAAGAGACATAAATGGGTAAATTGGAATATTTTGGATATATGCTGATAGCATCTTCTCAGGTTTAAGGAGTTAAATTTTCTTTTGTGTAAATTAAGTTTAATACTGTGTTCATCACATTAAATATAAATGGTAGGCTAATTAGATGATTACTTGAAGTGATCTCATATTTTTATATCAGAGCATTATATTATTCATATATTGATGTAAAACATTAGTATGTTAAGCTAACAAAAGTATTTATAATTGACTTAAAATGCTAAAATAGTTTAGCAAAAAAAGTGTAGATAACTCATGTCTCAGAATTATCATAATATACTGATAGTTCACAGAGAGGAAGAAAGGCCAACTCATGATTTATAGAAGTCCCATTGTACTGATCAAGCTCCTATTATCCCCAGTTACTTCTGTAGCTACCCCAAGGGATATCATACCCCCAAAAATATCCCCCATAAGGACACCCACCTGGGATACCTGTGCATGTTTTATCCAACTTGCTTTTGAATAGGGATTTGAGGACAGTTTCAAACATGTCTTCAGAATTAAGAAAAGGAGGTACGAACACACAGTATGATACCATATATATGTAAAAATGGCTGGTATGGGTAGAGAAAATTCTATGTAGAGAAGCGAATGACGTTTCAACCTTTTTTGGTCATTGGCAGGTTCACAAAGAAAAAGAGGTAACTGACAGATAGCTGACCACATGTTTGAAGGAGGTTATGTAATTGAGTGTAGGAGTGTATAGGGCATGCTTAGATGTTTGATTATATTTATTAATACAGGTATAAAGGTGTTCCTTTGTATTGGCTTATTTTGGGCTTGAGTTGTTGTATAAGTAAGGCTTCTTTAATTTTGTGTTTGTTTACATTTGTTTCTTTAGTATTTGGGTGTTTTCTATGGTTATGTTGTGTTTATTTGATTTGCAGTGTTCGAAAACGTGTGTAGGTGACTTTTTATGTTCTTTGAATCTGGTTTCCATTTTTCTACTTGTCTCTCCAATATAGAAGTTGTGGCAGTTATCACATTGTAACTTATAAATAATGTTGGTGTGGTGTTTGTCAGTTTAGTTTTTATAGAGTATAGGCCTTAGTTTTGTTGTGGTTTTTGAATAAATTTAGTATTAACTGGAATGTCATATTTTGTTGCTAGTTTTTGCCAAACGTTGGTTATTTTTCTGCTGATGTTAGGAATATATGGTATGCAGCAGTATATAGTTACGTAATTTTTTAAATCATGGGTATGTTTACTTTTGTTAGTTGATTTTGCTTTTTGTTTAGGTGTTTGCATATGATGAAAACATAGAAAACACTCAAATACTAAATAAACAAACAAACATAAACAAATGCAAAATTAAAGAACCCTTACTTATATAACAACTCAAGCCCAAAACAACCTGATACAAAGGAACACCTTTATACCTACATTAATAAATATATCTAAAATATAGGCACACCCTCTACATTCCTAAACTCAGTTACACAACCCTCTTCAAACATGTGGTCAGCTGTCGGTCAGTTACCTCTTTCTTTCTTTGTGAACTTGATGATGACCAAAGAAGGTTGAAACGTTGTTCTCTCCTCTACATAGAGTTTTCTCTATCCATACCAGCCATTTTTTACATATATTTTTCTCCACAAGTGGGTTTTCTTGTCATCATGGATTATCATTTCATCACGGCGATTGTACGAGAAGTGCATGTCTTTGTGTTTTCTTTATGTATTTGTATTTATCTGTGTAACTTGTATGTCTGAACTAACATACATTACACCACTATTAACACTACATGTTCATAAGGTCGTTAAGAAACTTAACCAAAAAATTATCAAGAAAAGAAATGACATATATTTCATTCAACAATGTAGAAAGGAACAACTAATTTCTAACTTTGTAAAGGTAAAACTATCCAAGAATTTTAATCAGTGCACAAACATTATCCAAAATTTACAGAAAAAAACTACTTAAACCCATGTTGAACACAAAATACAAAGAACTACATGGCTTACAGAAACAAAAATGAACCTAGATCATCAACTGGCATGCTGCATCAAACCAGAGATCTACGGACTTATACAACGAACCATAAACCAAATCAACACTAGGAACGACAGAGACAAAAAGATCTGCCACAGCAAAAAACTAGAAAAACTAAGATGCAAACAACAGAAAAGACACCAACACAACAAACCGTTAATTAACCTCATAATTAACAGATCCGACCGACAGTTAAACACAGATGAGATACATCTACTTAACAAAGGACTCAATTTTGCAATAGCACCTAGGTACATTCCAACCTCAGAAATTAAAACATGTTTAGAAGACCTAGCCAGGAGACTTCTGATATTTTCCACAGAAAACAAAAACAACAAGAAAACAACCAGGAGAAAAAAGACAACTTGAACAATTCTGTTGACATCCATAAGCCAAACTACGCATAAAAAATTAAAAAGTTGTATTTTCCAGAAACACCTAAAAACATCTTAAACAATTTTTTCAAAGAATTTTCTCTCAAAACTTCAACATAATTTCACAAAACGGAAAACTAAAAAACAACCTTACAGATAGAAAGAGACATTAATTCCATTAAAAACCTAAAACAAGACAGAAACATTAAAATTCTAAAAGCAGATAATGGAAATGCTGTAGTCACAATGAACTTGAATGAATACATCCAAAAAATGAAAAACATCCCATCAGGCATAAACAAATTTAAACCAATATACACAAATCCAACAAAGACACACAAAATGCAACTAAACAAAATACTACTAAAAATGAAAAAAGCCAACACAATTTCAAAAACACTTTATTCCTACTTACGGAAGACTGACTCATGCACACTACAAATATATGGCATCCCCAAACCTTATAAACCAGATTGTCCATTACGACCAATAATGTCCACATATGAATCGTTTAATTACAATCTTGATAAATACATAGCATGGGCATTCTCCAAATATGTAACATCAGCCAGCTCATTCATCAAAGACTCTTTTAATTTCAAGTCTAATGTAAATCAACTTAATCATAAAGCCTTAATGGCTAGTTTCGATGTTATATCCCTCTTTACAGAAGTTCTAACCACTGAAGCCTGCAAGATAGCGTTAGAACTCTATATCCGAGACCCTAACCCAACTTTCGACATTCCCAGCAACCAATTAACAACCCTCACAGAATTCACCACGATGAAGACAAACTTCATGTTCAACAACCACAGCTATATACAAACAAATGGACTGAGCATGGACAATCCACTATCACCAGTTCCAGCCAATATTTCTATGACACAAGTTGAAACACAAGCAGTTAACACAGCATTACATCCACCACTATACTGGTACAGATATGTAGATGACACGATTGTGGGATTCACATCTACAGAACACATACTTAATTTTTTCAATCACATTACCTCTATACATCCCAACATTAACTTCAAATGTGAACAGGAAGAAAGTAATCAAATATCATTTCTTAACCTTAAAATTACAAGAACTGATACACAATTTAAAACAGAAATCCACTGAAAAATCATCCATACTGGATTATACATTCCTTAGGACTCAGCACATGAAACAGAATAAAAACTCAACATACTAAGAAAACACAACCATAAAACTATGTTCACCAGATAAAATTAATGATGAATTAGACAAAATAAAACCATACTTCATCAACATCAATAAGTTTCCTTCACAAACCATAGAAAACATTATACGCACACACCTAGAAAGAAAGCAAAATCAACCAACAAAAGTAAATATACCCCACGAATTAAAAAATCACGAAACCATATACTGTTGCATACCATATATTTCTGACATCAGTAGAAAAATAACCAACATTTGGCAAAAATTAGTAACAAAATGACATTCCAGTTAATACCAAATTTATTCAAAAATCAGGCACAAAACTGAGGTCTATACTATGTAAAAACTGCACTGACAAACACCACACCAACATTATTTATAAAATACAATGTGATAACTGCCACGACTTCTATATTAGAGTAACAAGTAGAAAAATGGAAACCAGATTCAAAGAACACAAAAAGTGACCTTCACATGTTTTTGAACACTGTAAGTCAAATAAACACAACATAACCATAGAAAACACTCAAATACTAAATAAAGAAACAAACATAAACAAACACAAAATTAAAGAAGCCTTACTCATACAACAAATGAGCCCAAAATAAACCAATACAAAGGAACACCAACATCTAAGCACACCCTCTACATTCCTACACTGAATTACACAACCGTCTTCAAACGTGGTTGGCTATCTGTCAGTTACCTCTTTCTGTCTTTGTGAACTTGATGATGACCGAAGAAGGTTGAAATGTTGTTTGTTCCTTTACATAGTTTTCTCTACACATACCAGCCATTTTTACATTTACATTTTTCTTTACAAGTAGGTTTTATTGTCATCACGGATTACTATTTTGATGCCATATTTAAGTTAAGTGACACTGAACACGTATTTCTTAATTCCTGTCATGCTTAGATGACCTTCTGGTGAATTCTAATCCCACTTGGTAGATAGGGTATGTCATATAGATAAAGATACCTGTGGGGCCAGCTTATAATGTTTTGCCTAGATACAAAACTGTGAAAGGAGTTTGTGGACAAATAAACAAGTTTAGAAACACAACACGAATTAAGAAAATACGCATGTTCTGCCATGATTATCCCCAATTACTTCTCTAGTTATCTCAAGGAAATTCCATACTCAAAAACAAATCCTTTTTGGACATTTGTTCATGGTACCTGAGCACCTGTGTTATGTTTGGTCTTCCAACTTGTCAGTAGGTTTATAAACAGTTTTAAGCATAGTGTTCCAGGGATTCTGATAGAAGCCAGAAACATAAAACCTGATGCTCAGATCAGGCTCAATATCTCTGAAACCTACTTCTATACCCCCCATCATGTCCAGAATCATTTTAATTGTCATTGATAGGGGGTTATACCATATATATTAACATTAGAATTACCTAACTTACCTCAGCAGGAGACAAAATTCATACAGATATACTGGAAGAAAAGTGTTTTTATGTTTTGGGTTATATAGTCATGCTGGACTCCCATCATGCATAAAAATGTGCATATTTCACTAGATGCCTTTCAGTTGAGTTATTATAAGTAAATCTATTTTTGTTATAATACATTGAATTTTGTTGGTATGCAATGTATTCTGCCTTGTTTTTGGTCTTGTATAAAATGTTAGAATTTGTGTGTGTAAGATACTGTTTGATGAACAAGTTTTTGTTTTATGGGTATCTCCCACATGGTCCAAAAGACATTGTAATTTTAAATACAGTTTGTCAAACAGATGCTACTGAAATTAAAAAAAATGTGTAATTTTAGTGTCACTGACTTTTCTTTTTTTCAGAGAAGAGTGTCCAGGCAATGAATAGACTTCTTCTATTGGTTTTGGGCTGTGCTGTTCAGTGTGAGAGGAAAGAACATTTTATTGAAATAATTAAAACATTGGATATTGATGCTCAGCATCAAATAGTTGAATATATAAAACAGGTAGGTTTTATAGCAAATTGAGTGTTAAACTGCAAGATTTCAATTGAACTAAAGCCTGAAAATAACTTGTACATTTATTTAAAAACTCTCCCTTACTCACTCTTTATCTATGTTTTGAAATTGATATTATTACAGTTTTATGGATTTCTAAGCTTCATGATAACTTTTCTTGCCTAGTGTTGTTTATGTAGTCATGTGAAGAAAAAAAATTGTTTCATCAAAGTGTACAAAATATTTGACATTATAAACAGTTTTGAACTTTCGAACATATGGATGTTGATAGATTGCTTTCATCACATTTTTAATAGTCGATGACAGAGAAAATGTATACTTGTATTTTCTTCAGGTATATTTCAGTGATCATAAGTGTATGCTACAATTTTTTTTAAAGTTAATTTCATTCAGTAAACAGTAATTGAATGAATAACTTAAAACATCACTTTTAATTCTACTAATAGTGGTCAGTGAATTGAAAGTATCTGTTTCAAAAAAAATTGTGTGTACAACATCAAAAGAGAAAGTAAATGGTCCATTATTAATTGTAATGGAGGGTATGCCATGGTAGAACTGACATCAAAGTATATCTTTTTTCACGAAATAAAAGTAAATCCAAAAGTGTTGAAACTATGGTTTTCAGCCAATCCTTCAATGAGATTTTCATAAAAATGAACAATGGGAAGCCTTGAAGATGGGATAAGTAAGTATTTACATTGTCATACAAAAATAAAGCATTCCACACTTTGTTGTTATGGGTGCATTATAAGTATGATAATCCAATCCTACTATTCGATTACAGTAGCCCACAAGTTAACTGGTTACCTTTCCTCTAGTCTATCACTTCAAAATTAGGTACAACTAGCACAGGTAACCCTTAAGTAACCTTTCTAGAAATTTGCCAAAATAAGCAGTTACCACAAATTATAGGAAATATTAATTGTTCTTTTTTCCATACTGATACTACTACCATCAGGGAAAACTTTTCCCAAATTTTTGTGATATGTTGAAGGATCTACTTTTATGTTATCATTTGCTAATTCTTAATCATTTCATTTTTTTGTTTAAAATGATAATGTTGAAGTTTAGGATTAGTCTTTGACCTGACTTTAGAGATATACCATGCTTTGTGTCATTTGCTTACATTCTTGTCTTGCATGCATGCATGTCTTACATTTTTACTGTTTTCTGTAACATTAAGAAATATTTAGTTAACCATAATAAATACCTAATAAATGTAACAGAGTAAATTTTAACCTTTGTTTCGCTTAACATATCATGAATACTTGTATATCAAATGAAACTGTACATTGCATTGGGGTAATGCAGAAGTGACACAAAATAAAGCCAATTTGTTTTTAATTTTGATTAAATAAAATTCAAAAACCTTTAGTTGTTGCAAGAAGAAAAGATGTATGTAAATTTTATGTTCCAGTGGTTAAAATCTTTGTTACTATTCTGCCAAAATGGACATAAATTAAAGTTTTTACTCATTTGTAGGGCATGAGTGGTTTCCATGAAGCATAAACTACATCACCAGTAAACTGGTTGAAAATGATAAAATTCTTAATTTTTTTCCAGTAACGATGTTTTCTACTGTGATCAGGTTTAGTTAAATGTGTAGGCAGTTTCTAAAACAACATTAAAGAAGTATACAATTTATTATGTGTAATTACTTGTGAACACTGATTGCTGAAACTGTATAAATAAGTTTAATTTCACTTTTCTGTTAAGTTGTATATGGCTGGACAATGTAGTACTTTTGATAGTCAATCTAAAATCATATGATTTTTCTGAAAGAATAGAACAATTTACAGCTGTCTTGCTACACTTTACATTATTCTTACAAGTAGCAGTATATTAAAGTTTTATTTAGAGTTTATCACTTAACTGGTACAATATAAAAGTGCTACTTAATTTTGCTTACTTTGTTTTCTAGAGCATAAAAAGCAGTTAACTTTACAGGAGTGAGAGCAATGGAAAAACATTTTGATTTATCATAGAGCAGTTGTGATGGAAAAATATGTTACCCATAATCGTTGAAACAGTGTTTATAAGCTTATGTTTATAGGAACAAGTATTTTTAGTATCATTCTGTACAATTGTTTAATATCTACACCTTCTAAATCCTGATCTTCATTTACCTTTGTAAAATGTACAACAATTAGCTCTACAACTAAAGATTTTTCTGTATTGGCTAAAACACTTCACATTCTATTGATCTCAGTCTTTTGATACATGTACCCATACATGTATAAATAATATATTTTTTTTTATATGTAATTGTATATCAGTTTGAGTTTATAATGGAGATATATTGAATTGTTGAAGTTGTTACGTTATTTCTATTTGAAGGTTACAGACAATCCAGAGGCAATCTGGTCGAATGGATGGAATGTTACAAAGGATTCTACTGATGAAGAACAACTTTATTTATTACTGGAGCAGCATGTACAGAGATTGGTCAAAGAGAGAGATGAATTAGCTCAAGTAATTAAAATGACATTTAACTGAAAAATGTATTTGTGAACAGAACTTAATTTAATAAATAAATTAGTATTTACTTAATTAAAAAACATTGACAGTGTTTAATCCTTTCCAGTATTAGATTTCACTGGTATCTTCTGCTCTTTTATTTGTTCTCAGCAAAGATACTTGTATAAATCTTTTCACACAATTTGGTTAATTACATGTAATTTTTGCACCTTTCTTTGTGCTGTGAAAGTTTCAAAATTTTACTATTGTACTAAAAATAAATCTTTTTATTGTAGAGGTGGTTCTTTTTGTACTTTGCTGATTGAAGCAGTTAATTCCTGCTCTAAATCATATTTGTGACTGATAAATACTCGTCAGTGCATAATGACTTCATGTTTCAAAATTTCATTGTAGTTACCTTTGTCAGAAATCATTATTTTTAAATTAAATCAGTTAATGTCTGATAATCATAGTTTTTGGTTTTATAAATATGAAATTACTGTGTTTTCTGTTGTTTGAATACAATCAATTTTAGAACTTTTCAATGAAAAAGAAATTTGTGTCCTCTTGCTGTTACAGGCCTTAGCTTACTTTGCCTGCTAAACCTAAATATTTTTACCAAATGTCTTTTTAATTGAATATCCTTTTAACTTTTGAATGTATAATATCATAGTCTTTACAATATATGTTGGGATGGTGAGGTACTCAGTTGGCATAATACAACTATGCATGCTAAAATTCAACAATGACAGTTTCACTTTAAAAGATGATTGCCACTTTTTCATTTGTTTCTTTATCTAACAAGCCCCAAAACAAAAAAAGTATCTCTAAGATACCAAACCTGAAAGTGACCAACTGACTAGTTTTGTTCATCTTTCTTTTTGTTTCAGTTGAGATAACAACTGCTTTATCAGTAATGTCAGTTTTTAACTTAAATTCACTCTTAAAGTGTTTCTGGGCAGTGCACAATGTCATTGCTTAGTTGTAAAAATTAGTAATAATAAAAAATCATAAATCTAATATAACTTATTTCACTCACAAATAGCTTTTCCTTGACTTAAAGTTCCCTCTATAGGTACATATTTTTCATTCACCACTAGTTTGATACTTTCAACTATTCTCATTCGTATTGACTGTGAAACATCTGCATGCTATCTTGCAAAGGATCAATGTAGCAACCCTCTACCAATCTGAATGTGGCACAACTCATGTTGTAATTAGCATCTTTTCTTCTATGTAGCCCATCATCACTTTTTAGTTGGTGCTTTTTGTGTACTGATGTTTTTACTTTCATTTGCTTGTAAGAGGTTTTTTTTATTTTGTGAATTTTTTTGTATTTGAAGTTTTTCAACATTATTATTAATTGCATTTCGGTTTTTTCATGTTCTATTTACAATTGACTTTTGTATTTTAATTCTACAGTTTACAACTGTTGAGCTTCCTGACATGATTTTAACATCCACTATTTCTGATGGAATGTATTAGTAGTTACGTGTCACAAATACTGCAACAGAAGTTAATAATGCTTCTGGCCTACCATGCAATTTTGTGGCTTTATATCAACATTTTTCAACTGAGGGTGTCACAGCTTCATTCTGTTGGGGAATTTTTTTTTTTTCTGGCAATTACTTACTTGCCTCATTATTTCCAGTTCTCCATAATTCAAATGGACCTGAATGGAAGAATGAGATATGGGTTAATATGTTTCCAAACACCCCCTTCCTTCTTTCCTTTTTCCTATGTTTTGTCTTCATCTCCATTTCACTTCACTCCATCTCCCATCTTTAATTTTTCTGATATGGATTATCTTTTGTGTCCTGTCAGAGACATTTGCTGTTTTGTTGCTTGCACTACTCTCTTCCTTGGTTTCTGTTCTTGTTTGTTTATTTTTTGGAATAATTTCCTCAACTGGAACATTTCACCTGTTTTCCTCATAGATTGGATTTGCTAGCTTGTATGTCTGTTATTTTTCCCTGTTCCATGTCTGTTGTCACTTTTTCCAGGTTTTCTTCATTCAGTTAGGTAATACTACAGTTCCATTGTATCTTTTCACATTTTCTGCATAATCTGGCCATTTCATGCTCATCTATTTCCCTGTATCTTCCATTGCTATTTTGAACTCCAGAATTTCTTTTATGAGTGGGTAAGTGTTCTTTTTTCTCTTTCTTTTTAAAGAGGTAGGTTTTTATTTTGTGTTTACAGATCTTACTCTGGTGAGTGTTGCCTGGCCAGGTATATTTGTTCCTAAATTTGCAGTGTGAAGCCATTATAATCATTAATGCTTACCGTTGAGATGGGGTGTTTTGCAAGACTGTTTAAAGATTCTTCCTCATGGTGTTTTGCATTGTAATGATGGTTGTTCTGGACTGTAAACTTATAGATTAACATGAGTAAAGCAGATGGGATCACTGTTCATCCCTGATGATCTGTGCAATGTAAGTCAGTGGATCAATCTGCTTTGCAAAGTAGTGATGTGGTCACCTGTTGCACTGTCTCTGGTGCATTATTCCTCTGATATTGGAGTCAACATACTGTTTCCTTCTTTCCTTCTAGTGGAGTGTGGGAGTCTGCTATTTACCAGTTCCTAGACATTGGGGTGATGAACCATGGAGACTTCCTCTCGAATGTGCTCACTCCTACTCAGTTTAAAGTAGGATGGTGGTGTTCTGCCAGGGTAGATGACATTAATTCTTGTCCTACTGCAGACATGTTGTACAATTCCAGATGTTGCCAAGTGATAAATGATGCATTTTGCCAACATACAGTTTGCTCCTCCAGCTGAATCACCCTGCTTACTACCATGGATACTACAGTTTCCAGTAGATATGATAGTGGTTATAACTTGCTCAGCCACATAAGTCTTTGTGTGTGTGGCCAGGTTACCTTCTTCTCCCATGGACTGAGCAGTAAATTCCTAATGCCACTTTCTTGTCCACCTTCCCCCAAATGTTAGTTCCCAACAGATGTAGTGATCATGTGATGTTTTGGGCCCTTGGTATGTGGGCTCCTAGTCCCTACCAGTTCCTGTTTATGAGATGAAAAGTAGAGGATCCTTTTCTTACCTTGGGTCAGGTATCCCTATCACAGTTTGACTGTATCTCTCAGTTACATTCCAATGCATTATAGCCACTATACACCATGGGTCTCTGCATTTCATTTCCATGTTTTTCTTTATTTTACTGGGGGTCCCTCCTTTGATTCTACCTTTTTTATTACAATACATTTTCACATGGGTATAGAATATATCTGGCACAGATGATGTCTACCACAGCTATTTTGCCTTCCATTTATTTGTGCATCCCATAGTCTTCCTCTAGGTGCTTTCTAAATGGGATAATATTCTTAGTGGACCTCCCGTTAGTTCACTGGTATATTGTAGCTCTTTGTGAGAGGAGATAAGATATATTGAAGTACATATTTGACTACACTGAAAATATATCTCTGAAAAATACTTTCTTCCTCTTACATTTCCTATATGACCTCCCTACTTTTGGTGTAGGTTTTGTATTTATTGCTTAACCTCAAAGTAATTATGACTGCATGGAAGAGAGGGAGCTAGGAGTTGAGTTGCATTCCTATTGATATGAGGTTGTTGTAAGATCATTTGTATGATAGAATGCAGATGTCTCACACGAAAAGTTTTAAGTTCATAGGGAAACAGGAATTACTAACCAATAATAGATGAACATTAGATGATTGTAACATGTTGAATACTTGGTGCTTTGTACATTATATAGTCAGTGTTTTTAGGGCATGGCCAAGTGTGTTAAGGCGTGCGACTCGTAATCCAAGGGTCGCGGGTTCGAATCCCGGTCGCACCAAACATGCTCGCCCTTTCAGCCGTGGGGGTGTTATAATGTGACGGTCAATCCCACTATTCGTTGGTAAAAGAGTAGCGCAAGAGTTGGCGGTGGGTGGTGATGACTAGCTGCCTTCCCTCTAGTTTTACACTGCTAAATTAGGGACGGCTAGCGCAGATAGCCCTCGAGTAGCTTTGCTCGAAATTCAAAACAAACAAACTGTTTTTAGAGAACTAACCCCTGTATTATGTAGGAAGTGAAGGAGTGAAAAATAAATAAATACACAATGCTAGATTTTGCTACACACATCAGTAGAATATGTTAAACTTCAGTCAGGAAGAAAGTGTTGCAAAACAGGTAATAATAATAATAATAATAAAAGGTAGGGATGGCAATGCTGAAAAAGAATGTAAACAAGAATATAGGTATGACACTGCTGTACTTAAATCTTTACTACATGATTTTCAGTACTAAAATTTAATGTTGTACTGTAAATTATATACTTGTTTTTAATATTCCTGCAGTTGCAAGCTATATTTCTGACTTTGGTATGCAGTTTGTTTAGTGTGATATTATGGCTACATCAGGGTAAGCATCAGTGTAATGTAACTAAGAGCCTAGGCATTATGTACAAGGAAGAATATGTTGAGTCTATACATCTTGATTACTACATAATAATACTGACTTACTGCGAGGTCTGTCAATTTGACTGCCCTTGTAACCATTTTGCACTCCTGTATCTTACAGTGCTGATACTACCAAAATTAGTGATTTACAAAAGCAGGGATAAAGTTTTAAGAAACTCAGTTTCTGTAGTTTTGACTTTCTTGTTTAAATCCTTTTTTGTTGTATGAAAACTTCCTATATTATTATAGCTAGCTAGGTTATGTATATATTGATCTCTTGTCATCATAACATTTTAGTTGTTTTATTTATATTTTTATTATTATAATGCCAATCATCAGTAGTAATAAATAAACAAATTAGAATTAATGGATTATATCAATGATTAAACTTGTATTTGCAAAAAGTTAGCATGTTGTTTAACCATGGCTGCTGGAGTAAGAAGGTTTATATAGAAATGAGAAATAAAGCAGCAGTAACCCTTCTCAGCTCATCTTTTTTTTCATGGGAGGCAAATGACATAGGTTAGACAGACTTTTTAAATTTTACTTTCCGTTTTATTGACAAAATAAAACTGTAGATGAAATGTTCATATTTAGAATTTTGTATCAATGTTTTATTTTAACCAAAACAAATAATAAGGAAGAAATACCCAGCTGATAATCCTAATTTTAGTTTTTTCTCCATATTAATTGAAGATTTTGTTTTATTTGGAAGTAGAATTATTAAGTTTCCAATCTGTGTAGATAGAGCTTAAAACTTATCAGTGTGTGAAATAAAGCAACTATGAATCTGGGGAACTTGTACATATTCATAGCTAATATCAAGCTAAGATATACATCAAAACATCTAGTGTGTATTACTGTTTTCCAGTCTCATCAGGTTTTTTTTTTACTAACTCTTATCTTGTACAGTAAGTTTCTTGTTTTTAATTGTAATTTTTAGACTGAAAATGGTCTCATTTTTAGAAATGTGGATAAAGTAATAGTTGTTTTAAAAAATTGAGTATTTTTGACACACTTTGTTTTTCAGTAGTGTCATTCTTTTTTAAATGTTGGTGAAAACCTTCCATGATTTCTATTTTGACCTTAATAGTGCAGAAGAGGCCAGTAACTTTATTAGTACAGTTGTGCCAGGTTTGATACAGGGGCTTCTTTTTTGAAATTGTCAGCTTTCTTATTTAGCTTTACTCTTGCCTGGCATACACATCCAGTTTATGGTCTTACCTTATATTTGCTTTGGTTTCTGCCTTTCATCTGAAGATCAACCACACTACTCTGGTATTTAGTACAGCTTGCAGACCACTAGCAAATATGTTGGTGATATTGTATATTTGCAGTTGATTGCTTTTAGAAATCCAAAGGAGAGCTTGCTTTATGGTCTCCAGCTCTGTTTTTCTGCTGCTTGTGGGAAGCTTGAATGCTCCATCAGTCTTGTGCAGAATGAGATAAAGAATATATATTCAATTATTTTGGCTATGATGTTGTTAATGCTCATTATAGTCTTCAGGTAGGTGCTGACAGTTTTCTTTTTCCTGCTTCACCCTCTCTCTAACTTCTGCATTTCCCACCTAGGCAGAGTTCCACAAATTCCAGTGGCTGTAGGTCTTTATCCTACATAAGGGCATCTAATACCTGATGGTGACTAATTATCTCAGTGGTAGCTGTATAGCACCTGTCCTCCCATAACTGTTTCCTGAGACACCTTATAAGCACTTTCATTCATACCTAATTGATATTTGCAGGATCACTAGAGAATTGGATTGTCCAAATTAAGAGAGATAATAGCTAAAAATAATGCATGTTTTTTTCATGGCAAAACACTAGTGAAAAATTTTACATGGAAGTGCTGTTGGTGCTCTGCAATGCTGTCAAATATGGCTGAAGCATAGTTTGTGGCCAGTCTTAAACAAGTAGTTGTATATTTTCAATTATATCTAGCTTTGTATCATTTATAATGATCATTGATAATGTATAATCAAGGATTTACCAATAAAACTGTGCTAGATCATAAGCCATTGATATTTTTTATTTCTGTTCATTTTCAGTTCATTTGTCTTTGGCAGCTCTGGTTATCATAGAGTTAATGTGGCTATTAAAATCGAGTTGTCTGGTAGAAGATATCCTCACTTCACTATTTCTTACAGAGGGAGGGTTTGCCTGCTGAGGATGCTGGTGGTTGTGCTTATCAGCATGTTTGTAGCTTCACTAGGACTGATGACAATTCCTGTCCATTAGACCATTTGGTTACATTTTGTTTTTTATTTCAGTTTTGATACAGGTTTTCACAGATAAAGATATTCCTTCATAGAAATGTCCAAAATTAATTTACTGAAGTTAAGTGGTTTGTAATGTTCAGAATCTGTAAATGTTCCTGGCCAGGTATCTGCACTTTCCTCATTGCAAGTGTTAATCATGATTATAGCTTCTGAGGCTTACAGCATACCAACTGTGGTAAGTCAACAATATTCTACTGTTTGGAGCATTGATTTATAAACGTTTAGGGTGAAATTCTTGAAAGTTCAGTTAGCAACATTGTAAAATGTGTATTGTTGATTCTTACACTCTAGAATATTCTACAAATTTAGAGAATAGGCAAGACTTTCACAAAACATTTAACATTTTAAGTTGCTTCCGTTTTTAAGTGTATGTGTAACTAAACCAAACATCAATATTTAAAATAAATATATATTAGTAAATTCAGTTGAAATATCTGAATGGGATAAAGCTTGCAATAGTGAATATTCCATTGAGAGCTGTTATAATGTTTTTAGCAAATGTTTTTGTTGTGCTGAACTGCATTAGTCATCCCTCTGGGGCAGCATGTAGTATGAAAATAAGGCTAGTGAGATTGTACTTCTCAGTGCCTGAAAATTAAAATTGCTTGAAAAATTGATATAAAATTCAGAGCTTTCCTGATCCATGTGACATTGCCATAACATGTCACAACATTAGATTTTTGGAGTAAGTTGAACATTTAAGAATGTACCATTTCCCAGCTCAATGTTTATGCCCTGGTTTTCCTTTAATTTTTTTCCCTTTATTGTCTGTCAGGGTCTCCTGCTGAATGTATAAGATATGTTACTTTCATAGTACCCATCTCAGTGCTATTTTTTAACATATTGTTTGTAGGTAATACATTAATCATTTGCTGCTTATTTAAAATTCCTGTTTCTAATCCTGTCCATCCAACTGAAAAATAGCAGTTACATTCTAATAGGCTATTGGCCTATTATCTTCTGTTTGCCTTGTTATCCAACTTAGATCTACAAATTATAGCAGATAATGTCATGTGTACTGAGTAGGTTAACATGTTCAAGTGGAGAGTATACTTCATCACACTGTTGTTAAAAAGTGAAAGAACATGGAAATGCCTAGTAACTATATATGAGCAAAGTTGAGCAGCATAAGGTCCTGCATGAGAGAGGCTTCTCAATAGTGGACCTTGTGCTGCTCAACTTTTGCTCATAATTAGTTACTAGGCATGACCATGTTGTTTCACTTTTTGATAACAGTGTGATGAAGTATACTCTCCACTTGAACATGTTAACCTACTCAGTACATTCAACAATATCTGCTATACTTTGTAGATCTAACTTGTGTAACTTATATTATACACAACTAGGCTCCAGGTGGTTTAACACTGTGACTGATATTAGCAGTGGATTATTCCCTGTCTCATAATTAATCCAATTTGCATGAACTAGAACTAAACTCAAGCTAAACACTAGATCTTTAACTACTGTGTAGTAATGCTGTATTTATACCTGTAACTGAATGCATAATTATACTGAAGTATTTGAAATTGAAGTATAATAGTATGTATGAAAATAGCATAATTGGTAAACCTACAAAATACCTAAACTAAACACGACATACTGTACTTATACATAGCTTAATAGTTGGTAAAAGTGTAATTAATTCAGTTATTTAATATCATGTGATAAATTATCACAAATTATTAAAGCTATGAAAACCATGCACTTTATAACAGATTTAGGTGTTTCATTTTCTCCTTTTTCTTTTTCTACATTTTTATTGTATTTTCTTTGTTTATTTTTCAATATATGTGCATTTCATATGATAAACTTTATTACAGTGGAACGCCATTAAGCCGCGGACCAGAAAAGCGCGAAATCGCTTAAGCCACTGTAGCAAGTCTTGTGAGCGATGTGAGCGAGGATTATCGCGGCTCACCGCTAATTTAAGAACGTGTAAAAACGCGGCTTACGAATTTAATCCTAGCTTTATAACTTCAAGGGGATATTTAAAAAATGATTTGCTTTAATTTGGGAAATAAAATATATTACAATAGAAATCGACTGTTAATCTACCTTATCCGCTCTCTATGTCAGCTTTATGGAGGCCGCCATTGTTACCGAATCACACCTCTCCACACATTAAAGTTAATCCTCGGTAAATCCGTGAAAAAGTGATCAATAATTAAAGTATTATTTTTAATTCGATAATCCGATACAATGATCACGCAATGGCCCGGATGAGGCTCCTCGGTGGAGCTGTCGGCTTTTCAGTCACAAAGGTTTAAGCCACGGTTAAGCAAGTTGACCCCCTAAATACCGCGGCTTAACGGCGCTCCACTGTAGTTAGCTCATCTCTATGATTCATTATCCTTATCTAGTTTTTATTCTAGACTTAGCATGTGCCAAGTTTGAATTAAAGTAGGCTTAGTAAACACTATTTTTGTTGGTCACTGTGGGAAAATCAGTCTACAATCTTTGATAAGGGCGTGTAGGCCTATGTAAAAATATTGTGAAACTTTACTTCTTTACTCTGTCTTTTTGCTTTTTTAATTAAAACAGAGGAGATTTAGGTGGAGAGTAAGGACTGGAAAGTGATAAGAAAATGTGAGGATTTCACAGATTTGTTTCCTGGCAGATTTCACAATTTTTAGGTTCAGGGTGTATGAGAAGCTGCAAAATGACTTATTTTGTTAAATGAAATAATGATGTATTGTTCTAGATATTAAATGCTTTTATTTTGCTCAGAATTTACACAATTGGGCATTAAAATGTAGAGGGATGCTTGTTTTATTTATTATATATTTGTATATGATACTAGTTTACTTTTGTAACATAATGTTTAAACATACCTTTGATTAGTTATTTTGTCAATGTACAGCTTTGTTATAATGCTAAAGTAAAACTTTTAATTAACAAAAGACAATATACATAAATCTAAAGATTGAAAGTTGAATGCAAGCAAAATTCAAACTATATCATTAGATTTTTTCCTTTAGTCGATTTATCTGATGTATTTGTCTTATAATTCTGTTTTGATTTTTCTCCAAAAGAAATTAGTGAATGTAGTCATTGAACAAGAGTCACAGTTGAGTGATCCTATCAACTCTATAACTAGTGTGAACAGCCAAACACCCTTGTTGAGTTCTGAGAAGTCTCAGCTTGTTGTAGAGTTGGCTGATGCTAGGTCAAGATTGAGGAAACTTCAACAAGATTTGTGAGTTTTTATGCATCCAAATGCAGGGACAGAATTTTCAAACATTAATACATCAATTTTTGCATGTTTTGTAATGAGTGCTTAGCTGTATGTTAACATAGTATAACACTAATTGAGAGAACTGTGAAACAAATGTTTTTTTTTATATTTTGAGTGCAGTAGTTATTTTTATAGGAATATTAGTCTTAATTTTTGATCAGTTTGATAAAGAAAGTAGCACTATGTATCTGCTGAAAAAATCATGTCATTACTTATTGAGGCCCACCATGGCCAAGTGGGTTGAGGCATTCGACTTGTAATCTGAGAGTTGCGGGTTCGAATCCCCATCGCACCAAACATGCTCACCCTTTCAGCCGTGGGGGCATTATAATGTGACTATCAATCCCACTAATCGTTGGTAAAAGAGTAGCCCAAGAGTTGGCGGTGGATGGTGATGACTAGCTGTTTTCTCTCTAGTCTTACACTGCTATATTAGGTACGGTTAGCGTAGATAGCTCTTGAGTAGCTTTGCGTGAAATTAAAAAGACAACACAAACAAACATTACTTATTGCTATTTTATTTTATATTTCACAGTAGAGTTCCTGTGAAAATAGATATTCATAAGAAGTCTATGCTTGTACTTTAATTATATTAATTTGTAAAGTGGTTTAAATAAAAGGTGGGAATAACTGCTGATATGTTTGATGTTATTATTGTAAAACTAAAAAAATAATGAATCAAAAGAGCACTTCATCATGAATGAAAAACGTTTATAATGCTTTTAACAAAGAAGAGATCACTGTTGAAAGTGCTAAAGAATTTATCTCATTTTATTTAACTTCTATTATCAGTTTTTAATAAAACAGTGCAATTACAATTTAAATTATAAATGTGCTTTAGGCAACTGAAGTTAAGCTTATTTGTTTAAATTATGTTTTTATAAAAATGCTGTTTAATGTTTAAGTAGCATTTTTTAAATATTAAAATGATAAATTCATTAACTTCTGTGAATTATATCACATTTGTTTCATTATGAGTAAATTTTGTTTTGTTTCAGAGAAGAAAAAACTGAATCTGTTACAGAACTTAAAGAAGAACTACAGGATTCTAAAGATATGTCAAATAAACTGAAACAGGAGGTTAGTAGCAGAGAAAAGTACCATTTTTATAATTAACAAATGGTTCAGTGGTTAAACTATCCTTTGTATTGCCAATTTTTGTATGTTCTGCTAAAGCAGCTACATGTAAATAAAAGGGTTTTGTTGAAAAGTAATTTTTTGAAGATTTATTAATAAACAAGAAGCACTGGAATATGTTAAGTCATGAGTTTTATTAAATAGACGAATGAAATTTCAAACCTTTTACAACTTTGTGCAAAAGGTTTGTTGCCCAGTGGCACAGAGGTATGTCTGCAGACTTACAATGCTACAAACCAGGTGTCGATACCTGTGGTGGGCAGAGTATATATAGCCCATTGTATAGCTTTGTGCTTAACTAGAAAGAAAGAAGCAAAAAGCTCTGCATGCAATTCTTGATGACGAAAAACTCACTTGAAATAAAAATGCATCTCAGAATGGCTGGTATGGGTATTAACACTTTTACTGATAAGCAGAGAACAACGTTTCAACCTTCCTAGGTCATCTTCAGGTTAACAAATAGAGGGTTTGGAAACTCTCATATCAGCCATTCTGGGATACAGGTTCTGGAAGCATTCGTGATTGACAAATACCTAATACTATTAAGGATTTATCTGGCTGAGCCCCATTATTTGTTTTAATGTTATGTTTGGTCATCTTTACATTGTTTATAAAAGCTAACATTTGTTCAGCATTGTATGCATATACATGTGGAGGTTTTTGCATTGTCAGTTAGCAGTAAGCAGGTTTCTGACAAGGGACATTACTTGTGTTTACATACATAGTTATTCTTCTTCAGTAATGCCTTCTATTTGAAAATTTTTGCATACCACAAGTTTTTGACTTTTACATACCCCTCAGTTTACATGGTTTAACTAATTCACACACGTAAATCATGCAAAAATCCTCCATAAACATACATGCACCTCCCTCTATGCCATTATACCAAATTGTCACACCTTGTTTGGTAGTACTTATGTTTAGTTTGTGCTCTCTTCAAGTTTTTTTTTTACTCTATATCTTTGCATCAATTTCTTTGAAGAAGATTAGTATTTATCATACATAATATTTTGGTAAATTATTCTGAAGTGGAATTAGTTTATATTTCTAGCCAATTATGGACTTATTACTTCTTTTTGCAAACTGATTGTGTTTGGTTATTTATTTTGAAATCTGGTTTCTAAGTTACCACTTTGCTGGTTACATCTTCTATTGGCACATTTATCTAGGCTTCAGGTTGTAGTTCTTGATGGGAAAATTTTTGTTTTTACGTCACTGGGAGATTGATCTTTTAACACGCTGATCTTCATCTGGCCTTGGCTGAGGTTTGAGGACTTCACATTTTGAAAGATAAAATGTTATACTGTTATGGTTTTTGAATATTTTTACTGTTAATATTATTTGTAGGTATTTGGGTTTAATAACAGAGGTTTAGTTAGATTCGTCAATATTCATAGTCAAGTTTAGGTCTGAAGTTGGAGATTAATTCTATCCTTTGTCCTATAATATTAGATAAAGCTTAATGTGAGTGTTATTTTTTATTTACCTGTAATTCTGTTACTGATATATAGTAAATTAGTTTAACTACATTGTTTTTTTAATTGTCACATCTTGTATATATGCTATTCTCAATACACCCTTAGTTAATTTTACAATATGATGTCTATTTCCTTTTTTGAATTATTCACCTCTTGTTCTTCATATGAACTTTGTTTGCGTGAACTCCTGTAGTTACGGTATGCACACACTTCTTAACATTGTATATACTTATTGTTAGGTTAGGATCTTTCTAATTTTGAGATTAGTGATATACTTTGTCTTGCTCAGTTCACTTAAGCTTAACAAGCATCTATTACTTTCAATTTACATGTAGTTCATCTTATAGATAAATTGTTCATTAGGTTAAGTGTATTGTTTTCTTCAACACCTAACGTAATACATATTTATTTCACTACACATACACTTAAATTTACATTATATTGACGCTTCCTTTTGTAAGTCTTTCTAATTTATACTTCTTACAATTAATTTAGTTTGTTTGGACTCCTGCAGGTTGTGGTTTGCCCTACTTTCTCCTAATATTACCTGCTTTCTGCTATGACAACCAAACCCCTTTAAGATGACCTGGATTTTGTCAATTTTCTTCCACCTCATTATAGTTTGCCTTTCCAGACCTTTACTGCAGACTCTGCTAGGCCTACCTCAGCCTTTTTTTTTTGACATATTTAAAACTGTGATTTTTCCCCTCCTTCTCCAGACATTGTTTCATGATGAGCATTATTGTGTTTTTTTGGGAGAGGGTACTTGCATATCTTGACTGACACAGGCTTTGCCTTATGGTAAGCTATGACAAAATAAACCAGTTCCTCTTTGATTCTATGTGCTTAGAATCTGTTGTCTGTCTGAGGGCAGTCACCAAATAGGATTTCATGGTCACCCATTGTACTTTCACCAGTATGAACATTCCACTGTAGTATCCTCAAAGTTTTCTCCCCCAGTTTCTTCCAGTGGAGTAAGAATGAAAGTTTTACCATTTTCCAGTTTCGAGCCTGTGGAATGGTGGACCACTTAAGTATCATTGTGAATGAGGGATATACTATATAAACACTAACAATTTCATTCAGTTCAAAATAGGGCAGTGGTGTTTTGCCTGTGTAGGTGATCATATATACTTCGAAAAGGATGCCTTGTCTCTGCATGGGTTTGTCAGAGGGGATGCTGCTGTTTTAGAGTGTGCTGTCATAATGATTGGGATTCCTCATCTTACCCCCACATGGGTGTCAGTTCCTTGCAATTGAGTTTTAGATGTAGAGCTGAATTAATTAAAATAAGTCCTTGCACATGTGATCAGAGTGTCCCTGATTCCTCACTCAGTTTGTTTCAAGTGCACTACCCCAGTGTTGTGGATCATGGTGGGTGCACTTGGTAGTTGCTCCACTTCTTGTGTTATCCCTCATATAATTATACAGAAAATGTTAAAGCATTTGAGGTGGTTCCAGTCTGTGAGATACTCCATATACTGTCCTCTTGTAAGAGGGTTCTCTCTCTCAGGGGTATCCTATAGATACTTTCAAAACATGCTTCTGTCTTCTTCCTTGGATTGGTATATCTATTCAATGTGGGATTCTAGCTACTTAAGTGAGTGGGAGTAAGGTACCTTTTGTGAAGCTATAATTTTCTTACATTGAAAATATATTTCTGATAATTACACACTTCCCAACATTCCTCCCAACTGTCCATTAGTGTTTAGTTTTCTGCCTAAACTTGAAATGATAGTTATGGAGAATGGCATAAAGGGAGCCACATGAGTTGTGTGTGTGTCATGTTTATCAGTCTAGGTTTATTGCATGATACCTTACATGCATGAATTGTTTAAACCACATGAACTGAGGTGTATGTAGGAGTGAAAGACTTGTGGCATGCAAAAAACATTTGGAAATATTGGGCAGCACTAAACAACGATAGTTATGTTCGTGAGAAGAAGTAAATAACCATTGAAAATATTGTTTCAGTATAAGAAAATTATAACTTAAGTTGTATTATGGGTTTAAGTAAATTAGTATTTAAAAAAATTAAAAACAAAATTTCATATTGGGTATTTCAATTGATTTCACCCTCTCATGTTTAGTTAGATATGTTTGATTTATTTTAAGTTGTGGTAAGTTTATTGGTAAGATTTGTTTTTGTAAAATATTAATTATTTATTATCTTTTAGATTTCTAAATTATATTCTGTTCAAGACTTATGACAAAAGTTTATTTTAATAATTGCTCAGAAAATATGTATACTTGTACATATCCCTCTGGTAGAATCTCCAGCTGATTCAGAGTACACGAGCAGCCCAAGCGTATAGAGATCAAGTTGACATTCTGAAAGAAAAGGTAAGTACAATTATTCAGTTTTCTACTTGCTTGAAAACAGTCATTCACACTTATTCAAACATTTGTTTAATGCAAGATATGCACAAGTTAGAATATTAATACAAAATGAGAATGTTGTAGATAAATAAAATAGATTTCAATTGATAAAATAGATTTATTTTATAATTAGAAATCAACTAGATTTGTTTTATTGTTGGTACATCTAATAATACGTTTAATAAAATATTTTTCTTCTTGTTTGTTCTAGGTTCAAAAGGTTGATCGGCTAGAAAATGAAGTCCAAAAGTATAAAGATAAAATGACTGAATTAGAATTCTATAAAACAAGGGTTGAGGTAAAAATTATGTGATTGTAGGTTTTACATGTTCAAATGTAAATTTCCAGATGTTGATACTTATTTCTGAGTAACTATATTTTACAGTGCAAGTTATCATAGCTAATTGATTGAAGAAACAGGGTGGTATATTAGTGATTATTTTTATCTTACTGTATATATTTTCTTGTATTTTCTGTAAACATTCTTACACATACTATTTATGGTATTTGTTTACTTGATTCCGTTATTAATGACTGCTTGAATTGCATGTAATTGAAGGTTTAAACATAGCATATTGTTAAACAATTGATATCAAGGTGTTCAGAAATGGCTTTTGTATGTTACGTAGCTAAGACATTCATACCAATTAACATGGGAAACTTGTGAATTATGGTTCTATCATTTTAGTAAGGAACTGGTCTTTAACTTTCCAAATTTTACTTAATATAATTATATTATATTTTTGGTTCTATTCTGATATTTGATTTCAAAATTTACTTTGCTGTGTAACTTTCACAAATCCTTTAAGTATTACAGTATTTTCAAATATTTAGAAATTTGCAAAAAATCTTTTCTTTTTTGATATATTTTTTCATGAAGAGACTGGTATTTTGAGTGTGTCAAGCCATGAAAAATTACATCTTATTAAAGTTAATCAAACTTTATACACCAGAACTGAAATTATTTATAAGTATTTTTACTGTGCCTAATACAAGTTTTTAGTGTCTTACATTCAAACTTTTATTAAAATACTTTTTGTTTGTTATACCAATTAGTATAAAATCTTATCTTAAAATCCATATCTTAATAGTACTTAAGTGTTAAGTTAATTCTACAAGGCAATATTTAAAAAAAAATCCTTAATTTCCCCTGGTGTGTGACATGCATGATACATTTGTTTCTTAGCATGCCATCACCCATATTTTATCCACCACCTCTCAGAAAATGGTAAAATAAAACATAAATTACTCTATGAAATTGTCATTACTCAGACAAATCACATTTAATATAATATTCAATTTTGTTTTGTTACAAAGCTGTCGATTAGAAAGTCAGATGCCCTCTTGCCATACCCACTTGTTCATCCTCTTTTTCGTAATTCATTAATAGTCCTCTCCTACATTTAGTTATATACTATCTGTAACCAATATAAACTCAAGGTTTTCATCTGTCAAATGGTGTATAATGTTATGTTCTGAACTGTTAAATGTGAATTTCATTAGGAGAACCAACATCATTCCTATATTACAGAGCTAGAAAGCTAGAAAAAATTTGAGGTAAGGGAATTTGTCTAATTTTTTTTGCATGTTATTAATCTATATTGTCTAGTGCATTATTGAATTAAATAAAAATTGTTTAGTACAATACTGTGAGTAATGTAAAAATTAAGATTAACTTTCTTCAGCAAATCAGAATTTTTCATGTTAATTCTTTATGCATAGTTATAAAAGTAACTAAAATGTAAAAATAGAGATCTTTTTAAATTACTTAAGATTAGATTAAGTAAAATAAATAATAATAGTATAATAAAAAGTTTCACACTGCATGCACATGAGCTGCTTGTACTAGTATTAGCTTGTGGGTAATGTAATTTGATAATGTAACATAAACTGCACATGCCCCAAGTGATTTACAACTTATAATGGTATGGACAGTAGTTGGACATGATTCAAAGGGCAATAAAACAAAATATAATTAAATAAATACATGTATATTGTTACAAACTTAGAGCTACTTAGGATAAAGGAATTTAGTTTCATGTTATAATTTGAAGTCTTTCTAGGAAGAAAGAAAAGGGGTAATTTAGATTTATTTCTTTTTTTTTTGGTTGTTACAAGGTCTGTCAAATTGACCAATTCCATTTTCAGATGAGTAGAATGAATAACAAAATTTTACTGAGCAAAAGGTTTGAATTGCATTTAAGAAGTCTTGGGATTCCATTGAGGAAAATTTGAGATTTTGAGATGAGGAAAAGTATTTTAAATTTTAACATGAAAATTACTTTACACAGAGACTATTGAAAACAAATATTCAATATATTCATGGACAAATCTTTATTTTAGCTTATTAAAAATATGATTTTTGTATGCTAAAGATTTAAAATAACTGAAATACTGCCAAATTTAGTGAAGATGTATACAATATTGAAATTTAGAATTATTAAATCTAAAAAGACTAATACAGAGAGGTCACATAGTTGGTCAAATTGACTGAGCCTGTGTTGAGAGTTAAAGAAGAAAAATCTTTAGAAATACTTTATTATCAAATGTTGTCACATTACTTTAACATACAAATGAAATTTGTAATCATTAGATTGCACTGAATCATCATGAGAACCCTTACTGTTAACAATATTTCTTATTATGATCCCAGTAGTATCTCATAAGATACATCTAACTTATGAGTTCTAGGTTAACTCTGTATCCACGTCAACAAGGAAAAATAACATCCATGAATTACAATAAAACTTCATGGTATTTACATTAATGGAAGTAATTATGAAAATAATTATATAGAAAAAGAGGCAAATACTTTGAGACTGCTGTCTCTATGTAGTGAAAACAAATATAAGAGTAAATCCATGTGTTGATAGTTTACACTGTAATTAATCATTATCCAATGAAGTGCTACATCAATATTATTCTTGTGTATTACTTTGCCCACTTGTGCATCTAATCATATTTTTCAGCATTAAAACCTACATGACAAGTATGTAGAAATCAAAGTATTAGCTGTTCAAGAACACTCCGTACAAAAAGTTGTGACAGGACTACATGTTTCAGTATGAACTGTTTGCTGGGCTCTTAAGAGGATTTGTGAAACTAGCACTTTTAGTAATAGAAATGACTGGTGTTGAAAACTGAAATTTTGAAAGTAATATTAAGTATTTTAGAGAACATTATTTGAGATAGGTGGAGGTAACTTACAGATTTCAAAAGTGACCGTGTTATAAAAACTATGAATAATAATAGATACTCATTAGCTTAAAACGATCTTGAGAAACATGTAGCTATGCAAAAACTTATTGAAAAGAGGTAACCAAACTGAAAAGTAGAAGTAGGTATCATACAACAAACAGTGGAATAAGCAAAGCTGGAAATGTTCTTTACAATGAAGCATGATGGAAGATCAGACAAGTTTGAGGTTGCATCACACCCAATCAAAATTGATGACACCTTTGCTAATGTATACAAGACGTTTCTTATCCATCAAACCATTATCTCTGGAACATAAATCATTAGGTATGCATTTATCTTTCAACAAGATGGTGATATTAAGTAAACAGCAAATGTTAACTATTTTAACTGTAAAGAGATAAAATAATCACAACCATGACTTTATTTGCACAAAATTGTGAAACAAAGATTTGAAGTTGTGTGGGCTTTAATATGTAAACTCTGAGAAGATGAAAAGGAAATTAAACAACTAGGCAGAATTATGTGGAGTAATTTAAGGGCATTCAAAAAGAACATTCCACAAACATGCATTTAAAACCTCTATGGTGGTATGAACAAATTCTGCAGCTCTCTGTGTAGCAATTCCATTATTATATAGTTAACTTATTCATGATTCAGATGTTTATCTTTTGTTTAATTGTTTTGTTAGCATGAAAACCTTACTAAGTATGAATAATAATTGTGTACTGCAGTACATACCACATGCATTGCAATGAGACTGGAGGTTATTTGTAAATGTTTTTAATTACTTCAATTTCACAAAAATAAAAACTTGCTGCAGTGGGGATAATTCAGATAGATCTTTCTTGTATCTTGTCATAACATATGCAAAGACTCGATGTTTAGAAAAATATAATTTGTAAATCTATGGAAAATTGCAGAGTTTATCTGCCTTTGCCAAGTTGAAGTTACAAAAATTTATAATATGGAAAATAAAGAGAAAAAGTATCAAATTTATAAGTTTTTGTGCATTATTTTTTTTAACCTGTATAAAATCTTTTTTCAGTTAAAAAAAATTAACAGTTTTTGAAGCCAAAGAATTTTATTAAAGATCTAAATAAACATCAGTGATTTAGTTCATTATGAATATTTAAGTTTTCACACGTCATATTTGAAGAATCTTGTAGCTTCCATTCATCTTGGTAATTTTTTAACAAATTTTTGGTAACTAAATAAATACACAGGCCTACAACTTTAAATTTTATAAAAATTGTTTTGGTTTTAAAAATGGATTTTGCATTGCTGAATTATGGAAGTTTTAAAAATAACTAATTTTTTCCTATCATGTAAGGAGTTTTTACAAACTGAAAATTAAAAAAATTAGATCAAATTATTATTTTATTTACCATAATAGACATTTTTATTATTATGTTTGTTAACAAAACTGCAAACAAACTGAAGATTCATTGGGTTTCTGAACATTGTGTTTGGTGCACATAAATTCTGTTAAGAATTATCTAATAATTCAAGAAAGTTCATCTTTTGTTTGTCTTAAACTTTGAGGACTTACAACCATTCCCTTGGATATGGGTAACTGTTTTAGTTTATGATGTTTTGTAATGCCTTTTGTAGGATGTGGATGAAGGTTTTGAATTGGGTTTGAATAGTTTTGAATAAAACATTTTTGATATGTTAAACAAAAACTTCATTTTTATACTCTGACGTAGGTTTGTTCAGTTTATTGTATTAACAGATCAAACAGGATAAAAAAAATTATGTGAACCATGTAATAAGAAACTTTATAATCTAATTGTTGAACAGAAAGAAATCTGACCAATCACTGTTATTTCCAGTTGATTTTTCAAAGACGTCTGTTAATGTGTTTGCAGATAGTTTAAAAAAGCCCAATTGTCTTAAGCTACATATGTTTAAAGGAGTTTTAAGAAATTACCAGCTAAAATGGTATCTAGTTTGTCATGAAGGGAGATAATAAGGCTTATAAGTACTTTAAATTTTCTCACACCAATGCTTAGTGGTTTTAAATATAATGGTACTTAAATATGAGTATATTTTTGCAGGAACTTAGAGAGAACAACAGAATTCTTATGGATACTAAAACAATGTTAGAAAACCAGTTAGAAGCAAGTAGAAAAAGAGCAGAGCAAGTTTTGGAGTTGGAAGCAGAAATTTTAAAATATCGGTCTCAGATCCATGAGCTTTGTGAAGTAAGTCAGTAATTTCAAAATCTTATAACTTGGAAGTTGAAATTTTGGGTTTTTGTATTTCATCATTTTGATTTTTTATATGGTTTGATTTCTTTATTATTAATATTATATTTAGTTAAATTAGTTTTGTGTAAATGTGTTTAACATATTTGAGAAAGGTAAGATTATAGGTTTCAGGACCTGTAGAGGAAATGAAATGTTAAATAGTGTCAGTATGTGTGTGTTATTGGTAACTTGAAGATTCTTGTATAACATCCATAAAATGTTCAATATTGTCAAAAGAAATTTTGAAATGTGACATTTATTTATTTGGATTGTAAAAAAATGCAAGGAAAATAAGCCATACAAGAACCTCAGTGAGTTTATTGTACCTACATGCTGATTATATATGAATGTCATTTTTTGTATAGTTTGTATAGCATATTTTCCATGAGTCTGTGTGCTTCAAAAGTGTTGGGATACATGAATTATTCATTACCTCCATGAATAAGATCTAGAACACCCGTGTGTGTGTGTGTGTGTGTGTGTGTAAAGAAATATTAATACTCAACAGTCAAAAGTAAAACAAAATCAAAAGAACAGTAAACTGAAACCTCTGAATAGTTTTATTCTAATAAACAAAACAACTCTCAACATAAATCAAAACAAAGATGACACACAGATCAAATGGATCCCCAGAGTACAAGTTGTAAAGTGGGATGTAAAATATACCCTAGGATTTTAAGGTGACTGTGAAAGTTGGACTTACACTGTGGTAGGGGTGCACTGTCTGTCAGCCTTAATCTCCATTTACCAGTCTCACATGAAGAAATTCATAAAAATAAATAATAATAAATAGAAATTAAGAGTGAGATGTGGGTACTCAAGCCTACACCCCACATCTATATCACCCTTCACTGCCTGCAGACAGTTGTGGGAAGGTAACTGTTCTCGAAAGTAAAGGAGAAAAAAAAAGTGCAACCAATTGTGAGTCAGCAACATAAACTAATCTCAATTATAGTAGTAAAGCACTAATTAATAGTGAAGTAGACAAATTAAACTGGTAAAAAATCCCAGCCAAGTTATCTAAAATATCTAGTATAACTCTCAACAACCACCCATTAAATCTGCTGTAGTTACCAATTTTCAGACTTTAAACAAGCTTTTATATGCAATAAGGTGTTCATCCACATAAAGGTAGTGCCAGATTATTTAAATGATCATATTAACAAATAAAAATACTTGTCATAAACTTTCAGTAAAACCTTCTTGATATTTACTCTTTTGTATTTATTTAATACATTATATTTACCATAGAATATGTTAATACTTTTATTTAGTTTCTTTATTAAATTCATGAAATATTAATTTTTGCATCAGTATTTCAACATTAATAAAATATCATAATTTATTACAAGTTTTACAAAAACAGGAGTGCTGGAAGAAAGAAAATTTAGCTCTGAAAACATAAAAGATGTATTAAATTTGTGCATTTGTAATTGTTTTTGATTTTTTCAATAATCAGGTATTTAAACAAGTATGAGTTTCAATGGAAGCTAATTGTTCTATTTGTACTGCAAATTTATTTATTTATTTTTATGAGAATAGGTTTACTGAAAATTGCATAAACCCAAACATTTTTACTTCAATTTTCAGATTATATATATATGATTTATTTGGTATAAATAATTCTGAGATAAATAGTTTTATTGACACTATCTAGTAGAATTAGAAATTTAAAATACTTCAGTTTCTAATGTAAAGGTATTATTTGCATTTAGAAATTAAAATAATTGATAATGATTCACTCTATTTTTGATAAAAGAAAAAACAATTTTTCAATATATACTATATGAGTATCTTCTACTAATAGTAATGTACCATACTCTTCTGTTGTAAGTATTAGAACTTCACAATTATTGAGATTTTTTACATTTAAACAGAAAGTCTTGCATTTAAAATAAAATCTTTACTTATAAGTTTGAAAGTATGCAAAATATTTTTGCACTGTGTATCTGGCTCTAATTCAGATCTATCATTGGAAGCAAAATGAAAAAATCAAGATACCTCCACACATACACTATTATGTATTCAATAATTTAAGAAATATGTTTTAATTATTTCCCTATTTGTATGTGGAAAATCTTACAGTAACTTTCAGAGTATTCACAACTGAACTAATTCAAAGTTAGTTCAATAATGACTTGAAAAAACTTATTTTTCTTTTCTTTTACTTTTGAAGAAGGTACTGATTCACAAGCCAGTGAAAATGGTGATACTACACATTTTATTATTTTTCCCCCATCAAAAGTAGTAACTCATTATTTGTATGAAATACATTAAAAAGTTGGAGCATATAAAGTCATTGAATTTGACTGTCAATACAGCTATTAGATTTTCACATTTTCAGAGTTAAACAAGTACTTACCAATGAAACACTTTCCTTGTTGCTTTAAAATTCATGCTATCAACAAAACACGACTAAATTTTCCAGATGTTTGTTTGTAGCTAAGTACAAAGTTACACAAAGGACAATCTGTGACATGCTCACCACAGGTATCAAAACCAGTTTCTAGCATTATGAGTCTGCAAACTTAAAGTTCTATCACATTTCAACACAGTGATCTTCTCTTGCATTCAAAGGCAAATGGGGATACACCTATCGAGGTTACACCTCATGCTACTTTGAATTCATCAGGAGGAGTTATTGTTGATAAGGATTTGAAGAACATCGCCAAATCGGAGATCCTCGCTGGTTTCTCCACTCAAGGAGTTTCTGCAGTCAGACATATCTCCACTTGCAAAGATGGAATTATGATGCCAACCAGTATCCTCATCCTGACATTTACATCACCACGCCCACCTGTCACCATCAAGGCAGGTTATTTTAATTGCAGGGCAGGATCCATGGAGGTTGACAGACCCCATTTGAATAAAGACAGTAAAGAAAAAAGATGTGGTTATAAGCAGAAGGGTTTTCCATCCAGTTTGACTACACATAAATAAAAATGGCCACCTTGATACAATGGAACTGTCGAGGTTTACATTTTAATCTGGATGACATCAAAACACTGATTACTTCCTTCCATCCTGTATATCTTTCCTTACAGGAAACATTTCTGAAACCTGCTGATATAGTTGCCACTTGGCAGTTTTCTTTGTACAGAAATGACAGGCTGTGTGATGGACGAGTGATGGATGGGTGGCACTATTGGTTGATCAGCATGTGCCCACCCTGTCTTTGCCACTCGACACACCCTTGGGGGCTGTAGCCATCTGTATTTCCTTGGGTCATACCATCACTGTTTGTTTTCTTTACCTTTCACCTGGAGAGACCTATGATCAATCAGACCTTGATGCTCTCATTGAACAGCTGCTGTCTCCTTTTTTAATCCTGGGGGAATTTAATGAACATCATACCCTCTGGGGAAGTGCTGAAATTGATAGGAGGGTTTGCTCCATAGAGCATATACTCTCTGATCACAACCTTTTTTTCAATAGCAGTTCTTCTCTTTATTATTTTCATGCACCAAGTCAGTCCTTTACTGTTGTTGATTTCTCAATTTGCTCCCCTTCACCATTCTCTTATTTTTCATGGAGGGTTGACAATAATCCACAAGGCAGTGATAAATTTCTTTTAATTTTGAGAGAGACTGGCTGTGGTCAATGCCACCTCGACACATGTGCCCCAGTGGAAGCTGGACCAAGCAAACTGACCCTCTTTTACTGCTCTCACAGAACTCTATCCTGCCATCATTGATAGGCCATCTTGCTCTCTGATGGCTAAGAAGTAGCTGAAACCCAGAGCATTGCCAGTACTCTAGGTGAAAACATTTGCCATGTGTCTATCACTTCTGCCTCTTCCTCCACCTTATTGGCCATCAAGACTCGGGCAGAGCGATCACCTCTTTCCTTTCGAGCTGATTGCCTCTATGACTGTAATTGTCCCTTTACATCGGTGAAACTCAAACTGGCCCTTCATCGGTTGGACCTGATGATATACACTATGAAATGCTGTGCCATCTATCTCCTGCTTCTCTTGCTATTCTTCTGATTGTTTTTAACTGGATCAGGCAGAATGTTTTTTCTGATGCCTGGCAACAGGCTATTGTCCTACCTTTCTCTAAGCCTGGGTAGGATCCCAAGATCTGTAAAACCTTAGAGGGGATGGTTAATGCTCGTCTTATTTTGTTCCTCAAATCAAACAACCTCCTCTCGCCCACCTTGTGTGGGTTCCGACGACAGCGGTCCACTGTGGACCATCTGATTCGACTTGAAACGTCAATCAGAGTAGCCTTTCTCAAACAACATCTTGTATCAATATTCTTTGACACTGAGAAAACTCATGATACAACATAGAGGTATGGCATTATGTGAGACCTCTATATATGTATGGGTTATGAATCCATTTGCCCATGTTTATTAAAATTTTTTAATGGACAGGAGATTCCAAGTTTGTGTGGGTTTGACACTTTCCCGTTCTTTTCCAAAGGAGCTTGGAGTCCCTCAGGGCTGTGTTTTGAGTGTCACACTTTCCAGTATGAAGATTAATGCCATCACTGAACAACTCCCTCTCACTGTTACAACAGATTCTGTCAACGACTTTCACATCTCATGTCAGCTGTCGAATGCAAGTTATGTTGAGTGGCAGCTACAGACTGCCCTCAGTTGTTTATTGAAGTGGACCACAGCAAATGGCTTTAACTTCTCTCTTCCTAAAACCGTTTGCATGCACTTTTTCTGCCAATGGGGTATTCACCCTGATCCTGAACCCCATATTATTGAAGTTGTGCTGCCTGTAGTTTCTGAGACAAAGTTCTTGGGACTTGTCTTTGACTGTAAGCTGACCTTTTTACCACACATCAAGCAGCTATGGGTCAAATGTACAAGAGTACTGAACATTCTCTGTGTCCTCTCTTCCACCACTTGGGGAGCAAATCGATGTTCTATGCTAAAGATATATCGTGCTTTTATTTGATCAAAACTAGACTATGGATCACTGGTCTATGGCTCTGCCAGGACCTCGTCATCTAATTCAATTTGAAATTAGAAAATTGCCATAATGTCAAGTAACTTGAAACCAGGCCTGGTAAGGCCATCTTCAGATGACTGACGGTGGTTTTTCTACTTACCTGTTAATTTTCATGGAGAGTTATGATAATCACAATTATGCTACAGAAAGTCCTTTACAACTTGTGTGGAGGCTCGGCAGGGCTAAGCGTGTTAAGGCGTTTGACTCGTAATTCGAGGGTCGTGGGTTCGAATTCTGGTCGCACCAAACATGCTAGCCCTTTCAGGCGTAGGGCGTTATAATGTTACAGTCAATCCCACTATTCATTGGTAAAAGAGTAGCCCAAGAGTTGGCGGTGGATGGTGATGACTAGCTGTTTTCTCTCTAGTCTTACACTGCTAAATTAGGGATGGCTAGTGCAGATAGCTCTTGAGTAGCTTTGCTCAAAAATTCAAAACAAAGAACTTGTGTCACTGTAGACTAGATGTAAACATTGGTTTTATACTATTTCTTTTTTTTTAAAAACTTTGTTTTGTGTTACCTTAATTTTCCTTTATGAATTTTACTAAATTCACTTTAATTTCATCTTTTTACTGAATATGTTTGGTGCAGATAGCTTAGCTGTTTTGTGCCATAAAACACCCAATCAATTAACCAATCAACCATTCTCTTCCATTTGGATGTGCTCCTCCCTTTTTCTACCTGTAAATGTGACACCCTAATTTCACACTGGACAAAAGTATACCTGGTACAAGTGTGGTGCACTCTTTTACACATTACTGTGACAGATTACTCTTTTAGGGTATTATTAAGACACTTTCAAGAAATGCTTCTTTGATTTTCACTCACACTGGTCCCTCCAACTATTTAATGTGGGATTCTAGCTTTTTGTGTGAAAGAAACATTAATTTATAGTATCAGAAGTTATAATTTTATTATACAGAAAATATATCACTGATAGGTATTTACCTCCTCTTCCACTTCTCATTTTTCCTCCCCACTGTAAACTAGTGTTACCATTTTATCAGGTCATCCCATAAGTAGTGTCTGAAAATTTAATACAGAAAGTGCATCATCATTTCTGTCTTAGTAGAAGCCTTTAATGACTAAAATATGTAGTGGGATGTGTATAAAAATGTTCATACAAATAAAAGAAACCCGACTCCACTTTTTCAGATCATTAATCAAACAAGTCCCTATGAAGGTGGACGTATATGAGGATCACATTTGGCATATAATGCTTTGAGTTTAACAAAAGGCAATAGTGCAACAGAAACTACACAAAACATTCAAGGTGTTTACAGTGCAGAGTATCTTAATGAAAGAAAATGTTGAAGGTGGTTTTAGAAGTTCAGATCATGTGACTACAACTTAAATGATGCTCTACATTCAGGCCGTTATGTTGAGTTTAATGATGACTTGCTGCTGGCTGCACTTGATGAAGATTGTGCTGTAACAGTTGAACTAGCACAGAAGCTGAATGGATTTACCATCATCTACAACAGCTTAGGAAGGTGTCAAAACTTGGAAAATGGGTCTCCCATGATTTGACAGAAGCCAACCTTAGAGGAAGAGTGGGCATTTGCACTTTTCTGCACTATCGTGAATGTAACTCACCTATTTTGGACAGGTTAGTGACTGGAGATGAAAAATGGATATTTTATAAAAATGTTAAGCGTGGCAGACAATGGCTTATTGCATTTAAACTGACTAGACCACAGCCCAAAATGGACCTCCACTTTAGAAAAGTCTTGTTAGGCATTTGGTGGGATATTGTTGGTGTGATCTGCTTTGAGTTGCTGCCACTCAGTGTAATGATTACATGACTTCTATTGTCAACAGTTAGAACACTTGAATGTTGCACTGAAAGAAAAAGAGGCCTGCTTTGATCAATCATAAAAGTGTTACACCAGGATAATGCACGGCCCCATACAGCAAGGATCACATCTGCAAAGACTGAAGAGCTAGACTGAGAAAAACTTCCACATTTTTCAGACCTTTCCCCACCTGATTATCAAATATTCTGAAGTTCGCAGAACTGTCTTGATGGACAAGAGCTTGGAACACATGAAAATGTCAAAACTATCTTCTCTTTATTGTTTTCCTCCAAATCCCAATAATTTTATAGAAGTGGCATTTAGAAGCTTGTGAATCATTGGCAGGAAATAATTAGTAACAATGGAACATACATTACTGATTAAATAATGTTAAAAGCATTTGAAATCCTTTCTTTTTTTCTGAACCTAAAAGATAACCTGATATCTGCCAAAACTTAGTGCTAGTTTGGAAGAACAGAATAGAGAGAGTTACGTGTCAGGAGAGTGTGTAGCATTTTTATTGGTAGAAGGTTGTTGCATGATGATTTACATAAGACAAACTTGAACAAGTTGATCATAAGGTATGTGAGAGCTCAAGGATTGTTGCATGTGAAAAAAACAAATACATATAGAGAGCAGCAATGAATGAATATAGTTATGTAAGGGGGAATAATTACATATTGGAAATATATTTTCAGTATAGCAAAATTATAAATTGTTAAACAAGTTACTAAAATGTAAAAATAAGAAAAATAATGATCAGTATTCATCAAGAGAGAATCTTGAGTGTTACATCATTCAATATGGTAACAAATTATGCATTTGCCAAGTTATTTAAACTTTTGTGGCAGTATTATTATGAAATAAAATTACGTATAAGCAGGTGTAGACCATTACAAGATTTAAGCTATATAGGATAAACAGTTCTAGAAAGAAAGAAAGAAAAAGGTATTTAGATTTATATTATGTTTTTTATGAGTTAAATCAACCAATTCCATAGAGTCAGGGTAAAGAAAATAACAGATAAAATAAATTTTAATGAAAAAAAAATTGTTTAAGAGGTTTTATATGTGGTGTAAATAAAATTTGAAAATTTTCAGGTGAAGAAAAGTTTTTTAAAATAATTTTTATGAACTTAGAGAGCAATCAAGACTCTACTCCATATATTCTGGGTCAAGTCTTTAGTAAAAATCTGATTTTCATGTGTAATCAGACTTTAAATATTTAATGAAACTTTTCCAAATTTTGTGAAAATGTTAAACCATATTAAAAGTTATAATATGGAAATTAATATGGTTACATTGTTACAAGATTGATCACATTGACCAACTCTGTGTGAAAGGAATTACTTGATTAGTAAATATAACTCCTTGTGGACTGAAACAATATCTCATTCAAGAAATTAGACAGGAATAGTTATTGTAAATTTCAGTTCCATCAGTCTTATTTTGTAATTGTGAGAAACAAGTTTAGTCCTAGTTTAAAAAAACAACAACAGATATTTTCACTTAATCCTTTAGTTACACCCATTGTTGTATGGTAATCACATAATACAGTTCATATTTTATGCTAGGGTACACAAAATTAGTACATAAAGCTTTAACTGCCCATGTGATGAATCTTAGCTGCTGATTCATATTCAACATGACATATGTTGCTTTTCAAAGCATCGGTAATACTTGCAGTTGAAAGTTGTCTATTTTTTATGAGAAAATGAATCCAACATTGCATCGAACTGATGAAATTTTGTACAATGGATGGCAACTACCTGTTGTGGAGACACAAGTGTAGAGGATTACATTTTGAAAGTTTTCCGCCTTTTGACTTCAAGGCGGAAAACTTTCAAAAAGTTGTCCTCTGCACTTGTGTCTTCACAACATGCAGTTGCTGTCCATTCTTCAAAGTTTCATCATAAATACTCTGCCAAAACAATCTACCAAAGAATAGCTTCAAACTGCTCCATTGTTTTCACACTTGAGACAACTGAACTTGTGCTAGCTGTTAATGATTCTGGCTCTGAACCTGAATTATCTGACAGTGATTTTGAGCACAAAATGACTGAAAAAATTAAATGCCTAAAATTTTAACTCTTAAATAATTAACTTGTTGTTGTACTATTCACTACCTGTGAAATAACATATTGCATTATATTGACTAATTTTGTGTTTTGCTTGTAACATTCATTGTAAAGCACTGATCAAAATAATTAGATGATGTCACTTCTTTTCTGTTAAAAAGCAGTAATACTGATAGTATTTCTCTTAAGTTTTTTTGTATGACTCTTATTAGCACTTGTGACCAGCAATCATGGGTGCATTAGTAATTGTAGGGACAAAATATACTTGGATTGTATTTTAAGAAGTTACTGAAATTATTAATTTTTTGTTTAAATATTTGTTAAATATAAGTACTGTTTAGAAATGTTGAATAACATAGTAAAATATTGTATCGAAGAAGTTGTGTTAGAAAATATGAAACATAAATTTGCATTCTGACAGTTTGACTCTTAGAATACTGAAGGAATAATATTCAAAAGTGTTGCTGCATAACTAGTAATTATAATTTTTTTTAAAATTGTCTTTTTGTGTAAAGGACCAGGAATCAGATAGAGAAAAAATCCAACAGCTGGAGGAAGAAAATACCATGTTGTATTTAGACAAGAAGTTGGCACTTGATGAAGTGAGTCATATGCATTCTGTTTTGAAGAGCCAAAATATGGAACAGTCACCAGGTGATATGTATAATTAGGCTTCATTATAGTAGTTAAATGTTATATTTGTGTGCAAAGTTTGAAATGTTTGACTTGTAATACATTTTATTTGTATCACAATTGTTACATGATTTCATTATTGAAGAGTGGATAAGTAACTCACTTCAATGCATGAATAAAAATTTACAGTAGGGTTCTTTGAAGGGCAATCAGTAGAAACATTATTTATCATTATTTTTATTTCTGTTATAAATTTAAAGCTTGTAAGTGATGCACTTTATAGGTTTTTTTAATTCACAGATTTGATGCTATTTCTTGGCAACATCTGTCTGTTTTATGATTTTCAGTTCATTCCCTACATATGCTTAGGAACTAGTTCTTGTACAAGTTTAACTTTGGTGAATTACTTGTTTTATTATGCAAGGTCTCAAATAAAATATCCCTTAAATGTGTGAACTGTAATTTTATCAGTTGTTTCATAATGCTGTTAAAATAGTTTTTTGTGCAAAGAGTTAATCAGTATTACTGTTTCCATTATGAATAAACAGTTGAATGTTTATGGTGTTCTGTATATTAAGTATCCAAGCTATGATAGTGTGATCTGTTAGAAACTTAGCTCAAAAAAAAAAGAAAAGTTTTATAATATAAAAATCCCAAGCTGTCTAGATGCAATCCATTAGTTCACTAATTGATGAATAGTTGGACATATAGCACCAAAACTGACAAGTTATGATTTATTATAGGACAAAGTAATTAATTACTTATGGTGTGTATAAAACCAAATGTGCCAAGGTGTGACATGTTTGTCAACTAGCTGATAAACAGTTGATTACTCGTGGTGTCTAACATCAAAATTGGCAAGGTGTGATGAGTTAGTCAAACAGTTAACAAACAGTTTATTGTTTCTGACACCAAAACCATTAAATTTACAATTTATAAGTCAAGTAGTTGACAAACAGTGGATTATTTTATTGTGTTTAACATCAAAATTTGTAAGTATATCATCTATTAGTCAGTTAGTTGATAAATAATTGATTATGTATGGTATATAATTAGTTGACTCTCTATCTGTATTTGTGACACTTAGTTATGAATATGGGAGAGGGAACAGTCTTCATGTATTTGTGCCATTGTATCATAATTTTTTGAAATAGAGTATACGAATAGTTGAACTTTTATGTATTAACCTTCATTAACAGTGTTTGAAGATAGTCTTCAAGAACAACTAAATAGCAATGCAGAGTCCAGGGTTCTTCAGCTGGAACTAGAAAACCAGCAACTTCATAATCTACTGGATGATGTTCAGTCTTCCTCTCAGTCTTCCATATACCAAGAGGTTACTAATTTGTGTTTCTCAACTCTGTGTTTATGGTACTCAAGCCTATGTTTGGTGCAGTAAGAAAAAATTCAGCTACAAGCTTCTCTTGCTTTATATTGTTCTTCTTATTTTTGTACTAACATATTGTACCACATTAAATTGTATTATTTGACATAATATTTCTAACACTTAAGTATCAATAACATCAGAAGCAACTTTCTGTTTGTTTAGTTAACACAGCTGTTATACTTTATTTTGCTGTAAATATTATGGTGTTCATAATATAATAGTATTTTATGTAATTAGAATTTTGAAAAGGCTGTATTACCACAAGTACATTTATAAAAGATTTCTAATGTCTTTAAGCTGAAATGTATTATTGATCATTTTACAGGTATAATATTTTATTATTTTTTCAATCAACTTTCATAAATTAAGTAGTTCACTTACAATATAAATTGGAAACAGATTATTTAGAGATGTTAGTTCATTTATGAATATAAATAGTTATTTATTGTAAAAATCACTAATTGTTTTCTTCAATCCTATTGCATGTTTGTCTGTAAAAGAATAATACAATTATCTGTTTCTTGCTGATTTTAGAAAAGTCTCAGTAATGCTATCAATTAACTGTACAAAAAAATTGTTTTTGTTTTGTAAAGAAAACCTTTTATATTTTCTACTTCTTCATGGAAATCCGAAAAATGAATAGTGTGATACTCATTGAATAAAATTATAAATTAAATTATTCTTGGATTTTAAAGGTACAAAATTGTCAAAAAAAATTCTCTGTACATGTTGGTGTTTTAACTTCTTTCTTACTTAATTTCAATACTGCTTTTCCTAAGTTAACTGTCTTAGTATCTAAAAAACAAAATATTAACAGTTTGTTCTTCAATTGTACATTTAATATTGTTGTGTTGACTTAAAATAATTTTGAAATTAATGAATAACAAGTTTTCTTTCAAAAACTATGAAGATATCATCAACTGATCTATATTATAATGTTTAAATCAGTTGCAACAATTTTCTAGTAACCTTCTTTCATGATAACTTAAAAACAAATTAACTAAATCTGGTGGAACTAGAACTTGATGACATTCCATCAAATTGTTCATAATGACAACTATTAAAACAAAAACTACTCTTTGGTGTCAGATTTTGATATCTTAATAAAAACAGGACTTGTTTTAATACTGCCAACAATACCAGAATTTTGGAAAAGTAATTTACTACTCAACTCTGTTTTTCAGTACAATATACTATCTCTCTCACAAAAAGCTTTCTCATTTAGTACTGTCTTCTATCAATTAAATTTTTTTCAATTTTAACTCCCACGTTTTTACTTATGAATATCTACATGCAAGTGAGCATGCAACAACCCTCCACTAGTAGGAGTGTAATACTACCTGTATTTTAACTAGTACCCTCTCTAATAATAGTGTTAAATACTATATATTTAAAAATGGATGGTATGGATAGAGAAAGCACTAATAGAGGAGCGAACAACGTTTGAATCTTCTTCGATCATTGAAAGGTTCACAAAAAAAAAAAAAATTACTGACTGGTAGCTGACCACATGTTTGAAAGCGGTTGTGTAATTGAGTGTATACCTATATAGGTAATATATCCAACATTAGATGTTGGATATATTATTTATATAGGTATAAAGATGTTCCTTTGTATTGGTTTATTTTGGGTTTAAGTTGTTGTGTAAGTAAGGCTTCTTTAATTTTGCATTTGTTTATGTTTGTTTCTTTATTTACATAGTATTTGGGTGTTTTCTACGGTTATGTTGTGTTTATTTGATTTGCAATGTTCGAAAACGTGTGAAGATGACTTTTTGTGTTGTTTGAATCTGCTTTCCATTTTTCTACTTGTTTCTCCAATATAGAAGTCGTGGCAGTTATCACATTGTATTTTATAAATAATGTTGGTGTGGCGTTTGTTAGTCTAGTTTTTACATAGTATAGACCTCAGTTTTGTGCCTGGTTTTTGAATAAATTTGGTATTAACTGGAATGTCATATTTTGTTACTAGTTTTTGCCAAATGTTGGTTATTTGTCTGCTGATGTCAGGAATATATGGTATGCAGCAGTATATGGTTTCGTGATTTTTTGATTCGTGAGATATATTTACTTTAGTTGGTTGATTTTGCTTTTTGTCTATGTGTGTGCAAATAATGTTTTCTATGGTTTGTGGAGGAAACTTATTGATGTTGATGAAGTATTGTTTTATTTTGTCTAATTCATCCTTAATTTTATCTGGTGAGCTTAGTTTTATGGCTGTGTTTATTTGGTTTCTTAGTATGTTGAGTTTTTGTTTTGTTTCTTGAACTGAGTCCCAAGGAATGTATAGTCCAGTATGTGTGATTTTTCGGTGGATTTCTGTTTTAAATTGTGTATCGGTTCTTGTAATTTTGAAGTTAAGAAATGATATTTGATTGCTTTCTTCCTGTTCACATGTGAAGTTAATGTTGGTATGTATAGAGGTAATGTGATTGAAAAAATTAAGTGTGTGTTCTGTAGATGTGAATCTTGCAGTTGTGTTGTCTACATATATGTACCAATATAGGAGTGGATGTAATGTATTAATTGCTTGTGTTTTAACTTGTGATAACAATATTGGTCAGAACTGGTGATACTGGATTGCCCATGCCTAGACCATTTGTTTGTATATAGTTGTGGTTGTATTGAACATGAAGTTTGTCTTCATCATGGTGAATTTTATGAGGGTTGCCAGTTGGTTGCTGGGAATGTCTGTTGATGGGTTAGGGTCTTGGATATGGAGTTCTTAGGCTATCTTTCAGGCTTCAGTGTTTGGGACTTCTTAAGAGTGTTTGTTTTTGCTCACTTTTTATGTTTTCACTTGGTGCATTTTTTCTCAGTACTTTTTGTTAAATTTGTTTAGAGCTTATACGTTTGTAAGTATAAGTATAACTGTAAGCACTCACAGTTTCAAGTTGTTACAACTACCACTGATGTTGTTTCACCTGCATATTTATTGACTATGTTTTTGGGGTTGGTCCCACAATTATTGGCCAATCACTGGCTTCTCATTTGTCCTGTGGACCTGCTCCTCAATTACTTTGCTGTCTGTTACCCATTTTGGGCTTTATTCATTTGTACTTGGGTCAGGGCCAGTGGGGGCCAGACTCTTCAACTTTACCCATGTTTACAGGTCATTTCCAGTCAATTGAAGGGTTTTGGAGGTCTGGTCCTCTGCTTCCTGTTATCTTCCTTCCAGTTTCTTTTTCTTGGGATCCTTTTTCATGTCAAAAAGGTGCTATTAAACAAGATTTTTCTTGTCATAGGTTTTATTCTCATCTCTTTCAAAAAAAAAGAAAAAGGTAAGACTGGTGCCCAGTGATGGATTCATTGTCTATAAACTGATTACTCATAATTTCAGAGTTCACCATTAAGTTGTATTTAGTTCTACATTGTGATTTAACTCCAAACTTGTTGATGATGAAGGCCAATGTATCTTATGGATACATACCTCCTTCTTCCTCTCTCCTTGGCATGCTAAGATTTCTTTTGTTTTGTTCCTCTTGAATGTGTTTTGCACTTTCAGGCACTCTATTTGATCCTTGGCTCCCTGTGTGTTCTAGATCAGACCAATATTACTACAGAGTTTTTTGCTTGTTCGTAAAACACAAGCAGATTCTCTCAGCTAGAATTAGATTATTATCAACATGATTATCTTTGTATTTGGTTTTTACTTGTGTTCTATCAATAGTTCAGACCTCTTCTTGGTGAGTTGTGTCGGTGGCATTATATTGGCTGGCTTAAAGGTGGTTTCCACTTCTAAGATGACTATTGGTGTCATCTCATCACCTATTCATTTTCCATATGTTATCTTTCCTCAACAGTGCTTTATGTTAATTTGTGGCTTTTGTCTATTTCTTTGCCAAATAGTCTGGATTTTTCATGTGTGTTGTCATGTTGATTTAATTTCCATCATTATCGGCAGTTTCTCAGTGTAATTGGGCTATGTATCACTCTTGGTATATACTCAGATTATTGTTCTTTACGAACCACCATTCCTCAGTTGTCATATTTTTTCACTTGTCTTTATGACAGGTGCCTATCAGTTTCCTCTGTTGCAGGTTACAGGGTTGCTTTATCTTCCACTTTTTGGTTTACTGAATTTGCTTGTGTTCCACTTTCCTATCTATATTCTTCCCTTCATTTTCCATTGCTTGACATTGCCCAATCTGCTTCTCTTTCAGTTTGGAACGTTAGTGTTGTTCTTCATGCTTATATTCATTCTCCATTTGATCCTTTGTCATATTGTTCATTATGTCACTTTTCTTTGAATTTTTATTTCTGTTGTCAGTATGTGATTACTGTTGTTCTGATGTTTCTGCAGTCAACATTCAACTTATTCAATGCATCTTAGGTTCTCTTTTTTATGACTGTTCTTTCATACCACAGGCTTTGGCTTTTTGGAAGCGTAATTCTACTTTTACTTCAACTTCCCTCCGTCTCCAAACTTTATGACTGTTCATAATCTGATCACCTCCTTTGCCTGTTCAGGATTTTTTGAATGGTATGTGATGCACTGTTCTGTTCTGTAGTTCCTGTTACTCTTATGGGATAGATTTACCAGGTGAATAACCTGGGGTGTTCTTCCCTTTCTCTGGATAATTGCTGCTTTTTTTTTTTTTCTGTTCTCCTCCAGTCACCATTCTGCACAGCTCTGTTTTTTTATGACTTGTAAATATTCAATTTCTTTCTGTTTTCCTTGCAGGAGCTTCTTTCTTACAGGTTATGAATCCTACTCTCTGGCAAAGTGATGTTTGACCTGGTATACCTTGTTTAAAATTCATACTGTCCCTCCTGTGATCAAGTTAGATGACTATAACATTGAGGCTTTTCCTACTGCAGACCTATGTACAACTCGGATGGCACAAGGTATTGAGTGATTGACTTGTCCAATTGTCGTCTACGCATTCATGCCAACATTTCGTACATGACAATCATCACATTACAAGTTCATTCTATATACATTGTAGAGATGAGGTGTTCTGTGGGACTCATTGTAGTTATATTTTGTGATTTTTTGCTTCATAAATATGTTTGTCCTGGTTTGTACACTCATGGACTTGGGTAAAGTAGGCAGTGATTACTGCTCATCTCTTATGCTCCATTACATTGAGGCTTTTCCTACTATAGGCCTGTTGTATAATTCCAGACATCACAAGGTGTTGGTTGATAGACTTATCTTCTTGGCAGCTCTAATTTTCAAAATAGTGTAGTGGATGACTCCAATATCATATTTTCAATGCTGTTGTTGTCTGGGCTCTCCAATGCATTCTCCTAACCCCCTTCCTCTTATGGAGTATGAGAGTCTTTGCCACTTACAAGTTCATAGCTGCTAGGGTGGTACACCATGGACATTGTCACTCAGTTGAGATTAGGTTGGTAGCATTCTGCTGGTGTTGATGTGTGCCCTCCCTACTGTGGATCTGATGTACATTTCCAGATGCTGCCAGGTGTTGGTTGTAGGACTCTGCCATTTCTATACATATCTGTTACAGTTTGCTTCTCTAAATGAAACATTCTACCTATCTACTATCCTTTGTATTTCAGCTCTTGGTGGATAAGGTGTTGGTTGCAAGTGGTACAGTGAAATATATATTCATGTGTGTGTGTGGCTGATACCCTCTTCCTGTTGTGAACTGGATGATAAATTTCCGAAACTGCCAAGTTTAGACTGGAGATGCAATACCAAATTTTGGTCCCTCTTCCAACTGTCCACCAGACTTTTAGTACTTTATGGTTTTGGTTGGAAGCTGGATGAGATGCATGATTTCCCATTGACTGGATCATACATTCCCAGTGTCACCAAGGTTTGGACCAGAGATTAACACCTCCTGACTTCTCCGTACTTTCTCTCATCTGGGCCAGGTGGTTAAGGCACTTGACTCATAATTTGAGGGTTGTGGGTTTGAATCCCCATCACACCAAACATGCTTGCCTTTCAGCCGTGGGGGTATTATAATGTGATGGTCAATCCCACTGTTTATTGGTAAAAAAGTAGTGCAAGTATTGGTGGTGGATGGTGATGACTAGCTATTTTCTCTCTAGTCTTATGCTGCTAAGTTAGGGATGGCTAATGCAGATAACTGAGTAGATAATTGTATCCTCAGCCCTCTGCCATTTGAATTCCATTTCTAGCTTTTTGTGATAGGAGGTAAGATATTATTTCAGAAATTAACATTTTCCTAAACTGAAAATGTATTTCCAATAGATATTTACCTCTTCTCTTGTTTCCCACCTGTCTTCCCTATTTACAGTTGACTTGGTCATGACCTATCTTGAAGTGATTAAAGTTGTATTAGTAGAGATGTTGTTAGTTACAATAAGGTTATTATTGCACTTACTTTGTTAGAGGGTTCCTGCATGATTATTTGCATGTAGATATGTAGAAGGAAGTTAGAGTTCCAAGGCTAGTGGCTAGGAAAATATTTATGCCAATATAAGGTAGTACTAACTGAGAAAGTATTTTGTGAGAGGTGGTAAATGTCTTGTGGACATACATTTTCAGTTTAGGAAAATTTTAACACTTCCTTTAACAGTAAATTTTATATAAGAACTTGGTGTTTAGCCTATCAGTATAGAGAGGTTTGTCAAAAATTAGTTTAGACATGCCTTTGGAAAACTCAACTGCTTTTAGGTTTCCTCTAGCCGTTAGCCACATCGCCATTGGTGAAAAGAAACAGCCTGGTCTTGGATGGTTTGAACAGCTTTTGTGGTTTTTATTGCCATCCACACCATTAATGATAACAAATGACCAGAGACACCCCCCAGCGAGTTGAAGAAACAAGAAACGTCTTTAAAAACTACAAAACTGATTGTAATCTATATTTTCTTTATATATGTATTTTTATGATTTCAGGGATATGACAACTAACATATTAAATTAAAAAAAATTATTACTCAGCTGTGCTAATGAATTTTTTTATTTTAATTTCTTATGCTACATGTTTGATTCTGCCTGTGGTACACAAACAGTAATCAGAGAAAACCTGACTTTTGTCAAACCAACATATGGTCTGTATCAAAGTAAAATCCCAAGTTTTGTTTGACACGTGTTTGAATTGAGATCATGACAGTTCCTAGATCAGATAAAAAGATGTCTAAACAGTTAGATATATCAAATTTTTTCAAAAGAAGGTCGAAGCAACAACATCAACTGACGGTGGGAAATCCACTTCCAAAAGAAAAGACAGCTCTAAAGAAACTGTAGCTTGCAGCAGTGATCAGACTGCCAGTGTGAAGAAAAAATATGCCTGTGATTTTCACAGAGTTGTTAAAGAAACTTGGTTTTCACAGTTTCCTTGGCTGGAACATGTTTCCCAACAAAATACATTTCATTGCAAATTATGCAGGGACAACAAGAATACAAATATTTATGCCACCACTGGGAAAACTGCTACTAAGTCGAAAAAAGACAATTTGGTGAAGCACGCACGGTCAGAAGATCATCACAGTGCAGTAGCATCACAAGTTTTGAAGGACATGTTAGCTGCTGCTGTGAATGTGTATGTGGGGTGTAAAGGTGGCATTCAGGCACAGATGGCCACATTACTTGTACAAGCAAAGGAAGCCATCCCAACTGTGAAGTTTCATTCCCTCCTTTCACTACAACTATTCAAAGTAAGGATATTCTTCATTCTATTATTAATAAGATACTTTCTGTTTTCTACAGTATTTTCTTAAAACAAAAGGCAATTTGACAATTTTCTAAAAGTGAAACATTTTAAAAATATCTATCAAAAATTAAGTAGCTAACCAACTCTTCCAACTATCTTTGTTTATTACTTTAATTGGTGGTCTTATTTCAAAACACAAGTTCTTATATATTTTTAACAGGGAGTGACCTCTCTAAAGAAACTACAGACTCAGTCACAAAATGGAACAGAGAGCTTCATATACACCCACAGCCAGTCTCTGAATGATATGTACAGTGCCCTAAATCATGTAGTTCAGGATGAAATGCAGGCAGACTTTTGGGCATTGCCTTTCCCATTTTTTGCTCTTGAAGCAGATGAAGCAACTGATGCAGAAAACACCTCTATACTGATAATTTATATCAGATATCTGAAAAGTACAGATCAGCTGCTGAGTCATTTGTTGAAGAGGTGGTCACAAGACTACAAATAGCATTCCCAGACACTAACATCATGTCATTTTTTTCAATATTTAGCCCATGTTACAGCAGAGCAGTATCTGATGAGGATGATCTGAAGAAACTCATCCAGCACTTCTCTCCTTTTGTCAATGAGGATGAGGCACTGACTGAATGGCTGCTATTAAGGAACATAATGGAACAGGATGCTCACAAAAACAGAAACATGAAAATCTTCTACAAGGAATACATCCACTAGACCTGTCAAACTTTTCCAAATCTGTCTCAGCTTGCAGCAGTTGGATTAATAATTCATTACATCTGTTGACTATGAGCTGGGAATTTGCAGGTACAACAGCATCAAAACAGATGCCAGGAGCATTCTGTCTGTGGCAAAGACAGAAATGTTACTGAACTTAACCATGGAGTCCAAACCTTTAGATCATTTTAACTTTGACTCTGCATTCAGATACTTGGTCACTCACAAAGACAGATGTGGGTAGCATTCCCTGTTGAAGAAATGTGCTTCGGAACCTCATGTGTCAACTTCTACCACATCTTCTATTGAGAATGATTTGGCTGAAGAGCTGCCATTGGATTTACCTACTTACTAGTCATGCTACCGTATTCTAGTTTTAAGTCTTTTTTTTTGTTTCTGTGTTACTTTGAGAAATGTATCTCTTTATTTTCCTCTTTATCTTTTTTTTTTTTGGAGGGGAATATTGCTGGTGGAATAAAAAAATAGTACAAAACTTAATGTCTTGTAGATTTTCACATAATTGCAACTATTTTTTACTGAATGAAATTGATACATATTAAAAGTCATGTACCACACAGTTTTTGGTGACCTAAAATCGTGGCTAAACAACTGTTACTGTGGCTAAAAGAAAACTACTTTGTTTAGCCACAGTGGCTAATAGATTTTTTTTTCTAGTAGAATCCTAGTGTTTGCTGTTGTAAATTCATTAGATTTGAGGAAACCTACACTGATTTATGAGTGAAGGTACCTGTAAAATAACACAAATGGTCTAATAGAACAATTTAATTTAGGTCTTTTAGGTCATCTGTAAAATATTCTATGAAGAGAACGAACTGGTCTACTTTCGTTGCTATAGGATAAGATTCTAATTTTTTAAATTTAGCATTATCATTTAAAATAGCCAAATCCTTATGAATGTAATATGTTTTATTCAAAATTACTACACCACTATGTTTGTTCAGGTTAAGAGTTGTTAAAAGTAACTCGTGCTAAGATGTCTTATAACCCAGAATTCTTGAGATAAATTTTGTGAATTTTCTTGGGGTCTATAATATCCTAAAAACACTTTAAGATTAGTGACTAAATTATCAAGTGAAACATTTTCTTCACTTAGTGGTATACATTTCAATTTCTATTATAATTGCTGAATATATACAAAATGTTCCACATAAATGTTTTTAGAAGTAATAAACTTTAAGCCTATTGATAATACCCTTTTCTTTCCACTTGAATTAGCTTTTAATGTAAAAAGCTATAAATAACCTGTGAAGGGTCTTAAAAAGTAAGCACACAAAACTTTTCATTTTTTTAACTTACACAACTTTTTTATTTGTTTTAATCCTGTTTAATCATTCAAAGTCTTTTTAGTTTTATGACATTCAGTCATATCATACAAAGGTTTAAAATCCAAATTTGAGATCACTTTTAAATTTTCTACATCACTTATTTCATTTGAGACTGTTTATGTACATATAGTGTATAAATCAATTCTAATTTTAGAAACTTATTCTGTAAATATCTACAAATTGTGGTTACCTAATTTAAACTTTAGAAACCTTGGAACCAAACTGTATTGTACACATTCATTAAAAAATTAACATGCAGTCTAGCTTTCTGTTGTTTTATGAAAAGTCTATCAACTATCCTAAATTTTTTCAATACATATTCATTATACATTTTCCAAATAATATATACAAATGAAATGTTTCAAGGTAAATATTATAATTATTGAGATTATATATGTAATTTCTCAAATTGTTAGACTTCTTCACAAATACAACACTTGTTATTAGAAGAAAAAGAAAATATCTCAATAGAATAAATATAAAGTAAATACATATACATACAGTTAAACATAAAAATAAATTTGATATTTATTTGAAGAGTCAGTTCAACAATATTAAGTTTACAGTTGAAGAACAAACTGTTAACATTTTAGATACCAAGATAATTAACTTAGAATGAAATTTTGAGGGCTCTACAATTCATTGTTTGAGCTCAGAAATTAAATAAGATATGCCAAATAAACTGTATAATTAATCTGCCATTCTTCATCTCTGTTTGCAAGACTGTGACATTGTAATTACAACCAGAGATTTCAGAGTATTGGGAATTGCAACCAGTGAAGCAATGCTTTATGCTAAAGAAAACTTGTTGATACACAGGTTGTGTCCTGAGTTGAATATAAATCAAACAGTAGCATCTTTGCCTTTAAAACTGTAAATTGATATAGGCTTATGTTCAATTTGAAGTCAGTCTAGATAGAAAAAACAAATGGTTATTTAAATTTATTTCATATTTTTTGTAGTGGTTAAATTGACCAACCACATAGAGTTAGGGTAGAGTAAATAACAGCTAAACTATAAAGTTTTATTGAGAAAACCTTTGAAAATTATTTAGGAGATTTTAGAGACTATGAATATGAAGTTTGACAATTTTCAGAAGAAAGTGTGTTACATTTAATGTGAAAGTCACTTTATACTCATTCAACACTTTTAATTCCATATATTCATGGAGAAATGTGCAGTGAAAATACTTCATTAAAACTTCTTATTTTTTATCTACAAAAGACTTGATGCTAACTGAAAGCTTGCAGAATTTGTAAAGATAGAAAAAGTTTATTAGAAGTTATAGTATGGAAACAATACTGGTCATTTTGTGGTCGTGATTTTGGCCAATTTAACTGAACTTGTAGTAGAAGTCTTAATTTTATGTGTATTGTTTTATGCATAGATATTAGTAGTTAGAACAAATTAAAAATTAAAAAATTGTAAATTTTCTGAAGGAGAATCACATACAAGAAATTGTGAATGAAAAGGAGCAACTTCAAGGACAGTTACAGCAGTTGAAAGTAACTATTGAGGAATTGCAGCAATCAAAGACAAAACTTGATGAGATAGAAGCTGAGAAGCAAGAGGCATGCAGGAGTATACAGAAGCTTCAGGGTGATCTTTTAGAGTTACAGGTCTGTTTTGAGTTAACTTATTTGAAGATTTTTGTATTTGATACTCTGCTTCATAGTTTAATGGTTGCTTGTTTCTTAAAAGGGAAGAGAGACAGATGCATTCACATATCTGACATGTACATTTATTGCTAAATAATTTTTCTTTTTAATTGCAACCATTTCAGATATTAACAATATAATGTAGTAGATTACATTTTATAGCTTTTTTTCTAATCAGTACTTATAATTATTACATGGAAGTGACATTTGTTTTAAAATTAGTTAACTTTAAAAATGCTTCTTATCTGATTTAGAAATCATAGGTATTAAGAGAATACTTATGACTTTGATATTTTATTTAAAATATCAAGTGTTTTTTTGTATCATTATAAATCAAGATAGTTATGTAAAATAATTATTCACTAAAACATTGATAGAAAGAACATCAACAATATGAAGAAATGAAAATTTCAATGGCAGCCCAAAGTTCTGAAAACCAACGACTACATCGACAACAGGAAATCCAGAAGAGGAAAATGCAGGAAATGCAGGAAGATATAGATAATGTAGAAGCAGAAAATCAATATTTAAAACAAATAGTTGACAACCTTCGGGCAAATACACACAAACTACAAGAAATGGAAAGAGAGGCAACCAACTTGGAGGGAGACAATCATAAGCTTGAGCAGAAGAAAAAGAGTCTGGAGAAAGAAGTTGCACGTTTGAAGCATTCCATTGAGGTATCTTGACTGAATATTTTTTGAAAGTTTGCTTACTGAAAGTTTTGTATTTAGAGTTGAATACATTTTAACATGAGTAACCAAACTTTTATTACTTATTAATTGTAAATATTACATAGGTTATGTTTTACTTAATTTATTGAGCTTTTGTTTATCATAGTTGTTTACAATAAAAGTCTCAAAAGTACTTTTGTAAAATATTTTTCTCAGTAATCTGAAAGCACATGCCGTTCTTAACATAGCTAACATGTTATATTTTTTAAGTTTTTCTTCTATTATAAAGTAGTTCTCATCATATTTTTACTAATTTGTTCTGTTAGTAGACATTTTTGAAAAGCACATTCATTATTGATAAAACAGTTTGTTAGTTTACTAATACTCATCACCATTAAAACTATACTTTGGTATAATATACTTGCTGTGCTACGCATGTAGTTTTGAATGATTTTCATTTAAGATTAATTCAAATTAACAAATATGAATATTTATTAGTTTAAAATGAAAGTAAAGCACGCTATTTACAGAGATGTTTATTTTAAACATACAACAGTCTTGTAACGTTTACAAGATACTTGTGATACATATTCCGAGTTACATATAATTTCAATGTTACAAGGTCAATGAAAATGAAATTTTTGTACATATAATATACAGAGTTAATACAGTTTAGATATTTTCTATACCAAGACAATGTATAATAAACATGTCTTTCTTTCATCCCACTGAATTAACTTTTATAAATGAAACAGGAACTAAAAACAAAATATATACTTTTGTTAGACATTCAAATCTGTGAGGTATTTTATTTAGAGTTGATGTATGGATTTATTTTTAGATTTTATTATTAAAGTCATTTATGCTTATATTTTCTATGAATTGTTATAAAACTGTAATAAGGCTAATAATGGAACATTTAAGTGTTGTTTTATGCAGGCATATCGTGCATTTTCTACCTTATAGTGTGATAGCAATTAAAAATTATTTAATTTAATTTTAATCTATGTAGTTTTTATATAAAAGTAGTTCAGAAAACCATTGTTATTTTTGTTTTAATTACCCTTTTTCCTTTGTTCTCATTGAGATAACATCTGATTTACCTGTAGGATATTGCTTGAACTTCACATTGTGAAGGTAGGTCAACAACAGCAATATCTTTCAGTGGCTGAATAGGTGATATCTAGAGGCCTTAACTATGTTGTATGAGGATGATCAATCACATACTATTATGAGTATATCCAACATTTCGTTTTATGTAAGAAGCATTGAATTGATGCAGTACTATTTGGTTTTCAATTTGAGTAATCAGTCAGTGAAATGATATCGTAATAGACAAATTCAGTTTAGTGATTCACAGATACACTTAAAGGTAACAATCCATTGTCTTACCAAATACCTTGATTTGTATTTTGACCTTGAATATAAAAATAACTTTCACTTTATGGTAAATGTGCAATCTGTTTATTTTCATAGTTAAATTCAGACTTTTTTATTATCCTGACTGGTTTTTCAATTATAAAATGAATCTAATGCTCGTGTACAAATCTGTTTTATCTGAGAATACCACAGTGTGAAGACTCGGTTAGGTCTATGGTTGGAACATTTTCTACATTAATATAATGATTTTTCTGAGAAATTAAATAGTATTAGATTTACAGAGAGAATTTGTGTTTGATAGGTCAATTTTGTATATTGCTCATTTATTCTATTTCTTGTTACAATAAAATCTATTGCAATTTTGTGGAAAAGCATCTTATTTGTAATAATCAGGAAACATTAGAACACTATAAATAATGAATTGTGATTAATCTATAAATGAAGAGTATGCTGAGCTTGAATATTATAATCAACTCCATTCTGTTCTTAACAATACAGTTGTAACTCCCCAAATCTGAGGTTACTAAACTATGATATATTGCATATTTAAGCAAGGGACTGTATACTTGACTATTGTTTGTAAACTGTGATATGTTTTATGGTTAAACAAGTGACACTATGCTTCATTATTGTTCATAAAGTGTGGTACGTCTTATAGTTAGACAAGAGAATAATTATTCTTTGTAAAATTTGATAGACTTCAGGGTTAAGTGAGAGACTGAGAGACAGTGCATTTCATTGTTGCTTGTAAAATGGAATAGGTTTTATGCCTAAAAAAGTGACTATGTTCTTTATTGCTTGCTAGCTGTAATTTTGTTTGGTTAAACAAGTTGCTATGTGTTTCTTTATTTTTTAAACTGTGATAAATCTTATGATTAACCAATGACTGTATGTTTTATTATTGTTTATAAAGTGTGATAAGTTTTTTGGTTAAAAAAGTGGCTGTGTTCATTATTGGTTATGAACTGTGACAGGTCTTATGGTTAAAAAGTGGGTGTGTGTTCATTATTCTAGTAAACTGTAGTAGGCTTTATGGTTAAACAGTTAAATGTTTTTTCATTATTGTTTCTACATGTGATAGGTTTTATGGTTGAACAAGTGATTGCGTGTTCATTACTCAAGTAAACTGTGGTATATTTTATGGTTAAACAATTAACTATGTCCCCATTATTGTTTCTGCATGGTTGAGAAGGTGACTGTGTGGTCATTATTAAACAATTGATTGCATGATCATTATTATTTGTAAACTGATAAGTTTTGTAGCTAGACAAGTGAAACTGTTAGGTCTTATGGTTAAAGAAGTGATTGTGTTTATCATTTTTTTTTGTATATTGTGATAAGTCATATGATTAAAAATGACTGTGGTGTATTATAATTTGTAAACTGTGGGAGTTTTTTTATTCTTGAAGAAGGGTCTGTGTACTTTTTTTTTGTAATGTGTGATGAGCCATATGATTACACAGCTGACTATATGGTTCAGGCAACTGTGATAGGTTTTGCAATTAAACAAGTGTTTTAATGTAGGACGTAAAAGTTATAGGTCTTATGATTACACAAGTGACTGTCTGTTTATTGTTATTTGCAAACTGTGATAGGTTTGTTAGTTAGAAAAGTGAAACTGTGTTAAGTGTTGGGGTTAAAAAATTGATTGAGTGTTTTTCATTTTTTGTAAACTGGTAAGTCTCATGAATAAACAAGTGACTGTATGATTCATCGTTGTTTGAAAGTGGGACGGGTCTTATGGTTAAGTAAGTGACTGTATGCCTCATTATTTTTTGTAAACTGTGATAGGTTTTTGTATTTAAACAAGTGACTGTGTACTTTATTTGTGTTTCTTAAGTGTGATAAGTCATATGATTAAAGAATTGACTGTGTGACTCATTGTTTGTAAATTGTGATAGGTTTTGTAATTGAACAAGTGATTGTGTTGTCATTATTGTATAAACTGTTATAGGTTGTATGGGTGCTTTAATATAGGTTGAAATGTTATAGGTCTTGTGGTTGCACAAGTTACAATGATCCATTGTCATGTGTAAACTAATGATTATTATGGTTATAAAAGTGAGTGTCTGCTCCATTATTGTTCATAAATTGTGATGTTTATTGTTAAACTAGTGACTGTGTTCATTATTGTTTGAAAATATAAGTTGTATGATTAAACAAGTGACTGTATGCTTCATTATTGTTTATAAACTAGTGGGTATTATGATTAATCAAGTGACTGCATACCTTATTATTTTTAAACTTTGATACATCTTATGATTAAATAAATGACTGCATACTTCATTATTGTTTGTAAACTTTGCTAGGCTTTAGAATTAAATAAGTAACTGTGTTTTTCATTGTTTGTAAACTGTGATAGATCTTACTATTAAACAAGTGACAGCTTACTTCATTATTACTTATATGCTGTTATAAGTGATATGGTTAAAGAATATACTAAGAGAATGCTCATTTCATTATTGTTTGTAAATTGTGATTGGTTTTATTATTAAACAAGTGACTGTATTTCTTATTGTTTGTAAACTGTGATAGTATTTATGGTTAAACAAGTGATTGTGTTCTTCATTATTGTTCATAAACTGATAGGTCTTATGGTTAAACAAGTGATTATGTGTTCATTATTGTTTCTAAACTGATAGTTTTTAGTTAGGCAAGTGAACCTTTTATGTCTTATTATTAAAGAAATGACTCCTTGCTTATCGTTTTTTGTAAACTATGATAAGTCTTATGAATAAACAAGTGACTGTATGCCTCATTTTTGTTTGAATGAAGGATAGGTCTGAAGGTTAAGTAAGTGACTGTATGGCTCATTGTAAACTGTGATAGGTTTTATTCTTAAACAAGTGACTATTTCATTAGTTTTTGTAAAGCATGGTAAGTCATATGATTCAATAAATTACTGCATTGATCATTTATGTTTGAAAACTGTGATAATGTTTGCAATTAAACAAGTGACTGTGTGTGTTTATTATTGTGTAAAGTGTTATAGGTTGGATGGTTAAAAAAAATGACTGGGTACTTTTAATATAGGTTAAATGTATAGGTCCTTTGGTTACATAAGTCACTGATTCATTATAATTTGTGAACTAATAGCTATTATGGTTATAAAAGTGACTGTTTACTTCACTATTCTTCATAAATTGTGATGTCTTATGATTAAACAAGTGATGGTACACCTCATTGTTTGTAAACTGTGATAGGTCTTATGGTTAAACCAGTAACTGTATGCTTCATTGTTGTTTGTAAATTGATAGTTTTTATAGGTAAACTAGTGACTCACTGTTTCATTGTTGTTAGTAAACTGAGAGATCGTATGGTATAACAAATCTTTGTGGTCATTAATGTTTGTAAGCTGTGACAGGTCATATGGTTAAACAAGTAACTATGTATGTCATTATTGTTTATAAAATGTGTGTCTTATGATTAATGAAGAAACTAAGAGACTGCATTTCATTATTGTTTCTAAACTGATAAATCTTATTAAACAAGTTAATCTGTACTTCATTGTTGTTGGTATAGTGTTATAGGTCTTTTGAAGAAGTGATTGTATGCCTCATTATTATATATAAACTATGATAGATGTTATAATTTAAACAACTTTGTCTAATTATTTGTAAACTGTGACAGTATTAATGGATAAACAAGTGAGTATTTGTTTTTGTAAATTGTAATCAATTGTATGGTTAAACTAGTGACTGTCTGCCTCATTATTGTTCATAAGTTGTAATATTTTGTGATTAAACAAGTGATGGTATACTTCATTATTGTTCATAAGTTGTAATGTCTTATGATTAAACAAGTGATGGTATCTCGTTTATAAATAGTGATAGCTCTTACGGTTAAACAAGTGATGGTATATTGTTGTTCATAAATTGTGATAGAACTTATGGTTAAACAAGTGATGGTATATCTCATTGTTCATAAATAGTGATAGCTCTTATGGTTAAACAAGTGATGGTATATCTCATTGTTCATAAATAGTGATAGCTCTTATGGTTAAACAAGTGATGGTATATCTCATTGTTCATAAATTGTGATAACTCTTATGGTTAAACAAGTGATGGTATATCTCATTGTTCATAAATTGTGATAGCTGTTATGGTTAAACAAATAGCTGTATGCTTCATTATTGTTTGTAAACAGTGATAAGTGTTATGGTTAAATAAGTAACATTGTGCCTCATGATTGTTTCAAAGTGTGATTGGTCCTTTGGTTAATTAAGTGCCAGTGCACTTTATTATTGTTCATAAAATGATAGATCATATGTTTATAAAAATGACTATTTAGTATTTGTAAACTGTAATATATATATCTCACTATTAAAGAAATGACTGTGCACCTTATTGTTTTCAAAGTGTGATAGGTCTTTTGGTTAAATAAGTGACTATAATCCTTGTTATTGTGTGTAAACTGTAATAGGTTGTATGATTAAACAAGTCACTGTGTTTGTCATTATTTTTTGGAAAGCATATCTCATATTATTAATCAAGTGTTTGTAAATTGTGTGGCTGGCTTTGTAATTAAACAAGTGTCTGTGTGCTTCATTCTTGTCAGTAAACTATGTTAAGCCTTATTGTGAAACAAGTGTTACTACACATACATATAACATTGGAAAAAATTACTGTGCAGTTAGTACTAATATTGAATTCATGATGATATCATTAGTAATAGAGAAATTGTTATAATGACAATTTAAACCAATTTAATTATTGTTTTTTCAAGAGTAAAGATGTTAAAATTTAAATTATGTTTCAAATGAAAAAAACTGTTGTTACTTTTGCCCATAGTGAAGGCATAAACAATATCATGATCATCTGTGTGATAAATGTCACTAAATCACCAGAAGAGTGTGGAAGGAAATATTAAATATGACAGGACAGCAGATGTAAAAGTTATGGTTTTAATAACAGATTGTTTATAATTCAGCTGCAAAGATTTCATAAATGTATATTTTTTCTATCAAATAATGATTTTTTACAAATTGGGAAGAAAGAAATCTCTTACTTAGATTAAATTATTTTATTTATCCAGAATGAACTTTTTTATTGTTTGTTAACAAAAATATAAATAAATTGAAGATTAGGGAACAACATAAATTTTAAACTAATCTGCATCATCATTCAACATGATTTTTGTGTGTGAAATATAAGTATTTTAGTCTCAAAACATGTTGTGGTTTTTCTTTATTCTACTGCATCTAGAGCATTTCATTTCAAATGACTAGCAGTCATCAGCCATCATGATGAAGTTCCACCTTTTTCTGATACTTCCTCTACATTTCCCTGATGTCACGATTAATTTTTATGTGAAAATTTGTGGTTCATCTGACATTTCAGGTTGAAAACAAATCGTATCATTTCTATTGACATCAGATTCAGAATAAGATGGAACTGTATCAAGAGTCTCCAATGGAGTAGGTATTAGTACATCAGGTCTGTGAACAACAAATCTTATAGTAGATTGAAGATTCAGCTAAGAAATTTCCTTTTTATTCCGAGTGCTATAGCCTTGCACGTTAACATTAGGAAAAATAGCAGACATTTCCATGGTTTCTAGGTTCATGTCAGACCATTGGAATTCCAAAAGGCAGAGAATTTTTCTTACCTTTTGCCTATTTCTCAATTCATTAACACTAATCGTGCACACTTTATGGAGCCAATGATTTATGTTAGTCCCCATCTTTTTTTTTCCAAAATATGCATAATACATTTTTTTTGACGAATTCTGTATTATTTTGCTTTTGTTTCTTTACAACAGATTTACCACAGATGTAACAGAATATGTTTGGGTAATTTACACAACCTCTTACTTCCATAGTGTTTAATAAATAATATTAAAAAGAAATAAATAATGTAAAAGTGCATGCGCAAACAGTACTATTCAGAAATAACGTGCAGCTTGTTAACTATTTATTTGGTAGTGGTTTATGTACATCATGATTAGTCTAGAGAAATATATAACTAATGGTTGTCAATATTTTAAGTATAACAAAATGTGACCCGATTTCTATGAAAATGATTAATTTATTCCAAAGTATATATGACATTTTGTGAAAAATCTGTAGGTAATAGAGAAAAATTGATATAATTTCTGATTCAGTGTATAGGAATTAATAGGGTAAATTTTAAAATTTCAAGAAAATAAATCCATTGTAGTCCTGTGTATTTAGCAATGTTTAAAAACTGCTGTAAGAAAAGATGTGGAGTAGGAACTAAATTATATTGAATTTTTTTAATGTTGCTTTTGTTGATTTAGTATTTACACATTTGTTTGGGAGGTATCTTTTTCTTTTCACACAACATATATAATGTTAAAAAGTTAAAATTTTTAAGTGGTTCAACAAAAATACTAGTCTACTTAATAAAGCAGTGGATACTGTGGAAAGAGTATCAAGTATTGATTGTGGTTTCATAAGAGACATAGTGAATTAAGAGAGTAGATCAATTAGTTAAATATGTATTGATTTAGCATATTAGAGATAAGAAGCTAAAAACTTCATGTTGAGAGTACAACCCAAGGAATTTTGATAACTATGTTATGTAGAGCAAATGAGACCAAATACAGTCATAGTTTATATCACAATTATTTAGAGAAAATGTGCTTTAATTTTTGTAAGAGGTAGAACATTGTGTTTTACTGAAGCATAGAGTTTAAATGGCTCTAACCATTTGATTGATTCAGTATCTATAATTAATTATAAAGACTATTTCACAGTAAACTTGTGAGTTATTTGTCATACCCAAAAATAATAGTTGAAATTTTTGTTAATTTTAAAATATCTGATTTTTAACTAGACATTACATTTTCATTTTCTATAAAACAAAAATTGTATTTTATCTAACCCAAGCATTCTGGAATTTTGATTTGTGGATCCATTGATTACATGGATTAAAAGAAAAACAAATTGTGCTTCTCACCTCAAGGATGTGTATGTTTTAGAAGGGTGATGATCAAATCCCATTGTTTAGTCAGGCAAGAGTTGTCCACATGTTGGTGGTGATTGCTGTTGACTAGCTGCCTTTCTCTTAACCTGTCAGTTTAAAGTTAGGAACAGCTAATGTACAGTCTTTGAGTAGCTTTGAAAAAATATCTGAACAACTTATCTTAATTTCTGAACATGTTGGATGTTAAGAGTTGCACATTAAAGTACAGGTTATTTATTTGCTATTTTTTGGTAGTTGTATACCATTAACTACTGTACAGTAATTTCTTTAATGAAGTCCATCTTTTTACCTTTGTTTCATTCAGGTCAAAGACGAACAGATTGATGAATATGCCTCAAAAGTGTCATCTTTAGAACGTGAAAACAGACAGCTGCAAAAGGAAGTAGAAAATTGGTCTCATACGATGGCTCGTGTTCGAGAATTAGAAAGGGACAATAAGGATTTGTCTCACCAGGCAGCAATTCATCGAAACACCCTGAACACCTTAAGAGAAGTAGCTCATTTTTATAATTTGTTCAGATTTAGGCTGTAAGATTTGTTTTGTTTTTTCAGTTGGAAATTAGTATATAATTTTGTTAGAAATTATCCATCAACTGAAGAAAGAAGTGACTATTTCAGTATCTCTTTGATGCAATATTTATTAATATAAAAGAAAAACTTAGGCTGTCAGAATATACCAGAAATAGTCTAATTTTATTTGTGTCCTTTGTTAAGTGAAAGATTGTTTTTTGCTGTCTTCATAGATTTATAAGGCAAAGACATAGGGATATTGTTAGGTTTGGTAGTGCTAAGAATATGAAAATGTTATCTCTTAAGGTAAAGTTGTGTCTTAAGTGAAGTTCAAGCTGGTATACTTTGTAGTAAGAAAACTTAGGAAGTTAAAATGTATTATTTAATATGCCTATAAGTTGTGATTTTGTTTTATTTTTGTCTTAAAGTATTTTGGTGACATTCAATGAACTGATAGTTATATTACAAGAAAATTCAAGAAATTTGCATTTGATTTGTCTTTTTGACAACAAGTTAAAATAGTGTCAAATATAGAATACAATATATGTATGAAAAAGAGAATATTCTTTTGTTTCTAGAAAGGAAACATATTCTGATGAATTGTGTAAAGATTTTTTTTTTTTACAGGACTTGGTAAGTGAGAAACTTAAAAGTCAACAAATAGCAAGTGGCTTAGAGAGACAGTTGAATTACAAACAGAATGAAGATGTAAACTCTGCTTGTTCATGGTCTAGTCATGAGTGAGTCACAAGTTCTCTATATTTGAATTAGGTTTAGTACAGTTTTTAAAACATATTTTTATGATTAACAACTATGATCAGTGTACATGTGCAATTTTTATATTAAAAATAATGGTTTCTTTGCACTTATTTAATTGTATTATAAGTTATTGATTTTTGACTAATTTTCATTGGTGTTTCTTTGATGGACCAAAGTAACCTACAGGCTAATGTGCTGGACAGTGACTCTGTGATTCACATTATAGTGCGATGGATATTTTATTTGACTGTTAGTGTTAATTATATCAAGCATGAACTTTATTCATGCATTAGTGGATTTTCACCATTTTTACAATCTAATTTTTTGTTGATTCATATGACCTGGCATGGCCAGGTGGGTTAAGGCGTGCGACTTGTAATTCGAGGGTTGTGGGTTTGCATCCCCATCATGCCAAACATGCTTGCCTTTTTAGGCATGAGGGCTTTATAATGTGACAGTCAATCTCATTAATTGTTGGTAAAAGAGTAGCCCAAGAGTTGGCAGTGGGTGGTGATGACTAGCTGCCTTCCCTCTAGTCTTACACTGCTAAATTAGGGACTGCTAGCTCAGATAGCCCTCGAGTAGCTTTGCGCGAAATTCAAAAAAAGAAAAAAATGTTGATTCACGAGATAAATGCAAATCCATTGAGGAAAAAAAAAGGGGGGAGGGGTATGATGGACTACCCATACTGCTAGTAGTATGCAGCACTATAATGTGTGACTGATACAATAAAAACATTATAAAAATGGACTTTCTAATTTAATCATATCTCAAGTTCAAGCTGATGATTGTGTGTGTGTGTGTGTGTATTTTTGAATAACCAAAAGCTTTGCACAAATCATTGCACTGTGATCATTGCAGTATGGATGCATTTTCTATTAGTCTTAACCTCTGTTTCCTGGTCTTACATAAAGAAATTAATAAATAATTATAAAATTATCAAAATAAAATAACCAAAATAAATATAAATTGAGAGTGAGATGTGGGGGCTCAAGTTCACAATGTCCCACATCTATATCACCCTTCACTGCTTGCACACAGTTGTGGGTGGGTGACTGCTTTACATTATATAAGAATAATATATTAAATAAATATAGAGAAGTAAAAATTAAGGACATTTTACTGATAGTTTCTAATAAGTATTTTTAGTTTTTAATAAGGTTATTAAACAACCTTGCACTGCTTTTGTTGCATATAAAGGTTTGTTTAGAGTCTAAAAATTGATACTTACAGTGGACCTAATGAGTGTCAGTTGGAAGTTATACAAGTTACTTTAGATAATTGGTTGGGACCCTTTATACTAATATAATTAATCTTCTGGGCTACTAATTAGTGTCTTACCACCATACTGGGGGCTGGAATTCCTGCTTCAGGAGGTAATTTTATCTTACTTACCCCCAAGTGGATAGTACCTTATAATTATTATTATTACTTTTTCTTTAATTTGGAGAGCAGCCACTTTCCCACAACAGTCTGCAGGCAGTGAAGGGTGATATAGCATTGTGAGCTTGAACACTCACATCTTGCTCTCCTAATTTCAGTTTCTTTTATTCTATTTATTAATCTCTATGTGAGTCTGGTAAAAAGACAAAGACTGATAAGCAGTGCATCCCCACCACTGTATGGATCGTACTTCTGCATTCACCCCCAAAACCTAGGAGATGTTTTATATCCTAGTATTTAAGTAAAAGACAAGAAGAATAAGGTAATGTGTTGCTGTGAATTACAAAAATAGTTACTTACAGATTAATAACACGAATAAATAGAAAGTTAAAAAAAATCAAAGAATTACTTGATGAACAGGTATATAAACTTACGATACAATAAACCAGAATTATTGTTTTCAAAAATTGTGCTTGAGTTGAACCACCAAAAATTCAGCTTATTGTGTTATGTACATAACAGCAACAGTGGTGATTAGTTTAGTGCTTTAAAGGAGCAAAGTCTCTATTAAAGAACAAGACAATTCAGTACTGGATTTGTGTTTGTTTAGATTCTAAGGATATTACTTTCAGACATATTGAGTGAATGCAAAGTGGCAATTGCCTGAAAACATGCCTTGTGAATAGTGTAACGATGTTATAAACAATGGGGTAAGGATTTGGTTCTACGTGCAACCACGTTGAAACTGAAAAGCATTGCAAGCAGATAAGGATCCATTGAACAACTCTGTGTAATTGAGTACCACTGCTGTCACTGGCAATGAAAGTGTAAAACCATGGATTTGAATTGAGCAGTTTCAAGCCTCTTGTACCTTTTTGGCATAGTGGAAGTCAAATGTTCATGTTCCTTTCCATGTCATAAACTGATAGTTTATGAGGATTTAGATAAAATATCTGTATCTGTATGTCACAGTGTTGCCATATTTATAAAGTGTTTATAGTCCAAAGTTATCTCAACTGTCCTACTTTTTTTCTTAACTCAGATTAAGCTTGATATAAACAAACAGTAATTTAAAAACTTTTATAAGAAACTACACCCAGAGTAAGTAAGAAGAAAAAAAGATGACATGTGTTGCAGCACCAGTTGATCCACTCAACATTATTAGTACTTAGCATGATCATGGAAGTTAACTTATGATTGTGCTGATTAGGATTTTTGATTATGTATCACATATATTAATAATGCTTAATCATTACTTGATTTCCATGTTAACAAAGAGTTTTATCATAATCTTTATCTGCATTAAGTTTAGACTGAAAATCCATGATACCTATTAAAAATAACACAAAAAGTAGCAACTTGTGACTTCTGAATGTTTTTCACTGTTTTTTCTTCCAAGTATCTCATTTCATTCCACAGAAAAACTATGAAAGTGGCAAAACTACAATGTCAAATGTTTCAAAATTAGTAGATCCCTTAATTTTGTGTGTGAAAGTTATTAATCAGAGTATTGATATTTAAGTGTTATATATTAAAACTATTTTTTAAGCTTTAGCTTAATAAAAACCTAATATATTTCGAACTGATGTTGTAGTCAGAAAGTTTGGATCCACCAAATCACAGAAATTTTTCTTTATAATTTTATACCATTCACTCTTGCACCTGTTCTGATTAACAGAGAAAAAGCCATTTACTTAGTTGATAAGTTCTCTGTCATCAGAGACCTTGGTTTTAAGTATTTATTGCAGATAACCATAGACAGCTCAAATATTTATTGGAAATTACATGAAATGTTATCAACTAAAGCTAATGAACTGAATCCAGAAAGATGCATTTTGCAAGTTGGAAATTTAAAAAAAAAACACCTAAGACAATTGTGTAGATATTCTCCAAAGATTCTTCTACCAAATTTTGTAAGCACCAATGACTGGAGAACATCAGTGTTGTGGAAAAAGGCTTGTTTCTGCTACTATGTCTTAAAACATATAAGAGTGTGCAGAAAAACCCACCCAGGGCTCACAATTAAAGTTTTTCTTTAGGGAGTTGTCTGGGAACCCGAGATATACATTTTTCGAGGTTTACAATTAGTTTTAGGGACCAATCCTATAGTGTTTTTTAAAATTACTCTGTTGTGGAAGTTATCAGAAAAATTACTGAGTTATGTAGCTGATTTTACATAAATTGAAAGTAAACTAAAGATATCACATATCTCAACTTATTTTGTTTTGGAACTCATATTTTATGAAAGAAAATACAAATCAAACCACTTAACATTTTCAGACCTCTTAAGTGGCTATTATTTCATATATGATCTTTCATTTCTCTGTGTAAAGCATGGTTATTACAGTAACTTTACTTCCCTTCTAAAGTAGTGTCCTTTAATGATCAAATAATGAAAAAAAATCTGTGCATAACTGCCAGTGTAAACTATTCTTGTTTCCATGTAACTCCTGACCATCTAAAAATGTGTGAACAAATAAATAATGTTCAAACATTTGATTTTACCCCATTGTACACCACAATTCCATTAATGTTTGTTTTAAATTTATTAATAGTAAAGTTCTATTATCCTTTTACAGGACTGGAAAAGAGAAAATTTAGCTCCAAAAACAAAGATATATTAAGTTTCTGTTTTTATAATAATTATATATTTTTCAATAAATGGGGTTTTAAACAAGTAATAGGAGTTCCCAATGGGAGCTACAGTTACAACAGAAAGTGTTCGTACCCCTGCACCCCATGTAGTTTTTTGCTCGTAACTTAAAAAGTATCATGATTAGGCTAATAGATGTGTAAAGCATTATAAATACTATACTAACACACATCTACATAAACTTTTATGTAAATTAAACAACGAATAAACTGTTTATAAACAAATAACCAAAAATAGGAGGGGCAGAAAGTGTTCGTACATTTCAGAACGTGTGAAAAAACTGATATTTCCGTAAATATTTTGTTTAGTTTAGCGAATAAATGACATTATACCATTCCAGAACTAGACATTTGGTTCATAATTATTGGAATTTAGCCAGCAAAAAATTTACTTCTAGCAATTTAGCGCCGTCTCTGTCATTATCTGCTTGGTCATCATGGCGAACAGGAAACAACTGTCCAGTGATTTAAAAAAACGAATTATTGTAAAATACAAGTCTTGTGTGTCTCTTTCCGGTATTGCTACACAACTTAATGTGCCGAAATCTACTGTTCAAAACATAATTGCCAAGTTTAAGCTAGCCTACAGGATCATCTGCTAAACTCCCTCGTTCCGGACGCCCCACCAAAATTCCAGAGAGAACCAAGAGGAAGGTTCTCAGAGAAGTTAGTAGGAACCCTCATTTAACACGTAATAACATACAGAAACTGGTAAGGGAAACTGGGGTTGAAGCAAACACCTCTACAGTTACGAATATGTTACGCTCTTCTGGGTTCAAAGCATGCCATCCTTGTAGAACTCCATATTTAAAGCCTGTTCATTTAGAAGCACAATTGAGGTATGCAAGAAAGCATGTAGATAAACCCTTTTACCTATTGGAAGCGTATTCTTTGGTCAGACGAGACTAAAATCGAGCTTTAGACGAGACTAAAATCGAGCTTTTCAGCCACAATGATGTTCACAATATTTTCCGTAAGAAGAGGGAACGAAATCTTCCAAAGAACACTGTCCCTACAGTTAAACACGGAGGTGGCTCGATCATGCTATGGGGTTCCTTCAGCTCTTCTGGTGTAGGCAGCTTTCACCGTGTCAACGGAATCATGAAAAATGAAGAGTACGTTGATATATTAGGCACTTATATCAAGAATGATGCTCGGAACTTGCGACTTGGGCGTCGTTGGATCTTCTAGCACAACAATGACCCTAAGCACACATCGAAATATGTGCAATCCTGGTTGCAGAGGAACCATATAAGCGTTCTGGAGTGGCCATCGCAGTCACCCAATCTCAACCCAATTGAAAACGTTTGGCATGAGTTTAAGACCAGGGTTCATCAGCGTCATCCAAAAAACTTGCAGAGTTGGAGGCCTTCTGCAAAGAAGAATGTAAGAAAATACCAGTCGAGTACTGTCAAACGATCATGGAGGGCTATGAGGAGAGAAGTAAGAAGCCAAGTAATTCACCTGAAAGGCTACACAACTGACTGTTAAAGTAGACACACGAACACTTTCTGCCCCTCCTATGTTTGGTTATTTGTTTATAAACAGTTTATTTGTTGTTCAATTTACATAAAAATTTATGTAGATGTGTGTTAGTATAATATTTATAATATAATATATTTTTGTTATCCTAATCTTGATACTTTTTAAGTTATGAGGAAAAAACTACTCATGACGCAGGGGTACACACACTTTCTCTTGTAACTGTAACTTATTCTACTTGTATAGCAAATTTATATCTTTACTATTGTGAGAATATATTTATTGAAAACTGCATAAATCCAAATATTTTAACATTATAGATATATTGGTGATTTAATCAGTATAAATAATCCTGGATTAAATAATGTTATCAACACTATTTATTCAGGAGAATTAGAAATTGAAATACTTCGTTATCTAATACACAAATACATTATTTAGAGTTAGAAATTAAAGTGATTGATAAGGATATCAATGTAAATATTTTTGATAAAAGGAAATATTTTGCCTTTTCAATTTATGGTTTACCTTCTTCAAATAGTAGTGTACTATACCCTTCTGTTATAAGCATTATAACTTTGTAATTATTCAGATATTGTAAATTTTGTAATAAATTACAATATTTTATCAGTAATGTTGAAATACTGATACAAATATTTATAGTTAATGGAGTAACAAATACAATAACATATTAAATAAATGTGAAGAAATAAAAATTTGAGACATTTTACTTCAAATTTCTAAACCATGTTTAATTAAGAATAAAATGATTTTACAACTTGGCACTAATTTATATGGGTGCACATCTTGCTGCATAAAAAAAGCTTGTTAAGAACATGGTAGTCACAGTAGACTTGGTGAATGGGTGGTGGTTGGGAGATATACTAGCTTGTTTGGACAGCTGGATGGGACACTTCATGCTGGTTAATTTCATTTGCTGTGCTGTCAGTTAGTGCCTTTTTACCATATTGGGGGCTGGAATGCCAACATCAAGAAGTAAGTTTTCATCTTACTTACTCACAAATGGTAATATCTTATTACTTAGTTGTTTTTTATTCTTTACTTAAGAGAGTAGACACCTTCCCACAACTGTTTACAGACAGTGAAGGGTGACATGGGTGTGGGATGTTGTGGGCTTGAGCACTCACATCTTGCTCTTTTAATTTCTGTCTCTAATTCTATATTCTTTATTTCTTATCTGAGACTGGTGAATGGAGGTTAAAACTGGTAGATGGTCTATCCTCACTTCTTTGTGGGTCCTACTTCAGCAGTTACCTCGAAAACCTAGGGTATATTTTATAATTCCACACTAGCTTATACCCTGTGATCTTTCATCTGATGTAGCATTTTTTGTACCTGTTTATATTCTTGTCCCTAAGACATGTACCCAGCAATTGTCAATTGCAAACTCTTTGTTAACCTGAAGATGACTTGAGAAGGTCAAAACATTGTTCTCTGCTTTATTAGTAAAAGTGTTACTACCTCTACCAGCCATTCTGAGATACACTGATCACCTCGTTTAACTTACCAAAACCATTTATCTCAATTTTAACAGAAACCATAAACCTTAGCCACCTTTTAGATGTCCAAAAAGTCTTTGATTCTGTATGGCACAACAGATTTCATTGTGGATCAGTCAGTAGTTACCTACCCATCCTTATTGTATGTTAGATATCCAGCTTTTTCTTACCAACACAGCAGCTAAAGTATAGATCAATGTGACCTCCAGGCCCTTGACATTTGAAGCCAACATCCTCCTTAGGGTTATTGTTAAGCCCAAAGGTATATGTCCTCTTTGTCTATGATATCCCATTTCCTTCTATGAACCATCCACTTGCATCTCAGTATGCAACATTGAAAGTTTGAATATCACTCAGTGCAGTATCTTATTGGTGCAACACATGAGGTGTAGCTCTCAACCCATCCAAATACAAGGCTTTATAGACTTTCTTCAGAAAAATAAGTAAAAGTAGGAAAAAGCTTTACCATTTCCAGTTAATCTATAACAATTCAGCCACTGATCAGGTAGAATATTTGGTGAATGATCAGTGAAAATGGGCTTTCTTAGGGTACTTTCATTTTTCCCCACAGCAAAATAATTTTCCTTGGATCTTAAGACCCCTACCCTGTGAAATACATCTACACTTGATATTCTATATTCAAAATGTAAATTACATTTTTATGTATTAATTCAACCAAAACCATTTAATTTTTTGCCATCAATTTTAATAAATCAAAACCCATTTAAATTTTAATATCTTTGCTACTTTTAGATGTATTTATTCCCTATCATGAATTAATTAATCAGTTATTTTGTATCTAATTATTATTATTGTTTTTTATATAACTCTTGTTAACTTTGAACAGGGTATCCTTGGAACAGTCTTAATATCTTGAATCTTCATACCTGTAGCCTATTTTGTCAGCATCAACAGCCACCTTTTATCTTCAAGCCTTCATATACAGCAAGCAGGCTTCTCTGGTTTCAGTATTAACCATTTTGTTTCAATGAACTTTCTGTCATCAACTCCCCACTGTCTTGGTTTATCTCCAATATTTATTATGTGGTGTCAACTCTCTTGTCTACTTTACTTTCCAACTATGTTTGGGAATTAGTCTCTTATGTTTCAGCATCATTAAGCTCTACATTATTTCATCAAAGCACTCAGGAATTGTAAAACTTAATTTTTTGCAGTCTTGTTAATTCTTGGAACAAAGTTTTCTCTAGTGGAGCAAATTATGTACAGGCTGCTTGTGTACATAATGGTAGGCTGTATACATCCAACATCAGTGTTGGTAGCACACGTCTTTGAGCTAAATGTTCATTGCATGGACATTTGTGGTTTGTCATAAATTTTGTTTGGTTAAGAAATGCTTAGATCAGTTTATGAGGAGTCGAATTTTAATAGCTCTTTTGATCTTAAAGGATCATACAGGCTTAAAGGCTTACTAGCAGACACTTTTATGGAGCTCATCAGCATTTTTAGGGCTATTGGTTTTTGGGCCTCTTTTAATTTTTATAGTTGCCACCAAAATTAAAGTTGCATGAAGCTATTATTGTTCACCTCTTCATTCCTAAAGTACAGTTTTTTTCTCTCAGTTGCCAGAGAAATTAAAACTTTTCTCAAATAATTGTAAGATGATAAACTGGTGTTATTTTTTATGGTTAAATATCTCTTGGGTCTTGTCAGTGGTTTCTTGTGACATCCCTACTATTGTCTGATTCATGAGTTTGTTTGTTTCAGAGAAAGGAGGAAAGGTTGGATACCTATATTTTCATCTTCTGTTGGACAATAAAAAAAAAATCCAGATGCTTTGCAGAATTTGCAAAACTCACCTTGTTTCATGAACAGGTCTGTCTTGAAATGGTCTTTTCTGTAAATAAAGATGTTACAGAAAATCAACATAGCATGTCACTTACTACTAAGAGAGCTATAATTGACCATATTAAACAGACTGTTATGTCCTGAATGTAAAAATAACGAGGGAAATGCTTACCTTTGTTTGGAAGTGCAAGAAAAAAGGTACTGAGTGTATTTAGAAGAGAAGTCCAAATAGCAGAAGCCACAAAAAGATTAGAGAGAGAAAGGTTGAAGAAACTGAATTAGAACTGGATCTCAAAGATAAGATCAGACTTTATTCTGAAATTATCAGCTTTTTTCATCAGCTGATAAAAACTTGAGAAAGCTGAAAAAGAAAGTTAAAACCTACTCACAGTGGCCATTTTCTAGAAGAAAGTTGTAAAAGAGAGGAACAAATTTTTGAAGGCTCTCACATAAAAATTGAATAGAAACAAAAACTACTGAAACACTAACATTTTAATTTTTTTATGTTTGTACAATTTAGTTACATTTGGATGCTGCAAAATCAGTAATAAAAAATATTACTTCCTTTCACCATGTAAAACATTTATATTTTCAATATTTATGTAATATTTACATTTGAAAATATACATCCAGTGCAGAGTCTTGTATAAGCCACAAAAAATGGTCCTTCAATTTTTAAAAATTGGTCATGAAAAAGTCAAGAAATGTCATTGCTGTATAGGTGCGAAAATCCTGCCTTGGCTTCACTTCCATCACGACGTGTTTGGCATTATGACTTTATGTTTTTGTCCAGCTCTAGATTTTTTTACATGTAATAAGTACTTTTGCATGAAATGTCTATTTGACTTGTGAATAGGGCATCTCAGTGTAAGACAAAGTATATATTATTTTATTCTGTGGTGAAAACTAGTGTATGCTTTGCAGTTTTACCATTGTTTTACCATATTAGTTTATCAGTTTAGTTTAAAGATGTAAACATAGTTTTGGTTCTAAGTTCAGCTTTACTATATTAACATTGCTTTATAATATGTTCAAATGAGTAAAAAATATTATATAGGGAAGTATTCAAATAAAAAAATGGACATGACAGGTTTTCTTTTAGTTATAAAAGTATGTTGTAATTTATTGAATATTTACAGAGACATAATAGTGATTGGACAATTTAAAAATGTTTTTTTGTAACCATGAAAGACTGGTTGTAGGTAGTGGTATACTAATACATAAAGTTTCTTTTCTCTTATGCAATAACATCTGGGCTGCTGTTCAATAATTTTATAAAAAAGATATGACTAAACTATTTATGTAATGTGATGCAGGCTTTGTTGAGTAGCTGAATTTTCCTTTTCAGTTACTTCCAGAGCCATACATGTTTAATAAGAAAAAAATACGTAATTTGATGAGAAAGATATAACTAGTAACTGTTTTTCTTGTGAAACAAAAAGTTCTTAAATCATTTTTATATTTAAAACTACAATATCAAAATCGGGTGTCTTTACTGATTGTAACATTTTAAAGTAGAATGATGCAGGTTTTTGTTGAACAGTTGAATTTTACATCGTTTCCTTTGGGGCCCTGTTTCATAAAAAAAACAAAAAGCATTATTTAAGTAAATTGTTTCATACCAGAATATTTCATCTAACTTTTTTTCATGAGGTGTGACTGAATTCAGAACAAAACTATTAACTACCATTTTAAGTAATTGGTGTTATAACAGATGTAGTTTTCAAACAAGTTTTTCTCTTGCAGTGTGTGCTTTAACATTGAAATTATTCTTAAGCCAAAACTATTTACTTGTTACATTTACCATCAGATGTTTGAACTCAGAATTAATATCAATAGATAAAATATTTCTTAGAGAAAACAGTACCATAGAAGGCTAATAATTATTCAAAACACATGTAGTATGTTTCTTCATCAGTAAATCTTTTTCTTATGCTAATAAATCATTGTATGCCACCTGTTATTGTATTAGCATAATGTACTTCCTTACTTAAGTGTTCATATAGAATTATTTATTCACAAGAAATTATTGAATACTTATTTACTGAAGTTTGATCCAGTCAGTCTGCAGCTTTACCCTTTTATGTATTGTAGAATATAATACAAGTAGCATAATGGGGTGTTTTGCAGGAATAAGATATTTTCAGTTTTAGTGTCACAAAAATGTAATTGTGGAACTCTAAAATTTTCTTGTTTGGTTAGTTACTGAATAAGACTAGGTGCATATATTTAAGCTTTTGTTGGAATACTTGTATAATAATTTCCGTACACACAGTCTTACATATTGCAATGTACACATTCATAAAGAATTTCAACTTATGAATAGATGGTTATAACATTTATCTCTTCTTTGAAACTTATTTTGTTATAGATACTATGTATTCTTGACTTTTGTTTTCAAACTTTCTTGAAATTTTGATTTTAGAAAGAAAAAAGATCCTATGACACCAAATTCTTTGGCTCAGGAGATAGCAGACTTAAAATTCAGTATGTCAGACCTAGAGCAGAAGGTAAGTGTAGATTTAGATAAACATCCTTCCAGCATGTTTCTAAGTTATACAGCCTGAAAAAAAGTTAGCTTTCAGTGCAAACTGGTATGACCATACAAATGTGTGTATTATTTCATAAATATTCATTATAAACATTTAAGCAATTTTCATGCCTATTGATGAAGTGTTATATGTAATTATTTAAGATTTAATGCTACTGTTTTCAGTGTTATAGGCAACTTTTTGGTAACTAAATATGACCAAATCTCTTTTTATAAGGTTTTAGTATGATAATTTTTTTTTATTTGCTGTGCCATTTTTGTATGTGAATGATGATGTGATTTAATTATAGATACTATTTTTTGCTTTCCTCAAACTGTGGAAAATTTTCTGTTTTATTGAAAATATATGAGAAATGGTTTAAAATAGAAAACATTTACATACTTAAGCCTTTAAGTTTCAGTTTTTACATTATAGAATTCTTTGAATATTTTGGGTGGCCTTAAAAATCAAGCATATGAAAGTCTGAGCCTCTGACTGGTGACAGTCTATTGGAGTGGGTCAAGTGAGAAACTTTGATAAAAATTCACTTGTAACTTTAATTTACACGACTGTTCAGTTCTTTTTCTGGAAATGCTAGAAGAATGCATGACTTTTTTGGAATGTGGCTTTTATAAAGGGGGAAGGAACATACTTAAGTTTAATGTGAAATTATGCTATATTTTGTGTTAAAAAATGAAAATTGTATGAAGTAGAATAATAGAAAAGAACAGGTCTGGTATCATGCTGAAAGAACACTAGAATGTAAAAACAACATTTTTTGTGCAATACTTGAAAAATAGAAGGAAAGTGTGTGTATTAAAATGAGTAATCAGAAAGTTAAATAAAGTGATGTGTGAGTTATTAGTGCTCTCAAAATGTAAAATAACTAATATGGATACTGTAGAGGGTATATTATATATATTTGAGATCATGTGCTCAAGTACCAAGTATTTATATTGTTTATACGTTATGTACCTAGTTAAAAAATGAGAATAATAATAACAATAATTATTATGATAGACATATATTCTTTATTCTTATTCAGAAAGAAATTTCAATTTTTATTGGAAATATTTTTTTCAGAAAGTTATGTAGTTTAGTGTGTTCCTATAAATAAAACTATCATTTATAATATTTTCAGAATACCAGTCTGACAGAAGAGAACCTAAATCTTCGTAGTGAAGGAAGTTCTCTTAAAGAAAACAATTACAGCCTTCATTCCAAAATATCATGTCTTGAACAGCAGGTTAGCTCATACAGTAAACAGTATTCTAGTCTGCAGTCTAAATATGCACACATAGAAGTGGAACATGCTCTTCTGCAATCCCAGAAAGAAGCCTTGACCACACAGGTGACAAATATGCAGGGTCAACTTCATAAGCTTGAGGAGGAGAAAGATAAGGTATTACTTGAAAAGCTTTCAAACTCCCTCTTCATGGGCTTTTTTTTTGTGTGCACATCACAAGGTTTTAGTGAATTACATTAAAAATTTAATTAAACTACTTTCTTTTCTTGGGATACCAATAAATATAACCTAAAATGAAGCTAATATTCCATATTTTAATAGTTTATAAGTTTTTAATTTTATGAGGCAAAATTTTAAAAATTCCTGAGTTTCCCCTAGCAAAAGAATTGGGATATTTCCTTTTTGAACATCCTATCTTCTCTAATGTATTTACTACCCTTCCAGTAGGTATTAATTTTAATGTAAATTACTTGTTATAGTGTTTTCACTGCTTGGGAAAAGCATAATTTTTAGAGCTTTCAATCTTATTTTGTTACACAGCAATCAAATAGAAAATCAGTCCATTTTTGTCATACCCTTATGCAAGATCTTCTGTTTCAGAAATTGCCAATAGTTCTTTCTGATGTTCAATATTATATTATTTGTAACTAATAGAAAGCTGAGGTTTTATCCTATCAAAAGTCATATTCTATGATGTTTTCTGTTCAAAAAAATTCAGTTATTATTACAGTTCAAGCTTTATTCCCATGGGAAATGCATCATTGAGGTTAGATTATTTTTTGGGGGCTCTTGTTGCATAGTTACAAAGCCTGAAAAATTGTGTTGATTATGGGATATTGTCTGCGTTTTGCATGTTTTTATTGTGTCTTTTGGTGCATTTTGTAATTGGATTAAATATTATTTAGTGCACTACTACCATTAGTACAAAAAGTAGTGTTAAATGTCATTGATAATCAAAAGAAAAAAACCCATGTAAAGTAGTTTTTGTTTTTCCTGTGTAATCTTTCTTTCTCTTTATTATTATAAAAGCAGCTAAAATGAAAAAAATAGTGAAATCTTGAGGTTAGATAAGGTTAAATTGGATAAAATAAATAATGTACTGCCTTTTCAGGAAGTGTGCTTGTGAGCAGCTCATGTGTAATGTAATTCCATATATTAACATGAGCTGCAAATTTCCCAAATGATTTACAACTTTATAATAGCATGAATAGTAGTTAGAGGGCAATAAAACAATAAAATTTAAGTATAAGCAGGTGTATACTGTTACAAGCTTAAAACTACATTTGTTGAAAAATGAAGGCTAATAATGAATAATAGAGCCTTGGCAACAGTTGTAAACATCATTAATAAATGTTTTGATTCCCTCTTCAGCAAATGTATAAAAATGACAAATTAAACAGTGTTTAGTATAATTACTAATATAAAAGTACCATGAGTATTGTTAGGAAATTTTAAGCATTCAATTAAAAAAAAAAGAGCTCTTTGAGTAAAGTAAGGATGAATGAGTTTAAAATTCTATTAAGGCTTTGATATTTGTTCATAATATCAACTGCTTGTGATCATTGTATCCATAATTTAGAATTCAAAGTCTTCTAATGAAATGTATTGCTATGATGTTTCATTATGAAAATATGTAGGATAATTAGATGGAGTCTTCTAATGAAATGTACTGCAATGGTGTTTCATTAGGAAAATATATAGAATAATTAGATGGAGTTTGAAGTTTAAGGCCAGTTCTGTTGGAAACTGATATGTGTTTGAAGGCATGTATTTGTTTATGGTGAGTTTTACATCTACCATGTGTTTATTTATATGTGACCTTTCTTTAAAAAAAACAAAAAAAACACTTTGTCCTTAATGGTCTATTGTCCAGCCAGATAGATGGCATTGCGATGAGTTCACTATGATGGCTTTTTACCCAATATTTCTCTTTGTTACCATGAACACATGGTTCAACAAGTGTTCTTTTGATGTTACACACATGCCTGTGCAAAATCTATGCAGATAATGTATTCCGTAACTGTGTATACACAATCAGATTATTCAGTCACTTAAATTCATAACACTCTCATAAAATTCACTTGTGAAAATGAAAACAAACTTTGTTTACTTGACATTCAAGTTTTAAAACGAGACCAAATTTAGCACCTCCATTTACAGTAAGAAATATTTTATTGGTTTGCACATGATTTGAGAGTTTTCTGTCTATATCATTTAGACTAAACTTAGTCTTAACTTTTCTTTACAGAACTTACTTGATCTGCTTGAGTTACATTTCTGTTAAGAACATCATAAGAAAAAATGGAAATCTGTCTTTCTTAAGAGCAAAGTTAAAATGCATCTTTTTTTTTTACTGCAAAAAAAGACTCCACCAAGTAATATCCAAACATATCCCAAATTCCCTGTAACACCTGTTTTTCCTTTTAACACAGTCTTAATTTTAGAACCCAACATAACAAACTACTTGGGTCTTTCTATTCCCAGATTAAACTGTTTTGTCTTCAAATCATAATTTTGTATCAGTAATGTTTCAGACCTAAAGACACTTTATCTTCACTCATGTTCAAAGGTCATATACAATACTTTTCAAAAATGTGTGGATAGGAGAATATTTTTTTGCTCATTCAATTTTATGGGACTAATTCTTCCATACCATTACAGAATGTAAATTTCAACATTATCGTAATGCTTCACTGGTTCCATGTTGACATTTGATTCAGGGTGAGAATACTTATCCTTTAGAATTACCATATACTTGTACCACGGGCATGTCATAATGGTTCTGCTTAACTGAACATAGTAATCAAACTTAGCGTCTGAAATGACTGTAATGGTACCCCATGCAGTCTTAACTATCTAGAAAGAATCTAACAAGGAGCTAGTATATGGTATAGCTATAAGGCTAAAAAAATCAATATAATAGCATTCCACAAATAAACCGTGATAAAAACAGTGTTTAACATTATATATTAAATTTTGTCGTTATGCCACATGCCAAAAAAGAATAAGGAATTGTTAGTAGAGCAGAGAGCTCACATAAAAGCTTTACAGGGATCAAAATTTTTATTTACAGCCGGACATGTCTGGTAAAAAATCAAGTTTGACCGGTACTTTCCTATCTATCACCAGACATCGTGACCGGTGACAGAGAAAGGTAAATTTGAAAATGGGAAAGGAAGAGGCAAAACACCTGTGCTCAGTGATATTGATTATTAAATATCTTCATTTATGCAGTCTTCAGGACTGAAGAAATACTGCCACTGATCTCAAGTAGGTAAACAGTCATGTACCAAATGACAGAAAATTGTCCAGATTTACAGTATCAAGAAGACTTAACAATAATCAAATATTTGGTCTTCTAGCAGTTACAAATCCTTTACTTCAATCTCAGAATGTTTTCAAGAGATGGAAATTAGCTAAAAAGTACAAAAACTAGACTGTTTCTGACTGGAAAAGGACATTATGGATGGATGAGCTCAAGAAGAGTGAAAGATGCATACCTCAGTGTATAGCACATACCATGAAGCATGATGGAGGCAGTATGATGGTTTGGGGATGTTTCTATGGTGAGGCAATAGGAGATATTTACAAAATAGGTAGAATAATCAAACAGCACAAATACCATCAGATACTGATCTCTCATGACATACTCTGGTTTGCATATTATGCTATGTAACATTATTTTTACCTTTTTTGTTCCTCGGCAGAAAGTGTTATTTCCCAATTGCTTATGCAATTGCAAAAATAGGTATATTTCTCTTAAACTTTGTTTTTGTGACCTGGGAGCATATAACAAAAACATGATGGGAGACTATATTTGGGGGCTGATACGTGAAAGTGGTTTACATTACAGTTGCAAATCTTGAAACACTACTCACTTCTAAACATTTTTGTATAACTTTAGTATAGATACATGTACAGTCATGTGAAAAAGTTAGGACAGCCTATGAAAGCCTGTGTATTTTTGTAACATTTTTGGATATATAGCTATTTAATCTCAATTTTAACAATACTGAGAGATTATAGGAATATAACTAAACAAAACTGAAGACTTTTCAAGATCTTCTGTAAATGTAATTCTACAAAAATGCATATTCTGAAGAAAAAGTTAGGACACCCTACCCCCTAATAGCTAGTGTTTACCCTCTTTGGTTGAAATAACTGCAGTGAGATGCTTCTTGTAGCCATCTACCAGTCTCTCACATCAGCCTGAAGAAAGTTTGCCTTACTCCTCAATGCAGAATTCTGTCAGCTGTGAGATGTTTGAGGGTTTACTTGCATGTACAGCCTGTTTCAAATCACCCCACAGCATCTCAATGGGATTAAGATCTGGGCTTTGACTCAGCCATTCCAGGACTCTCCATTTCTTTTCAGCCAGTACTTGGTGGATTTACTGGTATGTTTTGGGTCATTGTCGTGCTGCAGGGTCCAGTTCCGCTTAAGCTTTAATTTTCTGACAGATGGTCTCGCATGATCCTCAAGCACCCTCTGATACACAGTAAAATTCATGATGGATTCTATGATTGTGTGCTGTCCAGGTCCTGCTGCAGCAAAGCAGCCCCAAACCATGACACTTCCACCTCCATGCTTCACAGTTGATATGAGGTTCTTTTCCTGGAATGCTGTATTTGGTTTACGCCAAACATGTCCTCTGTTCTGGTGTCCAAATAATTGAATTTTGGACTCATCTGTCCAAAGAACATTATTCTAGAAGTCCTAGTCTTTGTCTACATTCTCTCTGGCAATCTTCAATCTGGTCTTGATGTTTCTCTTAGAGAGCAAAGGTTTTCTCCTTGCACAGCTCCCATGAAAGTTAAACATGTGCAGTCTCTTTCTGATTGTAGAGGCATGCACTTTCACATCAACAGTAGCCAGAGCCTGCTGTAGGTCCCGTGATGACATTTTAGGGTGTTTGGAGAACTCTTTTATCATCTTGCAGTCTGCTCTCAAAGTGAACTTGCTTGGACGACCAGACCTGGGCATGTTGGCAGTTGTTTTGAAAGCCCTCCACTTGTTGACTATTTTCTGGACAGTGGAATGGCTGATTTCAAAATCCTTTGTGATCTTTTTAAATCCTTTACTAGACTCATTAGCTGCTACAGTTTTCTTTCTGAAGGCCTCAGACAGCTTTTTTGCTCTCACTATGGTGCTCACTCTCACTTCAACAGTCAGGAGCACACCAAACTAAATGTCTGAGATTTAAATAGGGCAAGTGTCATTTAAAATGGTGAGTAATGATCTTCTAAACATGTGCACCTGGTGTGATATACCTGTGTGTGAGTTAAGCAATTTTAAGTGAGAATAAATGTGGGGTGTCTTAACTTTTTCCTCAGTTAGAATATGCATTTTTGTAGAATTACATTTACAGAAGATCTTGAAAAGTCTTTTCTTCAGTTTTAATTGTTTAGTTATATTCCTGTAATCTCTCAGTATTGTTAAAATTGAGATTAAGTATCTATATATCCAAAAATGTTACAAAAAACACAGGCTTTATAGGGTGTCCTAACTTTTTCACATGACTGTAAATCTTGATTTATATGTTGTTTTATTAAGACCTTATGTAAATGAAAATGTGCAAATTTGCCAGTTTTTACATATAAAATAGGTTAATTTCTAAATTTCATTATCCAAGTCACAAAAGCAAAGTTTGAATGGAATAAAATAATGGCCATTTTCTGTACTTTTACTACATAAGCAATTAAGAAATAACACATATTATCCAGGAACAAAATTTGTGTTACATAGTGTTATTGGTAAAGGATTCTACTGCCAAAAAGATAATTACCTCAAACATTCATTCAATTTATGAATTTTATGCAGAAATTATTTAGCTAAGAAAGAATTTGTTGGAGTCATTCAAATGATGCAGTGGCTCCCACAGAGTCCCAGTTTCAACCAAATTGAGCAGATCTGGGATTTGCAAGATCAGAAACTTTACAAATCAAAAATTGCTCTGAAAAGAAACTTTATGGGAGTGTTTTAGAAACATTTGGAGTAAAATTCAAAAGGACACTTTAATTAAATATGTTGCTACAATGCCTGAAAGACTAAAATTATTAAAGGAAAAGGGAGATACAGAAAATATTACTATTTTGCTGTTATACTAAATATGAAGATTAGTAGAATTTTGATGTTTCACCTGTAATTTACCTTCTATTGTTCTTTGAAAGTAATCTCAAATCTAATTGTTGCACCTTTTGCACTTTTGCATTTACTCAATCAAAACTTGCCATTTACATATATGCATCTTGGAACACATAGTTTCTAACAGAACTGATACTTAAACTTCAAGCTCCAATTTTGTATATATATTCTAACAACAAAATGTCATTGCACCCCCATTTCCTTAGAAGAAGTTTCAGTCCTAAGTTCAAGATGTAATGATTATGAACTGTTGATAAAAGAAACTTTGCATATTATGAATGAATGTTGAAGCCTCAATAGAAATTCATATTTGTTCTCCCTTTCTTTATTAAAATAGCTATACTTTGTTTAAAAACTGAGTAATTGTAATTTTCTGACACAATTCACTCTATTTTTTACATTAGTAATTATACTAAAGGTTATTCAATTCTTTATTTTCACATATTTGCTGAAGATGGAGTATGAGTTAATTCCAAAACATTCACTAAAGATGTTTATGCTTGTTGCTGCAGCTGTTTAGTTTAAATCTATTTAGAATAAACAAATGTAATTTCATGTTACAATATGAATTTATTCTAGAAAGAAAAAAGGGTAATTTAGATTTATTTTGATTTTTTTGTTTCTTCTTATGGTTATGAAGTCAGTCATGTTCACAAACTTTGTATACACTCATAAATGAGCTAGGGTAGGAAAAAATAACAGATAAAATATAAATTTTATTGAAAAAAACATTGGAAAGTTATTTGGGATGTTTTAGAAATTATGCAAATGAAACTCGAGAATGTTGAGATTTAGGAAAGTTTTTAATTTTCACTTGGATTCTCCCATTAGCACAGTGGTATGCATGTGGACTTGTAACGTTAGAAATCAGGTTTCAATACCCATATTAGGCAGAGCACGAATAGCACATCATGCAGCTTTGTAGTTTACTAAAAACAAACAAACTTAACATGGAAATCACTTCGTGCTCAGACTATAAAAAGAGTATGTATATTCGTGGACAAAGTTTATCGTGCCGTTTGATTTGATCTGGATTTGAATGAATTATATTCATATTCACATCTGCCCAACTTCTTCCTTTTGGGACAAGTCCCAGCCTTCCTTTCTACTGCTGCCTTTGCCTCCACCCAAAACAGCATTTAGAGAGACATCCTCCACCCAAAAAGTCAAGAATAATAACGATAATAAATTTATTAAAATAATAATTAAAAAAAAATCACCACTTAATCTTAATAACAATCCACAAAGTTAAGAGGAACTACAAAGTTCTTGTTGGAGATTTTCTGAGTTCTCTGCCTGAACCCTGCCACGAGTTTAGTTTAGTTTAGTGGACAAAGTTTAGCAAAAGTACTTGATTAAAAATATATTTTTTTGTGTACATAAGACTTGTAATATTTACTAAGTCTGCCAGATATTGTGAAGATCCACACTCTTTTTAAAGTTGCAATACAGAAACTCTAACAAATACAAAATGTTTACAAATAAAGTTGGTCATAATCAGTAATTTTTTGGATGTCTTTCTACTCAGTTTATACTCAAATAAAATACAATATTGTATTTGACTGACCTTTTGGTGAGAGTTAATATGTGGCACATGTATATCAGTACACATCAAATTAATATACAGTTGTTAGAATTTAGATATAGGTTGTTGTTAGTTTGCATATTAGTTTTATCTTCATAATTTTGGTGTAATTTTACCTCATTTTAATATAGTATTTCTAAACATTTATCAGTTAATTTTGGTGTATGCGTTTCAAAAAACTTGGCATTAAAACATAGCTTATAGTTTAAATTTTAATATTATATCAGTTTTAATTTAATACTTATTAACCATGTGACTGCAGCTGCTTTAAATGTACTCTGTTATGTATCAAAAATTACCTTGGGCAAATTTCCAATTTATTTTAGAAGAATCAAGACAGAGTTAAACAGAAAGTAGAGCTGCAGAATGTTTAATTAAAGTAGTCTTAAAATCAGTCTTATTTATAAAGAAAATAATATGAATAAGGAACTTGTTTAAGCTTATAAAAGTACAAGAAACAAAACACAGTTGTCAGAATTTATCTCAGTATTGTTAGGTTGTAAATAGTTTTGATTCTTTAATTTTAATATACATTCTAAATATTGTACAATGCTAAAAAATATGTCAAACAAAAGAAAAATATAGATTTTCAAATTGGTAACTCAATTTCTGATAGTAATGTTTCTCTTTAAGGTAATGTATACACAAGTACACACTTGAGAGACTTTTAGTACTAATGTAGTATTAATGAGAATGTATTTTACTTTTTCATTTATTGTGTGGTTTTTATAATAAAATTATATATTATTGGGTATGGTAGTACTTAAAGTTTTGAAAAAGTTATTTCTACTTTGGCTCAGACTAAAATAAGTACAATGATTTTTTTAAAATTTCAGGTAACTCAGTTTTTGTAGTTGACTTTCTTGTTACAATACTTTCTATAACATTTACATTTATCAAATATGTGATATTTGCCAACAAAATTGACACACATTTTTCATTCTTAACACAAATATATTTTAATATACAAACAATAATACACTTTATAATAATGGTTGTTACAAATATTTATTACCAGTAATGATTTATATACAAAAGTTTACAAAGAATGATGAGTCTTCTCTCTGGTCATGAACTGAATCTTGTTGACAGTTAATGATGAGCAAATTAATCATGAATTGATATTGTTACACTTGCTTGATGGCTAGTGTTGCACCATGCACAAGCTGACTTTTCTCTGACAAAGATATATAATGCACTTGTAGAAATACTAAAGTCTGAAGTTAATTCACTGAAATTAAATGGTTTGTAATATTCAAAATCTATAAACATTCCTCATCAAATATCTGTATTTTTCCATTTAATAAGTGTTTATCACAGTGTTTATAGTGTATTAACTGTTGCAAACTAGCAATATAAACTCTCTCACCATATGTCAGTTATTAATTTTAAGCAAGATTCTCAAAAGCTCAGCTGACATCAATGTAAAACATATATCGTTGATTACTACACTCAAGAATCTTCTACAGATTTAGAGAACAGGTGGTACTTTTGCAACACATCCAACAATATAAGGTACAAGCATTTTCAAATATATATTAAACTGAAATAAACATAGATAGTAAAATAATATTAAATCTGTTTCACCTTCCCTTTTAGAAAGTTAAAAAAATTGGCATTAGACAATTGTTAATTAAAATATTGTGTGTACATGTATGCATATATACACAGCCTTGGAAGAGGAGCCTTTATAAGTTGAAAAGCTTAGGGCCAATAAAACCCTTAATCCGACCTTACACACACACTCACACACACTCACACACACTGATAGTAACAGTACATTGGATACAATACACTGTCAAAGAATTATACAGTTTCAAATAATTATGATAATACATAACACAATGAAAACAAATAACCTAATTCTCATAAAATTACATAGCAAATAAAAGTGATTAAATACAAATGTTATCTTTTTGGCTTAACATGGTCAATAAATATGATTGAAGAGTTTGTCAAAAGCTGGGATACATTTCAAAGGGGAAATAGGAATTTTCTGGTTATGTTTTCCAACTATTTGATGCATATGATAAATTTTACAAAACTAGGAAACATCATACCTAATTTTTGTCCAAAAGGAATGTCTCATAATTGTGTTACACATATTGTTGACACCTATGGATCCTCCCATGGCAAGTTCATGGGCAACTTTCAATGTTTCAGAAAGATATACTTTTGGAACAATGATTTGATAAACTACAGCTCAGTCCTCTGAAGCTGTTACATTTAGTGGTCTCCATTTTTTCAAGAGCACACAATTTTTGTAAAAGTAACAATTTGGAACTTTCTCTAGATCATTCTCATAGAGTGCATATTTAAATAGTGAAAGATCTGTGAGTCATTTTCTTGCTCAGCAATCAGTTTTACTTCTTGCAAATGAAACTTTACCAGTTGAACCAGACTCCTCACATCCATCACATCAGGATTTGTCAATAGGACAGTTATTCACAAGATTTCTGTTGGATCCAAAAATTGTCTGAGCAAAATCTGTAATATCGTCCTCTGAATGAATGTCTATCATTTGTTTTGGGCTTGAGTCACATCACACAAAGAAAACAAGTCTGGATTTTCTTCAATAAGAATATAATTCTTATATGAAATAGTGATAAACTTGCTTACCATCTTGGGCTCAGTAACAACTTTTTCCCCAGCCAAATCATTTCCCAACAATTATGATACACCCTTAATTGGCAGATTAGGTTTTACTCCAACCTCAGCTGGTTCCTAAACTAGGTCTGATGTTAAATAAATGTTATGAAGGAGAGTATTAACCATTAAAAAGCAGCTCTAATGGCTATCATCAGTTGGTGATATAGGCTAAAAACATTAGTTGGTAACCCACTTGCACCATAGTGACTGTGTACCCACTTAGTGTTGCATCCTAGTCATTATCTTGGTGTAAGTTATGGAGCAGAAAGGAAGAGTACATCAGCTAAGGGAATGAAGTAAGAATGTTTTCAATCAAAAGATGAATTTGAAGATATAGCATGTGATAATCACTCCAGTGCAGAAGAACACTTTTCAGATTTTGCATCATCATCAAATTTGATTGTTTCAAACTGTGAATGTGATTTAGATAGTGAATTAGAATTCATAAGTGAATTAGAATCCATTGGTTTCCAATGGGTAAGGTGTCACAATTTTGATCCATTTATTTTTTTGATATTAGAAACACTGGATTCACATATGAATTTAGGCTTATGGATGAACCTAGAGGATATCAGTCAGTGATGTTGAGAAAACCCACTTGTAGAGAAATATATATGCAAAAACGGCTTATTTGGGTTGAGAAAATATTTTACGTAGAATAGCAAACAACTTTTCGACCTTCTTCGGTCATCGTCAGGTTCTTTCTTTCTTTGTGAAGCTAGAGGAGATCAATTTTTTATTGTTATATTTGATCAAAGTGTGAGTCATATTGTGTTAAAAACAAACAGATATGAGTTTTGCAAATCTGTGAATTCCAAAGAAAGCGAAAATACCATCTTGTATTTACTGAACATGTTCCAAACCATTTTTCCATTCCCATTTATATGGAATACAGATAGTTCAAAAGTAGGTGATACTGTGGGCTCTGCCATGGTTTGTTCAGATGTAGAGCTTATATATATAATCTCCTCTACAGTTTGTGTTCACTGACTAACTGTACGCCATTGCTCTTGCCCCAGATCACATAGAAGCCGTGCAGTACACAAACTGTAATATTTATACCAACTCGCTTAGTTCTGAAACTGATTCACCAATGTGTGGTCTGTGTGACATTTGGGTTACAACAGCCCCCATTTTACTGTTGTGCCGTCTTTACAACTGTGAATGACAACACCATTTTAGACATGTTTTTATCATGGTTTTACCCCTAACATTGGACAGTGATGATGGTGATACTGTCCTCCTTACAATGTTTAATTTTGTAAGGGCCATTGGCCTTTGTAATTCTATTTAAGTTTTTATCTGATGTTGGGTCACTGTTTTTGTTTCAACTTAATTTTTCTTTGTTCTTTATAATACTTTCACTGTTTTTTGTTGTTTTATTTTTATCAGTTGTTTGGTACAGATAGTCTAATCATTTTGTGCCATAAAATGCCAAACAACAATAACACTAGTGCTTTTGTAAAACATGCATTGTTGGTTAATTAATACTCATGAGAATCTTTTAGAAATTTAGAGAATAGGTGGGATTTGCATAATATGCATTTAACAGTATATTTGCATTTCTAAATATTATCAAATCCATTCCACTGAGTTTACCACTGCCCACTGTCAAGTTGGGGTATTATGCAAGATAACTTTACTCAGTTGTATAATTTTGGCTGTATCTATTCCATAGACAAGGATAAAAAAAACTAGCACTAGGAAAGTGTTTTTATGGCTTTTAAACATAGGGTTTTGTGGTCACCCATTGCACTGTCTCCAGTAACACTTTTCTGGCTTGGGATTCATTGAGAATATGGACATTTCTTTGGGTTTTTCATCATGAAATCTTCCTCTTTCTCCTTCAAATGGAAGACTGAAGACCCATGCCATATACCAGTTCCTAGCTAACAAGGTGGTGAGCCAAGAAGAACTACCACCAGTTCAACAGTGAAAAGTTTAGTGATGGTGACACTGTTGGGTGTATTGAGGGTCACCTCTTAAATAATACTACACAACTAAACTGACCTCCTTCTGCAGCAGGAATCTGTTCCATAGAGTCTGTTTAGTGGAGGAGATGTAAGCACATACTACATGAAAACATAATGCATGTCTAATGTTCCTATTTCCTATGCCCAGAGCCTGTTGAGTAAATGTGAATATACAATGTAGAGATAACAAAGCTTGTGTGCCTTCCTTCTACAGTCTGCTTATTAGCCAAAGTGAACACATATTGTACAGATCTGTACTGCAGAATTAAATTGCCCTCTCTCTGCAGTTGGCATCTGTCCTATATTGTTTAGTAGAGTTAAGATGAACATGCAAAGTATATTGTGAGTTTGTTTCAATCACATTATGCATAGGGATGCCATCTGCTTGTGTGTAAGTGCTTGGACAGTTATATTCTCATTCCTGTCATTTGCCTCACCCTTTGCATTTCAGGTGAAGAGTATATCCTGATTAAAGCTATAGTGGTCTCCCATGGCTGTACTCCTGTAGAGTCCATGTTACTGGGTCTAAAACTCCGTGTTCTTTTCAGGTGCTTTCAGAAGGGAACATGTATGGGTACAATTTGCACTGGGCTCTCACCAATTGAAGGTGAGATTCTAGCTTTTCTGTATGTGCATGTAAGTTTCTGTCCTGGAAGTTAACATTTTCCTAATCTGTAAGTGTATTTCCAATAGATATATACCTCCACACACATTTCCATCTATCTGCTCTATTTCTGGTACACATTTTTATTGTCTGATCAAAGAATGAAATAATCACGTGCAAGTACATAGTAGGAGTTATCGTGCAGAGGTTATGCCACGCTGCTACTTGTGGATGGCTTTTATCACATAATGATATCATTATGCATCTGTGCAGTTTACATTAAAATATGAAATTATGTGGAAGTTGCATCAAGGCTAGTAGCATACAAATCTCGTAGGTAGTTGGATAAGGAAGATAGCTTTTTCTGTGTGGTGGTGATTATCTATGAGAAATGTTAAGTTTTAATAGTTTAGATGAAAATGTTTGTTTTAAAGATGATATAACTGATTTGGTGAATTATAACCTTTTAGTCATACAGTAAAGTCATATTCATGGGGATTTTAAAAAGATGGCATGTAGCAAATGTAAGTCTTACTCTTGTTAACAGAGGCACCTGTCAACAACCCCCATTGCTCAAATATACAAACCTTTATTACGATTTAAGGACAGGCCTTACAGATAATGTTTCCTGAATTCAAATATTGATTTAACTGTTACAAATGGTCAGACCCTTGATAAAAACTACTGGTGTAATCAAAATGTGAGGCTGTTGTTATTCTTTTTTATTTTAAATTTAGGTATGTTTTTATTGTCCCAGTGCTTTATATTTTTGTCACTCTTAATCTGTAATGGTAACTAGTCCTATATTAATTCATTTTGTGTGTTTGTACATTTGTTTGACCACAAATCCTTCCCACAGTTCTGGAGCTAGCAGCACTAAACTTGTTGTAGTCTCCCCTCTGTACAAAGTGGGTGTTAAATGTACCCAGAATGATGAGTCTATTAGTAGGTCTTCAGGTCAATGAACCCAAATATAACATTGAGCCTAGTGGGATTTGTTTTCAATTACAGACCATCCTTGTAGTAGCTATAGTAGTAATTGTAGGTAATGAAGGAGTTTTCCTTGCACATTGGATCCTTTACGAGACAAGAGGGATCAATGCACCAACAGTAGAACATGTTTGTTTTACACTAGTTTGACTTGCTAGGAGAGTTAGCTATTTAGTACAAGTTCTATCCTTTATCCAGTGCAGACATTATTTTGTCTGTATTTGAGTTTATTTTTTGTTTTACTTTGTGTGCAGTCTTTCTAAAAAAAAAAAAACTAAAAAACTGCATTGATAAACAGAAATCAGTGAATGACTTAACAAGGATTGTGATATTCACAATTGCTTCAGATTATGTTTGAAAACATTATAATGAGCTTATAAGCTAGGAAGAGGAGTCTGTGGAATAAACTGTGAGTGTGTTGGATTGCCTTTTCTTTTGCTGAATTGTTAGTTACTATAGAGATTATCATTAAGTGGACAAGATAATAATAGAAAAATTATACAGTTTATTAGTAGTAACCAATTGATTAATAATTGGCCAGTTTTCTTGGTATGTCCATTGTGTTCATTCATTCAGAAAAAGATAACTATTTTATTATATATAAGGAATTAGAATTAAATTGAAACCCCACACTGATGTTTGTTTATTTATTTAAGATTTTTACTTTAATTATCAATATTTGGTTTGCTGTAACAGCAGTATACACTAAAGCTTTTTTTCTGACATACACAATGTAAAATATTTTATTAGTCATTATAAATCTGTATGGTAGATTAATTTGTCATAAACATCACAAGTTGTACTAGTTTTTAGTGTAACGATGCCACATTTACTGAAATCACAGGGTTTACTTTTTTATTGGTTTGTATATTGCAACTTCAAATATTTATTTTTTGACTTGTGTTTTTTATTCACACTACTCTCAGAAGGTGTAACAATTAATGATGAAAGGTAGTTTTATATATTTACTTTTTCACTAAGTAGTTAAGGTTGTTTTAATGACTTTAATGATATTGATTAAATTTAACTGATACCTGAAATGAACAATAAATATTTTTCTATGTAGCTATTGTTAGATATGAAAGAACTACAGTCAGTCCATGAGACCACGTGTTCTAACAATGAAGCTTTACAGAAACTTCATGACCAGCTCACTGCAGAGTATGAAAAACTCTCCAACAATCACACCATTCTCAAGGCTAGTCACAAAAGTCTTAAATCTGAATACATTGCTCTTAAAGTAATATATTATTTGTTATATTAATATTTTCTTATAATCTAATACACAATATAGATAATGTAGTATTTGAAACCAGTTGTTTAGTTTTGTTGATAATTGTGTATAGAATGAGTTATCAAAATATTTTTGTAACATACAACTTAAGTGTACAAATTGTTTTAGAATGTGTTGTCAGTATACTGAGGTATTTTTATTTAATGTTACAAAATATGTAATAGCAATGAGTTTTCATTTTCAATCCATTTGAAAATGGCACAGAATTTTGTACTTTTTTAAGGTCTTATTAAATTTAGGGCTCCATGGTGGGTGGGGTCAGTGGGTACCAAAATTTCCCATTTTTTTTATTATGGATCCTCCAAGTAAAAACTTAAAATAGTTAAAAAAACAGTCCATAGGTAAACAACCACCTCTTGAAGATTCTGACCAACAATCTTCAACATCTGCAACACCTGTTGTACCTCATTTTCTTATTTTGCACTCTTTTTCAGACAAACCATTTGTGCATATGTCTCCCTTTTTCATTCAGAAGGGACTAGTGGAACTTGCTAGCTCTTCAAAGTCAGTAAAGAAGCTTCAGTCTGGTGACATTGGTGGAAACATCCACATTTCAACACAGTGAACTTCTCTTGCATTCAAAGGCAATTGGGGATATACCTATTGAGGTTACACCTCATGCTACTTTCAATTAATCATGAGGAGTTATTATTGAGAGGGTTTAAAGAACATCCCGAGTCAGAGATTGTCGTTGGTTTCTTCACTCGAGATTCTGCAGTGAAGCGTATCTCCCCTCGCAAAGATGGAATTACGATGCCAACCAATATACTCGTTCTGACATTTACATCATCATGTCCACCTGCCACCATCAAGGCAGGTTACCTTAATTGCAGGGTACAGCCATACATTCCAAACCCTCTCCGATGTTTCCAGTGTCAGCTGTTTGGTCACTCAAAGACATCATGTCATGGTTCCTTGACGTATGCTCATTGAGGTGGCAAGGGCCATGATGCCTGTGAATGTGAAATGGTCTCTAATTGGGTCAATTTGCAATGGCTCTCACCCATTCTACTTTTGTTCTTGCCCAAAATGGTTGGAAGAAAAAGAGGTGCAGTGTTTGAAAATGATTCAAAACATTATTTACTCTGAGGCTTGAAAGTTGGTGTCCACCACTTCATCTCGAACGTATGCTGTTGCACTTCGTTCCACAACAACAGTGGGAATGCAGACAGATCTCTCTGTTACTCCAAAAGAATTGTTCTCAAAACAAATGAAAAGTCTTTTGACCTCCATGGTTAAAAAAAGTTGATGAATCAACTCAAACACCCATCTCTGTCCCTTACATACATTCCAACAAATCCTAATATCCACTTCCTTTCAATCTGGGTACAGGCATTTCCCCTGATATACATTTTTTTCTCCTGCCCCAGGATACAAAATGATCGTTTGTTCATGTCCTCAGTCACTGGAATCCCCTTCCAACAGCAAAGACCTGCCCAATCAAACAAGGACAATAAGGAAAAAAGACATGGTCGTAAATAGAACAGTTCTCCATCCAATTCGCCTACACGTAAATAAAAATGGCCACCTTGATACAATGGAACTGTTGAAGTTTACATTCTAATCTGCAGGACATCAAAACACTGATTGCTTCCTACCATTCTTTGTCTTTCATTACAGGAAACATTTCTGAAACCTGCCGATACAGTCACTTTTCAGCAGTTTTCTTTGTACAGAAATGACAGACTGTGTGATGGACAAGTGCATGGAGAGGTGGCACTGTTGGTTGATCAGCATGTGCCCACCCTTTTGCCACTCAACATACCCTTGGATGCTGTAGCAATCTGTGTTTCCTTGGGTCATACCATCACTGTTTGTTCTCTCTACCTGTCACCTGGAGAAACATATGATCAATCAGACCTTGGTGATCTCATTGAACAGTTTCCATCTCCCTTTCTAATCCTGGGGGACTTTAATGGACATCATCCCCTCTGGGGAAGTGCTGGTATTGATAGGAGGGGTTGCTCTGTAGAGCGTATGCTCTCTGATCACAACCTTTCTCTTTTCAATACTGGTTTTTTTACTTATTTTCATACACCAAGTCAATCCTTTACTGCTATTGATCTCTCAGTTTGCTCCCCTTCATTATTCTTCCATTTTTCATGGAGGTTTCACAATAATCCATGAGGCAGTAATCATATTCCTATAATTTTGAGAGAGCCTGGTCATCGTTGATGCCACCCGATCTGCATGCCCCGGTGGAAGTTAGATCATGCAAACTGGCCCTCTTTTGCTGCTCTCACAGAACTTGATCCTGCCATCATCTGTAAACCACCAATAGATGATTGTTTGGTAGCAGTAACTGACTGTATTATACAAGCAGCTGCTCAGTGTATTCCTAAAACCTTGACATGTTTTCCACAATATTCTTGTCCGTGGTGGAATCCTGCATGCCACATGGCATGGAAGGCTCAAACACAGGCCTGGGATACTTTCTGTAGATATCCCACACTATCAAACTGCACTGCTTTCCAGCAGGCCCATGCACATACTCGGTGGGTAAGAAGTCAAAGCCAGAAGGAAACTTGGATTAAGTTCACAACCAGCATATCTTGTACTACCAGTTCCAAAGTCATTTGAGACAAGACGCGAAAGGTCAGTGGGCACTGTAATTCTGTCCCCCTCTCGATTTTGCCCTTTGATGGCCAGGAAATAGCTGATACCTGGGGCATTGCTAATACTTTTATGTGAAAGCTTTTGCTGTGTATTTAGCACTTCTGCTTCTTCCTCCACCTTTTTAGTCATCAAGACTTGGGCAGAGTAGTCACCTCTTTCCTTTAAAGCTAAGTGTGTCTATGATTATAATAATTCTTTTACACTGGTGGAACTGAAACTGGTCCTTCATTGGTCTGGCTGTTGGACCTGATCATGTACACTATGAAATGCTGCACCATCTATCTCCTGCTTCTCTCGCTATTCTTCTAATTGTTTTTAACCTGATCTAGCAGGAGAATGTTTTTCCTGATGCCTGGCATCAGGCTGTTGTCCTACCTTTATCTAAGTCTGGGAAGGATCCCAACATTCCTTCAAACTAGAGTCCAATTGGTTTGATGAGCTGTCTCTGTAAGACCTTAGATAGGATGGTTAGTGCTTTTCCTGTTTGGTTCCTTTAATCAAACACCTCCTCTTGCCCACCAAGTTTGGATTCTAACGACAGCACTCCACCGTAGACCACCTGATGTGACTTGAATCGTCAATCAGAGTAGCCTTTCTCAGATGACAACATTTTGTGTCAATATTCTTTGACATTGAGAAGGCTTATGATACAACATGGAGGTATGGAATTTTGCAAGACCTCCATGTTTGTGGGTTATGTGGTCATTTGCCCTTGGAGATTCCAAGTTTGTGTCGGTTCGACACCTTCCTGTTCTTTTCTACAGAAACTTGGAGTCCATCAGGGTGTGTTTTGAGTGTCACACTTTTCATTATAAAAATGAGTGCCATCACTGAACAACTCCCTCTCACTATTGCAAATGGGCTCTGTGTCGATGACTTTCACATCTCATGTCAGTCATCGAACTGCTTTCGATCATTTACTGAAGTGGACCACAGCAAACTTTTAACTTCTCTCTCTCTAAACCTGTTTGCATGCACTTTTGCAACCAATGGGGTATTCACCCTGATCTTGAACTCTATATTGGTGAAGTTGTGCTGCCTGTGGTCCCTGAGGGAAAATTCTTGGGGCTTATCTTTGACAGTAAGCTGACCTTTATACCACACATCAAGCAGCTACAGGTCAGATGTATAAGAATACTGAACATCCTTCATATCCTCTCTTTCATCATTTGGGGAGCAGATCAATTTTCTGTGCTAAAGATATATCATGCTTTTAATTCTGCTGTCAGAATTTTGGCCCTAAAGATGCTGGACTCAATTCATCATCAAGGACTTTGGCTTTGCACTGAGGCTTTCTACTCTTCCCCAGTTCAGAGCTTATACACAGTCTCATGAACCTTCTTTGCACCTCCATCGTTTGCAACTTTCTTTACCATATGCTTCAAAACTCTGTTCCTAACCAAAGCATTTCACCTGGGCCATTGTGTGGGCCATACTTTTTCAGAACAGATGATCTGCCATTGCTCCTTTTAGCCTTTGTATCTAGTCACAGTTGGATGAATTGGGTCTGTCCTTGGATAACATTGCTGTATTCACTGGTCGGGCCATTCCACCATGGCTTCTTACAGTACCAAAATGTGACCTATCTTTAAGTCATCTTAAAAGCAGACACTCCTGATTGGAAATACTGTCTGCTATTTGCTGAACATCTTTCGAACCATCTGTATAAATAGGAATGGAAGGATTGGTTTGTTGTGGTTTGTTGGTTGCATGCAGAATCCCCTCTACAGTTTCTCTGTTCACTGCCTAACTGTATGCTATTTCTCTTGGCATGGATCACATAGAAGCTAAGCAGTACTCAAACTGCACTATTTATACTGACTCGCTTAGTTCTCTACTGGCCCTGGAATCGCTTCACGTTAGTTCACACCCTGTTCTTGCTGATATTCAAAACTGACTGGCCCTTTTCTCTTTAACATCTACTTCTATCCAATTTTTCTGGATACCAGGCCACATTGGTATTCGCGGGAACAAGCTCGCCAACACTGCAGCTAAGTCTGTCTGCTCTGGCACTATCACTGCTGTGCTTGTTTCATATATGGATTGTGGTCCTGTATTTAAGGCTCGGCTCCATGCCAACTGGCATTCGACTTGGAGTCAGCAATGTGAAAACAAGCTTTTCCAAATAAAACCCTATATTGGGCTTTGGCCATCTTGCTTCCATAAGGATCGAAAAGAGGAACTTGTTCTAACTAAACTATGTATTGGTCACAGTTTTTTAATTCATTGTTTTCTTTTATCTGGAACTGATGCACCAATGTGTAGTCTGTGTTATACTCAGGTCACAATAAGCCTCATTTTACTTTCTTACCATCATACAACCGTCAACAATGGCACCATTTTAAACATGTTATGTCCCAAGGTTTGTTCATTATGTTAGACAGTGTTATTGGTGATAGTGACACTGTCCACCTTGGTTATGTTTTTAAATGCAATTAATCTTTTTTTAATACCATTTAAGTTTTTTAATTTATACATTAGATCTTTTAAGAATTACACACAGTCCATCTAGTTTGATTTAAGATTAGAAGATGGCCGTAATGTTAAATAACTCAAACAGGACTGGAAGGACCAACTTCAGGTGACAAATGCTGCTGTTTGAACTACCTGTTAGTCATCCTAGTGAGTTACTATTAAAATTTTGCTGCAAATCCTTTAAAACTTTTATTTCTTTACTTTTTGAAAATGGCTATAATGTCAAATAACTCAGAACCATGACTGGAAAGGCAAGCTTCATGTGACTGATGGTGGTTTTTGTACTTACCTGTTAGTCTTCTTGGCAAGTTATGTTAATTACAATTATGCTTCAGGAAGTCCTTTACAACTTGTATTATAGTAATTTTTCTCTTAAAGTTGTAGACTAGTTGTAAACATTGGTTTTATGCTATTTATGTTTTGAACTTTGTTTTGTTTTACCTTAATTTTTTTTATGAATTTTACTAAGTTTACTTTAATTTTAACTTTTTACTGGATGTTTGATGTAGATTTTTTTTGTGCCATAAAACATCAAATCAACCAACCAACCAACTTATTAAATCTGTTTTTTGGCTGTTTTATTAATTTTTTTAAATTTTGCAGTGAATGCCAAGTTATAAATTATAATTTATTATTGTCAGTTACTATTTACCTGAGTAGTTTTTATAATTACAAATGCAACAACAGAATTGTCTTAAATTGTACAGAAATTTTATATCTTTTACTGTAAAATTATTATTTGTATATTTTTAAGGGTAAATTGGAAGAAGAATCTTTCTCTCAAGAAGTGTTGAAATTGCGAGAAATGCTAGGAGGAGAGAAAGATGAGGGTAATGGTAAAAGTTTCACAAACCTACAGTCTCGGTATTCAGAACTAAAGGTAATTTGATTAAATATATTTTGATATGCTGAACAATAGAAAAAAGACTGTGTTAATTATTTCCTACCTATATTCTTTTAACAGAAAGGGATATTTTATGTTTTTGGATAGTGTATTATTTCATTTAATAATTACGTTGTTGCTTTTTTTTGATGTGCAAGATACAAATTTAATGAAGCAGTTGATATGACTTGAATTTCAGCTTAAATTTAAGAGAGCACAAGAAAAATAATTAACAAGAGGTAATCCTTAGTATTCCCAACATTTTAAATGTTTTTGGGCAGAATTAGAGTGAATTAATATATGAAACCTTGGTCTTCGGTAAATACATCAATGTAAAGGATTTGATGTTCTGAGTCCAAAACTGTAATTAGATCTCAAATTGTCCAAGAGGTGATGGAGCTGTTGAATAAAAGTTTATGCTTGATAAAAACTTGGAGACATTCTTTAAGTTGTTATGCCTTGGCTGAAAATGTGTTTTGAAAGTGTTTTTAAGTTATACCACTATGTTACAGAAATTATGAGCATACATAACCAGTTGATATCTGTGTTTTGGTCTTGTTTTGTTATATTTGAGATTTGTGAGGATAGCAAAAAAAAAATAACAGAGCAATAAACTTTCCAGTCTTTGGTGTTATTCTTTGATATCCCTTGCTTTTTTTCCCTTCTAACTGTGGAAATACTTAACTAAATTGCTTGAAATTTTGTAAAATGTTAACAAATAATATCTAGATTGGATTTAAAAACACCAAGCAACTTGATTTACCTTTCCTTCCTTTTTTTTCTGTTTGAAATTTCCAAAAATTTTGTTGATTTACTCTTGAAGATTTAAAAAAAAAATAATTCCTTTCATATTTGCATTTCACTTTTTGTCTTGATTGGAAGGTCATATTTAATATATCCAATTACTTTTAACTTGATTGATATTCATTAGCATATATTTATTTTGATACTTTTGTTTGTCTATTTCCTATTATAAATATTAAAAAAACCTGCAAATAGTTTACATGTTATCTAACATGTCATAGTGGCATTAAGTCAGTTTAGTTAAGAATATTTTTGCTAATAATATACTTGGTCAAGAATAATGTTTCTGCTAAATTTAGTTTTTGTTTTCAAGAAATAAGTTATTTTATGTGTGTTGCTTGAATATGATAAACTTAATAATTTGAGTCATCAGAGTATCTTGCTGTTGCCTGCTCTACTCGGTTAAAATGCTATTAGGGTTACATGATGTCTTCTGTAAGAAAGTTTCCAAATCTTTAACCCTCTCTACACATGGTCAAATTGCCCATCCACTTTTCCAATTTGTACTCATTTAAATTCTTTATTAGTTTTGGTACTACTAACTTTTAATGTAGTATGTGTATCTTCACAAACTTGACAGACATTCAGTAAACTTTACAAGTTTTTTTTTATACAAAAAAATTCAGATTATTTCTGAAGTACGTTTAATGTGGAATCTCCCTCTACTAACAGAGAATAGGATCCATGGAGGTCAGTAGACCTCCTTGTAATAAAGAAAAATGGCATGGTTATAAACAGAAGGGTTTTCCATCCAGTTCTCTTCCACCTAAGTAAAAATGGTCACTTTGATACTGTGAAACTGTTGAGGTTTCCATTCTGATCTGGATAACATTAAGGCTTTGATTGATTCCCATCATCCTGCGTGTCTTTCTGTACAGGAAACATTTCTGAAACCTGCTGATACAGTCACCTGTTTGCAGCTTTCTTTATATTGGAATGACAAGTTGTGTGATGGATGAGTGCATGGAGAGGTGACACAACTAATCAATCAGTATGTGCCCACCCCGTCATTCCAGCTTGTACACCCTTGGATACTGTCACCATCCATGTTTCTTTGGGTCATACCATCCATTTTTGCTCTTTCTACCTGTATCATGATCAATCAGACCTTGATGCTGTCTTTTAACAGTTGTCATCTCTATTTTAAGTTCTGGGGACTTTAATAGTCACAATCTCCTCTTGGATGGTGCTGATATTGATTTGAGGGGTAATTCCATAGAGTGTATGCTCTCAGATTACAATCTTTCTCTCTTCAATACTGCATATTATATTTAATTTCTTTCACCTATTTAGTTTTTTACTACCAATGATCTATTTATCTGCTCACCTTCACTTTTCTCTAGCTTTCCTTTAAAGTTTGATAGTGACCTTTTCAATTTGTGGGAGATTGGCTGTGATCAATGCCACGTGACCCATGTTCCTTGGTAGAAGTTGGACTAGGCCATCTGGTCCTGTTTCACCACTCACTCAGAACATGATCCTGCTGTTGTCTATCTGCCATTGATAGGTGACTGCATAGAAGCAGTGACTGGTTGTATCATCAAGGCTACTGCTCAGTCTATTCCTGAGATCTTGACATGTTTTTCCATGGTTTCCTCATCTGTGGTGGAGTCCTGCCTGCCAAGATGCATCGAAGTTTCAGAAACAGGTCTAAGATACCTTCAAAAAGTATCTCTCTCTTTTTAATTGCATCCTTTATCAGAGTACCCATGCTCAGCAGTTTAGGCATTAAAGCCCAAAGGAATCTTGGATTAAGTTCACAAGTAACATCTCTTCTACCACCTGTTCTAAAATTATCTGGGACAAGATACAGAAGGTCATTAGGAGGTATGCCTCTCATCCCCTTTTCATCTTGTCCATGAATGGCCAAAAAGTTGCTGATGTACTTTGTTGATACTCTCTCTGAGAACTTTTCTCAAGGATTGAGCTCTTCTGTTTCTTTTCTCACTTTCTTGGTCATCAAGTCTTGGGTGGAGCAATCACCTTGTTCCTTTCAGGCCAGTCATTTTAACAACTGTTACTTCCCTTTAAACTGGTGGAACTCAAACTTTCCTTTCATCAGTTAGGCCTGATGATCTTCTCTATGAGATATTACTCCATCTCTCTCTCCTGCCTCTCTTGCTATTTTTGTTGTTTATAACTGGATCTGGCAGGAGAGTGTTTTTCCTGTTGCTTAGTGCTAGGCTATTGTCCTTCCTTTCTGTAAGCCTGGAAAGTGTCCCAAGATTCCTTCTAACTATCATCCAGTTGCTTTGACTAGCTGCCTTTCTAAGGTCTTAGAGAGGATGGTTAGTGCTCTGGTGCCATCAGAGCTATGCCTATCCTGTATATGGATTATGATCTTTTATTGAAGGCTTATATTCTTTCCTGTTGGCAGTCGACTTGGAGTGAGCAACATTGTAACAAGCTTTTTCAGATCAAACCTGTCGTTCTTTGGCTGTCTTTCTTCCATGAAGATTGGAAAGAAGTAGTTGTTCTGGCTAGGCTATGCATTGGTCACAATTTTTCTTAACTCATTGTTTTCTTTTATCTGGAACTGATCCATCAGTGTATGGCCTTTTTGACACTCATGTCACGATAGCCTATGTTTTGCTGTTGTGCCTTCTTTACCACCATGAGCGACAACCTTATTTTAGATGTGTCTTTTCTATGGGTTTACCCCCAACATTTCATTGGCGATGGTGACACTGTCCAACTTGCTTGTGTTTTTTACTTTTTATGAGCCATTGGCCTTTTTAATTCTATTTAACTCTTTTATTTTAATTTTGGACATTGTTTCCTTTTATGTCGACTTTACTTTTATGTTTTTTACTGGTTATTTGGTGCAGATAGTGCAGTTGCTTTGTGCCAATAAACTCCAAACAAACAACCTTTTTCTTTATACTACTACCATTAGTATGATATGATATCTTACTACATCATATGATAGATGAAAACCTTGGCTTTCTATTGGTTATAAATAATACTGTATTAAACATAAAAGAGAAATATTAAGAAATCCTGAAAAGAGACAACATGACAGATTAAAGTTACAAGAATGGTCTGATTTTCTGTTTGATGGCTCTGTAATAAAACCAAGATTAAAGGCTTGAAAAATTATAGTATGTCTGACCAATGTGATATTAAAGTAAAAAAAATTATTAAATTTTATACTTATTTGAGAGATGGTTAGAAAATAAAAAAAGGGATATCTAGAGAAAAGATGTCAATTTTTCTCTTTATAAAATTATAAACAAATCTTATATGCCGTTAACATATTAGCTATAATTTTATGCTATATTAATTGGTGTATGATAAACAAAAAGTAAATGGCTACGGGCAGTGATGTGTGAAATCTGTTCTTTGAAAGTTGCAGTGGGTAAACCTTACAAGTCTGAAAATATGAAAAAGTATCGTATTAAGTGTGTGAATATTACATATGAAGATTATAGTACTTTGTGCAAATTGGACAAAAAGTGGAAATGTTTTTAATCTAAAGCAAACTATCATATTTCATTTTCTGATGTGGTGAATAACAGCATTTGCAACATTGAAAAATTGTACAAAGGGAATTCTCAGACTGAAATAAGAGATGAGAATCAGTTAAGTGATTTGATTAACAATGTGCATTTGCTAATTGATCATGACCGTAGTAGCTTAGGCTGTATGGGTGATTTTTGCCAACAAAATAGAAAATAAAATGGATCTTTCAATAAAGGGAAATTCCAGTTTAAAGTAGCTTAATTCATGTTGCACTGAGATACAGGAATATAGGAAAGAATTATTAAATAGGTCTCTGAGGAAATCTTATAATGGATCTAAAGCCAGAAAGTGCAGGTAATATGGAAATAGATTATAAAATAACTGATAGTTTTAAAACTTATGCAGAAACTGCTAAAACCTAGAACCAGATATTTAATACTAAAATTTCTAGTAATGGTGATATTCAATTTGAGAGCCCATTAAAATCAATCAGTGAATTTCCAGAAGACACTGAAGGTGACTTTGTCTTTATTCAACACAAAACAACTGAACAAGTGGACTATTTTTTACAAGAGGAGAAAATAAAGACAATAAGAATGATGTATTAACACTCCTACGAAAAAAATATTTACATCCACTAAAGTGATTTTGGGGCCTATCAGGCCCCATATATTTTTCCAATAGAAACACAGTGATTTAGCAACATTCATTACAAACAACTTTAGAATGGCTCTGACAAACATTTTTTTTACAATTTGAGCAAACAATTTTCGACTGTCTATCTTTTGATCTGCTGCACAAATGGCATCGTCCTCTTTTTGCCCTCTTTGCAGGAGGTTCACATGAGGTTGTTTTGTCATTATCTTTGCAGTAAATTTCTTTGATTTCAAGCACCAATTGCCGTATAAATTCTCTTCTGGCTCTTGATTTATGTTGACGAAGAAATTCTGGATGTTTTGTCGAGTATAGAACGAAAGCATTGTATGCAGCAAGATCTAGAATGTTATAGAATATGCAGACTGACCAGTGCTTTGATCGCCTCTTTGTTGTATAATATCTCACCAGGTGATCGAGAGTGTCGACACCTGCCTTCGTTGCATTGCAAAGATTGACGATTTCGGGCTTTCCATTCTCTTCTACTTCACCAGACTGATGCTGAGAACTCAGTAGTAGCACATATTTTCCTGGTTTGTCTGAGTGCCTGAGAAGAGTGATGTCGTCATGGTAGAAAAACTTTGGTGATAACTCTCTAGATTTTGCATTTATTTCAGGAGGCAGGAAGGTTCTTGATTTCCGTATGGTTCCAACAAGTCCTGTTCTTTTTCTTCAGAGGTACTTGGCAAGTGTCATTGTTGTGAAGAAATTATCTGTCGTTATTGTCCTTCCTTTTCCTAGAAATGGCTGACTCAGTTCTCTGACTATTCTTTCACCTTGATTTGTTTCTGTCGTATTTCCAACCTTTCCAGTATAAATTTGAGCGTTGAGGAGGTAACTTGTCTTTGCATCTGTTAGGCACCAAATCTTTATTCCATATTTGCCTGGCTTTGTCGGAATGTGTGTTCTGAAGCCAACTCTTCCTTTGAATGTACATAGTTGTTCATCCACTGTCAGGTATTCGCTTGGGTTGTAACTGTTTTTGAAATTTTCAGTGAAAAATTTCCAGACTCCAGAGATGGCGGCATCTTTGATTTCTCTATTTCTTTGAGAGTGGATGTCAAATCTGATTTTTGAGCACATTTTTTTGAATTTGTCTTGTGTAATCAGTTTTTGCAAAAATGGCAAACTGAATTCAGTTGAAAACATTTCGTCTATCGATGCATTTTTGGATTTGCTTATTCCAAGGAAAAGATTAGCTGCGATCCATTTCCAGAGGTCTTCTTCAAAAATTGGTTCTTTCATGACGGTGTTTGTTGAGTGAATGATCTGTTCCATAATATTATCAGAAATGAAAATTTTGAATGTTTCGAATGGTGAAGAGACTCTTGGAGCAGCTTGCCTTGTAATGCCTGGGTTCCCATTGAATATATTGAGAGCTGCGGTTCTCCTGTTGATCCTTGAAGGTGTTGTTGAATAACTAAAATTCTTATCTTTGGACAAAAGTTCGTTCACTGGCATCGTAGTAAGATCTTCTTGATTACTTTCTTCACTTTCAGAAGGGTACGGCGAGATTTGTTCATCATTTTCGGCTTCAGAAGGATCATCATCACAACTTTCAGAGTAGTCTTCGACATTATCATGTTCACTTTCATCGTCGGATGGTTTTGTCAGTAAATGTACAGCTTCAGCAAGAGATATCATTTTTGACACGGTTTGAAGATTTCAGCTCCTATATATATAGGATTTGTGGATTCTTCTAGAATATTCTAGAAGCTTCAAGAATATTCTAGATTATTCTAAGTACTTCTGTAAAGTTTCTAGAATGTTCTAGAACAGGCGTGGGCAAACTAGGCAATAATCAGGACCGTCTAAAATTATTGTTGGAGTAGAGTTGTTATCCTAAATATCCATCTTTTGAAAAGAAGTTGTAAAATTAATATATTTTTACTATAATTTGCTTTTTTCGGTTGCCCAGGCCTTGCTCATTGATATTATTAATTTGAATGATTTTGTATATTTTTAGGTGATGTATTTTGAATTTTTCTCAGTATACTTAGACTACAATTGACAGAAATTGTGCACTTGAATCAAAAAACTTAATTCTATAATTAATGCCCACTTGCATTTACCAACCCACTAGAGTTATTGGGACTGCAGTATCAATACTCGATAATATTTTTACAATTTGTTGCAATATAGATCTTTATGTAACTGTTTGACATTTCTGATCACTATATGTTAAGTTTATCTTTTACTGTCTTGTCAGTTCAGCCTAAATGTATAGCCATTCAGAAAAGACTTGTTCATGGAGATACACTGAAGAATTTTACTTCTGCTTTAAGTTCTGGTAACTGGAACCATCTTGTAAATGAGGAATCTGATACTGTTTAATTTTTCTAATTTTTTAAAGAACATTATAAAAGTTTCTGTGATTATTTTTTCCATTTTTAAATAATGCAAGTATCCATGATGGAGGACAATGACATTATTGCATAAAATAAAAATAAAACAAAGATTTTATCATTTTAAACAAACAGGTAATCTTTGTACCAAAAATAAATACTTGATGGAAAGTTATGACTCTTGTTCAACATCTAGTATCTCATTATAAGGCCAAATATTTTGCTAGTTGTTTCCAAAATGAAGAATCTTGTGACATTTGGCAAACTATTAGTAGAGAACTAGGTAGAACTAAAAAAAATAAAGGTAACATCTCGCAAGTTTTTAATGAGGCAGATTATGTTGGTACAGATCCTGAAAGTAATGCTGACAGCTTTAACAATTATTTTACTATGCAGGGTATCATATCGACTAGTGTTAAGTGTCAAGATAAATCAATAGTTGATGATATACTACCTTTTGTGATGAAGTGTACTTGTGAACCAAAAATTGAACCCTTAACTGTACTTGTAGATAAAGTTTATAGTACAGGAAAATTTCCTAAGATAATTAAAATTACCCAAAATAGTAACCATTTACAAGGATGGTAATCTGGATAAAGTGGGAAATTATTGGCTGATATCTATTTGCATGTGTTTGAATGTGTACTTTGTAGAAGATTTTTTTTTTTTTACAAAATAATAATTTCTTAAGTAATTCACAGTTTAGTTTCAATAAGGACAAATCAATTGAAAGTGCTTATTGGCAATTACAACAATCCATTTGATAGCATTAATTTTACAAATTCACATTTTTGAATGTAACCAGTTATGGTCTATGAGGTAAAATGTATGATATCTTAATATCTTATTTAAATAATAGGCAGTGTTTTACTTCTGCTAATGGTATAAAGTCTGATTTTGGTGAAATTTCTATCATCTTTATACTGATGATTCTATTTATTATAGAAGCAGATTCTCTTGTTAAGTGTTACAGAACAGCAAATGATGAATTGCTTTCTATTGTCACTTGACTTATTGAAAACTGCCCTAGTTTTAAGTGTTCATAAGTTATAATATATGATTATATCAAAAGTACAGATTAATGCCAATTTGAAAGTGGATGAAAATGCATTATCCAGGGTTCATTGAATTAGGATTATTGGAGTTATTATTCAGAATAACCTTAAATGAGATAAACGTCCAAAAACTTGCTAAAATAGTATATATTATAACATAATGTAAGAAAGTTTTTCCACTTTGAGCACTTTGTCAAATTTATTACACCTTTTTTTATTGTCAAATGATTTACTGTATAAGTGTGTGAGGTACAAATTTTTATTCATTAAGACCAACTTTGTTATTACAAAAGAGAGTTTTAAGGCTAATGACTAGCCTCCATATACAGCATCTGTAACATAAAATTTGAAGAATATGGGCTTTTAACAATTTATCAAATCTGTGTTTATCTGTTATTTTGTATTGCAAAGGGTATTACAATATTTAATCCTAATCTGAACTTTTTAACTCTATCTAAAGAAAGTTTATATTTCTTTTGGGAAATAAAAACTTCTGCATGTGTTCATGAAATTCTACCATTTTGAGCTCCAAGTATTTACACTAATTATTTGGCATTAATTGTTATAAATAATTTCCATTAGATGATTGGTTAACTCTGAGTACCAGCTTAAACTGCCTATTTACCTTATGTTTGGTTTAGCATCTGGATAATTATTGTGTGTAGTTGCTATTTTCTTATATATATATATATATATATATTTTTTTTTTAATAGTTACTTCTTTTTACCTTATGTTTGGTTTAGCATCTGGATAATTATTGTGTGTAGCTGCTATTTTCTTATATATATATATTTATTTATTTTTTTTTTTATTTTAATAGTTACTTCTTTTTACCTTATGTTTGGTTTAGAATCTGGATAATTATTGTGTGTAGCTGCTATTTTCTTATATTTTATTTTAATAGTTACTTCTCCATTATGGCAGTAACATTTTAAATTATTTTCAGTTTCACACATTAAAAACCTCATCACATGCACAGTAAAGGATGCCTGTGGCAAGAGGTTTAAAACAAATATAATTTAACACAAAGACATTTTCACGAATGAAAAGAATGTCTAAGGAACCTTTAAAAGATTTTCATATCTTTAGTTTATTCCTAATAAGTCATCATAACTTCCCACTAACTGTTTTGATTATATGCAGAAGCTAGATTTTTCATTTTCTCACAAAACCACAAGTTGTCTTCATCACTTTATTCACTATACATTGAGATAAGTATGCTCAACATCTGAAAGGTGCTCACCTGTCTGGGTTAACAGGATGAATGTGTCACATAAACAATTAACATGTTAATATAAGAAAGTATTTCTAGTAATAAAAAACTATCTGCATATATATGGATTATGGTAGTATGATTATTTATTATCTGGTTACAATAACAAGCTTGTGATTTATTGGTTATATTGTCATACATTAATATTTATAAAAATACTTTGAAAATAAATAATAGTTTTAGTATTTAGTGAGCCAGATGGGTTTCACCCTGAAACTATTTATTGGTAGTGACTGGCTTTCAATATTTACAAATGAATCCTGAGGGAAAAAAAATTAAACTGTTAATCTAAGTAGCAAGCTAAATCAACATTTTATGCTAATTATTTTTGTGTAAACATAAACGAAATTCATAGACCACATTGTAATATATTAGAACAATATAGGCATGAAGGTCAAATCATTTACTGTTACTTATGTTATGAATATTTTAAATAATTTCCAAAGATAGGCATACCAATGTAATAAAATGTTTTAAAATTCATTTTGTCCAAATTTTTTATTCATGTTCATAAATAGGAGCAGTTTCAAACCCTGAAAGAGAATAATGATCAGCTTTTGGTTAATCATGCCTACTTAGAAACTAAACATAAAGCAATAAAAACTGAAAACAATGAACTAAAATTGAAGAACACAGCTTTAAAAGGAGAAGTGGAGGAGTGTCGAGATGAAATTGCAACATTAGACATGCAGGTGGCAAAACTTATTAGTTATTGTGAGGTATGTTTTATCTCTAAGGTAAAAATTGTCATCACTTTATTTGCCAATTTAGCTGTATTAACAAATTTGGTAGATGTAACATTAAGTAAATATAGTTTGATGGAAAATTAATAAGACAATAGTTACAGGTTAGGTTGTTGGAATATGCTTGAGTGAATGGGTAGATGAAAAAAAAAAGTTAATCTCTCTATGAGGTGAACTATAAATAATTGAGTATGACTGCGTAATGAAGAAAATAAAATGACCAGAGTTTTGCAAAAATTGTATTGATGAATTAAAAATTTATATATTTGTGTTGTGCAGAATTAATAGTTCAGACGTTTTCAGATGCTATCACATGTTAACAATATGATTGAAAATGATCAACAGTCTTTGATGACCAGTGCATCTGTTCTTCTGTCTGATTATCATAATTACCTGTCTTCATTGATCTATGGAGATGTTAGCTCATTGTCAACTGATACTAACATGTAAGTTTTCATTCCTTTAACAGTACTTTTCCTCCTGTGTTTTTGCCAGTTCAGCTGTTAACATTTGTAATGCATGTGTGATGTGTTGATGCAATATGATTGTGATCATTGCTCTACTAGACAACTGATTTTTGGTTTGAGTATTTTGTCACTGAAGCATAAGTATGTAGTTATAAGGTAAAGGTAACATTTGTTTTTTATCTGTTGTAAGTTATAACATTTATAAAGCTGCTTTTCTGTTTTATTAAATCAAGCGTAAGAGGAAAATCTCTGTTATAATTGATATATACAGTCATGTGAAAAAGTTAGGACACCCTAGCCCCTAATCGCTAGTGTTACCCCCTTTGGCTGAAATAACTGCAGTGAGACACTTCTTGTAGCCATCTATCACTCTCTCACATCGGTCTGAAGAAAGTTTGCCCCACTCCTCAATGCAGAATTCTGTCAGCTGTGAGATGTTTGAGGGTTTTCTTGCATGAACAGCTCATTTCAAGTCACCCCACAGCATCTCAATGGGATTAAGATCTGGGCTTTGACTCAGCCATTCCAGGACTCTCCATTTCTTAGTTTTCAGCCAGTACTTGGTGGATTTACTGGTATGTTTTGGGTCATTGTCGTGTTGCAGGGTCCAGTTCCGCTTAAGCTTTAATTTTCTGACAGATGGTCTCGCATGATCCTCAAGCACCCTCTGATACACAGTAGAATTCATGATGGATTCTATGATTGTGTGCTGTCCAGATCCTGCTGCAGCAAAGCAGCCCCAAACCATGACACTTCCACCTCCATGCTTCACAGTTGATATGAGGTTCTTTTCCTGGAATGCTGTATTTGGTTTACGCCAAACATGTCCTCTGTTCTGGTGTCTAAATAATTGAATTTTGGACTCATCTGTCCAAAGAACATTATTCTAGAAGTCCTAGTCTTTGTCTACATTCTCTCTGGCAATCTTCAATCTGGTCTTGATGTTTCTCTTAGAGAGCAAAGGTTTTCTCCTTGCACAGCTCCCATGAAAGTTAAACTTGTGCAGTCTCTTTCTGATTGTAGAGGCATGCACTTTCACATCAACAGTAGCCAGAGCCTGCTGTAGGTCCTGTGATGACATTTTAGGGTGTTTGGAGAACTCTTTTAACATCTTGCGGTCTGCTCTCAGGGTGAACTTGCTAGGACGACCAGACCTGGGCATGTTGGCAGTTGTTTTGAAAGCCCTCTACTTGTTAACTATTTTCTGGACAGTGGAATGGCTGATTTCAAAATCCTTTGTGATCTTTTTAGATCCCTTACCAGACTCATAAGCTGCTACAATTTTCTTTCCGAAGGTCTCAGACAGCTCTTTTACTCTCATCATGGTGCTCACTCTCACTTCAACAGTTAGGAGCACACCAAACTAAATATCTGAGGTTTAAATATGGCAAGCTTCATTCAAAATGCTGAGTAACGATCTTCTAATGATGTGCACCTGGTGTGATACACCTGTGTGTGAATTGAGCCATTTTAAGTGGGAATAAATGTGGGGGTGTCCTAACTTTTTCTTCAGAATATGCATTTTTGTGGAATTACATTTACAGAAAATCTTGAAAAGTCTTTTCTTCAGTTTTAATTAATATAATCTTCCTATAATCTCTCAGTATTGTTGAAATTGAGATTAAATAACCATATATTCAAAAATGTTACAAAAATACACAGGCTTTCATAGGGTGTCCTAACTTTTTCACATGAATTTATATGAAGCTTCATCTAGTAATTTAAACAAAATTTCTAAAAATTTCATATTTTCAAAATTTCATTACTTTTTTTGCCAGTTTAGTTTATTTCTGATTTGATAAATATAACATTAAATAAACATAGTTTGGATTGAAAAATTAATAAGACAGTAGGTATAAGTTAGATTGTTGGATTATGCTTCAATGAATGGATAGATGTAAAAATAAATGTAGTTCCAAAACTGCGTGTGTAATATAAATAATTGAGTATAACTTACTAGTAGTAAAAACAGAATGACTCAGTTTTATAAAAATGATACTGATGAAATTTCTAGATAGATTAATAAAAAAACAATACTGAAATTTCATATACATGAGAATAGTTTGCTTGTTGAAAATGAAGAGCTTTACTTGCAGAATAACTTCTAGGCTGTAACCTTTACTAATAATTTTATATGAAAATAAAACCAAAATTTTATAGCCTTGATTAAAATTGAAGTGGCAGAAATATTTATATACCTTTAAAAAACATTTTAAAAAAACGTGGTCATTGATTGGCATGAAGAACATTTCTGTTTGAAGTGGATCTGATTCATAAGTTTTCATATACTTAATATCTTTGAAAACAAAACTAACAATTATAGTAGATTTTAATTAAAGTAACTATTTAAAATTGACACACAAATTTGAATTCTTATGTAGATTCCGACTATTCATTTCATGTAATCAGCACCCCAAGTACATATTAATTATTTTGCTCTCTTAAAATGAATTGTGTTTAAAGAAAAGAGCCCACCTGGTGACATAGCATATTTTTGTATTCTCACTTTCTTTTTTTAACACTAGCTGTAAACACTAGTATGTGTGTAAAGCATTAATATGCATGAGGTTTATAGTTATTGGTATATTTTCAGATGTCACAAGTTATGGGAATTGGGCCAAGGAAAGGAACGACTGGAGAAAGCAATGACAGGAGTACATCAGGAACTTGAGAAATTAGCTAAGAAGTAAGGCATGGATTTCTTTATTTGTTAGAATATTTGTATTGGTTATTATCATGCATATTAATGCTTTACACACATACTAATGCTTACAGCTAGTGTTACAAAAATATGCTATGTCACCAAATGGGCTCTATTCTTTAAACACGATTCATTTTAAGAGAGCAAAATAATTAATGTGTACTTGGGGTGCTGATTACATGAAACTAATAGTCAGAATCTACATGTTGTATTAATGTTAGAAATAAAAGAAAAAATCAAACTAAACAAGTCTGATTTTTTTTTTAAATAAATTTTGGAAAAAAAAAATATTATTACTATCTCTGTGCAAGACATGTTCTGTCATGACTTTGTGTATACCTGTAAGGAGGGTAACTTTTGAATATATTTGTTTGTGAATTTCATATTTTGCTTAGTTTATAAACTGAATACCAAGTGGTTATCATCACCTTTTTATGGATTGTTTAAAAAAAACAATCCAAACAAGATAATAAATGTGGCATTTGCATCATCCCTGCACAGGCACATAGTGTAGTAGAATGTTAACGGACAAAAATAGAATAAGTTGAACACAGTTGTGATTAAATATCTATACATATATTGCTATATGTTAATTCTTGCCTGCACTGTTTTGTAGGGATGATGCAAATTCCATCCCCACTGTTGCATTGTGCATTTAGAGATGTCCTGCACACCATTTCTATAAAGAGTTTCAACTTTAATGTGTCTGGCCATTCTTCCCAGACCTCTCTCATTAACAAGGTGTTTTTGCCAACAGAACTTTCACTCAATGGATGTTTTTTACTTTTTGCACCATTCTCTGTAAACTCTAGAGACTGTAGTGCATGAATATTCCTGAAGATCAGCAGTTTTGAGATGCTGGAACCATCACATCTAGCACAGTCAAAGTTGCTTAGGTTGCACATCTTTTCTATTATAATGTTTGGTTGAGCAACAACTGAATCTCTTGACCATGTCTGTGTGCTTTAGCATCCATATGATTTGCTCTTTGACTATTTGCACCTAATAAAGTGGCCACTGAGTGTACTTCTTTTTTTGAAAAAGTTTTTCTTCATGAGTTTGCTTATTCTTTTAATGTAGTGTTCCAATAGATATAAATGTTGTATTTATAACCGCGTTCTAAAAATATTTAGGTTCCAACTGTAATATTTGTTGTTGACTGGTAATTTCTGTTTCACCCTGTGCTTAAGCTTTCAAATGAACACCATATTTTTGTAATAAAGCTAACTTTATGGGATATTGATGGTGTGTATGCTAGAATTATGATATATTTTTAATCATTACTAGTTAATAATACTTATAAAAGTGGATACTTCATTGGAACTATGTCATCTCATTGAAAATTGTTGACACCATTGTTCTGGTTTTTGATTTATCATGTAATAAAAAAGTAAAAGAAGAAATAAGAACAAGAAATTCATACTTTTTACTATTCACGATGTTAAGAAAACACATTGGTTCAAGAATGATAGAATTGAGATAAAAACCCTATTATCCAACCACTTTTGAAAGGTAAACCTTTTTTCTTCAGGGGCAGACTTTTTACTGTGGTATTTACAGACATTCTCAGAACTTGTGATTCAGTCATTACATAGATATTGTTATAAAAGAAAACACTGTGTAGTATAGATAACTTCTCATGACCTGTTGAGGAGATATTTAAAATGATTTTGATGAACAGTCTGAGTCATCCCTATATAGACTGTGCTACCTCCTGTCTGATTTGACAATGGTTGTAAATGGTTTTATCATAAACTGTGAAGTGAAAAATTGTAATCACCTAGTTTTCTGGATTTAATGGTAAATTTAGACTTGTGTTTAATAAATTAACCTGTAGCATCTAAATTATTGTGAATTGTGAATACTAGACCAGATGACAGTGCAGTGCTACCACAGAGACACTGATCACTGGAAGTATTTGTTTCAACCCATTCAGAAGAAGGATTTTCATATGGTGATGTTGTAATATGATGTAAAATACAACAATTAAAAAGATAATTCTTCAGGGTACTCTAGAGAAGTGCAAAAACGTGCAAAGCAAATTGCTTAGAATAGCAGCAGAGTATTTTTAGAAGAATAACAAACAGGATGTTCAGTACCTCTGTCATGTGATTGTAATAGAATGGCACCACAATCACCAGCATCAAAAGCTAATGGTTAAGGCTTATCAAAGTTCATCATAATAGGGTAAGTGCACAATAAAGATTTGACCTATTTGAAAGCAGATTGGCATGTTTCACACCACTTAAATGATTGATTTTTCTTCTGTAGATTTGTTAATGGTACAGTGATGTATGTAAAATTTTTACAATACTCGCTATAATAATCAGCCATTCTCAAAAATCTTATCAAACTTTTCTTGGATAATTCACAATGCAGTCAAATTTGGCTTGAATTGGAAAAACTTGACAGTAACTTGCCACATGACCTACATAAACAACTTTGGCTTTACAACAGTCACTTTTTGCCAAATTTACAGTGAAATTGGCTTTCTTAAGCCCCTCAAAAATGCAATGTAATACACATAAGTGGTTTTCCCAGGTGTTACTGTAAATTACAATATCTTCAACATAAATTCCAACATCTGACAGATTGTTGAGACATTTATTCATCAATCACTGAAAAGTTGCCTGAGGATTTTTTATCCCAAATGACATTACATTGTACTGGTATAATCCATCAGGATTGGCAAAAGCAGAGATTTCCTTTGCTCTTTCAGTTAGAGGACCAGCCTAGTATCCCTTCAGCAGGAAACATTTTGTGATATATCTAGCTTTTCCAATTTTATCAATACAATCCTCCATTTTTGGAATGAGATGGGAACCTGTCTTTATTAAAGCATTCACTGTGCAAAAGTGTGTACAGAATGTAAATGAATCATCAGATTTAGAAACCAGTACACAAGATGAAGACTTTTACTGAGTTCTGTAATGCCATTCTCCAATATATAAGATATTTCTCTATGCATTTTATCAGCATTGATTGGATTTGCATATTAGGGATGTTTTTTCACAGGAGAAGCAGTATCTTTATCAACATCATGAATAGCAATGTTGGTTTGATTAGAAACATTCAGAATCAATAAACTAGCAAGTTGATTTTTTTCTTCAGGAGGCAGGTGATTGAGTTTTGAATCAAGATTGGCCAGAATGTCAGAATTACTGTGTGACATTGCATTCATCTCCAGTGTTTTCAAATTTACGGGTATTTGAGTCATCAATGTCAGGAGAAAACTTGACAGCTAAAATGCTTTCAGTTGCATCATGGATGTGATAATTGCTTCAACATATTGATGTGATACAGCTCTTGATGATTAGGTGTTTTTACAATATAGTCTGTCAGTGAGTAATATATTATTTGTGCTTGGAAACAAGAATAACACAAATATTAATAATATCATCTATTGAAGGGTTAGTGTATGGAGATTCAACACCAAGATTGGTTAAATAAACATTTTCATCAACCTTCAAGTTATCAGAAAAATCAAAGCTCTTAAAGTGTAACTATTAAAAGTAAATTCAGTTGAAGCAAACATAAGAATATGTATAGTTAGTTTGTAAGTCAACCTATGTTGAAAACAATATGTGTAATGGGGCAGTCAGATTTATGAATCTCAAGTAGCCCCTAAAATTGTGCCTGTATGGAAACTGACTGGTCTCATGTAATTACAAGAATTATCATCTAGGGCATTAGTTTGCTTCATTTTATTATTATTATTATTGAAGTGGTAGAATCTTTCAGTAGTTTAGAAAACTTGTTATTGACACCAGTTACTTTTGTTATTTTGTTTTGGTCTATGTTGTTCAAAATAACCATGCTTTTTCCTTTGTCTAGTTTAGTAATGATGATGTTACTATTGGAATTAAGTCTGCATAGGGCTATCTTTTCTTTTTTGCTGATGCTAAAAACATTTGTACACAAAATTACAGGAAAGTAACCTCAAGAGGGCATTTCTGCTGATACCTTCTAATGTTATTGAAGGTTTTGTCTCAGTGCATAAACATCAAGTTTCAGTTTTTCTTAATGAGAGTTCGAAAGGAGCTTGATGGTCATAGTGTTGAAGTTTTTCTAATACTTCAAATCTCCCCCGATAAAATTTTATTTTTCTATTTTCTACTTCCCCTAGTGTATAGCTAGACATGAATAACTTTAACCACAGAACCTAAAATTCCTTTACCTTTTTGAAGCATTTTAAAGGATTTTAGTTGCTACAGGTAATTAAAATAATATTTCTGAAGTAAATTATTGTGAAAGCACTCAACAGAACAATTTGAATGGATGAAATCCAGAAGACTGATAACACTTACTATATTGTATTTAAGTTTGGGAAATCTGCAAGTAAATTTAATTTAAGAATTCAAAACTTTATGATGAGTGTGCCAAGATTGTCTTTCTTGAGAGTGACATTAACAATTTTGGAATTAAGTTAAATGTTTTGCACTCATTTAGAAGAGAAATACATAATCCATATTTATGTAATTTAACAAATTTTCTCTCTAATTTATGAAGTAATAAAAAAATCATTTACTTTATTTTTCATTCATGACAGTATTTACTAATTTGAGTTTAGAAAATCTAAATAGAATTAAGGTCTTGAAAATGAGAAATGCAACTGACCACATTTGTGTAAAATATTATTTTGTTAACACAGTGGCCAAAAACGTTAAAAGTTAAAATGCAATGAATGAGTTTTACATGGTAATACAGGTCATTCTACCAAATATATCAAAATACAACTGAAACCTTTTCCATTTTCCAGAATTATATGCCAAGCTATTAATATTAAGCAAGTCACTTGTTGAATCACTAGTAAACATTATAACGTATCAAAATCTCTACAAAAATAGTAGTATAAACAGTGTGAAGTGAAGGTAAAGCAGAAACAAACTGATTCAAAAAAATGCTTTATTTTAATACATCATCATTTTACTAGATTTCAAAAGTGAGACAGCATTTCTGACAAATTGGAGTTTGCATGAAAAAAATATCAAACCAGATATTGTTTAATATGTTGAATATAAATGAACTATCCAGAATGAACTTCTGTTGCATGTGCTCAGGATTGGTTAGAGCTTCCACATATGTTGGCTTTATATTATTTTAAAATTTACAAATAGGCTTTGTCTTTATCACCAATTGATATGATTTAGATTTTGATCCATGTTGAATTGACAAGGAACCCTCATTTTTATTTCTACTATTAGAGTTACAAGAAAACCAGCAAACTGATGTTTCTGAATATTTTAGCTATCATTCCATATGATGTGGTTAACATTATATTTGTCCATTTTTAGAATTTTTTTAATACATCTAACAAAGTGTATTTTACTAATTCAAAGAATATTTTTATTAGAGTTTGAATTATTTATTTCTCCTACCATTCTCTATTTATAGCTCTCAGGTTACTATTCATTTTATTTAATGCTTACTGTGACAAACAAGTTTTTTTTTTTTTTTCTTTATACTTAGAGCACACAAAGCAGTAGTTTCCACTCCACGAATGAGAAGAGCAAGGTCTGAACATTTTCCTGGCCTTTGCAGGGTTAGTTTGAAACTTATCTTAATCCAAGTGTTTTTGTTTGTTATTAAAGATAAAGCTTTTGAAATAAAAGAATAATAGTGAAACTGATGCTTTATATCCTGTTGTATTATCCCAAAGTAAAGAATTTTTTTATAATATAATGACATTGAGATTTTTTTATTAATGTGAAAATATATTTCATTTTTGTATTTTAGTTCCTGTAAGCAGAAAGTAAAATGAAAAAAAAATATCAGAATAAAAAGAGTTGTCCAAGATTAGGAACTTGTGTAGGATTTTTTTTTTATTTAACTCTAGTAGTTTAACATAAGTTTATGAGAATAAATTATGTGCTTCCAATAATTTAGATCAGATTTCATGATCAAAGAATACTTATATACTGGAGAAATATTTTTGTTAATATTTGACTTTTCTGAACTCAGTGTGGTTTTAGCAATTCCAAAGTTCCTGAAAGCCCATTATGGGAAAATATTTTAAAGTTAATATTTATAAGTTGAACAAACATAATGTCACCGTGTGAAATTATTGACTTGCATTATGTATTTTACATAGAAAATGATTTCACCTAATTTCCGTGGCCCCCCTTTTTTTTTATTCTTTACACTGAGTGTTATAATAGGGAAAAACAAGGGTACTGGTAGTGAATAGTGTAAAGTATGAACTTTAACCTTTCTTGCATCTAAATGAGATAAACATTGAGTATAAAATTTGTTTCTAGGGTCGATCTAGCTTTGACAAATTGAAAACCAGGAGTTTTAATGTGGAGAGGTTTCTTGGAGGAAAAGATATACTGAATTGTCATCTAGAAAACAATGCATCTTTAGTTGCTGATGATAACTCTTCTCAAAGTGAGTCTTATGCACCATCAGTCTTTTGTTTAGCTTATGTGATGAGAGAATTAGTACTTCTTACACTTCTCTTGGGCAACCAAAATAAATCCTGTATCAAAATGTTTTACTTCCCCAATGAAGCTTCCTTGTGTGGTAAAAGAGAAGAAAAGAACATTGGCTTTACCTTTTGAATGCCCTGTGTGATATGTAACTTCTATTTAAATCATGTAAAAGCCAATGTAAAGTTTGTGCTTTTCTACATATTAAAGGAGCTTTGCTAAAGAAAAACATTTTAGCATAAATTTATTTTCAGCTACCCATGTATTCCAAACCTGCATGCCTTTTTTGCTGCATAGTTTCGTTTGAATACGGTATTATTTCTGAATAGTTTGAGAATGATTGTATGTTACTTTTTAAAGAAACACCTGTATATATTGTATATTTATTAATAAAATTAATATCTGTTTCGTTGAAGTGTGTAACATGTAGGAAGACACAATTTCATACTACTTTTGAAGAGCACTTAGAGGTTTAGTCATGACTGGAGACTTGTTAAAGCTCTTTAGACAAAAGGTAGATGAACACAGTTTATTAAATAGGCAGATGAATAAAAAACAACAACAGAATTTTGTTCAGTTTCTGAAAGTACACTGAAAATGCAAGTTTTTTATGATTTTTTTTAAATTACAAAATAACTATTTTGTTAAAAATGCATGGTGGAAGACTTTAAATTTTCTTCTCTTTGGTGATTATTGCCAGCCAAATTAAATCTTTCTTGTTGAATACTTTATTGGATGTTACCCTAGCAGGTTGACCACAATCATGGAAATGTCAGTTAAAATTGTGACCTTTTTTTCTTAACTATCTTAGAAATATGTGTGTACCATTTTCCTTACTTGTGCCATATATTGATAATATTTTATCATAACCTCCATCAGCCACTATATTCTACTTGATGATAATTATCAAATGAATTATATTTGTTAGCTAAGTCAAAATGTTTTTATAAATACATATGCAAAATTTTATTGTCTACCTTCAAGTTTCAATGTTCTTGTTAATTAGGTAATAAACACAATATGGATATTAACACCGATGATGATATTCCTGTCCGAGATGTTGGTCCAGGAGGCAAGTGTCCTTTGGTCATTAAATCAGAAGATCAAGTTTCTGATAAAAGAGTAGGTTGTTATTTTTTATTTGATAGATTACATAATTGTATTTTACTCTAATTTGTTAATTACTAAAATAGCAAATACTGATGTATTTTTTAACGTTATAGAAAATTCATTTTGCTTCTTGAGCGTGCTTTTTGTATTTGATATTGTTGGTTTGAGATAGTGCGTATTATTGATTTTGATGATTATTAGCTTTGAAATGTATATTTTGTAATTAATATTTTTGAACAGAGCAAACTACCTATTTAAACCAGAAATAAAAGTAAACTGGATAATGAGTGTAGCTTATTAAATATACTATTCTTTATTATAAAGATTACAAAGCCATTATTTCAAAAGTTGGGTGAACACATTGTTAAAAACACTTTTGGACATAAACCCAATAATTTCTTGCAAGATTAGGCCAGCTTAGGTTTTTCTTATCTCTATAATAATAAAAAAAAAGTTTAAAATAATAATAATATGTATATTAAACATTCTAAATAATACCATTAATAAAACTAATATCAAAGAAATTATAGAGTATAAGTTACACATAAGCACTAGTTCAAAGTATTGTTCTATATTTAATGTTCATTGAACAACTTAATATGTCTGTTTTATTTTTATTGTAGACAGATACCTACAAGTCTACAAATGCCAGATCGACCAAACAACTGATTTCAAAATGCTTCTCACCTCAGACCACAGTGGAAAACTTAACAACAGTCAATCTTATTACTAACCTTCCATCAAAACTGGACTCCAAAGAATCTTTTCAAAAACAAGATGAACAGCTAGGAAGTGGGATATCTTTTAAAATACCAGAGCAGTCAGCAGGAAGTCATTTTGAAGATTGTGCTGCCATTCCTTCTGAGAAACTCATCCAGTGTCATATATCAACTCCAGTAACAAACAGTATATCCAGAGAAACCAGAAATTCTAAAGAATATGGAGATAATATCAAGGTACATGCAAATCATGATGCTTCAAAAATGCAGAAGTCCAAAGGGCAGAAAGAAGCTGACAAAAGAATTTTTTTGTTGGGCTCTAGCAAAGAAAAGAAATCTGACAGCTCTGTTTGGTATGAGTATGGATGTATTTAGAAGAAGTATTTTTGGGGATTTCATAATATTTATTTGAATCATTCAGTCATCATGATATTTATACAGATTTTGTGAAAGGGCCTTATTAGTTTGATATTGTACATAATTTTATAATTTTCAGTATGTTTTTTGTAAGTTCATAATATTAAACTATGGATGCTAATTGTGTATGCTACCTATTTTCTGTTGGGTCTATCTCAAATTTTGGATTTAGCATAATTTCTAGTTTGTTCTTTATTTAACTATGATTATCACAATGTACAAAAAAAAAGCAAAAAGGTTTCCTTTTCTAGGGTTCAGATGTGTATGTAGACAGTAATGAAGTAAATCTCAAAAGTTATTTTAAAGAAAGTAAAATAATAGTCAAAATATTTTATTTGTTTTCTGAAAAATATGTTTTAAACTGTCTTTTCAGTTAATGTTATTTTTTATTAAAAATGATATTGATAATTGTGAACAGAACTTTAGAGAGGATTGGTAATGTTTAAAGCTTGGTTAGAATAGTTTCCATCTCTTTGTAAATATTTTGAAAACAAAATTTACATGTAAGTATAGTGTTCTTTGAAGTATTATTACAAACTGCAGAGAAATTAATTCAATATTAGAAATTAATATTGGTTCATATTTATCTTAAAACTGCTTTGACTGTGAAATAAGGAAAAAATTGTCTTCCTGCATAACTATGCATACTCGTTTCAGGTAATGGAAAATGTTAGTTTTGTATTATTATTTGTGATTGTGAAATATATTAAAATACGTAAACTGGTTTCTATTGCAAAGCTATAATCTTTAAGTTATCATTTAGTGAGAGAACTGAATCTATTCAAAATCATAATTTGTCATTTTCTGTTTTTTAGGTTTATAAACTGATCTTTTTACTTCTAAAACTAGAACTTTCCACTCAATGATACACATTGTACTTAAAAATGAGCTTTATTTCTTGTGGTTTAAAATTTAAAATAAAGAACATCAAGCTTCATTAATAAGGGATAACTGAAACTTTGTTTTATGTTTGAATAACATTAATTATGGTGCTAGTGTTGTAGTAAAGTTTTAATTGTTCAAGGTTGATTATTATATTTTTAAAGTTCCTTTGAGAGGGTCTCAGTTATTGTGGAAAGTTATCTAAGACTTAATGTTTATGTGAAATTATGTTAAGTAATTTAATTTAGTATGTGTGTGAAAAATAATACCAAAAATAAACTTGCTACAAAGGTACAAAATTGTGGTGAAATGAAATTCAAAGGTCTAGTTCATAGAAAAACCAGTTAAGTGTCATTACTTTTCATTATTTAGATAATATATGCTTCACTTGCATACTTTGCTTTGAAGAACTTGCTGTACTTTCTTGAATTTTACAATATAAATGTTCTTGGAATATTTTGTACTGTAAAAAAAGTTGAATGGTAGCTACTGTTTGTGTTGGCTTGTTTTATTGTAAGGAATATTGAAAATAATTTATAAAAAAGTTTAAACTGAAAGTTTTCATCATAATGTAAGTTACTTTGTGTTAATGTTATGCCAAGCTTGCTTCATTGATAATTACATATATTCATGACCATAAAAAAGTATAATAATCAATGCAAGTCTCCACCTTGGTTCTGATAAACTTTTTTTAAAATTTTATAGATCTATTTAACCTGCAAACACTTCATATCAAATGGCATATTTTCAATAAAAACCTGGGATCCACTTTCAGTATCACAAAATTTTCTCTAATCATGTTCTTTAATGTCAAAAACTGACAATTTTTCAACAAACATTTTTATAAATGGAGCAGTTTTTAGCCTTCATGGGAAATGTCATTTTTGGTTTGATTTTTGAAATTTTTTTTCCAACTGAACAATGCCTAAAGGTAAGCTGTTGTTGAGTAGAAGTGTGTGTTTAACTGTTAGTGAAGAACAAATCATGTTACCTCATTTACATAGGTTATATATAAACGTTTTATTGTAGAATTTAAACAAGAAAATTTCACTAACTTTTGCTGTGTGTGTTAATTGTTGTCTGAAAGTGTTTTACTCTGATATCCAGTATTATGTCTTTTTTTATTCAGGGTGACTGCATATTTAATTGGTAGATTCAGTCACATTTGTTCAGTATTTGATGACGTTTTTTTTCATGTCCATTTCTCTTTAAACTTTATCTTATGCTACTTGTTGGTAACATCAATAAAATACTTCTGAAGATCTAGTGCCTTTTGTTTCTTCTAATTATCATTAAAGTCTGATTAAAGCAACAAACCTGCATTAATCTTGAAATGAATAAACCTACTTTAGTAAACCATTCTTATCTATAGTGATTAGAATGCATTGCTTCTTCTGTTCAGTACACTCACTGTTATTGATGTTTTCAGCTGAAATCCCAATAATCTCTCTCACTATTTGGCCAACTCCAAAGATGGAGGTAAAACCTAAACCCATATGTTAAACTAAAACTAATGATATTATTCTATATAAGGAACTTTTACACAGCTTGCATCAACTCTGGTGATAAAACAAATTAAAGACTGTAACAGTTTTGAAACATTACTGATACCCATGGTGGGGCCCCTCAGTATGGATTCCTGTATATGGTGAGGGGACTTCCCAGGGAAGATTAAGTTCTTTCAGTTTACCTCCTCTGGGATCTAAACATCCATCCACATGTTTGCCGTGTGTGGCACCCCATGAAGGAGAGGAGAGGATCCTGGTGTTTGAGGGGGCCAAACCCTAACACATCACTTTGGCCTTGAATTCCTGTAGACGGGCAGCCTTTGGGTAGCCCTCCTTGGGTCAATCGGCTGGTTCACTTGGGCTAGAGTCAACCAAGTATCAGTGTTGGAAGTTCTCAACAGGTGTTGTGGACATTGTGCCTGATGCTGGTGTTTGGGTATAGTGCTCATGAAACCCTGGTGTTGCTGCAATGTCCTTGCATGACATGGTAGTGTGTCCCCTTGTAGGGCTCCATGGTGGGTGGGGTCAGTGGGTACCGAAATTTTTTCTTTTTCCTATGGATCCTCTAAAAAATTTAAATAAAATTGTAAAAAAGTCAATGGGTAAGCGACCACGTCTTGAATACTCAGAACAGCAATCTTCAACATCAGTAACACACGTATCTCATTTTCTTATATTACATTCTCTTTCGGAACATCCTTTAGGGCAAATGTCCCCTTTTTTTATTCAAAAGGGACTTGCTGGCTCTCAAAAGTCAGTAAAGAAGCTTCGATCTGGAGACATTGGTTGAAACATCCACATCCCAACACAGTGAACTCCTCTTGAATTCAAAGGCAATTGGGAATGTACCTATTGAGGTTACCCCTCATGCTACCTTAAACTCATCACAAGGAGTTATTGTTGAGAGGGATTTGAAGAACATCCCCCGAGTCAGAGATTCTCGCTGGTTTCTCCAATCAAGGAGTTTCTGCAGTGAGGCGCATCTCCACTCGCAAAGATGGAGTTACACTGCCAACAAATGCCCTCGTTTTGACATTTACATCATCACGTGCACCTGCCACCATCAAGGCAAGTTATCTCATTTGCAGGGTACGGCCATACATTCCAAACCCTCTCCAGTGTTTCCAATGTCAGAGGTTCGGCCACTCAAAGACGTCATGTCGTGGTTCCCTGACATGTGCTCGTTATGGTGGCAAGAACCATGATGCCTATGAGTGTGACACGAACCCACATTGTGTCAACTGCAATGGTTTTCACCTTTCCTACTTTCGTTCTTGCCCAAAATGGTTGGAGAAAAAGAGGTGCAGCATTGAAAAACGACTCATAACATTAGTTATCCTGAGGCTCGGAAATTGCTGTCCGCCAGTCCATCTCAGACATATGCTGCTGCACTTCGTTCCACAACTACAGTGGGAGTGCAGACAGATTTCTCTGTGCCTCCAAGAGAATCGTTTTCAAAACAAATGAAAAGCTTTTTGACCTCCATGGTTAAAAAGGTTGATGAATCGACTTCTACACCCATCCCTGTTCCTCCCATACATTTCACCAAACCTCAAGATCCACATCCTTCAGTTTCAAATACTGGAATTTCTTCTGATACATCTTTTTCTCCCACCCTAAGATGCAAAACAATCATTTGTTCATGTCCTCAGTCACTGGAATCCCCTTCAAACAACAAAGACCTGCCCAATCGACCCAGGGCAGGATCTATGGAGGTCGATAGACCTCCTCCAAATAAGGACAGTAAGGAAAAAAGACGTGGTCGTAAACAGAAGTGTTCTCCAGCCACTTCTCATACCCGTAATTAAAAATGGCCACCTTGATATAATGGAAATGTCGAGGTTTACTTACTAATCTGGATGATATCAAAACACTGATTGCTTCCTACCATCCTGTATGTCTTTCCTAACAAGAATCATTTCCAAAACCTGCTGATATAGTCACTATTTGGCAGTTTTCTCTGTACAGAAATGGAAAGCTGTGTGATGGACGAGTACATGGAGGGGTGGCACTATTGGTTGATCAGCATGTGCTCACCCTGTCTTTGTCACTCAACACACCCTTGGAGGCTGTAGCCATCCGTGTTGCCTTGGGGTCATACCATCACTGTTTGTTCTCTCTACCTGTCCCCTGGAGAGACATGATCAATCAGACCTTGATGCTCTCGTTGAACAGTTGTCGTCTTCCTGTCTAATCCTGGGGGACTTTAATGGACATCATCCCCTGTGGGGAATCATGTTATTAATAGGAGGGGTCACTCTGTAGAGCGTATGTTCTCTGATCACAATCTTTCTCTTTTCAATACTGGTTCTTCCACTTATTTTCACGCACCTAGTCAGTCCTTTACTGCTATTGGTCTCTCGGTTTGCTCCCCTTCATTATTCTCCCATTTTTCATGGAGGGTTGACAAAAATCCACTATTTAGTGATCATTTTCCTATACTTTCATTGCTCTCGCAGAACTTGATCCTGCCATCGTGAATCAGCCGTCAATAGACGACTGTGTGGCAGCAGTAACTGACTGTATTATACAAGCAGCTGTTCAGTGTATTCCTAAAACCTCCACATGTTTTCCACGATATCCTTGTCCATGGTGGAATCCTGCTTGCCACTTGGCAAGAAAGGCTCAAAAACGGGCCTGCAAAACTTTCCATAGATATCCCACATTTTCGTACTGCATTGCTTTCCAACAGGCCCATGCACATGCTAGGTGGGTAAGACGTCAAGCCAGAAGGAATCTTGGATTAAGTTCACAACTAGCATATCTTCTACCACCAGTTCCAAGGTCATATGGGACAGGATTCAAAAGGTCAGTGGGCACTACAATTCTGTCCCCTCTCGATCTTACTCTCTGATGGCTAAGAGGTAGCTGATGTCTGGAGTATCGCTGATACTCTAGGTGAAAGCTTTTGCCGGGTATCAAGCACTTCTGCTTGTTCTTCCACCTTCTTGGCCATCAAGACTCAGGCAGAGCAAACACCTCTTTCATTTTGGACTGCCTCTTAAACTATAATTGTTCCTTTACATTGGTGGAACTGAAAATGGCCCTTCATCGGTCTGACAATACAGCTGTTGGACCTGATGATGTACACTATGACATGGTGCGCTATTTCTCTCCTGCTCCTCTTGATATTCTTCTCATTGTTTTTAACTGGATCTAGCAGGAGAATGTTTTTCCTGATGCCTGGTGCCAGGCTATTATCTTACTCTTCTCTAAGCCTGGGAAAGATCCCAAGATTCCTTCCAACTACCGTCCAATTACTTTGACGAGCTGTCTCTGTAAGACCTTAGAGAGGATGGTTAATGCTCATCCAGTTTGGTTCCTCGAAATAAAGAACCTCCTATCGCCCACCCAGTGTGGGTTCGACGCTTTCCCGTTCTTTTAAACAGGAACTTGGGGTCCCTCAGGGCTGTGTTTTATATGTCACACTTTTCAGTGTAAAGATAAATGCCATCACTGAACAACTCCCTCTCACTGTTGCAAATGGGCTCTGTGTCGATGACTTTCACTTCTCGTTTCAGTCGTCGAACATGAGATATATTGAGTGGCAACTACAAACTGCCCTCAATCGTGTACTGAAGTGGACTACGGCAAATGGATTTAATTTAATTTTTCTCTCTCTAAAACCATTTGCATGCACTTTTGCCGCAAACGGGGTATTAACCCTGAACTCTGTATAAGTGAAGTTTCGCTGCCAGTGGTCCCTTAGACCAAGTTCTTGGGGCTTATCTTTGACCATAAGCTGACCTTTATATCACATTTGAAGCAGCTACAGGTCAAATGCACAAGAGAATTGAACATCCACCATGTCCTCTCTTCCGCCAGTTGGGGAGCAGATAGATGTTCTATGTTAAAGATATATCGTGTCTGGAATATATATATTCGATCAGAACTCGACTATAGATCAATGGTCTATGGCTCTACCAGACCCTTGGCCTTAAAGATGCTGCACACCATTCATCGTTAAGGACTTCGACTCTGCACTGGGGCTTTCAGCACCTCCCAGTTCAAAGCTTATATGAATCTCATGAACCTCATGCACCTTCGCCGTTTGCAACTGTCTTTACTATATGCTTCGAAACTTCATTCCTTACCAAAGCATCCCACCTGGGGATGTGTTTTCCTTCCTCAGTTGGCCATACTTTTTCAGAACAAACGATTTGCCATTGCTCCTTTTGGCCTTTGCATCCAGGCACAATTGGATGAATTGGGTCTGTCCTTGGAATAACATTGCAGAATCCACTGGTCAGCTCATCCCACCATGGTTTATTAAAGTCCCCAAATGTGATCTTTATTTAAGTCATCTGAAAAAGGCAGATACTCCCGATTGGCAGTACCATCTTTTATTTACTGAACATCTTTCGAACAATCATTCCATTCCAACTTATACAGATGGTTCCAAATCAGGTAATTCTGTGGGCTCTGCCATGGTTTGTTGCAGTTTGGTGGTTGCATGTAGAATCTCCTCTACAGCTTCTGTGTTCACTGCTGAAGTGTACGCCATGTCTCTTGCCCTGGATCATATTGAAGTTGAGCAGTACTCCCACTGCACTATTTATACTGACTCGCTTAGTTCTCTACTGGCCCTGGAATCGCTTCACGTTTGCTCACACCCTGTTCTCGCTGATATTCAAAACCGACTGGCCCATTTCTCATTAACATCTACTTCGATTCAGTTTTTCTGGATACCAGGTCACATTGATATTCACGGGAATGAGCTTGCAGACACGGCAACTAAATCTATCTGCTCTGGCACTATCACCACTGTGCCTATTCCGTACATTGACTATGGTCCTGTATTCAAGGCTCGGCTCCGTGCCAGCTGGCAGTCCACTTGGAGTGAGCAACGTGAAAACAAGCTTTTTCAAATAAAACCCTATATTGGGCTTTGGCCGTCTAGCTTCCGTTAGGTTCTGAAGGAGGAAGTTGTTTTTACTAGACTACGCATTGGTCACAGTATTTTAACTCATCGTTTTCTTTTATCTGGAACTGTTGTACCAGTGTGTGGTTTGTTTAACACTAAAATCACTGTAAGCCACATTTTACTTTCTTGCCATAGTTATGACTCTCAGCGACGGCACTATTTTAAACATGTTCTGTCCCAGGGTTTGTCCGTAACGTTCGACAGTGTTATTGGTGATGGTGACACTGTCCACCTTGATAAAGTTTTTAGTTTTTTAATGGCCATTAATCTTTTTAATATCATTTAAGTGTTGGATATTTATTCATTACACCTTTTTAATTGTGGTTCCCTTTTCAGAATCTCAATCTCTCTAGTTCAATTTGAAATTGGAAAATGGCCAGAACATTCAATAACTCGACACCAGCACTGGAAAGGCCAACTTAAGGTGACTAACGCTGCTGTTTGAACTACCCATTAGTAGTGAGTTATTACAATTTTGCTGCATGTCTTTTAACACTTATTACTTTACCTTTTGGTACTGACCATAATGACACATAACCCGGAACCAGGACTGGAAAGACCAACTTCAGGTGACTGACGGTGGTTCTTGTACTTACCTGTTAGTCTTCCTGGTGGGTTATGATCATTACCATTTTGCTAGAGAAAGTCCTTTACAACTTCTCTTACTCTGCTTTCTCTCTTAACATTGTAGACTAGGTGTCAACATTGGTTTTATACTTTTTCTGTTTTTCAATGATGTTTTGTTTTACCTTCATTTCCTTTTATGTATTTTACTACATTTCATTTATTTTTACCTTTTTACCGGACGTTTGACGCAGATAGCCTAGTTGCTATGTGCTATAAAACACTAAATCAATCAATCAATCAATCAATCAATCCATGGTGGGCAGAGCACAGACAGCTCATTGTACAGTTTTGTGCTTAATTTCAAAACAAACAAATCAAACTTAAACTAATGATTTTTTTTTCTTTTTAATAAAAAGAAACAACTTCCATATTTGGATATGTGATGAATAAACAAGTAAGTAACTTAAAATATTTTGTCTGGTTAAGTTATTTAAGAACTCATTGTACATAATATCCTATTAATCACCTGTTAATATATTTATGTGTGTGTGTGTGTATTTTAAACATTTATTTAGCAAAAAATATTACATCAGTAATACATGCATGTTTCACAAACTAGATTATAATAGAACTGAAGCATGATTCTACATGCACATATTTGCCTAGGTGTAATAAATATTGGCTTTTTAATAGATGATTTTGTGTGTTAGAATAGCTGAAAAGTGTAGCTGACTTGAATGGGTAGAGAAAAAATTATTACAAATATACAGCCAGCTTATGCCATCATCTGTCGATGATAAAAATTCACCGATTCATCAGTTTGGTACTGTTGTTATTAGTAATATTTATGGCTGCGACCTCAATAATATCTCATGAGGTTCATCTAGCTTATGAGATTAAGGGTAGTCCTAAATCCATATACAAAGCTAACAATGAAAAATAATCCTCATAATGTACACAAGGGATGAAACAAACAAATATATGATCTACTAAATCAACCAATCACATTACTCAAGAGAAAAAAGGTAACGAAAAGAAATGCAAAAATAACAAAGAACAGAACACTCGAGGCTACACAGAGCTTTCTTAATGAAGAGAAACCCACTTGAAATAAAAATATATCTCAGGACGACTGGTATGGATATTTAACGCTTATTGATGAGGAGAGAACAACGTCTCGATCTTCCTACGTCATCGTCAATTTGAGAAAGAGAGAGTTTGCAAACGCAAACTAACGTGGCAGGGGTTTAGTTTAGAGAGAGAGAGAGAAATCTGAATAATTCTCTCTCCAACTGGGGTGTTCAGGAACGTTAGAGAGTTTTCAAGTAACCGTTGCATGTCTTAAGGGACGAGAGTATAAACAAGTACGGGATCGTATGGGGCGTTGCAGGTGGAAATTAGGTTATTAGTATAGGTATAAAGGTGTTCCTTTATATTGGTTTTAGTTACTGTATAAGTAGGGCTTCTTTGATTTTGCGTTTGTTTATACTTGTTTCCCTGCTTAGTATCTGAGTGCTTTCTATGGTTAGGTTTTGTCTATTTGATTTGCAGTGTGCAAAAACGTATGAAGGTGTTTTTTTGTGTTCTTTGAATCTAGGTTCCATGTTTTTGCTTGTTTCTCCGATATAGAAGTCGTGGCAGTTGTTGCATTGTATTTTATAAATTATGTTCGTGTTGTGTTTGTCAGTGTAGTTTTCACGTAGTATGGACTACATAGTTCTCGACATTGAGAAAGCATTTGACACAGTCTGGCATAACGGATTACGCCACCGGTTAACGGAAATGAATTTATTCCAGGGAATTATTCGCTGGCTATCTAACTTTTCTGGACAATAGATCGTGTAAAGTAGATGTGAATGGGGCCCCACTCAGGGTCCTTTTCACCTGAGGCAGGAGTCCCGCAGGAAGGGGTAGTTAGCCCTATCTTATTTATCATGTATGTGAGTAACATGCCACTGTCGGACCTAAATTTAGGTTTTGCATCACAATTTGCTGATGATGTAGCGGTATGGAAAAGTGCCCCCACTCCTTCAATAGCAGCAACAAACCTCCAACCAGTCCTGAATAATTTAGAAGAATACTGCCAGAAGTATAGAATAAAAATAAATATTCCGAAAACCCAAGTAATACTATTCAGCAGATTAAATAAACTGAAAAAAGATCCACCAAAGTTATACATGAACGGATCACTTTTACAGACTGCTACTTCTGCTACATTTTTAGGATTAACTTATGATACCAAATTAACGTGGATACAGCATACAAACAATATCCTGACTAGAATCTGGAAAAGACCAAATTATGCAAGAAGTCTTTCAGATAAAAATTAAGGAACATCACCTGTTAATATAATAAAAATCTACAAAACATAAATTAGACCTATAATAGAATATGCATGTTCTGCCTGGATAAACATAACACAAAAACAATTACAGAAACTACAAAGAATACAAAACTCAGTTCTAATTTCAGCCTGTAAAGTACCATGTAGTAAGTACTCCATCCACATTTATGCACAAGTATGCAAACGTAGAGACAATATCTGTAAGACTCTTGCATAATGCACTAAATCTTAATAAAAATTGGCATAAAAATGATTTATTGTGTAATCTCGACAGATACTACGTATATGATGAACATAGTACTAAGTACCTCTCTCCTATGAATATATATTTAAGAAATATAAATCAAGCTGGCCCCCATGCACTAGACGCTTAAAACTAGTATAATATTTCTTTTTATTTATTTTTTTGTATTTTATTATTATTTTATTTTTACGATAAATATATATGGAAAAAAGGGGGAAAATTATAGAAGAATAAAAGTGAAAAAATAAAATAAAAGAGAGAAAAAATAATAAATCGTTAAAGGAAAGAAAAAAAAGGGGGACAAATCAAGACAATACATTAACATTGCCCTGAAAAGGGCCGGAGTACTGAGGGTTACTCTGGCCCAAAAGTACTACAACAAAAACATAATAGTAGCCGACATGAAAGCTAGGGATGGAGGAAGAGGTCTTGTGCACCTGACCCTCCTGGGTATTTAAAAATTCAACATACCCAAATACCGACAAAGAAGAAGAAGAAGCTCCTAAATAAAGTGTATGTGTAGATAGTGCATGGATATTGCCCTTAAAGGGGCCTGAGTAAGTGCGGGTTACTCTGGCCCTCGTGTATCATATATAAATACACTTGACAGTTGTAAAACCAAAATTTGAAGGAAGAGGGTAACGAAACCAGACCCTCTTGGGTAGATAAACATCAATACCCAAACACCCATACAAGAGAAAGAGCTCCTAAATACACATAATACACCTAATAAAAGAAAGAAGAAAACTACGTAGACAATACATACAACATCGAAATCCAACACTAAAAACACAAATAAATACAATAAGAAATAAAATCCGACAACAAAAACAAGACAATTGGGACACCTTCTGCAAACAACTAAATTATAAAACAGATCCAAAACAATTCTGGACACCCTTGAAAAGATATATCAATACAGGAAAAACAAAAAGAATACCCACCACTTGAATAACATGACAAAACAGCGTACACTAACATAGAAAAAGCTGAGATATTTAAAGACCACCTAGAAAACACGTTCTAAACATATCATGAACCAGACATGAACAGATACTTCTATAATACAGTCAATAACTTTACTGAACACAACAAAAGCATATATATACCAAAATTCCCAGTAAACACATTAATAAAACCAGATAAAACAATAGACTGGAGCACTCATCAACTAATAAAAGATATAACAGTAACGGAAGTACAAACAACTATCAAAAACACAAAAGACAAACAAAGCTCCTGGAGAAGATGGTATACAAGCTATCCTCCTAAAACATGGTACTTAGAAATTATATGAACACCTAATAGCTCTCCGTGATGATGAGAAAACCCACTTGTAGAGAAAATTATATATGTAAAAACGGCTGGTATGGTGCTTTCTTATGATACTAAATTAACGTGGATACAGCATACTAACGATATCCTGACTAGAATCTGGAAAAGAGCAAATTATGAAAGAAGCCTATTGGGTAAAAATCAAAGCACATCACCTCATAATATAATAAAAATCTACAAAAAACATACATTAGACCCATTATAGAATACGCATGTCCAGTCTGGATAAACATAACACAAAAACAATTACACAAACTACAAAAAATACAAAATCTTAATTAACTTCAGCTTATAAAGTACCCCGCAATACTTCACACAATAAATCACTTTTATGCCAATTTTTATTATAATAATTTAGTGCATTATGCAAGAGTCTATCGGATACTGTCTCTAAGTTTGCATACTTGTGCATAAATGTGATGATCTCGACAGATACTACGTACATGATGAACATAGTCCTAAGTACCTCTCTCCAAAGAATGTATATTTAAGAATAAATCAAGCTGGCCACCATGCACTAGATGTTTAGAATTAGTATAATATTCATAGTTTTTTCAAATGTATATATATAGATTTAAAAAATAATAATAATGAAAAAATATATACAAGAAAAATAATAAAATAAATAAATAAAAAAGGCAACTCTAGACAATAGGACAGGAGTACTGTGGGTTACTCTGACCCTAAAGCACTACAACTACAATATAGTAGTAGCTGAAATGAAAGTTATGGATGGAGGAAGAGGTCTTTTGAACCTGACTCTCCTGGGTATCTAAAATCCAACATACCCACAAAGAAACGAAGCTCCTAATTTAAACAAAACCGTATACGTTTCTGTTTTTATAAGCTACAAACTGACGTATTTTCACGCTTTTACATGTCTAATAATAGTTTATGTAAAGAGAGAAACTGCAATGTTGGTGAAAAAAAACACAAAAACTTTGTTTACAGAGTATTATTGTTGAAAAAGTTTAATCTCATTATATTGTATTATAAATAATAAATAGAAGTAAAAGCATTAATATTCTTTACAAAATAAGGATATACTAAAATGCATACGCATGCCAGAAGAAAGATTGGTTTGGTTTATTGCTGGTCAATAGTACTCGCTGCCAAAGCTTGGGCTACTCTATAATAATGTGATATCACTGGTACTCTTATACTGCACCCACAGTTCTAAATTGTAGAGTACGATTTGCTGCCACAGTACATGACCCTCGAATTTATAGACTGGCTTTTCAACCAAACCCATTCCAATTAACTAGGTAGAAGAATGTGTACACACCGTGTATAGTAAACATAACTTTTGATTTTCAGACGAAGATGTACTTGTTTATAAACGCAATCTGATCGTTAAAACAAGCTACTGTACAAACATATAACACCCAGTAGAAGGTTTACTACTGCACAATCAAGCACCATTTCTAACACGGTTATTCTAAACTTCTTGGAAATTTTCTCACGGCATACAGTTATTTCTGTAGCGTTAAAATGATGTATTTCACTAATAACAGCATCTAGCGAGTGTGAATGACTAAAAATAAAAACAATTATATTTCATGATAAGCTATGCCACAGAAATGCTCTGTTCTATGATATATTTGTTTCGTTGCTAGTAAAACTATCTTCATCTTAAAAATAATGTTAAACCTCTTTTCTTAACTCACTACAAAAGCTGTTTTCATATGAATTTGTGTTTAAACCATTATTTGTATGGTCTACATGTAGTTATTATCGAGTTCTCGAACTGGAAAAAATGCACGAGCCAAATTTCGACAGATGTTACAACGTCAACGTTCCAATACTAAACACACTTTCTGTTGTAAACTCTTAACCATGTGATGAAGTATGTTAGGGCGGAAGATTTGAAGTATGTTGCGAAGCCTTAACAAATAAATTTCATTTTGATATACCAACAGCAACGTGTACGATAAAACAAAACTCTTGAACTCTATGTTCAAATCGTAAGTGACGTACGTTATTCGTTCAATTTCATTTTACAATAAAAAAAATCATTCTTAGAACTAAGTACCTCTTCTTTTCAATGGTAACAAACAAAATTGCACGAAGTTTCTGTTCGTTAAAAACAAAACAAAAAAGCACCCTTTCTTAAACCTAATTACTTATTTCCCATTACAACATAAAAGATGCACGACTGTCACAGCAGGGATGATCATGACGTTATATTTAAATACATTGTACACTCATCCTTCAGATTTGATTACATATAACACACAAACTTAACCATACTTAAGACTTGATGCTGTTTGTTGTTATTCAGTTATTTCATCCGAGGAACTTATTTTACCTAAATACGAAAATAAAAAAACGCGTTTTATTTTCACTGTAACTCATCACTTGGCTCTCACTAAATCTTAAATAACAGTAACGTAAAGCCATAAATAAGTCCGCCGGTAAAACAGCGATAAGTCTTCAGATTTACAACGCTAAAATTAAGCGTTTGATTCCCCTCAGTGAATACAGCAGATAGCCCGATGTGGCTTTGCTATAAGAAAACACACACATGCAAACAAATTGTAATTATTCTACAAATACATAACGACTTTTACCACAAATTTCTAATCACATATTGAATATAAAATATTATTTTTCTAGACCAAGAAAGTTTTGTTTGTTTTTTGAATTTCGCGCAAAACTACTCAAGGGCTATCTGCACTAGTCGTCCCTAATTTAGTAGTGTAAAACTAGAGGGAAGGTAACTAGTCATCACCACCCACGCAAACTCTTGGGCTACTCTTTTACCAACGAATAGTGGGATTGATCGTAAAATTATAATGCCCCTACGGCTGAAGAGGCGAGCATGTAATTCATTTTTACGGGAGCAAATTGAAAAGTGGGTGGCCCGGCCTCCACCACTTCCACACCACTATTTATTATATCAATTTTTTATCATCAAGTACTGTTCAAGTGACAGTAATCAGAGATTTCCTTAACTAATCCTTTCAACAAAGCATCAAGAGATTGTTTTGAGATTGACTTTGTAATGATATATAATTGTGCACATACAATATTCTAATCAATACCTATTACTTACTTCCACATATCATAAACATACCTAACAGAACACATGCGTTTCATTGTTTTCACGTAATGAAAGGTTTTGTGAAAAGACATAATCTGGCATATCACTGCAGTTGTACTCTTGTGTGAATGACGAGCTAATTGTAGGCAGGCTACTGGGAGTACAGTGACATCTATTATGCTTAATATACCTTTTTCTATTTTATATTTAATTTTAAGTTTAAAATTTAACTTCTAGTAATTAACTTCCAAGTTCCATTTTTTAAATAGCTTAACATTCAACCATTGCAGCTTAACAGTTAGCAAAAGCAGGAAACAAAGCTAGCAACTTCTTAGACACACCAGAATAAGTTTAACTTTGAGAGGCATTATGCAAGTGAACATTTTACAGAATAAAGTAAAAACAACATAAAAATAGAGGTTAGACAAATAAGCCGTCAAGCTGGTGTTGAAAATGATGGGCTATGGTTGGCTACACAAAGCTAATAAGAGGTAGATGGGAATAGATTCCATTGTGTAAGCGAAGTTTGGTTACAAGGAAAGTAGTGTTTGATGTGAACGTTGTATGTGAACTAAAACCGAATGCGAGGAATCCTCAGTCGTCGCAGCGCTTGAAATCCTTTTAGGCAGTATAGGAGTAAATTAATCAATGTGACCTCCCCCTCCCATTTTATTAGCCATATTTTTATGCACCAGCAATATCACGCGAGGGGGGGTGCCTATACCCGATTTGATTTTATTACTTATCAGGATCTCTATCAAACCCAACATCAACTTAAAATTCATCTCAAATCGGCCAAGAGATGATGGAGCTATGAACTAAGAGTTTGTATCTGAAAAACTCAGAATTGTTCTACTAGCCGCTATGTCACGGCTAAAATTAACTTCACTGTCAAATATATATGTAAAAACGGCTCGTTTGGGTTGAGAACTTTTTTTTATTGAAGGTCAAAACGTTGTTCGCTCCTCTACGTAAAAAAAATTCTCCACCCAAATGAGCCATTTTTACATATATATTTTTCTCTACAAGTGGGTTTTCTCGACATCAAACTAGCAACAAAATACTACAAAAAATCCACTCATTGCAACTCACTCACTTCCGACTTCAAGAATATAGCAGCCACACCCAAATCCTGGTGTAAATACTTATCTCCATATAACTTTATCCTTAAATAGTCCAACACATCGTAACTCTTGCAATCTGTCATTTTATTAACCTATTATGTTTTTCAGTCTCGTTTCAGGTACAATTCACTTTTCAGGACCAGCTCATCTCAAGGGCAATAGGCGGGCTTCATTCTGTCCCGTTTAGTGAAAGTGGGTTTTCTCGGGGTACTCCCGTTTCCCCCACACCTAATCGTAGGCATTGAATCTGTAGATCCCTGCTAGGGCACTTTGATCCATCGATCAATGCCCGGCCCTGAAATGGCCCGTTTGGTATATCGTTTATATTATATCTGGCCTGCTTCTCGTTGTCTCTTCTTGTTTCTTTTCAGTCGAGAGTTCGCTTCGCCTTCGCTTTGTCACCTGCCACGCCTCCCAGACTAGCATTTACACGACTAAAATTATACTCATTAAACCTCGATCCTATTTATCTTATCATTCAGTCAAGATTCTTTTTCCTAATTCCTACCAAGTGCGGGGTTGAAGAAGGACAGTTTAGTTTTCGAGCACCCCAGGGGATTAATGCTTCGTAAGAAATATTAATCTTATTCCTAAACACCTGACATAGTTGTGTGTTCTTTTGTATTGGTTTATTTTGGGCTTGAGTTGTCGTATAAGTAAGGCTTCTTTAATTTTGCATTTGTTTCTTGATTTAGTATTTGGGTGTTTTCTGTGGTTATGTTGTGTTTATTTGGTTTGCAGTGTTCGAAAACGTGTGAAGGTGACTTTTTGTGTTCTTTGAATCTGGTTTCCACATTACTACTGGTTTCTCTAATATAGAAGTCGTGGCAGTTATCACATTGCATTTTATAAATAATGTTGGTGTGGTGTTTGTCAGTGTAATTTTTACATAGTATAGATCTTAGTTTTGTACCTGGTTTTTAAATAAATTGGGTATTAAGTGGAATGTCATATTTTGTTACTAGTTTTTGCCAAATGTTGGTTATTTGTCTGCTGATGTCGGGAATATATGGTATGCAGCAGTATGTGGTTTCATGATTTTTTGAATCATGAGATATATTTACTTTTGTTGGTTAATTTTGCTTTCTGTCTAGGTGTGTGTGTATAATGTTTTCTACTGTTTGTGAAGGAAACGTATTGATATTGATGAAATATTGTTTTATTTTGTCTAATTCATCATTAATTTTATCTGGTGAGCACAGTTTTATGGCTGTGTTTATTTGGTTTCTTAGTATATTGAGTTTTTGTTTTGTTTCATGTGCTGAGTCCCAAGCAACGTATTGTCCAGTATGGGTGATTTTTTGGTGGATTTCTGTTTTGAATTGTGTGTCGGTTCTTGTAATTTTGAGGTTAAGAAATGATATTTGATTGCTTTCTTCCTGTTCACATGTGAAGTTAATGTTGGGATGTACAGAGTTAATGTGAGTGAAAAAATTAAGTCTGTGTTCTGTAGATATGAATCCTGCAATCATGTCGTCTACATATCTGTACCAGTATAGTTGTGGATGTAATGCTATTAATTGCTTGTGTTTCAACTTGTGTCACTAGCTAATATTTTTATGACCCCCCACCAATGCACCACCCGACAGGGAAGCAAGAGCCTCCATGGAGACAAGGGACGCCTCAGGGCCACCCAGGTAATCCTGAACCTCCACAGGGGCCCCGTTCAAACCCGGGCCCAAAGGATGGGTCGAAGCCTCCTCAGAGGCCCCCTCCATCCGAACAGCACCCAAAGTGCCACCCACGTCCCCAGAGGATGCAGCCACCACAATCTGGTCCGGCTATACGCGAACCTCCTCATGAGACCACGACACATCCTCCCCAGATGCTGCAGCCACCGGGACAGGCGCCCCTCAGGGACCCCACCCACAGCCGCATTGGACGACTCAGTGGTAGGAGCTGCCGCCCCCGCATTCTTCACCCTCACTCTCTTGGGATGCGATACCGTCAGCAGCCCCGCAGCCACAGAGGAATATGTCGCCACATGCCTCAGGCAATGCGAGGTCGTGTGGCCATCACCACAAACACTACACGAGACAGTGCAAGCACTGTCGATATGTCTGTATGCCTGACACGTCCCACATTGCGGGGTCTGGCATTGAGGCCACAGCGGCGACACAGCCGACGCATTCCCGGGTAATGACACATTACCCAGAACACGGTCATAGAAAGGAATTTCGGAAACGGCGTCTTCATGTGTAAACACACACGTCGGTTCCCCGTACACACGGTCGGCCGTGTCTGATATGCCTCACATTCAATCTTACAAACCGTTCTGTACGCCGACAACACGTCCTTGAACACATCATGCGGTATCTCGTAAGGAACTGACTGGAGAGTGATCCACTTCATATTTAGGCCAGCCAGTTCCACTGGCGCGTGCTGGTCCCCCAAGGGAAAGTATCCCTGGTCCAGCAGGTGATGGGCGTGAGTGGCCGACGCCAGTGTCGCCACATAACGCCTATTGCCATAGGTTCAGAACCCGACCTCCACCCGACACCCCACCAATGCACAAAGGGACGAGACTTCCGGCCGCCAGAGATAGTAAAACGTCCCTGAACCCAAGCACTGGTAGTCCACCTCAAGGCGGAATAACAGCCGGTACCTGGCCCTACCTAGTATCAAAAAAGTACGACACAACGGAGCCTGCTCGAAGACTAATTTGTTTCAAGCAAGCCAGATGACGTACTTAAAGATGGTAAGAGCATACTGAAAGGAAAAGACCATGTGGCTGGGAACAGGGACCAGCACGTGATACAGGATAGTCTCCGCAGAGAGCGGCAGGACCCGGAAAAGACCCTTTCCCAGATCTCTACCGACGTCAGACAGAGGACCAACCTGTGCAATACAGACTCCACCTGGGTATGACCCACGGGACACAGGTAGGTATGCTCCCTCACTGGCAGGATGTTATGCACCACACGCCAGTTGAAAGCCTGGAGGTAGCAATCAACAAGGTGCAGTGCAACGCAGCCCCAAACCACGTCCCACGGCAGAGCAGGATGGTGTCGCTCGATCCTGTGGGTACATGCAGGGAGCAGCAGGCGATGGAGAGAACGGGAGTCTGTCGGTACAACAGCAGACATGGAATGACACCGCCGTAATGCAGCAGCAGCACCAATGTACCAGGAAGGAGGGTCAAAACACATAGGTATCTGCAGGCTGAAAGGAAAACCAAAGAGCCTGCACCCTGTGCCAACCAAGAATCTCATCAGGTGGCAACAGGGGTGACCCTCCAAAGACAGACAGTGAAAGGTAACAGACAGAAGAAGGGGAAAAACACTGGGTTCAGACACATGGGATGTCCAAACCAACCCTGCGATATGACAGCATCAAGGAGTGCCGAGACACTGCCTTTGGCTTGCCACCCCACAGGAAGGCAAATACATGGCATTTGATGGCTCGTGGAGTGCAGTCATCCAGAGGAATTACAGCCCTGAGGTACCATACCAAGGGGAGAACTCTCCTCTGCACAACCTCCAACCTGTCAAACAGGCTGACAGGGCAATAGCTGTAATCGTGCACCACCAAACCAACAAGCTGAACCACCCCCTCCCAAGCAGCCCCATGGCCCACGAGAAAACGAACCCTGAAGCAGGTGATCAAGGAAGGGGTCCAATCCAGACCAAACGGGGAGTTGGCAGATAAGGCCTATTTGCTAAAGCCCCGTGCACAAGACTTGGGGACATTCAAACGGCAGTGCTGGTCTGAGAGTAACGATGGACTATGACCAGCACTGAACCTAAGGATGTAAAGTTCTCAAGGAACAGGTTCACATCATCTGCATGCACGACATACGTCACGTACAAACCCCCCTGGCAGCTGGAGGCACCATGCACTGAGACTGAGTGGTACAGATGAGAGCAGGCACTTGATAACCAACACGTAAAGCATTGGGGACAATGGGCAGCCCTGACAAAACCCTGTAAGATAAGAAAGGAAGACGTCAGGTACCCATTAACTAGGAGCCTGCTCGAAGCAGTTGAATAGAAAGCACGCACGTACCAAAAAACTGGAAGGAGGCCATGTCTGTCCAGAACGAACCACAGAAAGCCATGGTGTACTCGATCGAAAGCTTTGCTCTGATCGAGGGACACAAACACTGCAGGGATATCCCAATCCATGATGTAATGGAACAGGTCCCTGAGAAGCACCAGATGTTGTTGGATACTTCTGCCAACAAGTCTGAGTGCAGTGGACCAGAGAAGGCATGACTGCACCAAAATGGACACACAGGACCTTAGAAATAATCTTTGCATCCACGTTCAGGAGAGAAATGCACTTACAGATAAGTGTATTTAGCCCATCCAGCATTCCAGGCAGCATAAACTCTGCAGCCAGACAGTCGTTAAAAATTCGGACGAAGGAGGGTCCGACGACATGCCACACGTGGCTGTAAAATTCCACCAGCAGCCCATCCGGCCCAGGACACTTACCAAGCAGCATGGACCGAATGGCTGACCAACACTCACCCAAGGAGTGGTTTCACTAGCTGTTCGTGAAAGGAAGAGTCGAGGGAGGGCAAAAACTTAGTAATGTCATCCCACAACCCCTCGTCTATGAGCGAGGCCAAAAACAAATGGCGACAGTAGCTGAGGCACGCATCCGGAATATTGGAGATGTCAGATGAAGATTGACCATTCTCGAACACCAGACTGAAGATATGTCGGGTCTTTGCCATCTCCCGTGCCTTGCACAGCAGAACTCTGGTGGCAGTTCTGGGATCGAGTGACTTGATCAGACTAGAGATGCATGCCGCATGGAACAGCATGGAATAATGCAAATCGATGTCCCGACAGTGTCTCAATGTTAGAGAGGACCCAGAGATCCATTGGTCCACCACGAAGCAAAGCAGCCAAGATGTCCTGATTGCATTGCAAGGCCAGGCAGCAGGCCCGCGCAAGCCACAGGCCTCCTTGAGACCTGCCCACCAAGACCCAGTGACAGACTCGACAGAACAGAGCTCCCAAACAAGGGCAAACACAGCATCTCCAACCTCATCCTTGGCAAGGAGGTAGATGTTGAGCCACCACACACCAGGGACCCGAAAAACAGGGACAAAATCCCGGAATGTGGTGAGAAATGCCCAATGGTCAGACACGCAAAACGAGACATCCCCAACCCAATAAACAGCAGCCCTGCCGAGGCTCTGCTGAAAACCAGGTGTCACACAGAACCTCACAAGGCAACAAGAAATGCCCTGACCAATCCAGGTAGCCATAAAAGCAGATCCATGCAGTGCATGCCAGACATCGGAAAAGGCAAAATTTGACAGCACCGCACACAGAGACCACGTACACTGATCACCAGAAAGAGGATAACCCCAATCTTGTCGAGGGGAGGATCCAAAATGCAGTTGAAGTTGCCCCCAAGGACGATATCGGCCTGTGTAACCATGAACCTGTCCAAGCCCGAGAATAAGGCATCCCGCTCCTCGGTCCGGACAGGAGCATAGACATTGACAAGCCAAATCTTATGACCCCAGTGACAACATCAACGTATACCACCTGCCCCTCAAAATCGCTATGCGACACGAGAATGGTCCCAAGAAAATGCGGGTGGGAATCCTTTCCCACCCCAGTGAACGTGTAGTGCCAAATGACCAGAAGGCACGGACAGGGTAACGAGAAGAAAACGAAAAATGGTCCCTCTGAGGCAAAATGGGTCTCCTGCAAGAAAATTGCGTCAATTTCAAAGTGGTTGAACAGGGAGAATGTGTAGAATTGCTTAGCAATGCTATGCATCCCCCAGATGTTCAGAGTAAGGCAGGAAAAACCCATCAACCAATCAGAGTGGAGGACTCAGTGACGCTGCTGTTTCGACAAAGTTGGCAGAGGCAGGGGAGTGTGCAACCTCTTGAGGCTACCTGACCCCACCCATTCCTCCTAGCATCAGCCACCGACATCTGACCACCGCCACTGCATATGTGGGACATCCGGACTGAAGTCTGGCAACATAACGGGGTTGCAAAACCACCGCATCTCCCCACTCAAGCCAGACAGACAAGGGAAGTCCAAAAACACGCGAACGAGCTGGGTGACGGCAACTCGTCCAATGTTGGAGAAGGCACCAGCATGGCCTCAGTGAGGGGTCTGGAACATCCACCAACCCCAGAAACAAGGGTCCCTCAGACCCCCCATCCTCAGTGGCTCTAGCAGAGGAAGCCTGAGGCTCCTCAGAGTCCCCAAGAATCCCCACAGGGGGCAGGATCATGGGTGCCCACACAGCTCCCAGCCTCCACAGAGATGGGGGATGCCACAGGGCCACCCAGACCATCATGAACCCCTACAGGGGCCCCATCCAAGCCCGGGCCCAAAGGATAGGCCAAAGCCTCCTCAGAGACCCTCAACCGTAACGGCACCCGAAGCACCACCCCCCACTCCAGGGGACACAGCCTCCACTTCCTGCGCGGGCGAGATCTGGCCCCCCTCAGAGGTCCGAGGCTCCCCTTACCCTGACACTTGAGGCACCTGGACAGGCGCCCCCTCGGGGACCCCACCCACGGTCGCTGCAGACGACGTGGGAGGACGAACAGCCACCCCTGCCTTCTTAGCCCAAGTCTTCTTGGGCTGTGCAACCATCGGCAGCCTCGCAGCCACTGAGACATACGTCGCCACACGCCTCGGGCAACGCGAGGGCGTGTGACCATCACCACAAATACTACATTTGACAGAGCAGGCACTGTGTGTTCATAGACCACACATATTCTGCACTGCAGGGTCTGGCACTAGGCGAATAGGTGGCCATCAAGGCCACAGCGACGACACAGCCGCTGCATGCCTGGGTGGTTGACCATGACCCAGAAGCTATTCACTGTGATAAAGTTGGGAACCAGCTTCTTCATGTCCAGGCAGATTCTCTGGTTCCCAGTACACACTGACGGGTGCGTGTGGTGCACTTCATGTTCAATTCTACGTACAGTCCCATACGCCGACAACACGTCCTTGATGACGTCATGGGGCATCTCAAAAGGGGCCGACCGGAGGGAGATCCACTTGATGTTCTGCCCAACCGGCTCCACGGACACACGCTGGTCTCCAAAGAGAAAGTCACCACTGTCCAGTAGGGAACGGGCGCGTGAGGCAGACGCCAGCGTCGCCACATAATCGCCCACTGCCAAAATGTTACAGACACTCAGTCTGGCTACCCCCGACAGCAGCGTTCACAGCGTCTATGACTGCCGAGGGTAGCGAAGCAGCGGGCACCACAAAGAGGACTGCAGCCAAACAAAATACGGACGGATAACCGTACCCATACAACCAACACTAGACTGTATATGTGCACACACACAAACGTGACTCGCACTTCACACGACCAAGACACACGGGTACGGCCGAACACGATAAATAACTACACAAACTTCCGAGACGGGCATGGCAAAGGACGGCACAATAAACCTCGCTAGGAGCCAGGTAAAAGTCAAAGTGTCGCGAGTGAGCACTTCAACGGGAAGGAGACACCAAACTAAATGTCTGAGGTTTAAATAGGGCAAGCCTCATCCATAATGCTGAGTAACGATCTTCTAATCACGTGCACCTGGTGTGATACACCTGTGTGCGAGTTGAGCCATTATAAGTGGGAATAAATGTGGGGGTGTCCTAACTTTTTCCTCGAGTAGAATATGCATTTTTGTAGAATTACATTTACAGAAGATCTTGAAAAGTCTTTTCTTCATGTTTAATTGTTTAGTTATATTCCTATAATCTCTCAGTATTTTTAAAATTGAGATTAAATATCTATATATCCAAAAATGTTACAAAAATACACAGGCTTTCATAGGATGCCCTAACATTTTCACATGACTGTATTTGTGGAGTAAAAATACCGTCCATTAACTTTCATTTAAACAAGTTATAACTCTACGTTGTTGCTTTTTTAAATCCCACATACAGATGGGTTATGGCGTTTGACTCGTAATACGAGGGTCGCGGGTTCGAATCCCCGTCACACCAACCATGCTCGCCCTTTCAGTCGTGGGAGTGTTATAATCCCATTATTCATTGGTAAAAGAGTAGTCCAAGAGTTGGCAGTGGGTGGTGATGACTAACTGTCTTCCCTCTAGTTTTACACTGCTAAATTAGGGACAGCTAGTGCAGATAGCAATCGAGTAGCTTGGCACGAAATTAAATCAAACAAACAAAAAACACACAGCTATACCGTTCAAATACTTCTTTAGTTGGGAGAAAAACAAGGCCTCATCGGTAAGAGTTAGAAGTCCTTAAAAAATAACTATTTTTGTCACAGAATAATCTTGTTATTACATTAATTAGGTATGACTTATCTTTTTATACAAAGAAATATTTTAGTATGTTTATCCTAATATCACCAATGGGTTTTTATTTCACTGCTATTATGTTAATAGACATAAAAATAACATTATTATGGTAAAAACTTTTGTTTATTTTGTGTGCTCTCAGTTATTTATCATCCATAAAGTTCAAAATATTTTATGCATTATAAAAATATAAAATAATTTATCAGTAAGTTTACTATCTCTGTGTTAATTGTTTGTTATATACTGACAATATTCGGTTTGAAATACACTTTTGTGCTGACAATAACCACTAATGCTAAGAAATATTACTTTATTTTTGTTGTTGAAATGTCCTTTTATACAATACCAAAAGATCCATGTTATTGATCCTACTATTTTACTTAGGGTACACTTATTAATGAGCAGTAACCTACACTTACTGATAAATTTGAGCCTTTACTCAATCATATTTAACATAGGAGAATAATTCTCTGCTACAAAAGGAGTTTTCATATATCTAAACCAAAGTGATTTTTGCATACTTATATTCCCACGGATTTAAAATGCTAAAATCAGGGGTTCGATTCCCCTGGTGGACTCAGGAGATAGTCCGAGGTGGCTATGCTAAATGAAAATACACACACACACTTAAATTTTTTAACTTTTGTAACTACATAAACCAGTTATTAGGGTGTTAACTTAAATATATTGCAACATGTTTGTGAGAAAGATATAAAAATGAATATAATCAACATACTAAGTAGATGTGAAATATATAAGCAAACATTCAGCATTACAAATGAGGAATAAAGAGGTAAAACTTTTACGTGTGTGTATATATATATATATATATATATACACTTATATTCACATATTTAACTATATAAAAATGAAGATCACTTTGAGTTCTGATTATTTAAAAGGATTTAAATAATATATATATAAAGACCTCACATTAATTTTTGAATGAAAAAATTAAATTTTTGTTAAATAACTCCAGCTACTTTGTGAAAATAAGCATGGGACCAGTAAGAAAAGTAAATGTTCAGTAACAGATTTTATTCATTTGAAATAATGTAATTCAATAATAAAACATTTATTTCTAAACAGAATACAAGAACAAAAGTGTGAAGTGAGGGGTCTCATATGAAGATAAGCCAAACTGAGTGATTCAGAAAATAAAGTTTTTCCATAATGTTTCAAAAAATGAGAAGTACAAATCTGAAGACTTTTTAGTTAATTTTTGTCTTATTTTAAATCATTGAAGGTTTGTTTTACTTCTTGACTACTACTACTACTACTTCTAACATATTTAATAAAACATGATTTTAAATTGGTTTTCACACTTTTGTATACTTATAATTTTTTAACAAACTTAAATGTAACTTACATGTTGAGAAGCTGGAAGTTTTAAAGAAGTTAAAGGCAGACAAGACTTAGCATTTCTGACAATGGAACTGAGATTGTGATATTTGTTAATATGTTTGTTGAATAGTTACAGGGAATTTGCTAGGCTTAACAAAAATCTAATTAAACAAAGATAACATGAATTATAAAAGCTTTGCTTAGTTAAAACAACATAAATGAGAACAACAACAGAGATTACAATGGATTTTGAATAAGACCAATTGATTCTAATCCTGAACTATTTTCTTCCAAAAATAACAAACCTAAAATTGTCTTATAAGATCACTTATTCAATTGTATAAAATATTGATAAGAAAATTCAACAACAGTGTCCTTTGCAATATGCATATGCATGTTTATCAAACTTTGTAAGAATACTCATCTAAACAAACATCCATTTAACAATTACAATAAATGTTTTATTTCAAAGTTGATTTAAACATTAACATCAGAACAACTAAAATCTAACAATTTAAAATATATGGTTGTGATTAAGTGTTTCTTTACTAAGTACTCAAAATGCAAGCTGTGAAGATGAAATGAAAGAGTTCAGTCATGCAGATTTAGACATCTGCTGTAATACATACTAAATAGAGAGTTTGTGATGTGACTGAAAAAAATTGAAATTTTAAATAATTTGTATTTTGTTGGTGCTTTCTTTGAAGTAATTGTTATTTGGTTGTGCTATTAAATTGAGACACTTTTCCAATTTGCTAGTATACTCATATACTGTATTATTACTTCAATATTTAATATATATCTGTAAATAAATATATACATATATAAAGATTATTTAGAAACTATGAAAACTAACACAGGACTACAGTATTGGTCATTCTGCATAATGATTAACTTCTGTGCTGTATCAATATTGCAAATAAATATCACCTGCAGTATTCAGATAACTAAGAAATAAATAAAGTGAAAACTAACCTCTCCACTTTCTTTGAGTCTATTAGGAGAAATAAAGATTTCTTGTAAAAAAAGCTTGTAAAGGCTTAGAATATTTGGCTGTTACAGAAAATGCAACAGGTCTTGTTAGAGTAGTGGGTAGTAAAAGTTGACTGGCAGAAGAAATTATCATTTTCTTCACTAGCTTTGCCAAAATATCATGCAAGTATATCCAACCTAATAGACTTCTCTACTTAGTTCTCCAAGAATACTTTAAACTTTAAAATTATTTTCAAGAACTTATACTCAGGCACAAAAATGCATCAAAACAGTGTAAATAAGAAATACTATTATAAACTAAAAAAGGTAAACACTGAACAGCAATGAGAGCAAATTAGTTCTTTTTATCACACAAAACATATTGAAGTGAATGAAAGTGACATGCAAAATGCTTGTGAACATGAGTGAAAATTGCTAATAACTTTCTAATTATAGGAATCAAATCAAAGAAAGATATTTTGCTGAAAAAGCTAAGAAGACTTATTAATTGTCTTGCCATTATATCTTAAAGTATCATGCCACAGAAAGAACCAAACAAGTATAAAATGCTTATTAATAGAAAGCAAAATTCACTGATTTTGTTCTATTTAAAAAAATGATCAGGTAAAAAGATAAGTCTTTCATGACAATAAACCTAGGAGAAAAAAGGAAAAAATAAGAAATTACATGTTTAAAAAATAGGAGTTTAAAGTTTGGGTTTTGTCCAAAACCAGTTCAGTATATGTAATAAAACCTTAATTTCAATAATATCAAATTGCCCAAATTTTTCTTTTTCATAAACTTCAGTACACCTCACTGTATATTGCATATGTTTCTTCACCTTAGGTATAATTGTATATGACTCAGTCTTTCCTTTAAAAATATCTTAGTGATTCTAAGTTAAACATTCTCCAACCATTTACTGTAACAAAAAATGTTATTAAAATTATACTGACTAAGGCCATCCACTATAACCCTCAGTACAGCTATTATTACCACCCAAATAATGAATGTTTCAAAACACATCATATAACTGTGAGAATCATACATAATTATACTTGGCAAGTTTTCAAAGACTTGGCAGTGATGAAAGAGAAAGGTATTAAAATTAAAGTTTGAGCTGTTTATATTCATGAATCAACTTTATTATGTTAAAGTTTCTTATAAAATTATGTTAACATTAACTATATCAAGCAGTGAAATCACAAACAGTTGGTTAAGTTTTGCTTGACCTATTTTATAAGGTATTATCACGTAAACAGACTTTACATAATAAAATATACAATGATTTAACCTAAAATGTTTTAAAGCAATTCAGAATCTAAAAACGAAAGTGATCACAGAACAAAAAAGTGCACAACTGATATACTACTGATGCACATTTTTACCTTTCTTGGCTGGTGTCTGTTTTTGAGAAAAGTGCTAGTTAGTCTTCCCTATAGAAGGCTTGTTACTTACACTCCTTGTCACTGAAATTGTAAAAATATTTACCTTTGTTCCCCATTTAAGTAGTGGGAAATGTATGTTCACATACAAAACAAAGATATTTATAAAATATAAAAAATAGGACTTAAGTATAATACAAAGTTTAAAACGTGAAACAACTAAAGGTACATCTCTTAAACTTAACCATGTAACCAAGCTAAAGTTTTTAAAATACTTCATAAAAGTGATTGAAATAAATGAAAACCTAGTTTGTAAAATATTTTAAATACACATTTTATGTATTCCAGTGAAGGAAATTAAGAAGAACATAAGTGACATTTCTTTATTTCCTTTTATATTTAACACTGTTTTACGAGATAATTTCTAATGTGATTATTAGCTAAATGCTTATAATAACTATAACTAATAACCCCATGTGTTTCATAGCTCACAGAACTTATTTATTTTCTCTTAAATGTGTTTAATTTGAAACTGAAGTAAATTCACTTAAAACAGACTAATTTGTCATTAACAAGTAAAATGGTTTGTTGTACACATTATAGTCCTTATAATGAAAAAAAAACAATGGATCACATTAACTACTGTTTGGCTAAATATTGCACATTTACTTTGATAAAAACAAATAATACCTACATAACGTTTTCTTAAAATTACCATCTGCTTCATAGCATCAAATTTATGCTTATAACAGTGTGATTAAAAGTTCTACTTTCATCACAGAATTTAACTTTGTTACTTAAGCCGGTTATTCATGAAAAAATAAATTACAAATATACATATCACGTATTAAATTACTTTATTCTAAATTCTAATAAATAAATTAAATTGTTAAATTTACAAAACACAGCTAATTAAGTTGATGACTTTAAGATATCCATTTCTTAACGACTTAATTAACCATGTATTACTTTTACAAACAGTCAAATATTTAAAAGAACTGCCATTTTTCTGTATTTGCGAGGTATGAAATGTTTGTAGGCTTTTGAAAAAAAAAATATTTATCACATAATTCAAATACGATTTTAAATAGGTTAATATTATAGAAAACAACTTGACATAAAAATTTAGGTCTTATTATTTCTTGTTTAAAATTTAAAAAGTTAGAGATGTGTTTTTAAAACTCTTCTATATATAAATAATTAGAATATCATTCAGTACAACAAAAATTGTTTCTCATGTGGCCATTTTACATCTTCTAAAATGGCCCGGCATGGCCTAGCGCGTTAAGGCGTGCGCTTCGTAATCTGAGGGTCGCGGGTTCGCACCCGACTCGCGCCAAACATGCTCGCCCTCCCAGCCGTGGGGCGTTATAATGTGACGGTCAATCCCACTATTCGTTGGTAAAAGAGTAGCCCAAGAGTTGGCGGTGGGTGGTGATGACTAGCTGCCTTCCCTCTAGTCTTACACTGCTAAATTAGGGACGGCTAGCACAGATAGCTCTCGAGTAACTTTGTGCGAAATTCCAAAAAAACAAACAAACAAAACATCTTCTAAATAACATTTAATAATAAATTTATAAACAAATAACTGTATAAACCAAGTTTATTTAAGGAGACTTGTGTAGCAACTTTGAGAGAAATGTAGAACCGTACCATAATTTTAAGATGTATATATAGTAGACGGGTACAACAAACCATCTATATGACTAGCATGGATCAAAGTCAGAAATACATTCTAATCCTTTAATCTGTTATTATTTTAAGTATGTTTAATACAAAAAACAACAACACCTAGATCATAAAACACATTAATACTAATAATGACAGATCATTCAGAATTAAAATAGACCATCATACTTTACTCTAAGTTGGCTTTATATTTCTCTTTTTTTTTCCTTCTTTCACTATTTAAATTCCAATCAAAATGTAATATTAATCTATATTTTGCTTTCCTACTTCAATTAATCGCCCTTGATTTAATCCACCAAATTCTAACTTCAACCAAGATGCCTAAACGAAAACTCAGTGTGAGAGCAATACATAACTATACATTTTCCCTATATGTATGATAAGTAGTATGGATAGATAAGTATATGAAGCAGATAGAGTTTATAAAAGACAAATCTAGCGTATGTATTGAAAGAGTTTTGAAAGGTCATTCTCTTCTACACTTGTGGTTTACCTACAACAAGAAGTTGCTGCCCATTCCAATGTATTCATCATGAATAGTCCGCTTAAACAATCTATCAGAGAAAAATAGTTGTGCATATGCTAAAATAGCACTAATTTGCTATTAAGGATACTATATAAATTTTCTTCATAGCTACTTTCTCACGTTACGAGTTTGAAACAAGAAACTGATATTAATAATAGTGAGAACTTTATATCTCTTTCTGTTATGTTAAAAATATTTTATTTCATTATTTTCTTATCCAATGGTTCTCGAATTCTTTTGTCCAAGAATCACTTCGACAAGGAAAAAGACCCTGCAGATCATCTACCGGTCCTACCCCACCCACTTTCGCTTTCCACCGCACAAAACTATTCTTCCCCTTGTAGGGATTTTGGTCTTGCATACAAGGGAGTGTCAGGTTCACTTGGATCTCTTCTTGCACAAAACTCAACACAGATAGAACCATTTTGAACTGTCTCGCGGACCACTTGGAAGACCGAGTGAACACTTTGAAAACCACTGTTCTGAATCACATACAAGATCCGTAAAAGAGCTTTAGAAACGCTCTACACAACAGAGCAATCTTTCATATAAAAAGCATGAAAACATTTTAAAAAGTCCTTTAATTCTACGTTGTTACGATTGATAACTACTATTCTAAACCACAGTTAGAAATAAAATCGGTATGAAGAAATAATATGGAACTAAATACAATAACAAGTACCAATATACTCAAGGTTAGTTGTAACGAATTTAATATTATATATTTATGTTTGTTTCAGTTTAATTTTTAATTTAGAAATGCATTAAATGTATACTGCTAAATGTGTATTACGAAAGTCCCGCTTGTTCTCTAAATTTGTAGAAGATTTTCGAGCGTAGGAATCAGCAATGTACGATGTATGTATGTAAAATAGTAGTAAAGACCAGTATTCTTGCCAACTGAATTTTCGAGGATCTTGCCTAATGAGTATAAAACATAGCCACTGCAACAGGGGGAGACAGTTTAATATTGTTGGGTCCCTACAGTCGGCAAACTATACACCTCAGAAGTCATAATTGTGACGAACGCTTGTTAATCAGTAAACTATAGATATTTGACTAGGAACGTTTATAAATTTTGAACATTATGAACCGTTCAACTTCAGAAAATCAACTTCGGACGTTAGTATTTTTACGAGGACATTACATATCTTCCTCAGTGAAAAGTGAGCTGAAAAGCCGCCTGAGGCAAGTCAAGAATAGAGCTAGCTAGCTTTCCCGTCAAGAGAAGTGTACCTGTGTGTTAACATAGAATTAATTTGTTCTCCGTGAATCGTCAAAAAAGATTCAGTTCCTGACCAGATAGAAGACTGAGAATTGTTTTTAAGTTTGCAAAACCTATTGTACATAAATCATTAATTGTAATAATCGTTATTATAAATTGTATTGTTGTTTTTATATTAAAATATGTTTGTGCTAAGAAAGAAAATTGTGTGTATCAATCTTCTTGGCAAATATCATAAATATGGTACTTAACGATATTCAATTAACTTCTAAAAATTAAAATTAAAATTTGCAGCTATTTGAAATCGTATTACGTAACGTAAGTAGCATAATAAATTGAAAACTCGTCAGAGATACATAAAATAACGTAACATAATATAGATCATACAATAAAATATACTAGGACGACCACAGTCTCACGTGCGTGTTTAATGTCATGCTTAAACGGAGTACCTTATAATCGATTAAAACAGATGAATGAAATTTTGAACAGAATAATTGAATTGTCTAATAGTGTCTTTCAAATAAACCCTTGTAACCTTTTTTGTTCTACTATTTGTGAATAATGTTTAAAATTTAAGCAAATGTTGCTTAAAATTTCTTTATTAGAATCATTTAAAATAATCAGTATTTGAGTTTAAAATATGATTCAATTTCATAAAATGTATTTATATTTAACAGTATCTGATTTCTTTTTTGACACATAAAACGGCCCAGCATGGCCAGGTAGTTAAGGCACTCGACTCGTAATCCGAGGGACGCGGGTTCGAATCCCCGTTACACCAAACATGATCGCCCTTTCAGCCGTGGGGGCGTTATAATGTTACGGCCAATCCCACTATTCATTGGTAAAAGAGTAGCTCAAGAGTTGGCGATGGGTGGTGATGACTCGCTGCCTTCCCTGTAGTATTACAGATAGCCCTCGTGTAGCTTTTCGCGAAATTCAAAAAACAAACAAACACATAAAACATTGTACTATTGTACAGCAGAGTACAAAATTTATACACAAGAACCCACAATTAGCTACCTAAAATAAACCTACGCAAAATACGTGGCATTGTTTCAGATGACTTATTATTGGTATACTCTTGCTTTAAAGAATTTCTGTATTTCGTGAAATCGTTTGAAAATGGACTTACAGACTAATTATTCAATGCGAATTTAGTGTAATTAATTTTGTTATAAATATCGGTACACCTTTCAAAAATATCTCAAATACATGATTCAGAATAAAATGGATGATACGTGTCATTTTACCTTAAAAGGAAGATACAAAGAAATGATATAAGAGCATAAGAAACTTCAAATGAAAAAAACGAAATTGTTCATTACGGAAAACAGAAATATATGTTTAAAGTTATAGCCAACAGACCTTTATCACATAACAAGTTTTGGCCATGACTCTTATAGCACATCCACAGCCTCAAACTTCGGAGCGTGATTTTGCAGCAACAGAACGCAAACCTCGGTTTCATAATCCGGCACGCTAATTATGAGGTCCTATCAATTCCCTCTCCATAAATTAAAACAATCATTTCCTATTGACAATGTATTTTATATCACAGAATAATGTAAAAAGGTTTTCACCATCATATGAAATTGGGAAAAAATATAACACCAGGTTAGAGATCATAATAGGACAGCTAGCATGATGAAAGATGCCAATGACGTCAATAATACTAATCCTTAAATTTAATTTCATAAAGGAGCGGTGTACGATAATAATTCGGTAACTGAAGTAATATTATGTAAAATATACATATATATATACACCAAGATGTTATATGTTGAACTGGCACTCAAGAACAAACATGAAAAGAAACCAACTGAAAATTGGAAGTGTATAGTTAAAATGCAGTCATTCAAGTAAGAATATTTCGATGCAAATATTACTATCCTCGCCCTATAGTATACCATAACCTCACATTTCGGAGCTAAGTGAAATAAATAAATTTTGAAAAATAAACTTGACCAATAAAGAGACATAAAAGTAAAGTCGAAACAGTTAAACGTCGGTAAATTCTTTTGTGAGCCAATAAAAATTAAGATTATTCATGAAATGTATTCGTAACGTATTCATAGAATAATCAGTGGTTGATTGATTATTTGGTTGGTTGGTTTGGCGTTTCATGGCGCAAAGCAACAAGGCTATCTGCGCCAAACACCCAGCAAAAAGTTAAAATTGAAGTAAAATTATTAAAATTCGTAAAAAGGAATCAAGTTAAAACAAAACAAATTTTAATTTTAGAATTAAAAACATAACGTTGAATCCTATTTTCATACCTAATTTACAGCAGTAAAAGAGAAAGTGTAATGATACAAGTTGCAAAGGACTTTCTGAAGCATAATTTAAATTATCATAACTCGCCAGAATCAATAAAGGTAAGTTCAAACATTAGCGTTTGACACCTGAAGTTGGCCTTTCCAGTCCTGCTTTCGAAATATTTGACATTACAGCCATATTCTAATTTCAAATCGAACTAGTTCGTAAAAAGTAATCACATTAAAAAAAGGTCTAATTTATAAACTAAAAACCTATATAGCATTAAAATTATTAATAACCTTTAAAAATATAAAAACATTTGTAAGGAGGACAGTGCCACCATCGCTAATGATATTGTCTGACGTTATGGATAAACTTTGGGACAAAACATGTTTAAAATGGTGCCGTCGTTGAGAGTCGAAAGAGAAGGACAGAGGATGTTCAGTGCTCTTGTATATTTGACTTGTAGCTGCTTGATGTGTGGTGTAAAGGTCAGTTTACGGTCAAAGATAAGCCCCAAGACCTTTGTCTCAGGGACCACAGGTAGCACAACTTCACTGATAAAGAGTTCAGGATCAGGGTGAATACCCCGTTGGTGACAAAAATGCATGCAAACGGTTTTAGAGAGAGAGAGAAGTTAAAACCATTTGTGTTGTCCACTTCAGTACACGATTGAGGGCAGTCTCTAGCTGCTGAATATATCTTATGTTCGACGACTGACATGAGATGTGAAAGTCGTCGATACAGAACCCGTTTGCAACAGTAAGAGGGAGTTGTTCAGTGATGGCACTCATTTTTATAATGAAAAGTGTGACACTCAAAACACACCCTGATGGACTCCAAGTTTCTGTAGAAAAGAACAGGAAGGTGTCGAACCGACACAAACTTGGAATCTCCAAGGGCAAATGACCACGTAACCCACAAACATGGAGGTCTTGCAAAATGCCATACCTCTATGTTGTATCATAAGCCTTCTCAATGTCAAAAAATATGGAGACAAGATGTCATCTGAGAAAGGCTACTCTGATTGACGATTCAAGTCACATCAGGTGGTCTACGGTGGAGTGCTGTCATTAGAATCCAAACTTGGTGGGCAAGAGGAGGTGTTTGATTTGAGGAAACAAACAAGACGAGCATTAACCATCCTCTCTAAGGTCTTACAGAGACTGCTTGTCAAAGCAATTGGGCGGTAGTTTAAAGGAATCTTGGAATCCTTCCCAGTCTTAAAGAAAGGTAGGACAATAGACCAGCGCTAGGCATCAGGAAAAACAAATCTGGTTAAAAACAATCAAAAGAATATCAAGAGAAACAGGAGATAGATGGCGCAACATTTCGTAGTGTACATCATCAGGTACATGTGCTGCCAGACCAATAAAGAGCAAGTTTGAGTTCCACTGGTGAGAAGGGGCAATTATAGTTATAGAGACAAACAGCTCGAAAGGAAAGCAGTGATCGCTCTGCTCGAATCTTGATGGCTAAGAAGATGGAGGATGAAGCAGAAGTGATAGACACTCGACAAAAGCTTTCATCTAGAGTATCGGTGATGCTCTGGGTATCAGCTATTTCCTGGCAATCAGAGAGCAAGATCGAGAGGGGGATGAAATTATATTGCCCACCGACCTTTCGAACCTTGTCCCATATGACTTTGTTGCTGGTGATAGAAGATATGCTGGTTGAGAAAGTAATCCAAGAGTCCTTCTGGATTTGCCATCATACCTGCTGAGCATGTGCACGGGCCTGCTAGAAAGTGATGCAGTTTGAAAGTGTGGGATACCAACAAAAAGTATTCCAGACCCGTTTTTGATCCTTCCATGCCATGTGGCAGACAGGATTCCACCATGGACGAGGATATTATGGAAAATGTGTCAAGGTTTTAGGAATACATTGAGCAGCTGCCTGTATAATACAGTCAGTCACTGCTACCACACAGTCATCTATTGATGGTTTACAGACGAGATAGGATTAAGTTCTGTGAGAGCAGTAAAAGAGAGCCAGTTGGCTTGATCCAACTTCAACCGGGGTACGTGGGTCTGATGTCATCGACCACAGCCAGTCTCTTTTGAAATTATAGGAAAATGATCACTGCCTCGTGGGTTATTGTTAATCCTTCTCGAAAAGTGTGAAAATAGTGAAAGAGAGCAAATTGAGAGATCAATAGCAATAAAGGACTGATTGGGTGCATAAGAACCAGTATTAAAAAGAGAAAGATTGTGGTGATCTATGGAGCGATCCCTCTCATCAATATCAGTACCTCCCCAGAGGGGATTATGTCCATTTAAGTCCTCCAGGATTAAAAAGGTAGATGGCAACTGATCAACGAAAGCATCAAGGTCTGATTGATCATAGGTCTTATCAGAGTTAGATAGAGAGAACAAACAGTGATAGTATGATCAAAGGAAACACGGATGGCTACGGCCTCCAAGGGTGTGTCGAGTGGCAAAGACAGGGTGGGCACATGCTGATCAACCAACAACACCATACCTCCATGCTCTCGTTCATCTCAAAACCTGTCGTTTATGTACAAAGAACTGGCAAAAGGTGACTATATCTGCAAGTTTCAGAAATGTTTATTGTAAGAAAAGACATATAGGATGGTAGGAAGCAATCAGTGCTTTGATGTCATCAAGATTAGAACGTAAACCTCGACAGTTCCATTGTATCAAAGTGGCCATTTTTATTTATGTGCAGGCGAATTGGGTGGAGAGCCCTTCTGTTTTCGACCACATTTGTTTCTTAATTTTTTTATTCAAGAGAGGTCTATTGACCTCCTTAGATCCTGCTCTGGGTCGACTGGGTAGGCCATTGTCGTTGGAAGAGGATTCCAGCGACTTGGACGGGAGAAGAAGATGTACCCGAGGAAATGCCCGTACTCGGAATCAAAGAAAGTGCATCTTAGGGTTTGCTGGAATGAATGTTAAGGACAGAGATGGGTGTTCATCAACTTTTTTAACTATGAAAGTCAAAATACTTTTCATATGGTTTGAGATGAAAATGATTCCTTTTGAGGCATAGAGAGATCCGTTTGCGCCCCAACTGTAGTAGTGGAACGAAGTGCAGCAGCATATATCCGAGATGAGTGGTGATAAGCAACTTTCGAGCTTCAGGATAAGTAATGTTTTGATTTGTCTTAAATCCCTGCACCTCTTTTTCTTCCAAATGCTTATGGTAAAAACGAAAGTACGATGGGTAAAAATCATTGCAATTAACACAATGAGGGTCTGTTTCACACTCATAGGCATCGTGTTGCTAACAGTTAAAGTTGAAAAGAAGGTGGCGACTACACAAGAGAAAGCTCAATGCGCGCACTTTATACAGGTAAAGATGCAATCTCTTGTGTAGAACCTTTTGTACCGTTGATCTTTATAACTGCAGTTCACTTCAAGCATGACGAATAGACTTTCTAGGCCTGCATTGGAACTTCTCCTGGACATTAGCAACAGTTTCTTCAGAAATACTTGGACGTCCACTTCGAGACAGGTCAATCACACTTCTTGTTTCCCGAAACTTGTGAAACTACCTCCTAATGCTAGGCTTGAAGAGAGGTTTTTTGCCATACTAACGGGGATAGTTTCGTTGAACAATTGTCACTTATCTCGACTCTGCAAACTTTATGGTACATTGAGCTTTCTCCTCTGTAGTCCCCATCTTCATTCAAACTTCAGTCATTAACAACTGGACACTCCGATTACGATCTGTAAATTAAAAAAAATCTTCATTACTTAAGCGACAAGGTGTTTAAAACTGTAGAATTTCTAACTCTTTTGGTCTTGCTGTTATAAACTTTTAAAACCAGAACAGGACTTTGTGGACATCCTGTATTTTTACTTAATAAATTATGGATATTCTTTTGTTAAGTCATACCAGCAAAACAAAATTTAAAAATGCTGATTTGCCACGACGAAAGATGTTTTAAACCTAAGACATTTTGATATTCTTTCTGAAAAAGAGAAAAAATTCAAAATAATTGTTGTAGATGACAAATAAGAAGTACTAATCTGAATTTGACTTAAGACTAATAACAATAAACTAATAAACACATTAAAGTTATCGTATACATTGTGAGGCTGGTCCAAACTTCAGCTATGATACTTACCTTAAGATATTTTCTTTCTTCTTTTCACTTCTAGATGATTCAAAAAATTTACATTTTACTAATATTTATCCTTAGAAAAAGGGGATAGGCAGATGGTAAAAAATTGATAATTTACAAGATTCCACTTTGGAATCGTCATCTCTTACCACTTTATTGTTCCGTCGGTTTTTCTTCTTTATTTACGTTTTGTAAAGTGAAACTGTGAATGTAACTTTTATTATTAAATCATCCTGTAGCTTACACTTTACATTGAAAATGTAAATCCTAATCTGCACATTCCACAAAATATTGATACCACTGCACCTGCACTTATATTCTACTCATCGAATCTCACAATTATCCTCTGGAGTTATTTAACCTGACTACATAGGTTTACAAGTTTTAATGTGACAACGACGGAATCACGCTTCTTAGCAAACGTATTTATTACACAATAATTAAAACAGTAACCATGACAGCATTTCACGGATAGATGAAAAGTAAGTTTAGTGGTAGTTTCGAGTGAGTGCTAACCTTAATTCATACATGTATGTGTTGTACGGGTATAAAGTAACATGTAAATTATCACACTATGCCAGTCCTCTAACACTAAAAAACACAAATATCCTAACAAAGTACGCTTTATCAAACACAGCCTTAGATCCTTCCGTAATACACACAAATGGACAAGAAACTTAATATAGCTGACAAAAATACAAGGCTCGCGAGCAGTAACGTTCTGGGTATATAGATTTATAAGAAAGCATAAACATCTTTTTGTCATAAATGTGGTTATTTCAGTGAAAATAAAAATAAAAACTAAAGACTATACACTGATCTACGCACGTATTGTACTTAAACTACGCTATGAATAAACATTAATAATATTTCATATGTATCTATACGTCCAAAAGTTTTTTTTTTTAAACTTAATAACCACATCATTATACATGTTTATAGGAGAGAAAACATATAAAGTGATAGACCAGAGGGTTGTCAGCTTGTCGTCTTCACCATCGTCAACTCCTGAATTACTCTTTACCAATCTTTGGAATTGATATCAATTTTAGACACCTCCACGGCTTAAATAGTCAAGCATGTTCGGTGACAAAGTTTGATTTATCGATCCACAGTGGTAATTCGAATGCCCTAACCACTGGTCCCTAGCAAGCCTCGTCTAAAATTGCAAACATTCTGGTAAATATTATTGTATCATACAAAATACGAGAACAATTTAAATCATTTTCTTTATTTCCTTTTATGCATGTACTGATGGGTCAAGAGCCACCCATAGCTACAGATGCTCTCTTACATGATGATAATGCCATTATCTATCTTTAATGGTTAACTTGCAACATTTGCAATTAAGAAGTTTGACTGTACATTCCTTCTTAGCACAAACATATAGTTCTAAACCACTTCTTTTTCTTTTTATTTATTTTGACCTTCACAATTATCGTCCGCATAAACACTATTTCTAGATAACTGATGATTTTAGTGAACCTACACGCGACTGGATTCGTAACTCGGCACCTGCATTTTAATTATGAACGGTGAAGGTGTTATGCAACAAAAAATTGTGTTTACGCAACAGTAGTTAAATATAATTCCTGCACACGCCCTAGATTAACACCGTTGTTGCATTTTTATTTGAAATTGACATAAATGGCCCAAGAAAAAAAACCGCCGTTTCTCTCTGCATGTCTTTCATAATAAGAAAAGCATTTTATTCATAATCATTAACACTAACTCGCCAAGATACTTAAAGTAGGTTTTAAAACTTGATCATTACGTGCTTCATTTACGATTAGGAAATGTACTATATGTGTATTCGTGCACATATGTGTAAACTACAACAGGGTAGAGCAAAGACAGTAAAAATATCCACAATAAAATAAATATTTTCGAATTATTTAATTTCATTCTAATTTATGCTCCTGTAAACAGTGTGTAATTTAGATACAAAATGCTGTTACAATAGGTGCTTCTTGTGTTAAGAAATTCGTACACAACAAATTTTTATCGCATAGTTTCATGTTTTTTCTACAGACCTAATACATTATTATATTTTATATATATTACATGTGCAACTTTTTTTCATAAAAAGTAGCATTTTAATTTTTTAAATGTAAAATAATGCTGTAACAATTACTCTGTTATAAAAAATGCTTAACAGGAGACACCATCAATGGTGATTTGTCTACCCCGATGTTTATTTTTCAATGTCAAACAAGTTATTGATATAGCGAGATAAAATCAACAATAATGGCGAATGAATGATTTTTTGGTTTGATCGGAACTTATTTTTCAGTTGTCACCAACCTAAAACACCAGCGCTCTATTGCAGGTTTCAAAGGATCACTCGCGATTCACAAAGGTTTCGATGCACAGATCAAGTTCCTCTTTTATCCCCATACCTGAAAGTAAACCCTTTAGAATACCTACACTTGGTACATGAGGGCGTGTGCCACGTTCGTCCCGCCAGCTGTGAGTGAAGGAAGGATGCGAAAACAGTTTCAAACATGGTGCTCCCTGAAACCTGGAGGAGGGCTAGGAAAACAAAAGTTGATTTCAGATTCAGGTTCAGCAACTCTGTAAGCCTACTCCTAGACACCATACTGCCTTCGGAGAGGGAGTTCTTTATTCTAGTACGTCCTTAGTGGGAGCTTTATATAATACAGATATGTACACTCCAGAACAATTTGTGTCTGCCTGCCACGTTTGGTCCTGCCAGGTACACAAAAAGGGAGTAGTTGGTGAACAAACAAACTCACAAACACACAACGTGAAATAATAAATAATTATATGAAAAAAACATAAGTAACGATTGCTATTTCATGTCAATTAAGCAGATTAAAGTGTGTAAAACACGTTGCAACACTTCTGTTATACTTAGACTGAATACAAGCTGTTTTTGCTTTACCTAATGAACATACAATATGTTCTTGCTTTACCCTATTAATATAATCTTTCAAAACGTATAATTGAAGAACAGGAAATTATAGCACATTCGACATTATCAAATTAAATAAATCATGACAAACTAACATTTACTAAACATATATATTATTAATCATTTCATAATAATTATTTTCCACTTTTCAATCAGTGTGTATAATAACTTATGCTATCGATGTCCAAACGAGTAAGTTATTTTTCAACAAGAGGACAGATTATCTTTAATATAGCAGACGTGAATTAACTTATTTTTTTTAGGCTTTGCTTTTTTGAATTTCGCACAAAGCTACTCGAGGGCTATCTGTGCTAGCCGTCCCTAATTTAGCAGTGTAAGACTAGAGGGAAGGCAAAATAAGTAGTTAATTTAAACTATAACAATCAGTATTGTCAGCTTTTATGTATATGGACTTGGATTCTTTACAATAGGTGTCTGTGATTTGTTGGTGATAAATTCGAACACTTCTTTTAAAATAATATATTCGAAACAAGTCAAATTTACGCACAAAAAATAATTTCCATCATGTGATATCACAGTTGTATCTAAAACTCTGTCAAACGTCCACACAGGCTGATTCAATTACTTTACAATTCAACTGACAAAACGAATTTTTTTCTTCTGTTACTGTATGACCTGTGATAAATGCACTTACGTTACGCAGTGGGTTATCACAGTTGCATCTAGAACTTTAAATTATTGTCTCCTTTTCGTCAAAGTTCACGTAAAACGGGTTCAGTTCCTGTAAAACAACCTTTGACGAGACGAATTAGTCTCTCCATATCTGTTAAACTGTGAAACTCACTCTAAATTATCGCCCACTACGGCAAAACTAATAAACATACAGTTTAACTTCACTTTCACGAACTTAATGATTTGTGACGACTTAACTTCTTTTGTTATTTTTTACAGTTGTATCAAGAGATATATATAACTGTCGTTTTTTTTCAAGAGTCCACACAGGCACGTTGAGTTACTTTGGAACACAACTCACAAAATATATGAATTTTCCTATCTCTGTTGTTACAACAGGGCTGCAAAACACAATAAAAATTAGGCATTAAGACTAACTTCATGTCTTCTTTACCCAATAATTTTTTGGAACCTTCTATTAATACAAACTAGGTTGGTTGTTTAGCATTTAGTGGCGCAAAACAGCTAGGCTGTCTGCACAAAACTAGTGAAAACGAAACGTTTGTTTGTTGTTAAGCACAGAGCTACACAATGGGATATCTGTGTTCTGCCCACCACAAGTATCGAAACCTTGTTTCTAGCTTAAAACAAAAAGTAAAATTCTATAAAATGTAAAAATAAATCCAATTAAAAACTAAACAATGGCTTGTAAAAAATTTAAAACAATTAAGTTGGATAGTGTCTTTTGTTTGTTTGTTTGTTTGGGAATTTCGCACAAAGCTACTCGAGGGCTATCTGTGCTAGCCGTCCGTAATTTAGCAGTGTAAGACTAGAGGGAAGGCAGCTAGGCATCACCACCCACCGTCAACTCTTGGGCTACTCTTTTACCAACGAATAGTGGGATTGACCGTCACATTATACACCCCACGGCTGGGAGGGCGAGCATGTTTTAGCGCGACGCGGGCGCGAACCCGCGACCCGCGGATTACGAGTCGCACGCCTTACGCGCTAGGCCATGCCGGGCCTGGATAGTGTCACCATCACCAATTACACTGCCCAACATTAGGAGTAAACCCATAGAAAAGACATGTATATAATGATGCCGCTGATCAGAGTCGTAACGTGAGCTATTGTGACATGAGTATCACGAAGGTAACACACATTGCTGGAGAAAACACAGATAAAAGAAAACGATGAGTTAAAACTATGACCATGACAACTTTCTCTTTCTAATCCTTATGGAAACAAGACGACCGAAAACAACAGAAAGTTTGATCTGGAAAAGCTTGTTATCACATTACTCACTCTAAGCCGACCATCAACTGGAAAGAAACTAGCTTTGAATACAAGACAATAGTCCATATATGGGGCAGATATGACTGTAACAGCACTAGAGAAAAATGACTTAGCTGCAGTGTCAGCGAGCTTGTTCCCGCAAATGTCGACACAGCCAGGTATCCAAAAAATTTGGAAAGAAACAGAAGGTAAAATAAATGGGCCATTCGTTTTTCACTATCGATGAGAACTAGCATGAAGCAATTCCAGGGCCATGAGAGAGCTAAAAATGATACAGTCAGTACTGTCTAGCTTCTAAATGACCAAGGGCTAGGGAAATGGCATACAACTTGGCAGTGAACACAGAAATTGAAGAGAGGATCTTGAGAGAAACCACCAAGCCAGAACAAACCATGAAAGAGTCACTTAACTTTGAACCAACTGTATAAACGAGAGTAGAAGAATGGTTTAAAAAATGCTCAGCAAATAGCAGATAATATTTCCACCTTTCTCAGATGACTCAAAAAAGTCATCATGAAGGAATGGGCTAATTAGTGCAGACATCATCCAACTGCTGATCCAATTCAGCCAGCTGTGCCTGGATACGAAGGTCAATAGGAAGAATGGCAGACCATCTATTCCCAAAGAATATAGCACAATGAGGAAGGATGACGCAACCTAGATGAGATGATGTAGTAAAGATCGAAGTTTAGTAGCATAATGCAAATTAAATTCCAAATGGCTAAAGTTAAGAGAAGGTTTGTTAGACTCAGTGTACAAACTCTGGATTGGAGAAATGCATAATGCTCCTAAGTAGAGCCAAAACCCCAGATGGTGACTGGGATCCACTATTTCCAAGCCTGGAGTTCTAGCAGAACCATAAACCAGAGACCCATAGTTAAGTTTGAATAGAATAAGGGCAAAAATAGATCTTAAAAGAACGGTAAAGGGTTAAACCCCACTGACTTAAACTCCCCTGGCAAGTAAAAATTATGAATAAAGATGGGCAACTGATCATGCAACCCATATTAATGGAGGTCCCGCAAAATGTCACACCTCCATGTGGTGTCATAATCCTTTTCAAGATTGCAGAAGGCAGAAACAAGATGCTCTCCCTTGGGGATTGCTTTCCTACTTGATTCTTGATGACGAGAAACCTTCGTGAAATAAAAATGAATCTTAGAACAGCTGGTATAAGTATTAACACTTTTATTTGTAATCAGAGAACAATGTTTCGACCTTTCTAGGTCATCTTCTGGTTAATAGGCTTTTTGTTAAACTGAAGATGACCTAGGAAGGTCAAAATTTTATTCACTGCTTATCAGTAAAAGTGTTAATACCCATATTAGCCATTCTGAGATACATCCCTACTTGATGTTTTAAGTCCAATCAAGTGATTCATGGTAGATCACTGTTGATGGAATGGAATCCACATTGAGTGAGCGAAAAGAGATTGGTTGATTCAAGGAACTAAACAATACAACATTAATGATCCTTTCTAAGGCCTTACAGAGACAGCTAGTCAAAGCAAGAGGACAATAATTAGAAGAAGATAGAACAACAGCATTGCACCAAGCATCAGAATAAATGTTCTTCGACTACACATAGTTAAAAATAACCAGAAAATGAGCAATAGAGGCAGGAGAGAGATGGTTTGCTTTTGTTTGTTTGTTTTTAATTTCGCGCAAAGCTACTCGAGGGCTATCTGTGCTAGCCGTCCTTAATTTGGCAGTGTAAGACTAAAGGGAAGGCAGCTAGTCGTCACCACTCACCGCCAACTCTTGGGCTACTCTTTTACCAACGAATAGTGGGATTGACTGTCACATTATAACGCCCCCACAACTGAAAGGGCGAACCCGCGACCTTCAGATTACGAGTCGCACGCCTTAACCCATCTGGCCATGCCGGGCCCGGGAGAGATGGTGCAGCATCTTTTAGTGAACATCATCAGGTCTAACCAATGCAGTGCCAGTCCAGTAAAGAGCAAGCTGGAGTTTCACCAGCGCAAAGGGACGATTATAGTCGTAGAGACAATCGGCCTGAAGGGAAAAAGTAAGTTGCTCTGTCCAAGACTTGATGGCCAAGAAAGCAGGGGAAGAGACAGAAGTGCTAGAAAGATAACCAAAGTTCTCGCCAAGAGTATTGACAATACCCTGTACATCAGCAACTTCCTGACCATTAGAGAGCATGATGGAAAGGAAATAGGAAGCATAGCTCTCATAGGCCTTTCGAATTTTGCCCCATACGATTTTGGAACTGGTGGTAGAATAAATGCTAGTTGAGGACCTAACCCTAGATTCTTTTTGGTTTTGATGTTTAACCTGCCGAGCACAGGCATGGGCTTGCTGGAAAGCAATGCGGTTCAAAAAAGTGAGATACCTGCAAAAGATATTCTAAGCCAATTTCCGAGCTTTCTGTGCCCATTGGCAGGCTGGAGATATCATGGATGAGAATAACACAGCCAATCTCATTCAAAACTACAGAAAAATGATCACTGCCCCAGTAGGCTACTGTCAACCCACCAAGAAAAATGAGAAGAAATGAAAGGGAACAGATAGCTATATTAACTGAAGAAGTGCATGAAAATGTGTAAAAGAACCAGTACTGAAAAGAAACAGTTATAATCGCAGAACATATACTCTATGGAATGACCGCGCCAATCAATATCAGCATCACTCTAAAGAGGATTGTGTCCATTAAAGTCTCCCAAGGTGAAAAGAAGAGATGGTAACACACAACTTGTCATTTCAATGTAAATAAAACTGCAAAAAGGAAGTAGCAGGTTTCATGAAAGCTTCCTATAAGGAGAGACATGTAGGATGATAAAAATAAGCCAAGGTCTTAATGTCATCTAAATTAAAATGAAGATCTCGACAGTTGCACTCTATCAAAATGGCCATTCTTCTTTACGTGGAGGAGATCTGAGTGGAGCACCTTTCTCTTTACTACCATGCCATTTTTCTTTAATAGATGAAGGTGTATCAATCTCCATGGATCCTGCCCTGGGTTTAATGGGCAAATCTCCATCAGTTGAAGTAGATTCCAGTACTTTCAAAAGTGGATGAATAACTATTCTGCATCTCGGGACCAAAGAAGATGGATCCAAGCAGTCACCACAAGCCCAAGCCAAATGAAATAGACCTGCAAAGACAGAGAAAAAAGTAAGTGTTGACTTATCAATCGGTTTATCCACAGAAGGTAAAAGTTCACACATGGTGTGAAAGAGAGTATCTCTAACTCAGGTATGTTTATCAAATCCATCTCAACAATAATTTCTTATGATAAATTCAATGTAGCATAGGGAGTAACCTCAATGGGTATTACCCAAGCCTTTCAATTCAGGAAGAGCTTGGTGTGTTTTGGTATAGATGTTACCACAATATGTCCCTAAAGCATAGCTTCCTAACCGACTTTAGAGAGCCAGGAAGAACAACTAATCCCTTTCTAATAAAAAAATGTGACATATGTCCTAAAGATTTTTCCGAGAAGTAATGAAAATTCAAAAACCGAGGTAAAGGATCAAAATGAGTTGAATATTGCTTGTTAGAGTCCTGAAGGCGTGATCGTTTAACAATAAAATGAGATTTAAATGTTTTATTCTGTTGTTGTTGTTTTTATAGAGGAATCCATAATAAAATCAGATTGATTCAGTACCCACTGATCCCGCCCATCATGAAGTCCTACGAGGGAACACACTATAATGCTATGTAAGGACACTGCAGCAACATCAGGGTTTCACGAGCACTGTACTCAAACATCGGCATCAGATACAACGTCCATAAAACTCACTGAGACTGTCAAACATTGGTACTCAATTGACCCTCGCCCAACAGGCCCAGCCGATTGACCCTAAGAACCATCTGTCTACAGGAATTCAAGGCCATAGAGGTGAGTTGCAGTGACCTAAACATCATTCAATCATCAGGATCCTCTCCTCTCCTTCACAGGTCGCCACCCACGGCAAACAGATCCCATAGGAAGCAAACTGAAAATATAGAACTTTCTCTGAGAGGTCCCCCTCACCTCCTACAAGAATCCACCTAGAGGGCTACAAAATAGGAGACGCTATGATGTAACAATAGTCGCATAGCGAAAACAATTATGAGAATTCTTAAATGATGTCAAAAATACTACAATAATTAAGTTGCAAGTTACAAATTTACGTAACAAAATCTGTAATAATTATCGTCTTTAAAATAATTACTTTTAACACACTTATTATCAAAACTAAATAATATTAAATATTAGATCGCTAAATAAACTAAATAATAACTCTTATACTAGTTAGTTATCACCATTAGATTCCATCCAAGAACATAGGGCCGCAGTCGCTGGCGGATTCTTCAACAAGTATTTAAGTGAGTAGGTTGTTAGCCCACTGCACCAAGCCGTCCCTAATTTAGCAGTGTCAGACTAGAGGGAAGGCAGCTAGTCATCACCACCCACCACCAACTCTTGGGCTATTCTTTACCAACGAATAATGGGATTGACCGTCACATTATAACGCCCCCACGGCTGGGAGGGCGAGCATGTTTGGCGCGACGCGGGCGCGAACCCGCGACCCTCGGATTACGAGTCGCACGCCTTACGCGCTTGGCCATGCCAGGCCTAACTCTTATACTAACCAGTTTTAAATTCTGATTAAGAAATTAGCGTGTAGGATCACATACAAAAGTTATAAGATTTTTTGAACGAGACTCAAAACTCGAGCGTTTCCAAATAGCTCAATATCCTTTCTCAGGATAACACAGGTTATAATAGAGGACATATTAAGGACATGGAAAATGTTCTTGGGTTTGCGCTAACCATCCCTAATTTAGCAGTGAATGACTAGAAGAAAGGTAGCTAATCATCATCACCCATTACCAACTCTTGGGCTACTCGTTTACTAATGAAGAGTGGGATTGACCTACCATTATGATGCCACCACGGCTGACAGGACGAGCATGTTTGATGGGATACGGATTCGAACCCGCGACCCGCAGATTGCGAGTCAAACGTCCTACCCGGTTATCCAGGGCTCTTTTGAGCGCTAGAAATATCTTCTTTGTAGCCAAAAATTATGTATGTTTTTCTTCAACAAAAATATCTCCCACTCATTGTGAGGGGGCTGTTAACGTGAGTTTCACAAAGATAAGGAGAATAATTTGTTATTTCAAAGGGTGTTCTAAATTAATTTAACCCTCCTGTGTAGTCTAGACTTTGACGAAAATGAGAATTATCTAAAGCAACTATGGTAACCAACGGGGTAACGTAAGCGAATCTATCATATATTATATAAAAACAGAGTAGAGAAAAATAATTCTTGTCAGTTGGATTCTAAAGTAATTTAATCAGTCAGGATGAACTTTTGAGAAGAAAAAATGATTTAGAGTTTTAGCTGCAACTAAGATATCCTATCATGTAAAGAATTTTTGTACATACGTATGACGTTTTGATTATATATTATTTAAAAACAATTGAATTGTGTACCGTCAGCTTATTGTTCAAATTTATCGCAAACAAGTCATAGACAGCTACTGTAAAAGAATTGCAGCCCACATATATAAAACAATGATAATAATTATATAGACACTTACAAATAGTCATTGCTGTGGTGACTATTTTGGTTTCTATAAATTTAGATATGGATATATACAGGCTTGTAAAAATGTCATGAAAGAGCTAGTTAATATTTTCTTCTTGTTGTTTTTTAATGTTATAATAGTTTTATTCAGCATTTTATATTAATTTATTTCAAATTCTAAATTATTTATTTAGTTTAGATTTAAAGCGTTCTGCTTCAATGAACAAGATTAACGTGTATTTAATATTTTTTTTTTTATAATTCTTTAATTATAACAAATAACAACACAGAAGAAACTAGAAATTTCAATCAAATTGCTGTAAAATTCCAGAACCTGAAATTTTCAGGCTCAAAAGGTCCGTTTTCCATGATGTCATAAATGACATCACCTTGACTGACCTGAATGGTCCCAAACCTTTTGTTCATATTTCACTCTCTTGAAATCCATCATCATTGTTTGAGCAAGCCAGCGACACAGTGAAAAAAACAAGATTTCCTAATTATTCAGAGGTCTTGTCAGAAAAGTAAAATTTGTCAATGATGAAATATGCGTAATTATATAATACAGTTAATTATATTAACATTGTGAATGAGAATCTCTGGTATCCTACTTTTAACAAATTCTGTTATTAAGCATATATTTCTGGTAAATGAAGTCTCCCCCTCTGCCAAACACCGATAATTTAATATTTGACACAAAAATGAGCAGAAAATCGTTTAATGTAATTATCGTCAAAAGATATACTGCTAATCAGTGTGTTAAGTTTCAAGTAGACCAGTACAATATAACAAAACTTGTTCCGAGTGCCATGTGAAGATAATTTTTTTCTCACGACATAAGAGAATATGTTATTATATTCTACGGAATTCAGAATCGGCTTGAGGTTCACAGTATTTACTGAAGATGTGTTTAAGTTCATCAAAAACAAACTATTGTTAAAATATTTTATCTTAAAACAAAGCTAAAATGTATAAATAATGAGAACAGATTAGACAAACCGAGACAAATAATGTTTAAATTGAAAGACTGAATACTTAATAATACGATAAAGGTATAATATTAAGCAAAAACACTTTCAAGAAATTGACAGATTCAAATAAAACCTGACTTTCCACTTGGGGTTAAAGGCAATCACATTTTGATCATGTTGCAGTTATACACTACTCAATCAGCTTTTGAATGCATTCTTAATCCAAATCTGGATACGCTCTATAAAAATCCTGACATGTAAATTATTGATATCTACATTCCTTATGTATTTTAAAAACGGACAAAACATATCACCAGGTTTGATGACTTCACTCAAAGGGCGTGGGTGGAAAAGCATTAGATAGGTATGTCAAATGTATGATGCAATTCACACGTGCAAACACGATAACCTAATATTTGAGGTACATATTCTAAAGAAGTTTCTTTGTTTTTATGTGAACAAAATAACAATTATGCCTTACACAGTCACTGAAAACTTGAAAGAAACGTGCATGACGCAGACTGAACTAAAAAAGTAACTTTTATCAGTTCGTTTCATAAAATACTGTATTCAATTAAAGTGCTGCATAATTGTTTCCTATGCCTTACTTTTCAAAAGGTAAGTAAAGGTATATCTTATCAAAGTGATTTAAAGTGTTAAAACAAATGTATTTTAGGCCAACATTATTTTTTAATGCCCAGTTTTGCAACAAGTTAAACTTATTATTAGAATATATTATTAAATGAGCTTTCCTGAACATTAATATACCGATATAAATATCAAACCCATGTATTGTTTTCAACCAATCATATACATGTAAAATTATTAAAATACAATATCCTATACAACAGATAATAGAAAAATGCCCGTGATATCAGAACAAAAGCATTTCATCTCAAGATGACACGACCGATAGCTAATGTATTCGATATTAACATTAAATACATATATATTTTATACTTAGTTGGCAGTGGCTGAAAGAAGTTATTTTTTTTAATAAAAGAAACAAAATTAAAAAGTCCGGGCGTAATCCACTGTGTTTCATATTACAACAAACAGGATAGTTTAAATGGCATATCTGACAAAAAATATTTGAAGTAGTATTCATATCCATACAGTGACAATCTGTGTGCATTGAAAACATATCAAATGTTGATTTTGCAACACGTATACGAGTATATATTAAATAGCACAAAACTTTGTAACTGATATTACCGCAAGCTATTTCTAGACAGTATCTGCCCCATACGATGCTAAAATGACGTCACTGAACACTCACCGGTACAAACAATCAACTATATATAAATGTATTATATACATTACAAGAATCAGTTTCAGTTAACACAAATTGTTTATTTTTTTACTACTTTTTTATAATTAGAATATAAACCATTAATTTCTTTCTACCTCTCAGCGTATGTGAAACACTTGCATACATATTGATACAGAATTATAATAAACGATCCGTTCTTTACGCTACTGTCATTGTGTTTGTGTGTTTTCCTTATAGCAAAGCCACATTAGGCTATCTGCTGAGTCCACCGAAGGGAATCGATCCCCTGATTTTAGTGTTGTAAATTCGAAGATTTACCGCTGTACAAGCAGGGGACGCTACTATCATAAAGGAAAATGTACACATATATGAGTAAGATTAGCAGATAATCTTTTTTTTTTTTTTTTCGGTGCAGTCATTCGACAACAGTGTTAGTAGTTACACCCTGAGAAGATAGCAGTCATTCAACAACAATGTTAGTAGTTACACATTGGGTAGGTAGCAGTTATTCGACAACAATGTTTCTTCCTGGTTTCAAAGGCATTCACAATACCTTTGTGAAAACGAAAGTGAATAAACTGTTTTTGATTTTCATTTAGCAAGTATTCACACAACCAAAATCTAATACTTGAGACAAAGTGCGTATTCTAAAACTGAGTTCAATAAACAGAATACGCAAGCTGCCCAAGTTTGTTTTCATGGAAAATAGCTATAGCAACGTTGAAAAACACGAAAACAGTCGAGGGTAGGCTTTGGTTAGCTCAGAAACACAATGCACAACAAAATATTTGATGTTTTCATGGGATGTAGTACACGTTCTTTGTTTTCATGCACAAAAGTACAACTACAAAACTATTATTTTTTCAAAAGTAGATATACTTAAAACCGATGATTCAGTAAGAAATAGTAAGATACAACCACGTATGTTTGAGAACATCAACTACAGCTTCAACGTAGAAGTATGAAATAAGAACGAAGTTTAGGGGTTATCGATACCTCTGTACTGTGAAAATAAGTATTAAACACCATCCCACATATTATTCAATACATCTTAAATAAACCAAGTTAACACACACACAACACCATCAGATAGTGTTCAACTGCAAAATTTTAAAGATAAATATATTTGCCATAAATAATGTAGCTGTTGGTTTTAAGAGTTTACACTTATTTTCTCCACTACTGAAACCATTTCTAATTTTATCAACTCAGTATAAATCTTACGGAATTTATTCAACAATAATGAAATCAGACAATCATTTCCAGCTTGTTTGCTGTGGCGTTTTCTATCACAATTCAATTCTTTCTTGCTTTATTAACAGATCTATTGAGATCATTTTGAACAAAACTATTGTCCTATATAATAAGTTGAAATTAAACATGCAGTTTTGCTCAAAAGTTGCTATTATATATAGAACATTATAAAAAGTAGTAACAAAATGCCACTTGACAAATCAAAGTTATTCCTCATCCTTGAAAACAAAATATAATGAAACTCTTTACTTTCATATGTTTATCACACAAAAGTTGAGTAAAATTTAAGATTATTGCATAACATTTGGTAAACGACTGTTTAAAATATTTGCGTGCATCTGAGCTTCCAAAGCTTAAACTCATCACTTCTAATATTTAAGATTGTACTTCCATCTTTTTAATTCCATTACTCAAGCAGACCTTGATTAGAAAACTGTGAAACAAATCTTCTACTTTTCATTGAAATAAAATTCAAAACTTTAAGCCTCTCAAAAATTTAAATAATCAGTCTAAAGCTTTTTCAACATTTTGGTATCCTTTCTACAGTGAGAGGTTCAAATGTTTTGTACACAGCATTCTAAATGTGATCTTACTAGTATCTTATACAAGGTTACAATAACTTTCTTCATCTTACAACTAAAACTCCTATAAAAAGAATCATAAAATGCTTAGAAAGAGGTTTCAGTTATGTGAAGCCTTAGCTCATTAACATAACATTCACCACGTACTTAGCATAAGGCATAACACTATCTTAAGTACATACTACTAAAATTCAAAACACATTCACAATTATTATATATATATATATATATATATATATATATATATATACGCAGGGGATATATAACACGAAGTTCCATGAGCCACGGTGATTCCTAAAGTTCTAAAGATGAATACATGTTAAAATAATAAGCTATGCACTGTGAAATGGACTGAAATGAAACTAATTTCTGGGAGAAGGGATTCACTCCAGCACACTGACACTGTCCAAGCTTGTATAACGATTTAATTCATATACCTAATTTTGTATAATCTATATAAACTAACATGAATAAAATTTCAGTTTAATATGATAAATGTTACCAACTAAAAGGAACAGAATAGCTTTCTAAAACTTCCTTCACTAAAGAATCTGCTTTTATTTATCCTGTCATACAGGATAACGAACAAAATATTTAAGCCACGTAAGCAGGATTTAAATTTACAACTCATTTTTCTGAGAAGCAAATATTTTAAATGTAAAATGATTTTATATACAAATGTAAAATACTATAGTTTGCTTTTACAGTAATTTAAAACACAACTGCCAGTTACTGCCAGAAGTAATACAATTTCTCCCAATTCCTTTAGGAGGTAGACCACCTTTTGAACGCATTTGTGAGATGGAATTCAATGTAAACAATCTTCTGTAACATTAACACTTCAAAAAGAAGAGTAAATCATAATACGACAAAAACTGATATATATTACATAATGAAACAGTTCCTTATCAAAGTATAAAAACTTATTCTGGCTCATATTTCCTTACAACTAACAAATGAGAAATGGTTACTAGCTACATGTTCATACAAATAATTGTTAGACTTGTACAAAGTTACCAGTCAAGAGTTAAAATTCTATCAATCATAAAACCACACACATTTAAACAACTACAACTATCTTTAAACCCAAACAAAAAGCATATTCTCGTTACTAACACACATTTATCAAACATTCAGATTTATACATGAATGCAAATTTTAAAATTACTGGTCTTTCTATTTCAGATATCGGTCGTTTGGTCGGTTGTTTCGCCGTTTTATGGTGCAAAGCAACGGGACTATCGGCGCTAAACACACGGTAAAAAGTTAAAATTAAAGTAAAATTATTAAAATTCGCAAAAAGGAATCAAGGTAAAATAAAACAAAGTTTATTTTTCAATTAAAAACATAAATAGCATAAAATCCTATTTTTATATCTAGTTTACAGTAGTAAGAAAGAAATTACAGTAATATACGTTGTAAAGGACTTTCTGTAGCATAATTTTAATTAGCATGACTTGGCAGGATGGCTAACGGGTAAGTTCAAACATCAGTGTTAGTCACCTGAAGGCCTTTCCAATCATAATTACGAGTTATTTGACGTCACGGCCGTTTTCAGAAAGAAATGTAATACAAGATTTAAAAGACTTTCTGTGGCATAATTTTAGTTATCATAACTCGTCAGAATGACCAACACGTAAGTTCAAACATCAGCGTTAGTCACCTGAAGGCCTTTCCAATCCTAGTTTCGAATTATTTGACGTTATGGCCATTTTTTAATTTTAAATCAAACTAGTTGTATTTTAATTCTTAAAAAGAAATCACATTAATAAAAGATCTAATTTATAAATTAAAAATTTAAATAACATTAAAAAGATTAATGCCCTTTAAAAAACTAAAAAAACAGTTGTAAGGTGGACAGTGTCCCCACCGCCAATGACACTGTCTAACGTTATGGACAAACCTTGGGGCAAAACATGTTTAAACGACAACAAGATAGCAAAGTGTGGATTATTGTGACCTGTGTGTCACACAGACAACACATTGGTTCATCAGTCCCAGATAAAAGAAAACGATGAGTTAAAAACTGTGACCACTGCGTAGTCTAGTCAGGACAACTTCCTCTTTCCGATTCTTATGGAAACAAGACGCCCAGAGTCCAATAGAGGGTTTTATTTGGAAAAGCTTATTTTTACGTCGCTCACTCCAAATCGACAACCAACTGGCACGGAGCCAAGCCATGAATATAGGACCATAGTCCATGTAGGGAAGAGGCAGAGCAGTGACAGTGCCAGAGAAAACAGATTTAGCTGAGGTGTTGGCGAGCTCGTTTCCGCGAATACCAAAGTGGCCTTGTATCTAGAAAAACGGAATAGAAGTAGATGTTAAAGAAACAGGGGCCAGTCTGTTTTGAATATCGGCGAGAATAGGGTGAGAACGAACTTCAAGCGATTCCACATCCAGTAGAGAACAAAGCGAGTCAGTATAAAAAGTGCAATTTGAACAAGGGTAGGAGAAATGGCATATAGTTCAGCAATGAACACAGAAACTGTAGAGGGGATTCTGTGCACAACCACCGAACCACAATAAACCATGGCAGAACCAACAGAGTCACCTGATTTCGAACCATCCACATAAATAGGAATGGAAGGATGGTTCAAAATATGTCCAGTAAATAACAAACGGTACTTCCAATTGGAAGTATCTGCTTTTCACAGATGACTTGAAGAAAGGTTACATTTGGGGTTTATAATATACAATGGTGGGATGGACTGACCAGTGGATACAGCAATGTCATCCAAAGACACACCCAATTCATTCAAATGCACCTGTATACGCAGGCCAAAAGGAGCAATGGCAGATTTTCTGTTCTAAAAAATCATGACCCACCGAGGAAGGAAAACACAATCCCAGGTGGAATGCTGTGGTAAAAACTGAAGTTTCAAAGCAAACAATAAAGAGAGTTGCAAACGGCAGAGGTTAGAGGAGGTTTATGAGACAGACTCTGTGTACAAGCTATGGACAAGGTCCAGAGCCAAAGTCCATGATGATAAATGGGTCTAGCATCTTCAAGGTTGAGGTCCTGGCAGAGCTATAGATCAGTGATCTATAGTCTAGTTATGTTCGAATAAGAACACGATATATCTTTAGCATACAACATTGATCTGCTCCCCAAATGGTGGAACAGAGGAATGGGGATGTTCAGTGCTTTTCTACATTTGACTTGTAGCTGCTTGATGTGTGGTATAAAGGTCAGCTTACGGTCAATGATAAGCCCCAGACCTTTTTCTCAGGGACCACAGGTAGCACAACTTCACTAATACAGAGTTCAGGATCAGAATGAATACCCCGTTAGAGACAAAAATGCATTCAAACGGTTTTAGAGAGAGAGAGAGAAGTTTAAACCAGTTGCTGTGTTCCACTTCAGTATACGATTGAGGGCAGTCTGTAGCTGCCACTCATTATACCTCATGTTCAATGACTGACATGAAATGTGAAAATCGTCAACATAGAACCCGTTTGCAACAGTAAGAGAGAGTTGTTCAATGATGGCACTAATCTTTGTATTGATAAGTGTGACACTAGAAACAAAGCCCTGAGGGGCTTCAAGTTCCTGTAGAAAAGAACGGGAAAGTGTTAAATCCACATGAACTTCGAATTGCCTGACCATTAAAAATATTTTAAATAAATATGGGCAAATGACCACCTAACCCATATAAGTAAAAATCTCGCAAAATGCCATACCTCCAGGTAGTATGATAAGCTTTATCAATGTCAAAGAATATTTATACAATATTTGTCGTTTGAAAAAGGCTTCTCTGATTGACGTTTCAAGTCGAATCAGGTGGTCTATGGTAGAGTGCTGTCGTCGGAACCCACATTAGGTAAGCGAGAGGAGGTAGTTTGATTCGAGGAACAAAACAAGACGAGCATTAACCATTCTTTCTAAGGTCTTACAGAGACTGCTCGTCAAAGCAATTGGATGGTAGTTTGAAGGAATCTTGGGATCCTTCTCAGCCTTAAAGAAGCACAATAGACTGGCGCCAGGCATCAGGAAAAATAGATCCAGTTAACAAAAATCAGAAGTATAGCAAGAAAAGCAGGAGATAAATGGTACAACATTTTGTTGTGTACATCATCACGTCCGACCGACGAAGAGCCACTTTGAGTTCCATCAGTGTAAAGGGACAATTATAGTCATAGAAACAATTAACTAAAAAGGAAAGAAATGATTGCTCTGCCGGGATCTTGATGGCTAAGAAGGTGGAGGATAAAGTAGAAGTTATAGATGCCCATCAAAGGCTTTCATCTAGAGTATCAGCGATGCTTTGGGTGTCAGCTACTTCTTGGCCGTCAGAAAGCAAGATTGAGAGGGGGACAGAATTATATTGCCCACTGACCTTTCAAATCTTGTCCCACATGACTTTGTTACTGGTGGTATAAGAGATGCTGGTTGTGAACTTAATTCAAGATTCCTTCTGGCTTTGACGTCTTACCTGCCGAGAATTTGTGCAAGGGCCTGCTGGAAAGCGATGCGGTTCGAGAGTGTGGATACCTACGAAAACTATCCTAGTACTATTTTTGAACCTTCCGTGTCATATGGTAGGCAGGATTTCACCACGGATGAGGGTATCGTGGAAAACGTGTCAAGGTTTCAGGAATACACTGAACACCTGCCTTTATAATATAGCCAGTCACTGCTGCCATGCAGTCGTCTATTGATGACTTATGGACGATGGCAGCAGTTCAGTAAAGGACTGAATAGGTGCATGAAAATAAGTGTAAAAACCAGTATTGAAAAGAAAAAGGTTGTAATCTAAGAGCATACACTCTATGGAGCGATCCCTCCCATCAATATCAGTACAACCTGAGAGGGGATTATGCCCATTAAAGACCCCAAGGATTAAAAAGGGAGATGGCAACTGTTCAATGAGATCGTCAAGGTCTGATTCATCACAGGTCTCTTCAGAAGACAGATAGAGAGAACAAACAGTGAGATATGACCAAAGGAAACACGGATGGGTACGGCCTCCAAGGGTGTGTCGAATGGCAAAGACAGGGTGGGTACATGCTGATCAACCAGCAATGCCACTCCACCATGCACTCGTCCGTCACGCAATCTGTCATTTCTGCACAAAGAAAACTACTGAAAACTGACTACATTGGCAGGTTTCAGAAGTGTTTCTTGTGAGGAAAAACATACAGGATAGTAGAAAGCAATTAGTGCTTTAAAGTCATCCAGATTAGAACGTAAACCTGAACAGTTCCATCGTATGAAGGTGGCCATTTTTATTTATGTGTGGGCGAATTGGGTGGAGAGCCCTTCTGTTTTCGACCACATCTTTTTTCTTTATTTTCTTTATTCAAGGGAGGTCTGTATACCTCCATGTCTCCTGTTCTGGGCCAAATTGGTAGGTCTTCGTCGTTGGAAGAGGATTCCAGCAACTGAGGACGTGAACGAATGATCGTTTTGTATCTTAGGGTGGGAGAAGAAGATATACCTGAAGAAATGTCCGTACCCGAAACCAAAGGAAGTGCATCTTGGAGTCTGCTGGAATGAATGTTAGGGACAGATAGGGGTGTTAATGTTAATAAGACATCTCAGCTTTTCTAAAATATATCAAGCAAATTTTTCCAATAGTGCAGAATTCTTATAAAGAAAGTTAATATATACTCAAATATAAAACACAGCTATGTTGACCTTCGTGTTCAAAAGCAAAATACTCACGGATAACAGTACGCTATGAAACGAGAATTTATTTCGTTTGATACTATGATAAATAAATCTTTAAATTTAATAGTACATACTTGCATTTACATTAACATCACATTCTCAAAACTGTGGGGTAGACCATGCTTAAAACTTGAAAAAGTTACACTTCCATGTTGGCTTTTGAAAGTTTCGAATTCAAGGTAAAAATGGATGTTATTTCCATACCACTATACAGTATACGCTAAAACTAGTCAGTAGATAATAGTGTACAGTATATACCATTATTTATGAATTACTATAATTAGTATCAAGTCTATATGTACCATAAGCTAATTAAAGAATAAAAATAAATATTTGGCTGTATTTTCTTTAGCGTTACTATAAAACGTAAAAAATAGTAGTCAATTTTTATCATTTTTCTAACATAATACCTAACATTACTTCAACTCTTACTAATGTTGTTACTAGGCTTACTTCATCGTTCATTATCATTGTCTTAGTTCCAAATCTAAAGCAGCCATGCGTTTAAGGAATTTTAATCTTGGAAACTGTTTTTAAGCATTATCAATAAAATTAAACTCAAAATTTAAATTTGTATATCTTTTAATAAAAATATTAAAATGTTAATGTTCAAATTAGCCGCCACAGCTTTCTTCTGCAAATTATCCTATCCATTGTGGCAAACCGCTGTTTAATAACTTTCAACCCTCCACTAAAATTATCAACTGTTTGTTTTTTGAGTTTCGCGCAAAGCTACTCAAGGGCTATCTGCGCTAGCCGTCCCTAATTTAGCAGTGTAAGACTAGAGGGAAGGCAGCTAGTCATCACCACCCACCGCCAACTCTTGGACTACTCTTTAACCAACGAATAATGGGATTCACCGTGACATTATAACGCCCCCATGGCTGAAAGAGCGAGCATGTTTGGTGGGACCGGGATTCGAACCTGCGACCCTCGGATTACGAGTCGAACCCACCTGGCAATACCAGCCCTAAATTATAAACTGTATACTGTCAAATTATAAAATCAACACTCAGAAATACTAAAACCCAAAAAAGAAACAAATATGTTTTATTATCTTTATACATATCAAACTTTCATTAACTCGAATAGCCCAGCGCCTTCTTTATCGAATACAGCGAAGCAGAATATAATAACTGGATTATTTGGATAAAGCTTTCATCTACTATTTTGAAATAAATAGATAATTTACATAGGTTTGATCCAAACTAAAACTTGGTGGACTACTTATAAAATATGGTATGTTTAAAATTTACTTGCAAAATTATTAAACATCACTAGTTAAGAGTGTTAAAATCCTGCAAATGTTGTCTCTCTCTCTATATATATATACGTATGTAGAGTGAGCAGATATTTATCAATCACACGCTATATCTTCTGAACAGTAAATATATATATATATCAAAAGAGTATACTCTATACCAAAGAGTACATTACAGGAAAACTGTTGATTTTTTGCATTTCTTGAAACTTCATATCGACATCAACATCGACCTGTCAATCTTCGTAGCGCTGAACAGTCAATTTTCGGGAACACTTATCAAGAACAAAAATGTTTCTTTTTATGAGGAAGTGCCACGAAAAACTGCGCTTCCTCCGTTGGCTGATTAAAAAAGATTTTAAATACAGGAGCACGAACAGAAAAAACGCATTAAGAGTGCAAGGTGTTTGAATATTTATGTTTTTGTATATATATTTTTACATGTTGATACTGTATACGTCTACAAATCTATTGTATCACATCGAATAAATTAATTTGAATTAAATTAAATATATTCCCTTTGGTAGCTCTTATAGAAATTACAACTGTTAAAAACAGTTCCATAAAACTCTCTCCATGCGTTCAATAAAATGGCAAGTAACTTAGTGAAGTGGGCTCTAAATTTTAGTGTTATAAGTCTTCAGACGTACCTCTGAACTACTAGAGAGGCCATACATTAAACATCCCAAATTATGGTACACCGGAAGTGAGTATCACCTAGGCGACGATTTAGGTTTTGAGAACCATTGGAAAGGAGGGGAGTGATAAATCAATCTGAGAGATCAATTCTCAAATAAAATTAAAAAACAACAAAATATCTTGGATTGTGAATTCTTAGCTTTTGTTTAACTCGTCCACAATCCTAAAGCATAGATTTCTTTCATTATGTGTTTGTTTAAAAGGAGTCCACTTAACTACATTTATTTCAATAAATAGATCTATACTTACAATATTTTCAGCTAGAAACGGACAAGTATTAGGTGATTAGAGCTGCTAGTAACAGCAGAGGCATTTATAAAATAAGGATACAGTCTGTGTTTGATAGCTTGACTGAGTTTATCTAATTTGTGTAAAATAATGAGACTGGACAAAATTAATGAAACCAATACAATTATTATACTATGGAACAAACCAAAATAAAAAAAATGCAATTTAATTACTTTCACATATGAAGAGACAGTCGCTTCTATTACACTGTAATTAATTACAAAGCTTCTTCCTTTTGGGAAAGACTTCTAGCAAATTAAAAACGATAACTTTAAAATAGACCTTTACTCATCAATATTCAGATAGAAGCTGAAATAATAAGGTGCATCTAAGTTAAGTGGGTAAACTTGGTTTCTTTGACCGGTTAATAGGATCACTTCGTGACTTTTGTTCGTTTACAACGTTCATTGGCAATAGCATTCAGACAACGAGAACTCGGCCAGAAGAGAATTTTACAGGCGTTAATCATTTCAAATTTGTTGCTTTATGTTACTATAATATCCTTCTGGGTATTATGGACGCTATCTGCTATGGAGAACAATGGAACTAGAACAAAACAGTATTAAACTTTTTAAACTGCCCATATGACTAAAGCAGATAGAAAATGCGATATGGCTGCATTGACATACTTAATAGGACTCACAACTAAGATTATCAAAACCACTTATTTTCATACATAAAATTGTCTTTATGTACTGCTATGCATAAAGCTTTCATCAAATCTTCTATAAAACTATTAAGAAATATTTTCTCATTCGGTTTTGAGAAATGCTTTTTTTCTGACCAGTGACAAATATATATACCGTTAGATGGTTGTTGTATAAATTGCATATTTTAATATTTTGTATTTGTCAATAAGGGACTATTTATTCCTACAAGGCTGTCCCTCCTAATATTGCCTCCCAGTGCTACAGCGGTATATCTACAGACTCACAATGCTAAAAACGGAGTTTCGATACCTGTGGCGGGAAGAGCACAGGTAGCTCATTGCGAAGCTTTGTGCTGAATTTCAATCAACTAGTATAAATTTCATTATTATAAAAGTAATGGGCAAAGAAGGCATACAGAAGGGTTTGGAGGAAATTGATTTATTCTAACATTATAACGAGAGAATCACAGAAAGTTAATTAATAAACTAAATTAAAATTATCTTTCTCTAATATTTCCATTAACGTTTATTATCATTTTGACTAACTAAAAAGTCGTGTAGCTTTCAATTGTCCTCAATTGAAAGCTGACTAGCTGTGAAAATAACACACAAACCAGACTGAATGGTGTTTCTATATGCATTGTTTCTTTTCTTTTCTTCTACATGTGAATAGTACTTGACATGGTGTTATGAGAGTTGTAGATTTTAATGTAAAATTTCTGAGGAGGTCGACAGAGATTGATCCATATTCTCCTCCCCTTGACGCCTGAGAAAAAGATTTAAACCACTTTTTTATTTTTCAGGAAGTTGCTGAATTAAGCACAAAGCCACATAAAGGGTTATCTTTACTCTGCCCACCACAGGTATAAAAACCCGGTTTCTAGCGTTGTAAGTCCGCAGACACAAAGTTGTGCAACTAAAAATCATCGAATCCTCTCTTAAAGTGATCATAATAGTTTCCGTACTGTAACTTTTAACATATTTTGTTTTATGTATCTTTACAAAATTTCGCAAGTTTTCTGTAAGCATTACAGATCCTTTTTTACACTGAAAATTTAGAATTTTTTATTAAGCATTTTTACTAAAATTTCTCCGTTAAAATGTTGACTGCTCAGACCTCAAAGTGATTTTAATGTTAATATTAAAAATAATTTTCTTCATTTGAAAATTAATCAGACTTCATTCACGTAATCTCTAAAATCTTACAAATAAATATTAAAGGTTTATCAGTAAAAATGTATATTTCATCTGCTAGTTTCTCTACCCTAATTCTATACTCAGTCAATTTAACAGACCTTGCAATCACCATAAAAATATATTTAAAAAAGCATTCTAGAATGGCTGCAAATTGTAATAGGAAAAACAAATGTTTATCCTATAACCTATATCTCTTAAGGCTGGTAACAATATATATACATGTTTGTACCTAGATTTTGTAGTTTTATCATCCTTTAATCCGTGTCTAACTCTCTAACATCACTGCATTAGTTGTAAATCACTTGTATCGTGTAGCTCATTTCACCGTACTGAATGATGTAACGCAGGAACTACTACCGAGCAAACTTTGTGAAGACTTATTATTTCTCTTATTATCTTACCTAATTTAATGTAATAAGTTTCTAATTTTTACATTTTACTCTTATAATAATAAATCAACCAGATGTACTTCTGTAGGGTCCTCGAAAATGTTCCGTTTCAAAAGTAAATAAAACCAAAGTTAAGAGTAACAAATCTTTTTGTTTCTTGCTCTTGAAATTCATAGGCCATGCTGTGTTGTAGCCTACAGAGTGCATAATTCTTCTCATGATTCATGGCATGCTTATGTTTTGCTGACATCACAACAGAATAAGTTAAGTGTTCCTCATGTAACTTCATTTTAGTGTCAACTGACTGAGAACACACAGTGTCAAAACAGGGGGCCCTCTAAGCGGCCTAAGGCCCCCTTTCGTGAAAATAATGCACATAAAAATATATATAGTAATTACTTGGGTTATCCTTTCTTTCTTTATCATCTGTCTATAATATTTAACCCTACTTTTTTACACAAATGGTACTATCACACTAAATATTTTTTACTTCATTAAATATTGTACCTAAGAACACAAAATGACAATATGCAAAAAAAACAAACAACACAACAAAACAACATCCTATAACTATCACAATTTTTCTGGCTTTCTAACTATGCGATAAGAGTCTTCAAAATTCAGCTAAGCTCGTCAATGTGATTTCCATAAGTTTGAAACTGAACAACGAAATAGATAATACCATGTACGAAAAACAACGTAACGTAATACGATGGGTGAAAGATTAAAGCCTTGGCTTTCTATTAATTATAAATAATAAAGTATAAAAGTCTATAAAACGTTAGAGAAAACTATTGACAAATTGTTAAAATAGGATGTGACAAAGTAGGTCTTATTTTCTAGGTTAAGACTCCGTAGACAAATAAGATTGAAAACTACAAAAAATATACTTTGTCTTTGCCTAAGTAATATTGATGTTATAATAAGTAATTTGCGTTAAATTCCATACTCTAGGACGGTTGGTAAGTACATATGAGAAGAGAAAACAAATGTCACGATTCCCTACAGCGGTAGATTGAGGATTTTATAAAACATCTCTTCATAAAATGAAGAACTTAAAGTTTATATAATATTAAATTTTGATTCTTACTATGCTTCGATGCCATGTTTATTCATATACATTGATAATAAAGTAATTAGTTGAATGTGACTGTCTTAATAAGTCGTGACATGCAAATTTGGACCGGCCCATGGTGAGTTAACAAATAGTAATAAACTGTATTTATTTATGAAGCTAATGTCTGAAGGCTTTCCTTTAAAATGTGACAGGGGGCTCCCACGTTCTTAATTCAGCCATAATAATAACTAAAATGTATAACTATGCACTTATTATTAATTAAAGGTAATTTGCCAACTATTTGTCTAACTTACCATTTGATCCAAATCATTCTGTAATGCTTTAAGATCTTCAATATGGCTAGAAATAACCAATATTTTATCAGCAATGTATACTAATTTGCTAACAACACCCCTTTCATTCTCTATCAATATCATTAATATAAACATGAAAAGGCACATTCCCAAACCTCTGATTCTTTACATGTACCACTAGTAAGAGAAATCCACTTTAATGAACATATTCCAACCCTGTTAATTTTCTTTATTGCAGAATGGTTCGTCTCATACCCCCTACACTAAACACTGGCATCATGTGACCACAAATTGCACTACATTACTAAATAAAAGAAATAAGAATTCAAAACTAATTTTATTACAGGTTACTATTTATGAAAAGATTTAGAACTAATTAAATATGTCAAAAACTTTGACATATTAGATTATCCTGTTTAACTATGAAATCTGCATTATGAGTAACCAGTTGTTCATAATAACTACCTCCCATTAGTTGAAAAGATAACAACAACAAGAATACTTGCAACACTTTATTTCATAGTAGACCTAAAGTTACACTACTCCAGGGATGCAACAGGAACAGATTTTCTTTTTAATATATTGAACACAATTCATTTACAAACTACATATAAAACACGAAAATCAAAGTTGGACATTAACACTTTTTCAAGGGTAAACTTTGGCATTATAAATTTATCAAGTACTGTAGTTTGATTACCAGCAGCAAAAGTTTTTGTCCATATGATAAAAAGGTTAGAATTAAATACAAAATCATTAATTTAATGAATGCAGCATATTTTTCTTCTCTAAGGTTATAAATTTAACACTAATAATAAAAATGTCTTAACTATATTGCAATTAGAATATTATACTGATGTTGTGGTGAAGGTAGTTACTTATTTGTAAAACCAGTTAATCCTAATATTTATTGAAAGTATTTATAATGTTCACTGTGGTCTGACTTATCAGTCACTTCAGCATAAATCGAGAAATATATATGATGTCAATACCAGTAAATGTTACTTAAATGGTTAAATAAGTTTTCAAGCCTTACAAAACCTGTCCAAAAATACTTTAAAAAGTAAACATTTTAAAATAACAAAACTAAAATGGATCTATATATGAATTCAATTTTTTAAGAAACACAAGAAAAAAAAAAAGACTTCTAAATGTTGCAATAGCAATATTGCAAATAACAGAAAGAATTCAAACCATGAAAATTAAATGTCATTTAAAAATATTCAAAGTTTAACTAGATTACCACTAAATCATTACTGAAAGTTTTCTTAATCATTTCTGTGTTCCTCAGAACCACAGACATTTTATGTAATATCAAACATTTTATACTTGATTTATTCATTGTATATGTTTTGAATAAAGAAACTAAAAACATCTATCTTAAAATTCAGCATAAAAAAAACAACCCTCACCAAAGTACATTCATATGTTTACCTGGGAATAGAAAATGCAGATATATACCCCTCCAACAAGTAAGGGAGAAAAAAACTAAATACCCAACAAAAATTAAATGCCATTATACTATACTAAACCTATATCTTTTAAAGTTCACATTTCAGAAAGAAACTTTCTGCTTTTAACAAGCTTCTTTTATGAAATAAAAATAATGTTAACTTGGCATGCTTGATATTTTTTTTCAAAACATTTGTGGCTTTCAAATGAAACATTAAGCTTGATGTCTGATCAAGTAAAGAAACTGCTTATAAAATAATCAAAAACAAATACATAACAGTTTCTTTCACAGAGTCACTAGAAGTTCATATTGTTTATGAAGTTAACTGGATCAGAATACATTCAGTTAAACTAAAAATAAAAGTAACATTCTTCTTGACATAAACTAAACATTATTTAAAATACAATTTTTTTTCTTCTTTTAATTACATATAAATGAAAGTATGCATTTCTTTACATACCATCTATTATAAAGTAAATAATTAATGTAGTATCCATTCAAAGAACAATCATCCAATGCAACACAATAGTTCTCTACATCATGTGCCAAAAAACATTTCATTAATTTCCCATACCTCAATTATAAACATACTTTAAACATCAGTAGTACCATTTCTTTTGTTCTTCATACAAGATTATGTGTTAATTACTTTAACAAATAATTATTACTAACCTCATCGCCACTGTGTACAGGACGAATACAGTTAATGAATTTACCAAACCTATTAAATACAACATAAAATAACTAGTTAATATTAAAAATGCACCACCTTGGACTCATTTTTTCAAAAAATATAATTACCAAGAACTACAATCTTCCAGAACTGAACACGTAAGCTGATAATATGTCACATTAAAAACTTATTAGGTTTGTCAGTTTTTTACAGCTTCTTCTGATCTGGTTTGTCAGTTTTTTTATGGCTTCTGTTTCTTGTAATACAGAAAAATACAAAAATAACTAATATTCCCTGAAGTTGTTAATATAGTGTACTTTTATTAATTGTAAAGCTTAAAACAATAATTATTAATTTGTATGCTGGTAGTCAAGTGGCATCATGGAACATACTGAATCAATTTTAAATCATGATTAATAATTCATGACAATTTGTGGCAGAAACTACTTGTACTGGAAGTAAAACCTTCTGTTTAAAATTGAGATGATACATGACTAAAAAGGCATTATGAAAAAGAGCAAAAGGCTGAGTAAGACATGTAACAGTGCAGAAACTGGTGTTAGGTACCTTAATCTGAAGATCTTAATTCTTTAAATTAGTTTACATAATGTTATACAAAAATTTTTTGTATAATTTGTACTAACTTATAAAAAAACACCAATTTTATTCTAAGAAACAACATAATTCTTAGTAACAAATATGCAGTGGGAAGCCTATTGACAATGGATCAACTTTCCACCCTTGATTTTCAAACCACACTAAATCTGTAAGCAGGTAATCCTTTGCAATTAATACATAAAAGGTTCTTCAAGCAAGACAGTTTTGAAAAGTACACTTTCATGTTTTTAAACACCTAAAGTACAACTTACAGTTAACAAAAAGTGGCAAATAGAGCTAAAAATATTACAAACAGGAACATCAAAACTTCCATATGTATTCTCAGAAAACAAGTTCTGGAATGAAAATAGTTTTATAGGTGATCAAAAAGTATCACATGAATGACTATAAAAAATTTTGAGATACATCTTTAATGACAAAAACATATAATTTACGGTCACTTTGCTAGTTTCCATGGCACTCAAAAAGTTTTCTATACTATTAAGCATCATTTATGATTACCAAGTGTAAAAAACACATCTGGTTAAAATACTAGGTATGTTTTAATGAACTATGTACAAATAAAAATGAAGAATTGAGATTGGCACGGTATTTGCTTCTTACTATTTGCAGAGCTTGAACTATAAAACCTTTTAAATGGTTAAATTCCACATACAATTAAAATTTTTCATTTAAAGTTTGTCTTATCATTTAACATCCATAAAATATTACTACAGTAATAAAAATATTTTTCTTAAAAAATTATCATAAAAAGTTAATTTGAATGATTGAACTTTTATTCCATGAGAAGAAAAACAAAACAGTTAATTTTTGTTTTGAAAAGCAAAATTCTGTAGAATCGTATCTGTGACCACTTACACACGCACAAATGCATAAAAATCCATCCAAGAATAACATTTCTCTGTCATGAGACTGAAGAGATTGGATTGTGTGGTGAGCCCATTTGAGTTAGTACTTTATCCAACCACTGAAGAGGTCCATGAAGATGGATTTCAATCCAGCATGGTGTGGATGTAACATCCTGACGATGATATTCAGCTCCCCAGCCTTTGACAAAACTCATGCGAATAGTGCACATCTTTGTTAATTCATATACTGCTTCAAATCCATGATTTACAGCTTGACTCAGCAACTGAGCAAACTCCTACAAATGAAAGTGTAAACAGCAATCTGTAATAAAAACTATACAAATGACATTGTTTATCAACAATTCAACATAAAGCTATAAAATATTTACCAAAAACAGTTGTCTACACAATAAAACTTGTTTAACCCTTTCACAACAAGCTTGGTATAATATATACAAATTTGTCTATACATATGCACATATTAAGTATTTGCGATATAGCTTATGATACAACACGTATATCTTCACAAAATTTGGTACACTTTTAATAATGGTTACAAGTGTTTTATATACAAAAACATTTGATTTTTTGAATGAAATATTTTTACTAAAGCTTTGTTTGTGAAAAATGAGTCTACTTAGTTACTAGTCTGAGAGCAAAGTGATTTCATGTTATGATTAAAAAACTATTCATCCCAAAAATCCGAAATCTTTTTTGCATAATCTGTAAAGCTTCCTAAATACATCTCTAACATTTGTTTTCAGTAAAACTTTATATTTTGTGTTATTTTCTATACTCTAACCAATGCAATAAATATAAATTATACTTTTTTATTTTATTATACTACATATATTCTTTTTATTATATTGATCTTCCATTCATGCCTTGCTAACATTAGATACTTTGATGCATTGCAAGTGCACTTCAATCACGAACCCAGTAATATAAAACTGACCTTTCGTCTTCCCTGTCTTGGCTGCGTTTCAGTGGACTAGTATTTTGTAATACAGTTGCATTTCAATTACTATACATTAAATATATGGATATAGATTACTACCATTTAGAAGTAAAGCAAACAATTATCTTTTCTCTCTATAACCTTTGTACATGGTTGCTGCTGGACACAGGTTGTTTAGCCTTTTAGAATTTCACAAGTGAAGGACATCAAACAAATTAAGTTTTATATATACAGTTTAATAATCAAATAATCATAAATAACTACACTGATACCATAGAATTCTACCATAATTTATGAACCTTAGTAACAAAGAACTATTTATATAAAAAAAAAAAAAAAAAACAACTTCAAGCAAACTAAAGATACACTCTACCTCATTGAAATCTTGGATTAAAAGAAAGTGGCAGCTTTTTTAAATATTAAAATGGTGTGGAAAACCACTCTGAGAACATTCTAAGCAGTTAATTGGTTTTTCTCATGCCAATTTTTAAAGCAAGTGTATATATATGGGACTGTTTCAAAAAATGAAAAAAGTTAAATGGGGCCATAGTGTGTGACTCAGTACGTAAGCCATATCTCAGTAAAATAAAAAGATACAAGGTTCTGATTTTATATCCTAGACTGATAATATTAGTATTTTAAGTTCTTAATTTGTAGAAGACTATAGACTTAGTATTTTGACATCAGAAACATCTAATTTTAAACAGTGCTGCATTCAACATACTACGAGATTCACTAAAATCTATATTTAGATATGTTCCTTTAATATTTATTAAGAAATTAGCTCATATATAATATTAAAGTTTGAATTATAATCTACAATTTGATTCCAAACTTATCTACATAAACTCAACTCATAAAATAGAAGTTCAATGAAATTTTGAAAGCAAGTCAACAAATGCAACGTCATGGCCTTTCAACCGCGACCCAACATGAAAGGATTAATCATGATTAATAACACAGAATTTCTCAACAGACTTATTTGAGTGTATAATCATCAATGACCTTTTATTCACATTGTTATTACATACTTAAATATCTTATAAGGGTACCAACAGACATATAAATTTCTTTTTGTGCTAACTTTTCACTTTTAAGTTTACATCTGTAGTAGGCTTACAATTGAAACAACTTGCATAAAGAATAAATAATAAAATTTAGAAAAAAATCATTATGATAGGATTAATGTAGCTGTTCACAACAGTAAACCTGTGCTCATGTTTTTTTTTCTTTTTATATTAAATAAAATTAATAGTAACAATATTACAAGTACAAAGAATGTACGATGCAATGACTCAAGTTCTTTGTTTATGAAATAACTTCTTATTATAGTTTTCTACATTAATCTACATAAATTCAGAAATATTTTTGGATTGAAAAAAAAAGTATCTATGTTTGTGGGGAAATCAGTTTCTTTACTATGTTATTAGGATGCTTTTCTTTATTCTTTAACTTGATAGAATTCACCATACAGACTTTGTATTGTAAAAAGCATGTACACACATTATTCTAATTCAATAAATATTTTCTCTACTTTCAACATTTATAAAATATCTACATACTTTTAACCAACCAGATAGCTTTTGCTCAACGTCCCATCCAAAAGTAAGAATATTAGAACATCAGTAGTTATTTATAACACAAATAGTTCCTCAACCAAGGGATATTTTACATAAAATAAATAATCCATCTCCTTAATAATTGAACTTTAAGTATGTTGCAGTTTCCTCACCTGGTTATTGAAAATTTTCAAGCTGCACCCAGGAGGTATTTTACACACTGTAGTAGGATGAAAACCATGTGAATGATTACAGTTACGACTCTGTACAAAAATGGCACTATCGCTAAGGCATTCAGCATAAATTTCTCCTCCCACGTAATACATGTGCACACCTAATTAAAAAAAAAAGTCATCTAAAAAAACATTGGAATAAAGAAACTAATGTGATTTAAAAATATTTCATATCTGTATGTTTACATTCACTGGAATATAAAACATTCTTGAAAATCCCTAAATATATTTTAAGCTAAAATCAACTGTGTAAAATAACTGTGTTTATAACACCAAAGAAAATTAGTACTCATAATACACCATTATCATAAAAACATAATATGATTTTGAAGTAATATTAAGATTTTGACCAGTAAATTAACATTACTGTCAAAGAGAGACAACCAAGTAAAAATGTTTAATGTAACCACTGAATGAAGTCAGAAATATTGAATGGGATATACACTTAAGCTGTTATAAAATTTCATTCTTATTATAAGTGCCTGACTTACAATCTTAGCACTTTACTAATAAGAGCTGAAGTAAACTTAACTGTAATTTGAAAAATAAGTGCTTCTATCAATTTGTAACTGTAAACCCAACATAACTAATAATATCAACTAGCTGTGTACATTTCTTTCTTTAATGTAAAAAAAGTAGTCGTTCTGAATCACATTCTCAGTCTATCTCAGTTAATATTTACAAGCATAATAACTCCTGAAACGTATTTACATAATAAAGTAAATGCAAATCTAACAACTATGATATGTAACAAGTTAATGTATTATAGTTTATTAAATATTGTGAGTAGTATCTAATAATTTGTAAATTTAGTTGAAAATTTCCCTCATAAAACATGATTCATTAGCTGGGTATCCTTCCTATCTATAATAAATAAAGAATCTATGTGTGATTCCCATAGATCCAAGACAAAAGAAGCTAGAAATCCAAAACTTTACACCCACAATATGTTGAATTAAAATGTACATCATATTATTGGAATGTCTTCATTCCACAAAAGAGACAATGGTTTTGACATATATAGGTCATACAGAGGCAAGTGAATTTCAGGAAAGTTTTCAGTGTGTAAAAAAATCTACATGAAACTTGTTCATTTTTTGTTAATACATTCAAAATACTTACAGCAGAAAATGATGATTCACTGAACTTATTTTTTTAAGCACTAAATTCAAATTATTTACAACATGATTATAAAGTTGTATATAAGAATGTTATGCCTAAAAATTGAATGTTAGGAAAGATTCATTTACCACTAATTTTAAATCTTAATTTTAAAATTTCTAAGCTAAAATTGAATGATTATACAAACAAGCAAATGTGAAAATGCTTTACAAAGAATAAAATATTTAGCAGTCAAACAACAGAAATAACAAAAACTAAATAAAATCTGCATTAATTGTTTAATAAAGCTATTAATTTAATACAAAATTTAGTATTTTAAAAGATAAGAAAAAACAACTGACCCTTTCCAATATGACGTCGTGTGTTCTCAATTGTGGAGTTTCTATTTACATTTGACAACAGCCCAAGGCAAAACCTGTTGTTATTGTTTGATGGATCTGTAAAGCCATCTACAATAACGCTATGATGATGTGTATGGAAAACTTCTCCTACACGGGAATTCAGTTCGTAATATGCAACGGAACACCAATATTGAGGCTCTGAATATGTGACTGGAGACACATCTACAAAAAAACAATTACTTATAAAAAGGTAAGTATTGTTTATAAGGTTAGAGAATCAGTAATCTTTATGTAAAAACTTAGAATATGTAGTATACATTTTCTAAATAAATTAGATAATTTTTTCAAAGAAATTATTCTGATTTGAAGCATTAACAAGAATATGATAAAAAAAACTGGCAACTACTGGCTGTGAAAAGATTTCCTATATGAAGGTTCCAATCAATTATCATTAACATCTGATCAAAGCAAGCTACTCACATAGATTACTACTATGAAGTAATCAGTAATTAATACAGCTAAGTTAACATCACAATCTTAATTATAATAATTACAAAACATTGATTCATTACCTAGGTATCCTTCCTATGTATAATAAATAAAGAATCTATGTGCAACTCCCATAAATTCAGGACAAAAGAACCTAGAAATCCAAAATTTTACATCCACAATAAGTGGACCGTGAAGATATGCACCTGGGTATTATTACATATCCACATGAATGCACACATGCACATCTTTTTAATGAAACAAGCTAGTGAAAAACCATAAAGAAAAGAAGTGGTTCCTTATATTACAAATAGAATCACAAAGATAACCACATACATCCCTCTATGTAGTTTTTTAATTTGGCAAGCCACAATAAAAAACAAATAGTTCTTTACATAACAACTTCTAATATGTAATAATGTCTACTATGTATTCCAACAATGTATGTCATGTTGTTTAGCAACAAAATTATAACCTTATATTCTTATTAGTCTGTTTAATGAAAGCCTAAAGTTAAATGTATGAACTACAAAATGGGAAAAATATATGTTGATTTCTTAATTTATAATCTGTTGATTAAAGAGGTTTGTTTTTATTATTTAAGTTTAAAATTGGATTATAATTTTTACTTTCCTGATAAATTTTATGTACTTGGCTCTAGACAAGGTTACCTCATACTATATTTTTACTTTAATCTTATTATTTTTTTAAATTCATATCAACATTAAACTACACTTAAAAGGTTTCACTGCAACTTTCTTCATGATCCCTTGCACACCTACCATTAAAAGTTGCAATGGGCAGACATTAATAAAATGGCATAAAGTTGTAATAGATTCTGGTAAAGTGTGATAGACATTTGTAATATAAAATATAAATGTGAAATATTTAATGCAAAGATAAAGTTCATTGATAATAAATAATTCTTAATCTACTGTACCTTCTATATGACTTTTTTTTGTTTCTGGGAAATGAAAATAACCCAAGCAAATCCAGATACTTTTGCTAGTTATTGATATTTTCAGCCTCAAACCCAGTAACATCTTAAAGGTTGATCACAGTTTAAGAGATTTAGATTAGTTCTAAATACATAAACTAAGTTAAAGGTGGAAAACAATCCTCATAATAAAAAATATTAAAATTAATGTAACAGATTTTATGAAACAATTTAAGCATGTCAGAAAAAAAACTGCATTTGCTCTAACTTGACACAGAAAAAATAATGGGCTGTTGACCCTTGTTTTGGAACATGGCAATTAAAAAATATTTGGGATTCTTCTGGGTCAAAATGATTTTCAATATTAACTTTTCCTTTGATGCAACAACTGTTCTATGTACCAACATTATGCTGTGGTTTTATTATTACTTCACCAGATGTAACTTGTTAAATTTATTATTAAAGTTCTTGGAGCTTTGTCTACTCTAGATTGTAGCTTGTTAACAATCAACCATCCCACATTATCAGCAGTGATACATACAACATAAAAGTTAACATAAACTAATGACATTTACTACAGTAAGAGCTTAAAATTGATAGCAACTGATCAACTAAAGTTGTTCATTATTATCACCTCAAAGAAAAAAACCATATTAAGTAATTGTGTAGAAGCCATAGCTTTGAAAAGGTCACACTATTCTGTAAAATTATTATACCCATAATTCATTGCAAGACTGCTGAATTTACCAAAAAATTGATAAATCTGGTGTTCAAAATGTCATAAGAGACATTTCATGTGAAAAATAACCGAAACCTTGTAACATTGAACAAATCTTACTGTATCTAATAAGTTGTCAGTAGTACACACTGTAATATAATTCAATAAAAAATTTTAATTTTGAAATTTGATGCATATGTTTCATTGAAAATTGAGCTTAAATGTTTGATTAATGATGTTTACATTAAATACAGGTATACTGTGCTATGCCTGTAAGTTATGTGGATATATTTATTTAGTTATGTCAAGAAAACCTTAATAATAAGATATACAAACATCATCAACATGCACGAGAAGTGTATAAAGCTTTATCACAGCCATATCTTAAAGTATTAAAATATGTTTATTTAATATAAAAATTCAAATCTACATAAATTCAAATCTGCAGTTTGTTGGCTGAAATTATCAACTACAGGTATTCTCCATATTTGCTGAAAGAAATGTTGGTTTATCTTCAACTTTCTGATGAAAGGCTTTAATTTGATAAATAGGAATATTAATGTAAAGATAATTAAAACTAAAAATTTCTATTAGTTTTGGCTTAGTCTTTACATTTAATGAAACCAAAGATGATAATATTACACTTCTTGTTTAAATACTCTTTAATGTATTTCAGACTTTGACCAACTAGAATTGATAACCCTTAGTAATAGCTTTCTTAGCATCAACAATAAATCTATGGTTGTATGGTGATTTATCTGATTTGTGGATAAAATAATAATAAAGGTGTTAGATTTTTCAGGATGTACACCAAAGTGTGATAAAAAAGTAACTGTTTGTGTAAGATACTTTCTTCAGTGATTTTAATATGCCTATAAAACTTATCACCTCAAAGTTTCAGTGTTTATATATTAAATTTCAGTTCTTTACCTAATATTGCAATATATATATATATATATAATGAATTTTTTTAATCCTGTTTAACAATTCATTAAATAGGAGTAATTTTAAGTTCTCCTTTTATACCATTTATGTAAAACTATCTAGGGATTTACTAATTATGTGTTCTGTGATCTAGTTAACTTCAGAATTTTCTTGAAATTTAGGAACTTTGCTTACAAAGAGTTGTAAATCATCAATATCAACTATGTTTTTAATTAGAGAATTAGAGAATAAATGTAAGGCAATGATAAAATTCATTATTAGAAGGTAGTGTTGTACAATTCCCTTCAGTTATGTTATCTACCACATTATTATTATTAAAGATTCTGTTGCCAGTGTCCCTCTTGCAAAAATAGGTAATAGCTGCATATTTAATTTTGCAAGTGATAAGTAATAACTATTGCACAGAAATGTTTATAACTACAGATTCCAATTTAACTAGTCCTGTGATTCAGTCAATAAATGGAACTATAAAGTAAACTTTATTTTGATTAGCAGTTGTTTCAGAGTTAATTCATAAAAACTAGCAAGTAACAGTAAATTCTACATTGTCAAATTTAATGACATCTATATTTAAATTTATTTGTATGAAGGTAAATTTTTTAACCAACAGCCCTCTGACACCTTTAATTTGATAAACATCTTGAAAGTCTAATGGTAAATTGCTGTGTTTAAGCCTATTTAGTTCTTTGTTTTCAGTTGTAAATACAGGGTTGAGATGTAATAATTTGAGAAATATTTGAATTACTTGAAAAGTAGTAGCCTTAAGAAAATTTATGTTTACTTTTATCTCAAATGTTAGGCCTATACGAATAAACTGTGACTAGCATTTTGATACAGTTGTTTTCTCTTACTATAATTGTATTGCATAAAATACCCATTTCTCACACTGTATGAATTCAGGTTTACTGTAAATATCTTTAATAAAAGTATGTTTTTCACAGTTGAAAGCTAACTGGTTTGGTTAGGTTTGTTTTGAATTTTGCACAAAGCTACATGAGGGCTATCTGCACTAGCCATCCCTAATTTAGCAGCATAAGACTAGAGGAAAGACAGCTAGTTATCACCACCCACCGCCACCTCTTGGGCTAACTCTTTTACCAATGAATAGTCAGATTAACTGCAACATTATAATATCCCCATGGCTGAAGGAGCGAGCATGTTTGGTGCAACGATGATTCGAACCCATGACCCTCGGATTACGAATGGAGTGCCTTAACTGCCTGGTCTGAAAAGTTGATATAGAAACCTGGAATATTTTACTTTATTAGAGATTGCAGTGCTACACCTAACCAAACATAATAGATATTTAATGCCACAGTGTAATTTCATAAAACCATTATTAATCACAATAAACATTTTGTTTGTAATGTAGCTAGTGACTGAGTTGTTACAAACTATTCAATTACAAGTTACAAAATTTCTATGAAAATATTTCTTAATCATGAATAATTCTGGTCATGTGTGTGAGAATAATTATAAATATGAAGACAACCATCATAATCAGTGACATTACCAGTGCCATGCACTGGGTAACTATTAATATTCTGTGTACTAGGGTCCACTGATATACTTTTCACAGCATAATATTTTAATGGATTCAGTGAGTGGTCTATTTAAATGGGCACTCATCACCCAAGCTGGGATTAACTTTATGTATTTGCTTACTCATAAAAAATGGAGATGCATAAACACCAAGCTACTTTTCTTGATCCTGAAAATGGGTTGCACAACTACAAAAGCAATTATTATTAACTTCTGATTACAGCAAGTAACCCACACAGATGAGAGAAAAAGGTTAACCTAGTAATAAATATAGGTAACTCAATTCACTTTTTTTTTATTTATAACGACCAAAATGCATTATTTTCAAAACAACTGCTCAGTCAGATCTAATACTTCTACCAGTACTTTTTTAGCATTATGGATTAAACTCATTAACTGCTGTGAAAGTTCCAACTAATGTGAAATTAATCTGATTTTGACTGTATATTAAAATTTAACAATCAATTAGTTTTAGGAAAACTTATTCAAAACTTGTTAATTTTCACAACAGTATGCATTTTTTAAACTAACCAATTAAGTAATATTTACTATTGAACTTTCATCCTAACATAACATGTAAAGATTCAGGAAAAACTATTTTCTAGATAAGAATGAATTAAATTTCACTAAGTTTCAGACATGTTTACGTCAGTATATTTGTTTTTGAAATACAGTACATTCTGCTATTGTGCACATTTTTACTTATGAAAATTTCATGTTCTGCAGGTAATATTTATCTAAACATTTGTTTGCATATCCAAGAGTTGTACAATTGCATCTTAGAAATAATAAGAATTATAATAAGTGTAACATTCAATGCATGTATCAAAAGTTATGAATATGCAGCAATATTAAACATTTTCAAATTGGTTTTGTTGTTACTTAATAATTTAAAAAAAATAAGAAACAGCCAATACAAATGACTATTTGACTATAAGTGTTTGATCAAATTTACAAAAACTACCACAAAAAAAGAAATGCATTAAAATAATGATGTCTAAAATTATTAAGCCTTTGGAACACAAGTTCTCTCTTTGGAAGCAAAAGTTAATTAGATTAACAAAAATTCAGAGAGGATTTTACTTTCTTTTTCAATGTTACTTCATCTTCAATATTAAAAAGTGTTTGTGATACTATTCCCAGTATCTTGTGTTGTTAATTTTCAGTGCTTTAGCAATAAAAAGTTTATCATATGTTGATACATCTATTTTATTGTATGATTAAGTGCACCTGTTGGAAAAATAATAATAATCAATATAATTTGGAATTTATTTTGTTCAGACCATTTACTATGAAAAATTAAATAGAAATATATCCAACTTTAATTTTAATCCATTGAAGTTTCTCTATGAATTCATATGAGGAGAAATGTACTAATACTACAAACACATACCAGAACGCATGTTGGAAGTATCCATTGCCTGATGACTGCTTTCACTTCCTTGTTGGCTATCATCATGTGGGCTATAGGCAGGTGGTGGAGTTTCTGCTATGAATTTCACAAAAGATAAAATCAACAAAACTCTCAACAAAATAAATTTATTCAAACCCTTCAGTTTACAAAACAATTAAAGAATTAAAAGCTTTCTTTATCAAACTTAACATGAAAATCATCACAACGAAACAAGAGCACTGTTTCCTGCAAAACTTTTCAATTATTACTGAAATTATATATACATTTTTATAATAACCAAAATCTACAAACTTTCAGTTTTACCAGAACTACATTAGCTTTTAAATTCTAGTTTATTATTTCCAAGACTCCAAAATGCCAAGAAGATGCACAAAAGTTCTTTTTTTTTTTTTTGTAGGGTGTCATGCAAATCCTTACCAACTTATAAATAGTGAGCCTAAACTAAAAACTATTTTATTACTAATCTCAAAATTGTGCAAGAAAAATTAACCTCTATCTTAGTAATCCAATTAATGGGTACTACAGTAGTGAATAACAACTGTGTTGGTTTGTAAGATATACATTAAAAAAATATAGGAAAACAATTTTTTTTTCATTAATATTGATCTGGCAATACCTCAGACATTTTGCTACTTAACATTTGTAGGTTAGTTTTGAATCAACCAAGCTTCCATTTCAAGAACATCAAGCATTCTAAAATTTTGGCTCATTATCTTAGCAGTGTCTCATAGATAATGTATTGCTACAATGCTATGACCATCATCTGAATTAGGGTTAAAAAAAAAAAATTCTGTATATATTATCCAGCAATAGCTCAGGATACACCTCTCAAGTTCTTATAAAATAATGCCCATTCCTGTACATTTAAAAAAAAAATACATGCTGGATATGGTTCCTACAACATACCCTACTATTTCTGCTACTGTGACTCAGAGATGGCTTGTTTAAAACAAACAAACAAAATCAAAATCAATATATATATACATACATATATTTGATGTAGGATTATAACTGATATATTTAACATTTCTAGAACTAAAATGAATATAAAAAATACTGTTGAATTTAAGGTCATACTGTCAACACAACGTTACTCAAAATTTCCTCTAAATGTTCTTTATGTAGTTGCATGCTTAATGTCACCCATAATACTACTTTTCAACATGCCTTACTACTCATATATCAATAGATTTTACACAACTTTTGCTTTCCTGCCATAAATTAGATATGTTTCAAAGTTACAGTTGACAGAATCCTGGAGTGAAGGTATTTCAGAGGTATTACCATTTTGAAAATAATTTTAATTATATGAATGTAAAATTTAAATCATACAGACTTACGCCTGAAATGTGTACACCTACACTATAAATGAAGTGGGAACCAATGAACAACAACAGGAAGGGAAAATAAACAACAACAACTAAAAAAGCCATGCAGAGACTGATTAGAATTCAGGACGACAAACATATTCTTAAAAGTTGAACCTTGTAAGAATGTGTATAGCAGACCAGCATTACAAAATAAACAGTACCTAAATGACACACAGAAAGAAAACAGGGTACCTCTTTTATCCATAGAAACCTTTAACTCAGGCACAAAAAAACAGTTTTGAGATTAGTTATGATGTTTTGATATTATGATGTCCATAATGAGACACAGGTGGCTACACAAGCAGGTAGGAAGAATATTAGGTCTAAGCTCTTGCAGTGGAAAGCTCTTGGAGAAGCAGCCTAGACATGTATTATTAAAAAGTTGTATTTAGAGGCAGTAGCCCCTCTTCAACCATACAAGAAAAACGTGAAGAAACTGAGATGAAAGTATAAAAGAATAAACAATTAAGAATAAAACCACAGATAATCAATCTCCATTTTGCTCAGACAAAACATAATTTTTATAGCTGTCAATTTTGTTTGGTTAAGGAGACATCAAACAAAATTATACCCCTCTTACAACATCCACCTGTCACATCCTCTTTCAGGATTTAACAGTTCTTTCTTACATTTTATACTATATTATTTATTCCAACAGAAAGATAAGTATTTCATCTATCAAATGACATACTGTATTACATTGTTTTCTGAACAGTGAATTGTCATTTTCTCTTTTAGTTCAAGCTTCATACTTAACAGGAAACACATTGACTAGGTTGGATAACTTTGTAACTGCTCTAGTCGCATAAATAGAAAGCCTTAAGAATTGTTATAGTTATGGGACATTGTCTACGTTTTGCTGCTACTATTCTTTGTTCTTTGGCACATTATTTAACTAAATACAAATTGTGTAATGCATTACTACCATTATTATATAAAAAACAAAGTAGGGTTAAGTGTCATTGACAGCAACAACAACAACAAAGACCCAAATAAGTACTTTATTTCTTGTATTTAATGATATTATTATAAAATTAAAAACTTTAAAATGTGAAAATAGGAATCTCTTTAGATTAGTTAAATACAAAATACTTAAGACTATTGCATCATCTGATATAAAGTGTAACAGATACATCTTCAATATTCCAAACAAAAATACATGCAAGATAAAAAGAAAAAAGAGCGAGACCACTAGAATGTTCTTAGGATAAGGAGTGGCTCTTAAGCAGGTAAATCAAGCCTCAGAAATTGAAGGCAATTAGACCATAAGAAAAGATTGACTTTCATAAAATATGAGATATTTTGAATGATAAAGTAAATTAAACATCCATCTTATTGTGATATCAAGCAGGAATATCAATTTACAATGGTAGAAGCATACTGAATAATCAAAACTGGCAATGCAACTTTAAATTTACCCTGTATATTACAATATTACAGGAAAAATGGAAAGTAAGGCTTTCAAATTCACTGACAGAAATTCTAATACTAATAAAAATAGTTATATCATAAAGAATGTAATAGCAAAGTCAAAATCTATACTGTCAACAATAAACTCTTAAAAGTGAGAGGGAGAATTATAGAAAAATGATGTAACTCTGCAATGTATAAAGAACATTCTGAAATTTTGAGTCACATTTTGGGGACAGCAGGATTAGTCTACCCAATCTGAATTATTTTTTGTGTTGTTTACTTAAACTGTCTATCAATTTTACTATTTTGAGTTTTGTTAAATGGTTAGTTAGTAATTCAAATTGGAATAATATAAAATGTTATTTACATCACTAAATGTGTTATATAGCTGCTATTTTTTGTAATATTTTTGCAAATACACTTACGATACACAAACTGAAAAGATTAATCAATAGTTCTTTCAATAAAATTTGGATGTACTTTATAATATTAAGCTGCTTTCCCATTAAAAAAAAACTAAATTAATTATTTCTTTAGGTGTGGTTGATGCTGAATATTGGGATTATTCAGTAAATAATATTAACCTTTATTTTCAGACTGACTTATTTTCTCAATAATATGCACAAATTTTAACAAAGTATGATGATCAAACTTATTAGTAATTACTAGTTTGTCACAAATAAATTAGTAGCATTTTTTTCTTTAAATTTACTTAATGATTCAATACAGTCTGTATTCCTTTAATACTATTTTTCATTTTTCTCCAGTTTACTTTTATAATATATCCTTTTGGTCATACGAGCTGTTGTAAACCAACATTTTATTTCTATTAAACTTTAAAATTTTGTATAGGAAAGCATAAATTAGATACAGTTTTGAATGTATTTATGGAAATTATGCACTTATCATCCATATTTGTTGCAACTTCAAACTATCAGTTTGTTAATTCTAATAGATTTTTAAATCTTTCAGTATCATTTATATTGTTAATACTGTTTTTGCAATAACATCCATCCTTATAAATAAAGCTTCATTGTATCTTTTTGCTAAAAATACTGGCAGATGATCAGATACTTTAGCAAAGCTATACTTGTTAAACTACAACTCAGTAATTTAATAGTTGAACTGTACAGAAACCAAACTACCAGGAAGTCCAAAGGGGCTGTTAGGTGCTGAGCTGCTGATGTTTGAACCAGGGGATGAAACACCCATTCCTCTTGGACCAGAAATGTTGTTTAATGAAGTAGCAGAGGATTGAAATCCTTGAGGTGAAAAACTGACATTATGAGGCATAGAAGGTTCAGGAACATGCTGAAAGTTACTAACAACAGGATGTCCAGGGGGAAATTCACTGTGACGAGGCACCAAAACTGGTGGCAACACTACAAAATCATTTAATAATAGCATTATTTCTCAGAAGTACCAAATAAGGCAATCTAGAAATAAATAAACACATGATTAATTATTGAAACACATTAAAAATCATCTTTATTTACATAATAAATAAAAAACAACACTTATCCAAAAATGTACTTCTGATAGATCATACCTCTGTGCACAGATTAGTCACTTTCCTCTTCAGGTCATGCTATCTGCATTAGTGAATTGCATTCCACCAGCCTTGTGAAACTTCCACTCACAATTCACTTGAAAACATATGAACTTTACTATTACATGATGACATAATCATGCAGCAAAATCTTCCAATAATAGGAACGCAACATAACTCTTTATGCAAATGCTCCCTCTGTATGCAAAATTTCTCATTTCTTATCAGGCAAATGAGAAGAGTGCACCAGGAAAGATGTATATGTGCACAGAGGTGAGTATCTACTGAAAATACATTTTCAGGTAAGGAAGATATTAACTTATACTATAATGACTCACTTCCATGCACAGGTTACTTAGAATCCAATACTGAGATGACAAAGTGAAGGGTGAAAAATTACCTAGGTGAGCCTCCTTTCAAAAGCACTATAAGAAAGCCCATGGGGTGTGACAACTTATGGTAGGAATACCATAGTGACATACTTGTGGGAGACTGCATCTCATTTCAATCAAGGTATATTCATTGCTCAAGTGAAGAATAGGGAAAGGCTAGAATCCTAAAAGATATCATAAGGTTGAGTAAAATAAGTACACAACCACCCAAGAGCTTGTGCATAAACTGTTGCAAGGCCAATCAATGTAGTAAGACTGCAGTGCATTCAGACTGTACTAAGTGTGATCATTCCATTGGCAAACAATTTCCACAGGTTAATACTAGTTGAGGGAGAAGGGCGCTAGTGAAAAGTATCAATGCCCAACTCCTCAACCATCATACACTAAGGGCCCATGCTAGTTGCCTGAGGTTGGTTGATTTGGTGTTTTATGGTGCTATCTGCACCAAACATCTGGTAAAAATTAAAGTTTCTTTGTCTATTTTTGAATTTCTCACAAAGCTACACGAAGTCTATCTGCACTAGCTGTCCCTAATTTAGCAGTGTAAGACTAGAGGGAAGGCAGCTAGTCATTTCCACCCACTGCCACCTCTTGGACTACTTTTTTACCAACGAATAGTGGGATTGCCCGTAATATTATAACGTCTCCATGGCTGAAAGGGCAAGCATGTTTGGTGCGACAGGAAAAATTAAAGTAAAATTAGTAAAATTCATATAAGGAAATTAAGATAAAACAAAACTTAATCTTTATTTAAAAAACATAAATAGCATTAAATCCAATGTTAACATCTAGTATACAGCAGTAAGAGAAAAACTACAGTAATACAAGTTGTAAAGGACTTCCTGTAGTAGAGTTGTAATTATCATAACTTGCCAGGGAGACTAACAGGTAAGTTAAAAAAAAACCACCATTAGTCACCTGAAGTTGGCTTATTTGACGTTATGGCCATTTTCAGAAAGTAAAGTAATAAAAGTTTTAAAAGACTTGTAGCAAAATTTTAATTATAACTCACCAGGATAACTAACGGGTTGTTGAAACAGCAGTGTTAGTCACCTGAAGTTGGCCTTTCCAATCCTGGTTTCGAGTTATTTGACGTTACGGCCATTTTCTAATTTAAAATCGAACAAAATGTATTTTGATTCTTAAAAGGGAATCACATTAAAAAAGATCTAATGTATAAATTAAAAGACTTAAATAGCATTAAAAAGATTAAAGGCCCTTAAAAAAACATTTCTAGGGTGGACAGTGTCACCATCGCCAATAACACTGTCTTAACATTACAGATAAATCTTGGGATAAAACATGTTTAAAATGGTGCCATCGTTGAGAGTCATAACAATGGCAAGACAGTAAAATTGGCTTATTGTGACCTGAGCACTAGACAGACAACACATTGATGCATCAGTTTCAGTAAAAGAAAACAATGAGTTAAAAAACTGTGACCAATGCTTAGTTTAGTTAGAACAACTTCTTTCTGATCCTTATGGAAGAAAGACAGTCAAAGTCTAGTAGAAGGTTTTATTTGGAAAAGCTTGCAAGAGTGTGGGATACCTACGAAAAGTATCCCAGGCTCATTTTTGAACTTTCCGTGCCAAGTGGTAGGCAGGATTCCACCACAGAAAAGGATATTGTGGAAAACGTGTCGAGGTTTTAGGAACACGTTGAGCAGCTGTCTGTATAATACAGTCAGTTACTGCTGCCACACAGTCGTCTACTGATAGCTTGCCAACGATGGCAGGATCGAGTTTTGTAAAAACAGTGAAAGAGGGCCAGTTTGCTTGGTCCAGCTTCCACTGGGGCACATGGGTCAGGTGGCATCGACCATGGCCAGTCTCTCTCAAAATTAAAAGAAAATTATCACTGTCTCGTGGATTACTGTCAATCCTCCATGAAAAGTGAGAAAATAGTGAAGGGAAGGAAATTAAGATACCAATAGCAGTAAAAAACAGACTAGGTGCATGAAAATAAGTATAAGAACCACTATTGAAAAGAGAAAGGTTGTGATCAGAGAGCATACGCTCTATGGAGTGACCCCTCCCATCAATATCATCATTTCCCCAGAGGGGATGATGTCTATTTAAGTCCACCAAAATTGAAAAGGGAGACGGCAACTATTCAATGACAGCATCAAGGTCTGATTGATCATAGGTCTCTCCAAGTGACAGGTTGAGAGAACAAACAGTGATGGTATGACCCAAGAAAACACAGATGTCTACTGTCTCAAAGGATTTGTCAAGTGGCAAAGCCAGGGTGGGAATATGTTGATCAACCAACAGTGACATCCCTCCATCCACTTGCCCACCACACAGCCTGTCATTTCTGTACAAATAAAACTGCCGAAAGGTGACTGTATCAGTAGGTTTCAGAAATGTTTCCTGTAAGGAAAGACATAGGATGGTAGGAAGCAATCAACGCTTTGATGCTGCTCTGGGTTGATTGGCAGGTCTTTGTTGTTGGAAGATGATTCCAGTGACTGAGGACATAGAATGAATGATCATTTTGCATCTTGGAGTGGGAGAAGATGTACTTGAGGAAATGCCCATATCCTGAACCAAAGGAAGTGGATCTTAGGGTTTGCTGGAATGAATGTTAGGGACAGAGCTGGGTGTTTATATCGATTCAACAACTCTTTTAATGGTGGAGGTCAAAAGATATTTTATTTGGTTTGAGAACGATTCTTTTGGAGGCACAGAGAGGATTCTCTGCACTCCCACTGTAGTAGTGGAATGAAGTGCAGTAGCATACATCCAATATAAAGTGGTGGACAGCAACTTTTGAGCCTGAGAGTAATTAATGTTTTGAATTGTTTTCAAATGCTGAACATCTTTTTCTTCCAACCATTTAGGGCAAGAACAAAAGTAGGACAGGTGAGAGCCAATGCAGTTGACTCAACAAGGGTCTATTTCACACTCATGGGCATCATGGTCCTTGTCATTGCAACAAGGACACATCAAGAAACCATAACATAATGACTTTAAGTGACCAAACCAATGACAAAGGAAACATCTGAGAGGGTTTGGAATGTATGGTTGTGCCTTGCAATTAAGATAACCTGCCTTGATGGTGGCAGGTGGACAAGGTGATATAAATGTTAGAATGAGGACATTGGTCGGCATCATAATTCCATCTTTGCGAGTGGAGATACATCTCACTGCAAGCAAGAATCTTTGACTCATGGATGTTCTTCAATAATAATTCCTCGTGATGAATTCAAAGTAGCTTAGGCATAACCTCAGTAGGTATATCCCAATTGCCTTTCAATGCAAGAGGAGTTCACTGTGTTGAAATGTGGATGTTTCCACTAATATGTCACCAGAGCAAAGCTTCTTTACTGACTTTGGAGAGCCAGCAAGTCTCTTTAGTCTCTTCTGAATGAAGAAGGTAGACATCTACCCTAAAGGTTTGTCTGAAAGAGAATGTAGTATAAGAAAACAAGGTACAGGTGTTACAGATGTTGAAGATTGTAGCTCAGAATCTTCAAGACATGGACATTTAATTAAGAACTGTTTTTCACAATTTTATTTGGAGGATCCATAATAATAATAAAAAAAAAATGTCGGTGCCCACTAACCCCACCCACCATCGAGCCCTATGATGGGAGAAACTAGAATACCAAACAAAGACACACTGCAGCAATGCCAGGGTTTCGTGAGCACTATACCCAAATACTCTTTCTCAGAGAAGGGAAACTGAAAGAACAAAACCTTCCCTGGGAGGTCCCTCACCATGAACAAGAATCCACATCAAGGGTCAGTTGCCTGAGAAGGGCACTGCAATGGATAGGTAGGTAGGTATTCAATGTTTATTGGCACAAAGCTACAAGGCTATTGTGCCAGACAAGATGTGGTACAGTGTAGGTATAAGGCAAATAAAAAGTAAAATTAGGAACTACCAGAAAGACTGAAGCTAGAAGTACACCCTTGCTGACAGTCACCTGAAGTTGGCCTTTCCAAGTCCTGGGTTCAGTTCAAAAGAAAAATAAAAACTAAAATGTGTAAAATTAAGACTTGCCAGGAAGACTGAAGCAACAAGATCAAAATTGCAGTCAGTCACCTAAAGTTTGCCTTTCCAGTACTGGGTTCAAGTCAAAATAAAAATTGAAATGTGTAAAAGAAATTATGCTAAAACACTATATAGTCTGATAAAATCCTTAAATTAAGTGTAAAAGACCAATGGCTCTTAAAAAGGTAAAAACATGAGCGAGATGGGCAGTGTCACCTATAACATGGGCCAAAGTCAAGGGCAAACCTGCCTTACAAATATCTTTCAAATGGTGTTGTCATTCTAGGTTATAACAACGGCATGATAATAAAATGTGGATGATTGTGATCTCAGTGACACATAGACCACATATTGGTGCAGCAGTACCAGATAAAAGGAAGTGGTGGGTTAAAAAACTGTGATCAACACCCTCTAAAACAACCTCCTCTCTTTGGTCCTTACAGAAGCAAGAGGACCAAAGACCTAGAGAAAGTTTGACTTGAAAAAGCTTGTTATTGTGTTGCTCATTCCAGGTTGCCTGCCATCTGTTGTACAGTCTGGATTTGATAACTGGACCATAGTCCATGTATGAGTACTGGGATGATAGATCCAAAACAGACTTCGCTGCTCTGTCGGTTCATGAGATTCCACATACAGACTTTCCACGAGAAAAGTATGAAAAGCTCCAATGTAAAGCCAAAGCCCTTGGTGATGGACAGGATCCCACATTTTTAGTACTGAGGTTCTAGAAGAACCATAAACCACAGACCCATAGTCAAGTTTGGATCAGATGAGGGCACGATAAATTTTGAGCATGGAGTATCGATCTGCTCCCCAAGAAGTAGAAGAGGGGACACAGAGAATGTTCAATGCTTTTAGACCTTTAATACAAAGTTGCTTGATGTACGTTATAAAATTTAATTTACAATCAAATATAATGCTTAAGAACTTTGCCTCAAGGATGACAGGAAGTACAACATCATCAAGACGGAGTTCTGGATCTGGGTAGATTCCCTGTTAGCAGCAGAAATATATACAAACAGTTTTAGAGAGTGAAAGTTTAAAACCATTTGCTGTGGTCCACTTCAGTATCTGATTGATTGCAGTTTGTAGCTGCTGTTCAATAAACCTCATGTTTGATGACTGACATGAGATGTGATAGTCATCAACAAAAAGACCACTTGCAACTGTAGGGGGTAGCTGTTCACAGATGGCACTAATCTTTATAATGAAAAGTGTGATACTCAGAATACAGCCCTGGAAAAAATGAGAAAGTGTTGAGCTTGTACAGACTTCGAATTGGTGCTTCATTAAGAATTGCTGGATAAAAAGGGGTAAGTTTCCATTCAATCCATAAGAGTGAAGGTCTTGTAAGATGCCATATCTCCAAGCTGTATCGTAAGCTTTTTCTAAATAAAAAAAAACAGTAACAAGATCTTGTCACCTTAAAAAGGCTCCTCTGATTGATGTTAAGGCAAATTAAGTGGTCTATCATAGAGCATTGTCTATGTCACAATGAGTAGGTGAGAGGAGGTTGTTTGATTCAAGAAATCAAATGAAGCAGGCATTGATTATCCTCTCTGTGATCTTACTGAGACCACTTGTCAAAGCAATGGGATGATAATTCAAAGGAATTGTTGGATCCTTCCCAGGTTTCAGAATAGGGAGTATGATGGCTTGTCGCCAAGCATCTGGATAGACATTTTCCTGCCAGGTCCAATTAAAGACAGCTAGGAGAATAGTAAGAGAGTCCTGGGAGAGGTGGTGTAACATCTCATAATGTATATTATCAGGTCCGACTGATGTATTGCCAGATTGATGAATAGCAAGTTTGAGTTCCATCAGTGTAAGAGGGCGATTGTATTCATAGGAATGGTTAGTTGATAAGGAAAGAGGCAGATGCCTCGCCGGTGTTTTAATGGCTAAAAAGAAAGGGAATAAGTTTGAAGAGCTAGATACATGAGAGAAGAAGTTCCCAAGAGTATTGGCAATGCTCTGTGCATCTGCAACTTCGTGGCCATCAGATATTAAGATAGAGAGGGTGGTAGAAGTATATCTTCCACTCACCCTCCGGATCTTATCCCAAATAACATTTGTGCTGGTGATTGAAGAAATGCTGGAGGTACATTTAATCCAAGATTCCTTCCGGCTGTGACGTATAACTTGCCGAGTGTGTGCACAGGCTTGCTGAAATGCAATGTGGTTTGAGAGCGTGGGGTATCTTTGAAATTTATCTCAAGCACACTTCTGAGTTTTCCATGTTATAGAACAAAGGGCGGGGATGCCGTAGGGAACATGCCAAGGTTTTAGGGATGCAGCGAGTAGCAGGTTGTATAATACTGTTGATTACTGCCGCTATACAATCGTCTATAGATGATTTACATAAGATGGCAGGATCAAGTTCCGAGAGAGTAGTGAAAGAAGGCCAGTTGGTCTGGACCAACTTCCACTGAGTTACATGGGTCAGGTGGTACTGATCATGGCCAATCTCTTGTAATACGATGGGAAAATGATTACTACCTCGTGGATTGATGTCAACCTCCTAGGAAAAGCGAGTGAGTAGCGAAGGGGAACAGACAGAAAGATCTATAGCTGTAATTGACTGACTAGGTGCATGAAAATATGTGTAAGAGCCAGTATTGAATAGAGCCATGTTGTGGTTCAGGAGCATATGCTCTATGGCATGCCCTCTCATATCAATACGGGAGCTACCCCAGAGGGGATTATACCCATTGAAATTTCTCAAGATTAAAAAGCGGGATGTTTCAGGTGTAAGGTATACAGAGCAAACAGTGATGGTACAACCTGAGGAGACAAGAATGGCTACAGCTTCCAAGGGTGTGGTCAATGACAGGGACCAGGTGGGCACATGCTGATCAACCAGCAATGCAATTCCCACATGTCCCCATCCTACATATAACCTGTCATTCTGGTATAACGAATAGTGTCGGATAGTAACTGTATTTGTAGGCTGTAGAAATATTTCCTGCAATGAAAGACATATGAGATGATAAAAGTCAATCAGATCTTTGATGTCAGTCATATTTGACTGGAAACCTTGACAGTTCCTTTGGATTAGTGTGGCCATGTGTAATTATGTCAAAGGAGAAGATGGTAAAGAGTCCTTCTGCTTACAACCTTGTTTTTTTTCTTTATTGGATGTGGGTCTATCACCCTCTATGGATCCTGCTCTAGCTTGAATGGTTGGATCTGAATTTATTGGTACATGTACTAATGATTGAGGGTGAGGACAAGTTGTTTGTTTAATTTTTGGGGTGTCAAGAGAGGGAGACCCCAATGGAAACATCTTGATTTGAAGAAGGTGAAGCTTGGCAGTGATTGGAAGGTGTGGTCAGAACAGAGATGGAAGGAGCGACTGATTCGTGAACTGTGTTGATTTTGGGAAGTGTTCCATTAAGATTTGCTGGTGAAGATTGTGTAGGAAATAGCTTTTTTATCAACTTAGGGGAGCCGGCAAGCTTTTCTATGTAAAAAATGGGGACATCTGTCCTAGAGGTTTGTCACTTAAGGAATGCAAAATTAAGAATTGCGGGACAGATTCAAGTGGTGAGTTAGGCTGTACAGAATCATCAATGCATGGCCGTTTTCCAATAGTCGGTTTTTTCTTGATGGTTTCAAGTTGTGCTTTTTGTTTTTAGGACTATCCATAATAAATAGAAACTTTTTTGGTGCCCATTGATCCAACCCACCATGGAGCCCTACAAGGGGATGCACTACAGTACCTTAAGGGCACTACAGTGATGCCAGGGTTTTGTAATCACTATACCCAAACGCTACTGTCAGACACAATGTCCACAACACCTGTTGTGAACGTCCTTTGCTGGTACTCAGTTGACTCTGGCCCAAATGAACTAGCCGATTGATCCTGGGAGGCCACCCCAAGACCAACTGTTTACAGGAATTCAAGGCCAAAGTGATGTGTTGAAGTAAAACCCCTCAACCACCAGGATTCTCTCCTCCCCTTCACAGGTTACCACACATGGCAAACACACAGGTCCCCTCACCACGTACAGGAATCAACACTGAGGGGGAGAAAATTGGACTGCAATTGTCATGTCCACCTGGCACAGGATATCTTTCAGATAGGGCCAATATTATTATCTGATGTTTGATACTAAATTATTTATAACCAATTGAAAACAAAAGTTTTAGCCTATTGAATGATGTATCATATTATATTGTTTATTGTACAGAAAACTATCTATATTTTGCTTCCAAGCCAAACTTTATTCCCATGGGAAATAAAATGAGTTTAGCTGAACTGTTGTCATATGGTTAGAGTTGAAAAACCGAGTTATAGGATATTGGTTGTTTTTTTGCATGTTATTGTCCTCTCCTCGCTTTCACGGGTTACCACTCATGGCAAACAAACACACAGGTGGATGTTTAGATCCCAGAGGAGGTAAACTGTAAAAACCTTCTCTGGGAGATCCTCACCATGTACAGGAATCCAAATCAAGGGGAATTACAATGAACACAAAATAATGACACTTATGAAACCACCATACAACTATTAGGCTTTACAAGCCTATTACCAGCTGTGGGAATAGAGTTAATGATTCACATGTGAGAGTTGGACATTTATACTTTCCAGACAGGTCATAGTCAAAGGCCATGCCATCACGTTTCTTGACTGAATTCAAAATTTTATAGAACTATTATTTTATGAATTTATCTCCTTAAATTTGGTTAAAAATGTCAATTATAATTCAAATTTTCATATCATACATTATTTAATTCTTAAGTTAAAAGTAAACATCTATTTTTGTATACCACATGATATGTTAAATGCACCACTGGTTATTCATATGTATATATAAAAACTAAAAAACAATTTTGTTTTTGATCCTCCAAGTGCAAAATTTCTTAAGGTATAGCAAGCCAAGACAAGCAGCAATGAGTACAAGAGTCATAACTAGAAGAGACTGTTTGTTTTTGAATTTCATGCAAGGCTACGCAAGACTATCTGTGCTTGCCTTCCCTAATTTAACTATGTAAGACTAGAGGGAAAGCAGCTAGTCATCACCACCCACCACCAACTCTTGGGCTACTCTTTTACCAACAAATAGTGGGACTGACTGTCACAATCTCATATGCAATAATATAAAGTCATATCCTAAGGAATCAGCAATGTGTAAGGGTAGATCAGAAGGATGAAAAGTTGGGAAAGGGAAAACAAACCTTGGACTGGAGAAGTAATAGAAACAACAACAAAAAAAGGAACAAACCAGTCTGAAGGCATAGACAGCTTGAGCTAAGGATTAAGACAAAGAAGACATGAAAGGGAAAGTGAGAAAAGGAGGGTGTAGTAAAATAAAAAAGAACAACAATGAGAAAGCTGAACAACAAAAGACCAATGAATGATGTACAGTGCCCCAAGAATATAACAGGTTATGGGCACATTCAAATGGTATAGCCTCAGAAAAAAGTTTGAACACTATCTTCAATATGTATATGTAAAGGAGTCATGAAAGAATATTAGACAGTTATTACTAAGAGTACATGTAACACAGTAAGTAGCCAATGCAAGTAAACACTAAGTGACACTGTATGTCTAAATCCTATCTTACATGAAGCAATAATTAAACAGTGTATGTAAACATACAAAGTGAGGAAGTATAATAAAACAGTAATGTCAGTGTAATTTGTCAATGAGTAATGTATGTGAACTAAATATTGCCATCTATGAGTACAAAATATGCCATGAAACTAATCATTAAGTGTACATGTTAAGGAATAATGAAAGAAGTCTATATATCATCAGAAAATTAGAGCAAGCTAAGGAAGAAAAAATATATTGAAATATATCCTACATGTTCTAGTTAAGAGATAATGATAAACTAGACTGAAGCATCATCTACCATGTGTACATAATAAAAAGTAATGAACTATTATGAAACATTACCTTTCAAGTGACATAAGGAGTCAGGAATTATGAGTAAACAACTTATTCTGTGTTATATGTGAAGAAAAACATTGACATTATGAATGATATGATAAGGAGTAATAAGTTATATCAAAACATTATCTTCTATGTGAACATCTTAAGGAATAAAAAGTAGAACTACAGGTTAAAATGGGCACACATTCATTTTAATCTTGGCAAGAAATAATTAACAAAGATCAAGCATTATATTTCATGTGTACAAATAAAGAAGTACTGAACAAGATCTAAATCAGGGGTTCCCAACCCTTTGGCACTCATGACATGAAAATGTAATTGATGAAATAAAATTAATGTTATCCCAAGCTACTTCTAACAAGGCTACGCGACTCCCCTGCCAAGGCTTCGCGACTCCCAAGGGGGGTCGCCACCCACCGGTTGAGAACCCCTGATCTAAATGATATATTTTAGGTATACATGCTAAAGAATAAGAAATTAGAATCAAACATTAATAATTATGTAAACACAGCAAGGAATAATAAATTTAATCTAAGCATTGTCTACCGAGTTACATGTGAAAAAGAAATGAAGATGATGTGTACACTTCCTTCTAGTTGGATATATCAAGGAGTAATAAACCAGAATAAAATATGAATGATTAAATGCTATAAGTAAGAGATAAACTATAGATGAACAAATTAATGAGTGATGAACTAGTTCTAAAGAATATAATACATGTGTACATGTTAAGGAGTAATAAATAAAGTCTCATATTACTTCCTTCAAGAGATGTGTTAAAAAAAATAAACTATAACCAAACAGTAACTTTTGCACAAAAAGCCAAGAAGTGTTCAGTATGTAGAAAAGTATTGGGGGGAAAATCATTCCATTCATTATCCTTGACTTCAACTTCAAATCTGTGAAGAGAAGAATGGTAAAAGAGGGTTAGGTGGCAAATGTGGACCTCACCACATGTTGGACAATGTTATGTTACTCTTCTTCATACTGTATTCATACTATATACAGGCAAAAACTTCCTAAATTATGAATGACTGTGAATAATGTTTGTACTCATATCAGAAAAAAAAGAAAGATTTTGAAATACTTACTTCAACAAGTCTCAGTAGATAAAATGACTAAATACAACTGTCTTAAGGAAAAAATAATTAAGATTTTTACACAGGATGTTGAAGAATTAGCACAAGGATGTGTGTCACACTCATACCAGTGGAGGGTTTTGCTGCATGATACATCATGCAGTAGCACAAATTCACACGCTTTCATGTGAAGTCTTGGTGGGAGTTTCATAAGGCTAATCACATGAAAATAAGTCCATAAAGCAAAATAGCATGACTTCAAGAGGAAAATAACTAATCTGTACATAGAGATGTCATCATATCAGAAAACAATTACATTTATTATAAAGGGTAATATAAAATCTTGAACATAACATTTTGCTCTACTTACATAATATTTAAAATAACACAAAAAACTTATTTATACATCTGAAAGCATAAAGTTAGTTCTGTCAGAATCTTTTTTTTTTTAAGACATTAAAAGCTTTTCATAAAGACTAACATTTGAACACACAAATATTCAGATTAGGAAAGAATCAAGAATAAAATAAGAGTTATCCAATATAAGAAACCACACTTTATCAAAAGACTCCAGGGTCATTAAACAAATGCTTACCAACATTAACAAAAGATTGATGTATAAACAAGAGATATTTCATATCTCATCTTACCAGGACTTTCTATCCTTTTATAATGGTATGGATTGATGCACACATCCTTCTGTTTGGCAGAAAAAGGAAACTCACAGATTTCCAGAGGTTTTAATTCATGATGACTCTGGAGATCTGGCCAACGCCAAACTCTACAGTAGATCACATGAGGAAGTCCCTTTCGATGTGAAACCTAGATTATCAAATAAACAATTTTTAAAACTACATTAACTTTTTCTGAGTGTTTGTGTTATATTTCATTGGGGGAGGAGAGAAAAAAATATATATATAGTTTTACTGCTTAAATATGTAATTACTTTAGAAAGATTGTCTTAATTTTCAGATTAATATGTTTTTACAATAATTTACTACGTAGAAATTACAAAAAGAACTTTAGTCCTCTGAGAATGAAATAATACATGGGAGTTGAAAGTAAAGGTGATGGTATGATTACTGGATACTGTTGTTAATAAACAAACCACCTGAAAACAGCAGTTCGTATAAGCAATTTATCTGTATTTACTAATATTCATAATTCCTTTTATTAAACATGACCCTTACCAATGTATACTCAAAATATAGTTTTACAGGATTAATTATAAACATATACAATTTTTTAATACTTGAACAAATGTGGACCTTGTTTAATATTGTGACTACTTATTATTTTAAAATAAGTACCAATGTATATTTTAAAAGACAGAAAACATTAACTCTTACCACTTCTTAAAGCTATATAAACTAAATATATATCATGTTTTCAATACAAGTGCTAAAATATGATGTCATTATTTAATAAACAATCATGTTTTGCAAAATTAAATCTTTCATAATTTTGAATTAAATCTACTGAACACAAATATTACCATAAACATTGTGCAACTGTAATTTCAAACTGAAAACAGATATCAAATGTATATAAATTCATTTTTCTTTTTGTTTTAATCTAATAACTTTAAAACAGAAACCATGTTGAGAATAAAAAAATGAAAACTATAGTGCATATTCTACTTATTATAATAAAAATAAAATATTTTTGTATTTAGATGCTTTTGGGAAGAAGAGGTTAAAAATTTATGCCTGTAGCATTCTGAAAATTTTACCTGAAACATCAAATAAATTGATAGCATGATAATTTTTCATTTCATAATGTACATGACAACAACTATACAATTAATATGCAGAATTCTTTTACTTCAAAATGATCTCAAATCAGAATTTACTGGTTTGTAAAAAATTTAGTTTTTTATTCTCTAAATCTATTACCTTTTATCTGAAGATAAAATGGTCAGAAAATAAACCAAAATGTTTTAACCCTTAAATAGTGGGAATGTTGTAGGTAGCAGTATCAATTGATGACAGCCTCCATTTAAGAGGTAAAGAAAAAGTTAGAACTATTTTGTAATTAGTTACACACGTCAGTCCTCAATATTCATTTGATATCTCACAAGATAAAGCTCGTTATCACTTAAAAATAAAAAATTTCCTCAAACCTTTTCCTTTGATACTTTATACATATAAACATGTTATGTATATCAGTGCATCAATTAAATATATTTGATATTCTAATATGCTTCAACATTTTGATAATAAGATATATGTAATTACCAATGTATGACTTGCCATTGTGAACACTGTAAATCCTCTGATGCCTTATAAATGCTCAGTTCCTTGAAAATATTAAACATATTTCTATACAAAAAAACATTAGCCATAGGCTTTAAGATTAATTTTGTAATAAAAAAACTATTTTCAAACAAAGTTATGCTATATACTTTGAACAATTACTTTAAACTGTGATACCAGTACAATTTAACAATGAATGCAGACACATCAGATATGCCCTATTTTAGATTAGTAGAATCATGTCCAGAAAGAATAGCTTCATGTTGTGTTAGTAAATGAATAATGCTTCCTATTATACTAATATAACTTGTCAAAAAATGAAATTTAAACAATACAATATAGCAACAACAATTACTAATATACTTGTGTGTGCATGTATGTATGAATGTATGCATATTAAAACAAATTTATGCACATTTTCAAACTATGATCTCAATTAGTAAGTGCGGTGGATATTTTTAAGTACAACACATTATGGACACCATACTAACTATGCACAACGTGTACATTACACTGCATACTACTGTCAAAAAATTTATAACTTTCCTACATTGAAAATGTGGTTCTGATAGGCACTTCCCTCCACTCACAAGATTAGCTTTTTCATCATGCATCACCTTTCAACCAACAGGAGAGCAATACCATCAAAAGGCACATGATTCCCTCTATGTGCCACTACCAAATCATTACTTTAAAGTCTGGCAAAACATATAAGCACCAAAACATTGTGGAGAGGACAGAGTGAATGGAAGAAGTACCTATCAGAAATACATTTTCAATTTAGGAAAACTATAACTTTCAATATATTACTTTCCTCTACTCACAAAAGTAGCTACATTGAAAAGTAAGAGGGATTGTGCAAGGGAAGAACAGACATTCACCCACTCTCTGAAAGCATCTGAAGGATATCTTCTCTGTATAGTAGAGAAACAGATCAGATAACTGTGGAGGGGTGCCACACCACTTCTGAACTAGATATCTTCTTGTAATGAACAGGTATGATTAAACATGGTGAAAAAGGGAGCACATATGAGTGGAATAAGGTCAGTCAGAAGAGTGATCACAATAACATAAAGAAATAAATCAATCCATGGAAGAAAAGTTGGTAAAGGAGAATGCATCCCATGGTGTAAAATGATTAAGGTGCTGCAGACCATACTCATAAGTCAACTATGTCCAAAACCTCCTCACTGGGCACTGACATCTATGCAAGGGTAGCACAAGGATGGTGCTGTCTTCACCTAAAGCCCCAAAATCATGGATGTGAAGAAATGACAGACTCCAGGGCATGACACAAGAGTAACACAGAGCTAGGGATCCAAGAATGTGTCAACCAGTATCTGAGAGATATTCATTGCATGCAGTCAACTCCATGAACATGAGATTGGTTGAAACATGAGAAAATATCAAGGACAGAGCAGAAACAATTCATGGATATCCACCATGACCCATGACAGAGAGGGAAGAATCAAAGGAGGAAGACAGACAACTCCAAACCTGTGGCTTACTCAATATCTAAAACCAACCTGCTGGGTACTGACATCTATGCAAAGTCAAAATGAGGGTACCCAATCAAAGGGGTGAATCACACTGAATATGGTGTACAGTGCAGATCTGTGTAGAAGAAAGAATACTTAGTCAGGTACCACTTTCCACAGAGCAAGAACCAAAGACCAAATTCGAAGCAAAGGCCCCTGAAAGAAAAGACAACATTACTAAAGACTTACCTAGTGTCAAAGCCACACCAAAGTCTGAAGTCTAGACACACTTGTAGTAGGTGATACCCCATGAATACAGAAACAGTTACATGATTGAGATTATGGGAACTGAATATTTGAGGGGTGATCCATACACTCTGCTGCAGAATCTACTCCAAGAACAACCAAGACGAGAAGCAAGGGAAAATGTGAGATGGCAGATTTGATGGGAGGTAATACGAAATAACAACATTGAAAAGGGGACAAAGAGGAATAAACCAACTGGATGAAATGACATACTCAACTGGTAAAAGTAGAGGGAGAAAGATCCTGAGAGAAATATGGACGTTGTGAAATAAATAGAAGGGTACAGAAGGAAGTGTGTGAGCAATGAGGGAGATGGAAAATGCATCAATATGAGAAGTATCCCACTCAAACAGGTAAACCCAGTCTGGTTAGGAAATATCATCTGCTGCAAGGTTCAAAGCACCAGGTATGTGATACTCTATCAAATGTAAGTGATGATGATGGGCCAAAAGGGGAAGATTCAAGGTGATAAAACACAGATATCTCAACAAAGTGCCTTCTTGGTGATAGATATGAGCCACCACTGTTGAAGTGGATCATGACCAACCAACCTCTGAAGATAGGAAGAAAATGATTCAAAGCCTAATGAACAACAAGGAGTTTGAGGATGTCGATATGAAGAGTTCTCTGTAGACCAATTACCCAAAGTCACTCAAAGATCAATACACCTCAGTCCTGAAGAGATTCATTCATAAACAGATGTAAAGATGGCTGCAAAAGGATGAAGTGGGAAGCTCACTGAGGTATAAGCCTGGTACAACTACCATTAGAGATCATCCATAATGTAGAAAGAAAGGGTGATAGGAGAATCCAAAGGATTTTATGCAAGGTTCCATTGGTTGTGGAGGGCCTAAAGATGTGACTGTGTATGAACCCAACCAAGACGAATGAGAGGAGTTATCAAAGATCACAGCCCCAAAAATGAAGGAGCAGACAGGATTTATCAAATGGTCAAATTCCATAGAACAAAGCCAAAGATAATAAAATGGAGCCTGATTGAGATGGGTGTGATATAAAACACCCAAATAAACAAGGTATTAAGTAAGATGAAGGAAATGTTTTTCCAACTTGATCAACTAGCCCAACTGAGCTGTTCAAAAAGGAACTGATGAGTGTGACAAGCTAAATCCTGTTTGGAATGAGTGAAAAGAAGCCAGACATCCACACAGAAGTGAAAGTTCAACCACAGGGCATGAAAATGTAGAGTGGAAGTGAAGAGGTAGAGAATTTCTCTAAAAAACCTCTCAGGGTTGCTGTGGAGAGCCTCTAATAGGGCAGGAAATGGCTTGAGAAAATGTATCACAACAAAAAATTCAGGACCTGCCCCCCAAACAGGCAGAAAAAAAAAACAATTGTTGGCCTGGATATAGCAGTCTGCCCTACAATTAGAGAGAGATAGAGAGATAAGGGACTGATCCAAATCCCACAGGAAAGAAATGTACTAATGCTGTCACCTAACTGGAAAGTGAAAAGCTTAGTGTGAATCCAGTCACCAGGAGACAAGGGAAAAACTAAATAAGCTTAGGAAACACAATTATGTAAAAGGGAAGGAGTGGGATGAAAAGAAGTTGGAGCAATATACAAAACATTAAATACCTGAGAAATAAAGTCAGAAAAAGCTGACAAGGGTCAAATAGAAATCTTAGGCATGGGGTAAGAAGGCATGGCAAACACAAGAGAAACAAATGATTGAAGTCCTCATCGGCATTACCAGGATTAAAAGGAAGAGGGGCAACAGGAGGAGACAATTTTTGTCAATTATAACATTCAATCTCCTCAAAAATAAATGTCAAAAGATCCCCTGACTTATGGCCTAAAGTATGGCTTCAGATGAATTAGATAAACCTAAAGTTCTAACGTGAACTTTGGAATGTATGCAGACATCGAACAAACAAGTGAAAGATTTGGCACAAAATATGGGTAAATAAATGCTCTAAAAATGAAAGTGAAAAAATGATTGAAAATAATATGTCTGAACTCGAGCACTGCCAAAGAAGAAGTGATGGTTCAGTCGTGGTGCATAGAAAGTGTCACATATATTACATGATAGTAGTGCTCTCCTACTGATGGAAAGATGTTGCATGATGGTTTACATGAGAAACATATTTGAATATTTGATTCCAATAAAAAGAGGAAGGTGCAGAAGACTTGTGGCATGCATTACAAAAACGTTTGTATATAAAAGGCTGCACAAATGGAAAAACACTAACCTTGTGAGAGGAGGCAAGTATCACATTAGAAGTTACTTATAAAATATTATGTATTAAGTGTCCATATATACACACACACACACACACACCAAGGAGGTCAGGAGATAAGGATAGAGGAAATGCAAGGAACAAGTGTACAAACACACACACATATGTATACACACACTGGAGTATAGCTATCTAATATTGTTACACAGTGGCAATGGAAGCAAAAATAAAGCAAAAAATTGAATACAAAAACTGCAGCAATCCACACAATCTTAACTTCACTAAGCAACAAAATTTTACATGAGAATAAGGTCTTAAACGGACATTGAGACAGAACATATAATACCATCATAACATACCAGATAGGTAACTGAAACAGTTATTTGGGATGAAGAGCCTGAAACAACTTGAGTAGGCCAAAAAGCACTGGGGACTCAACTAATTTTTATCTCAAGTATCTGATGAGGTCAGCTTATATAAGGTGTTTGTAAAAGATGCTCTTTGATAAGGGTTTTGCCAGGTTAAAAAACAAGTTATGATTGGCACTTTTGGTTGAAGTAAATTCAACCTCCTCTAAATACACCACTGCTGATATGAGTGCCATTTCCACTGATAAATGTCCATCATGGGACTATGCAAACAGAGATAGATACATGGCATTCTCAGAAGTTAAACCCTGATACTGTGAGAAGGACTACATAATCTCCCATGCATGAAGCTTGAGCTATGCACTCCATCCTTGAAATAAGACATCCAAAAACAGATGGATCTCTGAATAAGGTTGCAGCAAAGTAATACCTTTCATAGCATTGTTCTGATCTAACCAGTATTCAAGATTAAAGATGACCATGAATAAGAGAAATGGGAAATCCACTGTATTGCTGTTCATGATCTCCTTGTCAGCTTAAGACCACTGAAGAGATCTCAAGTGCTTATTCCTTTGGGATGAGCAAAATTTTTATTCTAGTAAAAAATGCCAATGCAGAGTGAGAACTGACTCAGCTATAAACCTTGGAGGATCTAGGAATTGATATAGATGAGAAAGATCTATGACTGGATGCCAATCTCCCATTTCCTTTGACACAAGAAACAGATGGGAATAAAAGCTTGGAAGAACTAGCACATCTCGCTCCCCCACCCCTTAAACCAATAGAACTCTGATCACTCTAGAACAAAATTCCAAAATCCAACTATCTGTGGGAGGTGGAAAAACTACAGGTTGGGTGGATAATGGTGAAGATCTGAAATAAATGACTAATCCTGACTCAAAGACCTGTAGTGTCCATTCATCCAATGTTAAAGTTTTCCACATATCCACAAATTCTCACAATCAAGTTCCCACAGATTCCAAAGACACATAACAGTCACTGCTGCAAGAAAAAATGAATATAAATTCTCTCTGAAATGTCAAGGATCACCCTCAACTGCAGCCTCCTAGTCCCCAATAGAAACACCACAGGACTGAACACACGTTTCTATATCGCTATGAATAAGGCCACTAACAATCTCAACTGAAAGTAATCACTCCCACCCCTGACTGTTGAGTGATGCTATGTATCAGAAGTGGAATAGAAAACGCCTGATCTGCCTCAGTGCAGAAAACAATAATCCACGAATTCACATTGTAAATTGGCTTGTCATAAAAATAAAAAAAGTTGTCCTTCTATTTTTACAAAAATTAACTAGGTAACACAAAGAACATTCAAAATATTTCCAAGAGTCATTGTATGGAGAAACCTTTTAATAAATGCTCTATCACAAAAAAAGTGATAATATTATCTGTAAAAGATGCTTGATACAATAAATAAAGCATCCAGGATAGAGATTGCATCAACACAGATGGAGAATGTCAAATGAAAGATACTGCCAAGGGCAATTAAGTGTGAAATAAAAGATTGGGAGCTGCAGTGTGAGGAAGTACATACATTTTGGAATATAATTCTGCAGCAGTGTTTTTGGCTAAAATTATAAGCTTACCTTCAAGTTTAGAGGGTTTGTTTTGTTCTTGGCCCATTCTGAGCAAAAATAAAAGAAACAAGAGACGAGAACAAATATAAGAAGTTTACAAGTTTCACACAGAGGTCTAATATAAATTATAAAACATAATCTTTAAATGATTTAAAAATCAGCAAAAATGTCATCATCAGATAAACCATTCCACAAGGTCCTAATAATTTTTTTTATTTAAGAACAAGCTTGTACAAATTCTGTAACAAAGCAGATAATCTGAACTGTCTGCATTTTGATTATTTTGTGCTCAAAAACAGAAAACGACAAGACCAAAACCCAAAGTTTTCATCCCTGCTTTTATTATTTTAACTAGTATTCATTCTTGCTGCATGTCCTTGCATTGTAACATGATATCATTTCTTGTAATAAGGAGAAAACTTCACCCAATGCTCCCCAAAATAAACTTCACAACAGATTTACACACTATGTAATATTAAAACAGTTAACAATTCAGTGTAATAACTTTATACAAAAAGACACAAACTCAAACTGTTTTACAATTAAAATGCAATCTATTAAAGCTGTTACTCAATCACTGATACAGCATTAATATTCTCATCTTTGCTAACACATGAAAAAAACTAAAAACTACTCACCTGCAGCCTACCATCTAAAGAACGAGGAATAGTCACACATTTGCTTAGTTGTCCAGGACAACTTAATGCTTTTTCTAGTTCTTCAATTGCACCTTTCTTTTTTTTCAATTTCTTCACTAAAGAATCTACAGCCTTTTCTGCCCATTTTTCTTCTTCATCACCCTGCTTCCAACCCAAAAGTTTTTTTACAGCAGGACTCGTAAATGAGAAAAGACTGTTGAGACCAGACATGTTTGAAAAGTAGTGTAAGCACCAAAAGTGATCTTTTCTGTAAAAGATGTATTTATATCTGCAATTAAAAAAAAAATATGGATGAAACCATTTCCTTTTTTTAATCATTTCATGTAATATTTATACAAAATAATCTTCCCTCCAGAATTGGAAAAGCAATAATTTACTATATTAAACCCATTCTGCATCACCAAACATTACATGTTCAACATTAAACAACATAATATCAAATTCAGTAGAGAGTATCTGTCACAGTCACATTTTTATTTTCTGTTTTGGTAAACTGATGTGCATGATCATTTCATAGCCACTAGTATATGTTAATGTCAAGAGCTGAATATTCCATTAATTCTTTTCCTTTTATTTGTTGTCAATGGAAAGCACATGATTTGTTAGGTTTGTTTTGAATTTTGCTCAGAGCTACATGAGGGATATCTGTGCTAGCCTTCCCTAATTTAGCAGTGTAAAACTACAAGAAAGGCAGCTAGTCATAAGCACTCACTGCCAATTCTTGGACTACTCTTTTACCAACAAATAGTTGGATTGACTGGCACATTATAATGCCCCCATGGCTGTTTGGTGTGATGGTGATTTGTTTGAGACCTTTTTTGTAACCTACTGCAAAGGGTTGACTTGGAAGCACACATGAGAGAAGTCAACATGTGAACATTGTGTAACATGTCTGTTACAGGAGAAAATAAGTTGGACGTTGCAGATAACTGTGTTAAGACCATGTAGTTTCAGTTATTGCAATGACAGAAATGTTGAGGCTTCTGTGGTGTCTAGCATTTCATTTAATGGTAAACGCTGTAAGGATAGTAAACCTATACTTGAATTGGTGATACCACAATATTACAAACCATCAGTTTTGCTTAAATCTTGTGGATGTTGTAGTTATTAATATAATCATGGCTGGTGTCCATTTTTTCCTGAAAAACTACTGAGTAATTATTATTGCCAATCATTAAAGCTACTATCTCGTCTTACAATAATCATAATAGTTTAACATAATCTCACTAAAATAAAATGAAACCACAAAAGCATTGAAAAATACACTTCTGATACATTTGTACAATGTGTGTTGGCACTTGTTATGTATGTGTATTAAATGGTAGTAAAATGTGATAGTTTGTAAAATTCCACTAAGCAAACAACAGAAAAATCTTAGGTGAAGATTAGCATTGAAAAATGATGATTTTTATATAATGTCTGAAGAAATGGAAATGTTATCACAGACATGAGGCAATAAACAGGTAGATAATTAATGATTTGTGGTATTTGTTTATTGAACATTTATATAAGTATCTGTTTGACATACGTAACCAGTTAAGTTACTCAAATGATTAACCAACAAGTGACATAACAAATGTCAGTGTATTGTTTCTGCTCAGGAAAATGACTGCAATAATGAGAATCACCCAGTAAGAAGGGATTATAATCAGATGATGTCGAGAAAACCCACTTGTAGAGAAATATATATGCAAAAACGGCTCCTCAACCCAAACGAGCCATTTTTGCATATATAAAGAAGGAATTATGTTGTAAATACTTGGGAAAGTCAACTTAATAATGAAAACTGTACAGCATGTTCTGTGAAAGTGTAGCTACTGAATGCTGAAAAGTATGGTTTTTAAAATATGACAAGGGATGAATTATTAGAACTAAAAACATTATATGATTACTCAAAAAAATTTGACACTGCAGTTATGAATTACACTTGTCATTATTTTAAATGTAGTTATGGTAACAGCAGCCTTATTTTGTGACCAGACTATTCTGAAACTGTTTGATAATTTTATTCTTTTTTTTTTCTTTATTTTTTTATATTTATGTATTAAGAATAGTTAATAAATAGTAATGTGTACTAAAATACAATGTATGTACTTCTTTTGTAATTGTATCTGTTGTGGAGATGTGAGTACTTGCCACAAAATGGTTTCCCCATCTCTGTCCATGACAGAGTGCTAATGCCTAAACTACCATTTCTCAAATTAACATCAACTACTCAATTAAAATTCCATACTGGATATGGATAGTACATTTCTTCAATTTAAAAATAAATGTTTAAAATGTTAATGCCAATATATTTTGACCACTTTACTAAAAGAGTAACAAATACCAGCTTAGCATAATTACAAATACTATGTAACCTTATTTTACTGAAATAATTTGAAACATGACAAGTTAATACAAAACCTAACAACAGCAATGATTGTTGTCTACTGAACTGGTAGCCAGAAATAAAGTCACAGGAAAAAAAGTTACAAATTCTCTAATATCCAAATACAATGTAAAGTAATACAACAAAAACATTTTTAAGTTACGGCAATAACAGCACCATATACAATATGTAACATTATATAAAAAGTGCATATGTTAATAACACAACTTCCATAACTATTGTACAAGGATATATATGTAAAAAAAGTAAATGAGAAATAAAGATACATGACTGCACATGGAAACAGTCTAGATTCTGATCCTGGAAAGCTCCTCTTATGTTTCATACATTATATATTGAATATGCTAACACACAATCTTGTCTAAGCATTTCTTCATTAAGAATAACAGTTTTCATGATTTTTTGATCCAACAGCACTTTACAAACAGTCTGTTAACTTGACAAGTGTATTTATATATAATGCAGAGTCGAGCACACTTTTCAGACATATATGAGATCAATCACCATAAGAAGAATGAAGGAATAATTTGATAGTTTAATTTCTGTTAACTTGAAAAATTATAATCATAAATTTCTAAACTGTAACTTTTTTCCTACATCCACCAAACTTAAAAAAAACTATTAAAATGCAGCCCTTATCATTTAATCAAGACTTCTCTTAAGTCTTAAAATTACTGCATCCACCACATCTGAAGGTAAACTATTCAAAAGGCTAACCCATCTTATCAGAAAAAGCAAAGTGCTTTAGTTAAAAATGACTATAACCTTATCAAAATTTATACTTTTCCATACGTGTCTATCCACAAAAAGCCATAATTTTCTTATATTACCTACAGAATTGTGACAATTCATTCTTCAATGCATAACTGTTAATGTATGAAGTTCTCCAGTGTTAATAATAATAAAATTTAACACCATGACTGCTTACTGTGCATCTAGCATAGTTTCCTCCTTAGACTGTAAATGTATGACAACTATTTCATTCAAGCTATAATAGTAGTCCTTCTCTGAAGTTTTTATACATACTTCAATTCTGGCACCATAAGAAGAATGTTGTTACTGAGCTGAAGCTTGGGATCAGGATGCAACCTCCTATGGTAATAAAAGTGTGCAAATGGTTTTTGAAGGGGGGAAAAAAAAAGAAAGAAGAAAAACCATGTGCAACGATCCATTGCATGAGACAAATGAGGGCTGTTTGAAGCTGCAGTAAACTTCAAGTTTACTGACCGACACAAAACATGGAAGTAATCAACGTAAAGACCATTTTCAACATTTGGAGGAAGCTGATGAGTGATGGCATCAATCCTAATACTAAGTGTGACACTCAAGACAGAGATCTGAAAGACTCCAAGAAAGTGCAGACCTCACATGGATCCAGAATTACATGTTGGGTAAAACTTCTGAATAAAAAATGGGTATATGGTCACTTAACCCATACAAGTGGAGGTCACATAAAATTCCATACCTCTATGTCATATCAGAAGCCTTCTCACGATCGAAGAAGACCGAAACTAGGTATTCTTTAAGGAGAAAGTCTTCCCTGATTGACATTTCAAATCAAATCAGGTGGCCCATTGTAGAGTTCTGTCATTGGAACCCACACTGAGTGGGCAAGAGGTGATTGTTTGATTCTGAAAGTGAAACAAGACAAGCATTGTCCATCCTTTACACAAACAGCTCATCAAAGTAACAGACTGATACGTTTATTGAAATCTTGGAATCCTTCCCAAGCTTAAAAAAGGTCAGTGTTTAGTATGTTGATCAACAGAGCTAGGCAATGTTAACATTTACTTAACCTGAAAATGTATTTCTGATAGATATTCACCTCTCACACAGAAAACTATCTTCCTCATGCATATGCCTTAGAAATTTACATACCACTAGCCTTCAGGAAACTCCCACAAGATTTATTGTGAATTACACTACTACATAATGTTATTATGCAGCAAAAGCCCTCCATCAATTGGAGAGTGACATAGCCTTCCTGTGCCCTAGTTCATTCTAAGATTTTGCACTCAAGATCATTCTTTGAATGTGAGGCAAGAAAAACTAAGTGTGTAAAGAGGTAACCATGTATTAGATAAACATTTACAGGTAGGGAAAATGTTAGGTTCCAAACAGTATACCCCTCTTCACACAGAAAGCCAGAATCCCATGTTAATGTGCTGGAGGAACAGGTGCAAAAGTTACTTAGCTGAGCTCCATTCAGAAATTTACCAAAGAAAACTCATGGAGTGTAACTTTGGATGGCAGGGGTTCTATGGGGGTATACTCATGGAAGACTGCATTTCAATTCTTGCAGAGAACACACTTTATCTTGATTAGAAGGGAGGAAGAAACTGCTCTGTCCAAGAGAGGCAGTCCACAGCCTGGTTCACAATACCCATCACATGGCAAAGGAGAAAACCAGCCTGTGAAGAACTGGTCCAAGAAGGAAGAGGCAGGATAAGAAAGCAAGGGGTTCTGAATCAGATTCCCTCAAGGCAATTAACTGAGAAGAGCTAAGGAGTTTATGGAAGGAAATATAACAAAATGCTCCACTAGGAGAAATAATAATGGGATTATGCCCAAAAGTCTACTAGAAGTTTGAACTCATGGATATAGAGAGAAGACTTATCCGAGGACCAAGTACCAGACGTAAAACTGACATTCAGGGATGCTTCCAGTAAGAGGAAGCATTGGTGAAGAGGGTTATGACTATTTTGGATGGAAGTAATGGAACACAGAGGGTGATGCTGCATTTATCCAACTATCAATATAAATATTAAAATACAAGGAAGAATATGAGAACCACCAAGGTCGAAGAATCTTGCAAGGCATACCTCTAGTATTGCAAGAACCAACAGAAGAGGTACATATGTGTGTGATCCAAAAGTATAAGCAGTGCCACATGAAGCCATGGTCACCAAATAATAAACCTCACAAACAGAATAATGATATGCATGAATCCTAGTGTCTGTCAGGTCCATAGCTCACAAACAGGTGGGAAAAGTCTGATCCCAGCAGCAAATGACTTGAAAAAAAAAACAACCCACATAGGTGAATAATATATTTAGTATAAGTGATGAATTGGTTAAAGTGTCAATAAACGCAGTCTCTATAATAAATTGGGCACAGATGAGAGCAGAACGAGAAAGAAAATAAGATGCAGGTAGAAAAGAAAAAGGAAATGAGATAAAATCCATATGTTAAAAAGAAGAAAAACACCAGTGTTAACAAAAGTGTGATTAAAAGAACTCAAACTATGACAGCCAGGCACCAATGGGACAAGACAGAATGGAAGAGTCACCAATGAGCTCAACAAGACCAATGCTGGATAGAAGAGAAAGTTGGGAATTAAAAAATAGGGAACCAGGGACTAGGATGAGATACAAAAGTGGAAGTAGAGTTAGGGACAGAGTGGAAATGATGTATGAAAGTGAAAACTGATGATAAACAGCCTCATCTCATGACATAAGCAAATCAAGAACAGCAACATCAAAGAAGAGAAAAGGGTTGAACAGTTTGAAAAAGGGAAGAAAGAAGTTAACTTATGATAGTGGAGTATCCATACCCAACAATCACCAGGAACAAGGAGGCACATGAGAAAGGAATGGCAGAAGTAGAAAGGCCACAGTGTAGTAGTGAAGGGAAGTCACATGCAAAGTTGACTGGGACACTGAAAGAAATACATGTGCAGTGAATACTGAAGAGTGATACCAATGTCAATACTCCCACCCCCCATTGATAAGGGCAATCCCAAACTTGAGAATCATAAAAGTGAGGCTAGAAAGACTAAAAGGAAAGAAGAATCAGAAAGACAAAAAAGGCAAGGCTTCAAGGCTTGATATCATGAAAACATAATTTGGAGATGAATATTAAGGAAAATGAGTTAAGAGTTAGGATTAGGAAGTAGGAAACAAGAAAAAGAACATAAGAAAGAGGAATTAAATAGAATGGTGCACACCTGGTAAAAGGCCAAATGTGAAGCAGTTGAAAGTTTGTTTGTTCCTAACAGAATAAGGGAATCTACTACCCTATTCACAACAGCCACTATATCAGCCTAGTGATGTTACATCCATAAATCATAATTGTTACACATAATTGTATGAGGAAAACAGTCACTCACACAAGTGGCAGAAGACATTACATGAATGAGTATTCATATTCTGAAGAAAAAAAAAGATGAAAATATGTCACCTTCCTAATAGAGGAGGGCTTTTGCTGCATAACAACATCACTATGCAGTAGCATAAGTCACAAAAAATGTCAAGTTTAGGTGGACGTTCCCTCAGGGCTAGTGGAATGTAAATCTCTCTAAGGCAGACACAGTAAAGATAGCTTTCTGTGAGAAGTGGGGTGTAGCATTAAGAACTAAACATTTATCTGTGAGAAATGATTACACTGATTAACATCATATGAACTAACTGATTAATAAAAATTAGCATTTTCAATTTTTAGTACTTTCAACTATTCCAATATCAGATTATTGAAATTACAATTACTGTTTGCAATTATTCCAATAATCATCCAAAACTCTGGTTACATCAACTGTCAGAAAAATAGTCAACTAACTGAAATTACAGTTTTTGATTATCACAATCTAAGATTACTCAAACTATCTAGTATCAAAATATTGCTATAATGTTTGTTGTTAACTACAAAGCCACATAATAGGTTATTTATTCTCTGTCTTGTAACTGTTTAAATTTGTTCAGTATTGGTGGGAAAGGAAGTTTAAAGGGGTCTCAGGTTTGATTCTCTGTGCTACTAAACAAGCTTTCCCTGTCTTTGTTAGAGCAAAGCTACTAATGCTCTTTGCCATTGTCATTAATTCTAAACAGCTGACTAGAGAAAGGATAACTGAATATTGAATCACAACTCCTCACTTTTCTTTACAAATTACACTATTTAGTAAACCAAACACATTATCTTAATTTTGTGTTTATGTTCAATACAGATTCTATTCTCATAAAAAACAGCCAATATGAGAAATATTAAGGTATTTCTTTAACAACTATTAAGAAATATAAATTATTTTAAAACAGTACTTTGTTCCTTTAATGTGTTTGTGTATAATCAAGAATATAATATTTATATTTATAAAGAATCACAGAAAAATGTATTTATAATGTCCAAATGAATGTACATAAACTTATTTCACATTTATATAATTAAAAATAACGCAATGGAAAAGTATTTAGAAATAATTATAAAATAAAATGCACTAATTTAGTTATAATACTTTCAATTACAATTCTTGTATCTAAGAAAATTTTTTTTCTGATTATGAGCTGATTCAAGGTTACTTATTTTCAGCTTTGCCAAGATGTCCTTTTTTAATACCTTTCAACCTCTTAGTCAAAACATTATATAGCTATAACAATTTTTGTCTCAGCCAATTCTAACTCACTCTTTGCAACAATTAACACTTTGGGCAATAAAGGAGAGGACATTATTACAGGAAATTTATTTGCATATTTATTCATTACTTGATAAAAACTGTTCATAATAATGGCCACGATCACTTCTTGGTCAACTGTGTGTTGAAAAATACTGCAAAATTAGCTTGGAATAGCAGAACTAATCAAACTTCATGTCACAGTAAAAATCATACAAAAATAGTATAAAGATATATATTCTCTTTCACTTTATTAAGCCACAGGAAAAATAACCACAGGTCCAACTGTCTGAAATTGGTAAGATTGCATGAAAATACTAAAATATAAAAACTTGCTTGTCTGTAATGTTTCCTGTAAATATCATTGTTAATGACTGATCTATCATGCTCCTGCTTTGTAGTGATTATATTATATAATTAGTAATGCTGAAACTATATAACATTGTTTATAAAAATTTTACAAGTTATTTGATGGTCTTGTAAATAACCACTCTCCTCTTTCAGCTAGTTGATTTCTTCCCCAAAAGTTAAAGAAGCTTTCTATGATTTCTAATTCCTTAAAGTTGCCATTACTAGCAAAATTAGTTATAATAATCAATACAGAAATATTGTGTCCCTTAGTTTATAGCATACTAATAAACAAACTATCTTCCACATGCAGTCCTTAGTACATGGTAAGCTAATTAAAGTACTAAAAGAAGAGTCTAAAGTAATATGACTCTTAGAACAATAAGTTGCCCAGTTAGGTAAAGTTAAACTAAGAGTACAGAGCACATCTTTAGTGTAACAGATACAAACTCCATAGTTTACTACACCCCTGAAACAACATTATTCTAATTTTTATAATTCCATGAATTTCTTTTTCCAAATATTAGTTACTTTATAACACTTTGACACTGCTGAGAGCAATAAAGTCTCAAGGTAGATTATTCAAGTCTGAGATTCATGAAGTCTCTTTATACTATTAATATTATAGTTAATAAAAGCTAGATTATTTGCTATAAGAAATGACTGGTTTGGTACTTCAGTAATAGCAGGTCCATAACTTGACTACACTGTAGACTATTTATGTATACCTGCATTAGGGTTTGACCCAGCATTGACAGGTGGGTTTAGGCGTTCGACTAGTAATCTGAGGGTCGCAGGTTCGAATTCCGATCCCACCAAACATGCTTGCCCTTTCAGCTGTGGAGGCATTATAGTGTGATAGTCAATCCCACTATTCATTGGTAAAAGACTAGCCCAAGAGTTGGCAGTGGGTGGTGATGACTTGCTGCCTTCCCTTTAGTCTTACACTGCTAAATTAGAGACTACTAGTGCAGATAACCCTTGAGTAGCTTTGTGCAAAACAAAAACAAAAAAAGCTTTAGGGTTTATTAATACTGTTATTAAATAAACCTTTGGACTATCACCACACACGCTTATGATTGCAGCTTTACTGGTTACTTATTCCTATGGTTATGGCATGAGGTCTGGGTCACTTTTTAAATATGTCCTCACCATAACCTTATTAACTCACATGTTACAACTATACCTCACAATCATATCCTATTACAACTTATAACAACAGTTACATATAAATTATAATAATACAATTTAGACTCCAAAGTATTTACGTTCCTGTGGATAAGCAGTTTAGTGTTATTTTTCATCAGGATTATCAGTAATACCCCTAGTATTAGCTAAAGCCATCTTTCGAAATTTAAGTTTTTTATTCATGTCACTAGAAACTGATCACGTCACTCAGTAACTAAAAGTAACAACGACAATAACTGACAAGCGACATAAATTTTACCTCACCTCGTTTTCAAACGAACTTTCCTCTTTCTGGATTTGGGATATTACAATCACACGAATATTACAACACAGTCCGTATTAATGTTAATTATACGCTGTCACGTGTATAAAATTATTCTTCATTTCGCTTATATAAATATATATATTTCGCATTTATGATGATAAAGTAGACAGTAACACATTCACTTGTTAATAGGCTTAACAATTAACTTAACGAACACACAATAATTTAAACCTACACTAGTGCTTTAGTTAAGCTCACACTTATCAACATATATAGTTCTGTGTGTGTGTGTGTGTATGTATTCTTCGATATAATAACATTAAATTTGTAATTTTCTTTTGTACCGATTAACCAATAGATGTAAATTACTACGTCTTCGAAAATGAAAAAAATATTTTTCTTATTACTAGCTCTTTCAACAACATAAATTCTGGCACTTTATTTTATGTGGTAGTAATACACTAGATGAGGCTGTAGAAATTACTGTATTAATTTTGAATTGCAAACATTCTTCACGCTCAAAGCAAGAATACAGATAATGTATAACTCTATTTTACTTATAGTTATCTAAAAATTAGTCTCCAATTGTTTATATTTCTAACCTTCTTCTGAAAATAACACACTTAAAATTACTTCTCAAACTAAGTTATTTGAACTGTTGATCTGCGATTTTGAAGGCTTTTGAAGTAATAATAATAATACAAAGAACAAACATAATCAGAAAGACTGTTATTTTCGATTTACATTCTGCTGTCATAAACATATAATAATGAAAACTTATTAGTGTAAACTGTGAAATAAGATTTCACGTATGCATTCTTATTCATTTTGAATATTTAGTGCGAGTGACCGCAGATTTAACACTGTACTACAGTGCACTTGATCGTGTTACTTGCAGGAAAAACATGTGGCATCCAGAAATAGAAAGCTCCTTTATCAACGAATAGTGGGATTCATTGTAACATTATAACGCCCCCATCGCTGAAAGGGCAAGCATGTTTGGTGTGACGTGGATTCGAACCTGCGACCCTCGGATTAGGAGTTGAGTGCCTTAATCAGTGATGTCGAGAAACCCACTTGTTGAGAAATTTATATGCAAAAACGGCTCGTTTGGGTTGAGAAAATATTTTACATAGAAGAGCGAACAACGTTTCGACCTTCTTCGGTCATCGTCAGGTTCTTCTATGTAAAATATTTTCTCAACCCAAACGAGCCGTTTTTGCATATAAAGTTGAGTGCCTTAACCACTTGCCCTTGTCAGCCCCGAGTACCACTGAAAGCGCTTCTTCAGTTATTATAGTACCATTCATTTAGTGAAGTGTTTAGTTGTCAGTTTCTTCAGTGACTTACAATTCAGTGAAGTATATAGATCAGTCTTAGTTTCTAAATTTTTGAAAACACAAGGAATAATGAAAAATTATAAGTTATAATAGAACCATAAGTCAAGTTTACAATAAAAGAGGCAAATTGCAAATACATAAGGCCCGGTATGGCCAATTGGTTAAGGCGCTCGACTCGTAATTTGAGGGTTGCAGGTTAGAATCCCGTCACAACGAACATCCTCACATTTTCAGCCGTTGGGACTTTATAATGTGACGGTAAATCCCACTATTCGTTGGTAAAAGAGTAGCCCAACAGCTGGCAGTGGGTGGTGATGACGAGCTGCTTTCCCCCTAGTTTTACACTGCTAAATTAAGGATGGCTAGCGCAGATAGCCCTCATGTAGCTTTACGAAAAATTCAAAACAAACAAACGAATACGTAAACATTAGTCCCCCGTTGGTACAGCGATAAGTCTACGGATTTACAACGCTAAAATCAGGGGTTTTAATTCCCCTCGGTGGGCACAGCAGATAGTCCGATGTGGCTTTGCTATAAGAAAACACACACACGTAAACATTACTTCTCAGATTTTGAGATCATTCACAAAATAAGCATGAAAAATTTATGAGTAAATAAATGTATTTTATGAGTAAGAAAATTTCTCTATTAAAAGTTATTGGAGTAATCTATTTTATATTTTATAATAATATACATTAATTACTGAAAAATGAATTTTATGATAAAAGAACTATGAGTGTTTACATAGAATTCGATTTTCATAACTAACATGTGTAACAAATAATACACAGTAATATTAAGATTTTTGTTTACTCCTTCCTATGTGTTAGGCAAACGAATGTTTTAAAAAGTATTAGTTTTTGTTTAGGATGCAGCCTTACTTTATTGATTCCTACGGTTTTGGCATAAGGTCTGGATCACTTTTTAACTCTATCCTCACCTTAACTTTAGTAAATTATATAAGTTACAACTATATCTCATAGCCATATCCTTATACAATTTGTAACATGGTTACATATAAATTATAATAATACAAGTTATACTCCAAATGTTTAAGATTAGAGAAATTAATTAGTTACCTTGATGTGCAAAATGACTTTCTATCACCTTCTTGACCCTAAAGTTATTAAGTCATGTTTGCAGATCGTTTCTGTTTTGGGTAAATTGTGATTACCTTATTTGGACGTAACTTAACTATTGGTTTTGAAAACTTGTGTCAAAAACAAATACTCAGATTGCTTTAATATTATTTTATGAGTATGTCTTCGAAACATGGAAGCTTAATTTTAACTAAGAAGCTTTCTGAAGTATTTATGAAATACAAAGTATATTCATATTCAAAGGTTTCAAAAAATACATTCTATTTTCTACGTATAATGTGAGGGAAAGAAGCAGATATAAAATGTTATATAAAAACACGAACACTAGCGAACCACACTAACAAATAAGAGAGATGCATGTTTGAAGGCTCTTGCAAGAGTAAAATAAAGACACATTTTGCGTCTTTACTCTAGTGCCAGACAAACGTGGTACACTGAGATAAAACCATAATTGTTTAGATGAAGCTCCTGACGAAATGAATCAATATCACCAAAAACACTTTAGGGGATAGTGAGGAAAATCACTGAGTGAATTAATGTCAGTGAAGAGACACAAGGTACAGGTTTGTCGCTATACACCCTAAGTTATTTGTCTTAGATGATTTATTCAAATCTATTACATAAGGGACAGAAATGAATTAAGGACCAATAACAAAATGGATTTTGATTACAGTCTGATGGAATAGTCCACTTGTTTATGAAAGATTTCACTTATACCTATCGAGTTAAAAGAACTAGTTTTAAAAGTAGATCGGCCAAACTTCTTGAACAGTAGGAAGAACGCCAAAAAGTATGTTTATAATTCCGCCTTTCCGACTCCAAACGTCACTTCTCCGCAGTTATAAAGTTGCTCCGGGGAAATGTTATGACTTCAAAAGTCAGGAGATGGCAGTCATCCAGAATCTACAAGTTTGTCACACATACTCCTTACAAGTATGCTCTTTCTGAACTAGTCTAACATGTTTCACTTAATATTTAATAACGTATAGAGAGAGAAGAGTGAAGTTCATTAAGTGTACTAAAAATAGTAGATTTAAAAATAGTTAATGTGGAATTACTTTAAGATATACTAGAGGAATTATTAATACAGTCATACAGATTATGACCAAAAGGATTTCTTGTGTTAATTTAGTTGATAACTTAACTAATGTTGTGTCTATGTTACTGAACATACTTTAAGGCTTTCTTAATCAACGCCAATATCTTCAAAACAAAGAATTCAATGATTTAGAGTTATTGTTGTTTCCAGGTAACATTGAGAGTTTCGATATACATGAAATGCTCAACAGCGAATAATTAAAAAGACGATTTTATTTCTATTCAGTTGTCTCTATGCGAGTTCTTTATTTCACATGTAAAGTTTTTCAAGATGGTGACTTTTGTGATCCACTTGTGAAAGAACGACTCGAATTTCAAATACATTTCTTTGTAAAAAGTGTAAAGTCCAACCCAACGACTAAGACCACAGGCTCTTATACGCACATTACATTTCAATGAACAGCCCACATATACTGACGTAATGGTTTCGGCATTTTGGATTACATGGGAAAAAATGCCAATTCACTTAATAAAAATGTAAATATTTTATTTGACTGACAGTTCTACAATTAGTTTGTATCTCACCTCATGATACCAGGTAAACCTGAAATGTTGTGGATAAAATAAAAAAGTTGAACTCTGTACAAACAATATAACTTGCATGAAAATAAGTTATTGAAAAGAAACTACTAAATTTATCAGATATAAATTGATCTAGATCACGAACAATTTTCAGAAAGGTATTGTTACCTAATCTCGTGCGTTTTCTTATAGTAAAGTGATATCGGGCTATCTGCTGTATCCACCGAAGGGAATCGGATCCCCTGATTTTTGTGTTGTAAATAAGTAGACTCACCGCTGTACCAGCGGGGGACATTACCCATTACCTAATCTAACTTGATGTCACTGTGACAAACTAGCTCAGCTCGAACGTTACTGATTATTATTTGTGGGCTTGCCCTTCACTAGTACAACGGTAAGTCTTCGAATTTACAACGCTAAATCAGGGGTTCAATTCCTCTCGTAGGTCTCAGCAGATGGTCCGATGTGGGTTTGCTATAAGAAAACACACACATTTGTGCGCTTTCACCATATTTTTTATGATGATTACAATCAGCATAGTAAAGTATTTAATGAATTGTGTCAATGAATATCAAATAAGTTGAAATCAACTGTGTAAAGAAAATTAAACTTTTTGACAAATAATAATACAAAAAATTCCAAGGTGATATAAAACATTTTTTCATTTTATTTTCAACGCAGTATATCAGCGTATATTTGAAAATTTTATAAAGCAAATATCACAAAAAAGTAAACCAAATCATATGATTTTTAAAATTCCAAACAAGATACTATTTAGTACGTTTTTACTACGGTTCTTTCAATTTTATTAAGTATTTCCACCGAGAAAAGGAAAGAAAAAGCAAATGATGTGAAGGCTGCACGCCTCTTACCTGGGAATGGTTAAGTTGCAATCGAAACATTATTTTGTTGTGGACTTTTACAAGTAACAAACTGTTTAGGCCCGGCATGGCCAGGTGGTTAAGCACTGGACTCGTAATCCGAGGGTCGCGAGTTCGAATCCATGTCACACCAAACATGCTCGTCCTTTCAGCCGTAGGAGCGTTATATGTGATGGTCAATCCCACTATTCGGTGGTAAAAGAGTAGCCCAAGAGTTGGTGGTGGGTGGTGATGACTAGCTGTCTTCCCTCTAGTCTTACACTGCTAAATTAGGGACGGCTAGCGCAGATAGCCCTCGAGTAGCTTTGCGCGAAATTAAAAAAAAAAACCATAAAAAAACCCACCTCTCTCCTGCCTCTATTGTTCTTTTCCGTCAAGAGTTTATGCTTCCACACAATTTAATCTAATCATCCCATATTAGATGGGCGGCACTTATAGTTGTCTATCTTAAGTCTCCGATTTATTACGTTACGTATTACGATTACAAACAGCCGGAAATTTTAATTTAGAGGTCAAATGTTAATATGTATCAAATGTATGCCACTTGCCAAAACGATTGATATACACAATTTAGCTTCTTATCACAAATATATTTTGATACATACACACACACACACACAAACAACAATTTATAATGATAATTATTACAAATAATTATTTACATACAAATATTTTACAACTTCTCAAACAATATCAGTTATTTATTTATTTATTCAATATTTTATCGACGGGCCAGGTCCACGAAGCGCAAATTACTTTTTATGTTGATACACGGATATACTTTACATTACCCCAGCAGCACGGCGGTATATCTGTGGGCTTGCACGGCAGGAAATCGGGTTTTGATACGTGTGGTAAGCAGAGCAGATATAACCCACTGTGCAGCTTTGTGCTTAATTCAGAACAATCAATCTGTCACTTCAGATGACGGGAACGCTAACTAGCTCTATTATTCAAACAAATTTTTCTGCTGAAGTTATGCGATGACTTCCTACAAATACTAACGTCCGAAGTTAACTCACTGAGGTTGAACGATTTGTAATGTTTGAAGTATATAAACGTTCCTGGACAACTTATGTAGTTTTATGATTAACAAGCGTTAATGACAATTATATTTTCCCAGGCTAATGACTGTAACGACCAAACAATATTTTATTACTGTGTCTCAGCGAGTCGATTTATAAACTTTAAGGTGAGGTTCTAAAAAGTTCAATTGGCAAAAGTACTTGCAATCACTAGTATTTTGCATTAATCGTATATTGTTGATTCTTATTCTCGAGAATCTTCTACAAATTTAGATAACAGGCGGAACTTGCGCAACACACATTTAACAATATATTTTACATGCATTAAACCGAAACAAACGCAGATATAAAAATGAATGCACATCAGTAAATCTGTTGCAATATGCCACCTTAAATTATTGAAATTCTATCACTAGCTAGACAATTTTTTTTACACATATAAACTTAATAAGCTTTAGCCTAATTTGCATAACATTATCTACTATGGAATCAATGAATTGGCTTAATGCCAACAAATCTATCACTTTTTGTGGTGCATCTAGATTGTTTGGAAAAATTCTTCCACGGGTTCAACTAAGGTCTCACCCTTCTGTTCCCAGACTTTGCTTCTGATATGACACTTCAAACCTCTGATAAGGTAGCCACTAATAATGCCTAATGTTTAACACGACTATATGTTGGTAGATGGTTTAGGGTTGTTAATTCTGAACCTTTTAAACCTGCAGGAAGGTGAATAGCCTGTTGTTTATTACTTCATAAACTCACATTAAAATTTGTTCCAAACCGAGAAGAAAACGCTCCCCTTAGTACATTATGTTTTGTTTTTTTAAACTGGTGACGTTATTGAATTATTACATTAAATTTTGTACCGTGAATTGTGATGTTGCTGGAGTAGTCTTGAAAGGTCTTTCACTGACTAGTGGCACGGTAGTAATGGCAGCATATAAAAATTGGTAGTTTAATGGTATTTGAGAACTGAATTATTGTGTAGATGTATAGAGGCATGCTGCTGGTTTGCTCCTTGCATATGCTAATTCAATTTCTAGAAAATTTGTCTCACAGTTGATGTCTTTTTCATACATTTCCAATGGCTTGTTTGATCTTACTGCCCCAGTGGTACAATGGTAAATCTGCGAACTTATGATGTTAAAATCGGATTTGGATACACAACACAGATATCTCATTCTGCAACTTTGTGATTAACTAAAAACAAGCAGAACAAAATATTGGTCTTATCACATTTTTGTACATAAACGATTTCTTATTGTACTCCCCTTTTTACTTCATTCATCTTACTTTCCTTATTACTTCTTCAATTTTACTTGACTCCAGCTGTACCTCTTCTATAGCTTCTGTAATTATGTAGTTGTAGTGAAGTGATCATGGTATTTTTATTGAGTTTTTTAAATTAATTTTGTCACTTTGGTTACGTCAAAGAAAGTAAAAAATTGACTATTTCGTTTGCGAGCTTTAGAGTTCTAGCAAAGATTAAAGTTAAAACAGAGATAATTTAGCAGAACCAACAATGCTCTCCTAAATACTCTTGGTTTGAAGAACAAAAAAACCTGTCTGCCTTACTTGATAAATTTTTCCTTGCGTACGGTACGTTTTGTTATTATATCTATTTTATTCAATAAAGCACAAACACAATATTTACAAAACTGTACACACAAACTAAGAAACTTGCTGAGCAATGAATGAATTATCATTTATTCTAGTGTAGCACTGAATTTATATTGCTCAAAATATTTCTTCAATTTTAAAGAAAATTTCAAATACTAAGCCATGTAATCGTGCTACGTTCAAACTCTTTGGCGAAATGTACAATTAATAAATAAAAAAAAACAAAAATATAGCCTACTACAACATGTAAAACTTTGACACTTTCCTTTTAGCTTCATGATTTTTCAGGTAGTTGAGTAGGTCGCTTGCACTCTTAAAAATATTTTAAAAGTCAGATTATTTCTGACCATACATGTTAGTTACATGTGGCTGGAGTTCAAATTATGCTAGCAGAAAGAAAACACCAACATAAGGGCTATGTTTGTTAACTCTTCTAGTTTGTTTGTTTGTTTTGAATGACACACAAAGTTACACGAGGGCTATCTGCGCTAGCCGTCCCTAATTTAACACTGTAAGACTAGAGGGAAGGCAGCTAGTCATCACCACCCACTGCCAACTTTTGGGCTACTCTTTTACCAAGAATAGTAGGATTTATCCTCACATTATAATGCCTCCACAGCTGAAAGAGCAAGCATGTTTGGTGTGACATGGATTCGAACCTGTGACCTTTGGATTACGAGTGGATTGCCTTAACCATTGGCCATGCCATGCCTTCTGGTTTGTACTAGTTTTATTTCTTTTAATTTTGTGCATGGTAGTATGAAAATATTAAAAATATACATCTCTTGAGCTTCACAACAAAAGGGGATAAAGTCGAAAACAAATTGTGTAAATAAATAATTTTGTAATTATTTCATTAAAAATTTTGAGGCTTAAACCTCAGTTTAACAAATCCCTTCAAGGTTATTTAAAGTTCAAAATTATTTATAATGAACGAATATTTTCAATATATGCAGAGCAAGTGAATAGAAAACTTGCAAGTGGGTAGTTGCATGGAAATATATGTGTGTGTGTGTGTGTGTTTTCAGTATAAGACACACTGTTTGAAATATCTCTGTAGTTGTTTAAGTGGTAACTGCATCAGATAACTAGAAATATTCGCAATACAGCAGATTTGAGGAATGTTAAGCATAGAATAGTTCTAACACATATAGTTAAGGAAAATTATCAAATCAAAATTATTCACATTATCAAAAGTTGCTGAAATGTCACTCAAAAGCAATCAAACCAGCAATTCTGACTTTTGTACCACCCCATCCAGTACTTGTCTCCAGACAACATCTGACTTGTTACTGTCTTTTGTGACATTGTAATGGATTTTCTTTCATCTGCTCAGAAAACATATTCTTTTCTTCTGGAGTTTACTCAAGGTTTCCAACTACGATTATGAGTAGTTTTTTCATGAGTGTGGGTCATCAGACATTTTTCACTGGTCAGGATTCAAAGATAACCAGTGGTCAAGAAAAATACTTTTTAAAACAAAAGTAAGGACTGAAAAGTCCTTGTCAATTCAAATTGTGGTAGGTATAAGTTTAGCCACTACTGTAATGTTAAACATCACATCCTTACTCTTATCTATGCAAAGCAAACATCTCAATACTCAAAGCTAAAATTTAGTTGTGTGAATAGCTTAGCTATTCTTTATATTATATTTGTGTATCTAATTAGGTATACCCAAACTGGTTAATACATAGCAAAATAACAAAAAACAAACAAACAACAACAAAAAAAACATATGAACTCTACACACATCATTATTTCTTCGTCATATACTCAAAATTTTCAGCATATGTGACACCATTACTTAATGACTTTGTGGTTTTTGTAGTGCCCAACTTACATCACATTTGCTCCACATGCTTTTGAGAAGCATGCTAAGATAAAACTTGCACATTTCATCTAATAAGTTAGAATGACTCCAATTCAACTGATATTTCCAGAATAAAAGAATCATGGACACAAACAACTGGTAATAGCTTACTACACTATAATTATCCATCTAGATAATATATGGAGTTGTCCAGAACAAAGTATATGCATATATACAAATGTTATTCCCAGCAAAAAGATGAGAGTAAAATTACTTTTACTCTCATAGCAAAGTAATATGCTATGTTTATCTAGTTCATACTGCCATTTTATGGTCCTGAAAAACCTGTTTCATAACACAACAAAGACAGCTAACAGGAAAATAAATCTACAAAAACAACTCATATTTTAAGTTACATAGTTCATGATAACTTCATATGCTGTGTTAGAGAACTTTACTATACTTCATTTAAGAAAACTGGTACAAATAAGTAGGAAATTGCACAACAAAAAGTCATACTGACTTATGCACCCGATAAAGAGTTCACTCTAGAAGTCCATTTTAGCAAACGCTTGCCAAGACTCACAAAAAACAAATATATCCTCAGTGCTTAGAATTCGCAGACATGATCAGACTTGTACAAACAGTGGTTTAAAGGGGTTCTACTTTGTGAGATCAAAAGTGAACACATAGTACTAATTCTGGTATGTCCCCAGAACAATTGTAAATAGAAAATAGTTGCTATGAGATTAAATCTGCCAGCTCTTTTGCATGAAATATAGCTTATACAATTACATGGCTGTACACATAAAATTCAAAAACATTCAATGAAAAATTAACAAATCATTCTGTTTTAATTTTGCATGGGGAGTTAGACTTAAGATAATGTAAATTTGTATGTTTTATTACAGTAAAGTACTGTACTATTTATGTGGAGGATAGTTCTTAATTGTTAAATTATATTACTAACTTTAGCAACAGTAATTAGGATGGCTTTATGAAGATGGAAGTGTGAAGTCATATATAATTAATATGCAAATGATATGTTAATGGATGCACAATTAACTATCTATTAATTAAAGTTTAATTTACTGCTAAATAATTAATTAATTAGATATATGCTAATCAATAAGTAATAGTTTTATTAATTTTGGTAATGATTATCTAATTAACATTTGTTAAGGTTAGTTAATATGCATGTAATAAAATCCAAGCCCTTGATGTTAGCAAGCATTTTTCCAAAATATGAGGTGGTTTTTACTGTTAGATACATATGGCTCTATAAATGGTAGCAGTTGAAAATATTATATTTTTATTAGTGTGTCATATATTATGATTTAATTATTAATGTCTTAACAAATTGAAAGAACATTATTTTATAACAATTAATTATTAATTAACATTCAAGTTACAAGACGTTTCCCAGAAATCAATCTGTGTTTTGTCTCAATGTTACAAAAAGTATACTTTTGTGACATTTTTTAGAGGTTGAATTACTATATTTACGTATGACAAATAATAAAGTCAAAAATGAGTTTTTTCAACTACGGTGATTTACTTTTCTATTTCATTTCAGTTATTAATACTTATACATTCCAAAATGTTTTAATACTTTACAAATACCACACCTTTTTACAAACAGTTTGCAGTTTTCTACTAACCTTTCTTCAGTGATTGCTGTCCCATCAATTGTCAGTTAGTTTACACCAAGGGTTCTTTCTTTTAATTCATTTATTATACACCATTAGCAATGAGACTGTACAATTAGGTCTATTTTCTCAACTACATTATTTTAGTAGTGAATATCTGCTATCTATGATGACCTCACTAATTGTTGGCCATTTTTTGCATAAGTACTTCACGTAACAGATAGAGATACTTTCACCTATATAAAACCACAAATAAGGTTTAAACAGATACCATTATGAAATGTTATCTAAATTACAGACTTAACTAGACTGAATAGTAGCAATATACAATTCACAAAGGCAAGTGGTGTTTCTGTTGGAAGATAACGTTACTCTGCTTCCATACAACTACATGCAGAATTTAACTTGTTTCACTTTATTTTCTATATTTTACAAAGACAAATGGGTGCTTTTTTAGGCAGGTAATGTTACTAAGAAATTTAATGTACAGTGCTGTATTTAAATATAGTTTTCACCTTTACATTTAATTTGCATGACATACTTTTGCATTTTCTGACAATTTATGGAAAGATTATTGATCATGTGGTCAAGAAAAGTAATGGTTACTGTTTTCTTAAAATAATTCTCTACATACCAGTATTCTGTGTTTGCACATTGAGTTTGTCATTGACTAACTTATAGCATGCTAACTTTAATATTAGACTTGTTTTCAATATTACTGCTATGCTTGAAGATGTCATATGAATAATCATTTACAGTCACTCATAGTGAAGGTCAGTTTTTACAGCATTCTTCTATTAAGGAAACACCAAAAACACTATCTTGGCTTGGGCCTTACAAATTTTTAAAACAGTAAAGGGAAGGTTGTAAAGCTGTTTAAAAAATGAATTCAAAGGGTTTTTCTTATCTTCATCAGTCCATTTATCATTAAACATTCCAAAATTATCATCTTTGTATATAATAACATCACATGAAGTAAGAATAGGTGACATAAACAGGACCTTTCCTAACATTCAGTATTCTCAACTCAGCATGTAATGCATAGGTTGAGTAGTGGAAGATGTGATGAAGCTGTTCCATGCTGGATGTCCTTTTAATAATTGCCTTTAATAGTTTCCCATGTTTAGGTGAGGATTTAGTCCAATTAGTTATTCCTTTAAACTGACTGACACAATTTCAAACTGGTGGAAATGAACATAAATTTATAATAGGAAGATAATATGAGTGACCTCTGCAATGAGTATATAAGGCCTCGCTTTGCATATATCAAATTTGTTTTTGTACAAAAGTTTTTTTGCTAGCTATTGTGGATGCTCCACCATATCCTTGACCACACAGTTCATTTACAGGGAATCCAACATCAATCAACATCTTTGTAATTGTATATAAAATATACAAAAAGTATACAAAATATTTCAAAATGTAAGAAAACACTTTATCAGCAAAAGCAGAGTAGAATCCAGTCTTTTTATCTGCATCAATAATTTTTATTTGAATTACATCACATCCTATGACACTAATTATGTCATTTTACGAGAAGGGAGAAAAATATGTAGCATATTTTGCCTTGGGATGACAAAAATGAGCTCTCACTATTTCATAACTTTCAGTGTGTTTCAGGAAGGCCAGAAAATTACCAGGATTTTTGTAAGGATTTACATTTTTGGTATTGCCACAAAATGCTAAGCCTTATTTTCTAAAAACAAAATGGCAGAAACAATTTGATGAAGAATATGTTTATTCTAAGTTATACATAATTTATGGGCACTGTTGGTAACAATATCATATCTTTTGGATAATGGATGGCCAATGGAAGTCTTCAAATCATCAACAGCCTGCATAAAATCACAATGATAAACAAGCTTAGAATGTTTGCTTAAAGTATTACTAACCATTAACATATTGTTAAATGATTTGTTGACAAGTACTACTTTACCATGTTGACTGCACACTGGAAGAAGGGTAGCACAAAGACCACACAAAAATGCCATCTAATTTTGATGAGTACTTTTAAAGCCATGATATTTTAAACTTGTAGTTACACCCATGAGAAAAGATGAAAGGAAGAACTTTTGGTAGTGCAACATGCTTATAAAAACAAGAATACTGTTCAGCATTTGATAGATTATTAATAGTTTGGTATTTTCCATCAATTACCAGTGTCAATGCATGGCTCAGTGACCACAGAAATACCATTACAGATCTCTGATGCATCTATAATTGCTGTAGCAGTGCAATGATGATGGTTCAGGAAGAATGGAGTTAACAGTGCTTGAAGCAGTTTGAGGCTCAAGTAAGTCAATTTGCATATTATCATTGTCATCACAACAAAATATATCTCAATAGTGTTAACCCTACAAGCTTCGCATCCAGTGCCTTCCTTGCCTGAATTTTGTGCAATGCTACATGAAGGCTATTTGAGCTAGTCATCCTTAATTTAACAGTGAATGACTAGAGGAAAGTCAGCTAGTCTTCATAACTCACTGTCATCTATTGAACTACTCTTATCCCAATGATTAGTGAGACTGATCACAGGTTATAATACCTCCAATATTGAAAGGGTGAGCATGTTTGGCAAGTGTGGGATTTAAACCCCTGACCTCTGGATTGCAAGCTGAACACCCTAATCACCTAGCCATGTTGGGCTTTATTCATTACCAGCATCAGTGAAAGAATGATTTGATAATTGAGTTGTGTCATTAGCAGTGTTTAAAAACAAAAATATAAGGTAATTTTAAAAAGGCGACTAGTATATAGCTTGAACATAACATAACAGCTTGTATTTTTTAAGACGAAAAATCACATGTTGTTGCAAAAAATTCGTCACTTTCTTGCATAAAATTGGCGTCTCATTAGAAACAAATGATTCTATTTCAATAAAACAATTGTCAAACAAATTTTTACTTGAATACTATAGATTAAAAATTTTCATAAAATGTCTGGAAAATACAAAAAACATATTTATATGAAAAAAAGAATTTTGTGTGCACACAAAACAAGATGATCCAAATAATGTAAATAAAAACTTAGAGCAATTGCTCACAATTGAAACATCATTCAAATAAACATCTTAGATATTTAAAAAAATTTTGGTGCTCGACTTTATTTGAAGACCACATTCGAGTCTTATAGTTATACCTTTTCACAAATTATGCACCTTATGCTTTATCAAAGCAATGCCAAATTTTTGTAAAACTCTGTATTTATGAATAGGGATGCAACATCAAAAGTTTGGTTTTTGTTTCTGTATTTTTTTTTTTGCTTCAGTGAAACATTGTCCTGGATAGGTCCTGAAGTGCAGATCGCGATTTTTTGTTTCATTCTATACTTTTTTATTTTTCAGTAACAGGACATAAGTTTTGTTTCGTCTCTTAAATTTCGCACAAAGTTACATGAGGGCTATGTGCACTAGCCCTCCATAATTTAGCAGTGGAAGACTAGAGAGAAGGCAGCTAGTCATCACCACCCACTGCCAGCTGTTGGGCTACTCTTTTACCAATGAATAGTGGGATTGACCATCACATATAACGCTCCCATGGCTGAAAGGACAAGCATGTTTGGTGTGAATGGTATTCGAACCTGCGATCCTCAGATTAGGAGTCCAGTGAGTGCCTTAATCACCTGCCTATGCCCGATCCGGAACGTAAAGATTGGATTCCAAGATAAACACTTCAGTGTGCTAACCAGTGGGCCATATTTGGCTCAAAAACAAGTATTAGTTCTGTGATAAAAACAAAAAACTACAAATTTATATTTATAGTGATATTTGCAGGTTGAAATGATTTTACTTGAAGTAATAACATGGGTCCACAGAATAATGGAAGATTCAACATAATATTTATCAGGAAGCAATTGAGTTTTCCGAGAAGAAAAGAAAGCGACTGGTAACAAATAAAAAAAAATCAGTGAATAACACAAACACAGTGTTTATACTTGCTTAGGATGCCGTACAATAGCTTTTAGTGGGTAGTAAGCTATTTTCTCTTCAAACTGTATCAGTAGATAATATATACCAGTCTGTTTAAAATTTCACTTACACAATTTAGAGAAGTCAGACATATCCAGAGTGAACTAGAGCTTCTCATTTGATTGGGTCACATACTATGCACAATAACATTAATTATATACAGAAAAATTTACATGAATAAAAATGCTCTTTCCAAAATATTAACATAATTATTCATTCCATATATCAAGTGAAAGGTTAAAAAGAAAAAGCACACAAATTGAAGGGTTTTACTGATTTTGATATAATCTAAGGTCTATTTTGAAAGTTTTTTGTTTTTGGTACAAATGGAAAAAATATGTGCCTTAAATGTAATGGGATTGTATGCCATTTCAGTACTGTGATTGCCATACTATGATTCATTCAATTTTAGCTATTTTCCAATTATTGGTATATATTTTTATTTTTTATTAAATCATTGCCATACAACAAAAATATTTTTCAGAAAGTGAGGCAAAAATCAATGCAGTACTCAAACACAGAAACTTCAACTTTCAACGCATTATTGAAATTAAAATATCTGTTCATAAATAAAACAATAATAACTAATGTAAATGAAATAAGAAATTATTAATTCATATTAATCTATGTGCAAAAGGTAACAATTAAGTTAGTATTATGCAGTATTTGTTAAAACAGTGTAATATGCACTCAGAAGTTTGTACTTACTAAGTTGAAGAGTATTGCCTATCTTAATGCTCTAAACATGCTTTTTGACATTATATATGTGTGTGTGTGTGTGTGTGTGTGTGTGTATAAGCCCTCCTACTAATCAGTAGGGAATATTACAAATGTTCAAAACTTTATTTATTACGCATAATAAATAATCATCATGTAAAAAACAAAATATTGCCTTTTATAGAATGCCTTACACTAAAAAAGTGTGGTAGTTATGGAAAGAAAATGTTAACTGTTAAGTTTACTCTTTTAGTATTCCTTTAAACTCTCAGTTGACACAGGATAATTTTTCATGATTGAGAACAATTTTTTCAATACAACTGTCACTATAAATATAAGAAACAAAGTACAAGTCATTACATAATTACTGAAATGTTCCTACTTAAAATATTAGAAGTTATCAATGATCATGTGTACAAGATATTTTAGTTATCCATAAATACTGGTAATTTTGAGGCATTCATTATTTAAATACTTGTTTTCTTTATGGTACAATTATTGTTCAGAGTTATTTTCTCTGCTATTTCATAATTTGAAAATTAAGCAATTAATAGGTTGTAACTAAATTTTATAAGTGGAAAGAAGAAGCATCTTTTCATTTCTGAAGGTCACGAGATCGCAAATGATACCGTAATGTACAACAGAAAACACAAATTTAAAGCTACTTTCACACGAATTTGACTTAATGCACAGACAACGTTTTTAATTTTATAAAAATAATTAAGTTTAAAAATAAAACATTAAGCATTTTATTGCTTTGGTTGTTGTTAACTGAAAAGCTACATAATGGGCCATTTATACTTTGTCCACAATGGGTATGAAGAGTGGACTTGCTGACCACTCTTTTTCTTTGTTATAAATTTCATTAACTTTTTACTAAAACAATATACTTAAGTTCACATCTTACAGAAGATATGCAATTGTTTATAATTTACGAACACACCATGTATTTAGCATTGTATTTTGCCATTTGAAAATAGCCCTAGTAGCATTTACTTTTAAGCATGGTGCAAAAATTGAAACTGCGCCATTTCTACAAGCTGTTATATTTTTCTTCTTCCAAACAGATTTTTTTTCTTTTTCAAATCAATCAATAAACATCAATCTTGGTGTTTTGAAGGTATTATCTATCAGCTATGTACAACACAATATTAAAGTTTAAAATATAAAATAAATGAATAAAAGATTAACGATGATTTGGTGGAAACATTGTAAAAAATCTATAAAATTTAAAACATTTAGTACCTGTCTTAGTTTTATTACTCGTTCAGTTTAAATTAACATATAATAAACATTTATATAATATATAGAACAACAATGGCATGTCAGGAACAAATAAGTCAAAATATTTTGAAACATTCCTAACTTAGGTCTACTTTCACTGTGAGTGAAGTAAGAGAAGGGCATAATGTAAACTACTAAAAATACTAATATAAAATGGCAATAAAAACTTGTTGTTGGTTTAATAAAACAATGTAAGGAACCAGTTATTCTGAAATATTAAGTTTGCAATCACTTTGTAATAAATATTTTAAATTCAAAACATTCCAATCATCTAGATGTGACATCAAAATACTACATCAAAAAATAATTATTTGCAATTGTTATGAACAGAATGGCTCATCATTTACATCTGGCCTATCATTGAGACCTTATAAAAAGACTATGTATTCTTATTAGAAATTATTTATACTCAATTTTGATGTAACTGGTTGTATCATGCAACATTTATCTGTTTTCCAAAAATACAAAAAACAAATCTTTGGACACTGTTCTAAGTGAAGTAAACTTTAAGCCAGATTTTTCTACTATAAATAAAAATATCACATTTCCGACTACCAACCTATTATATATCAGGGTCCAAAATATGTGTTGTTTAGTTATCAATGAACAGCAAGGAAGTGCACAGGCCAACTAGAGTTTTAAGCATTTTTCTTTTTTACCTTGTCAGAATAACTATGTTTCTCTAAGTTTTTATAAAATCACAATTGTGTTTTCATCTCATGAAAGTATGTTCTTTACTTCAACTTCCCAAATGGAGCCTCTAGCTCTCTGGGATTTTCTTTTTTAAATTTAGGAAGTCTTTATGATATCTGAAGTAAACAAAAAGAGGTTCTTAGAGCATGTGAATAGCAGGATTTATCCAAATGAAGTATAACAGATATCAACACCTCAATGGAGAAGTATTTTACAATATGGTTGAGTATTAAAAATTCACATCTGCATTAGATAAAGTAGAATTAACATATATATATATATATGAATGTTCTTGGTGTGGCTCACGTAGAAGTTTCATGAAGGACTGGTTAAATATTTTCTCAACTTTAGACCTTTTTACACATCCATTACAAGCCATTACAAATCTATTCCACAAAAAACCCAGCATCACTTGAAATTTGATTTGTACCATTTTTTTCCTGAGCTATACTTTGCAATTTTATATGTAGATGAAGCAAATGAAAACAAACATTTTGTACAAGCACTGACTTCAAATTGAAACTTTTACAAAACCTTTGATAATAATTCTCTCACCACCACTTAAGCCAAGGGAAAAATTACAAGTCATATTTCAAGCTCTTGTACATCAAGATGTGAATTTATTCAACTTACTTACCCCAAAATGATAAAACCTTATTTTTCTCATTTTTATGTTTTTTTCAATTAATGTTGTCTTTTTCTTTACTTTGGAGAGCAGTTACCTTCCCACAACTGTCTGCAGGCAGTGAAGGGTGATACAGCTGTAAGATGTTGTGGGTTTAAGCACCCACATCTTACTCTTCTAATTTCTACTTTTATAATTTCTGTTGCTATTTCTCTACTTTATTTTTCTTTATATGAGACTGGCTAATGGAGGTTAAGACTGATAGATGGTGTATCCCCACTGCAATGTTGGTCCTACTTCCACAGTCTCCTCCAAAACCCAAAGTACATTTTATACCCCATTATAGCTTGTACCCTTGGATCCTTTCAATTAGTGCAGCATTTTTTGGCTTGTTATGGTTATAACAAACTAATATAATTAGTCAGAGGTTTCAAGTTACTCTTTTTAACACAGTCCTTCCTTTTGATTTTGTTTACTTAATTCTATTAGTATTCATTTTCTCCATATATATATAGAATATGAATGCATTTTAAAATGATACATATAATTATATTAAGACTTAGAAAATGTGTGATCATTTTTTCAAAGGCATGAAAACCTTCCACAAGCTTTATCTAAGCTTAAATTTTATCTGTGGTCCAGCTATATTATTTTGAGAACTGAGTTACTTCACTTAAAACCTAAAAATGAGCAGTTACATGGAGACTAAAAACTGATAACTGTAGGTTGACACATTAAACTCAGAATATCAAACACAAAGTTCAGATGATTGCCTTTTAGCACAAAATTTATCTTGTAATTCATGATAATGAGAAACCTACTTGAAGTAAAAATATATCCCCAAGTAAAACTTTAATTAAAATAAAGTACAGAACAACGTTTTGACCTTCTTAGGTCATCTTCAAGTTAACAAAGAGAGTTAGCAACTGACTGTTTCCAGGCACATGTGATTTATTTTAATTAAAGTTTTAATACCCATACCAGTCATCTTTAGAATATAAATATTATCTTGATTCCATTTTTGTTTTAAGACTATATAAAATGAAGTTCAGTATTTCTAACTATAACAGTTTTGAAAATGGAACAAACAGTTACAGTCACAAAGTTAACATTTACTTTACCTGAAAGTGTATTTTGGAAATTTACCTTACCAAATCATAAAGAACTGTTTCCTCATTCAAATTGCTGTGTAAATTCCTTTGCATACCACACACCTTGAATAAAGCTCATACCCCTACACATATTAAATGTATTCATCATTGGATTATAGCCCTCCACTAACATGATGGCATTACAAACTCTATTTGTAGTAATCTTCATAAGCACTGGAAATTGATGAGGCAAACTAAAGGCACCAAAAGCGAAAAGGAAAAAATGAAAGATGGTGCAAAGAAGTGAGTATTTATCTAAGAAACATTTTCAGATAAGGAAAATGTTAATTTCTGAAATGCTGTTAGCCTCTCTGTATCACAAAGTGCTAAAATCTCACACTGAAGATGGTGGAGGGACCCATGCAAAAGATCATTAAGTGTGACACCTATGAGGTAGGGGTAGCCTAATAGGACAAGACTTGATTGAAAACCACATCCATCTTAAGCAAGATTTTTTTTCCTAATAAAGAATGTATGGCAAGGTATATTATCAAAAGAATCCTTTGTCAGGTGCTAACATGTAACTAAGGTGGTGGAATGTCAGATTGTTAAATTAGCTATCTCACAGGTAGTAGGTTAAGCATGAGTGTGTAATATAGCTAGGACTAAAAGTCAGACTGTTATGTAGAGAAGAAATACTTCATACACCACAATAAGCAGATTCAGGGAGCAACGTGTTTCAAGGTGAACCTAACACCCAGCTATGTCATTTCTTCTAATGATAATTTTGTTTTTGACAAACAAAGAAACTAAGATCCAGCTAGTTGGGTCTAACTGCCAGAAAAGGCTTGGTTCATAATGTAGTGAGGTGTTCTATTCTACACTCTCAGGTAACACCCCAGTTCTGCTTCCCAAATGAAGAAATGCCTCCACTCGATATTGTACCAGTGGAATTGCAGATTTTGGGTAAGTTTTCTCTACAAAGTAACACTGGCCACTCAGTCGGTTCCATTATCACCATAATATAAATAAATAAATACGCACATGCAGTTAGAATGAGATGGTTGTGAAATTAGAAAAATAAACAACTCACCATCAGAGTCAATGTGAATGGCAACTGAAGGAAATAAAAGCCAATGTATGTGGTGTAAGTAATGGGACAGTAATATGTTATCTTGAGCAAATCACAGAAGGAGCTAAAAAGAAAATCAATTTGAAGATATTCAGAATGAAAGTTTGACTTATAATTTTAAAATCTAGTATTGTTTTTTATTACATATAATTGAGAAAATTAAAGAAGAAAAGATTGCACAATGAATGGTAACTAAATATAAAGTAATAAGAACAAAAAGTCCAATAACACTTACAAAAAACATGTAAGAAGACAAGAAGTACCCAGAAAAAGAATGAGACAAATTTTTGTTCATGAGGACTACTGTGCATGGAGAATGTGGTTTTCTTCTATTGGCAGAAGGCTATAGTCTAATGATGATTATGTCATAAGCTTGTGCAATACACATTGACATGTATAGGGGTGGGAGCTTTGTTCGAGGCTTGTGATATGTGCAGAAAGGTAACATTTCTGAAAACATATTAATAGTATGCTGATGTCTCTCCTGGACTGGAAATGCACATTAGTTCTCATTGCCAGGTTGTTAGTGTTTATAATTTAAGTATATTTACAAAATCGACCTTTCAAAGCAGATCATGCAAACTTTTGCACTTTTTTATATTTTTGACAACATAATATCTTTTCAAAAAAAGTTAAATTATTATCAACACACAAACATAAAGTAAAAATATACATTCAAATTGGAGAATGTTCATTGACTATAAAAAATTTGTGATACAAATATCTTTATACACTTTTTGAAATGTTCTGAATCACGACATTCACAAAAGATAAGTATATAATGTAAATATGTAATACAGGATCCAGAAAATTGTTATAAATGAGACAGGGCTTTTATGTTTTACATCTCTTATAAATAAAGTTAATTTTACAGAATTTTAAGACAGAGATAGGAAAATACAGTCTGTAAGCAGATGTGGTCTGCTGCACAATGCCATCAGGTTTGAGAAACATGGCCAACATACTACATCTATTTAGTCTATACTGATAATAGTAGCTTTAATGCAAAGGTCTAACTTGTTGTTGTTTCTTAAATGTTTCTAGGCCTTTACATTGGGTGTAAGATAGCTGAGAACTTGGATAACGTCTCTATCAAGGATTAGGATTCCCCCCTCTAACAAGGTTTCTAAGACATACAAACTAAAATAAAAACATTTTCCTCTTATCTCAGAGTGATGTTGTTGTCATCTAATGTGAAGCTTAAGTCAGACTGAACTGATTTTTAATGTTAACAGTAGAAGCAAATAAGTGATTACTTTAGGGCAAGGTCAGTGTCATTTATACCATTAGAATTGCAAAATTCTAATTCAAGTAGTTTTATAATCTTTAATTAGGAAGTAATAAACCATATTCTCTCCTTTTAAGTTGCAATAAATTTATGAATTTTTTTGAGTGATAAACATATGAGATGAATTAGAATATTAAAGAAACTGGTGTGTGCTATTCAACACAATTATTAATATAACAATGTTCAGAGACAATGGTGGACCTGTTGGTCCATCTCAGCTGTCTAATACTCTAAATGAAAGTAAAACTATTATGAATTAAGAAAAACCCTTAAAGCCAGCCCTTATCAATCATATATATACTAAGATTTCTCTTAAACTCACTTAAATTGTATTGCCCCTACAACATATGAAAGCAAGCATTTCCAGAAGACAATGAACCTGTTAGTAAAATAAAACTGTCCCAGCTGAAGATGAGCTCTACTTTGCCAAAATCTATGTTTGTGCCTTCTAGTCATAGTATTCTCACCATTAAGTATGAAATAAGATGACAAATCGACACTATCAACTCCCTTTACAATCTTAAACATTTCAATCAAATACTCTCAAACTCTTATATTTTCAAGAAAAATCAAGTTTAAAGGTCTTAACCTCTTCTCATATGACAATCCCTCCATCCCAAGAACCACTGTAGTAACCCTTTTCTGAACTCTTTTTTTTTTAATAATTCAATGTTCTTCCTAAGGTAAGGAACCCAAGACTGAATACAATACTCAAAATTCAGTCTCACCAGCGATTTATACAATGAAATTATAATCTCTTTAGACTTGTATTTAATATTTTGTAGCAACAACCCAAAATAATATTTGCCCTGGTAGGCACACTGTTTAGATTGCTTATGAGGCTGATCAACCATTATACCAAGTCTTTTTTTCTTTTATGTAACACTCTTAAGGTTATCCCCATTCAAATGATACTTATAATTCAAATTGTGATAAACACATGCAATATCTTGTATTTCTCAAAATTAAAACCCATCTGCCATTTATTTGCCCAACTCACTTTTGCAAAGCAGCAGCATTTTCTTCACAACTAGCAGCACCCAATACTTTAACATCTTCAGCATGTTTAATTAATATTCATGTAAATCAAAAATAAAGAAGGTCCCAAGAGTGAGCCACCCCATTTGTGGCACTAACTCAGTTTGAGTGAACTCCTTTCTTCCCTCCAGTCATTCTTTTATTCAACCAGCTAACTTATTTCCTACAACTACAGAGAAAATACTTTTTACAAGCCTTTTATGTGGCACTTTGTCAAATGCTTTCTGAAAATCCAGATATGCCAAACACCCTTACCGACATAAGCAGCAACCTTTTCAAAGAATGTCAAAAGTTCTGTAAGGCAAGATTTTTCCTCAGTGAAACCATGTTGACTATCTGGTAAAATACTAAACATTGTTAAATGAATTTGCAAAGCATCTTCAAAAATCTTCCCAAAACTCATGTTAGACTAATATGCCAGTGATTACTGGAACAATTTTTATTACCCTATTTGAAATGAGATTAGTTAACTTTTAATCCTTTAGCACTTGTCCACTATTCAAAAAACAGTAGCAAGTGGTTCATATATCCAATCTTCAATTTCCTTCAAATTCAAATATCTGGCTCAGGAATCTTATGACTTTTTAAATTTCCCAATTTTTTTCTTAAGAAGCCCAGATTAAATGCAGTCATATTGCTCAACCTTGTTTCCATTTATCAACTGTTCAAAATGAAGAACACTGCTTAAATCTTCAGTAGTGTGTGTGTTTTTTCTTATAGCAAAGCCCCATCGGGCCATCTGCTGAGTCCATTAAGGGAATCTTCAGTAGTAAAAACTGTAGAAAAAGCAGAATTTAATAACCCATCCATCTCATAATCACCAAATAAATACTGAAGGGAATCTTCAGTAGTAAAAACTGTAGAAAAAGCAGAATTTAATAACCCATCCATCTCATAATCATCAGATAAAAGCCTTCCTTTATCAGCCCTCAGGGGTCTTACCCCTATCCTAACATTTTGTTTTCACTTAATGTATTAATGAAATCTTTACTGTGAATTTTTACATTTTCAGCTAACTCATGATGACGAGAAACTCACTTAAAATAAAAATGTATTTTCATAATGGCTGGTATGGATATTAATACTTTTATTGATAAGGAGAAAACAACGTTTTGACCTTCCTAGGTCATCTTCAGGTTAAGAAAAAGAGAGTTTGAATGTGACCATTGATAGACACGTCTTAGGGTAGAGTATAAATGGGTACTGGATTGTAGGGGGCATTGCAGGTGGATGTTAGGTCATTAATTAGTATAGGTATAAAGGTGTTCCTTTATATTGGTTTAATTTTGGTTTTAGTTGTTGTATAAGTATAGGACTACTCTTTTACCAACAAAAAGAGGAATTGACCATAACTTTATAGCAGCCCTATGATTAAAGGGGAAGCATGTTTGGTGGAACAGGATTTCAAACCAGCAACCCTTATATTATGGGACAAGCACCCTAACTACCTGGTAATACTGAACCAATAAGACTGGATTTTAACTCCTTTTTGAAAATCACTAAATAATAGTCTTCATAATTGTTTTTCTGGGGGATATTTTAAGTAAAAAATTAATAACAGTAAGACCAATTTGCATTTGATTTCTTTCCATGAAGTTAAGAGATAGAAATAACCTTGAATTATAGCATTAAAGATAGAATGATTCAGGATGATCTGCATATTGTCAGTAGGTATCTGTAAGTAAAAGAACATTTTGTTCCTCTTGAAGTTTTGTAAAATAAAATACTAACTACTGCTTTTTTAAAGCTAACAAAGCAGACTTATTTTATGAAAGAAAACAAGTATTAATGTATGTGATAGTTGAAAAAGTTTGATATTGCATATTTTGTTTGAAAACATGAGCTCCATTCACTGCGAATGAAGACTTAATTAGGTTGGAGAAATATCATAGCATTGATGTTGGTGATATATATATATATATATATATCACCAACATCAATGCTATGGTATTTCTCCCACCTAATCAAGTCTTCATTCGCAGTGAATGGAGCTCATGTTTATATATATATATATATATATATACACTGCTGGCCAAAATCTTAAGACCAATGAACATAAAGAAAAAAATATGCATTTTGCATTTTTAGACTCAGCCACTTATTTGAGTAGAGCTTCGAAACATGAAAATAAGAAAAGGGAAAATAAAAAAAAAATTTTTTTAGCATTTAATATGGAAAATGTGAACACTATGAAATTATCTTAAATACTAGCTGGTCAAAAGGTTAAGACCATACCGAAAAGAAGTCCTAAACAGGGTAGGAAGTGCCCAACAATAGGTCTCAGTAGTGAGTTGCATGGCCATCATTTGGAATGACTGCAAACATTCGTTTTGGTATGGTCGATATAAGCATTTGCAGAAGACTGGCTGGAATGTTATTCCAAGTGGTGAAAATGGCTTCACAAAGATCATGCACTGTTTGGAATTGACGTCCATTTTTGTAGACTTTCCTTGCCATCCATCCCCAAACATTTTCAATGGAGTTCAGTTCGGGTAAACACGCTAGATGGTCCAAAAGAGTCACGTTATTCGCCATTAAAAAGTCCTTTGTCCTGCAGGCATTGTGGATTGCAACATTGTCCTGCTGAAAGATCCAGGCATTTCCACACAAGTGAGGATCTTCAGTCAGTAAGGATGCTCTCTCCAACGTGCCAATGTAGCCAGCTGCTGTTTTACACCCCTGTATAACACGAAGCTCCATTGTTCCATCGAAGGAGAAAGCACCCTAGATCATGATGGAACCTCCTCCACTGTGTTGTGTAGAAAATGTTTCCAGTGGGATATCCTCAACGTACCAGTAACGTTAGAAGCCATCTGGACCATCCACGTTAATTTTTGTCTCATAAGAGAACAAAACTTTCTTCCACTTTTCTATGTCCCATGTTTGGTGCTTCTCAGCAAAGTTTAACTGAGCTGTTTCATGGTGTGGAAGGAGGCATGGCCTTTGAAAACGTTGACAGTTTTTAAAGCCTTTCTCTCGTAGATGCCATCTTGTTGTTCTTGAGATACATTATGCATCCATAAGGGCTTTAATATGGTTCAATGATTGGGTGGTGTCTTGCCAGACAACCTGTCGAATCCTCCTGCTCAACGCCGGCGAAATTTTCTTGGGCCGACCACTTGAACTTTTCGTTCAATATCCCTCAGGGTCTTGCAACAGCAGTTTTACTACATCCAATCTCACCAGTGATGGCATGTTGGGAGAGACCTTGCTTTTGCAGTGTGACAGTTCTGTCATGTTCAAACTCTGTCAACTTTTTAGCCTTTGCTATGTTTTTACCAAATGTAACACAGGAGATGTCAGTGAGAGATGTTGACAATGGTAATGCTTGAACATAAATGACTAAATTTCGTTATGTGTTTACCACTTAATGCTTCGTTTCAATATGGTCTTAAACCTTTGACCAGCTAGTATTTAGGCTAATTTCATAGTGTTTACATTTTCCCTATTAAATGCTAAAAAAGTTTTTTATTTTTATTTTCCCTTTTCTTATTTTCATCTTTCGAAGCTCTACTCAAATAAGTGGTTGAGTCTAACAACGCAAAATGCATATTTTTTCTTTATGTTCATTGGCCTTAAGATTTTGGCTAGCAGTATATATATATATGTATATATGTTAACTGTGTCCAGTGCGGTGAGTTTGTCGATTCAAATGGCAAATATCTAGCAAAGAAGAACTAGAGAAGAATTTACAAGAAATAAAGTTTAAAAGTGTTGGCAGATGGAACTGTTTTGCAGGTGAATAACAGGATGATTGTAATAGGGAAAGGTTATCTAAGTGTTGTATTTTGACCTACAATATTTCTTTACTTAAAATATATTAAGAAAGCAGATACAGCAGAAGTTAAATCAGCTGCTGATTCAAGCCTTGCTTCACTGGGCATAAAAGAAAATCATATTTTTCAAAACTTTGATGCAGATGGAGCCTTTGTAAAGAATGGGGATAAAATTGGTGCGAAGACCTTGCTTCAAGAGAAATAAACATGGTTAATTTTTCAATAGTGTGTGGCTCATAAATTAGAGCTGGCCATGAAAGATTATCTTCATTCAGTATACTTTAGGTAGGTAGACAACATGCTCATGAGACAGCACTATGTACACAATAAATCACCTAAGAAACTGCATGACCTAAAATCAATTTGCAAACTTGTGAAGAGTACATTTAACTCTGTGGAAGGATCAGTAAAACCTAAAAAAGCACATGGTACCTGATGGATTTCATTCAAACAGATAGTCTTAAGATTAGTGCTGGATAAATTTGGTATTTACATGATGTATTTGAAAAATTTGGCTGCTCAGACATGTAATGATGAAATTGCTAGGTATTTAAAAAATGGAAAACCAGTCACATGTTGTTATAGATTTCAAGTTTTACTGAAAGTTAAGTCCTGTAGCAAATTTATCAAAAGTGTTTCAGGAAGACAGAATTGACATTGTGAGTGCTATTAATGCTTTAGAAAAACCAAAAATTTAAACCTTAAACATTCAGTACAGTGAAGTTACAAGATCTTCCAGCTGAACAGTATGTGATGAGTAAAATGGAATGCACCCATACTAAGGTGTTCAATTTAACTATGCCCAGTTTGACAAAAATATGGAGTTACTTGAATCAATTAAAAAAGGAATAATTGAGTCTATATCCTCTTGTAGAGCTTCCTGTTTGAATGGCTCTGGAACTTCTTTGTTTGAGAAAATTACTTTTGTATTGAATATGGAATCATGGGTAGCTAAGGCTAAATTTCTACTGGGATATGAAGACACAGAAGAACCTGCATCCTCCACCAAATTAAATATAGAATTTGGTAATTCTAAAACAAATAAATTTTGTGCAATGTCATCATCAAATGTACCTGTACTGAAGTTATTTACCTATAGCATCAATTACCTAAAATCAAGTAACAATAAGAAAACCTTGAAATTTCCTTTCTAGTCCTCCTATGCAGAAACAAAATGTAAAAACATTCTAATTACAATTGAATTACTATTTTTTGTTCCAGTTTTAAATGGAAAACTATAAAGAATGTTTTCAAAATTACAGTGAATAAAAGATGATCCTAGACGTTCAATACATGAGCAAAGGCTAACAGTTTACTTAGAACCACAGAAAAATGTCCTGCACTTGGTTCCTTTGATGTGACTCCAGTAATTTAGCTATGAAGTGAAAGAAAAGTTAGAAGACCCAACCAAAAGAAAAGGAAAGAATACAGAGCCTTATTTCTTAAGCATTTACAATGCATTTTATTTTTCAAATCTTTTTTAATAATTCAATATTTGAATGTTTTGTTTGAATATGACCAATGAAGCTTATATTAAAATTTGTAAAATTAAAAATCATAAAAATATTTTCAATTGTTTTGCAAAAAGTTTTGAGAGAATAAACAAACATTATCATAAAACAATTAAATGTTTTAAAATATTATTTTGTAAACATTTTTAGTTTCAAAGTAGTCAAAATTTTATAACAATATTTCAAGTTCATTTATGGAAATTTTGAACTGAAGATTTTATACCCATTTGAAATTAGTTGGGTATTGAAAAAATAATTGAAACTTATGTAGTATCTACAGAGAAACTTATTCAAACAAAAAACACTATTAAAATAAAAAAGAACTAAAATATATCATTTGTTATAAATACAACTAAAATCAAGATACAATAAGATAAATGGAAAAAACATTTTCTAGTTCCTTGTTTAGTGATATCATATTTTACAATATATCAAGTCATTGTTTAAGTGAAGTATTTTGAAGTTTTTTTACTCCTTGTTTATGATTTTTCCTAATACAATTTCACTTATACATGTTTACTTCTTTAGCATTAAACCTTTTCCTACTGGTGTGATGCCATTATGTGTTATACTATGCTGTAGTCCTTTGCTATACAGTTAAATGGGTGAATCAAACTGTGTGAGATTCAAACACTTGGAGTTCTGCAAATCTTCAAAATTTACCAAAATTATTTTTAGGTCATCCAGTAAAAAATTACATATATATATCAGAAATCAGTATTTATGATTACAGTACTGATTATGTTGAGGCACACATAAATGTCTGTCTAATTAAAATAATTTGAAGAATAAATTATAAATTCTTGGCTAAGTTCAACAACGTCATGATCATAACACTTTTTGTTTCAGTATAAAACTACTCAAATCATTCATATGCTGAATAAAAGTTACTGAAGAATTATCACTTAAAATACATGTAAAAAAATAACATTACCTAATTTGAAATACATCTAACAGAATAAATGTACTTCTACGATTTCAAGAAGAGAAAACTAATATTACTGTTTAACCCTCAAAATTTATCACATACACATTGAGAAAACTTTATTAATAACCTTTCCATTTAGTAATCAGCTATAAAGTGATGGGAACATTTTGCTGTTATTAGTTGCAATTTAAAGGTTTGTCATCACCTGACATTTTTAGCATTTATTTTAACTGAAAGGACAACAAGTTGATAGTCTGAAAACTCTCAGTATGCTGTTGCATGGAAGCCCATGATGGTCAACACAACAATTTTTTCAAAAAGGCAAACAATGTATAAAAACAAGCAAACAATGGATATAAAGTAATTAAAGTATAATTTTAAGCTTCTGTTTTCAGCTTTAGTACAAAAATATGTATTATTTATGCACTTCTTTTCTGACTATTGAAGTTGAAATAAACATTAAAACTATATCATTATTTACTGTTCTTAATAGTTATTTAATGCATTACTAGATGTAATTAAAATATTGTAACATAAGCATTAAGAGATAAGATAAAACTGAAAAACCAATAATTTCAATTAATGAAAATTTGTGAAGGTAGTTTTTCTCTTAGTTTTATATATCCTAAATGAGTACATTTAATTTAATTAGCATATTTTAGAACAAATACAGTAATAGTGTTTTAGGATGAAAATACTTTACCTTCTACTGATTGGCAAGGTGAATTATTTCAAATGCAAACATAACCAGAGATCCCCATGTACATTTAAAATACAAAATACTCTTAAGAGCTCCATTTTTAAAACATGCTTTTAAAATCAAAAGTATATGACTACTTTATTAATATCTCAACTTCAGTTTTACTTAAAAATGGAAGAAAAAATTTAATTCACCTCCTGCTTCACAATACCAGTTGTGTCTCATAAAGAAATAGCAAGCTCCAACAACAGCTGTCAGATTCATGGTAGTGAGGACCAACTTTGCTTTCAATTATTTTTGTCCCTAACAAAAGAAAACTTCTAATTTCGTAACAATTTTACTATGATATTGTAACAGTGTATTTATTCATCTTTCAAAATAAAAACAATTATGAACCACTCTCAAATCATGTATAAATGTTTCCACCTACACAGTATTCATAATCTGAACTGTTATGCAGATTTTGTCATATAATTAATTCAATTACATAAAAATTTGGAACATTCTGTTCATATATTTTATACTATCAAAATCATACACAGTTTCTACTTTAACTCAAATAGTAATAATGTAATATTAATATTAATTATTCTTAATTCTATTATTTTAAATGGGATGTTCTGTTATCAATACATAAGCAGATGTAATTCTTATATGATAGGCCCATAAACTACAATATTTTAAATGATGGAGAAAATGTAAAAAATTATTCGTTCAAATGTACATTCAATTTCATATCTCATTATGCACCCTTTGTTAATCTTTCACTATATTTATTTTATGAAACACTGAAAATGTATTTCCAATAGACACTAAGCTAATCTCTTCCAAGGATACCTCGACCTTGATTTTCCCTCTAAGCATTGTACAAGTTTTCAACATCACACCAGCGTAATATACCGTATCATTTTTGTGGAATTGCAGCAACATGTGCTCATTATGTAACTACCCTTCACCAATCATACTGTGCCAACTATACTAGCACAGGTAGCTTTCTCTACCATTGTAACACAATTCTCACTTTTGAGAACTGGCAGATACAAAACAAAAACACCAGCAAATCAGCTAGGAGGAATGGTGGGAAGTGGTAGAGAAGAGATAAATACCTATCAGAAATACATTTTCAGTGTTATAAAATCTTAACTTTCAAAACAGCACTATCTCCTCTCACCCAAAGCTAGAATCCCACATTGGAAAGGTGGAGGGGCCAATGAAAGCACAAAAGTAATCAAACAAGTGAATAACAACACCATGAAAAAACAGTCATGCCACAATTATAAAATAAGGCAAACCAGTGGGGTACAACACTATTTCTGAAACATGCATGCTCTTTACCCAGTTACATTGAGCAGAACTTAGTTGGCATACACCATGTGAGGTAAGCCAGACCTACCCATGGATAACAGATAGTAAGAAAGACATCTATATATGTAATGAGTGTGAACACATGACATATTGATAGCTGGAAATCAAAAAGGTGACTGTAATCTGATATAAGAATATGTGGCTTAGCTAACAGAATGTATATGAATAGACCAAGTGCAGTCTGCCTGGTTAAAAAAGACATAGAAAGAAAGCACCTTGGGATACAACAGATTATGCCAAGTGCAGTCCATATGGCAAAAACAACGGTGGAAGCAACTTGCTTAAGTTTGGAAGATCAACAAATGTGGTCCATCTGGACAAAAACATACAGGGAAAGCACTTTGGATAGATATTATTATAGCTAAGTGTGGTTAGCCCAAGCAAAACATCTAGGAAAGCACCTTGGTATACATCAGATTATGTCAAAAACAGTCATCTAGGTAGAAAACATCCTGGAGAAGCACCCTGCATGAGATCTTACATTTCAAACTTTGTTTATTATCGATATTGTGGTTAAAACATGCAGACAGCTTGAGCATAAACATCTGGGGTAAATACCTCATGATATTATGGAGTGTGTTAAATGTGGTCTATCTGGGCAGAAAACATACAACTGAAGTGCCTTGCATGTGATTGATCATTATATATTTTTATCATAATAAAATAAAGTGCCAATTGCCAGGAAAAAAACATCTGAGAAAAATATCTTGGGTTGAGCATATTATGGCAGTGTATAATATTAAACATAATTATGAAATAGAAACCCTATAACCCGAGCACTTTTGAAAAGTCCACCTGTAAATATAGATATACAGATACATATACACACCACCAAATACGTTGGTGGTGATCTTACAGAAACATTCTATTATTACAGTGAGTATTGTAAAAGGATACAGATTTAGTGCTAAGATATAAAATTCAGCATACCTGATTAGGCAACACACTCCACCAGTTTGGATAAGGAAATATGATGTATATTAATGAAATAAGATTAAAAATAATAATATGTTAACTTACCCTGTCAAAGACTAACAGATATGTGTAGAATCACCACAGGAGGAAGACAATACCCACACAAAGAAGACACAGGTGTGTTGTGCAGAGAAAGAGTGACAAATGTATTGAGAGTTGTATAAATACCAGCCCCAGCAATCTTTTCAAAAAGACAGTGGTTTTAAGTAACTAGAAACATAATTGGACAATGAATTTGGTGTGAAGAAGCATTATTTAAAAGGCATGTCCCACAGCTGAGACATAAACATCAAGTTTGGTGATGTTGATATAAAAAATGTCCAACTGCAATTGTTAGGGGAGGAACCAGAAGAGAAAAAATGGCAGGAGTTGTTGCTCCATTAAAGACCAGAGCAGAGGAAACCACATGTAAGCTGACCAATATGAAGAAACCAACAGAATACACCAAAAGGAAGGGTCAGGGTAAGAGAAAAGACCTAGAAGAAGAATTTTATTAGAGGGTCGGCATATAAATGAAGACTGCTTCAATCTCAACTGAAAGCATCCATCCCAAAAACTAAGAAACTAGAGGTGAAAAAGGGAGGAAGTTTTGTGTTTTAGAGAGTAGTGTGGTTTGTGCAGTATTTCCAGTAAGATACTACAAAGTGATAGTAAAGTGCTCTCCAACTTGATGAGATACCTGAACAACTCTCAAAGAAGTAAGCAAGTCCAAGTAAGTGACTAAGCAGGGGAAAATGAAAGCAGAAGTCAGTTATCCATGGTTTTGAGCATCTGAAAATCCAGCAAGTGAAGATGAGATGTCAAAGATTGTACCACTTTACAAAATACATACTGAGCTGAAGATAAACTGTATGGTAAAACAAGCTACTTACACTAACATAGGTGGTGTAGTATGATTGGTGTAAGTTAATTACATGATCAGCAATGATGGAAAAATGAAAAGGTATAATAACAATCTATTGGTGTACTGTTGAAAATTTTAATAACAATTAAGAGGACTAATTCAAGGTTGAAATAGCTTTAGGTGAGAGGATGTAGTACTGATTTACAATTACCAATACTACTATTTGTCCCTATTCTTTAAACTCTCTACTGCCACTAAAGATTTCTTTATAAAATACCTCCTTTCATCCTTAAAAATTTTAACTGCAGACAGTTGTCTTAAAGCTTTTTAATGCCCTACTCCTCTTACACAAAACCACAATTACCAACAAGTGTTTTCCTCATATAAAGATTTTCTTTCTACTTTACCAAAACTATTTAGAAAAAGACAAAAATTTTATTGCTGAGAACCACAGTGTGTTTAACCACTTTTAAAATGATGATGTTAATTTGGTATTAAAATTTAATTTCTCACAATATTTACAATTAAATAGAAGCTAACATGTGAGCTGGATCATTTTACAACAGATACTAGAACGTTTTTTGATCAGCACTGTTAAATGATGACAAATTATTGAGAAATACAGAATAATACAGTTAGATATAAAATTCATGTGGCATATGCCCTCAATAATCTCATAACTGTAAAATTATTTTTACCTTTGATAATTTTTTATCACTCATAAATACTATTATCATACATCACAACTGCATGCTTTTACATATACTTTTTTAAATACACAGCTGTTTGTTTATTTAGTTTTATGATTTCATACTGACACAGTTGCTAATTACTTATTTTTAGATATACTGTCAAAAAATAAAACAACTTGATACTTCTAATTATATGTTTTGTAAAACTTAATAAATACTTGAAATCAACATTTTATATTTACACAATAATAAAAACTTTACTGAAGCTATCTATGGCTTTCACGTTAAATATACACCCTACATGCATGTTTCAACATCCTCTATATCATCTTTGGGAGTTATTTACAAAACACAATAATTTATACTTTTTTCTCATGTTTTGTAATATTACACAGCATAGCTATTTACATAATTCTTTAGTTAACCTTTATAATTCTTCACACCAAATACCAATACACATACTTTATGACTCTTCATCTCTGTTAATACTTATTTTTTGTTTTTAAATTTTGTTATTTCTAGTGATTGTTTAACATTTAAGACTAATATTACAGGGTTGAACTAAAAATTTATTTTCTTCCCATAAATTTGTATTGTGTTGTTTTTGTATGTTCTGCTATAGTTTAGTTTCTGTTTTATTATTTATTACATAAACTTTATGTTCCTGTAATCTGTATTTTAAATTCACTTTAGTTTGACCAATATAAATACTATTCCATTCTATTTTGTAAATCCCAGTTTTGTCTTCTAATTCTGGTCTATCTATATAACAGTATTCCCTAACCTTTCTTTAAGCTTATTTATTTGTTTAAAAATGGAGTAATGTTTTGTTGTTTCTTAAAAATTTTAAATAATTGACCTGATAATCCTAGAATATAAGTTAAACCTAATTTATTTGTTTAGTTTTTCATAAATACATCTTAAAGTGGTATTTTTAACTAATATTGAACTTTTGCTACATTTCTTAAACGTTCTATTTACTATATTTTGTTGAATCTGAGCTACATTGTTGCTTTGTATGTGTACATGTATATATTTTTTCCTTTTCATAAACATGTCTAATTCACTCAGCTGAATAACTCTACTTCTTGTTTCTTTGGGTTTTTTGAGGATTTCACCTCTGGTTCTTCACTGTTTTGTACCTTATTGTCAATAAAAACATAAAATATTCCTGCATTTTATACAAATATGTACAGAGCTTTCAAGGCAGGAAGATTTTAGTAATAAACTGTTATTTGTAAATAACTCATGAAGAAGACTACAGGACATCAAAATGTATACATGTACTGCATGGGTTTAAAGTGGAAGCCATTGATGGCTTCAATAAAGTTTTTACAATTATGTAAATATAAAACAATGGTTTTAATTATTTATTAAATTTTAAATAATACATAGTTGGCAATCATTAATATTTATGAATCTAGCAATAGTACTTAATGTGAAAAAATTTGGAAAATATAGGATTAAGCTGAAAAGAAAAACACTGCAATATGATTTCTTGCTGAAATGCAAAAGAAGTAACATTACTCCAAAATTTATACAAGTAAGAAGTAATATCATAGGAAAACACTGGACTAATGTTTAGACAAAATCAAACAGCTGGTATTGAGGATTACAATACAACAAAAGATAAGTTTTATTGTGACCTGGAATACAAGGTGTATGTTGATGCAAAAGAAAATGAAGAAAACTGGTTTAAAAGTAAAACTTATATTGGATTCCTATGGAGAAAGACATTTATAAATACAATAAAATATTATATTAGAAGCTTAAAAAATTGATATAGAAAGAAAATGGAAAAATTAAGGACACTACCTGAAAAATACAAGAAAATTCAAGAGAATCCTAAAGTGGTTAATAATTCAGATGTAATATTGAATATTTAAAAATAATAAGTATTTAAAAAACGTTTAGGGTTTGTATGCATATTACTGAATTGCAGTATAAAAGGAATCATAACAAATGTTGAAACTAATTTAAATTAAATAGCAAGTCCAGATGATGTAAAAGCAATTAGAATAGACTGTCATAAAATTATAGAAAATTTCAAATTACAGTAAACAAAAATTTGATTTTAAAATCCTTAAAAGAAAATAAAAATTAGATATTTGTAAAGCACATACAGGGGGATAAACTGTAACACTTTGTAAAAGTGATTATGACAAGGATGTGGAAGACATGTTGAAAGTACTTATAGAAAGCTTATGAATAACCCAATATATAAATATCATGAAAAAGTGTTAAATAATAGTCTAATATTAACTCCCCAGAGAAAATATAATTAGTACCAAGTATATCCTTTTCACCAAGGTTTTATGCAATATTAAAAATACACAAACTCAATTAACAGTTTTAGGCCCATAATATCAAGTATTGGGACAGCATCTTACGAATTAGCAAAGTTTAAAGCAAGAAAATATTCTTTATGAGAAATAAAAATAAATATACAGCTAAAAATTTAACAGAATTTGTAGAGAAGATTAAAAACATAATATCAGAAAAGGAAGATCTAATGTATCATTCGATTTGCTGAAATTCCAAAAGCAAAAACAACCAGATGCTTTGAAAATAAGTTGATAGGAAGAATGTTAACCAAAATTAGTAGAGACAAAAAGAGGATTTATTTATGGGATGACCTTTGTCACCATTGTTATGTAACATTTATATGGCTGTATTTGAAACTGAAGCTTCATGTAAAGCTATGTTTAAGCAAGAAGTTTGGATGAAGTGTGTAGATGAAAACTTTTTTGGTGTGACAGTATGGCGACAATAAACTAAATATTTTTTTTAGTTATTTAAATAGTAAAAAACTATCAATTCAATTTATGTATGAAACTTAAGAAAATAATACCTTAAATTTTCTAGATGTACTATTCAAGAAAGAAAGAGATGGCAAGTTGGAACATCAGTTTATTGAATACCCTTTGCTATTGTCCTGCTGTCACACCAATAACACTGGGGAACACTTTTTCAGTAACTTTGAGTTGCATTGGATATTTTAACTGATTCTGAAGGAGTTTTAGGCGCTGATTTCAAATCTGAAATTAGTTTTTCTCTACAAGCTCTAGTTTGTATGCAATTTGAGGTTAATGAAATTGTACAAATGTGAACTTGCGTAAACCATGTATAAGCATTTTCACGTCCATTATTTGAACAGCCACCTTGATAAGTTCCCTGACAACCTGGGGGCTGTGAGTGACGAACAAGGAGAATGATTCCACCAAGACCTAAAGGTCATGGAAGAACGCTACCAAGGGTGCTGGGACAAAAGTATGATGGCTGACTACTGCTGGAGCATTAAACGAGATTGTCCAGATGAAGTGTACAAATGCAAAAGTTACAAATGCAAATTCCTACCTGAATAAAATACACAAACAAATTGATAAGCTATTCCTATAATTTCCTATAATAACGAAACATTAAAAAATAAATAAAAATGTCAAATTGCATAAAATCTGTAGCTTGCAGACAAAAACCGACTTCAGATTTGAAATCAACACACCCAAATTGACTATAGAAAGGTCTTTTTTAAATGCAACAAAATGAGTGTTCCCCAGTGTAATCATGTCATAGAAAAGTGAACAAAAAATCTGCAATTTATCCATATGTTTACAAAGCTTTAGAAATGTTCAAGACATGAAAATATTTAATCAAAGAACTGTTACTAATTAAGTAGCTGTTGAAAAAGGACTTAAACCAAAGAAATTTAGCAAATGTTCAATGATAGAAAATACTATGTTAAGGTCTATTTATGAAAAAAAAGCTAAGTTTGCCTAATATTCTGGGATTAACAAGTCAATTATTAGTTTTAAAGTGGCAACAAAAACTTTTATCCTATCTTTAAACCCATAAATAAGATTAAAGAAATGTTAGGGAATACTAAAGATAAAATAGAAAAGTAAGCTATGCAAGAAATAATAAAAAAGGAAACATAGCTATAGAAAAACACACAAAAACAAAACAATACAAATTATAGGGGAAAATACAATTTTAGCTCAACTTCTCAATATTACAGTTTTAAATATAAGAGAATCACAGGAAAGAATAAAATTTAAAAAAACAAAAATAAGTATTATCTGAGATGAAAGACCATCATATCAGTGAATTGATATTTTATGTGATGTATTATAAAGGTTAAGCAAAGAATTATGTAACTATGCTGAGTAATATTACAAGACATGAGAAAATAGTATAAATTATTGTTGCTTGTAATTTACACTTTTTTCTCATGTCTTGTAATATTACATAGCAGAGCTATTTAAATAATTTTTTTATTAACCTTTATAATTTGTTACACTACTTAAGTATATACGTAATAGCATATATATTAGGGTATAGAAATCATTCAGTGGGACGGATCTGGTGTAGGCAAAATAGCTGTTCAGCCATTAAGGTTCAAAGCTTGTGCATGTAGACATCAAGTGACCACTCCTATGAAGATAAAACCTTAGAAAAGTAAAAAATGTGAAGAACTGCATTTCACCTGGCATCTGTGAACATATGTCAGTCTGAACAAGGTGAAAGAAGAAAGATGCCTAGGGTTGTGTGAGACTGACTGAACTATCAAGATAATAAAAGTTGGCAGGGGAAACACAAAATAAAAAAAAAGTGTGTATTTTGGACTTACTCCAGTAACTGGCCAGGAACGACTGAAAAGAGCCTCTTGTGTTAGAAAAGAATACATGACAGCTTTGGTATAATCTGAAGTTCCATGTCTTGAACTCAATAAGAAGGCTGAGTTCACCATTCAAATGACTCCTTTTAAAATGAAATGACTTATAGTGGTGCAGAGTAGATTACCATAAGATTGTTGGAGTGAAAAGCTACACAGTGGGTTATCTGCATTATTTCCATTGAAGGAAGGCAAAGCCATATACTTTAGCATTTTAAGTACATAAACTGACCAATGACAAATATCTTCAAAACCAAATTAAAAGTATAAGGGACTATAGCTATCCTGAAAGAAAGAGCCTGAAATTAAAAATATCTTATCATCACAGATGAGTCAAAAGAAGCAATGGCAGCAGGACAAACTAGAATTTGAAGAAATGCATCCAAAACATCAATCTTGGTCATCCACAGTCCAGGAGAGGAAATCTACTTCAGAGTAAGAAAAGCATCTATCTTGAATGATTAATATCATATTGATTCAAGGACAACATAATAATGATAAGATGTCAAATGTCCATCTTTGTGTGAATGACAGGAAAAAGCTCATGAGAAAATGCTTGTGTAATCCAATGGCTTTCTGCAAAGATGGGTGCACAAAGTAGGAGAGAAGAGCTCAAATTAGACCAAAGTCAAACTGTGGCTCTAGAAATAAGTCACCTCTAATATTACAACAACTAACACTATAAGAAGGGGAAGATTTGGAAAGTATAAAGAGAACAAGGAGCATGAGAGGGGCAAAACTGTGAGGTTTCAGAGGGTAAGAAAAGTGTACAACTTCACCCCCCTCTTAGAGTAAAAGAAAGTGAGAAGATATTAATGTTGATGACCTGTCTCTACTTGAATTCCTTTTGATTAAGAAAATCCTTCTAAAACAACAAAATGAAGGAAGGGTATCACACAGAGATCCTTGAAATAAAACTAAGGTAGATTATTCTAGAAGATAGAGCATTCTGACAAAATTAAATCTGAGAGACAAAGAAATCAAATTAATTGGGGCACTGTTGTGATTTTAGATAATGAAGAACAAGGTGCAGAAAAAGTATATGCAACTTTTTCTCCAGTGAAGGAGGTGGGTGGATGGAAAGCAGGAGATAATATAGTTAAAAAGAGGCTCATAGAGTGAGATAGCTTGAGATTCAACAATAAAATAACTGAAGAAAGAGATAAAATGTTATATATATCTGTGGAAACAACTTAGCAAAAAATGAAAGGAAGAACTAAAACCAGAAAGAAATGGCATGAACAGTATGTTAAAATTATAAAAAGCAATTAGCTCAAGGAATGGAAGCAGAAAGTCAAGAATTTTGGTTTTGAAAATAAAACCAGTCACTTGGTGCACAATGGTAAGAACATTATTGACTGTCAGAGTGCTCCAATAACTACTGAAAATAGCAATAAACAAATCCTGTTTTAGAAAGGCAGGATTTCAGAGGTTTCAGAAATATGGATACATATATTCATAGCTGAGCCATTCAAAAAAACCACTAAATTTTTTCTTAAGTAGGCCTGATAGGTCCATTGTACATAGTTCTTAGCCACTAATGTAATAGCAAAATTAGATACTCTAATTAAGTATAAAAACTTGAGCACTGGGTTAGTAACGGTGGTGTCAAAGGAACCATATCGTGGCCCTGGAACATATCTCTCAAAATGTTGCAATATGATTAAAAGAATATATTAAACTGATAGAAGACAGCAATTTCAACATACATTCTGCAGAACTATGTATAATTTGATATTCTTTCTCAAAATCATAAAAAGAAAGGTAAGAAATATAACACCACAAATAATAACCAAAAGTTTAGGATAATGAATGCAAAAATGCTTTAATTCTTAATGAAATAAAAAATGAAGTAAAGCAGTGCTGAGGAAAGAATGACCCTCTGTTAATAGGTTTACTGTTATGGAGGATTATTGTTTTCCTTTTGATGGAAGATAATAGTCTAATACTAATTGCATAATTGATTGGTGTAGTACATATTAGTTAGTGCAAGTGTGGAAGTCTTATTCAAAGATTGGTGTATGTGCAAAAACAAAAATCAGCAGTAATAGTTGTCAGGTCTGTGAAAAGTTGAGTAGTGTTTCTTAATTTACTTATTATGCCTCTATCAGTATCATTAATATATATATATAAAGAAAGAAAAGAACTGACCCCTAAAACACTCCACTAGTAACAAGGATTCTCATTATTTGGGCTAATTCCAATATTTCCTATAAATGTCTATAGCCAAAAATATTACTAATATCTTCTCTTATAAAAACAGAGGAGAGGAAAACATTTAAACTCATAGGCATATCAGTCTTCAACAAAAACCTTGCTGTCAGCATCTTTTAAAGATCAAACTCTTATTTTAACATTTTCCAAAAGTCTTTTTGTAAGTTTTAACATTATCATCAGCTGTTTCTCATAATCAATTTTTGTAACTTTAAATTTTCTTATTTTTTTTCAAAGAAATTTATAGCATATCCAAAAAAAGCACTTCTGTACATCTTCCATTTAATTATGGTATTTATTCATGATTTACTCCTTTATGTCTTTTTGTTTTATGAAAATACCTTTCTTGAATTAGTCAATAATTATTAAACAAAATTTCCTCCAATATAATTTACATATTTACAAAAAGTAGTGCATCTCTAGGGTAGGTAGAAAGATAGGATTACACATTTTCATCCTAAAACCCTAAAAAACACAATTTTTTTTAATTTACAAGATTTACACGTACATTATAGTCTACAGTAAATGTATATTTTAATACTGAGATTTTTATCATGCAATTTTTAGCATTTACTATGGTACCTGGAACAAATGTAAAACAAAATGGTGTACACAAAAGGTTTTCAAATCTAAATTATTCCTTGAAAGGGAGCAACTAAGAGCTCACTGATTATTCTATTCAAGTTCATAAAATTAAAATGACACCTGGCAATAAACAAACAAAACACCTGTAACTGTACAAAAAATTATAGTACTTCAAGAACAAGATTTTCTTCATTCTAAAATTTTAACATTCTGCAAAATGCTCTCTAAACCAAAAAAATGCTATTTTGCATAATATTTCTATAATTGGTTATTCATAAATTGTGTTATCATATTCATTTAAAGTGATAAATTTAATAAAAGCTTTATACTAAAGCTGGATTAATATTATATGATTAAGTCTGAAGATGAAACTATACATACAAGACCAGCAAATGCAAGTTTGAGTTATAAAGTTTTACTTTTAATAGTCACAAATTTGTTTACCAAGTTTTAAAGTCTGGGATGTTGTGAACAAGAGCTACAATTTAGTGACAGGGGATGCCTCTCTTCCTTTTTAAGTTGAAATATATGACTTTGGTAATGGCAAATTGAGAAGTTGTTAAGCAAATACATGAAGCTACTTAGGAGCTTTAAGGGTAGAAATTATCAGGTAGAGCTTTGACTTCTGGCTTTCTCTTCTTGCTGAATGTGAGCAAGAAATTAATTGTTGGATACAAAGATTAAACAAGGAATTAATTGGAATATGTCTAGATCAGTGGAAACGGTAGGAGAAAACTACTTACCTGTTGTGGACTGAACTCAAGCATACTAAAAAAAGTATTTGGAAAAGCACTTTAACAGAAAGGTTTATTTAACACTCCTATGAAAAGTGGGGCCTAATAGGCCCCAGAGCAACTTGAAAGGTTATTAATATTAGGCTAATAAATTTGTATTTAAATGAAATTGCCATTTTATTTGATGAAATAAAAATACAAATTTATTAGCCTAATATTAATAACCTCAATTGCTCTGGGGCCTATTAGGCCCCACTTTTCGTAGGAGTGTTAAAATAATATTACACAGAAATGATCATGCCATTTACTTTAGAATAAATTAGGAGAACAGACTAAAAACAGGCAAATGTTACTTTATACTTACATTAGAAGTCTTGGCAATAAATTGCTAGAATCTTAAGTTTTGTTGCATTTAATGTCAGTTACTTTAGCTGTACAATAAATATGAAGATGTTTAAATTAGATTATTCCTTTTAAAAAAATGGTAAAAATTGTTTTGCTCATCAAAAAATAAGCTAAATGCATATCACAAACGTGATACAAAAATATTGTAAAAAACACTGAAGGTAAAGGAGTTGGCTATACAACCAACAGAAATATCCTTTCACACACTAAAAATCATATTTTTAGTAAAACATTTTAAATAAATTAAAATCAAGATTTCATCACTACTATGTTAAGTACGTGTTCCAATTAGTTCGTGTGCAAGGTAATTTTCATGTTAAGATTAAAAATACTATTCCTCTTCTCAAATTTACTTTGTGTAGTAATCCATCAAACCTCCCAAATACATTTCAAACATTTTATTTTCAGATAAATTTTCTATCTTATTTGTTATTTTCTCTACCATAACTTGAAACATGATTGGTCAGTTTGACTGACCTGGTAACCTACAAAAAATTTGAAATATATCTAAATTACCCTTTTTTCTTTATAGAATTACTTGAAATTGTAACATGAAACTACATTCATTTTTAATAGATTTAAGCTCATAACAGTACCCATCTGTTTATAATAAAATTTCATTGTTTAACTGCCCACTCTAAGGTGTAAATCACTTGGCAAATGTGCAGCTTACATTACTCTATCGAATTACATTACCCATAAGTTACAACGAGTTGCTTGCATGTGTTACTCATGAAATATTTTTACTGCATTATAAATTATTATTCATTTATCTAATCTAATTTAAACTAACATAAAAAGGTCCCTATTGTTACATTTTAGTTACTTTTATGATAATAAAGAATAAACATGAAAAACCAGAAATAAAGTACTTACCCAATCTTTTTTTCTCTTGGTGTTACTTGTTAAAGACAATTAACCCAATTTTTTTTCATGCTGATGATAGTAATGCCCTAAATAATTTTTATTTAATTCAATAATGCACCAAATAACATAGACTAATAACATGTAAAAAGTATAAAATTTCCCTTGCCTCTCAAATCGTTTCTGGCTTTGCAACAAGAGCTATTACAAATTCATCCAAGCTAGTCATTAAGTTTCTAACAGAAACGTTGCTTGTACTCTGAGTGAAATTAACTATGAATTTATTGATTCAGTCTGCATCAAAGTTAAATCTCATGGTAGAAATAAAAATATTTACTTTCATTTTATATCTTCAAATTTTCATATTTCATTTGTATAACTTTTAGAACCTCCTATGCGAATATCAAGTTTTTGCTGTAACATTGTACATTTCAACTGTAGGTTTATTTACTCAAACAACATACTTAACCTAATTCAACAGTATTTAGAGACATAGTCTTAGTATAATTAAAATCAAGGTTGAAAAACATGATTTAAATTAAACATGGTTCTTTTCTTTTCAGTATCGACTATGACATTACAACTTACTTATGTTCACAGCTTACAACTTTATTCTTTTTATATAAATTTTATTTTTATTCTGCAGTTATGGAGCAGTAATCTCCCCTTCCCCCCAACAATGAAACAGTAAATAGTAGTATGAGCCATTATATTTTTTCTTCAAAATGACACCCAGTCTGAGAAGTGTATAATCAAACAAAGCACTTAGTTATATCTCAGTAAAGGAATAAGCTTGAAGTGAAAGATACACAATGGCTGAGTAATATTTGTAATTCCTACTAAACTTGGGAAATCAAATGGTAGAGTGAAAAATGTCTAAATTTAACAATTTTGTGTACAGATGCATCATGTGCTACAGAGAGGAGAAAATTAAAACTGGATATTTCCTTCTAAAATTAAGAAATTAAAACTTGTATAATATTAATAGTTTAATTATAATCCATGCTTTGATACTAAGTTTTTTGACATAAAATCAAATAGTTATAAAAAAAATTTTGAGATATGCAGTTTGCAGTTGAGTAGAAAATAACACGTTCAATAGACAAATTTATAATTACATACATTTAATAAAACTAGCCTATAAACTTGTTTGTAACTTAGTGTACAATATTTTGTCAAATAGTGGCATTTTGATTATCACATATTACATATGTGTGCAAGTGTATATATTGTCACTATCTACTAATAACTGCTTATATCAGCATTACACATTATAGTAAATGCACACATGAAGATGTGCCACCAGTGAGTGACAAACAATTACTTACAATGTCCATTTTGGTCATCTATAATATAGTCAGACTGAGGAGACAGAACAACTCTGAGAGAAAAGCCATGTGAGGAAATTCTCAAAACAAGGAACAGTGGGTTGAATAGAGGAAAACATTTGACCCAAAGACCAACAGAGGAAAAATGTTCCATTTACACTGATAAACTTCCATAGAGGAAGGGCAAAATAAAAAGTTATCCATTGTAACAAGGAGGATGTCCTTGGTAAGGACCAGATTAAAATCAGGCATGAAGCCACAGGACAGGAAAGGCTAGATGATGCACTGGTGATTGGGGTTAGCAAAAAAGGAGATGGAGGAAGAGGTAATGGAGGGGCAAGTTGAAGCTGGAGAAGCTGTGGAAATCATGACTGAGCCAACCAGTAAGGAGCAATCAAAAGGGCTTGACACCACATGTGATTCAAAGTCTTATGATAAAAACATACTGCCAAAGAAAAGGAGCCATATGTAAATCCCTAAGTAAAAAAGCAGCAAACAAACCCAGGTCAAGGCCATATCTCAACCCAGAAGAATCCAACAATAGAAAAACCATATATGTAAAGTTAGAGCTGAAGATGATAAACATGCCAACATGGAAGTAACAAGTGAGAGACTTTCCCTCGAAAAACCTTCAGTATTAGTATTTTCACCCCAAATCAGTAGTAAATTAGTTTTTTCTAAACATTTAAAGTACTTGCTGGTAAATACAGATAAGAACTTCAAAAATATGTTCCTCTGAAAAGTGTGAAAAGTATGTGTGTAATGGATTTAGTAAATGTTTTAACCATACCATTTACACTTTTTTGATTTTAACAATTTAACTAATAATATAAAGCATTATCCAAAATGCACTATGAAACCACTGAAGATCTTTTCCTGTTAGACCATTAACAATTTTAACTCCCGTGTAAGTTAATGCAGAAATAAGTTCTTAATTAAAGAGTATATACATAGACAAAATAATGTACAAAACATGCACTGGATACAAAAAACAAAACAAAATTATAGTTTTCTATAAGACTACATTTCCATTAATGTTTTTTTATGTAGTATGCATTAAAAGGTATTTCAATTCTTGAGAATTTATTTTAGAAAATTTTACATAATACTTCCAACATAACAAGATTTTCAATGGATACATTACAGTACATACAGTATGTAACTAATGACCACAAAATTCAGAAAAGGAAAGTAAACAATGATAAGCTGACAGTAATTACAGCAAATTTTCTGAGTGCAAAAACAATGAAACCCTCTTTTGATAGAAGGCAGAAAATCACAAATATAAATTTGTATTTGCATAAAGTGTAAGGCTTATTCTATTGCTGCTTTTATGTCATCTTCTGCAAATGGCCTGAAAACGTCATATAGGATACAATATTGAATTTTCTCAACTACTATACTATTACCGAATTTTTTTCAAAATTTGAAGAAATGTCACGTAAATACTCAGCTTTATTCTACAAACACTTTTTCTTTAATTATTTATTATAATATATTTCTGCATAACTACATTGTAAATGTAATGAAAAACAACGATTTTAAAGAAATTTTCTAAATTTACACGTTTTTTGCTGCTTGAATTGAACAACCAAATATACACACTTTAATCTTTCCTGTAAAGGCATTGTACACTAAAGTATAAAATAAATATGTTGTGCTTAAAAGCAACAATATCTGACAAGATGAAAACTCTGTGATTTTCATGGGTAACATGGAAATTGATCTTGCAGAAAGGAATTAAGAAAAATAGCTAGCCAAATAAGTATTTTTATGATTTGTGTTGTAAAAGGTTGATTCCATGTATCAAGTTAGGTTTTGATATTAACTCATTCATTTCATCACAGTTGTAAAATAACACTGCACAACAAAGTTTTTGCTTCTTGAACACTGTTGGGTGTTCCTTATAGATTTTTGGCTGCTGATCACGAAAGTCACATCCAAATTTACCCATCACGTACCGTTTCATCGAAATCTTCAGTTTCACCAGGACATTGTTACAATGGAAAATGATATCAGGGCAATTGGAATCCGTCAATGCTTGCTGACTACTGTTGGACACTGCAAAGTGATGCACCGGACATTGAATGCAAACGAAAATCAGGAGGAAAACACTTTTAATTATGTTGAACTTAATAGCGTATTAGAAACATAAATGCAATTAAATACGTTATTGCCGGTAAACAGTTAATTGTCTATTTCTCAGTTCCTATGTAATGAAGCAAAACCAAAACTATATTTGTGCATACCCACCAGGTACCTGTCACAATCAGAAAAAACTTTTCAGGAAACAGTGTAATATTTTAAACTGCACACTTGTTTAAAATATTACACTGTTTCCTGAAAATTTTTTCATATCAAAGGGATATGTTGTTCCTTTGAACTAATTCATTTTATTAATATTATGTAAATGATATGGATAACTATATTGCATCATTTTGCAATTTGCTAATAATAGCAAAACTTTCACAGTAGTTGCTGTATATAATACTTTTTTGATAAATTTTGATGAGTAGTCTGATACCTAGAAAATTATTTTTAATATATTGAGGAATATAAGTAACATACTTGCTGAACAAAAGCTGAAGAAATAACAAGTTTTAAGTTTGTTTGTATTTCGCGCAAAGCTACTCGAGAACTATCTGCACTCGCCGTCTCTAATTTAGCAGTAGAAGACTAGAGGGAAGGCAGCTAGTCATCACCACCCACCGCCGGCTCTTGGACTACTCTTTTATCAACGAATAGTGGGATTGATCATAACTTATAACGCCCCCATGCCTGAAAGGGCGAGCATGATTGGTGTGACGGGAATTCGAACCTGCGACCTTCGTATTTCGAGTCGAGTGCCTTAACAACCTGGCTCTGCCGGGCCTTCAGATAGGAATACTGGTAGAAATTTAAAGCCATCAAGGGTACAACGTCTGTGGAAAAAAAAAAAAAAAAATGTGTTGTGTTTTGGTTTTATTTACAGATGTTCTAATTCTTAAAAAAAGTACAAAACAATATAATACTAATTAATAGCACAGTCTATGACAAAACACAATAACCCCAGGATCAAATGAACACTGTTTTACATATTAAACTTTAAATTTGAGAGAACAGAAGTTATAGACGATCAATTAAAAAACCTACAGATGAATTTGTTTGTTGTGTTTGTGCACAAAGCTACTCGAGGGCTATCTATGCTAGCCGTCCCTAATTTAGCAGTGTAAGACTAGAGGGAAGGCAGCTAGTCGTCACCACCCAACGCCAACTCTTGGGCTACTCTTTTACCAACGAATAGTGGGATTGACCGTCACATTATAACGCCCCACGGCTGAAAGGGCGAGCATGTATGGCGCGACAGGGATTCGAACCCGCGACCCTCAGCTTACAAGTCGCAAGCCTTGACACGCTTGGCCATGCCGTGCCTGCATAAGAAACATCAGACGTTTTATAGTTTTTAGTAGGCTACATTCATTTTAAAGGTAAAGAAAGAGCTTAATACTATAATAATAATAGTATGATAATGCTGTTTTAATATTTATTCACTTCATTGATGCAATTCATGCAAAAAATAATATTTTATTATTTTTATGCATTTTCATTTCGTTTCAAATATCATATTTAATCTGAATGTTGGGTAAGGAGACAGAACTGCGTCTTCGCACTCTGTGACGAGTTTTAATTGTAAAATGGCCTTGTAAGTTATAGGCCTATAAATTAGTCCTATATTTAGAATTAAAACATAATTTATTTAAATTTCCACAAAACTCTTTATAATAATATTTGCTGGGGCAAATTACAAATAAATGTTAATGTAGTGACCTAAACCAAGATTTACTAGTAATTTCAATCTGCTTTGTTGCAGAAATAATTATTAACTGATAAAAGAAGATCTAACACAATGTACGTTCTTAGTTACATTTAACCTCATGACATGACCAAATGGAGTGATCTAAGTATGAAAATATTTTTGGACTTTGCTCGTTACTTTTGTCTTTGTGCTTTCCAAATAGGTTTTATAGTACGTTTTATTAGGCCCCATCGGGGACAGCGGTAAGTCTATGGATTTATAACGCTAAAACCAGGGTTTCGATACCCCTTGATAGACAGAGTAAATAGACCGATGTGGCTTAACTGTAAGAAAACACACACACGAAAACTTTTTTTTTTTTTCACTTTAACAAATGAAAGTAGTAGCAGATTACGGGCAATAAATATAAAGTAAGTATCTATTTAAGTGAAAACATCGCAAATGGAATATTTACGGAAATGATTCTATACGGACACCATCAGTATCTCTACAGAGCTCGAATCTGTCAACAGCATTGTGGAACGTATTTTGGAGCATTTCAGGGGTTAATTTGTTAGCAGCTGTTACAACACATCTACGTAGGTCCTCCATATTTCTAACCTTGGTTTTATAGACATTTGTTTTGATAAAGTCCCATGCAAAAGATCTAAGAGAGTTAGATTAGATCTGGTTTGTTTATTTTGTATTTCGCGCAAAGCTACACGAGGGCTATCTGTAAGACTAGAGAGAAGGCAGCTTGTTATCACCACCCACCACCAACTCTTGGGCTAATCTTTTAGCAACGAATAGCGGAATTGACCGTTACATTATAACGCTCTCACGGCTGAAAGGGCGAGCATGTTCGGTGCGACGGGGATCCGAACCTGCGACCCTCAGATTACAAGTCGAACGCCTTAACCGGCCTGGCCATGTTTCACTTGTTGTGAAATGCCTCAGTGACACATGTTGATGAGCACGCTGTTTTCTATTGAGGGTATGAGAAAATTAGTTATGCTTTGCAATAAATAGCAGGAATAGATACATGTCGCGAAGCTTCAGGACTAGCGAATAAAATAAAACATTTGGAAAATAACATTTTAGTTGAATTTTGAGCGTAGCTTTTCACAGAGAAACTGTCGACAACTCTGAATACTGTTAAGGCAAGAAATACTGAGCACAAAGAAGGTGAAAGAAAGTGCAAGAACAGTGTGAAAGTCTTGCATATTTATGGTCCTGCTGAATAAATAATATTTTCTACATGTGAACGATTGGAACTGAAGTGTTTCTATAAATTCTTGACAAGCTTTCTGTTGCTTTGATCAAATTGTTGGAAGCCTATTCTTCAATGTGTCAGAAATTCTGCAAAACTATGACTATGGATGTTATTGAACTTCGAACTGCGGCAATTGATCTTGAGGTCTAGCCTTGCGACTTAGAACCAGTATTTTCTGAGGAAATTGCTCAAAACAGAAAGTATTTTAAGGCAGAAGCAGATAACATTGCTCGTGACAACTGCAACATGGAATTTTGTGTGTATCGCGTGCTAATGCAAAATGTGCTGCAGTAAGCTTTCCGTAATGTGCATATTTGTCTCCGCATGTATAATTCTTGATTATGAGCAGTTAGTTGAAGCGTATAAAAATTACCTTTATTCCACAATTCTCACAGAAAACTGAATTACCTTTCGGTGATGAGCATTACGCCTGAGATTTTACGAAACATGAACTTGATTGATGAATTTGCAGCATGGAAATGTCGCAAAACATTTACTTAGTTGCACTGAAAATGCATACTTGCTGGTCATATTTTCTGTGAAATGTATGTATCATATATGTATCACTATTTTATTATATTATGTTTGGATTTGTGTATAATACGGGAGCCCACAGTAGCTTCAGCCTGAGGCCTATATACTCCTAAATCCACCACTGATTTTGTAGTTTGTAGGTCTTATAGTTTCAAGATTTTTTCATGGTAAGTTGCTTGTGTAAGTTCTTGATTATTTTAAAATATTCAATATGGGAAGTAGTTTTATAGTTTGCTATAAAACAAATGAATAGATGTGAGAGTGATTCTGTATTTTGTAAAAAAAAAAATCGAATATGTAACATTATCATGAAGGAATAATTTATATATCATTCTTATAAAAGTAATCTGGTTTATCGTACTAAGTAAATTCCGCTGAATGTTATGAGCAAACTTCGCCGATGTTGGGTAAATACCCTATCACCAAGTATGTACAATATACCATGACGTTATCATTATCAACAAGACCTGTACTGACTACTTGTCATTGACTCTGAAGTGTTTTAAAACTATTGATCAAGTTTGAGCACACTAGAGAAACGAACTTTTTGTACAAGTGTCAAAACGACATTTATCAAGGAATTATATCTGTTGTTGAAACTATATATTATTGTATATAATAAATGAAAATATATAAAAATATTATATTGCAAACTAAAAAATAAATTATATAGACACGAGGCTTTATTTTGTGTTTATTGATTTCCTTGCGAGATGGTTTCGTAATTTTGATTATTATAGCCCATCAACTGTAGACCCAGTAATAAACATTCAGTTTATTATACAAGAGTTTTTTAAGAATTCTACTATTCATCATGCATGCAAAATCATGATCTATAGGCAAAATATTTATAATCTAATAATCTTGCAACTAAAATACAAAGCAACAGAAATACAAAATTTATTGTTGGCGAGATTCACCAACTATTGTCACAATTTTGCCAGTGAAGTTTGTTACAAAATTACCAAGCTCAACAATTTCATTAATCCTAATATAATAAGAGTAAGTTGAGTTTATAACAGTGTATTATTACGTTATTATACAACTTCAAGCCATGGACTTGCATCACTAGAAACCATGTTGCGATCCCCTTGGTGGGCAGAGCATAGATAACCCATTGTGTAGCTTCATGCTTAACTTCAAACAACAGCAATTTGAATACCTACAACTCTCACATAATACTGATTCTTGAAACAATTGTATCTTACAATTTTAATATTCGTGGGAAAGAACCCCCTTTTGTGAGGTAGGCCTATAATAAATATGAATAACAACAAAACTAAACTACCCTTATTACTTCATTATGACAAAATAACGATGAGATCAAATTGAAATTTATATAAACATTTAGCATAATATTTTACTTACACTACACTCTTTTATTCAACAAGGCAATTTCAATATTTCTAGTGACCATTACAAAATCCCAAAACTTTCCCATTTCAGAGTATTTGCAATTATTACATTGATTGATGTGTATCCTCTTTTCTGACGTTAGTTATTTTTTAACGTTTAAAGTATACAAAAAGTAGTCAGCTTTAAACAATAGACCAAGCACTTGCTCGAACTATGCAGTTATTTAATAACTTTTCCTCTGACTTTTTATACAAAACGTAAAGAAAATTCTATAAAGCTATGGTGATAATAGTCAGGTGAGAAGTACAGTGTTCAAAGTTATTTGAACGCCAATGCAACTCGCACACATGCCTAGAGAGATTTCGAGAATTATCTAGTCCTATACGTAGAAAGTTACTAAGAATCACTTACTGCATAAGTAAAATGCTAAAAATAGTGGTGTATTGAACACATAAGTTTAACCTCTTAAAACACTTCCCTCAAGAGGGCATTAATGTGTTTGATATTTACCTGTGATAAGGCCTGCAAGAAAGGGGTATAAATACTTGTTGCGTATTAGGTCTAAATGTGTTCAATGCTTGTAATAGTATTATAAATAGATAAAGAACACTGGTTTTAATTCACGAACACAGTTTTAAATGTTGTTAAGTTGCAAACCATAATGCATGTACTTGAAGAGGCACTACAGCTCGAGTTCTGAGGGGGGCATCAGGATTTTCACTGAGTGTTCGACGGGCTAGTCCAGCACTAGAAATAACAACAGTTTTCGTGTGACTTTTCATTTATCTTTTTAAGTGTGTTGTAAAAGCAGTCAATAACATTATTTAAAAATAAACATGGGGAAAAGAAGATGTATATTAATTAAGCGGACATTCACTGTACACAAATGGATATGTTTTTTCTTGTTAAGCATAAAGCTATACAATGGGCTATCTTTCCTCTGCTATTGAAATTCGAGTTTTAACGTACTAAATGTACAGATAAAACCATATACATGCAGTATCAAAATAAAAAGATACGGGTTTTGGTTCCATTATCTCTGTTATATATGCTTTAAAAGTAGCCGAGAACGTATTTGGTTAAAAAGGTTACCATAAAGTATTGAACAAGTAGTTATAGTTGTGTTGCCACTTTCTCTGTTAACCATGTTGTAAAGATAACAGAGAACATTATTGTACAAATATAAATGTATTCGTACAGTAATTTTACGAACACATAAACCCTAGAAACCGAGTTTCGATACCTGCGGTGGGAAGAGCACAGATAGCTCATTGTATAACTTTGTGAGCAATAAAGCTCATCGTATAACTTTGTGCTTAATTTCAAATACACACGCGTTTATATATATACATGGGGTGATTTGTAGGTAAATGTCTTTCAATAGTGACTCTAAAAGGTAATTTTTCACCACATCTAATAAACTATATAAAAAGTGCTTAATAACAAATAATAGATTAATACCTGATCAAGCTGAGTGAACAAATGTTAATCACATATTAAAAGTAAGAACACAGCCTTAGAATTAACTTTTATGAATGGATTTGCTAGTATGTGAAAAAATAGTAACTGTAAAAATTTTGAAAACTTATGCTTTAAATGCCTGGGGATTAAAGTTTGAGAAAATAAAATCACACATACTGTCAAATTATGTTCTATTTATATTTAGTATGTGGTTTCCACAAAAACATGTAAAACTCAAGTATTAATTCTTGGTAACCAGCTATTCTTTTGATACACGCATATATTATATTATGACATTATTTTTCCATATCATAATACATACACGTATTGCAGAATAGCTCACTTTCAATCAAATGCTTTCCCCCCAGTGGCGCAGCGGCATGTCTCTGAACTCACACCGCTGAAAACCCGTGGTAGGCAGAGCACAGTAAACCCATTGTATAGTTTTGTATCTAATTCCAAACAAACAAACCAATCAAATGAAAGGTCATTGTAAAATGATATTAATCCTTAGAGAATCCATGTACTGACATTTCATATACCCATAAAAGTGTTTATGACTGTTAAACATCTTATCTGTGGTCTCTTCATTCTTGGTTTATTAAAAGTTATTTACGTTCATATAAAAATTCTAAGATATTTTTCTGGATCAATAACTTTCTTATTTTACAACATTGTAGACAAACGAAGTGTATGCAATAAAACTGTTAAGACGTTCCGTAATAAAAATATTTAGACACCATAAAGACAATTGAAATAATGCTCCAACTTGTCAGATGAATCGGCCAGATTCTTTACAAGTCTGTGACTTGTTAGCGGTTAATTTCAACAATAAACAAACAGCACAGAGACCACTTTTTAAATAAAATAATATGTACAAAACCAAATGAAACGTACAAACAAATGTTCTTTGTACTGTTGGTTATCACAATTGTATAACGCCGTGGGGGCGTTATAATGGGACAGTCAATCCCACTATTCGTTAGTAAAAGAGCAGCCCAAGAGTTGGCAGTGGGTAGTGATGACTAGCTGCCTTCCCTCTAGTCTTACACTGCTAAATTAGGGACGGCTAGCACAGATAGCCCTCGAGTAGCTTTGTGCGAAATTCTAAAGCAAAATATTTTTTGCTAGCTGTAGCATTCTGTGGAAATTGTTCTTCGACTTAATTGTAAATATTTCCCTTTTGAATAATATAATCTTTTATTTTTGAATCATAATTCTCCAACAGAGTTTCAACGACCACAATCAATATTTCTTTTACTAGTTCAGCATCAGAAAATTATTTCTTTTTTAGGCCTCCCTTTTGTTCATGAAGTTGAGATTTCAGACGGCTAATTTCATTCATATGAATTTTGCTATCAACTGGAAAATTTACATTAAATTCGTTGTAAAAATTATTAAAGGGTAGCTTAAGGTTGTATACTTTATTATTCCTGAAAACTTTGTTACACAAAAGACACATTGGCTTATTATTTGCTTCAATCACTGCAAATTTCAACTTCCAACTTTCATTAAATTATCGTTTCACGTTTTTTCCAGTCGCGCGCCATTTTCTTTTCGACAGTAATGTCAGAATCAATTAAATTGTTTTTATTTTCTGATTGTTCATCATCATCTGGATTCTTTCGTTTTCAAATTATTCACTTAACCATATTATAGGATCGAAAAGAAAATAAATTTAAACGCTTGAACGTTGCACAATAAAAATATGTTTGCAAGCGCATGCAAAATAACAAACATTCGATAACAAACATCTAAACCAAACTGACGTTACAAAATGGGCGGAGTCTGTGGCAGTGAGAAGCGCGCGACATTAGCGATGACGTGATGCAGTGCAGTTGCTGATTACCAAACTTACGATAAAAATAAATGGTGGAAAAAGTTGATTCCTTATCTCGATCTGGCCACATGTGGCCAGTGGCCATGGAGTTGCCCACCCCTGCTCTAAATAGTGGATAGGGACAGTGGGAATCTCGTTAAACCATTCATGCGCTACACTAATAAGATCACGAGGCATTTGGTTATTGAAGTTTCAATTTACTCAATTTTACGTCAGTGTCGACAATGGCCCGGCATGACCAAGCGCGTAAAGCGTGCGACTCGTAATCTGAGGGTCGCGGGTTCGCATCCCCGTCGTGCCAAACATGCTCGCCCTTTCAGCCGTGGGGGCGTTATAATGTGACGGTCAATCCCACTATTCGTTGGTAAAAGAGTAGCCCAAGAGTTGGCGGTGGGTGTTGATGACTAGCTGCCTTCTCTCTAGTCTTACATTGCTAAATTAGGGACGGCTAGCACAGATAGCCCTCGAGTAGCTTTGTGCGAAATTCAAAAACAAACAAACAAAAGTGTCGACAATACCGAAAGATGCCGGATGTTGTTACACATGAAATAGACGTGATGTGGCGATACTTTTGACGAATGTTCTTCATTATTTGCTTTCCATGAGATGTCAAGCGTGTAGAGAACTGTTCGCCTACACAAATATTGCTCGAAATATTTGGACTTGATGTCCAGGTCTACTAGGACTTCTGTATCCTCAGGCAACCAGACACCACGGGTGCCAATTGGGAAACCGTGAAATACAACGGAAGATGCACCTGTTAGATTTTTTTATTTGAAGTACTAGATTTTCATATTTAGAGACCTTTGATTCGTATGCTTCTTTTAACGAGGGCCCGGCATGGCCAAGCGTGTTGAGGCGTGCGACTCGTAATCTGAGGGTCGCAGGTTCGCTTCCCCGTCGTGCCAAACATGCTCGCCCTTTCAGCCGTGGGGGCGTTATAATGTGACGGTCAATCCCACTATTCGTTGGTAAAAGAGTAGCCCAAGAGTTGGCGGTGGGTGTTGATGACTAGCTGCCTTCTTTCTAGTTTTACACTGCTAAATTAGGGACGGCTAGCACAGATAGCCCTCGAGTAGCTTTGTGCGAAATTCTAAAAACAAACAAACAAACTTTTAACAAGTCATACATAAGTTCATAGCGGACCGTCACATCAACGACCACCGCTTTATTATCACAATGGAAGATGAGATCGGGTCACCTGCGTTCTCCGTTTTCTGTCTCGAAAGTGTATCCTTGTAAAACCTGAACCTTCCACCCTTTATTGGAGGCCTCTTTTGCCAAGTGGTCACAGATCTTATTGTGTTGACATATTCTCATCAACTTCAATTAAGGACACTGACTGCTTGTTCTTACTGAGGTTGCCTCTTCTTAGGGTATACATTTGCCTTTAGAGCCGGACACTACACCCATTGGTGGGCTTTCATATCAACAGGTTTAGGTAACCAGTGGTTGTTAGATGTAGAGCATTTGAAAAGCTCTACGCCATGCCCTTACAGGATTCGTCTTTTCCAGGTTTTCCTTTCCATATCCCAGTTAGAATGATGTGTTCCGAATTTCTGTTCAGATTTAGGGATCGTAAGTCTGGCTTTCGTGGCAATGTCCACAATGGCTCCCAACAAACCATCTTCTTCTGCCAAGTATGATGTTACTTTGTCCGATGAATAAATGAGTTTCTAATACTTTTTTATCTTTAACGTTGGAATAAGAGACTACAGCTTCATAATTGCTAGACTCCTGTCACCATGACGTGAGTAAAGCAAACCGTCGGCCGTGCAGGCTGATAGATGACACCACTTTTTTACACTCTTTCTTATTAGATTGCCCAGTTCTTTTAACAATTTCAAATTTATTTTGCCTAGTTCAAGCTGGTATAAACGCCTGGGCACGGGAAATTTACAGAGCATTTTGACCTTCTGGTGTGGTTTGAGGGGAGTGTTGGAGATATTATTTATGTACTTCTCAAGGGTTGTTTTTTCATGTTCACCTTAAACTCCTGTCCATGGGCAAACATGTGCTCCAAGATATAGGTATGACTGTTTGGTCCGATCATTGGGAGTGTTTCACTGTCGACTGACTGTGGAGGGCCGTCGTTAACAGTGAAGGTCTTATTAAACCCTCTAATCAGCATTGCGGCACTCTTAGAGATATTCAGACCGAGGCTACCTTAAGAAAGTCATTTGTTACTAAGTAGACGTAGTTATAGTCACGGCGGAACGAGCAGGGAGATATAGAACGAATACGTCAGCACAGTTTATATTCATGTACTGAAGTTCACATGGATATAGATGTTGAAAGACGGGTCTCTTTTCAGGGCTGAGATCAACAGACCCAATGAAACAAAAATTTCATGTGGGGGTAAACGGGAGAACCCACTTTCACGGCCAGGGCGCCGAATATTCCTGCACGTGAGGGGCAGCGCCTGCCAAAAAACAATTTCTGGGATGTCACCTCAGCTCACATATTCAACTAAAGTTTATTACCTTTTCAAAGCATATCCATCTTATAGATCGCTAGGGGTGGAAACACCACATTGTTATAGTTTAGCCAATTCTTAGTCATGACAACAACATATTCTAACCTTAGTTTGTTGCTTCAAAAGTCATTGTATTACATACTTTTACACTATAATTAAAAATGAAATGTTGTATGGCTCGTTTAATCAGCTATTTTGTCATTACAATAGCACATGCAATTAAATAACTTTCTTAAGAGATGACTAACACAAGTATACTACGAACTTTTTTATAATGATTTTTCTCCATCTGTTTTGTTAATGTGTCCAAAATTTCAAATACCTTATTTATTTTGGTCACTTTGTATAATAAAGTAATTCTTTTATTCCCATATCGAAAAATGTAAGGATCTCAGATCGTATAGATCCTTTCTTGTGTGATAACAATAATCAAACACGTAATGTTAGCCGCTTTCTTGCTGTTGTAAAAAGATATAAAGGAGATTAAATGAATGAAGTTGAGAAGGTATCATATTTATGATATTCATAAAGTCATGAATACTACGTGTGTACACAAACGGTTACAAAATTTGTGACATCTGTATACTTTAATGATTACCACATATACACGAATCAGTTTCTAATAAGATAACATGCAAAATTTATGCAAAAGAAGCAACGGCACGCTTTACTAAACAAGAAAAATTAAACGTACCTACAGTAGAACATATTTAATTTCACAGAAATTCAGAAATCGGCTATTGTTAAACTAGTTCCTACTAAATAAACGTGGTATGAAACATACTAGAAAAACGAGAAAGAGAAACGCAAGAACGTAACAGTAAATGTTTCGAAATCTACTTGTGCAAGAAATAATAGGAAAGTAATAAACTTAATGAAAAACGCTTTACAGAAGACTGGACAAATGTATTACATTTTGAGAGATACATATTCCATTGTACCTATTGTTCAAACATAACTATTAATAAAAATATCAGTCCTTACTTCAATGCGTTTCTCTATGTAAAATATAGGGTTGTAGTAAATATGTATTTATTTTAGTTCTCAGGTAAAGCTACTTCCAACTTATATTGGTCTAAGTAATAATACTTTTCACATTACTAAAGGCTGTGAATAAAAAAAGCACTGAAGAAAAAAAAGGACGAGATGCGGAGGACGATTTTTAATTGAGATTCAACTTATTGTAAAATTTAAACACAATTAGAAAAAGAATTAAACAAAATATGTATTTCAAACTCTACCTTGTTTAAAACAACAAATGCCAATGATGTTATGAATCTTTTCGTTTATGAAAAAAATACTTAACTTTATTAGTTTGAAGTTAAGCACAACGCTACGTAATGGATTGTCTGTTCACCACTGGTATCGAAACCCGGTTTATATAAGTCTGCAGATATTCCGCTGTGCCATTGCCTTTGAGTTAATGGATATTCTTGTTGAGGATATTGCCCGTTTCATATAAACATTTCTTAAATTTTTTTCAAAGTAAATTAACTTTAATTAACTAATAATTAATCTGAAACGAAATGATTTTGTTTCTGAAGTGAACAGGGAACTTGAACATGCGTGATGCCAGTTTAGTCGCTTTAATTGAAACAATTGTTTAAAAATGTAAACTACTTCTCGCTGAAATTTTGGAACTTTTATTTTTGCCCAGGGTCGACAAGACATAAATTCTGGGCTTCCTAACTTTTGTGCAAAAATGGAAAACTTATCCTACTTATATATATATATCTTTTCGCATTCAGACCATTTTTAAATAGTTATTAAACTCTGAAAATTTATTTTTTTATTCATTTTTAACAAATTCTTCTAAGGTCTTTTCCAAATTCGCTCTTTTTAACACTTCTTTCGATGGAAAACGTAGCCGATCCGATAAGATGCTTCTGAGAAACTGACGATTTCAAATAGATTGTAATTAACTTCAGTTTTGAAAAATTCTTCTTAGCAGGTGAAACAGTCACTGGAGAGCTGTAATTAGTACCCGAGGAGTAATGAACACATTTTGATATAACATTTTTTCTAGCTTTTGAAGTTCAGTTGCTAAATCAATTACACTGACATCAGAGTTAGCTTCAGACACGATGTATACTGCTACAGCTAAACCATTGCAGGAAGTAACATGCTCACAGTGTTATATGTTTGGAATTGCTTTTAACGCTCTACAAAAATTAAAAAATTTACATGTTACCACAGAGTAACTCAAACATATCTACAAATTCCATTAAAGTATAGTCCACTAGAACGTAAAAACTCAGTTTGAACCTCCATTGTGTAGAAATGATTGGCTGGTGCTTTAATCTGATACGACTTTCTGATAATTTTGAAATAACTAATGGCACTTGTCTTGAGAACTTCAAAACTACCCCTCTACATTGCACAAAGGCTTGCTTTATGCCGTTGTTTAAAAAAAACTATCAGTATTAATTCTCATAGATGAGCTTTGCATTTGCCTGCTGACTAAATTCATTTGTATCAAAGCACGTCATAGTAAACTACCAAAAAAATTAGAAATCAGTACAATGCTACCCCATCTCCTAATAATCCAATTTTGAAATGTATAATTGCAGTTGGATCTTTGAATTTCATTAATGCTACCAGTATACATTTCATTTGAGTTATTACCAGTTTTAAATTTCCAATTTTCACTCCCATCTGTTTGAAAGCGATACGGGCAAAGGGATATAAAATAGCTTATCTAATAGTAAATGCTGCACAAATAGCGCACAATCTTTGAAAAAAAATCGAAAAAAACGTTTGACTAGTTGCAAATGTTTGTTAAATCATAGAGTGCAAGGGTGAAAGAATAATAGTCACAAAGAACAAAGAATGCCATTTTATGTAACTACAATAATCCGTGTTGGCCTTTCATATCTGTGTTGTTATCATTTGCTGGCCATGACAACGGTCGGTATTCAGTGCTTTGTAAGCTCTTAAATAACAACCTTTAGTAAAATACTTTCTATGGTTTCCGTGACTCTAATGACGTGATTTAAATTTTCTACAACATTTACTTCCATTCTTTGGACATTCAATATCAATAGTAGCTTTTGATGACTAATGTCAGGACCAGAGTCCTCCACATATTCTAATATGTGATGCAGCCCACCATACATCAGAAAATCAGGAGTACACTTCGCTATTATAGAATAGCGTTTCATACATTTACTTATTTTAGACTATTCGTATTAGCGACTTCCTCTGAGTGGATCTGTGTTAGCTCATTTTAGACTTCAGGGCTCAAATAATGAAGACTTAGTTCGTTGTTCATTTGTCGCCAGTTTCACTTGAGGTAAAAATTTCAATTCAATGGCGATTTAACGTGGCAACAGATTAAAGAAGAGGTGGTTTATCTTTTGTGTTCTTGTCAGGAACGAAAAGTTTTATAAGTCATTTGCATTTTCTTACGGGCAAACAATATGCGGTAAAACCTGGCCATAGATGAAAAAATAACACTTTTACTTCCACAAGTCCATGCTTTACTAATATAATTATTTTTTGTGGCCTATAATTTGTGGCCATGAACCAATGTTTGGAATGTCCAGCTCCAATAACTTGTAATTATTGAAGAATAAGGAAAATCCTCTTTTGTTGCTTTGCTGTCTTTAGCTCTGCAGTAGTTATCATTTTTCATCCACTTTTGACGTGCTAGGAGTAAAATGCTATAAGTTCATTCTCATTTTGGGCTCCTATAATTGCTTTCTTTACTCTTTGCTTAACCAGATTTATATATATTTTAATCTATTCACTGATTTTAAAAATAATTATTGATTTAAATAATTATTCATTCATTTTAATTATTAACTAAGTGATTACTTGTTACATGCACGTACTAGTTATGTATCTACACAAGTGACTCGAATTGTTTAGATTGTATATTCATCACAAGTTGTGTAAACTATACAAAATTGCCGAATGTTCACTCCTTTAACCAGTATTGCTCAATAAAGCATTTTAACATAAACACTTCAGTTAATGCATGTTCTGGATGTTTATTAAAAGCCAAGAAAAACAAATGAATTTAAAAATGAAAACTCCTTTTCTATTCAGTATTTTATCGCTATGTGTTTTTCTTCTTACGATTTAATATTTTAAACAAACATATTGAAATTATACCTGTTTGTTTTGGAATTTCACACAAAGCTACTCGAGGGCTATCTGTGCTAGCCGTCCCTAATTTTGCAGTGTAAGACTAGAGGGAAGGCAGCTAGTCATCACCACCCATCGCCAACTCGTGGGCTACTCTTTTACCAACGAATAGTGGGATTGACCGTCACATTATACGCCCCCACGGCTGGGAGGGCGAGCATGTTTAGCGCGACGCGGGCGCAAACCCGCGACCCTCGGATTACGAGTCGCACGCCTTACGCGCTTGGCCATGCCGGGCCTGAAATTATACCATTGTTCTTTAGAGGTTGTTTTTCTTTTTTTTTTAAAGCGATATCAGTGTTCTATGTTATGTGACTGCCTTATTTTTCAATTAAAGTGTTAAATTGTTTTTGTGATTTCGAGGTATGGCTAGAAACTTGTAAACGTTTTGTTTTTATTGTGTGCATTTTAAGCTTAGACGTTGATCCTATATTTAACTATAAAATTTATTGCGCAAACTGTCTCAGATGAATATTCAACGAAATCTGACATCACATACAAATGCACTTAAACACAACAGCATAATTTTTTTCTCACATTCGTACTCCATTCAGTTCTTTACAACAAAATGTAAATAAAATCCACATTGGGTCACCATGGTGAAAACTGTAAAATAATTTAGTTTCCATTAGTCTGTTAATTTTAATCCATGAAACATGCTTGTGCTATGAATTTAAATTACATCATAAATAATAGTTATATATCTAAGGTTGGACGCCTCCTTTTTGATGGCTTGAGGCAATATAGAAATAAAAACTGAACTTTAAGAACGTCAAAAATTCTAACGATCAGCTCTGTCGGCCGTGAATTAAGTTTAACAACTTCCAACGAGCCATCTTGGTATTTTGATGTGGATTAAAAAAATATAAAAGAAGGAAGAGCCATTCCGGAAAGTTTTAGATTGTTTTGATTAAAAAAAAAAGACATTTCGCATTATTTTCGAATCGTAGATCTTTTGTTTGTTCGTTTTAAAAGTCGTACCATTTATTTGTTTGTTTGTTTTGAATTTCTTGCAAAGGTAGACGAGGATTACCTGCGCTAGCCGTCCCTAATTTAGCAGTGTAAGTCTAGAGGGAAGGCAGCTAATCATCACCACCCACCGCCAACTCTTGGACTACTCTTTTACCAATGAATAATGGGATTATAAAGCCCATACGGCTGAAAGGGAGAGCATGTTTGGTGTGACGGGGATTTAAACCCGCGACCCTCAGATTACGAGTCGAGTAACCTGATCACCTGGTCTTGCCAGGCCTAAAAGTCGTACCAATCTTCATTTGTAGAGATCTTTCGAAACAACCTTAATCACCAAGTGGCACAGAAGTATAGCCTATTGTGTAACTTTGTACTTATCTACAAACAATAACCCCTGTTGACAATCCTAGGCCCAATACTAAACGATGCTAGACTGGCTTGTGTTGCAAGTGTTACAATATGATAAACACTTTACGCACGTTAATCTATGGAAATACTTCTTTGATCTACAAAAATGAACAAATTTTGAAGTTTGCCATAAGAAACGAGGTGCTCTTTTGCTAACGTTTTGGTAAACACTTAAAATGTGTTCAGAATTTTACATTATTTTATTGAGTTGGATGAGGCTTTAATTTTGTTTATTTGTAAGTAAAGTAGGACCTCGAAATCATAATATTTTGTTTATAATTAAACAAAGAGTACCCATATAATTATGATTCGTGTCGTGTGGTTTCCTATGAAGCTATGAATTGTTTTCCAAACATTAACAACAACACGTAGTATATATACACACACACACATTGATTGCACAAAAAATGTGTTAGCCTAATTATAATCTCGTACAAGAAATTTTACATGTACTTTGTACATATATATTTATAAAACAGCCTTAGAATGGAAATCGTATCATTTGTTTTAAGTACAAACTTATCAGTAATATATGTATATAGCTACCACAGTTTTTAAAATGAAGTTTTTCACATTATATTTTACCATAATTCGAGGCATATGAACAGTATATAAAGAATTCCGATTTGTGCAAAATTATTATGTTTCTTTTTCACGCTGACCTTATAACAGCGCACTGAACATGGGATAGAAATGGATGACTTAATTGAGAAAGTTTTCTATACTCTGTTCTTGAAGTCAGGCTTGTCAGTATTGACGACGAGAAGACAATCTATTTGACTGTATCAGCCTTGGAGGCATATATCGCATTATAGTCCTTTACAGTGTTTGGCATTCTAAGCAATGACTTATTCTCAGCAGCTGTCGCGGCCTTGGTTTAGCTAGAACAGCATTTTGTTTTCTTGCATAGCCTTAAGACGGATCAAAATCTTCTTGTATCAGTTCTGTCCACTGCACCTGCCATGATCTTGGAAAAATCCTTTAGAAGCAAAGATCTTGTTTCTGTTCTTCTTTTCTTTTTAGAAATTCTCTCACATTCGAGCAGGTTATTCTTTCTGCAGAAAAGTTTTAACCAGTTTTCTCACTCAGTGGCATAATGAATGACGCTGCTTGGTAATATGCAAGAAACAGAAACGTTTCTGAAATCGAAATCTATAATTGGAATCTTTTTTTTTTTAAATCATTATCTTACATTATTTAAAGCATTTTCAACGACTCAGAAAAGTTCAGCATAAACTGAATTTAATTTAGGTATAAGGGAGATGTTTTTATTCTTCACTTCTGAATGTTATTAATATAACTGTAGTTGAGAAACATTCCAGGAAAAACAAAGCTGTTGTTTTTAAGTTGACTAAATCTTTTATTTAGTTCAACTTCTCCTTCAAACATACGTGACTTTAGACACTTTCTCTTTAGTATAAAGAATTGATTTTTTTCAAACTTTTTAAATCCCAAACTGGTGTTTTAGTACTTAGTATTTTTAACTTGAACGGTACCTTATGCGCCATGGGAGCTAAGGGGTCAGGCTAGGAACACCTAGGTTCGGACATAGGTTTTCTTGATTTAGAACTACTATCCAATGGTATGACAACCTATCAGAAGCACCTGTCGTGTATAGAGCTTCTCTTACGAATAACTAGGTTAATTGTCATTTGTTACTCTCCCATATACATAAGTGTAGAGTGTAATCAATAAAATACCCTAGACTCATACCTTGAACCCTCTGACACGCAGCCTGGCACGCTTGCCATTGGACTATGTCTGATATAATGTATTCTTAAACATTCCTTTACCATAGCATACACACACAAATTAGTTGTTTGAAAAAGTTCCTTCACATACAAGCAGGAATATGTCATCTGTTACTCTATATATCACTTGTTTATTTTTCTATTTGATCAACATTAAACTTTCATCTTATATAAACTCAAATGTCAAAAATATGTCAAAAATATTACTGTTATTAATGAAGAATCTTGTGTTTTACTGTTTTAATTTTAGTTAATATATTGTAATGTTTTTCATTCTTACATTTTGTTTCTTAGGGTTAGGTTAAATTATTCTGTGGTGACTGCTACGCAATGCTATGAACAAATAAGTCGATGTTGTGCCATTTTCTAACTTACTTTGTCATGTTCATTAACACAGTGATTATGTTAATTGTGGAACTAGATATAAATTCAAGCTATATACGTAGCTCCCTCTTTTAGTTTAAGCCTATTATGTAGGTCATCCATAGTTGTGATGTTAAGAGAACGAACTTCTTCAAAGCTAATGTGTTAAAGTCTGAAAAGAGTAGACAGTTCTATGTTTTGGAGTTTTCCACGCTCGTAGAATAAAGATTTATGGGAATAAATATAGTCAATTGGACTTCAGAGAAAGGAATGGGTGCAATAAATAGATATTTGCGAGTGACCATGGTGGTTACTGAATTTGTCGTCAATGTTATAATAAATCTCTGATGTTATCTCGAACAGAAATGATTTTATTTAATGGCAATGTTTTCCATGATACTAATAAACTTTTCTATGTCTAGTGTTGTTAAGTTATCTTAACATGTCACATTTGTTTCCGTGGTTATAGTAAAAATATCTCAAGTTTCGATATAGTTGAAGTGATAAATCAAACTGAGATATTTTACAATGATGAACAAAATGTTTACTCTTAATGAAACTGCATCTGCTTAAGATAATAAAACGTCAATCAAATCTGTGAGCTACATTGCATTTATTTAAGACAAAGAATTATTTGTAAAAGTAATTCGCATTTAGAAGATCGACTTGATGCGAAAACATAAATACTATACTAGAGATTTAAATGGAAGTCTCTCTCTTCCACGAAAGCAATTTATGAGATTATGAATACTGTTAACATTTTTCCATAGATGACACTACAGTTTAAGATATGTAATCAGAAATGATGATTGGTGTGTATTAAGAATTTAGGTAATATTCATTATAAGAAACCACAACAGTTGTTCATTATAGAGTTCGCACACGAATTGTACAAACATTCTAATAGAACATTCGGTCTAAAACCATCTTAAAAATAAATTGGTTCGTGAAACAACACTCAAGACGTCCTATACCTCAATGCCTATGATATTAACAGCAAAAAGTTTATTTTCTTATTGTTAAACAAAATTCAAAATTAATTTATTTGTTTTTCATATTATTATTGTTTGGCAAGCCTACAGAAAAAGGCTATGAATATTTTATTCAACCTTTGTCAAACCTACTACAAAATTCTTGTGAAGGTCATATAATTAATTTCATGCTGATTCTTGAAGGAAAGATTTTATCAGTTTTTTTTTATCAGTTTTTTTCATCGCTGCTGAGAAAGTTTCTCTCCGAAGCCATTCAGAAACCGATACCTAAAGCAAAAACGGCTAGATATACTGCATTAAAATCCATGAAAAGCTGCTAAACAAACTCCTACGAAGGCTGTACGACTATTTTTAAGTTTATTTTTTAAAGCCGAGATTTTCACTTTCTAAGATTTTCTAAATTCTTCTTTGCTACCAGCATAAGCTCTTCGAAGTCATTTAAACATCGCAAAAACATAAATGTCACTGAAGATCTGTTATAATAGTTATAAAGTCGGTTTTATATTAGGTAGAAAAGCTTCATTTTATTAGAATAAACTATAAGTATATTTATAACAGTTTTTCCAGTCTTATTATTATGCGTTATAGTTTTACAAGCCACTATAGAAAAAAACGGCTATGAATATTTTATTGAAACTTGTACAATAGTAATGAATTCAGCATTAGGTATGCCACAGGATAGTATTAAAATTCAAATTCTTTTCTCTTTGAAGAATTTCTCTAAGTTCTTCATTTTCCGTGATTGAAAAAATCCATTGTTTTACTATTGCACATTAGATGGAAAATAATTTGTGCAACTTGTAGCGTCTTAACTGACAACATCCACGTTGAGGATTCACCATATTTTGACGTCACTGCACTTCATTGTTTCTTGAGTTTGCTTAATCTTCAATTAGTTTTCTGCCAATATTTCAGTGAGCTTTCTAGCAGTAAATGATTATCAAAGTAGGTTTTTTTATGTTGTTAGCGGTGATTTATTCTACCGATTTTCCTACTTCGCTGAAATTGTGACTGCATATTTTAATGTGTAGGTGTGTGTTTTTCTTATAGTAGGCCACATCAGGCTATCAGCTGAGTCTACCAAGGGGCGTATTTTAATAATATTTTATAATCCTTCTTCTTTTTTTACAATCCTGCTGCAAAATTGGCTGGGTGTTTTGCACCAAAACGTAGACAAATATGCTCAATGAAATAAGTCCATGAACTATTTAAAACAGTTGATTATTTTTCATTGAAAGCTGATTTAACATAACGTATGCGATGTTCTTGTTGAGCGGCTTCGTTTGCACTCAATGTTTGTTAAACACATGTTTACACGAAACCTCAAGCACAAAACCACCTTGATCAGAAAAATAATGGTTGGGTGAAAAAATGCCAATAGAGCAGTAAATTTTTGAAAAAGTAGAGATATTTTGGGAATCATCAAAAAGTAAAGAAATCGGGTAAATGAAAATGCAAAGTTTATATTCTTAAGCTTACAATTAGAGACTCTGAAAAAGTAAATAAACTAGGCTACATTATTTTCTCAAGCTATAAATCCCTATTTTCTCTTCACTAAAATTGATAAGTACTGTAAACATGAGTCAAAATAGTGATTTGTAGCTTGAGAGAAATAATGTAGCCACTATTTACAGCCTACTTTGTTTACTTTTTTTTTGTAACTTACATAGATGTTGGCTTGAAAATCTAATCTTTGCAATTTGATTCCACTTATTTCTGTAACTTTTCAAGCTAACAATTTTAAATTATTTTGCATATATATAATAAATATATTATTTTACGACAAATATCTATTTTTTAAAATATAACAAAAATTCCACTTTATCTGATTTCACTAACTACTATTGAATATAGAAATATGAATTGCGACAATGCAAAGAAAAAAATATCTCTAAGAACTTCTAACCTGTGAGACATGAAGAATAATCACTTTTATTCCGAAGAGTGTCGTTCCTTGAGCCATGTTTTGCCTGGCAGTAGACATCTTATAAAAACGCAGAAAATATCAGTCTCAAGCTGATTCCTTTTTTCATCCAAGGTACTGATGTGCAGTTGCTATGTCGACACAAGAAAGAAGTTGTATTAGGAACTTAGGTTCGTTTTCTCTGTTCCAGTCATCGAATCTATAATTACTACAAATATTTTGGAATTGAAGATCAATGGTATTGAAACAAACAAATGAAAAACAAACTTGTCCTCGCTTGATAAGATTCACAGAGTAACAGGATCTTTTTACAGATATATGAAGTTTTAATTATATTTTATGTGGGGTTTTGCGTATGGCGACTTGAAGAATATCTGAACTAGCCGTCCCTCATTTTGAAGTTATAGACCAAATAAAAGGCAACTAATTAACATCACCTATAGCTAGCTCTTGCGCTAATCTTTACCAACGAATAATTCGATTGACTGTCACATTATAGCGCCGCTACGGCGGGACCACGAAGGAAGGGTCAGTAAATTACACAAATTCGCTGATAATATCAAAGTCTTGAGTGTTGCTGGCTGTGAAGAGAATGTTGCTCCTTTGCAAAAGGACTTAGATCATTTAGTGAGTTGGACAAATAATTAGCACATGGGTTTTAATTATGATAAATGCAAGATACTGCATGTGAGTTATCATAATTTGGATGAGAATAATCTTAACAGTGTCATGAAAGAAATGAATCTTGGTGTAATTGTTGATCAGACTCTTAAGCCATCCAAGCAGTGTACTGTCACTGGTGGTAGTGTAAATAGAATTTTGAGTTGTATCAAAAGGAATATTGAATACAAGTTTAGAGAAGTTATAATTTCATTGTATAGCCCACTGATTCGGCCAAATTTGAAGTACTGTGTTCAACCTTAGAAAAGACACTGAATTGTTGGAAGAAAAGGGCTCAAAAGAGGGTTGCTAAAATGGTACCTTGGATGAAGAAGTTACCATGTGAGGAGAGGTAAAGATTTTTAAAATTGTTTTCTATTGAAAATAAAAGTTAAAGGGCATTTGATTGAAGTAACTAAGATTGTAAAAGACATTGATGATATTGTTGTATCAACATTTTTCTTACTAAACACCAAGAATTATAGAACTAGAGAACACAAATATAAATTTTGGCAAGGAAGAAACCGTCTTCAGCTGTAAGAACTCATGAGCATGGACAAGTATTTTGTATTCCAAATATTACAGGAAAAATGATCCTTCATCGTACAATAAATCTCTCCTCACTTGAAAACAGTGTAAACTTTGGAACAGCAAATAAATAACCGACAATAAAATATGTAGGCAATAGCCATTTACCTATACGGTTTGGATTGACAGCGTCAGGTAAAAAGTAGCCTGTTGAGATGTTGTACCCGTTAACTTTTATACTTTGTTTATACGGGTGGCCCAGCATGGGCAGGTGGCTAGGGCGTTCGACTCATAATCTCAGGGTCGCGGATTCGAATCCCCGTCACACCAAACATGCTCGCTCTTTCAGTCATAGGGGCGTTATAACGTGACAGTCAATCCAACTATTCGTTAGTAAAAGAGTAGTCCAAGAATTAGCAATGGGTGGTGCTTTCCTTCTTGTCCTACACTGCTAAATTAAGTACGGCTAGCGTAGATATCCGTCATGTAGCTTTGCACAAAGTTCAAAAACCAAAGTTTCTCTGGCATTGTTCAAACTAATTTTTTTTTCTGTTCCAACGTTTAATAACAGATACTGAAACTTTGGGTTTGCGTTACATGACTTTCCATTTTCTTCAAGTTTAAAAAAAAACACGTATGATTCTATTTGGTATCTTTCTTCTTTGTAATGGAAGTTGAAAATGAAAGTAAAATGTATAATAGTTATTACTCTATGCAAAATCTCATAAAAATATATATCCGTTACCTCATTCATTGGCTCTTTGCCAAGATTTACATCATTCAATTTTTGTACTTGCTGTAATGTTGTGATATGTTAGTCTACATGAGTGTGAAGCGTTGCACGACCTGATGGTTAGGGCACTCAATCTGCAGAGTGAGAAAAACAGTCACACCTGACTGTGATATTTTTAACCCCCACTACTATGTTTCTTCTAATTCATATTTGTACGTTACTAATCCTGTTGTTACAAATATTAGTTGAGATTAAATAATATTGCAAGAACATGCGGAAGTAATCTTGTTGGTACATGTTATTGTTATATCAACTATGCATGTTTCGTTTAGCAGTTGGGGCACGACTTAGAAAACTGTCATAATGATGCACAGTTTATATGCACTTTGTACATTTGTTCTACTCATTGCTACCGTGATGATAACATTTTGTTAGTTAGAAATTTTTTATTTGTTAGTTTGTTTTAGTGCATCTCCTCACACTGGGTTGTTTGTGTTCTATTCATTGCAGTGAATCGGATTCCTGATTTTAATGTTTTAAGTCTGTACAGTTTTGGTTTCATTTATTATATTAATTAATATAATAATTAACTGAAAGGTGGCTTCACTTTAGTTAGTATGATTGTCTATCCGATGAAATATTTATAATTGATACTTGCCTGATAATTTCGAATACAGTAAGTATTTACTATATATACTAAATTATGTGTATCAAAAGTTGTACCTTTGTAAGATTCAGCTCAGTGTTAGGCACAGTTTTCAACCAGATATAAATTTGCGAGTAACTTAAAAATCACCATGGCTTCAAAGAAGTCATTATTTTTCTCGTTAATTTCACAATACCCATTAGGGTATTCAAATATACTTATTTATCGCTGGTTCAATGACAGTGAAGTAATGGATAATTTACCAGTGCACTAAATAAAAAAATATGTTGGCTTTTGAAGAATTGAAGAAATATATGGTTTAAAAGATGTTAAATCCAGATACAAAATATATTAGAAATATACAAAACATAACTAATGCTACAGAAGCAAGAATGTGTTGGGTTATGATGTTTGACAATTAACTTTCTTGAAATAACAATTACTTTTATTATTTACTCAGATAAGAAATTATTTAATTTAATTAATATTCTTGTTGAAAATGATTGAGACGTCATTATAAATGATTGACAAATCATTATAAATGGTTATTCTAACTTTAATGTTGCTTACAAATCACCGATACTTTTTACTATAACGACAAAAATAAATCGTACTTTATGTTTTGGCTGGAATGATCAACTGTATCGTTAATAATTTATATGTATCGTGATTATGCTAATCAACGTGTTAGGAATCCTGATTTTTTATTGATTTTTAAGGTACAAATTATTTTTCCTGGATGAAAAACAGTGTCTTTTAAATTATTTCAACTCGTTATATTGGTAGGAGTGAATAAAGTAATTCACAATATTTTTTCCCAGTGCTTCGAGCAACATACTCTTCAATATTTCAATAAAATTTTGTCATAATAATTATTAACTAGAATGAGAGTTTGTCACAACGTTAGTCCTCATAATCTTTATAACGATGCCTTATGATAGAATTTATATATATTTATTCTATTTTGTACCAGTTTAGTCTTTTGATCGAAAACAAGTAACAGGTTTGAGCTACACTCATAAGTATTTCTATACTGATCTATGAACACAGATTAAAAAGGGAAGAGCAAAATACCCATTTTACTCATCACAAGACATTATAGGCTACTGATTAGTTTTCAACAATCCAGAGGCCTTTATTCTTATCTAGAAAAACTCAAGTTGGTTAAGCACAAAGCTACACACACAATAGGGTACCTGTGCTCTGCTTGCCACGAATACTGAAACCCGTTTCCAGCAATATAAATCTGCAAGCATATCACTATGCCACAAGGGGCAAGTTGATATTGAGCATGTTCAGTGATTTACGTAATATCATATGCTTTTTTAAAAAATCAAAATGTTATTTATTTTTCGGCAATGCTTTCACTTGCATACCCTGAATTTTTTCTTTCTTTGAGTGAACTCGCTTTCCTCTTTGTTCAAGAATATACAACGCTTAACTCCGTCATTTTATTCCTCTTGGTAAATAGAGAAAGCGCCCATTATATCGCTTAGAGCTGAAAGAAACTCACAAAATTTCGTTATTTTTTAAACTGTACTTATTTAAGAATTTATGCACATAAAATAGTTTAAACAAGTTATTTTTAGATTCATAAGTGAATAAAAAACAACAAAAACAGACCATTAAGGTTGATACACATTTACCGACTTTTTGAAAACATTATAGCATCTAAAATAGAATTGAATAAGAAAAATATAACATTTTTATTTTAACATTTAGTTTCTTGATCAGTTGTGTTTCTATGTAATTTTAAAACTATTTTAATTTCAGAAAAGTGTATAATATAAAGGGTTTGTTTGTTTCACAGCTTTAGCCCAAAAACTACACAAGAGTTACCTGTGCATAATTCTTCGTTATTTTGAGCCAATAGACGAGAGGAAAAGACCCGAACCAATAATATTCAGATTCACAATCAGAACACTCTAACTCTTGACCACGTCCAATTCTACTTTAGAAAGTGATTTAAATATATGCATGTATAACTCATGCTTCACAAAATAGGTATTTTGCAGGTCTGCGTTTGTTTTTCTCATATTTCTGTAACGCGATGACGTATCCAAATATGCGTATATGCAGAGTTCTTCCTGTTTCTTCTAAATGTATGTTTTCTCAAGCGTTGCACTAAACATAGTGAACTACAGTTTTTATTTGACATCTTAAACCTGGATCATTGATTCTAGTGTAGCAAGTGTTTTTGTTAGATAGAGTTGGTGTAATGGCCGTAATAACTTAATAGTTCTTTAAATGCTGTGGTCGCAAATTGAACTGTTTAATTACACTTCTGGTTTAAGCTATGATTATGTTACTAATGAGTAGAAAGCCAAATTTGTAGTAATAAAATAAATGTTTTTATCTTTTACCATCTGTACTTTTTTTTATGTGGCGAGAAAAAATTGCTATACTTTATTAAAAGATTAGTGAAAAACATGTTTGACAAAGAGCAAGTACCAGTCCTTTAGTCCATCTATTATAGCAAATTACCAGTCCTTTAGTCCATCTATTATAGCAAATTACCAGTCCTTTAGTCCATCTATTATAGCAAATTCTTCTTGCATGCTCAAGATGTAGTGAAGGAAAATACTTTTTTTACTTTGTATGTATTTGTTTTTGCAAATGTTTGATGTTTGTTCATTTTTGAATCTCGCGCGAAGCTGCACGAAGGCTATCTGCGCTAGCCTTTTCTAATTTAGCAGTGTGAAACTAGAGGAAAGGCAGCTAGTCATCAGTCACCGCCAACTCTTGGGTTACTCTTTTACCAACAAATAATTGGATTGACTGTCACATTATAGCGCCCCCACGGCTGAAAGAGCGAGCATGTTTGATATGAGAGGAATGCAAACTCGCGACCCTCAGGTTACGGGTCGAGTGCCTTAACCACCTGGCCATACTAGGCTCGCAAATGAAATATATTTATCATATGACAACAATATTAGGCTTATATTTTAATATTTTTTTAAATTTGGTCCATGAAAAAGATTCTGTAATAATATTTGAATCACACCATGTCGGCTATATCAATAGCTAACGATGCGTTTCGCTTAATACTCTCTCTCTGAGACACAACAGTCATAATAAGAGTCAGAACGCTATTTATGTAAGCGACACCATAACGGTTTATTTTCACGTTTGTCCTCAGGAAAGATAAGCACAGATTTCAAAATTTGTGTAGCTGTGTACTACATAAAAGAGTAAAATGTGTTACAGAAAAGGCAAAATTTTTGAGCTTATGTATTTAGATTGCTAAATGCTATTGAGTTATTTGAACCATTTCCTGGTGCTAGGCTTGCTGTTTCGAATACATACATAAATAAAAACTGAGAAATAAATACCTCATTACTACTGATGGCTGTCCCTTTATTCTCAAGATGATAAGAAATAGTTTTACATAATAAAGTAAAGGGATTTTGTATAGACTAATGACTGCTTGATTAAACTTTATCTCTCCCTCTGGCAGTTATTCAATGTATCATTTAAACGTAACAAAATATCATGTGTATATTTTCGTCTAAGTGTTCTGAAATGTTTTATATCTTTTTGACATTCAAATTTTCATTAAAACAAAAAATTGCAATAAAATATACTTTATCAGTAAGTAAACTCAAAACGAAACAAATTGTATTATTTTCCTATAAACATTATTCCTAAATCCTACCCAGTGTTATGCAAACTGTTCCATTCCTAATCAGAACATCAACTGAATCACTGAGCTTAGTGAAAAAAGTGCATGAGAGTGTTTAAACAGGTCGGTCTAAAAATATCGCTATCGACTCTTTATTATAACAGTACTTAGTATTATCTTTCGCTTCATAGAAACACAGTGTACTCTATTTTTTTTTATTAGAATATATACAGATTTTTTATAGAAGTAAGGATTTACTGAAATATTGAATAAGTGATAACTGCATTATTTATTTCCCATGACACTGTTTAAACTTGCTAAAGATTGTCCTAAAAATTGAGTTTTTGTCTTGTTCTTATTTCTTTTTTTTGTCAAACTAATATATTTCACTTTATACCTATAACAAAACACATGTTTTGAGATACTTACAACTTTTATTTTAGAATTATAGCATAATTTTTTATATATCACGTACTTTATTTGAACTCGAAATAAACTATGCTAGCATAAATATGTTAAAATCCGCTGGTGACAAATAAAATCACAAAACAATAGCTAGGTGTATTTCTTATTAATTCAGGTATATAAATTTTTATTGCATATTTTATTATTGTGCGGATTTGCATTTCTTTTTACTGAAACACAGTGCAGGTTTCCAGTTAAATGAAACAATCTTTATTTGACTGGATTTATTATCTTTTCGATCTTTATGAAGCAGTTACAATAAACACGAAGGAACATTTATTTACTGAAGAATGCTAAAGCCCATGATTTGTTTGTTTTGTTTACGGCAGACTACTCAGGCTATCCACCATTGTCCTTAATGTTTAAGTGCAAACCAAAGGGAAGGTAATTAACTGGTAGCGTCAACTCTTAATCTAGTTCTTACCAGCGAATAGTGGAATTGACTCACACATCATAACGCCCACACGACTTAAAGGGCGAGAATGTTCGACGCGGATTATGATGTTACGATTCTAGATTATAGTTGAGCACCCTAACTTTCAGGTCATGTGAGGCTTTAGGTTACAAAAGTCCGTTGTTAAGAGTGTTATATCTACTGAGGGAATAGAGCTATGAGATTTAGAGTTATAAATTTCAAACTATTTAACTCTAACCTGCAGGTTGGATCCTATAAGAGTCAAGTATATGGTTTCAATTTTAAATCTCTATAAATATAGAGTATATACGCTAATTGTTTTCTTAAAAATTTTCTTGTGTTGCTTATTAGACTTAAGTACTGTAGATATGACAATGGTTGAATAGGCTTTGTTTGTCAGAATATAATACACATTTTGAGAATATAGATATTAAGGCACTAATTTTTATTATAATCTCATATGCTGAACGCTCTTATATCTCACGATATCATAAACCGATGTTATTGGAATGTTCACTACAAACAGGTATACTGATACATTTTAAACTTATCATGCATCTATTTTCTCTCATTTATACTTAATTTCTATTATTTATTTTTAATGCGGTTAGATTAATGACATATCTATTTACAAAAGTAAGGCCCAGCACCTTGTATTTTAGTTTCATACTGCGACCTTCGCCTGGATTTACCGTTTTGTACAGTTATTCTTCTTATTGATTTATAACGCAGAACTTATTTCTCTTTTTAAATTCCAGAATCAAACAAGATTAAAATTGAGAGTTTTGAAATCAATTTGATAGAACTGGTTTTAGTTTTTCCAGATATTATTTCAAAAAAGTGGTTAATATTGACGATTTAACATCCTGAGACTGCTTCCTAACCAATAATTTAAAACTTGTTTGTTTGTTTTGAATTTCGCGCAAAGCTACTCGAGGGCTATATGCGCTAGCCGTCCCTAATTTAGAAATGTAAGACTAGAGGGAAGGCAGCTAGTCATCACCACCCACCGCTATCTCTTGGGATACTCTTTTATCAACAAATAGTGTGATTGACCGTAACATTATAACGCCCCCACGGCTGAAAGGGCGAGCATGTTTGATTTCGAACCCGCGACCCTCAGATGATGAGTCGAACGCCTTAACACGCTTGGCCATGCCGGGCCCAACTTGTTTGCTCTATGGATGTCACATACACTGTTTAATGAACGATTGATTATTTGTTTGTAGTTTCACAATTGGCTATCAGTATTGTGTCACAATGAGTAACGGAACTAGGATTTTAGCGTTATAAGGCTTACCATTGAGCCAATGTAGGCTTTAGTGAACGAAGTATTTAAGCCATGTATGATTTGTCCATATGCCTCCAAAGGCGGCAAAAGGACACGAACCATGGACCCTATGATTCACAGTCCGACATGCTATCTACGAGGCCAAATATGAAGAAAAATTCAATAACAAACCGAAACGCGAATATAGGTAATAGCGAGGTATTTCATAAGGCAGGAAATTAACAGCTTGGATAATTTGTTTTAAAATCACATTATAGCTTTTATAACATACACAAACATATTAAACTATTTCTTGAATTGCCACAAAACTCATATATATATCAAATTAAGATAGACAACACACTTTGTTCTTCAAGCGTTCATTCTCAATAGTTGACGTTGTATTTTAAAAGAGTAACTACATTCAATGGAAATGCTGCTGTTGGTTTATGCAAATTATGTGACACTTGATTAGGGTCAATAATAAGCTGCTCAAATTTCCCTGTGTTTAAAGAATGAAACTTATCATAAAGTTTGGTTACAAGTTCATACTTGTATTGCAGTAAAAAATCGAGTAACTTGAAGAAAACTATATGTTTAAGAATCTAAATACCAAGAATCACAAACTAGTTTATTCAACTTTTTTTGCTTGTCATTATTACAAAAAAATCAATTCTCGTGAGAAATATTTACAATATACGAACATTTGTTTATTATTATTTTATATTTGTTCGTCCATCTACATTTGTAGGGGTAACCTGGTTTGTGTTCGACAGGCTACGAGTTCGGGTATGCATTAAATTGTTCAGTCTACCCAGCTCTATAATGTGTACCAGTGGGTAGTTGGTGGTTAACCTACAATGCAATGATATTCCAATAACCAAAATGGGGGAGAGGAGGGATGTGTCATTATTTTCATCCTGTGCCATAGGAACCCAGTCGAGTGTGACTTGCAGAAGTGCAAAAGGTTTGTTTTTGAATTTTGCGCAAAGCTATATGGTGTCTATCTGCGCTAGCCTTCCCCGAGTTAGCAGTGTAAGACTAGAGAAAAAGCAGTTAGTAATCACCACCCACCGCCAACTCTTGAGTTTTTCTTTCATCAACGAGTAGTAGAACTGATCGAAACATTCGTTGGTAAAAGAGTAGCCCAAGAGTTGGCGGTGGCGGCGACAACTAGCTGCTTTCCCTCTAGCCTTACACTGTTAAATTAGGGATGGCTAGCGCAGATAGTCCTCGTGGAGCTTTGCGCAAAATTAAAAAACAAACAAACAAAGTTCCAGTACATCAGTATCTTTGACAACAGCAAATCAATTTTTATATTATATCTTTAGAGTTTTAATGACGTCAGAAATTTACTCAAACGCGTATTCACAAAATTCCCAAAGTAAAAATATAAATTTGGTCACTTGAAATCAGGGTTTATATCTAAAATTTCAGTATCGCGATGCAGAAATGCTGTGATTTCTGATTATGCTGTTTTTATAAGACTATCGATTTCTCAGTGTACCTACATACATATGTTCTTTGCCTCCTCATAAAATATGAAGATGTATAAAAAAAACACAAAAACATTCACGAGGTCACCGTGTCACAGAAATAGTGATAAATACTCGCTTCTTATATTCACCTTTTGAATAACATACTGAAGATAAAATGCTATTTTGGAAAACACCCTGTAGTATCTGACAAGAACAAATTGAGTTTGGTTTGAGAAGTTTTCGAAGCAACAACACCCAATCTGATAAAACTTCAACCATGTTGCATCAAAGAGAGTTTTGTATCTACCACACCTAGTAATTATAATAAACCTAGGTTATGGGGTAACAGAGAACTATCTTATAGCTCTATAGAGAAAGAAGATGGTTTTTCTATGAAGGTATTGTTATGAGGCTCTAGCGCAGATAGTTTTCAAATAGCTTTGCATGAAATTCAGAAACAAACAAAAAACACATACTTTTGTGACCTTTCAGAGCACGGCAGGGTTTGAGCTATCTGCTTTACAGTTAGATTTATTATTCAAGTTTAATATAAAATGTATTTAATCGTATTGGATAGAAAATCCCATATTGTGATCAACTGAGTACTGCAGTTGTAAGATATGTCAGCTCTTAGCAGCCCAATTCAGTAAAAAATCAATGAGCTTTATATATTTAGGCATAGAAAATAATTTTTTGTAGATTTTTATTTAATGACTACTCCGTAAAGTACTACTATTAGTCTTTTGCATCGAATCGAATGAAGTTCTGACGTTGTATATTTTTATAACTGGTTTTGTTCACGATTTGGAATATATTTATCTATATAACAGTTTTACTGGGACCAATGAAGTTTATGAGCCATAAATTATCTAATTAGCAGAAGAAGATTGGGCAAAATGTAGTAAAGTGGTAAATGTTCTCCACACAACAACGTTTTGATTGTAATAATTTATTATGTTTTCTCCAAGGATGTTCATATTATAATAGAGCAAGGTAACTTTCATTTTATACGATATAAAATATTAATTTTTTGGTGAATATTCACCATTAAAACATTGATTGATACTATATATATATATATTTACACACACACCACTCTGCATTATTTAGTGGGTACAAATGACTAGAATTGCGAGAACTAATTCTAACAATCTGGTGTACTTGGGGTTTTGAATATTAATGGGTGGAATACAATACTTCAGTTAACATAAATGGTTTTGAAAAACCTTTTATTAGTCGTAACCTGTATAGGTTTTCCACTAGCTCAAGGGATCGATTGAAATAAAAGACAATTTTTATATATATGATTTTCACTTTTATCCATAATATAGTTGAAGATCTCGCCTTCAGCACATTCGATTCGAACTATCTACATTCTTCCACTTGCAGACCTTTGGTTTGACAACTTTTAGACCTTCAAAAATATTGCATTTATTTCTAACATTCCAGAGTCTATATTGTAAAAAGATATGTGATTAAGGCTCTTCTAGTCTATTGTTTGCTTTCGTTAAGCTGCTTGAACTTAATAGCAGAGAAGAAAGGATGGTGTCAACAGATACTTGTGAGAAAGTATAAATCGATGTAAAAGTTCTACGAATTAAAAGCCTTAAAAGTGATGTTAAATAACCGGCTAAAAGAAGAGGGTGAATGACAAATAAGGACAACAAAAGGAGAGAAGGCATTTTTGCTTTCTCTTGTACTTCGAATTAAAGAGATGAATGACCTACAAAGAGATGCCTAACAAGGCTAGTTTGTCGCTATTCAATTTGCACGGTTTGATGTTTAGGATTATATATATATAATCGTATAATACTAGAGTTTAGCTGAAAAGTACTTTTAAGTTTATTTATCATAAAAATTTACCCGGGAGCTAACTTATTAAGAACTTTTAGTGATCTACATTACTGAATTTTCTTCTTTCTGATATGAAATATGAAGGTGGTTACATAGAATCATTGTGATTCGAGTACATTATAAGTCCGTAAGAATGATTTATCTGAAAGTGTTCAGAGATAAAAAAATATTCTAGCGTACGTTATTTAGATTAGTATGTTTTATTGCTGTTTAGTTTTTTAATGTAATTTCGTAATTTTAGTATTATTAAGGAAACATGCTTTACTAACCAAGTAGTTTGTGAAGTTACAAAAATAAATCCTATAGATTTTTGAATGAAATCAATATATTTTTCAGATAGAAAATCCTTGCAGTCTACTCAAAAACCTATCATTATAATACAAGATGCATGATATATGGATTATCGTTATTGCTAAAATCATATCAGAAAATATGTGAACACAAACACAAAAATGTGTAATTTATAGTATTGTGAAGCATATCTATCAGTATTTAATAATTAATTATTCTTCTGGTATTAACTCCATTAACAGTTTCAAGTCATATTATAATGATTTTGAATGAGTAATTTGAGTGATATCAGTGACTGGTTATGATCCTCTTTCTTGCACTGGAAACTTATATCGCTGAAAACGCGTTTCGATATCCGTGTTGGGCATAGACCATTGTGTAGCCTTGTGCTTATTTACAAGCAAACAAGCGTATATTTATGATTAACCTAAAATTTTATGACCAAATTGTTGTTTTTCTATAATTGGACAGTAAACGTTTTGTTTTATAGTTTCTTCAAGAGCGTGTTTTCGTAATAAAGCCACGCTGGGCTATCTGCTATATGTATTAAGGGGAATCAAATCCCTGCTTTTAGCATTGTAAATCAGTAGAACTACCGCTGTTATTTAAACCGTTTGAATATTTGTACTATCAGGTAGGGTTTGTGTTTTAGTAAAGTACTCCCAAAGAAGTTGTGAGGTGAAACGTTAATTGTACTGTTACACAAAAAGACAACAATTGAGGTTAACAAGTTCGTTTATTTTTAGTATTGAAATGTACTTTTTATTGTAAATAACACTTAGTTGTAGTATCACGGTTTTTATCAAGTTTTTTATATAATATGAATATAATGCGTACGTTTTGAAGGAATCAGTTTTTAAAAGGTTACATCAAATAATTTAAAACACTTTTGATAAGAGCTTGGTATTACAGGCAGGAATGTTAGCACAAATATACAAAGTTCTTAATTAAAATGTTAATCTACTACCTAACCTTTAAAGTGGTAGTTTTCAAGTGCTTGGTCGGAAAAACCTAATTACTGACACATTAAGAGGCCAAAACCAATTACGTCGTAGCTTTGTTACGTCGGTATTACAGATCTCCCTTTCTCATTGTTTTTTACATCTCGATTGGAGCGAGTGGAGCTTAATTAACGGAATAGAGATTAAAGTCTAGTTAAAGTTCTCATTCAAAGCAAAGTACACAAAAGCGTGAAATATTTTCTAATATTATATCTACATTCCTTGGTATTACCAGAAATCTCAGTGATAGTTTTAATTATTTTTTTATTGGATTTCTAATTCAAATCCTGCGCAGAGTTTCCTATATAAAAAAAAGAGAACAAAGCTACTACAATCATCTTTCATTAAGACTGTTAATAAGTTGGGTTGTTTAGGAGAATTCCAATTTTAAAACTCTGCATTTTCAACATTTGATTATTTCAGCAAGCTGCTTACGTAAATACTTTAATGTACTTCGCAACACAAATTTTAAAACTTGACTGTAGGCTGTAACTTTAGAAAGCAAGAAAAAAGACAGAATATTCAAAACTCTTACATTCCTGTATTAGCACATTTTGAGAAAATTTATAACCACAAAATTGATCCAAGTTTGCAAACGTTTAGTTAGGTATATGAAGGGTGTGTGATATGCGCGACAAAAACTAGTTATCTCTGATAAGAAAAAATCTATTTTCCGTAAATGCTTGTGTTCTTTCTTTTCTGTTAATAGCTTATTAAAAATATAACAGAAATACAACTATTTGTCAACAACCTAATATAAAAACACTGAGAATTATGATAACAGGATCAATACAACACAACTGAACATAAAAATACTGAGAATTATGATAATAGGATCAAAGACTTAAACATCATGGTGAACTATGTATGATGTTTCATAAATATAAAACAAAAACTTATATACAAAATATCAAAACAAATAATTTGTCAAACATGTAGTTCTGAGCTCTAAAAGTCAATAAAATTCATCCAATTGAGTATGAGAAGCCATATATGTGAACTTAAAAAATTATATAATATGTACATGTATACGGGTACTTTTAGTCGAATATTTAGCTATGCAACGAAATGATAATATTTGCACAAAGATTTGTGCAAAACTTTTGTGTGATTTGTATATCTCAATATACTTGAGATATTTGTTAGCGGTAATTTTTGAACGTGATCTAAAAACGTAACATTTGTAGTATAGTATGTGGTCGAATATAAATTTCGAACTTTGTCACTTCACGTATACTTAATTATATAATTTTTTTATATTTTATATCAGAAGAATTAAATATGATTGGTATGTATTCCTTTTAAAGTAGAGTTTGTGCCTTTTTGCGTCTCTGAGATTAGGTTTTAATACCAAGAGGTGTTGGTTGTGTAGGGTATTGAGTAGTTATAAGAAATGAGATATTGGAAAGTTGATACATATTAATGTTGATATTCTCCCAAGCCATCAACCACAACAGAATATAGCAACATTTTTATGGTTAAACATTTTATGATACTAAATTAGCATAGTAGCTGGAATAAAATACAAAAAATCATTCAAATCATGCGATTTGTTTTCAACAGTAACAAAGTTTATATCTAGTTTCAAGAAAGCATTTAAAAATTCAAGTACAAGGGAATTTTTAACTTGGATTTCTTATGCACAAGGCACAAATTTTAAGAAAGTTTCAAAGATTTGTAATCTCGGCGAAAACTTTCAATCTATGAAAATGGTTTGCTCAAGTCAGGTTTATGTTACTTAATCTGAGAATTAGATGAACAATTGTTTTCATTTTGTTTAAAAATCCACAAACAGCCTTCATTTTGTGCTTGTTTATAGCTGCACACAATAAGGTAAAATAAACATCTGATGTTCATGAAAATTATAGGGAATATCCATGTTTAAGAGGAGAAGGTGTTCAATGTGTCGATATATATGAAATGAAGATCACACTAATTAATTATTCTCATAAGTAACACCCAGAGTAATAAGCTATTTTAGAATGATAGGTGATGAAATAAATGATCATCTTATAGTATAATTTTAAAGGTTTGAAATACATCTCTGAAAAAAAAAAAGAGTCCGTAGATATCGAACATTATTGAAATTAATCAACACAGTAGTTTTTCCTCTATATAGCTTTATATATTTTATATAGTATTGATAAAAATACTAAAACTTTGTATACTTTATCTTGAGAAAATATAAAATAATACAAAACAGTTATGTATATTAACACTGAATAAGCCGCAAAGGCGAAACGTTCATTTAAGTTAAACAATATAAGATTTTATATTTATCCCGATGTAAAAGGTTGTTTCTTCTTAACTTTTATCAAAATGTGTAAATCACTCCAGTATGCACTACAACTTTCTAAAAACAACAAAAAAGTACCTCGAAAAAATGTAAAAGAACACATATATATACACCCTTGTGGAAACCAAATTCTACCCAAATTTCATTTTATAAGAACTAATAAATTATTTTATAAATCTTTGATTGGCTGTTTTCATGTATCTAAGGTTTTAAACCGGATGCGGCCATATGGTATGCATACCAAATTCTGAATCCAAAGGGCCATTATTCGTGCCCTGTTATTGCACTTTGGGTCTGTGTTTGCATTATAACAAAATCCTGTTATAAATTATATTAACTCTACAATAAAAATGCTATTCAACCTAAGAATTAGATGAACAATTAATTGTTTTCGTTTTGTTTAAACATTCACAAGCAGCATTGATTTTGTGTTATTTATAGCTGCAAAAATACATTGGTAAGATAAATTTTATAAGTATAATACTTTATACATCTCTTTATTCCAACAATATATTATTTATAGCTGCCTCGAATCCACTGTGAGTGGACTTCGAAATAAAGGCATGAAACTCACTGTAGCTTAAACGAATGACAGATGTCTAGTGAGAAGTTTCGTTTTTCAAATAGAACATGCTATTTTAAATAATTATTAATTTACAATTTTGTACATCTTTAAAGTTTTAGAAATAAAGAAATAGACAAATAGTTATTTCAGTGAAACATCAATTCATTATCAGTCACTAATAGTTGCAGTGAGTGGGAATAAATAACTAACGTAAAATTTCAAATTTTCTGCGCAAATGTAAATAATCCTAAGAAGAAGCCACGTTAAGACCTTATGACGAGCATCAAACTTATTGATGTTTGCAGTAAAGTAACCAATACTTTGATAAATATCTAGTAATACATAAAAAGAAGAGAATTAAGCTTTGCATGTATTATGTGTGCGACGTTAACAGACTGTGCTTATTTGCGTGAAATCAAGAAATTATCTGTCCTTGTGAAGTCATTGCAGAATAAAGACGATGTAAAAGCTTTAAAAATATTGTTTTCAGATCTTTATGAGTTTCGTTCTTTGATTCCTGTTTTGCCTTTTGCAGCTTTTATGGGCGACTTGCGTTTTTTGCAACTATATTCAAGGGAAGCAACTTTTTATGTCCTAAGATAACCTTTCATTAATCAGAAATTTACATAATTTACTCCAGCTAGAAAATAATGTTATTCGGATTCTACATTGTAACGGCTATATACCAAGTAACTTTGCATTTTATACTTTTATTTTTATTTATTTCTTAAATTATCCCAAGTGTGGCCTAATGGTTAGCCTATGAGACTTAAAGTCTGAGGCTTTAGTGTTCAAGACAAGTTTAACCCAATATGTAAATTTGTTATTCGGATAAAAAACAAATTGTTAGCTTCGCAGCATTTTACCTCCACCCTAATGGTCAACAAGGGACCTCAAATTCTAGTCAAAATGACTAAACACATACAAAGTTATTCAGTATTAAGTACTGGGAAAATACAGCTATTTATTCTTACCTGTGTCTGATGAATTACTTCGCTATGTGACAAGTAACGTAACATTTTTAAAATTTTACCACAACCTAGAGCTCAAAAAGAGCACTTGCTTCCTGAACAATGAGAACTTAGAATCATCTTTGGATATGACCATTTGGGCATGAATTTAATCGGCATTTATAAACATGAAAGGGTTGCCATTTACCATACTGAGCGTTTCGCTCGTGATCAACTGGGAAAACATGGTATTTACAGTTGTCTAAGAGAATACACTATACGTTTCTCTGTGAACTAAATATTTGTGAGTGCTCAGAAGGAAACTAAAAGTTTTCCAATGGTTTAACCCTTCTTAGGTGTCCAGAAGAAGACTCAAAGTTTATCAGTGTGTTAACACGTTATCAGTGCCCAGAAAAATACACTAAAATATTTTCAGTGAATTAACATTTTATATTGACTTAGGAGAAGATACTAAAAATTTCTCAAGTTACTTACTTCTTTATGAATGTCAGGAAGGAGACAGTAAAGTTTGGTATACAAATACTGACAATATTTTAAAGTTGTGTATATTCTAAGTCTAAGGGCATTAAAATATAAAACAGCTTACTGATTTGCTTTAAACATACACGCATCATGCATAATTAATTTGCCTAACCAGAAAAAAATCTCATAAAACTTTATTTAGTAGACGGTTCCCGCACGAAGTAAGTTAGTGAATCCTTTACATCTGAAGCAATATCTTATTGATTTTGCATTCGCATCTTATACTATTCGTATGTTTTTGCCACAAAATGTTAATTAATAGAAGTGCAAGTAAACAAAAGATTATTCTGACCCACCACTTTGAATTTACTTTCTTTGCAGCATTTATTTCAATTTAAGAAATTAATCGTTAATGTCGTCTACAATTAGAAATTGAATTGTGTTGTTCTGTTTCACTGGATTTCATTCAGAATTTGTGAAGTAGCTTGTTCAACACTGAAATTAGCTCTTTGGTCTGCCAATATGCATACGTGATATAATAACAGTCTTTATTTTTATCTCTCAGTACAGCTGGCAGACAAGGGTCATCAAAATGACCTAAACTAATATGATTAGAACTTTTACTTACTCGCCTTATATAAATATTCTGCACTGTATAACTGTTTTTGACGCATCCCAAACTCATTACTTTCCACTTGTGCACCACATACGATAACTGTTGTTAATTAAGGCTCTTGAAAATATTTCTAATATTATCGTTGATGATTATTATGAATATATACATTTATTTAGTGAAGAAACATATTAATGTGAATTCTATACACAAGGTGATGATCATTTATTACATTTAATGACATCATATTATAGAAAACGTTTGAATTAAAGCAAAATTATCTTAATATTCATAAAAATTTTTGCTGAGAGAAACTATTTGTTTTCAACCATAAAACGAAAGTTTGTATATAAACAGCAATTAATTAAGGCAGTTTTCAAATTATTTTATATGTTAATGTTGTTGCAAATCATCTTTGTATCAAAGAAATGGTCAGAACAGTTGTTACATGTTAATTTACTGATTATGGTTACTTTTAATTCTCGTCTTTTTTTTTTCCTCATTGATACGAATAAAGTTCGTGTATGTATGCAAGATATTGTGGTGATCAATGAAACGCTGTATAGGTTTCATTTAGGCATAGTCGTGATATCTTGATAAAGAAGGACAGACAACATATTACACGTATCTCCGTGACAGTTTCTGACACACTCTTTATAACGTTTATGCTTTCCTGAATAAAATAAATGATTTTTCCATGAGCTTAAGGTGTTTTCTTTTGTTTCTCTAGAACAAGAAGGTTTTGAGATATAATCGTTTAAAAACGGGTTTTCTTTAGAACCACCCTGTAAACTATTATTGTGACATATTACTTTAATTACGTAATATTTCAATTAGACAAAAATTTCTCAGCAAAACTTTCATTAAAAAAAACAGAAACAGAAGACTGCTTAAAACAAAAAAATTGTGATGATTTTAAGTACAGGTAAATGTTTTAATGTTTTAAAGAGTCATTGTAAAGTTAGCTCTAAACACACCGATTTAAGCGCTAAAATTTGAGGTTCGAGTTCCAACATTGGAAAAGTGCAGATAGCTACTGTGGACCTTCACGCTACGAAAACAGCAACAATCTCAACGTAACTATAAAATTATGTAATAAAAATTTAACTCTAAAACTGTTATATTTTAAAAGAAATACTTATTCAATTTAACAACAAATGTAGAGTGGAACCATCATAAGGTGTTGCTCTACTTTTCTGGTTACCAACAGCTACACACTGGATCCACCATAAAACGTTTCTTTCTCCAATTATTACGTTTACCAACAGATGTAAACTCAGTTCATTGTTTTTTGTTAGTTCACTTATTCTAGTTACCAAAATTGTAACCTTTTTTACCATACGGTGTTACTCTATTTACCAGTAAGTGTACACCAGGCTCAATTTCAGGAGTTGTTTTGTTTTAATTAAGAGTCATGTTTTAGTTACGGAAGAAAATAAAAAATACAATGATCTGGGCTAACTTAAAAATGTATTCATGGTACACGAGCTTTCAAGCTCATTTATGAGTTTTTCGCAGACAGTTTGAGTATGGACGTTACGACAAACCCTGGATTCACAGTAATTTGCTGCTCCATTTATTTGGGAGAATATTCAGACGTATTACTCAGGATCATGCCATTTGAGCGGATGGTTCATATTAGCTCCATGATATATTACTTAACATTTTCAGGCTGGGGCGCTTTATAAAAGTGAAACTAAATATCGTTATTCAATTAAGAAAAGCTGTTTAGAAAGAAGTGGTGTTTACTGGTTGCCCTCTGGGCTCTTCCCTGTGGCTAACAACTCTAAATTAGGGACGTCTATGCCAGAAGCTCTAGGCCTGTCTTTTTCTTGACTATTAAGCCTATTCAAGTGGAATTCAGGTTGAAATATCAAATATTGGCGCTGTGACGTCACAATAAAGTGGCTGTGGATTATAAATTTACTATTCTGCTACTTGAATGTTGTACGTTTTATCTTTATATAAAATATTTTTAAGTTTTCATTTTATATTTTCTAAACTTAACAGTTTAGAGAAATAATTGAATATAGCGTGTCTTGTTTACCTGAAGTAAAGACAAGATGCCATTGAATAATATTTCCATACAATTAGTTAGAAGCAAAGAGGTTATGCTGAGCATTCATCAAATACAAGCTATGTCTGAGTTTGAGAGTATATAGCTGATAAGAAGGTGTCGCATGAAATTTAAGCCCGAGAAACGTAGAAACTTTGATATTAAGAAGAGCAAGGTCACTCAGTTTAACTTCACTGATAGTGAAAAGATTCAAACTTTGTCTGAGCAACCTGTTACAAACTTAGTACTCTGTATTTATCTCAGATAGGATTAGAGGGAGAATAGTTCAAAATCAGTTATGTAAAGAACTGGAGACTATTGAGAAATATGACATACCTGGAAAGTTTGAGGTGTGGTGGTTTCAGTCTGATCTCCTACCAAGGGTTTTTGGCCTCTGTAAGCCTATAGTATACCTTTATCCCTTATTGAGGTTGTAAAAAGAAAGATTAACCCAAAGCTTAGGAAATTATTGTTTGTTAGTTGTTTTTTTAATTTCGCGCAAAGCTACACGAGGGCTATCTGTACTAGCCGTCCCTAATTTGGCAGTGTAAGACTAGAGGGAAGGCAGCTAGTCATAACCACCCACCGCCAACTCTTGGGCTACTCCTTTACCAAAGAATAGTGGGGTTGATCGTCACATTATAACGCTCCCACGGCTGAAAGGGCAAGCATATTTGGTGCGACGGAGATTCAAACCCGCGACACTCAGATTACGAGTCGAACGCCTTAAGATCTTCAACTCCAACACCCTCTATGCAGGTAACTTTAAGTTGATACCTCAAATTACTTAGTTATTGGAATAATATAAAGTTGGTAAGAGTAGGATTATCGTAGAATATTGCACTGACAACACATGCAGAAAGTGAGATGTATGGACAGGATTTGTAGATGTAGAAAGCAGGCTAGCAATGAAGAAAATTGTTGGAGAAGTACAATAGAAAAGGTTTAGGTTGAGAAAGTAAGGTGTGGTTTTTGAAAAATACTGTAGAAGAACATAGAAAATTGTAACGAACAATTTAAGGAAGATCAAAGAATGAGAAACGCAACACAAGCAATATCTTAGGCTCAGAAAAGTGTATGACTAGCTTTCTAGTTCAGTTAATTTAGTTAGTTAGAAAGTGAGAAGTATTAGGTCCAGAGTGTCCTTCCATGGGGACACTGGAATATAGTCTTGCAGGATTCGACTTGGTAGGTACATATGGAAGCGCAACAAAGTTTTGAAGGTACGTGTAAGAACATGGAGGAATACTTATTTTTTAAAAATATGAAAGTTTGTGAAAGGATGAACAATCTTGAAAAAGAGGAAAGTTATCAATTTTCGAAATGGGCTTACATTTGGTGTTAAACGGGAGAATATACATCACAATTAGTGTTTCCTTTTGAGAATGTGCTGGTCAACAACTTGATATGGTGAAATGAAGTCTAGAAGTTGAGAAGGTAATAGTAGAGCTTACTGTACCATGCGAGCACGAGCAAATTATCGCATGAGAGAAAATTACTTAGGTATGAAGAGCTTGTTGGGGAGTGTTGCGCTAAAAACAGAAGTTGTGAGGTACTTGTAGTGGAAGCAAGATGTTTGCAGGCCACTCTACGGTAGTTTCCTGGAGGAAACTTCATTGAATATAAAATTAATATTCGGCTTCAATGGTGTTATACTGACTCATTTGAGAAATAATAAAAGATACTTCTTTCTGATGGCGTTTGTTTATCCTTAATTTGTTATGTACTTAAGGATTTAAACAAGGTGATATATACTAAAAATAATTAATAACATTTAAAAATGGATTTTTAATGCTTCAAATTACGTCATTCAAGCAGCTCTAATTATGTATTGAAGATATGTTTTTCAAGCTAAAGAAATAATTCGGTTACATGCACTTAACAAAGTAGTAGAAGTACCAGTCACCACTCGTCGTATTTAAAAGACTATTAGATATTTCTCACGTTTCGTTTGCGTGTTGCTTTTTTTATATAACAAAGCCACATCGAGATATCTGCTGTGTCCACCGAATGGAATCGAACTGTTAATTTTAGCGTTGTAAATCCGTAGACTTACGGCTGTACTAGCGGGGGGCAAGAAATGACGAACAATGAAATTTGTATATAGTTTTTCATTTTATAATTGATTAATTTTGTTCTATAACAAAATAACTTCTGATACAATACTTTCGAAAGATTTGGCTTCAGTAAAGCTTGATATTCAAATATTGTTAAGTTTTCTTTATAAAAACGTGAAGACAATGTTAATTGTCTATAATTCATGAAAACTAACACCATCTTAATAGCGCTCTTGCTAAATAATTTTGAACAGTCTTAATAGCATTATTGTTACATGAGTTTCGTTCTATAATAATAAGTTTCGGTAATTGCTGTGAAGCATGTGCAATCTCTATTGTGGTCTGCGAGGTTTTCTGAAAGAGAAAACACATGTAAGCTGTTGTTAAGGTATTTAGTAATAAACACAAGAAAGTTAATCTTGTTCATTTAGTTAGTGTTTTAAACTGAAAAAGGCACTATTCTGTTAGCTACTTTGTAGATTGTATTGGAAGTAAAACTATAAAGAAGAAAAATGAGTGCTTATTGTGTGGATAGATAAAGATAAAAGAGAATAACATTCATTGCTGATTGTGTAGCAGTGTAATTTGGAGAAAAACAAATAAGCCATTGTCTTAGTCACTCGCATAATAGTGTAAAGTGAAGACAAAAATGCTACATTATTGTTTGTACATGTTGCGTTTGTAAAGTGAAGAAAACGAGTAAGTTAATTGTGTTAACTACTTCGAACTGTAAAATACAACGAGAAAATTACAACGTGTGCAAAGTCTTGTAATTTGAAAAAATAACATATACAGTTGATCTTTTAATAATAACAGTGTTGTACTGCATTATACTGAACCATTCAGATTCAATACCTCTTAGTCTCAAGTTGTGGAGAACAGTTAAAAGTGTGGTGCAGAAAAAAACAACATCTGAGAGCCACTTGTATTATTGGAAAGTGATGTGATGAGAGATGCTATTTATGTGTTGTTGTTGTTGTTTTATATAAGGCCTTCATTCTGTATAGCTGAATAGAAAATGTTGAATTGAGAGTTCTAAAACGTGTATGTTCTTGGAAATATCAAGTAGAATGAATTTCAAAGTGTTACATATACATTACTGAATGCTATTTATTTTGTTCTTATAATTGTTTGATGTACAACAGAAATAAAGCTTTATAATATTGAAATATATATAAACTAGTCAGACTGCTATATGTACATACATATCGATTCTGATGACGTTATTTCTATCTTTCTTTAGTTGGAATTCTTAACGAAATCTGGTGTTTTTGATTTCCTACACAGATAATAACCACCTCTTTCACGGTTATTTTAATGCATTAAAAACAAAACAAACTAAGTGAAAAAGGTAAAAACGTAATCATAACATTGTTATTTTTAGGTCTAGCCAAATGTTATCTTTTTGTTAAGGAGGTGACAGTTGCGCTCTTAAAGTATTGGTACTACGTACAGTCACAGTGTCTGTACTTTAAAAAAAGAGACATTGAACGTTTTAGCCTAGTAAAGAACAGAAAATGTCAGGCTATTGCGGAAACTGATAATTTACTGGTAGAATTTTCCAATGCCTGAAAATATTTTATACAATTAATCATAATAGAAATTGACTATTATTAACGCTACGAAGATTATTATAGTTATTATACGGTGTTTTTTATTTAAATCAGTTTCTGTGTTTTACACATTGTATCATTAGCAAAAACCCAAACGAAAGTCGAGCTACTTGTGTTAAATTAAAACCTATCTGTAATAATCATCTGAAAGACACGAAATTTTTGCTTTTTTATCTTCTTTAAACAAATTTCAAAGAAAAAAATAACTCGCGCAATTTAAGGCAGGAGAACATTTGTATGTATTCTTGATGATCTGGAAAATTTTTATTCTTTCATTTGATTTCAAGTTACTAGATATGTTATCTTGACAGAGAAAAAATAGGTATTTATTGTCTATTTGATCTATAGATGCTTCTGTCAATGAAAAGGCGTCTCATCTGTAGTTTATATGCACGGTTGTCGTTGTATTTAAGATATCATTAAACATGGCAATTTTGCCGTAGAGTTTACTTCAAATTAATGATCGTCATCAAACTGAACACAAAAAAAATTTACGTTCAAACAAAATATGTCTACTTAATGACGTTATTGATGGGAAGGCACATAGGAACATAAAATTTCACAGCAAAATAGAATGAGTTGTGCTAACTGAATTTCAATTGGTTTGACAACCTCCGCTATAATAATATGCTATCAACTATCCATATTATCCATCACTTCAAATAATGACGACGATGTTTTAAATCAGTTATGTTGCTCTTCTCCTTCTCAAATAGCCTAAAACTGATTTCAATTGTAATTTATATTTAAAAATTAATTTAATGTCGATATGTGTCAGATTGATGATATTTGCCAATAATATTGATTCACACAGTTTTCTCTCTTAACACAATTATATTTTAATATACAAACAATAATACAATTTATAATAACGGTTATTACAAATAATAATTTGTACACAAAAGTTTCAGAAACTTGCAAACAATATTGAGTCTCCTATCTGGCATGGAACTGAATATTTTATCGACGGTTCACGATGAGCGAATTTGCTTCGAATTGATATCGGTACAGCTAACTTAGCGTGTAGATAAGTAGCTTTTCACTAATCACACGTTATTTTTTTACCGCTAAGGTTACCATATGTTTTTGTAGAAATAGAAACGTTGGAAGGTAATCTACTGAAGTTAAACGGTTTATAATATTGTCATTCAATAAATGTTACTGATCTATTATCTGTAGTTCCTTGACTGATGAGCGTTAAGCGCAGCTATAGCTTCCGAGGTTTATCGTGCACCAACTGTATTTTATCTCTTTACCTTGCGTTGGTTACATTTTATAATCTTGAGAGAAGATTTTCTAAAAATTTCAGCTAAGGCAACGAAACTGATGATACGCTTGTGCTTTTGTAAAACCTATATTATTGATTCCTAAACTCGAGAATATTCTACAGATTTTAGTGAATAGGTAGGAATTTCACAATACACACTTAATAGCTCAATTTACACACATTTCTAAATATATTTTTAACTGAAACAGTCTTCCTCCAGTGGCACAGCGGAATATCTGTGGAATCACACTGCTGGAAACCGGGTTTCAATACGCGTGGTGGGAAGAGCGCAGATAATCCATTGTGTAACTTTGTGCTTAATTCCAAACAAGCAAACCAACAATTGAAACAAGTATCAATATTAAAATAAATATACAATGGTAAATTCGTTACAACATTAACGTAAACTACATAGTTACAGTCACCTTATTTTTACCCTATGGACGATTGCAGTCCAATGATTAGTGTATCTGAGCTCTAAATCAATTGTTTATTTGTTTAAGAGTTTTTTCACATAGCTACGCATTGGAAAAGAGAGAAGACTAGAATGAATATTCTACATAACGATTATCAGAAATACATTTTTTTTCTCATCGGATACAACTGCATTACTATTCATCACTAGGGCTTAATATATCAAGATAGAATTCGTTCTGAGATATCTACATGTTTCGTGATCATTAACTTGCCAGGAATATAAAAATGAAAAGAGCAAATAGAAAAGATGAAGAATAAATAAATAAAACAGTATCTTTATTTTGTGTTTAAGTAGATAGAAACTGGTCATTACAAATAATTGCCTTCAAATTCGACCAGTTACAAGGAAACAAATGGTTAACTAATCAATCACTGATACTTCTTATATAGCATCTGTCTCACGTTCAGCTAAAGTATTATTATAAGAAATGTGATGATTATAGCTAATATTCTGTATTAGCACGAAATGTATGTTACAATACATATAGATTTTAAAGGTGATAAGTAGGCGCTCGTAAGAGTTTTTCTGTTTTCCTGGTCCACTAAAATTGATTTCATGCAAGAAACTGGCGTACCCCAGAGATTAACATACCAGATTGGAGATCCAAAAATTTGAGATGTTGTGATTCTGATAAAACTTCACAATTTCCGCTATCGGTGCGTTATAAGAGTACGAATCAACTACACTATTCGATTAAGAGTAGTTACCTCAAGTGTTGGTTGCTGCCAACTGATTTATTTCATACCGATGCAGTTCAATACTAAGTAAAGCTATCCCTGAATTACATACAGTGTAACTGACATGGTATTTCGCCAACTGGGCTCATGAGGTATTGCTTATGTGAATAAGCAAACAAATATTTGATGCGTATTTTGAACACCACTATTTGAAATATGAAAATTGATTGCCTTTCTAAGATGGGAAGAACACGATATTGTGTGTGTTACGTTTTATATATGGTGATCGATACTGCCAAATAAAGTTTTGCATGGAAACAGTAAAACGATTATTACTGTGTTGCGTGTTATTATAAACGACTAAAAAGTGTCCTTTATCTTTAATACATTTGGACTTGGTCAAGGGGTGTATTAAGTAAACACATAAAAAATTTTAAAATCCTATTAACGTCTAAGCATTTTTTATGTTTCGCTAATTTAAAACACAGAAAAGTTGTTTTAAATTTAACTGCTAATTTACATTTTGTGCCTGTTCAAAATCATTTTTAAAGGTTAATGTTAGATGAAATGAAACTATGAAAATAATGTGAAAGGCTAGACAAAATTCTACTTTTAATGTAATGTAGGATAGTGACTAGTTTTGTATAAGATCGATTAAATCCTAAGTTATAAACATTTGATTTAAAAGTAATCAAAGTTATTTCACTTCAAATTCAGGAACGAAACAAATTGCTGTTCTTATTTTTATCCAATCTCAAATGACTTTTACAGATATCCAGTTTACTAATAAAGTAAAATAGGCAAAATATTAAAATGGGCGTTTGGCATTTATTTTAAAGTTGGAGCGACCAAAATCCTATTCTTGTCATAGTTAATAGTATATAGATAATCTTTACGTAAATTATCAATGAACTAATTACTAATTAACTAAACCTTTCGGCTGCTAAAATGATTTTGTTATCAGGGGAGTCGTAAGAAAATTTGCTTTCTGTTAGCAAAGTTTAGACTGGATTCTAGTTTAGTAAATTAGTAATTAAAAAAGATAAGACGTCTCTTCACAGGAGAGACTAAATCACTATGACCTATTCATTAAACACAATCCAGGCAGAACATAGACAAACGCTCCAATGACACGTGATCGTGTATCTGTAATTTGAACGTTTTTATTGATTCTACTTATTTAAAGAAAAGTGCATATGGAATTTTTGATGCTCAGATTAACCTTTTGTTAACCTGAAATTGACTTAGAAAGGTCGAAACGTTGTTCTCTGCTTATCAGTAAAAGTGTTAATACCCATACCAGTCGTTCTGAGATACAATTTTATTTCAAGTGTGTTTCTCGTTATTAAGAATTACTCCAGTAAACTGAAACTCTTCTTTATGGAGCTAATAAATTCAACTGTTGTAAACAACAACCAAGTTTTCCATGTTTCTTTGATTTGATAGAGACGAGTCATTTAGATCATGTAGCTCTATTTGTATGATCAGATGAAGAAGTTTATGTTGAGATACCACAGGTAAAGAATTAATAGATGAAAAGTATGACGATGATTCATTGGGTTCATCTCACGATAATTCTTCTGTTCTGCAGTTCATTGGTACATGTGAAACTGAAAGATTATTCCTATGACGTACCAGTTTCATTGCAACTGCAGTATCTGAATATTTAACATATTGTTTAGTTTGCCTGAATATCTAAAAACATTGGCCTTGCAAATAATAACAATCAATTAGATTCTTTTTGAACTCATGCTATATCATGAGATCTGTAAATGGCGTATTTGCTTTCTTCCCATTCAGGTACTGTGTCAAGCCAGACGTGCAATCGGTACAACGAAAGTGAAACCCAATATTTTTCTTGGTCCCCAGTTTTACACGTCAAATTGTTGTACTAAGCTATCTTTACCTTGTGTGTGGTTTGTTTCTTTCGTAAAACTGCAATGTATTTTCCACAAATGCAGCATAAGCGTTTAGGGGAATTTTTCACTTTGGGACTTTGCCTGAACTTGAGGCACACAGCATTTCAAATGATGTTTTAATACTATAAAATAATTTACGTTTACGGGACTAAAGTTTAAAATATTTTAAACAACAAAATTTTTCAGAATTTGATTATATATGGAGACCATGAAATGAATGAGATCGAAATTTGTTTTGACTGTGTGAGGAAAGGTAACAGGTTCTGACTTCTGTGTTCAGTTGAGGGACTTCACGAATGTTCCAGCAAATTGAAAACGTGAGGATTTCGTCATTTCAATGCGGAGCAGGAGAGCGAGAGAATTAAGCAAAAATGGTGCAAATAGATACAATTATTTCGAGAACAAATAACATATGTGAACAATGTATCTGGAATTATCAATATAATACAGTCAACGTCTGACCTTAATCAAAATGTATGCCTTTTACCCATTGTACTGCAGTAAGAAGCATGACTTTGACAACAACTTAAGTGAACCAAAACTATTCTTCATGGAGATAATAAATTCTATTATTGTAAACAAGAACTAAAACGTTCCCCATTGATTGTTGAAGACAAGTTATGAATCAGATCATTTAGCTGTACTTGTATGATCAGATAAAGCAGTTTATGTTAAGTGCCACAGAAATAAAAGTATTAGATGGCGAGGATGAAGATGATTCACTGTTTTTCTCACAGAATAAATTTTTTGTTCCTTAATTATTGCAGATGCAATATCTTGATACTTAATGTGTTGTTTAGTTTTACCTGAATATTTAGAAACATTAGTCATGCAAAAATAACACTCAGTAAGGTGAGTTTTGGATTCCTGCCATATTATAGGAACTGCAAATGACATACTTGTTCTCTTTTTATTCAGCTATTGTGTCAAGCCAGATATGCAACTCTACAACACACATGTGGATTCCAGTGTTTTTCTTGGTCCCCAGTTTTACACTCAAAATAGTGGCAGTAAGCTACCCTTACATTGTATGCGATGTTTTCCTTCATGAAACTATAATGTATTTTCTACAAGTGTTGCAGAAACTGGATGATTCTTGCACTTTTATTTTGGACTTCATTGAACTGAAGGCAGCCAACATTTTAAATGATTGTCTAAAAATATATATAAAATAATTTATGTTTACAAAACTAGTGTTTAAAAGATTAAAAACAAACAAAGTATTGCATAGTTTTATTATACCTTGGTCTGATGCTAGGAAGAAGATCAGACTTGAACGTGTGAGGAGTTAGGAGAAATAACCAACTGAATAAGAGAAAGGCATCTTATTTCGCCTCTTTTATGCTCAGTCGAGGGATTTCTCGATAGTTCAACCAAGCATAAAAATAATCAACAATAACATCGGTTTTTGAAAATAGTTACGTCTAATAATTTTGCATAAATTGTTAATCAAAATATAAGAAATAATCTTTAAAATCTTTTTACGAAAAAATGTGATATAACACCACAAGATAAACCAGCTAACAACTGGCTTACTTGCAAAACATTCTCTACTACCACTTTGAAAAGAACTCGGTTACAATATGCAAACATTGCAACCTTTAGGTATTTCTATTATACTTATTTAAAATTCCCTCCCCCAGTGTCTCAGTGTAGGTTATCAGGCTTACAATACCAAAATTCGGATTTCTATACCTATGGTTGGAAGAGATCAAATAAACCACTGTGTAACTTTGTCCTTAAGACAGTAACCCCCCCCCTCCAGTGACAACAACGGTTATGTTTGCGTACTTAAAACGCCAGAAATCGGGTTTCGATACCCATGGTAGGCAGAGCACAGATAATACATGTTGTAGTTTTGTGATTAACTACAAACAACAAAAAACTTATTTTAAAACAAGAGTAAAATACACTATAAAAGAACATGATAAGATCACAATAGAATTTGCAGTTGATATAGGTATTAAATAATGCGATATCCAAGTTATTTTGGAATTCTAAGCTAAAAAATCACCTTAAAAGTTATCCACTTTAATAGCTAGAAGTCTTCAGTACGTCAAAGAAAATGTGAAGAAATACTGAAGCACTGTAGAAGAAAGGACAGCTATTAATTCGTACATAGTTATAAAAATTCCAAATTATGGAGACAAAAGTAATGATCATTTCAAGTTATATCTGTCGAAAATTTTGATTTCGATAAGTTTTACTTTTTTTGTTGTTGTTCATAACGCTCGTCATATAAACTCGCACTGATTTACACTCAACATGTTTTTACAAGTCATATTTTCTTTCTAAACAACATTTTCATACGATCCAGCTTTCAAACCTTTAAAGAGACACAAGGTGATGGTAACTCCAGTCTGTTAGAGGAAAATTTATTTATTCTACAACTTGAATATCAGTACACAACACAACACCCAAAAAAAGACATGTAGTATTTATTGTATATTTTACTTCCAAGTGACACAATAAATCAATATGTATTTTTAAACGTTGAATGTTATTATTTATTTTATTTCCACCATAAAGATTTACATATTAACCGAGCGTGTAGTTACATCGACGACGTAGAAGTAGTAAATCTACCAAGTGAGACACATTATCGCAATATCAACAATTGTGTATTAATCAGACACCATCTTTCAAGGTTTATAATAAAAAATATTTTAAAGACATGGCTTTTCCGTTTTCCGACACAAATGTCCCGAAGAAGATTTGTTGTAACGTGGAAATTTTTATTTAAAAATATTAGGTAACAGTTTATTTCTAACTAAAATGTGTAATACTGAATGATTTCACTACTTTTTATAGACTTTTCAATAAGGATATTACGAAAAATTATTTGTAAAAACCAACCTTAGCTAAATTTATGCGTAACTTTTTTTACTCTGGCGTTACATAATATAATATGTATCTAAGTATTCCACTTCTCAAAGTTGTCATTTTATATAACACTAACAAACGCTATGATAAATCAACTGTTTTCCATGATGTAATCGTTGTAGATCATATAATTAACGGATTCGCTACAGGATATAAACAAATTCTTTAGCCCTAACCTTATATACTACATAAATTGAAGTATTTATAACATCGTAGAAACTAAAAACCACATTGATTATTTGTAATGTTCTTCAAATTTCATACTAATTTTCTAAAATTATCTTTTAGCTTGAAGGAATTGGTTTCCTTTGTTTCGTTCTCTTCATAAGCTTACTTACAATTCTAGCCTTTATTCACACGCACTTTAACATGGTTACCTCAAATATACAAGTGAATTAAAACAATAACATGTTTGGTGGCACGACAGGCCATGTAGACACAGCTTGTGCAATTGTTATGCGTACATCTAGCCGGAAGTTGTCACTTTTAAATAAAACATAAGTTTATGTGTGTTTATGTAAATTACGGTATTAAATTTAATTCATTCAATACGTATTTTAGTTACAGTCATGAGGAAAAATTAGGTCAACCTATGAAAGCCTGTGTATTTTTGTAACATTTTTGGATATATAGATATTTAATCTCAATTTCAACAATACTGAGAGATTATAGGAATATAACTAAACAATTAAAACTGAAGAAAAGACTTTTCAAGATCTTCTGTAATTGTAATTCTACAAAAATGCATATTCTAACTGAGGAAAAAGTTAGGACACCCTCACACTTATTCCCACTTAAAATGGCTCACTTAACACACAGGTGTATCACACTAGGTGCTCATGATTGGAAGATCGTTACTCAGCATTTTGAATGAGGCTTGCCCTATTCAAACCTCAAACATTTAGTTTGGTATACTCCTGACTGTTGAAGTGAAAGTGAGCACCATGGTGAGAGCAAAAGAGCTGTCTGAGGCCTTCAGAAAGAAAATTGTAGCAGCTTATAAGTCTGGTAAGGGATTTAAAAAGATCACAAAGGATTTTGAAATCAGCCATTCCACTGTCCGGAAAATAGTCAACAAGGAGGGCTTCCAAAACAACTGCCAACATGCCCAGGTCTGGTAGTCCAAGGAAGTTCACCCCAAGAGCAGACCGCAAGATACTAAAAGAGGTCTCCAAACATCCTAACATGTCATCACTGGACGGACCTACAGCAGGCTCTGGCTACTGTTGATGTGAACGTGCATGCCTCTACAATCAGAAAGAGACTGCACAAGTTTAACTTGCATTGGAGCTGTGCAAGGAGGAAACCTTTGCTCTCTAAGAGAAACATCAAGACCAGATTGAAGATTGCCAGAGAGAATGTAGACAAAGACTAGGACTTCTAGAATAATGTTCTTTGGACAGATGAGTCCAAAATTCAATTATTTGGACACCAGAACAGAGGACATGTTTGGCGTAAACCAACAGCATTCCAGGAAAAGAACCTCATACCAACTGTGAAGCATGGAGGTGGAAGTGTCATGGTTTGGTGCTGTTTTGCTGCAGAAGAACCTGGACAAATCACAATCATAGAATCCACCAAGCATTCTACTGTGTATCAGAGGGTGCTTGAGGATCATGTGAGACCATCTGTACGAATATTAAAGCTGAAGCGGAACTGGACCCTGCAACACGACAATGACCCAAAACATGCCAGTAAATCCACCAAGAACTGGCTGAAAACTAACAAATGGAGAGTCGTGGAATGACCGAGTCAAAGCCCAGATTTTAATCTCATTGAGATGCTGTGGGGTGACTTGAAACGGGCTGTACATGCAAGAAACCCCTCAAACATCTCACAGCTGACAGAATTCTGCATTGAGAAGTGGAGCAAACTTTCTTCAGACCGATGTCAGAGACTGGTAGATGGCTACAAGAAGCGTCTCACTGCAGTTATTTCAGCCAAAGGGGGTAACACTAGCGATTAGGGGGTAGGGTGTCCTAACTTTTTCCTCAGTTAGAATATGCATTTTTGTAAATTACATTTACAGAAGATCTTGAAAAGTCTTTTCTTCAGTTTTAATTGTTTAGTTATATTCCTATAATCTCTCAGTGTTGTTGAAATTGAGATTAAATATCTATATATTCAAAAGTGTTACACAAATACACAGGCTTTCATTGGGTGCCATAACATTTTCACATGACTGTACCTGAATATATTGAATATATTTAATATATAAAATTAATTTTTTAATAAATATATCGGTCAAATGTGATAGGTATTTACATGTTTTATATTTGGCAATTCTGCTTCAGTGTTGAGTAATTTTTGGAACAGGTAACTAACCTTGTTAGATTTTATTTGAATAAGAGCCGAAAGCACTTCTTTTTGTTATTTGATTGCAACTCTTAATTACCGTTAACTTTTGCTAGTTGTAATTTAAGAGGCTTCTTTCAAGCCAGAGAGAGACATTTTTGTTGAAATAAAACCTTACCAAATCCGATTTTTGTTAAGTTGAACCGAAATTTTTTGACATATTTATTGGCTAATTTCTGCACTCTTTTAGCACCATGGCTGCAAAAAGTGATTTGAAGGGGTTAGGTGATTGTATTATGTCAACGCTTTACGATCTTAACGGCCAAGCAGAAAAAGAATGGAAGTCTTCAAGTGACATACAGAGGTGTCAGGAACCGTTTAGAACCACATTGGTAGATATTGTATAGCAAGCCAAGTGCAACATTATGCCTGTAGCTGCTTTCAAAATTTTCTTGTCTACTTTTCCTACTCTTGACTATCGTGATGTTTCGAGCTTTCCTACAGAATTGTATGTGAAATAGTTTGTATCTCAATTGAAGCATAAACATAAAAATGTGATAGCAGATGTATAAAAGGTTGGGAGTTTCGTAAGGAATGATACTGAGAATGTGATTTCGTTGATATATATTGAATTTACTCCCATGGGGTAGACCTTTGTACTAGCTAGTACGGATACTTAAGAATGGCGTATTAAACTTAAAGATTTCTCAGTTAACAAATGGAAACTAGTCTTGAAAAGATACATCGAGAACCACTTTCTTTAATGCCAAGATATCTATTTGTTCCTGAGGGATTTGTTAAGAAAATACTTGTAGAATTTTTTTTCTGGTAGAAACTATTTTATTCAAGCAAACACTCACTTACACACTTACAAACATTTAAACTAATCCATGGAAAATGTCCTTGTCCTTTATCGTAAAAAGCAATATATTGTCAAGAACATAATTATATAAATGAAAACAATGTAGGGAAACAGTAAGATTGTCATAAGTTCGCATGTTAAATAAGTACCCTTTTCAGAAGATAATTGATTTACATATAAAAGGTCAAGAAATATGAAAAAGTATGATTAAATATAGCATTAACGAATTTGTGTTCTGTGCATAAACCGACTGTATTAAACCTAGCTACTGATTACAAGCTAAGACATATATGATGCTCACATTATGATTATGGTTTCACTTCGTGGAACTATGACTTCATGTCCACCTGTCATGGTATTATACCAGTGCGCCCTCTAATGACACATCATCTTCTCTGATCACATCAGTGCATGACATCACCAACCTTTGGTTTCACTTTTCAAACCATTATTTTATCCTCTTTCGTGACATCATTTGAGGTCGACATGTTTGTGACGCAATCTGATAACAAGGCACGCAACAACTTCCTAACTATTACATTCTGAGTAATACTTGCGTTGTAATAATTTCATATCGCTATTCAGAATATGAATACTAATTAAAGCCACCTCTCATGCAATATAAAAGTTACTAATAAAGTGAGACTACAAAGGACATTTTTAAAAATACCTACATTAAAATTCACTGCTGAACATTCAAAGTCTGCAAAGGCGAAGTCCACGCTCACTAGGTGAAGTTTAACGTCACTCAACGTCAATAACGAGTATGCCCCCCGTGAGCATCAATAACTGCTTGGCATCTGTCTGTTCAGAATGGAAGTACATGAGGAAAAGATATTACAATTCTACCTTTTGGTGAATGATGATGTTTAATTGATAGCTTTTGGTCGTCTTTTTTATTATCAGTATCATTTATTGAAACACTTGCAATTTACAATTACGTGACTATTTATTAATCTCATATGTTTTATCTTCGCTAGATGTCAGTGTCAAAGAAATGTTCTTTCTATTTCGACTTGTTATGTGAAATTGCTTCACAATTTTAAATTATATAAATTGATAGAAAAGTGAATAAATAAAAATAAATAAAGGGGCAGACGAACACATCCATATATAAATAGTAAGGTACGAAGAAAGAGAAATTGAACAAGTCATTCACAGAAGTTGCAATTTCAATCAGAGAAAACTGTAAGACACATTCCAGCGTATTGCGCACTTAAATTGTAAAGCGCCCTAACCACCTAGCCGGGCCGGACCGTACAAGCTTTACTAAATGTTAATAAACTATCTAATAAGCCATTTACACCACATAGTAATAACATAAATAAACTTATTGCAACCCTCACTATTCTCGATCTTTTTTAGATAAACTAATCATGTATCTTAAACAATGTGTTGTCCAAAGATCATTGAATCTAACCCCTACACTAATTCCATACACAAATGTAATTTTCATGATTGAACATGTTGCTCAAAGACTTAAAACAAAAAGCTTGAAGATATTGCTTATAAACTATTAAACCAAACAACCTGAAGATGCTGTTCATACACTATTGAACCAAACAACTTGAAGATGTTGCTCCTAGACCACTAAACCAAACAACTTGAAAATGTTGTTCACAGACTATTAAATCAAATAATTCGAAGTTGTTGTTCGTAACTGCTAAATCAACTACCTTGAAGATGTTGACTTGAAGATGTTGTTTCTAGGCCATTAAATCAAATAATTTGAAGATGTTGTTCTTAACTACTAAATCAACTAACTTGAAGATGTTGCCTCTGTACTATTAAATCAAACAGCTTGAAGATATTGCTCCTAGACTACTAAATTGAACAACTTGAAGATGTTGTTTCTAACTACTAAATCAACTAGCTTGAGTATGTTGCCTTAAGAATACTAAACCAAACAACTTGAAGGTGTTGTTCCTAAGTACTAATTCAACTAGCTTGAATATGTTGCCTTAAGACTACTAAACCAAACAACTTGAAGATGTTGTTAACAGACTATTAAACCAAATAATTTGAATTATTGTTCTTAACTGCTAAGTCAAACAACTTGGAAATGTTGTTCATAGACTACTAAATTAAAGAACTTTAAGATGTTGTTTCTGTCTGCTAAATCAACTAACTTGAATATGTTGCCTCAATACTACTAAACCAAATTGGTGCTCAGAAACTAAAAATTGGGAATTGCAGTAAAAATACAAAATAAATGTTTATTTTAGCGTCACAATAAGAATTCACTGAGTAAAACACTTCTTACTATATTGCACACACTTTACAGATATGTGTTCTTAATTAAAGTATAGTTAGCATCTGTGTTTCTATTAATATGTTAACCTTAACCTGTAAATACCTTATTTAAACAGTAACTTAAAATTGAACATTGTTTTTAGAATAATAACAATTAGATTTTCCTTTCGGAAAAAAATCGCTTTACGTTTTTCTGAAACGTTACGATTTTAAACACTCATTTTATAAATGTCTTGGGAAACAATAGAAAATTAAAGTAACGGTATTTAACGTGTCAACTTTTATTTAAAGACTACTATATCTTTATTTGAATAACGCAGCGAGTTGCATAAAGTGTGAAACCGAGCTTAAACAAAGAAATAGATTAGTCATTCAGTTACTACTAAAACAAGGAAGTACATATAACATCCTTTATATTGTTCATGTAAATCGTCTTTTTTAGTTGGAAGCTAAAATATCAAATAACAGTGCCTGAATATAAGGTTGACTTTAGTAAATAAACGCCAGCTCATGATGGCTAACTTCTACAAGGATGAGAACGTGATGAGTTAACGATAATTTAGAAGTGTTTAGTGATATTTTAGAAATATATGAAGACTATACGATTGCATCTATTAGAATAGTCGAGACATTCTCACCAAAACGGCTAAAGCCAAAATATATATATTTCAAAAAAATAATAGAAATTACCCAATTTTTACACAGACTCTCTTTTATACATGCCGAAAAAAAAGAGCACGTATATTTTATTCATTTTATCTAACTCACGATAGTTATACAGCTTGGACATATCGCTTTCCACCTTACGTGTTTAAAAAGAAATCCCCTGATCCCTAAATGAACAGGAGATATACAAAAAACTATTTGTTCTTTAAGACCTTTCATCGCATGTATAATATATATATAGTGTCACATAGAAGATATATTCATGCTCTGTGACAGAAAAACTACACAATGTATAGTGTGCTTATAATGATATTTTCATCTATTATTTTATTTTTATACTTCTATTTCTATCTTTGTATTTATTTTTTATCACTGTTTTGATAAACGATTATTTTGCTTTATATATACTTGCGTCTTCAGAAACATCTACCAATGATATAATACATGTCTCCTGAGACTAAAGGCGAGAGTGGAATGCAATGTTGTAGTTTGTACAAAGTTGTAAAATAATAAAGCGATGAAACTGCACTTAAGTAACTCGTAGTTCTCGTATAGGTTCTCAGTCCTTGGTCCTAATCAGCTGTCTTTGTTGAACAATCTTAAAGGAAAATATAGAGTTAACAAAAGCGTCTTAAAATGTAAACAAGCATAAAAAATGAAGAAACCAAAAAATTAGAAGTTAGGAGTGAGAAAGAAGAAGAAAATGACCTGGAAGGAATACCACTCCTGAGGAAGGTAAAGTAAAATGGTATATAATTAGTATAGGAAGTTTTAACGTTAGCGTAGTTAGTCCTTTCCTCTACATAAAAATCCATGTATTAGCGACGGGGCAACGTTTGGTAAAAGTATACCAAATTTAGTTAATAGGAGTAATTAATTTGATTTTGATGTCAATATCAGCTGAACTTATAGTCCCAACAAAGCATACTGATATCTCAGAAAGAAATAACGAGATTCTAAGTGTGTTTGGCTGAGGAAAAACAATATTAGAGGTTAATTGTTATACACAGTTTTCGAGTCATGCGAATGATGTAAGCTAGTGTTATAAATTGTTATTAGAGCGCGTGAAATTCGACAAGTTATACGAATTGTAATATTTCCTTCAGTCTGCATTCTTATCTAACTACACAAAATCGAAGATACACTCTTTCTAAAAGTTATTTTAAGAATAAAATCCATTTTCGACAATGTTGGTACTGTGAGTACTTTTCACAGGTTTTAATTGCTCATACATGTCTTAACAGTTGTTAATAGAATTCTCAGAACTCAACAAAATATTAAATGTTTCAATAATATCTTAGAAAATTCGCAACAAACCTATCAAAAACTTGGATAAAAACATGCTCAAACATGCTTACTGTACATGCATTTTCTTTAAAACATGAAAATATAACATATCTTTTACTGGCATTAAACGACATAAATAATACTTTGAAAACTGGCTTTTAAAAATCATTTCGATGCTACAACATCACACGTGAATTACTCGACAAACGTTTATGTTTAAAAAAACATTTAACAACACACAGAAATGAACATGAATCCATAAAGTCGTTCTAAGTAAGTCTTACATTATAATATAATATTATTTTTCTGCACCTTTTACATTTATGAGCAATGGACGTAAAACACCCATGTTTTCTTAAGTTATATTATTATGCTGGTAGAACATGCTACTTGCAGTCAAGGTTTCAAACTATGGATTGTGGAATTTATATTGTAAAAGCTTCGTATAAAATTTCCGTTATCTCAAATTATATTATTGTATGTAATATTACTGGTCACTTTGCATAAACTGAGTAAATCACACCTTTTTTAATTTGTCTATTAACATGTTTACAAAACCAATATACTATATATATCCCAATAAAACATTTACATACTGCATGTTTTTAAGAAACACGCATTTAACCTGACCGTCTCTATCCTGTTTTTCACTGATGTTCACTTAAATATTTTTGACAGAAGTGACAGAGATGCCGACTCATATAAGCAAGTATATGCTTCAGCGTAACTTGATTCTACGAATTTGGACTTACGATTCAGATGCAGACGTTATCATCTATCATGGTCAGTGTCGTAAAAGATCTAAAAATAAGATGTCAAAGGTGCAGCTCAATGTTTTCATATTTTGTGAAACGTAATTGAGCTGTAAAATTAAGCCTGAACATTTTGGCATAAGTGTGGAGGGCCTGGCATGGCCAAGCGCGTAAGGCGTGCGACTCGTAATCCGAGGGTCGCGGGTTCGCGCCCGCGTCGCGCTAAACATGCTCGCCCTCCCAGCCGTATATGTGACGGTCAATCCCACTATTCGTTGGTAAAAGAGTAAACTTACACTGCTAAATTAGGGACGGCTAGCACAGATAGCCCTCGAGTAGCTTTGTGCGAAATTCCAAAACAAACAAACAAACAAACAAAGCATAAGTGTGTATAGGTATATATATATATATAAAACGCATTCATGTGTGTGTTTAAAATAAAACAGCGATTGAAAGCATAAAGAAAAAAAGCAATTTCTGTGCCTAGCCATTTGTTTCTGCTCTGAATGATCTTATTTCAGTTTCTTTGTATATAACAATATTAACTTCCTAATTTTCATTGTTCCATCTGTTTATATATACATATATATATATATATATACGTGTGAACAGAACATGGAATGATTGAAGTTCTAACTGTAGAAGACGTATGTCTGAGTAAGTATCCTGAAAAATTAGAGGTTTAATTAAGAGATAACTTACTACTAATTATATACTGAACAGATCATACGAATGGACTAAGTTACAGAAGAAATGTTATAAGCAATTTAAAGGTGAAAAAAATAGCAGGTAGATTTTATATAAATCACAGAGTCACCTTTTGGTGTTATCAAACATTCTATTTGGTGCTGTAAAATAAACAAACTTGCATTTATAAATTTTATAGATGGTAAAATTCAACGAAAAGTTAATTTCTTACTTCAAGTGGGTTTCTCGTCATCACGAGTGACTTCGTTTATTTATAAACAACATTTTCTTCAAATGAAAGTAACGTAGACAACAAAACAGACAACCAAGTAGCAAGACATCTCTTCAATAGAGAAGTTTTAACTATCAGAATAGGGTTATTCTGAGGGGATTGGTGTATCGAAAGTTTGTCGTAATTATACTGGAAGAATGGGAATGTGCAGGAAGACATTATTTAAAACTGAAATAATGTCTCAAACGCAATCAATTTGAAAATACAACTGATAGTAGAATATTAGAAAGTTCAAGATAAACATTCCACAATCGTCTGGTCTAATAATGGTTTTGTCTTAGAAGAAAAGAAAATTAAGTTGACGTTTCTAGGCAAAGCTGTGCAATGAGCTAGTTGTGTTGTATCCACCATAAAGATTAAAACTTGTACTCTATCTTTACAAGCAGGCCAACTTTACTTCTGAAAAATTAGATGGAAGGGACAGTCACAAAAGTCGTTTATTGGTAAACTTAACACAACCCTTCTGTGTGAAGATAGCTTCCAACTCTGTTTTGCTGAGCAAATAGTAAACTTGTCTTATGAATAGAGCCATTTATTGGTAAACGTAGCATAAGGCTTATATATCAGAACAATCTCTAATCTCGTTTTAGCAGACGATTGGTAAACTTCTCTTATGTAAATACTTCCTAAGTATAGTGGTAGAATATATATGGGGTTTCTGCCTCACTTTAAATTTAAGAGGTTTCAAAACATGCAAAATGTTAAAAAACATAAAAATAGGCAACAATTATTACTGCTTATTTTGGAGTATACATTAAAAATTAATAAATATCTAAAAATTCAGTAAAAATTAAAAAAGAATTGAGAAAATTCGTAAATGATATATATCAACGCAATAACTATAATTTATATTAACTAGCTGCACATATTTGCAACATGAACATTTAACTAATAAAGACTAGTTTGTAAATTTAAATATGGATTATTGTTTTCAACCTTTTGATTAAAGTTTTAGTTTTTTGTCATTAAAAGCAGTTTCTTTTATGTTTTTAGTTATTTTTAAATATTTCCCATTCAATAATAAGTCTAAAGCATTACCTTGTGTCATATTATCATAATTACCTTTTATAATTTTTTATCTAATATGTATATTTTGTTGATGTTGCTTAAGTATATATAGTGAGATATTTCTAAAACAATCATTAAGATATCTTTTAAATTGATCAGTTGTTCATTTTCATCCAAACTTACTCTTCTTTGAAACATTACATTTATTTTTATCAACTATGCTAAAAATGTTTTGTTTTGTTGAAGAATGCTGATGTTTTAAAGTAAGTGATATATTATAGCAAATGATCAAAATAATATCATGGAAACAGAAAAAAAAACATTTTAAGGATTGCTCGAATGTAAAAACATCACTTACAAAATCTCAGTTCAATGATACGATCTTCCTGATCTCTCTTTCATCTCGTTATAGAAAAAGAGATTTTTTATATTTTATTCATTACTTTAATATCGTTCTTAGTTAACCTTTTATCAAATCTATCAAATAAATTATTTGGAATTCGTCCCAGTTGTTATCCATTAGCACGCTTATAATTCTATTTCTAAATTAAGTTTTAATTATTTTTAACTCATACCCAAAAAAATCATCCCTAGGCTTAATTCAAACAATTTACAAGTTTCAATATAATGACGTGTTTCAAAAGTATTAATGTTTTTACTTCTTCCATTCATATAGGAGAAAAAGTAGTAAAGTAATATATATTTTTCGTGATCATTCGAGTTTCATTCTTCCTTGTTAACTTTAACAGAACATATTTTATGATTTTCTACTTCTTCTTAGATTCAGTTTTTTATGTTTAGTTTGATAAAGTAAACACTTTTTATATCTATCGAATGTATTTCTATTGGTTTTCTATCTTTACAGAGGTCTTCTATTTTTATCCCGTAAATATAAGAATCAGAATCTTGGTACAGTACTTCTCAGCCATTGCAGCATTTTGGTTTGATAAACAAGCGAAAACTAGTGGCCGTAAACTTCAATGAACCTCTGAATTTTAATTTCATTTAAAGTATTTTTGAAATGAGATCAATTTCTCTATCATTTCAGCCAAATTATTTGATAAACAGATGACTATCATATCCACTCGTATATGAATACACAGTGAATGAAGGATTTCTATGTAATAAATTATAACTTTCGTGTGCAGTTTCTTTCCAACACCTATTGATTTATCTTATTTTTTTTTGTAATTGAATGTGGTTATGATTACCTTAGCATAGATGTGACAGATATCATTATTTCTATTTTTTTGTTCGTTCGTTAAATCATCCATTTTCTTATCAATCTAACGCTTTTATGAAATCGGTTTGTGCAGTTAGTCTTCTTTAAGCTATAGGGTGTTTATAATGTCCATGAAAACACTTGATAAAATAACAAAACTCACAGGCTCATGTTTTTTATAACCATTTATATAACTCTCAGGATAATCTCTATTGAAATTGTTGATCAGTGTATATAATAAAATAAACTCTTAAGTAATTATTGATAATTTTAAACTATATAACTGAGTCCCTAGTCTTACAATCTTCGTCCTGTTTCTTTAATTTCAAATCTGAATAAAAATACTGCAAATACATATCATGTCTTTATATTTTAGATACATGCTTTATTACTTAACTTTTATTAAAAAGAGGCTAAACCCCCCAGTAACACAGTGGCATGTCTACAGACTTATACTGCTAGAAAACGGGTTTTGACACTCGTAGTGAACAGACCAGAGATATCCTTTTGTACAACTTTGTGCATAACATCAAACACATAGTGGTTGAGATAAAGCTTTAATAAGATAATAATATGCATTAATTTTATGTCTTACACACAGAAGATTGACAACACTAGACGTTTATTAATATTTTTACATTTTTTACTAGTTTTCGAATATATTCTATAGCAATAGGGAAATTAATTCGTATAAGTGTTTCTTAGACACCTTTCAGTTGTTCTGGTTTTACTACAAGTAATAACTCGTTATGGATTATCATTTTTCCCATCTGCTGGATGCAGTTATGCTGATATATAACACATTAATATTAATATAAAAATTCTTTATCCCTAATTCTCATATTTGAAGCAGTTTTTTATCTTTGATATTTTTAGGTAATTCCATATGCGAGGAACCTATTAATGGATCATATTTATTGTTTCAGAGTTCTAAACTGTGTATGCTTTCTAAGACCCATTCAGGCGCTTTTGTGTCAAAGACAGATGATTTTGTTGAATGTTTGTTAACATCATCTCTATAACAATCTTCAAAAGTAGTTGACCTCAGATTTGTTTCATTTTTTTTCTGAATGAGAGTTGTTTTGTTTCTTCTCGCCTTCGATAAATTCAACGTAATTTATTTTAACCTTTTTAATTCTTTTTTTATGATTAACTTATAAGTTTTTTAGGAAAACAGTGTTTTCGTATATTAAGTTAGAATTCTTGAGTGTTGAAATAGTTATTATAATTAACTAATAAATAAGTTTTCAGACGTCATTTTATGCTGTTTCTATTTCTTAAATAGCTTCATTTATATGCAATGATCTCTTATTTTCTTTAAACATGAATTTTCTTATAAGATTGTTTGTAAGGTTTTCTACATAAATCGTATTTTATTTGTAGTTTATAGGCTTATTCGATTTAATAAATAAATATTTAATAACATTGTGACCTGTAAGAATTATATCCATTTTAATTTTACTAATAAATTTGTACCTTTTAGAGCAAAGCAACCTGGGACTATCTGTTTTCTATCGCGGGGAATCGTTTAATAAACCATCTTTTCTATATTGTTTTCACTTAAAAAGCCTTTTCAACGAGTTAAGGTTTTACTATGAAGTGCTCATTCCAATTATCAGCATCAATACAATTATCATACACTTTTTTCTTTATTTTTTGTATGTGTAGAATGTTTGTGTGTTTTTCAAGATATTATTTAACAGCTTTTGATACATATTCGCATTAAGCTTTTTCACATTTTTTAGTTTTGTTTTATTATGATAATCACTAACAACTATTTTACATACAAATTTATAAAATAGATAGCATGATATCTGTGGTATATGTACAATCATATCAATTTTCGATGATATATGTTATAATTTAATAACCGAAGCATAAAACCTTATTCTAAGGTGAAATATAGGCTAAATTACTTTGACAGGTTAATGAAATAACATTGATAAGAGACAGAGACATGTTACATCCTTTTGTTATATTTTACAAAGGTAAACAAATAAACCATTTATATTTTGCTAAAGGATCTGTGACTATTTATAAAACGAAAATGATATGAAAGAAATTTAATCAAATTAAAACGAAAAACAAGTTATCCAATACTATAAGAAATTAAAACCTATAATATTTTATGTTGGGTATAAAATATTTTACAGGAATACAGTAATCAACAAAATTATGCATTAATACCGCGTTGTTAGTAAATGTTAAAACTATATGAGGGACCAAACAAGGCCCCTTTATAATTTACAACCACATTCACTATTAAATAATTCTTATAGAAAATTAGATCTATAAAATAATTCATAAAATATTTCTAAATAAGTGGAAGGACATTTAAAAACCAAAAATAATATTTTAATATTTTATAAAATATTTATTTATTTTATTTTAGATAAAAAAATAATCCTTGGCTTATAAATATGAATGTACTAATGTTCGTACTGAAGATAAAATAACCTTCAAGACTTTAACAACCGCCCTGAAAGAGGACCGCTGTATAATGTACAATACCATGTAATATTTATCAATGCGTCTTGATTATTTTCACTTATACATATTCAAAACTACCTTAAGCAAAAAAGTTTAAAAGTGGTTAATATTTGAAGTATTATAATCAGTTAGCTAGACTGAATTTTAAATAAGCGGCTTCTTAGTGAAAATGTTACAATTAGAAGTATATAAGAGAGTAACCGTATAATATTCAACGTAGAACGAGAAATTATAAATTAACAAAAGACTGAAATAAATTAAACGAAATTGCATGCAGTGGTGAGACGTAATGATAGTAATAAATATCAACAGTTTGTTATAATTAAAATTAATTATTTATGAGAATATACAAATTGTGTAATAAAAGCTCAAAAATAAAATGTTAATCTACGAATAAAGATATTAAAATAATATTCACAAATAAAAGTAATAATGAGACTTAAATACAATCCAAATAACATTAATCTATACAGCCTAAAGGATAAAGTTAGTGTATCTGGATTTCTTAACGGTTGTAAAAGAATTGGAAAGGGGTAATTCAAAATCGAAAGGCATTGAAAATGATGTGAAAAAGGTGTAATTGATAATTTAAATTAAAATGCAGGACCTGGTATTCATAGGGTTTATCATTGTAATCATACAAAGTATAAATTTATTCGAATATTTCGCTTTATACGAAAAAAATTAAAATAAATAATTTAAACTTTTCTAATGATATTATACCAACATAAATTAAACAATATTTAAGATCAAAAAATTAGATTAAATTCGAGCTTTCTACAAAAACAATTATCAGTAAAATGTAGATATTGTAATATATATAAAAGACAGAAATATAAAAGATTACTATATGCATTTACTCAAACACTAAGCGACTTCTATGCGAATTGTGTTTCAATAAATCACAAAAACTAATGTTTTATACTATAAAATAGTGTGCATTGAGAACACATTACAATATAATTTAAAAATTCTCTCAGTGTAAGTAATGTAAATTAATTTTTAGAATTAAAATCTATCTCAATGTGGGTATTATGGAACAAAATTAATAAAGATTTGAATAAAAGTACTTTTAAATGTTACGTTAAAAATAATTGGAAAATAGATTATTTGTTCGTTTCAGAGCAAAATCACATTGTGCTGTTTGGTTGCCCCCCGCTAGTACAGCGGTATGTCTTCGTATTTACAACGCTAAAATGAGGGGTTCGATTCCCTTTGGTGGGCTCAGCAGATAACCCGATGTGGCTTTGCTATAAGGAAATACACACACAAGCACACATGCTATTTGGTGTTTCCATCGTGGGGAATCTAACCCAGGATTTTAGCATTGTAACTTACCAGTTCCTTATTCAAATAGACGAAAATAGCCAAAGAGGTGATTGTGAGTGTTATTGACTAGATACTATTCTTGAGTCCGATATAATAGGAAGATTTAACTTCGAGCGTATCACAGCCTCAAGTAACAAGATGCAAATTATGAACTCATAAATTAACGGTCCAAGAAATGGCTCAAATAACACAGAAGAAACACAAATTACCATAAATTGTTGTTATGCTGATTCTAAGGATCTATTATTTTATAATTTTAGCGATTAAATGCTTGAATATAAATACGTTAAGATGTTAATCTGAACTAATTTGTTCTTAAGATTCACATTTTGTTAAGAAATATATAATACGCTTAAGAACTATCATGAACATAGCAAAGACACAATGTTTAGAATTCAAATATTTCAAAACATTTATGCTGTATACTTTATTACAAAAGAAACTGAAGACACTTGAACAAGACAAACTGATAAATTGCTGCATTTACTCTTCTTATTTCATTCAGTTTTGTAGTTTTATTTTCAGGCTTGGTATGAATGACAGCAGCTTTTTATTCAAATATTGGTCGATCTTAGAATATTAAATTACGCTGGTACACGAGTCAAGAGAGAGAATAAATTTGTTTTTTTATAAGGTTTGATAAATAGATCTCTTCATTGAAAACAGAACAAACACAAATTGTTATTTGTTATCCTTTCTAAACGTGTTTTGAATTTTAATCTACTGAAGCAAGCTTAATCAGCTCTGAGGAGCGTTTATTATGGAACTTTAGAATGCAAGAAGATATAGAGCAATAACTGTTTGAGAATGTGACTATTACGCCTTTTCTACCTATCATATTACTTCATGCGTATAATTATAATATTGACGTTGTTAAACATTACTTTAAGCATTAAAATTTCAGATCGATAATTTCAAGTATATTTTTTGTTTGTGTCATTGTATGAAGTTAGGCACAATGCTACACAATGGGCTATCTGTGCTCTATCCACCACGACTGTCGAAACTCGGTTTCTATCGTTGTAAGTCCGGATACATACCACTGTACCTCCAGGATGGGGACAGTTTTCTTTGTATTGAGTTGTTAGGTTTTCCTTACTGTAATAAACATTCGACGTCTAGCTTGAGACTGTTCTTCAGTTTGAAAACAATGAGAACAGTCTCAGTTTTTAAAATATAATAAATAAAGTTCAGAATTATTAAAACTTGTAATATGATGTTTAATCTCTTGGAAACAAGTTTGTTTTTTTGTTTCATTTTTTTTTAGTGCAATATATTCTTCTATCAACGGAAATGCAGAAACTAAAGCATATTTTTGGAATTGCATCAGAAAAAGTATAGGCTATTATTTTGTGTTTTTCAAATCAATCTTTATTGGTTATATTCATATTTACTATTTTAAAAAATGAGGGAGAATATTTCAAAAAATTGTTTTCAATATAGAATATTATCTTAATGTACTTATTGTTTTCAATATAGACATCTTATCTTGATGTACTTACTTATTTAAATACATTTTCGTGATGATCTTCGCATTCTCATAGAAAAAGAATCCTTACTCTTTACATTAACATGACTATTTCAAAAACGTGTTCAACCATATCATAATACTTTTTGTAGACCTTTTACTTGATTTCAATGATGTTGTAAACAGTGTACTGACGGCGAATCTACAAATATCTTTCCTTTCTTTGCAGGGACACCTATATTTTGTTTCAGGCAGAGAAAGATTCTTGATTTATTGCATTTCCATTATGGTTTTTGATTTTTTTTTTTACTGAACTGGTCGAAACAGAAAATTAATAACAACGATATTTCATTGTATTATGACACTTTTTAATTTCATTTCACGAAATTTTCCGAGGAAGCAAATTCTTTGTTATATACTACTGTAACTGTAGTTTTTAAACGCGCATATTTTTGTATATTCTTCATTTAGTTGGTCGCATACACGTACACATGTGTTTTATTGCTTTGTTCTGTTAAATATTTTGATTAAAAGATAAACGAATGTTCTTCTAGCAATGTGTTTTCAAAATTATGTTTCAGCACTAGAAATGTTTACGCTTTCCAAGGCTTAAGTAACAAAATACAAATCTAAAATGCGATAATATAATTAACTAAAATATATTATTAAGGATTTTTATATATGCGAATTTAATTATTAAATAATGTATTTTTATAAAATTTAAGTAAAATTATTTGCCTTTGAAAAACTTAATGTTCTTCTATTTATTGCGGAAACTTTAGTACTTAAGGATGTATTATGCAAACAAATTATTGTGAAAGAAAATATATCACAAACTTTTAGAATCTCTTAAATCGGTATTGTTCTGAAATTAACTTTACTCTTGTCGATTTTACTAGTGATAGGAAATTTAAAGTAATAGTTTATCATAAATCCTATAACACTGAACAGTGAAAATATTTGAATATTGTAAACAACTTGTTAACAGCCAGAATTTTTCTAAATATTTATTTATTGATCTTTCCTATATAAAGTTTATCATGGTAAAACTACTACTTAATAACTTCCTCTTATTAATTACTATACCACTTATAGAAGTGCTGTTTCATAAACTTACAACATATAAGATTACACACTTGCACTTCCAAAACTCTACAGTTATTTATTTAATAATCCTTTATTTACAGGTATGTAATATGGTTTTTAAAATATATTTTAGACCGTACCAGCAAATATTAATCAGGTTTATCTTGTTTACACTGTTTTGTGTAAAATATTTCTACAGTTACAAAGATCGAATTCCAGAAAATCAAAATATACTCCTTCTTTATGAATACTGTTACCCAGAATATTTTGAGTCTTCTTGTTTGGCACTATTAACACGTAACTACTAATGAGAAGAAACAATGTTGTTCGATTTAGAAATGTAACTATCGAAGCGATAAAAGTTTCACAATTCTTTCTAGATCATCCATTCTTTTATCTTATAATGTTTTACTGGAAACTCATGCGATTCAGAAGTAAGGTATCGTATTACTACTACGCTTGATGTAAACAAGGTAATAAAAATATCTTAATGATTAGCAGGGATTATTGAATCAATTTCAATAGTGTGAGTATTTTTGTTTATATATTATCTCTTATTGGGAACTGTGTAACCGAATGTTATGGACCCACATGTAAGTTGGTGCATGAAACGTTTAGAAAAAATGTGTTTAAAAAGCTGAGGGATTATGACCATCATTACCAATTTTAGGGTTTGTTTGTTTGTTTTGGAATTTCGCACAAAGCTACTCGAGGGGTATCTGTGCTAGCCGTCCCTAATTTAGCAGTATAAGACTAGAGGGAAGGCAGCTAGTCATCACCACCCACCGCCAACTCTTGGGCTACTCTTTTACCAACGAATAGTGGGATTGACCGTCACATTATACGCCCCCACGGCTGGGAGGGCGAGCATGTTTAGCGCGACGCGGGCACGAACCCGCGACCCTCGGATTACGAGTCGCACGCCTTACGTGCTTGGCCATGCCAGGCCTCCAATTTTAGGGAAACACTAATTTTGCATAAATTTAAATCTGTCTTTAGAAATGTTCCTCTTTACTATTATTAAAGTGTCAAAAGTTCAACTTTCATGCCTCGGAAATATGTTAGAGGCCTCGTCTATCAAATCAAGGAATACCCCACTATAAAATCAGGTAACTCTTCAAATAAACTTAAATATTCCTTGGAAATATGTTAGAGGTCTTTTCTGTCAAACAGAGGACCACTCCATTATACAACGAGATAGCTTTTCAAATATACTTAAAAATGCCTGGAAAATATGTTACGTGTCTCTTCTATCAAATCAAGGAACATTTCACTATAAATTAAAACAAGATATCTCTTCAAAAATACTAAAACATGCTTCGGTTGCCTGTTAGACAGATGTTGCTTGTTTCAAATCAAGGAACACTTCACTATAAATTAAAACAAGATATCTCTTCAAGAATATTTAAACACGCTTCGGTTGCCTGTTAGACAGATGTTGCTTCTATCAAATCAAGGAACGCTTCACTATAAATTAAAACAAGATATCTCTTCAAGAATACTTAAACACGCTTCGGTTGCCTGTTAGACAGATGTTGCTTCTATTTAATCAAGGAACACTTCAATTCAAGATCAGGCAGTTTTTGAGTTTAGTTAAATATGCTTCGAAAGTACTTAAACATGTCTTGGAAATACATGACCTCCCACTGTGTTATCAAAGTCATAAAATTGTTACAGTAACAAATAAGAGAACATTAAGCATTAATAAACGTTTAAGTATTAGGAAAATAATTCCTACCTTTAAACAAGTAAACCGTTTCCACTCCTTTGCTTTGAAGACTGAATAACACGCACATGTGAAAAAAAGAAAAAGATATCAAAATGCCGCTATACCTTCTGAGAATTTGAAGAAATTGTTTACATAACCGGAGGCAATTTGTTAACACCAATGCGTGTGATGCTAAATTAAAGGCACAAACAATTAGGTAATTAGCTTACAAAATTTATTCTTTAAATTCAATTTACTACAATTTTTGCTAGGCTTACATCCTTGGCTTATTGCTTTCTCACATGATTATTACATTCAGTGAACTTAACTATATTATTTATGTTTAGCTATATATGTTCAGAGAAGTTGTATCAGGTTTAGTTTTCTCTGTGTGCAGTTATACTTAGGCGTTCTAGTAGTAAAGTGTGTTTCCATTATAATGTAATTTCTGCATGTGTTCAATAAAGTAGGGTTAAAAGTTTAATTTTAAACAATTTTCATAATGATACAAGATGGCGAATCTAACGCACGAGTAAGACATACGACCCATTTGACGGCATAGAGGGATGGTTCACAACAAAACGTCAACGCCCTCTATCACTCATCGGATGGCCCTAAGAGGCACCTGCGAGATTTAGTGACAATCGTTTACGAGCGACACACACACACAGAGCTTTGTCATTTAGTACTTTAGATAATTTTTAACTTTGGTCAATAGGTCAATTTTAGAAAATAATCAATACAATCGTAGAGAATAAGGATTTTTAGCCCGAACGGGATTTTATTCCTACACTAAATAGGTGGAACAGAAACCGCACAGAAAACGCTTGGATTGAGCTCAGTCAAAAGTTAGCGTGCTGAAGTGTGGAACTGGGTTTCGCCGCAATACGGGATTGTGGGTGCGTTATAAGAGTGATGGTCAAATTTCACTATTTGGTCTGATAAGAGTAAGAAAAGAGTTGGCAGTGGGTGTTGTTAATTAGCTATCTTCTCTCCAGTCTATCGCTTGAAAATTAGGGAAGGCTTCAGGCAGACAAGCCTCTTGTAGTTTTGCGGGAAATACGACAAATAAATAAAAAAACATTATGGTACGGATATAGAAGTCCCTAATTTTAAATTACTAATGAGAAGGAAGGCAGACACCACAAGGGCTTTGTCTGACTCTTTGTGCCAAATAACGGATTAAATACCACTTTTATAATGTATGTACAATGTAGAGTGCAGAGTATGTTTAGTGGATTCAATGCTCAAGCAAGAGGTTGTTCAATCCGCAAAGCGATACATCAACCACTAAGTCCGGCAGATACCCACGAGAGAATGCTGGTTCGAAATTGAAAAAATAAAACGCCCATCAAACGTGATTTATTACATACTCAATAAAAATATACAGATAGCGTTTCGCCAGATTTTTCATGTGTGGACATGTTATTATAGATTATATGCACTTGATTTGTAGCAATTGGTCGAAAAAATCATGTTTTTTTATAAAAATACTATCAGAATTTAAAGTAACCTAGTAATCTAGGAAGTGCGGTCAAATTTAAATTTTTGCTTTACACACAAACACTTTGTTTTATTAATGTATTAGTTTTTATTGGACGTTTAATTAGTTCCCCGCTAGTACAGCGGTAAGTCTTCGGATTTACAACGCTAAAATCAGGCGTTCGATTCCCTCAGAGAACACAGCAGATAGCCTACTATGGCTTTGCCAAAAAGAAAACACCCATACGTTTAATTAATTATAGTCGTTAGTAATATATTTTCAATCCATAATTTAATTTGCACGTTTGTTTGTTTCATAATTTTCGAACGAAGCTGCACAAAGTCAATGTGATCATACACGTCCATAATTCTGAAATAATATAAAACTAAAAGGAAGGCAGCAATTCAACAACACCCATTGCCTACTCTTGGACAATTTTCTTTGACTGTAAAGTGAGATTAGACAATGGACCACGAACACTGAATTTTCACTCCAAGACTGCTAACCAATAGCTCAATTTATGTTGAGAGTTTAAAGTTATATTTTGATGCATTATTATTGTTTGCTTAATCTATAAAAGATAATGGACTCTGTTCATTAGACAGAATATTTAACAGTACGTTTGAACCTTTAATTAGTTATAAACATTCAATGTCATTTACAATTATAAATTAAACGTTCGCCATCAGTATATTAGTTCTATAAAACTAGTTCTAGTAGTGGTTAACCTGTGGAATATGACGTATTCACTCGATTGCACTGAACAAGTTATTATTAAGTACTCATAAAAAATATAATAAAAACGTACGTTAACTATTTTTATTTTAACGTCTACGGAGAAATGTGAAGATAAGGTATGGAAATGTAGAAACCTGAGAAATGTTTCAAACTTCTACAGTGCCAAAAATATCTGCTGAATTATTAATCATTTTATAACTGTTAACAATCAGTTGATAATTCCCTTATATATATATATATACATTCAAAAAACATTAAATATGTACATAGGATCATAAAAGTTGGATGAATTACAGTTAAATACGTCTAATAACCAGAGAGCCTTTTGGGTTAGACTTTCAAATGGTCGAACAGTGGTAAGTTTACGGACTTACAACGCTAGAATCCGAGGTTTAATTTCCCTCGGCTGACAAAACTGAAAATCCAAGTGAATTTGTTCTAAAATAAAAAAAACAACAACAAATTAGAAACAGATCTATCTTCAACACATTTTATTTTCAAAAACTCAGTTATGGTGTTAGTAATACATTCATTTGATATGAAAACACACAAAATATAAGTAATACATTTACCTACTTTAGACAGTTAATTTTTTTGTAATTGCAAAAAAATATCTTCTCTTGCAGTACTTTATCAAACTTTATTCATAAACAGTTTTCTCACTGGTGAGCGCTCCCCCCCCAGTGGCTCAGCGGCATATCTATGGACTTACAACGCTAAAAAACGGGTTTCGATATCCGTAGTGGGCATAGCACAGATAGCCCATTGTGTAGCTTTGTGCTTAATTCAAAACAACAACAACATTATCAGTGAGCGTATATGATGACCTTTTTTATGACGATGTAAGACAAATTATGTTACAATATCTGTATCTCCTACAGAAGTGCATTTAACAAATTTATATGCATATGAAGTTTTTTAATATCCTATCCTGTTTCATTCTCTAAACAGTATGCATTGGAATAAAAGCACAATACATCTTGTACACGTTCAAAATTTTAAACTTTATCTTATTATCGTAGCCTAAAAGGAAGATAAATAAGGACTTAGATTTAAATGATCGGATCAAGAGCTTTCGGTTTATGTTAGTTGACTGACAACACGAACGCTATTGTCAATGTAAACAGTTGAGCTGATGTAATTGCCTGAAGGCTTTCTATGAACACATAAAATATGATCTGAACAACTTTTCCAGTTTTCCAGATCTAATTAAACGTTTCCATTTTTAAGAAATAAAAGAGTTTAGAATGGCAGAGAACTTGATAAAAATAAATAGTCTCCATATTAATATTATCAAAACCCTTTAACCTCTTTTTTTTTTGGGGGGGGGGCAAACACTTCATTGAAGAAAACAGATCTGTTTAAAATTGTTAGTTTAATTACAAAATGAAAAAATTATGTTTAAATTAAAACAAAATCATACTCTCATCTATGAAATAATAATAATACCGTTACTAGCCACATCTATTCGTATCTTAAAATAAATATATTTGTTTTAAAAGAGTGCATTTTACCTCTGCATTCTAGAATTTCTGCACATACAAATTATAATTTATATTTTTTTACTGTTCGGTACAAAAATGAGATGAAAGCATCATGCTTCTTCTACTTTAGAATTGCGTTATTGAGTTTATTAGATTTCGCCCAAAGCTGCTCAAGAGTTATATACACTAACCGTCCTTACTTAAAGTAATATATTAGAGGTGAAAGCTTCAAGACAACACCGACAACGGCCAATCTTTCGGTTGCTCCTGTCAGACCAAGCAGTGAAATTTGGTGGTCAGCTCTTACAATACAACCCTGGTTCCAAAGTGCGAAGAATAATTATTTTTTGACATAGCATAAATGAACCAAGGAATCTCAGCCACACATTCTGACACGCTGATCACTGGCCCTACTTCACTAAGTTTCTATAGTTTCTAATTGTTTAACTCATAAAAATAAACCGGAAGTTTTATCTGTACATATTCTTGTAAACCAAACAGATAGACTCATAACTAGTAATCATTTTGCAAAAATATACAACTTATAAAATCAGCATTGAAGATTTAATCATTTCGTTTCCCATTTAGTAAGTTCATTTCAGCCTATAATTACAATCTATTATAAATTTTTCTCGTTAATAAACTGTATTAAACAATAACGAATACTTTTTGTCACACTTATTATGTTTACACTGATATATAACTAAAACGAATCTTGATTGTATAAAAGATTTATTGGCAAAGACGACAAAACTTTATGAATAACGACTAAATAATGCTACTACAGTATATACTAAGTGTATGATTTTATTTCTGTTTCTTTAGGTAATTTAATGAGTTCGTAGTTGAAGTATTTTTTTCAGTAGCTCATTTGAGTTACTAAACGATCTCAGTAGGGGACAATGATCAGAAACGTTATTATGATAGTTCGTTTCTAAAAACTATCACACCGAATACATTTGTCGCTTTACTTACTAATGAGTAATATCAGTATAAGATAATCTTTACCATAATTTCAAATGTTAAGAAAAATTCGAAAGTTTTATCTTAGATCCAATTCTAACGAAACAAAGTGTGCTAATATGTTGGGATCTAGAGTGTTGGTCAAAATGTTTGCATATGCATATTGTTTTATATTGATGTTATTGTCTATATGCATTAAGTAATTATTGGGTAAGTGCTTGAGCATTAACAAAGAAGATAGCATTCATAGGAAAAATATCCACGAATTGTTATTCTGGTCTATATAAGTCGCTTTGAGCATTTGTTCATAAAAAACAACACAAAACGTAACACCTCTTTTCTATAAAAGGGTGTGTTTTTGGTATAATCTTTTTCGAAACAAATCAACACTTTGTATATGGTGTAGAGTCATGCCTCGACACGTACCAGAAGTTGTAAGGAGTTAAGTTCTCCCACTGTCCTGAAGTTGTATGAAACAAGCAGATATTGCTAGAAAAATAAGGTACCCCCAGTGTAGTGTATTAGAATCCAGAAGCGTTATAGGACTACATGAAACGTTTTTGCTGAAAAGTTTACTAGATTGTACTATCTGAGATGACCCTATTTTGATCAGGTTAACAAGTCGAGGTGAAAGAAGATCTTGCAACACATTACGACACGAATGACAAGAACAGTAAATAGAAGACTAAACACTCAAGATTATTTTACAAGAAGGGCTATCTGCAGACTAATGTTGTTGACCAGAATTCTCTGTCGTCACCATGTTATTTAAGGAAGATAATAAGACAACTTATAGTAAAAATCCTCGCGGCATGTAATCTTTTAAGATGAATCCTGTTTCCAGTTTGTTAAAGTTGATGGCAGGAGTTGAGCTCATTTTCTGCCAGAAGAACAGATGAGAAAAGACTGTTTTTACCTCACAGAAAACAACAGCAGGTTGGGCAGCTATTTAACTATTCATGATGGTGGAAAAAAACTGCTCTTCATGTCCTACAGAGAAACATAAATGACGCCTCCCGTAGGCATTACATGCAGGTGATATTTCTGCCATATGCTAGGACAAGCTTTAGCAATAACGTTACTTTCCAGCGCAACAACGCCACTCACACGCATTCACGTATTTTACAGGATTATCTTTACCAGGAGGACGTTACAAGATTGCTATTGTCAGCAAAGTCTCTGATTGTAATCCCACGGAAAACAGTTGGGCAAAAATGAACCTGAAAATTGTAGCTGAGTTGCATCGCCTTTTAGTGACATGCTGGGATGAAATTACGTTGGATTACACCCATAACCTCATCAAGACGTGTCACGTCGTCTTGCAAGGTTATTAAAGTACAAGGAGGACCAACCAAATACTGAATGTTTATTATGAACTGATAAAATGTTACAGACGCTATTAATAATAATGTTATATTTTGTCATTATATATGTTTTGGTAAGGTTTTCTTATGATAGATGAAATGCTAACTTACACACCTTTCTACATATGCCTAACAAACTTGTCTGCTGTTCTAATAAATTGTTCGTGTTGTCCACAGCACCTGTTTTATTATACACATTATAAATTCAGATGATTAACATAACACGTTTCTCAGTTTGACAGCGCTAAGTGTAGTTTTATTACATTTTAATCATAATTATCTTATTTGCTATAAAATATGCAACCATTTTGGCCAAAAATGTATTTTATTTTAGTTCCATATAGTACTTTTAACAATATAATTTAAATAATTTTGAATCGTAATATGAAATATATTGTTAAAAGTACTATATTGAATTATGTTTTTTGTTTTTGTGTATTGAATTTTTTATTACCTTTTATACTGTTCGCTTTCATTTTAGTGAGTTTTTCTCTTCTTTGAAATGCTTGAAATAGCGTGATCTATTGTCCTTCCCAAACTATATTATATCATCATGGCACAATTACCAAGGCTACTTGCTGTCGTTCCTCATTTTAAACTATTGAGGAAAGGCAGGTGGTCAATAACATCATTTCATTCTCCCATCCACAATCCATGCTAAGAAATTGGTTGTCATTTTTATAATGCACATTCAGCTTATTAAATTGCAAGAAATATTTTGTGGTTTTCCAAAAGTTCTAATCTTGTTCTCCATATCTGTGACGTGTATATCTGTAAGTCATTTGACGACCACATGTGATCTAAAGGTACAGTAGAATAGAAAGTATCAGAACTAAATTTGACATTATTTAGTGTTTTGTAAATAGCGTGGCGCCACAAAAAATGTATCGCTTGTGGGAAGGGTAAGCAACAGCTCTTTCTGAAGCAAAATGCTCCTATATTCAGATCATAAAAATATGTTTAATTGGGATTGAGAATGTTCAAGACGGGGATGTGCTTTGTATTTAATGACATTGGAAAACAAATGAATATGGATCAACTTGGGATTCAGGACCATCACAGATAAAGACCTAAAACAATTCGTACAATATCAATAGTAATGGTGTGTGTGTGTTTTTATACAGCAGAGTCACATTGGACTATCTAATGAGTCCACGAGGGGAATTAACCTCCTGATTTTAGCGTTGTAAATTCGTAGACTTACCGCTGTATCAGGAAGAGAGGACCGATGGTAAGGAAAGAGCAGTGTTTTCTAAAAACATGAAAATCCATAATAAAAAAATCACTGTCAAAATCCCTTCACTTGCCCAAGACAACACTATTTAATACAATAAAGAAGAAAAATAAGAGATACAAGTTACGTGTACGCAAGTTTTTTCCGGAACATAACAGAATTCAACTGTCACATACCTCAAGAGCTGGAGAAAGAAATGAATTACTTATGCTATTCAGCATAATTATAACTGGTCAAGTCACTGGATGCAGTTCTTATATATTTGTATGCGATCAGAGTTTTAAAATGAGCACTGGAACATCGTTGTCCTTGTATCGACTAAATAAGTCATATAAAATTATGGGGATGAGAGAGCATGTCCCCCAAAAATCATTTCAAAACAGAAAATAATTAATTTACCTTAAACATATTCAAAACCAGTGTTATCCAGTCATTTTCTCATATTAACATCTGCTAAATTTCGTAATATCCAGCGTTCTCCATGTATTAAAATCTACTTACTCTAATATTATTCTGCCAAGTTTCCGTATCAATACTAGAAATATACGATATTATAACAACAAAATGTTGCTTTTATTAAACTATTTGAAGCTTTGTACTGTAACTTTAGGATTGTGTTTTGGTGAACGCTCCTGAAGAAGCTGTAAAGCGGACGTTAAGTGTCTAATTTAGTAAAACAACAACATTTGGTGTTATAAAGTCGTTGAGTGTCTAATTTAGTAAAACAACAACATTTGGTGTTATAAAGTCGTTGAGTGTCTAATTTAGTAAAACAACAACATTTGGTGTTATAAAGTCGTTAAGTGTCTAATTTAGTTAAACAACAACATTTGGTGTTATAAAGTCGTTGAGTGTCTAATTTAGTTAAACAACAACATTTGGTGTTATAAAGTCGTTGAGTGTCTAATTTAGTAAAACAACAACATTTGGTGTTATAAAGTCGTTGAGTGTCTAATTTAGTAAAAAAACAACATTTGGTGTTATAAAGTCGTTGAGTGTCTAATTTAGTAAAAAACAACATTTGGTGTTATAAGGTCGTTGAGTGTCTAATTTAGTTAAACAACAACATTTGGTGTTATAAAGTCGTTGAGTGTCTAATTTAGTAAAACAACAACATTTGGTGTTATAAAGTCGTTGAGTGTCTAATTTAGTTAAAAAAACAACATTTGGTGTTATAAAGTCGTTGAGTGTCTAATTTAGTAAAACAACAACATTTGGTGTTATAAAGTCGTTGAGTGTCTAATTTAGTAAAAAAACAACATTTGGTGTTATAAAGTCGTTGAGTGTCTAATTTAGTTAAACAACAACATTTGGTGTTATAAAGTCGTTGAGTGTCTAATTTAGTAAAAAAACAACATTTGGTGTTATAAGATCGTTAAGTGTCTAATTTAGTAAAACAACAACATTTGGTGTTATAAAGTCGTTGAGTGTCTAATTTAGTAAAAAAACAACATTTGGTGTTATAAAGTCGTTGAGTGTCTAATTTAGTAAAAAAACAACATTTGGTGTTATAAGGTCGTTAAGTGTCTAATTTAGTAAAACAACAACATTTGGTGTTATAAAGTCGTTGAGTGTCTAATTTAGTTAAAAAACAACATTTGGTGTTATAAAGTCGTTGAGTGTCTAATTTAGTAAAACAACAACATTTGGTGTTATAAAGTCGTTGAGTGTCTAATTTAGTTAAAAAAACAACATTTGGTGTTATAAAGTCGTTGAGTGTCTAATTTAGTTAAAAAAACAACACTTGGTGTTATAAGGTTGTTTATTTCTAATATCAATATATTTTGTATACACCAGTATACACTGAAGAAATTAAATAATCTTTCCGTATAAACTATTTCCTAGTCATGAACTACTTATCTTTTTTCTAAGTTAATATTTACCTTCATATTATCTAATCATAACATATTAATAACCGTACACTCAGATTCCATACGTCTTATCGTTTCAGTATCTGTTCAGTAACACATTATGTACTTATTTTTGTATATGTTTGTTTACCTATTCATGCATTGTCAAGCCATTTTTCTAAGTTATGATCTACCTATTTCATATTAATCAATCATCTGTTTCTTTATTATCTTTTTTGTCCAGTGGTCTTTCAGTATCATTGTTTATTTACTCTCCTATTAATCAGCCATTTTCCTAAATGGTGGTCCACCTATTTTACATTAAGTAGTAATCTCTCCGCATCACCGCCTTTCTACTCTATATTCCTAGATTAGTTTAAACTTCTGTTTTACTGTGCAACAGAACATTTATGCGGTGAAAACATTTTAGATAAAGGCCTTAAACTACAAATACTGAACATTGTTGGAGGAGATGTGATCTGATCTTGAGCTTTAGTATTTCAAATTGGCATATAAAAACACAGTAATGTTTCTGCGTACTAAAATATAAGCTGGGTTTTAGATTTCAGTGTTTTAACTTTGTTACAACTCATAAAAAAATTAATTCATGTTTTTCAGAAAGCAGTTATTGTTCGAAAACCACAGCAGTAAGGTAGTGGACCGTATACAACATTGGATAGTATACAGTATTCAAGCTTATAATCTTTGCTTGTTATTGTAAACAAATCGTTTTAAGATGTTTTACTTTTTAACACGCGAAATATATGAAGTTGGTTTTGAAAATAAAGCTAATAGTTATTGTTGCATGTTTATCAAAACAACCTTTATTATACTGTTTCATGTTGCTGAACATTTATAGCCAGTCAGTCACTAACGATAATCAAAACGCTCTTCAGTATTCAAGCTTATAATACTTGCTTCTTACTGCGTATGTAAGCAAGTCGTTTAAAGAAGTTTAACTTTTAACATGTAAGACATATGAAGTTAGCTCTAAAGATAAAACTTTTAATTACAGTTGTCTGTTTACAAAAACAGAAAAACGTCTGTGCCAATTTTATTTTATATTTTAGAAATAACATGAAGAACACGTTATAAGAAAACGATTTTGATGTAGATGATTTTTTGTTTTGTTTTTTAAATTTTGCGCAAAGCTACTCGAGGGCTATCTGCGCTAGCCGTTCCTAATTTAGCAGTGTAAGACTAGAGGGAAGGCAGCTAGTCATCACCACCCACCGCCAACTCTTGGGCTACTCTTTTACCAGTGATAGTGGGATTGACCGTAAAATTATAACGCTCCCACGGCTGAAAGGGCGAGCATGTTTGGTGTGACGGGTATTCGAACCTGCGACCCTCGGATTACAAATCAAACCCCTTGACCCACCTGGCCATGCCGAGCCCCTACTGTGGATGAGAAAACGTAATTAAATGGAAAATGTTTTAATGATTAATAGTTTCTTGAACAAACAGTAAAATATATAATTGAATTAATAACGGTCTCAAAAATCAAGACTTGCATGTAACGTTACTCCACATGTGTATATAGATGTCAGTTAGCGAATCTTTCTTCGTATTACCATTCTAAATCAAACCAATTGAAATAAATAAGGATAGCATATAGAATTATAATCACATTACTGAAAACTGGCTAAGCGAAGGAGTAAATAGAGTTTCATGCCATTAACTAGTATGATGTAACTACGATAGTTAACAATTTTCATTGTGAATATGCTTCTTATTCTCGATGACATTGATGATGATTTATGAGGCATATAGAACTAAGTAATTTTAGTTCTTCCATTATAATTCAAGCGGGAGAGCCTTGTCCTCATGAGTAGCAACATATACATGTCTATTGTTACAAGGATGATGCTCATTATGAACAAAACGTGCTCATAGCAACTTTGAAATATGCATACTTCTCGAATAACCATTTGAAGTGTTTCAACCGGAGTTAATATTAATATTTAAAAGTACTAAAAACAAAACACTACAATGTTTACAGGTAAACAGATCTTCCAATGTCAGTATTATTTTTAGATAAACAATAAAAAATGAAGAAGACACGCGCTTTGTATACATTTTCACTTGTCTGAAATTTAAAACCGGCAAACTTTGGTAAGTTTGTGAAGATAAACCCAGTTATAAAAAATAAATACTATTTCTTCTCAGAAGTAAAAATTTCAAAATTCTTATGGCAGTAAAACGAACCTTATTACCAAACAGGTTTTTACATAACTGACAAAGGAATAATGGAGATACATCTATTATATGTTTAAATCCTTTTAACTCATCATATTTTAAAACTTAGTCAATTTAGGTATATCAATAATACTGTGGCATTGCGCCAAACTTGTCATTCGGTGTTACACAGTGAACTAACTATATCATAGGCCACCACGTTACAGATTATATTCTGATTTTTTTCTTTCTCATTACTGTTTTTCATGTAATGAATGTTTTGTGAGCAATTAACTTCCCACATCTGGCTGCAGACAGCGAAAGGTGATAAAGATGTGAGACGTTATGGGCTAGGTTGCCCTCTTCTGCTCCCTTTTTCTCTTCTTCTAAACATGTGAGGCCAGCAAAGTTGAAGTTAAACTGAATAGTGAACTCCAAACACAATTTGTGTCCTATTTCCGTTCGTACCTGAAAAAAAACATGACATGATACATAATGATCCACCTTATGATATTTGTGCTCTGGTGTTGAATGTTTGTTTTATGGCTGTGCTTTTCTTTTTTTCTCTCTTTCTCTCTATAAAATTACATTTAATTATATTTTATATATGTACGTGTATATATTATATTTATATATAGGGATAGAAAAAAGCCTATGAAAATTGTAATTCACGGTAGATAACAAAAAAGCATTGACATATTTATTGAAAAATATAAATTTTCATGAGGAGTGGCTGAACAGCATACATACTATCGCTTATTGGACAACTCATCTGACATGACGCGAAAGAAAGAAAACAGTTTGTAGAGGTGTTTTAAAAACGTTTTCAGAAAATCAACAAACTCGTTAATACTGAAAAACAACAATCTTAATAATATCATTATGATCAGTACAAGAGAGAAGTTCAAAGGAGCCAAGATAAATATGTTGAAAATATTCACAAAACTAAAAAAATCTTATCATCTATGCGGATTAGGTCTGAACAACCACAAGTAACAGTAAGTGAAAGTGACCACATGGAAGTTTCTGTAATAAAACATAACTATTATCGTGAACATTTTGAAAGGAACAAACTTTTATACTATGGAAGCTCTTAACATTGCAGGATAGGAATTGTATCTTAGAAAACATATATATTTAAATATTTTTATATTACTAGCAAATAATAAAATAAATATATATATATATGTATATATGCTTCTTTTCAGGTATTCGTGAAACGATACGTGAGGGTAGCTGAGGTAGCTAGCTCTAATTTTGGAACGATGTCAATAGCATTCATTGTTAATGTTTCAGTTATTCCAATCTACTTTTATAACACACCCACGGCACCAAAAATTCGGAACGCGAGCATAGACCATCAAATTCATAGTCCGGTATGCTAACCATTAGGCTATGTCTATTATATAGTAACTTATAACTCTCTGAAAAAATAAATCATTCATCTGAATAATAAAAGCAGTAATATTAATTATATTTTGGATAACATTTGTTTACTTAAGTGCAATACTGCACAAGGATTGAGTTGAAAGTGTTAACATTATAAAGCCTCAAGCTAATTGGTGAGCCATCGGAAGAGCTTTTGGGCATATTTTACCCTTTAAAAGTACGCAATTTCTTATTTATATTTTGACAGTTTTTAATAGCATTTAGCTGATAGGTTTTAGGTATTTACAAACCATTGCAGCCTATGCAACTTTTACTGAGGTTTCGATGTTTATTTGCTTTATGGTGATATCAAGTACGAATACACTAAATATGGAAAAATATTTTTTCTCTAATAATTCCAAAAGATAATAAATAGTTGGGATTTAATTTTGAAAGTTCGTCATAAAAGTTTGGTTGATTAAAGTGAAACAAAAGAACAACAGTGGTTATTTTTGTTTCAGTTTCTCAGTGATAATTATCTATAGTACAAATACTATAAGTTAGTACTAAATATGTTTTCTACAAAAACACAAAAAATAGGTCCAGTTTGCTCATTTTTAAGCAGTAAGGTGAAACTTGAAGTATTACATAAAAGTAATAAAGATGTATATTTGTAAGCATTGTCAATTGATTGTTACAACTATCCTTAATTTAAACAAAGTGAGCATCATTTTACGTGACTTGGAAACGTGAGCACCATTTCGAGCATATTACAATGCAAATATTTTCTACTTATATTAAGAAACATATGTTTAAGTAAAATTAATATGTATACCAAACAATACAATTCTTATAACAAAAATAAATATGTACTGACTAAATATGTCCAACTAGTTCATAACAAAATGCTTATTTACAAATAAAATAAATATTCCAGCTCGCAATTTAATAATAATAATATTATTTATAGAATTAAATTCGCCATAAATTATGAGTAATTTTATAGTTATAAAACTGTTTGTAAGTAAAAACAATTATATTTTAGTAATGAGAAGAAAAGTATAGCTTCTTGTTTCCTTATATTGCAAAGGTCAGCACATTTTCACAAAATAAATTTTGTTTTTATAACCAAACAGTAAAGGCTTACAGAAATTTGATGCATTGAGGCATAACACTTACCATTTATTTGCAATTGTTTGTACTGTTTGCAAACAGAAACAATGTATAGAAAAAACCGTTGAAAAGGTTTTCGATCTATAGATTTGCGGTCGCGTTCCTAACCGTGTTTAACATCAATGGTTTCCCACTATACCGAGTCACCATGTATATAACTACAGATGTATTTTTTATATATTCATAAATAAGAGACTAATTTGAATAAATATTACACCGTTTCATCCTCATTAACCTCAGCGTAAGTTTTCCTATAAGCGACGTATGAATCAAGTCAGAAGACTTTTCAGTATCTCTAAAGTTTTTATCCCATGAAACAAACATCCTGCTAATTATACAGATGAAAGTACCTGGAAATTAGAAAGGTGAAAGGTATAACCTAATAACTATGTAAAAAACGATATATTTATAAACGTATTTTGTATAGGAAAGAAAATCTCACTTTTCAGTTATGTGCAATTATATTTAAAATTAAACATTACTGTATGTATGTTGAATAAACATCAAACAGGTTATATGAAATAGACGGCAAGTTTTACTTTCTTAAATTACTACTCCTTTTGAACTTCAGTGTCATTGTTTAACATAAAACAATGATGTTTGTTCACCTTTATATGTTCATTTTCAAAGTATCGATCTTATGAATTAAAAGTAATAGACGATCACAATATTAGGCTTAATAAATTTTGTTTACGCGAACTTACTAATTTCCACATTCCGGTAAATTCACTGGTAAATATTTGAGTGCTTAAGACGGTATAAACCTAACTTAGATTTTTGTAGCTAATCTGTTGTGTAGCTTTGCGCTAAAACAAGACAGATAAAATTTTAATAGGATAAGGAAAACCTAAATAACTGAACATCTGTGTCTATGGATGTATTACAATACTACTATTTTTTCTCAGTATAAGAAATATTTTCAAACTGGCGTACATAAATGTAGTTTGTTTTTATTATTTTCACGAATAACTAACAAAACATTCATTAATAATTATACTTAAATGATCGTACTGGTTGCTGGTCATGACTGCCACAACCTTATATCGTAAGTAGGTATACTTACTTATTCAATTTATATTTCTTTTCTGTTACATGCAGTATTTCAGTGTTTGTTATTTTAAAACAACTACTTGTAAATACAATTAAGCTAATTTCGTAGTGTATAGTTGTTATCTATCTATCGCCGTAATCTTTGGGAATGCTTCCTCTCTACGTAAGGAAACAAAAATAAGTTTCACTTTCAATTCACCCGTTTGGGCAGTGCCGAAGACAAAATCAGAGTCAGACACTTTAACCAGTGTTTCCGTTTCCACACACTCTCCAGGCGGTTTCAGAATGATGACTCGTTTAGTGATAGACCACGGCAGACAGCTCATTTTTCAACATCAGCAAGGAGTCTTCGAAAACCATTAGAACATTCGGTTTGTTCTCTTTCAAATAGGTTCGCTTTATCTTCTTGAGAAATGAAGGTTAGCGGTTGAAAAACCAATAGATTTGAGAACGTTACAAAAGAAGGATATTGTGAATGAATATTACTTTCTTGGAGCGTTATCGATCTGACATTGTGGTTATTGATTTTAAAATGTTCAATTAGTTCGAAAGCCTGAAAATCCCATTGAAATCCTTTTCCTTATAACACTCATTCACGTATAATACTAAGGGATATTTTTCTGGACTACAACTGTGTAATCCAAAATGAAAATAACGTCCCTCTTATTCCAAATGCCAATCAAACCTGAATCATTTTTTAGTTATGATATCGTTTGAATGAAATTACTCTACTGATCTAACGTTCAGGCTTTTCAAAAAGATATATAAAACTTCAGTTTAATATTGACTCAATGCGAACTGCAGAAATCAATTTGATATTGTCAGTGTTTTATTTAACGGCAATCATTGGTTATAAAATCAAAACAAGACACATAACAGATATTTCATTAAGGTAAGAAGAAACGAAAATATAATTTTAACTATTACAATCACAATTTTATGAATTCATGCACAGCAATTTTATAGCTATAGGCCTCAAGAAAACAATAACAAATCACTGATTATATGCTTGAATATCATAGAAGAATTCAGAAATCCAAAATTTACAGTAATCATAATAATATGAAAACTTTTTTGTTCTGCAAAGTGGATAGGTAATACGGGTTAAATGTCTTGACGTATGGTATTTCTAGGGCTTGTTATGTAAATTGTTTAACCCAAGTTATTCAATTAAACAAATTTGATAATTTTCGCTTTTGTGCTTTCATTGAGAGAGTTTAATAAACAAAACCTAAAATGCTTTACTCATACATTAGAAAGAAGACACCTAGTAAACATTATTGAAGTCAGTTAGTGGGATAGCACCGTCACTCCTATAATATACCCATGACAATAATATCATCTTAACTTTAAAGAAATAATATCAAAACCATCACAGGATATAAAAAAGCTATATTTTTGGATAAAGGTTTTCATAACGTAGTAAGAAATGTAGCACAATACTGAATTGGCTAAAATCACTTGCAGTTACTGCATACTTTAAGTAGAATCACGCAACGTGTTTCTTACTTTTCTAAATTAAATTAAGTAACCTCACAATGCATTTTATGTGATTTGTAATTTTCTATGAAATAATTTTTACCTATTTGGATATTGGAAACTAAAAACGAGTAGATCAACTATACAAAAACTATCTGAACAGTGTACACCTAAATATCGAGTATGATAGGTAATAATTTGTTTTCCTTATACAATACCTCCTAATCTGTAAACTAGAACTAATACTGTACATGTTAAATACAAAATGTTATATTTATATGTATATTAACGAAGTTAACTTTAAGATTGGAATAAAATCAGTACATCAAAGTTCTCCTTTCGTTGTATTACTTATTATATTTAGGCCTGTTAGGAAAAAACAACAAGAAATATAAATGACTTGTTTTTTAAAGGCGTCTTTATATGTTGTGTCCCCAATTGCCGTAAAACAGTGATGTCATTAAATTTTGTAACTATAAAAAAAAGAAAATGTATATATACCTAAGTATATAGTATGAAGAGTAACATAAGCTACTTTAGATAGGACACTTGCAACAATCTCATCCGTGTAATTGCATCATCGAAGTTCTATTTTGGTACATTGACTATAAAATGTTCATTATATTGTTCAAAATTGTTTATTTCCAGCGACCTTACACACAAATTCTCACATTTAATACAGTACTCAGAATGGTTCCATAATAACAGTAATAATAATCTATCTTTTTTTTTTTCAACTGTCAAGATTATTTTAAAATATTTCTACCTTTACGGATAGAGTACGAGAATATTTTATTCAATAGTAAACGCATACGATAATTTATTTTTTAACAAAAAATATTTTCATGTTTTTTTTTTTAACAGATATTCCTGAGACCCAACGAATTCCACTCTGTAGACTAAGTAAGTAAATTGTTATATTTCCGTTTACAAAGGCCTGGCATAAACAGATAGTTAGGACGCTTGACTCTCAATCTTTGGGTATAAGATTAAACCCTCAATCTTTGGGTATGAGATTAAACCCTCAATCTTTGGGTATGAGATTAAACCTCGTCACCGAACATGTCCGCAATTTCAGTCGAGTGCATTATAATGCGACTATCAATTCCACTATTTGATTGTAAAGGCTAGCTAAATAATTTGCAGTATATGATATTGACTAGCAATTTATCACTTCAAAAGTATAGACAGCTAGCGCAGATAGCACTCGAGTAGATTTAGGCGAAATTTAACAAACAAATTTACTTACTATAGACATTTCGCTCATTGAAATTACTTATTAGGGGTTTCTATTTAATTCACTTGCATTTTCATTCTGTAGTAGAATTATAATTAATGTCCGTATTATGTCATTTATCATAACTGTAGCTAAAAGTTAGGTTTAAACTAACAATGATGTTTTCTCCTGTAGCAGTTGAACTACGTCTGAAATGTGTGATGGTAACTAGAGGTTTTTTTAAATTACAACAATGAATTGTGAAGGAGCTGATAATGGTACTTTTGCATTAAAATATTCCCTCTATTACTTCTTTGTTAAGAATTTTAGTTCAAAGTTATACAAAAACTGTCTGTGAGTAGCAGTTTTTAATTTTGAGATGATAGACTAAAGAAGAGCCAGCTTTTCGTGTGCATCCACTATCAACCGAATAGTGGGATACTACTGTCACGCTTATAGTATATTCACATCCCTACAGTACTGGCTGCATTTTTATGGCAATAAGACAAGAATCATAGATCTTTGTCCTCATAGTTAACATTTGTACAAATACATTACAAATAGTCAGTGATGACGAGAAAACCTACTTGTAGGGAAAAATATATGTAAAATCGGCTGGTTTGGGTTGAGAAAATTTCCCTGGGAGTAAAGAAGGGAGAGGGGTTGGTGGAATATTTTGCATGATTACAGGCCTTCTATTCATAGTGTACGGTCTGGCGCTGGCTCCTATCTCACACCATTTGATTTCAAAGTATAGAGTTTAAAATATATATGTAAAAACAGCTCGTTTGGGTTGAGAAAATATTTTACGTAGAGGAGCGAACAACGTTTCGACCTTCTTCGGTCATCGCCAGGTTCACAAAGAAAGAAAGAGGTAACTGATCGATAGCTGACCACATGTTTCAAGGCAGTTGTGTAATTGAGTGTAGGAATGTAGAGAGCGTGCTCATATGTTTGATTATATTTATTAATATAGGTATAAAGGTGTTCCTTTGTATTGGTTTATTTTGGGCTTGAGTTGTTGTATAAGTAAGGCTTCTTTAATTTTGCGTTTATTTATGTTTAGTATTTCGGTGTTTTCTATGGTTATGTTGTGGTTATTTGATTTGCAGTGTTCGAAAACGTGTGAAGGTGACTTTTCGTGTTCTTTCGTATTAAGGCGTGCGACTTGTAATCTGAGGGTCGCGGGTTCGCATCCCGGTCGCTCCAAACATGCTCACCCTTTCAGCCGTGGGGGCGTTATAATGTGACTATCAATCCCACTGTTTGTTGGTAAAAGAGTATCCCAAGATTTGGCGGTGGGTGGTGATGATTAGCTGTCTTACACTACTAAATTAGGGACGGCTAGCAAAGATAGTCCTCGAGTAGTTTTGTGCGAAATTCAAAAACCAAACACATTGTATTTTATAAATAATGTTAGTGTGATGTTTTTCAGTTTAGTTTTTACATAGTATCGACCTTAGTTTTGTGTCTGGTTTTTGAATAAATTTGGTATTAACAGGAATGTCATATTTTGTTACTAGTCTTTGCCAAATGTTGATTATTCTTTTGCTAATGTCTGGAATATATAGTATGCAGCAGCTTATAGTTTCGTGATTTTTTAAAAAGTGGGGTATATTTACTTTTGTCAGTTGATTTTGCTTTTTGTCTAGGTGTGTTTGCTTAGCTGAGACGTGTTATCTATCAATACCATAGCTTAGAAATATATTTTGTATACGGACTTTTTATTATGTTAATATATACTCTCATGTGGTTTAGTTTCAAACACATAAGAATATCCTTTGTTTTGTAATGTATGAGCTGTTTGCAGTCACGAATGTTTTGCCAGTAAGAAGCACAGAGTAAAGTACTCATAAAGAAATTCATACAGAGCTATAAAATATAATAAGTAGCTTTTATAAATTTCCAGCATTATTTTTGAAGTTTTGTTACATAAAGCATTGATTTTAAATCAGTTTGAAGCTCAGCATGATAAAGCTGCAGGAATTCCATCATATTTAGATGACCAGAGCTTACTTACAACGTATTTTAACCGTATTTGTACTTAAAGCTAAATATTGGGCAGTAATGTGTCGAAGAAAATTATTCCTCTACACACTGAATCCAAATAAATCACTAAAAATCATATGCTGCTTGCATACACAGTTCTGTTGTTAAAATTACGATTGAAACATTTAAATTTACAAAAGAGAAGGAACAGTCCACGAGAACCGCTTTACAGAAGGATGCTTTGGTGAAAATATTTAGTTAAGAGGTTTTATTTATTAATTATATACAAGTAACATTGAGCCAAAATAATAAAATATCTTCTTGAGAAACTTTTACTACATAATCAACACTCGGTGTTTAGAAAGTATAATGATCGGAGGATTTGCGTAGGTAAAAGTATGTTATTATTCTTTCAAAAAACATGTTAGACATATTGTCAAAAAAAGACAATACTGTGCAACATTCTTGTAGCTTTGATTGAAGATTCTAAAACAAAATGTTAGTAAAAAGTTTTCAGCATATTTAAAATTTTGATTAATTGCTATAAACATACCATTAATTTATTTAATTTCTGTCGAAATTGAATTTAATATCGATATATTTTTTTTTATTGTTGCTCTTTGTTTTGCGTAAATTCGTGGCCACAGAATATTGCTCCGAACTTTGGGGACTTTTAGTGAGCTTTAAAGATGAAGATCAAAGCCCACTGTTAAATAATACAAAAGTAGCCCAAAGTTGGCAATGTGTGTGCTGGTGATTAGCTTTTCCTCTCTTGTTTATCATTTGAAAAATAGAGTCTGCTATGCACAGATAGCCTTTGTATAGTTTTGCACAAATATCTGAAACGGTTTTTTGTTTACTGAATATCGCGCAAACTACTCGAGAGTTATCTTTTAACGGAAACTAATTTAGGAATGATAGACAAGATTGAAGGAACTAGTCAACTCTACCAATTCATAATTACTGTTTAACAATAAAAAGTGGGTTTAATTGTTACATTGTAATGTTCCCACAAATGAAAGGACAGTATGTTCTGTGATGGGATTCGAATACGTGCCCCAAAGATTGTGAGTCGAACCATCTATCGTAAGAAAAGTCAAACCAAAACATAAAAATAGATCTATCAATGGACTAGATTACATTATTGCGAACGACGCATTTGTGGATTATTTATTACTTTAGATCGATAATTCATTATTTGTTTAGCTGTCCTCGGAATAATACAATTGTCGTTAATTAAACTTCAGTTTATTTTTAATTGCACAGAAGATCTGACCAAAAAATTGAAAATAATTATGTTAACTTTTGTTTACGAAATCCATTTAAAATATAATTGATCTTTATAGTATGAACTTTAAGTTTTAATTATATTAAATAAAATACAATTGTCATTTTTATTCCATTATATGAAATATTTAAATTATAAAAAAACACTTTCACTTTTCTTAGCGTGAATTAGTCTACACTTAAAAACTTCTTCTATGTGTTCTCGATAAGAAAACTTTTGTATTTTTAGAAGTTTTTATACTGAAGTGTGTAATAAGGAAGGGGTAGTGATAAGTAAGGAAGGGGTAGTGATAAGTAAGGAAGGGGTAGTGATAAGTAAGGAAGGGCTAGTGATAAGTAAGGAAGGGGTAGTGATAAGTAAGGAAGGGGTAGTGATAAGTAACTTTTCTATTTGCTTAATGAAGAAAAAATCAACATGTAAGCATTTTATCTGTAATTTCTTAGCTTATTTAAGATATCCTTCTACATGACCCCAAGAAAGGTCAAAGTTTTAAAGTTTCTTAGCAAATTAAGACAAACTTTATACTTTGACGTACATGATGTATATAATTTAAAAGCTCAACTACTTTATTTTTAATTTTTTGTTTCTTCCTTTCTTTTAAGAGGTAAATTTAAACTTATATAATTCATTTAAATTCGTGCTTGATATCTATGTATCAGTTGTATAGTAACTGATGAGGAAAATGTAATTAAAATTTCTGTTCATACGCCCCCCAGTGGCTCAGCGGTGTGTCTGCGGACTTACAATGCTAAAAACCGTGTTTCGATACTCGTGGTGGGCAGAGCACAGATAACCCATTGTGTAGCTTTGTGCTTAATTTAAAACAAGTGTTAATAACTGTATTTTTTCCATTATAAATATTTGGAGACAATGGCTTAGAAAACGCTGTTTAAAAGGATATTAGACTGTAGTTTATATCATCTTCTGTTGTTTAATATAGACTTTAAAAGTATTTTAACACATAACCAAAAAAGAGGTAAAGTTAATATCGTTTTCAAATAGTGGTATTATATAGATTTTAGTACATTATTGTAAATTTACTTATTTTAGAACAAATCAGCATTAAGTTATTTCCCATGTTGTAAATATTTTAGTTCATAAACCCAATTCAAAGAAGATGCCAGTAATCAATCATAAACAAACATATGTAATAGCCCTGACTTTAGTAACCATTGCTTACTTTATTTATATAGTATTGGTAGATAAATTGCGTGCTGTAGTCAGCAGAAACAAACTCGTTAAGCAGTTCCAACTCCAAACACACGCTAAAGAACTTACATTTTTGTTTTCTAACGATATCGTGTCCCAGTTTACCTCTCAGACAGAAACAACCCCATAAACCCAGTAAATCTACTAATGCCACAAATATTATCTTTATTCGTGACTCAGACAACAGTCAAGTACAAACTCTTTTATGCCTTGGTCAAAACAACCCACTGCAAACAAATGTAACCATTAATTCGTCATGTGCTGACAGTATAATACTCATTCATTTTTAATGAAAATCTAGTGTACAGGAACTAATTAAAGGGCAAAAGATCTCAGCACTGAATTAACAGTAGTATCTGTATGTATATATAATATCATTGCAAGGATATGGCTAGCATCGCGTGTATTTTTGAAGTATAGAGTACCTCAAAGAGTTAGAGTTCATTCTAACACGAAACTTTGCTCTACAATCGCCGATATACAAACAAGCTTACGCAAACAACTACGTTAAAAAAGTAGATTTAAGTAAAAATAGCTTACATCTCCAAGTTATGATAGACATTTTGTCGAAGTTTCATGGCTACAATTCTATTGTTAATGTTATATTTGTTAGAACATTATCTTGATTATATTAACAAAATGAGACAAAGTGATGAACATTTAATAGGCAACTTGATTTTAAGCTGTTTATATAATTCTAGTATTTATGAATATAGATTTTATGTATATACAGAAATTCACATATTTCTGTAGTTTAAACGAATCATAAAATGCTTAGAGGAAGATAAAATGAATTTGTAAGGTTATAACCAAGAAACTTACACATCACTATATTAAAGCAAGATTCACCATATTAGATCAGTTGATCTTGTAGGGTGATGTAGCTATAGCTTTTTTCATACTTTAATCAATACACAGTAATAATACTTTTGTTTAATATATAAAAGGGTATGGGGATAATTTTAAATGTCTGGATGTTAAACAATAGAATTTTCTGCTCATGATGGACGATAGACATAGCTACTACTGATTAACTACACATCAACAGAGTACCGTTTAATGCAATACAAAGGAAAATTGAAATTCGAATTTTCAACTTAATGGTATTTTATGCACACTTAGGTTAAACGGCTAGAACAGAAACTTTTTAAGGTTTAAGTATGGCAGTAAATTAAGTAAATATAAATAGTAACTGATATAGCCGATAAATGAAACAAAATACAAGGAAACTCAGTATAAATAGAAATGCCTAAATCTCACTCTAATAGTAGCACCTTATTCGCTTGTCTAAAACTAAAATCAAAAGAAACCTGCTAGAAGACGTTGGCCTACTGACACACAATAAAATGCTTTTAAAATACAAATAAAGAAAACATTGGCATTTAGAAAACTATTTGTTATCCATAACATATTTCATCATATATCAGTTCCTTTTGACTTTACAACTAACTTTCTAAACAAATTTACATTATTATTCCATTTAAAAAATACGGTTAAATCCAATTAAAATCTGGGATTCTATTTCCGTGTTAAATCAAAGCAACATAAGTCTAGTGACTTTTTATATTGTAGTTGTTCAGTATAGCTGAAACAGGAGTTGCCTGACTGTGGGAAACATGCTGTGGGTGGTTACTAAAAACAACATACTCTCATAGGTTCATGTGCAGAGAATAAGACTTCCTCTACTCTCTTCTTGAGCTTTTAGGTTTGTAACAGTCCACTAGAAAAAAAAATTGTCTGCATGGAACTCACGGACAGACCACTCCAGCTGACGCCTTTGCACTAATATACCAAGAAACGCATGATTGGACACGTTAAGAGTAACAGCAAGTGTTGTTGTTACTTGAAGTCCTTAGAGTGACTAAATCGCTACACCATGACTTAATCGAGACTTATCCAAATGGGTACACGAAACAGTAAGAAGAAAATGTTACTGCTCATCGAATGCCTGAGACCATCGGGGCACTTTCTTAGAAATATTAATTAATCTGAAAGCATGTCTAATGTCGATTATTATTCTACTGCCTAAAGTTAGCCTCAGTACGTATTTATTAATATACAAATGTGCATATGGTATTACAACAGATTCTAGATTTTATTCAATTATTGTTTAATCCTCCTGGTTAAAAGAATATCCAGAGAAAAGCAGTCTATTACTAAGTTTTAGTTATATTTTAATGTACATATTTGCGAATAAAAGCTTGTGTGGTATGTTTCGAATTTAAAACGATTTTAGTTTTATTAGCACATATCGTTGTTTATCAGTAAAGCTTTGTAGATCTATGATACGTTTTCTACCGTTACTTATAATTGAGTAGTTGAAGCAAGAAACAGAAAATACGTTAAGAATGGAAAACGTCAAGTAATAGTGTAAAAAGGAAAGGATGACCATAGTGAAAGAAAAAATAAATTTATATTTAGAGAAAGTGTGGAAAATGTCGAGTGATACTGTAAAAAACAAACAATAGTCACATCTAGTTAACACTATTTATAGATATTTGTGTGCAGTTAGGTCAATTCTGCATCAAAGACGTCCAGATACAAAACTCTTAACATAGCCATTACAATCATAACTATAAGGTAAAAATAGAATGTTGATACAAATTTATTTATTTCAATATCTCCTACTCTCAAAACAACTTACTTTTTCCAGGGTAAGATTATATTTGTCGTACTTGTGTAAGGCTTCTATATAAGAAATACTATACAGATGTTTTTATCATATACTGACACGCGTAATGCATAGAAGTATACAAATGTGGATTGTGTGGATTAAGAGAAAACTGTTTAGAGTAAAAGCATGACTAAATCCAATACCTTTCAAACAGTCTTCACTGAAATGGTGATAGCAACACCTGACGACCCCATATTAAAGTACCCAGTATTTTCCACGTCCATTCATTTATTTGTTTCTAAAAATACACTTTCCTTTTATCGAGATCAATGATTTGTCGCAATTTGTTTTTCTTTGAATCTAGCTAGAGGATTAAGTTGGTGATTTGAGATAAAAATGAAATCGTTTTTCCGATTCTTTTTCTTTTTCTTACAGAGCTGGGTTATAGCAAGAGATTTTGGTTTATACAAGAAATAAATAAGAAAGAAAAATAATCTAGAGATGCTGACAAAAACAGGCTAGAAGCAAGTAACTTTAAATAGGAAATGCAGTGTAGTGAGATGAAAGTGTTTTGTTTTTTCAGAAAAACTTATTGGTAAGCTATGTAGTTTTTAAAGTTTAATATTTGATTTATATGCATGCTTTTGTAGTTAATTTTATTCTTAAGTTAACTGAACAAAACTAAAGTTACAAGAACTGGCAATAGTATCTAGGAGGAATTTTCTGAGATAAAATCACTCATATATTTCACTTATTCTGTCCTGTAGGCTTGCTTATTATTTTCTTTTCATTTACAACTAGACGCGTCCAATTAATAAGAATGAAATATATTTCGTGGAAGGAAAACAAATATTTTAAACACGATCTTAGTTCCATAAAAGAACGCGGTCATAACAATAACTTGGTTCTTGATTGTGGAAAATTACCGAACAATTTCTAAAAACAAGCAAACAAAAAAAAGATAGACAAAATTTTGCAAACAATAATAAATACCTCTCTTTATCTTAAACAACCAATTTTCTTTAGATAGCCAATCGTCTTATTGATTGTAATGGCGAAGAAAAAATATTTTTATGTAAACATAAAATTATTTCTAATATTCCTGTTTAGAGGTATTTTTTGTATGGAAAAATTGTCTTGGCCAATTTTGCTGGTGGGCTGTAACTAAGCACAAAGCTACCAAATGGCTTCTCTGTGCTCTGCCCAGAACGGATATTGAAACACCCGGTTACTAGTGCCACTGGAAAGTGGCCATTTGGTATCGTATGGTGATTCGCAACAGAAAAAAATAGCTTCTAAAACTACAGTAGGTTCCTTTAAAGAAGTGTAGCATAGTATAACCCGTTTCAAAAGTTGCATTAAGGGAAGTATAACATGTTTTATCGTAATACCAAACTTTCATTAATGAAGATAATTTTAATTTCTTTAATCCATTACCTCACATTGCATTATATATTGCGAGTTATTCATTATTCGCAAAAAAAGTGGTATAAACTTGCATGATGATGGGTTAAACTTCAATAAAAAAGTACTAGTGTTACCATTATGTAGCTCTTCAACTTTCTTTACATTATCTAAGCTAATAGAAAAGTGTTAATTTCTTAATACTGTTTTAATTATGTGTTGTTGTTTTTTCTGCACATGGATTTATACTAATTGTGTATCAATTAACAAATCTTCTGGTGTTGATCAAAATTTCTAAAATGTGTTACATAAAAATATTATTTAAACTTTAATTTATAACTTGAGAAATTAGATTTAAGCTGAACCATCAATAAAAATGTTATAACTGAGCCATAAAAGACTACAAAGCAGTTGCGATTGCTTAAGCCTAGATTGTAATAGCTAATGGAATATAGTATTTTCTTGATATATAAAAACACAAGCAGATGTTCGTTTTTCGGCATGGCCAGGTGGATTAAGGCGTTCGACTTGTCATCTGAGGGTCGCGGGATCGAATCCCTGTCGCACCAAACATGCTCGCCTTTTCAGCCTTGGGGCGTTATAAAGTGACGGTCAATCCCACTATTCGTTGGTAAAAATATAGCCCATGTGTTGGCGGTGGGTGGTGATAACTATCTGCCTTCTCTCTAGTTTTATACTGATAAATTAGGGACGGCTAGCGCAGGTAGCCCTTGTGTAGCTTTGAGGGGAAATTCAAAAACAAACAAATATATATAGAAAAATATTTGTTTATTCAATAAAAGTTATAATTTTCTTAATAAGAAAAACTAACCCTTTATTCGAACATTGTTGTTCATTTATTCTTTATTAGGCGTAACTATAAAAACAAAACAGGTTTGTTTCATTTAAACATAAAATTAATAAAGTGTAAATCCTGCTTTGTTTTAATGCGACCAAAATAAGAAAAAAATGTGCGTAAATATACAATTATAAAGTGAAAGTTTACAATTTTTCGAGTTCTGGTCCTCATTAGTGTTAATATTAACATACATATAGATATATATATATTATAACCATAAAATATTCAAGCCATAAACCAAAACACATTAACATGAAACGTTTTCAATTTTTTTTATGTGCAGCATATTTAATTTTTTTTTAAATTTCATGTTAATGTGTGTTGGTTCATGGCTTGAATATTTTATGGTTATTATATAATTAATCAGAGGGTGGGATTTGTTTTTTTTTAACGCAGTCCTTTCTCATGATTTGGTTTATTCATTTAACTTCATTTAGATATAAATTATTTAATTTCACACATATATATACACATATAAATTAATTTATTTATAAGTAGTTTCTGTTAAAATTAATGATAATTTACCTGGAAAAATAAATTTGAATATTCGATTTCTGATTTTATGATAATTCTAGCTTTATTATCTCATTTATATGATAAATTATGTGGAAAATATAACTGAGATATCTAAATCGATTTTAGCCTTTATGGTCAATTTTATTTTATTTTTAAAAATTATGAGCAATGCTCTTTTAAGCATTTCGACGTTGGCATATCGCTTATCCATCTATCTATCTACATGTCAATCTTATCTGAGATTTATTTATGGTAAACTCCATCTTCTTAGAATAAGACTGCTTCCGTTATCACTAGAGATAATAACGATATGTATTTAGATATTAATGTCGCAATATGGTATGTACCTAGATACAGAAATTTTGTCAACGGGGTTTTACAAAGTTTGATAGTTTTGTCTGTATTAGTGTTAACATGGAAGATCAGTTTATTATAAAAGTAATTAGAATGTAAAAATTAAAACCATTCAGGCTAAATAAGAATACATTAGGTAAGATAAATCAAAATAATGATAATAATAATAATAATATTTTTACGAGGTGGGACTCGCTAAGACTAACAGCTCGAGAGGAGCACGAATTGTGCTTCAAGTTATCTTGAACTTACTTATCAATATAAAACTATGAAGATGACTAATTACCTCTTACCCTAATAATGAGGAATACATTAATTTGAGCGTGCTTATCATTGCCAAGGAGCAATTAATTAATTATTCTGCTCATACAAATAGTTTTAATTGTTTCTCTACTCACCAGGTAATGATAGCAGTATTTGAACTCTCACAGAATCACATTCTTAGAGTACTATGACACATTATGACACTATTAGAACAAAATGGTACACTTGTAATCTAAATTGTGAATTACACAAAACAAATCTTTAAATAAAACATAGATTTTAATTGTATTAAGTACCTTATGCATCTAGTGAAATAATAATAAAAGCTATGTTATTGTAATTAGTAATAAACCCTCTAAACATGTATTCTAAACTTTCAATTTGCTTTTACCTAGTTGTAGCAAAAGTACTTCGAATAATTGAGAAATTGCTTCATTTAGTTTAATTAGTTCAGTAACATGTCGACCGACGTGAAGCTGTGACACTGGATGAGATTACGGTTCTATAAATCAGAATATATCCATCTTCTTATTACCTTCTTTACTGTTAAAAGGATTAGCTGCTACTCGTTCGACAGGTAGCGGAAATTTTGTGTAAAGCGAATTTACGAGGACTGAAAGGACTTTCGTGGCTGAGCGTTGGGATTATTTATTGTGTGTGTTCTTGAAGGCACATCACCGCACACACACACACACACACACACACACACACATATATATATATATACATAGCAAATTATTTATGAAACTGTCCTAGGACCACAGTTATGTAAATCACATTCTTATTTTTATCTGATTCTTTATTCTTTTCTTACATTAGTTTGGTATAATTTTTGTTTACTTCTCCATTATATGGAAGAAACTTATCCTTAATAAATATTTCGTTGATGCTCAGAGTTAGAAATAATTAACTAATCAATACAGATTTTAGAACGGATACTAAATATGTTTAAATTTATTTCATGAAGAAGTATCCTTGAACATTGCAAAATGCCGGCAGAAGTATCTGTTAAAATTGCATACACTAGCAAAAACATCTATTGAACATTGTAGAGATATAGGGTTAATAGGGCTATTGAACGAAATAAGTAAGAAATAAAAAGTCTATTTTAATTGGACAATGTGTGAGAAATACGAAAATGTTCTGAATAAAATACTTTTATAATATAAAAGTATTTTTGAAATGATTAAGAGTAATCAATAAAATTTTCTGTTAAAAAGTGTTCAGTAAATAAATAGTATTATTGAGTGGAATAGTGATCGTCAAAAGCAGCTCCGCTAAACATTAATTTTGGATCATATTTTCCTACATCTACTTCTGATAATGAAGAACAGAAAAAAAACATCTAAACTTAATGGCGTACTTGTATTTTTTTCCGTTTTTAAGAATTTGTTTTATATTTATTTCTTCATGATGAAAACGAGCTCCTAATTAATACAGCATGAAAGTAATTAATTAATCTAAAAGATTAAGTGACTATTACATTCATTAAAACTAGTTAACGCACGAAAAGTTTTAGTTTAATCAAAACTTTAATCCATAAAATTTTATAATTCTTTTAGTAACTACTGAAAATACTTTATTGTTAAACGCAGAACAAAAACATTTATTACAATGTATGTAGCTTAACGTTAAACCTATAGATGGAAAAATTTAATGCACGCTTTCAGAGGATATATGTGTTTATTTTTGTTCTTTTTGGTAAGAAATTGAATGCCTTGAAGGTTGAATTACATTTTCCTTTCGCTAACAGAAAGTGCTGATTAATAAAAGTTATGTTAAATTGAGTTTTGGCAATAAGTAAAAGTTATCAGTTAAAAGAAATGTATAAAACAAATAAAGGTTATTTGTTGAATGGAACTGAGATAAAAAATAACCTATGTAAGCGATTTTTTATTGTTCACATGAATAAATCTTAAAGTGCTTATACCTTGTTTGTCCGATTTTGTTCTAACTTTCTGTACTTGAGTAAAGTATTAAATGTCTTGTAATTTCCATAAAATAAGCATTAAAGTCTATAATCTGTATTAATCTATATGATTTATGTAAGGCATAAATATGTTACAAGGTTACAACAATTACACAACAACGTATACAAAATACTAATAAAAATATACTAGATAAGCAGGGGTGACATTATACCAGTATTCACTGGTATTGAGTATCGAAACTCATTTAAACTTCTTTGTTGCTTTCATGTTAATACGTTTTTTGTTGTTTTTTTTCGAAAGCAGGTCAACTTCACCCAGCTGAGAATTTCACCCCTATAGATAAGTATATATACAAGGATACACAAAAACAAAAGTAATAGCACATGTATATATAATAACGTAAAGGTAACTAACACAGCTTACCTAATTAATTAAGTTAGGTAAATTGTTCATTTTGATCAAACTGGAACCTGAAAGCGACGTTTTAGCTATTCATAAAGTCCTCCAAATGATAGGATTCTTAGATTAATGTTAGAATGAACGTACTTTTTCTGTAAGAAAAATACGATGGAAATGAGGCTTCTTTATGTACCTTTGACACTTTATATAAAATGTATTACAAGTGAAAAATACTAACAAACATTAATTATGACACTAGCTGTATTATCACATTTTTCTGAGCGTTTTATGATTTTTTATAGTATAGGAACAGGACAGTTTTATTAAAGATGAATATATATTTGTATGTATATAGTCTCTTTGAAATATAAGCTATGATCCGGAAATGAGTAGAAAAAAGACTGAGTTACAGTTTATATCTACGAGATAGACTGGTGTAGAAACACGAAGAAAAGGTTTGCTAGCAAGTAAACTGTTTCAACAAAACGAAAATCCTTATTAAAGATGAAAGAAGTTGCTAAACGGGGAAAGTGTGTATTTAAAATATCTAGTTTTCTAAAATTATAGAAACACTAGGTGATTTTGATTAAATTATTTCTTACACAAACAGGGCATATGTTATTTTGGATAAGAAATGGAAAATGTACTGTTGTGCTATTCTACTCTTCTTATCGTTAGTATTGTTGCCTATGATACAGTATCATTCAGCTAATACTGATACTTAATTCAATCAACTGGAAAATAATACTCCTTACCTAATGAATTTTGTTTCTAATTACAGAGCTTTCCATTCTGACTACAGAACATTTCTCTTAGCTTTTAGTTAAAATTAACCTCAAAGTATTTTAATGTAAAAAACAGTATATTTATATAAACTTTCATTCGTAGGTTATTGAACAGTTAGTCACTAAACATCATTGTAATTTAATTTTTGCCTAGAGTGCTAAATGCTAATTAAAACAGACATCATACCTGGTCTATGTACATCTATATTGTGGAACCTTATAAATTTTTGCTTTCAAAGTTTAATTTGGGATTTTGTTTATTCGAAAAACCTTCCGATATTTCAGGTTCTCAATGTTTCCATCACACACTGGGAATGAAGAGCAGCTGTCTTTAATAATTACTTGTCTACGAACCTTCGAAAGAAGCAAATGGAAGTTGTACCTCCAATTACATGAACTATATAAATAGCTAAAATTAAGTGTTTTCTCTTCGCATTTAACAAATAAAAATGGATTGATTTGTAAAGTTAGGGGAGTCTCTCCACGATATAAATTCTAAGTGCACTTGCATTAAAGTTTACGTACAAACTTTAAACTTTTATTAGCTATCGTTTCTATAAAGTAATATTTAAACATAAACATGCTTTGTCTGCACTTCCAAGTTTTATAATAAAATTTCAAATATATATCTAAATATTGTAGTTTGTTATTAAATTATATATTTATTTTCCTCATCAAAACGTGTATTTCAGTGAAGAAAGACAATATACTGTTCTAAACTATTAATGTGTGTGATTGTCAGTATGGTAAAAATCAATGTAAAAGTTACATCAGCTATCTGTTTATACATTATTGCTTGTAGTATTTCTTCATACTTTACACTTGGACATTTTTCAGATAAAGAATGTATTCGTGGTGTACTGATATTTATAAAGCAATAAGCATATTGTAAAACATACAGCTACAGTACTATTCTTTGACACAGAAATTAGGTTTATTCATGCAACCAAACATTCATATCATATTTATGAAAGAAAACAAAACATGACTCTTTTAATGCCAGCAATTTGGAAATGCAATTGATCAATATCATAACATGCCACAGTTGACAAACACGACTTTTATTTATTTATAAAGATAAGAAGTAAATATTCGTGTTTGATTTACATTTAGTAAAGTCACTTGAGAAACAAATTAAACTCTTAATAAATAATTTTCAACAAAAACTAACTTGAGAGATAAATCCATTGACTATATTATCCCTTCACAGAAACCATTCACTTCGTGTTTATTACCATTACTTCCGAGTCAATACTTGTTTGTCCAAACCATTTTTGTTTCTTTGTGTGTCTACAATTGCGTAAACTTACATAATATGCTATCTGTGCTTGTTCATCATGAGAAATAGAGCCCCAAATTTTAGCGTTATGAGTCCTTAAACTTACCGTTGATCACTAAGGGACGTTTTGGCTTCAGAAAAAGAGCTAAGAATATATCAAGCAGTGTGCTAGTAGTTACAGATCAAATAAACTGTCTTCCCAGTAGCAGTACGGACTTACAACGCTAGAAATCGAGTTTCGATACACGTGGTTGGGTAAGCACAGATAGCTCATTGTGCAGCTCTGTACTTGACTACAAAATAACAATCAATTTCAGCTCATTAAAAAAGCGAATATTGGGTATATAATGATTAGATATAATTATATATATTTTAAAACAAATGACAAAATAGCGTTAGCAGGCCTTAATAACTTATGTTAGTCATAGAGAAATGAACATAGCAACTATATGTCCTAATCTGAGAACACCAGTGTGGCCCTGTAGTTAATGAGCTTAAACTATGAATCATAGAGTTAGTGGTTCACACTGCGTTGCCAGAAAAACGCGCTTTGCGCTCTGAGACCATGAGCAAGTTATAAGAGTGGAGGTCAAATCTTTCAATTCGGAGAAACGAAACGGACCCAGGAGTTGGTGATGGATACTGTTGATTAGCTACCTTAACTTAGAATTATGAACCGATATGTAGTTTGGTGCGAATAATTCAAATGTTCCATTGAAATCAAATTATTTGTGTCGTTTAAAGTAGAAAACTAAACAATGGACAATCTGAGGTGTGCCCTTCGCAGGGATTGAACCTCTAATATCAAGGTTATTAATGCGTCAAAGATTAAAAGAAGATTTCTATTCTGATTCGAAAACAATATTACAAGTATACTGAAAGCAAATGCATGTGTATTATAAACATTTTCTGTTAATAATGATGTATGTTTCCAGTTAGAAATAATAACAATTATGTAGACATACCAGAGAAATGCGTGTGATAAACGTATAATAAAACCAGACTCTAGTGAATAAGATAAAGTATAACAAAAGGAAAACTTTTTCGGAACATAGTGATCCTGAAAAAAAAACATTTTTAATAGTATAGAGAAATTATCCCGTGTACAAACGTGAATGTCCATGTTTACAATTGTATTGAGGGAAAAGTGTAGGTGTCTAGGACAGTTAAACACTATCAAAGAAAGTTCAAGACACTCCTTATCTAAGGCAACTAAACAAATCTATAGGGAAGATAACACAATGTCCAGGACAACTGAAACACCTCATGTTTGGCACCTATCACAACGTCCAAAACAGCTAAACACTAAAAATAGAATATAGAACAGGTAACACAAAGTTATTCAATATAAACGCATGCAATCTCATGTAGCAGCAGCGGGACGAGATTATACAATCTCTTTGATTGCTCTTGTTTTTATATGTACAATTGACTGAATATTTTATAAACTAGATTATAGTTTTCTCCACAATAATAAGTTAATAAACAATGGTGCATAAGCATAATAAAGTAAGTTATTTGCGGGGGCATACAACATATTTCATAGGTTTGTCTTTTCAGACATTTAATATGTTGTTCAAAAAAACAGATCGTTTTATTATGTCTATAAGCAGATGATTGCCCTCTTTATTATTATATCTAATGTGCTTCCTTGTTGAATATTAAACCACATGCGTTCAATGATGTGTTTTCAGAAGGGGTCTGGGTTAAACTGGGACGTTTTTATTGTAGATTGTTTCTTGTTGAAATGCGTGTAGCTGCCGACTTGGCGAGTAAAGAAGAAAAAGAAGAATGGATAAACTTGTAAACTGTAAACAACAGACCTCAGACTCTGATTCGTTAGATCAACACTTTCTTCAGAGGACAAGATTCGATTATTTCTAGCCATACCATATGAAGATCATTAGGCCCGGCATGGTCAAGCGTGTCAAGGCGTGCGACTCGTAATCTAGGGTCGCGGGTTCGCATCCCCATTGCGCCAAACATGCTCGCCCTTTAAGCCGTGGGGGCGTTATAATGTGACGGTCAATCCCACTATTCGTTGGTAAAAGAGTAGCTCAAGAGTTGGCGGTGGGTGGTGATGACTAGCTGCCTTCCCTCTAGTCTTACACTGCTAAATTAGGGACGGCTAGCACAGATAGCCCTCGAGTAGCTTTGTGCGAAATTGAAAAACAAACAGAAAATCATTATAAAACCTATCATGTGACAGTTGATACCCTCTCAGAAGTAAACGCAAATTAGCAGCTTTAGATGTGCTGAGAAAGCATAGTATGAATAAAGAATAACAGAATGCATATGATGTAGTGTAAATAGCCATGTTTGAAAGTTTTCTGTTATTATAATAATATTTAAAACTGGAGTTGGTGTGATGTTTTAGGAAGCGCTCCCGTGAAAGAAGATGTGCCCTTTAATTCCAATAGTAAAAGGGTATATACACTGCTGGCTAAAATCTTAAGGCCAATGAACATAAAGAAAAAATATGCATTTTGTTGTTAGACTCAACCATTTATTTGAGTAGAACTTCGAAAGATGTAAATAAGAAAAGGTAAAATAAAAACAAAAAACTTTTTTAACATTTAATAGGGAAAATGTGAACACTATGAAATTAGCCTAAATACTAGCTGGTCAAAAGTTTAAGACCATTTCAAAAAGAAGTCCTAAACAGGGTAGGAAATGCCAACAAGAGGTCTCAGTAGTGAGTTGCATGGCCGTCATTGCGAATAACTTCAAACATTCGCTTTGACATGACCGATATAAGCGTTTGCAGAAGGCTGGCTGGAATTTTATTTCAAGTGGTGAAGATGGCTTCACGAAGATTATGCACTATTTGGAATTGATGTCCATTTCTATAGACTTCCCTTGCCATCTACCTCCAAACATTTTTCAATGGAGTTCAGTTCGGGCAAACACGCTGAATAGTCCAAAAGAATCACGTTATTCGCCATAAAAAGTCCTTTGTCCTGCAGGCATTATGGATTACAGCGTGTCCTGCTGAAAGATCCAGTCATTTTCACACAAGCGAGGGCCTTCAGTCAATAAGGATGCTCTCTCCAACATGCCAATGTAGCAAGCTGCTGTTTGACACCACTGTATAATCTGAAGCTCCATTGTTCCATGGAAGGAGAAATCACTCCAGATCATGGTGGAACCTCCTCCACTGTGTCGTGTAGAAAACTTCTCCGGTGAGATATACGTATCGTTCCAGTAACGTTGTAAGCCATCTGAACCATCCAGGGTAATTTTTTTCTCATCAGAGAACAAAACCTTCGTTCACTTTTTTACGATCCATGTTTGGTGCTTCTCAGCAAAGTTTAACCGAGCTGTTTCGTGGTGTAGAAGGAAGCGTGGCCTTTGAAGACATTTACGATTTTTAAAGCCTTCCTCTTGTAGATGCCGTCTTATTGTTCTTGAGATACATTTTGCGTCCGTAAGGGCCTTAATCTGGTGGTGTCTTGCCACGATCGGGTGGTGTCTTGCCGGACAACTCTTCGAATCCTCTTGCTCAACGCCGGCGACATTTTCTTGGGCCGACTTCTTAAAATTCTCGTTCCGTATCCCTCAGGGTCTTTTAAGAAATTTGCAACAACAGTTTTACTGCGCCCAATCTCAGCAGCGATGCCACGTTGAGAGAGACCTTGCTTTTGGAGCTCGACAATTTTGCCACGTTCAAACTCTGTCAACTTTTTAGCCTTTACCATGTTTTTACCCAATGTAACACAGGACATGTCAGTGGGAGATGTTGGAAACGCTAATGATTAAACACAAATGACTAAAGTTCGTTACGTGTTTACCGATTAACGCTTCGTTTCAATATGGTCTTAAACTTTTGACCAGCTAGTATTTAGGCTTTAGTATTTTCCCTTTTAAATGCTAAATTTTTTTCCCTTTTCTTAATTTCATCTTTCGAAGCTCTACTGAAATAAGTGGTTTAGTCTAACAATGCAAAATGCATATTTTTTCTTTATGTTCATTGGCCTTAAGATTTTGACCAGTAGTATATAGAGTCTATGCTGCTACTGTTAAAGAAAAATGCTGCACTTCAATCTTAATGAACAATGACTCTTCTGTAACAATAAAGCACGAACTCACAGTGCACGTATTGTGAAATACTGGTTCGAAGGCACGACAAGACCTTTAGTCACTTACCTTGCTTGGACAATTACCTTATCTTTCTCAATCCAAGTAAGCGTCTTTGGGATAAACGAGACCATTACATTAGCCACCACAATCCTCTGCTTTCATCTGTGACCCAACAAAGACCATACTGTTGAATGAATGTGTTATTATTATCTCGGTGAAAAGGAGTCAAATCCAGTATTAGATTTGGACTTCACAACACGGTCAGTCAATGTATATAACTTAGCCAGATTTTAACAAATGTATAAGGATTATGATATTCGTAACAGAAATGTAACAAAAACATATCTCTAGTCTAATTTTGCTATCAAAGAGATACTATTAAATAAATATAGCTTCATATGATTTGAAAAAAGATTAGAAATAACTTGGAAACACTGGCTTTAACGTATATAGATGTTTTATTCTCATTTTCAATAGTAATGAAGCTGTTGGATCTGCCAAATACTGAAGTCTCGTCAAAATAAAAATCAAAGATGAATTCAACATAATTACAAACTTATTAAAAATATTTTATGCTTTTTCAGTTAGCTTGTCCTTTCATTCTCTATTTAGTCAATTCCTCTCATTAAGTTAGGCCCGGCATGACCAGATGTAAAGACACTCGATTCGTAATTTGAAGGTTGCGGGTTCGAATTCCTGTCATACCAAACATGCTCGACCTTTCAGCCGTAACGATCAATCTTACTATTTGTTGGTAAAAGAGTAGCCCAAAGGTTGGTGGTGATGACTAGCTGCCTTTCCTCTAGTCTTACACTCCAAAATTGGGGACGGCTAACGTAAATAGCCCTCGTGTAGCTTTGCACGAAATTTAAAAAAAATAAATTCATTAAATTTTAATTACTATTTTCATAGTTTTTTTGTTATCGCGTTGAAATATCTTTTCTAAATCATTAGTGTTTGTCTTCAAGTTGAGACTGCATTAGACTGTACCAAGCTTTGTTTGATAATGATAAGCCAAGCATTCAAAATGGGATTGCACTGACATCCTTTTCACAATGACGAGCAAAGCATTCAAATTGATATTACTCTGACCTCCGTTTCACCGTGACGAGCCAAATATTCAAAATGAAACTGCGCTAGATTGCACTGACCTCTGTGCGATAATGACGAACCAAGCAAATTAATAGATCATTATCAATACTAATTTTCAGCATCAGTGCCAGAATGTCCGTGGCACTTGCAACGACTGTACTTCATACTGAAGATTCCTGAAATCATGAGCCGTAAAGATATCAGTTCACCTATATTAAAAGTGAATAGACTGAACGTCCAATGCCTTTCATCTTGGATGCCATGACTGAGCATCAAAATAATGAGTTACATAAAAATTAATTGAAGGAGTAGATTAAAATTATTTTATAATAGTGTTTTCCCTTGTCATAGGCAAAATTTGAAACTCGGATTATTAGTTAACTGTTTTGTTCAGTTTACTTTCCATCAAAAGCTTCAATCTGATTTACTGGTAGATGGACAGCTACTGTTCAGAAGGATGCATTTTTGTTTTATACTTTCTTCATTCATACTTTTCAATCCAACAAAATCACATTGATATTGGTATATTTTTCACAGCTATAATTTATTTTACTGTCAATTAAATACCATTTGTTTGTTGTTTTAAGCATAAACACTCATAACAGGCTATCTCTGCCTTCCCCATAGGTATAGTACAAGAATTTTAATGTCTTAAACCCTCGTCCATAACACTGAGACAGTAGGATGTGGTGAATTACACACTGAGTTTATAATAATCGGAATGGAGCTTAAACGTTTTGCAATATTACTAAAAGTATATTTGCTTAAGTTTTGCTTCAGTTTATAGCTACAATTAATGTCCATTAAGAGACTGCTTAATCAGTGAGTCAAATATTACATTCTTATTTAACAATAGTGCCACAAAATAAAGTTTGTAAGTACAAATCATAGTACAGTGATTGCCAGCTGATAATTGTTCGAAAATGTAACAAGATCTTTCCTAACTGAAGAAGGGTGTTAGCTTCAAACTTCGCACAGAATAAAACTACAGAAAGTTTTCATTTAGGCCTGTCAATTTATTCTTTAATATATTTGATCCAGGTTTTTCTTGTCACGTCTTACAGAACAACATTAATTCATTCAAATTTCTAGATTTTTTAATTAAAATAAATTAATAATATTTTTTCTTTTTTGTCTAGATTATTTTGAAATGTAACATTCTTAAATCTATGTCAAACGTCCTATTTTTGTGAGAAAATCACACGAACGGATATGAAAAATAAAGGTCTACCTTGGTCAACATGCATTGTTAAGCATCGTCAGTAACTTCAAATTGCAAACGTGTCAAAACTGTAATACCATTACAACTTCGGAACGCTAATGAAGACGAAATGCTCTTGAGTTCTCGACAAGGTAATGATAATGTTCAAAAGTATGGGTTTAATGCCAGGTGTTTCAGATGTTTTAGTGATCTACAGCTTCTTTGTCAAGTGTAATGAGCGTGAATTCTGAATGTTGTTACACTTTCGGTCTTTTGCGTAATTCAATCAACAAACAAAAGCACACAAAAGTTCTTGGGTTCAGCAGATCTTCTCCAGTTCATGCTATACCCAATGAGGAAATAAAATGTACTTAACACTTTAACAAGAAGAATTAAACAAGAAAGCAATTGAACCCCTGAGATGAGATATTTTCATTAGATTTAGTTTGTTTTGAATTTCGCGCTAGTCGTCTCTGAGCTTGCAGTGTAAGACTTGAGGAAAGGCAGCTAGTCATCATCACCCTCCGTTAACTTTTGGGCTACTCTTTTACCAACAAATAGTGGGATTAACCGTAATACTATAACGCCCTCACGGCTGAAAGAGCAAACATGTTTGGTGTGAAAGAGATTCGAACCCGCGACCCTCGGATTAGGAGTCGAGTGCCTTAATCACCAGGTTATGACGGGCTGTTTCGTCAGGACTTTGTCAGTATTGTTGGAAAATACGAAACGTTGATGCACTTTTGTTGTTGTTTCTTCAGCGAAACGTAGAATTATTTTTCTTGTAAAAACATATATCCACTTTGTGAATCATTTTTAGAAATAAATGACGCTACATTTCGTACCAAAGTAAGAGATTTGTGTGATGTCTTTATTGAATATTGGTAGTGCAGATTTGTGTGACACTAAATCAATTTATCAATCTTTGAATTTTCCTTTTAAATGTATACCTACATGTTTCCATCTTCTAATTTAAAACAACTTTCTTTAAAATAATCAAGACCATATAAAACATTTCAGTTGTAAATTTTGAAATGAAAATAGGTATTTCTGGTTCATAATCCATGATATAGAATAAAAGATTTTAAACTAAAACTTCAAAGAAAATTAAAAATATAATTTAAAAAATATACGAGGTGTTTTTAAATAGCAACAGGGAAAAATTAGTTGAAATTCTATTACATCAGAAACACTTGAAGGTTTGAGGAATATCTAAAAATGCTGAGAAATGTAGCATCTTTTTGAACATCACCAAAGCTATTCGAGGGCTATCTAAGCAAGCCGTCCCCAATTTAATAGCGATAGACTATATGGAGGACAGCTAAAGAACACCACCAATCTTCAACTCTTGAGCGATGTTTTACAAGTGAATAGTGGGATTATCTGTCACTTTATAAAACCCCCACGACTGAAATGACGAACAAGTTTAGTAACTTTGATTTGAACTCGCGAATCGCAACTTGAGATCAAGCGTCAGGCCACACATTTCTTATTAAACATTTAGCAGTGAATGGCATGAGCGATTCTTGTCTCAAGTTAAAGTGTTCCCAGACTCAAGAGTATGCAGTAGCAGAAGTAAGCCTTTCCATAAAGCCTTTAACTCCTAATTACCGGGATAATAGTTTCAAGTTGTGAACCAATGACTTAAGAAAATAACAAAACACAACTTTACTGCTAAATTCTCTCTAAGAATATAGATCGGTTTTAGTGCAATGGAATTTTTATCTAACTGGTTGAACATAAGTTTCATGATATGTTTATACGTTTAACACCTGTGCACGGAGCAACCGCAAGCCAAGAACCCATTGGATGGTGTGCATATCTTCAAGGTTTGTCATTCCAAGAATTATTGTACTTTTACTTGAACATTTTTTCTTTGAAACTATTGAAACAAACAGATTTATTAGAAATTCTTTGCTTCTTCATTTTTATTGCAAAATTCAAAATCAAGAAAACAAGCCTTTTTTTTAATCAATATTTTATTCGATGTTTAATCTGTTGTTTTTCAACCTCCGAAACGCATATTTAACAGACAAGTGTGTAAAGGAGTGTGTCAGGTGTTATAGTAGCACTCAAATGTTAAAACTAAATGTAAGGTTTAACACAAAATATAAAAAATACACTTTTTCTTATTCATAAAATGATTAAGATTCCATACCACGAAGTAAGCGATACGGTTGCTTAAACGTAGATCCATATAGCATCTAGTTTGAAGACCCTTTGTAAACATGGGTATTTAAATTTATTATTAAACAAAAACAAGTGAGTCTATGGAAGAACTTGTCCATACTATATAGTAAATAAACGAATACATTTCGTATAAGGGCAGGATTACACCTTTCTTTTACCAATGAGTAAGCATGTACAATAGCTGCAGTTTTTGAGGGTTGAATAATTTGAATAAGCATATAATTTAGGATAAGAATTATTATAATCACCCAGAGCTACTTCGAGTTATAATAGTACATCTATTCCAGTAGTAAATGTGAAATTTCAATTATTTGCATTTCAAAGTTTTTCAATTTTCATACAGTGTTATTAATCAATCCGAATTGCATAGCGCTTAAACACGAAAATAAATTGAATAGAAAAGGAACTTGTTCTGTTAGAAGTTTTAAAAGGTATTAGTGATAATTTTGAAGTTTGAAATAAAGGCATAAAAACCATTCCTTGCATGTTCTGATAAATCGTGCCATATTTGAATTCCACATATAAGAAAACAGTGCTCTTAAAGCATTAGTGAGGTATTGCTCTAAGAAGATATCAATCGAATTAATTTCCAACCTTATAGACGCCATTATAAGGCACAAAGAAAAGGAAAAAAACGATGCTCAAGATGTATATAGATGTAGACATACGAATATGATAAATATATCAGCGTTATATGGGAAAAGTAGGTCATACTGGTGACTACATTTTTTTTCCTGTGTGTTCACGATCCCTTTGTTCTAAATGCACGTAAATTCTTGACGTGGTTACCGTGTATATATTGATGAACTGTACTTTGTCTCTCATGCTAAATCACGAGAAAATTGAAAATTTAAATTTTCATTAAATTTCTTATTATATTTTACGTTATTCTGGCTGCTGAATTAACAACAATCATAACAGTTTTTTTATTGTTACACGATTTTCAAGTTACATTATTCCATTTCCGCACTAAGAATCATCAGTTAAAATATTCGACTACATAAAAACCCATTATTTTCATATTTTAGGTATTAAAATATTAAAATAGTAAAAAATTACTAAAACATAGCACAGACCTGATAATAGCAGGTTAACTTAGCAAAACGTTATGGATTGTGGTTTTGGCTACTTTATCCTGTTCAAGCGACTTTACTATTTCTGTTAGCACATGTTAAATTGTTCTTTATTACATATTACATGGTTTGAAAGTACTACATTGTCTTATTTCATATAGCTAATGGCATTTTACATTCATTAGATAAAATACATGTCCAAAAGCATAATCAAATTGTGCTGATTAACATGATATACTAATACCCTATTATATTATGAAATGCAATGAAAGGTACTCGTTCCCAGTGACCGCAAAAATTTTAGTCGGTATATCAATTGAAATTATTTTATAAACTTTAAAAAGGTTAGTTGTGTTTCATTCAGAGACAAAGGTATGAGCTACTTATCCTGTCCACCACAAAAAATAATTGTTGATCATTTTAGTCATGTTAAAAGCCACTCAAGAATTACTTACGGTAAACCTAAATTTTCATTTTTCAAATTTCGTCACATTTTGAAATGTAAATGACAGTGTAATTAATTCTAAAGATTGAGTGTAGAAAATCCTGCTTGCTAAATAAAATTTGGCATGAACATTATTCATGCCTATTCTCTCGTCATTTCTAAAATGAATGTTGAGATTTGCTTACGTGCACAGCTTTTCAAATGGGAGGCGGACGAATACTCGGACAGAAATCGTGATCCGCAACATATGTAAGATGTATTTCGTCAACATATATTAAGCCAAAATATGTGTTATTTTTAAGTTTGTTTCAAATTCCACATAACATCACTATGTCCCCTGATTGTTCGGTAGTAAGCAGGTCTGGAGGCTTACCAAACTTAAAACTGAGCTTTGATACGAGGTCTGTTCAAAAAATACGCGGGCTGACGTCATAAAACAAAATGTACTTTATTTAGAAGTTACAGGTCTGGGACCCCTTCAAAGTACTCTCCTTCCCAACGCACACACTTATCCCAACGGTGTTTCCACTTGTTGAAACAGTCCTGGTACGCTTCTTTTGTAATGTCCTCCAGCTCCTTCGTTGCAGTTGCCTTAATCTCGGGAATCGTCTCAAATCTTCTTCCTTCCAAAGGTCTTTTGAGTTTGGGGAACAAGAAAAAATCGCAAAGAGTAAGGTCAGGTGAGTAGGGGGGGTGGGGAAAAACAGTGATCGAGTGTTTCGCAGCAACGCGGTGCATCTTCAATTTTTCGGTCAAAATCAACTGACGACCCACACGTCGACAAAATCAACACCCTGGTGCGGGCAAATCGACGTCTGACTGTCAGGGGCTTGCTGAAGAGTGTGGATTTTGTCGACGTGTGGGTCGTCAGTTGACGTGGAAGGACGTCCAGGACGCTCATCATCTTCAATGGACTGTCGACCATCCTTAAAACGTTCATGCCACTTGAAACATGCCGTACGCTTCATAGCAACATCACCGTAAGCCGTGTTAAGCATAGCAAAATTTTCAGTCGCAGATTTTCCAAGTTTAACACAAAATTTCACCGCAAGTCGTTGCTCCTTCAGGTCATTCATTCCGAAATCCGCCAAACGAAAAAGTCGCACTTCACTTAAAACCGCGTAGCTAATACACTAATGAAGATATCTGCAATCGGGAAATGGCGTCGTAATCAGCTGATCTGTGCGAACCTAGCGACACCAATCGAATTCCCCTGAAACCAACTGGAGCCGCGCAATTCAAACAATCCGCGTATTTTTTGAACAGACCTCGTACTTCGGTAAGCATATCACAAATATTACATTGCATAACTTTGTGTTTAGCAGCAAACAATTTAAAAACTAAAAAGACGTTTGTAATACCAGAACATATGTCAGTGTTATAAAACATATTTTGTCTTTGTAAACTTAAAAATAGTAATCCATCTACGCAGCTTAATAGGAATTAGATTTAAAAAAAACATTGGTTATTCTATCTAGGGAGAAAGACATATTGAACATAATGCGATGTTTACAGCACGAGATAGTGTGAGAATAAAACATATCTGAAATCAAACTGCATCTTGCAGGAAAAAAAACAGTAAAATATTTTAATGTACGTTTTAAAACTTCACTTTTTAGATTAAACTTCATCAAATACTTCAAGAGCGCAGACACTTATATTTGTAGTTGTAATAATATGATTTCAACTTCTATGAGTTATTAAATTTATCTATTTATTTGTCTGCTAAGTTACATTAAATACTTTATTTGCTCCGAAAATAATATCACATAAAGTGTCTATTTGATCTCAAACAAGTTAAGATTTAAACCACAAGAAAACAAACGTTCTGGAATAATTAGAGTTGAATAAGATAATACAGTTACTATTAGATGAGAAAGTGTGTTGAAGGAAAAATCATAAGGAAAAGTCGTACCTAGTTAAGTTAATCCAAGGAAAGGTCGTACCTAGTTAAGTTAATCCAAGGAAAGGTCGTACCTAGTTAAGTTAATCCAAGGAAAGGTCGTACCTAGTTAAGTTAATCCAAGGAAAAGTCGTACCTAGTTAAGTTAATCCAAGGAAAGGTCGTACCTAGTTAAGTTAATCCAAGGAAAAGTCGTACCTAGTTAAGTTAATCCAAGGAAAGGTCGTACCTAGTTAAGTTAATCCAAGGAAAGGTCGTACCTAGTTAAGTTAATCCAAGGAAAAGTCGTACCTAGTTAAGTTAATCCAAGGAAAAGTCGTACCTAAGTAAGTTAATCCAAGGAAAGGTCGTACCTAGTTACTTTAATCCAAGGAAAGGTCGTACCTAGTTAAGTTAATCCAAGGAAAGGTCGTACCTAGTTAAGTTAATCCAAGGAAAGGTCGTACCTAGTTAAGTTAATCCATCTTAATGTTACAGGAACTATTTATAGACACTCTTACGCTTTATAGACACTTCAGTGTTCCAAGAACTGATTTCAACCTTACCCTGGGGAGGTCATTGCCTAAATAGTCTTGCTCTTTCTAGAGGGCCTGGTTAATCTGTTGGCTAAAAGTCGAACAGACTGTTTCTACAACTTAGTCTTAGTTTTTCAATTTTTTTTACAGCTTTTCTTAGCAGCTTGCGGCTGTATGTCGTTGTCGAAGCTAAATAGATTTAGATCATGATACACAGTTCAAATTATGGAAATGCATTCACAACTGGGTCGTGCTGTAAGTTATACTTCTATTCATGCTTAATTTGTTAATAATTCTGAGTTGCCTCCTTGAATAATGTTTTATTTAGATGTGTATATTAACCATGGCTCTCGGTGAATATTATCTTGCTTCTTTACAAACAAACACGTACTACAACTAATGAAATACAAAGAAAAACATGGTATAGTTTTGTTTATATTTAATGTGACGGGAGACCACATTACTGGTTCTAGCCTGAAACACTAAAAAAGTTTAACTTTTGAAGGTTAAACTATAGAGACTGGATACGTTATATTAAAAATATTTTATATCCTCATCATGTCATTACAGTTCATGTCGCTACATCCACTCATGCTCTGTCTCATGACCTTTCGTCCTGACAATAACCCAACAGTGTAGTTTCCATTTTATAAACTCTCTTCTTGCTTCTTTTCCTTAATCTGTCTGGTGTACAAAGAAGTTGTTTCCAGTTTATATTTCAACAATCCGATCACAGAGAAATCTACAGACGTTCCGCCCGGCGAGTTGTTTGTTTTTGAACTCCGTGCAAAGCTACACGTGAAACATTTGCAGCATCGTAAAAGTTTTGGATTGCGGTTTTTCTTCAGTTTAGGCTTAATTACAAAGCGTTCTAGAAAATACAAAAAGAAATCCTAAAACTTCATAGTAGTCTAATAAAATATCTTCATTAGCAATCTGCAAGTTATATGCTTTTTCTTCTTTTCTTTTGTGTCTTTGTGCTCTTTTGTCAGGTAATTAGTAAGTATACAAGACCAGATGACAGAAACATGCGCCAACTATCTGCAACACTCTTGACTGTGGAATATTGAGAAATAGAGGTAGATAATAAGTTTCATTGAGCGTAATAAACATTATTCTATAGAGAGTTTCTTTTATGAATACTTTTCTAGATTTGAAAATACTGTATATATTACTAATATCGTCAGAATTCAAAGAGGTATCATTAAAGTTTTCAAATTTTATGGTGTTTTTACCGTTTGAAATCTCACTAACCAGCTGAGCAGTAAATTGACTCGCAAACTTTTACTATCTTTAGATACTGCAAGATGTAATTGATTAGTTCATAATAAAATACAAAGTATGAAGAAACAAACAAGAAAAATAATATTTTATTACTACCATGTTTCGTAACCATTAACTAAGATGATAACAAAAGCACTAGTGGATTAGATTTTCCTGCAGTAGGCCTAGAATTCGTCGTGTATCAAGATATTTACTACTGATTACTATACGTCAAGAGACTAAATTCAAGATCATAAACAGTTTGTTTGTTTGTTTTCAATTTTGCGCAAAGCTACATGAAGGCTATCTACATTAGCCGTCCCTAATTTAACACTATAAGACAAGAAGGAAGGTCGCTAGTTATCACCACCCACCTTTAACAAATAGTGGGATTGACTATCACATTATAACGCCTTCACGCCTGAAAGGTCGAGCATGTTTGGTGTAACGGGGATTTTTGTTCGTAGTACTTAAACGGCTTTTGCTATTGACCTTTGAGTTCGTGGATTCTCACCCGTTAAAAATGGCGCACTTTATTTATCATGGCCGGGGTGGGACTTACTGAAGGTCTCTTTCTCTTTGGTTTTGGCAATCCAAGGTGATTTATATTTTTTGTTTTTAATGCCATTAAGTACAATGGATGTTCTTGTCTTGGAATAGCTGAATCCACGATTTGAATATATGAATATTTTGTGTCAGAAATCTATCTCATTAGAAAAATAAATATTTATTTTAATTAGAAACAGAAACTAGGCATTATAAAAAAACGGTAAAAAAACTTTTTACTTTTTAAAATACCCAAATTCTTTCTTACAAAAAGGAAATTTTTATCATTTAGAATTCTAGATGTACACTTTATAGTACAATATTATATACTCGAATCAAATTTTAGTCGCGATATAAGTCATAACAATTATTGAAATTTAGTACTAATAATTGTTATATACGGTCTGATTAAGAAGTTGATACATGCGGTGTGTTTAAACAGCTGTTACATACGGCAATGGAACTTATACACCGTCATAAACCACATATATATTTAATTATTTTATACTTTCTTGACACTCTAAGAGATTTACGTAACATCATGAAGTATATAACCTGAACTTTATTGCACTAACTGTGTACGATTATTACAGTAGCATATAACACCTACTTCTTGTAACCAGCACTTGTTTATTAATTAGATTTTCTTGTAGGTTTTAAGTATCTTCTGACAATACAGCATGTGTAATTAGATCATGAAAACTGTAGCAGAATCAGAACTAACTAAAATCTTAGAATCTTAACAATGTTTCAATAAAGCAACATATCATGAAAAACGTAAGAGAACCATTTAATACTAATTAGAATCTGATAAGATTTATATGAAATAACAAACCACGAAGTATGTAACAGGATCATTTAGTACTAATTAGAATCTTAACAACGTTTACATGAAGTAACAACCCACAAAGCATGTAACAAGACCATTTAGTACCAATCACAATCTTCACTATGGGTTTACAGAACTGTTAATTTCATGAAATGTATAATTACAATGTTTTTATGCTAACTAGACTCTAGACGAAAGAAGTAACTTCTGCTATTACTTAGACATGAATGCCAAATATAATAATCTTATGAACTACACACTATCTTTTGCTATTTTGAAGCTGATAATCATCTGAAGTAAATACCTTCAAACCAGAGGATTTTTTTTTTAATTTAAAGGACTTCAAATACTTATGTTGATTACATAAAAAAAGATGAAAAGAACATCAACTTAATTCACGCGGGATTCCTTAGAAAACGTCTACCATGTAATTAGTTTAAAAATACGCTTAATCATTGTCTTCGATGGCATTAAATGATTGAATATTGGTAAGAATGAAACTGTAGTTTATAGTTTTCTTTTTCTTCTGGCGTATGAATCACAGAGTCACAAAAAATAATAATAAGTTCATGGAACTAGTTCGTTTCATCGTGTTTTTGAAAAATTTTGGTACTATTGATACCGAACACAACTCTTAAAGCTAAAGGGTTTACGGTTTCTTACTTTCGCCGTGCCTGCATATATACTAAGTCGATTCCTATAGTTACGAGCAATTTCATCCCCTTGCCCACCCCATGTTTTTTTTTTTTACATTAAATTATACCGGTCCATTTCACTGGAATTTGAGCCATAATACACTTTCTGAGGACTTTCCACGTCAAGATAGCTTTTTTTTTTTTTAATTTTGTGCAATCTGTCATGTGTATATAGTACTAGTAGTTTATGTATTGGAAACTATTTGATCGATGTTTTGTAAAATTGCGCAATACCATGCGCAAGAGACACCACAATGTTATCAAGGAGTAGCTGAATACGTACTTGAAATATATGTTAAGTAATAAAAAAAATCTTACCATTCTCGTGAGAGTCCACAAACATCGTCATCAATGACAACACAGACACTTTGTAGCCTTTCACAGATTTCATTCTAGATGTCATATACTTTTAGGTTACTTCAAATTTTTAAGTATTCATGCTAAATATTATGACACTTTTACAGCTTAAGTTTGCTATGCTGCTGAGCAACGAATAGAATCAAATGAAACATAATCCAAAATTAAATATTTTATAAAGCTGTGAAAGATAAGGAAACATTAGTTTAGAATTTTATTAACCGTTGAAACTATTTCTGAAACAAATAAAAGCATTCAAACTTTGGGATGGTCACGCGTAGATATCTCTTGTGAATTTTTCCGAATATTTTACCAAACACACAATCATTAATGTTGTATGTATAGAACAGCACATCTTTCTGAAGCAGATTAATAATTGATCTAGTGTTTTATTGCGTCCTACAGTATAAGAAATCTTCCTCAAATATTAGTATTAATTAAAAATGGAGTCATATTTGACTGACTCATGGAAACGTTTTTGTTAGCTAAGAAATACATCAAACGTTTCAGAACTGACACTTCTTACTTTCACTTAATATATAATTTGTAGAATTCTGTTATTTAAAAAATTGATGTTTTCTAAGAAATCATCTCTCGTAATGAAGGTCTATTTAAAAATAATCCACGTCTGAAGCACTGAACGTAGACACGCCTGAAGCACTGAACGTAGAAGTTAGAAAAATAGGTATTAAAATACTTATCGTTTTCATCAAATGACAATACCTTGAATTAACATATAATAGATGCTATTTTACATACATTTAATTACCTATTATCAGAATAAAATTTTGCTAAAATCTTGGAAACTATGTTCTGCAGTTTTTATGGGTGTTTTTGAGTTTTTTTTACAATTACATATCAGGGAAGGAATTTTTCATGTCATAAGATAATCTTTAATTAATCGCAAATTTACGTACATTCCACCTAGGGTACGGATATTCCAGCATATATATACAGTAGTACTGTCTAGTGTCTGTTACCCGTCCATGTAACTACTTCTCAGGGTGCGGATAAATCTTCATTAGAATTGGTGTGCAAGTTCATTAGATATGTGTGGAGTACATACAGATTTTGCATTTTGCGTTTTATACCATTAGCTTTGTACCTTCTAAATGGATTTTCACCAAAGTTGGTATGGAAGCTCATTGGATGTATAAGTTGTCAGTTTTGCATTTTGCGGTTTTCATGAGCGTTTTCACCAATAATACTTCGCCCCCTGTTGGTGGTTATTCACCAAATTTGACATGAAGATTTGTTGAATCTATGTAATTAAAATTTACTTCCAATCTGATTAAAATATCTACTCAGAAAATAAAAACCAAAAATAACTAAAAACTGAAGTAGAGCTAATTAAATGAAGTTTTCTAATGCTCTTTCAGCTTTGCATTTTGTGGTTTTTATGGGCGTTATGAGTTGTTTTTTACCACTACTTCGCCCTCTGTAGATGAATCTTTATCAAATTTTGTATGAAGGGTTGTTGTATTCACGCGAAGATACATATAAATTGCGATTTTACATTTTGTGTTCTGCAGTTTTTATTGCATTTGTGCTTTTCTTACTATTACACATAAGGGAGGCAACTTTTCAAGTCCTGAGGTAACCTTTCATTAATCATAAATTTACAAAACTTCCATTCAGGACTCAGATACTCCAAGTAGTTTCTGATAAAGCTGCAACGTTATCAGTGAACTATTATTTCAGTTTATTCTCTAAATAGTTAATTTTCCACATGACGTTACTAATCTATATTAGCTTAAAAAACTTTTGTACTCAAGTTTCGTTTTACTTTCAAACAATGCTTAATCTTTATTTGGATTTTTAAAATATTTTCTAAATAATGTGTTTATTGTTTAATATGTAACAAAGCTTCACAAAGAGATATTTGTTTATATTCACCCCAACTTTCAAATGATAAGCTAAAGGAAGGCCGTTAGTCAACATTTACTTATTATTAGATTACCACTCTTTTTTTGACCAAATAATTGGATCTGACTATAACACATGTAGTGTAACTTTGGTTCTAAAATGCGGAGAACGTTTTATCGGCAACAGGATGCGAACTGGAAAATCCAGCATCACAATTCGGGCACACTTACGAGTAACCACACCCGGCTCTACTGTATTGAATCGTATCGGAAGTTTTATCACTCCGTGAACTATAACACAACAACAATAAAATAAATTGCTATGGAGTACAAATTGGTAACTTAAAACGTTATGATAAATTATAGTAAATAAACTTAGTATTCTGAAAATTATTTAATTTCGAAGTGTAGGTTCAACGTGTGTTATGGGGTTACACTAGTTTAGGATAATTCCATTTCTCATCAGTAACCCCAAACACAGTTAACAAAATAGAGATAAGTGGATCTATATCTTAGTGAAAAGTATTAAATATAATGTTGGTGTGAATGTTCTTTGTAGTCACTATGAGTCGAACCTATACATTGGGTAGGTGAAGTTTCACCGATTTAGTGCATAGGATTTTCTCATAGTGACTACTTATCACTTTCACACCAACAGAATGTTTTAATACGCTATGATCACTGATGTCAGGGGCTCGGCATGGCCAGGTGGGTTAAGGCATTTGACTCGTAATCTGAGGGTCGCGGGTTCGAATCCCCGTCACACCAAACATGTTCGCCCTCTTAGCCGTCAGGGCGATATAATGTGACGGTCAATTCCATTATTCATTGGTAAAAGAGTAGCTCAAGAGTTGGCGTTGGGTAGTGATGACTAGCTGCCTTCCCTCTAGTCTTACACTGCTAAATTAGGGACGGCTAGCGCAGATAGCCCTTGGGTAGCTTTGCGCGAAATTATTCTTAAATAAAGAATGGTCAACGATCCAAGTCATGTTTTGTAATGTGATGAAGAGTCTCAATCTTAATGTCTTCATGAAATTTGGTACAAATCCAAACATTTTTTATAGAGTTATTAACCCAAAACTGCAAAAATGCTCTAACTCCCAATTATAAAAAATGCTTCAAAGTGATTCAGAATTCGGATTTGGAATCGAATTCGGTCCAATTTTAAGGAAGACTGTCCTATATTGACTTGAGCTTTTCTAACATTTAAATGTATATTGGTATAATAGCTTTTAGATACGCCAGCGGAAACAGACATACTTTTAAAAAAGACCAATACACACACTGACCCGATTGCAATACCCTCGACCTCTTCCTAAGAATGAGAATAAAAATTCAACGTTTTGCAATAATAATGCATTTAACTTAAAACTATTTTTGTTCCCTAGCATTAACTGAGAATTATCTAAGATACAAAGTGCTATTTCTGTAATGATGGCGCTCAAAGAAAAGCAGAAGGTATCCACAACTTCTGTAGTACTTATCGGTTATTCACGGTAACTGAATCACAATATTTATAATAGTTGCACATTCGTCCTTTAAAATTGTCTACCAACATATATGTCAGGACAATAAAATTATTATCTTGAGAAAATTAGAGAAAGTTAACGCTCAGTAACGCCAAATACCTTAAATGCACAAAAGCATTATATTCCTCATAATGTACGCTTGTGAAAATGAAACAGTGCAAATAATTTTATTCTCAAAATATTTTTTCTTCATGTATAACATGTTTTTGTATGTGTTTAAAATACGTAGGGTTTTTTCCTGTATATCATACATATAGTTTATTGGTATATTTTTAACCTAAATAAACTTATTTAAAGTATCTTGATTTTTTTCGTCAGGAATAAAGTTTCTGTCTACAATTTTATGATCAGTGGAGACTCAAGCAAGTTTGTTATCAAATAAGTTTAAATACATCATGCTTTACTGGCTCTTCCAGTTCGAGTTTCAAAGGTGTTCCAACTTATACTTCATATGGTGTAAACACCAGGTAATGAGTGAAAATGGTTATGCAGTATATCAAGTATAGTTGAAACATTACTGTATACTATTCTTATTGAAACTAGTACTGAGTCAGTAAAGAATAACATGGTTTAAATTATTATTAGTCTTATAATGATAAATATCACACATGCACAAATATTAATTCATGTTATGTGTGAGCTTGTTTTTTTGTTCGTGGAATTTTCTGACAGTTTTATGGTTAGCGGAGCCAAACTTGACAGATAAACATGGACCTTATATACAATCTTGATGAAAATATTTGCATTTTTTATAACAAACAAGATTATTTTTATTAAAATGGGAAACAAATAGTGTTAGTAATGTAGCCCTCCAGTACCATAACGATATGTTTGACGATTCACACCACGAGAAGCGAGGTTTTGATATCCGTGATGGGCAAAGATAACCCATTGTGTACCTTTGTGATTGATTCTAAACAAACAAACATACTCTTAGCAATATCAGTAAGAAATGTTAAACATCCACATATGTAATCTTATTATAATGTAGCTTGCGATGTATACGTCTAAAACTCGGATCACGGAAACTACCGTACCCACAATCACCAGTCATAACTGGTTAATATCTATAACCAGGCACAGCTGAGCATTAACTAAAACAATTGAAATTTCCACAAAGATTATACGTTTCAGATTTAACCAATTAAAATTACAAAAAAGAATACGTTTCAAATATAAAATAATCAAGAAACAAACTTAAAAAAAATGTTTTCCTTCAGTGAAAAAGCAAGGCACATTCATTAACAACTGCGTCTACAGCAAATACTTCAAGAAAATCTACTCTATAATGTAATGTTGTGATGAAAGCTCATTTATAAACTAAAATTTCTATAAAATCATTTTCCTAATGGGTGGTGAATATTAATGAATGTTTTGTATCTGTGTATTGTTGTGAAACTGTCAGACAATTCTAGAAAAGGCCTCAAGCCCAATAGCCTTTCGTAGGAGCAAACAGTTATATCTACCCAGAGGGCGGGTATTTCTTCTAGTTTTTATAATGAGATAGGTTCTACGGACATCATAAACGATTTATTACATTAACAAACAATTCTGTCAGACACCTGTAGAATGATATATAATTCAGCATTTTACTTGTCACAACAAAACCTTACCAAAAGATACATAATGACAAAATATAATATTAAATTATTACAAATAAAGTCTGCAACCTTATATTGGCTCATGTTAAATGCTCAGTATTTGGTTGGTCTTCCTCGTACTTTAATAACCTTCACAAGTCGACACGGCATGTTGAAGATGAGGTTATTTATGTAATCCACAATGATTTTTTCCCAACTTGTTACTAGAAAGCGCTGCAATTCAACTACAGTAGCGGGTTTAAGGTCGCAGTTAACAGTCTTCTAGCTCAGCTCTACCCGACAGTTCTTACTAGAATTACAATCTGGATATTATGTTGACCATGGTATTCTTGTGACACCCTCCTGACCGAGACAATACTGTACAATAGGCGCACTGTGGGCAGTGGCATTGTATCCTGGAACACAAAGCTGTTGCCATATTTTGCCGTTAACATTTACCTTCAAGATTTGAAGAGCAGTTTTGTCACCATGATAAATAGCTACCCAACATGTACTGCATCATCTGCTTTTGTTTTCTGTGGGAAGGGCAGACTTTTTCTTCTTTCCTCCAGGCAAACAATGAACAGGAATCCTACAACCAACTTTAACAAGCCGGAAACAGGACTTATCTACAATATCACATGTACTTTTCTACCGTCTTGCCCAATTAACATGGTGACGGTGGTAAATTCTGCTTAATATCAGTTTGCAGATAGCCCTTCTTGCAAAATAACCTTGCTTGGTCAGTCTCCTATTCAGTACTCTATTGGATGACCTGATGTGAACGTGTTTAAGCCATTCCTGTCGTAAGGCGTTATGAGACCTTTCCTGACCTTGACGTGTTAACCTGATTTCCCGTAGTAGTTTTTCGGCGGCTACCATTAGATTTTATTGGAACAATGTTCCTGTAGTTCAATGACGTTCCATGATTCTGTTACAGTACACAGGGCAATGTCAGTTTGCTTCTTACCGTTTGTAAACAGTCTTACAATTTGACGTCCTTTTGCTTCTGGCACATACCGAGGCATGGCACTACACGAAGTACAGAAGAACTGTCTGTACAAAGTATTGATCTGTTTCGAAAAAACATTTTATCAAAAACACACTCTTGTAAACAAAACAGGTGTGTATGTGTGTTTTCACTAACACATTATCAAAACCACTTATACAGACCAAAAAAACAGTGTTTGTTCGATCACATGCTGTCTTCTCTATTAGTGCTTGGGCATTTACTCCATGCATGTATACAACAAAATCAATTTGGAACAGCATTCAAAGATTTTGATAAAGACTGTATTTTTTTTTTCAACTTGGGGCATGATGGGGGCTAAAATAAAATATGCGGTCTAGCTGTAGAAAAAATGTTAGAAAGATAACTCATGCAACATTTTTGCAAAGGGTGCGCAAAAATTTTCGTCAAATTTAGTAAGTTTTTTAAATAAATTTGTGCATGTGATTTATATTTACACCAAATGCGATTCCTTATTGTAGGTTGTACCAATTTTTAAAAAGAAATCCATCTCATTTGAGTATTTTTTCATATCAGATGAAGTTTACTTATCTTAGTGTGAAAAAAAAGAAGAAACTATCAAAATTTGAGACGTAAAATATCAGGTATTATTTAATAGATTGTCCTGAAATTTAGTGTGAGAAATAAACTTTCAGTATAGAACATCTACTGAAAATAGAAGATGGTATGAGATACAGAAGGTGGATATTGCTAAATTATTACTTCTATGATTAACACGCAGTGTGTCCTGTAGCAGGTTGTTTCGGCCGCACGACACACTACGGTGTATCTTGATATTCAAACAATACCTTTCAATGTCGAGTGATAAAAAGCAATAATTATCTCGTGGCTTTCTCTGTCTCTTAGTGAAGCTTCTGGCAGGGTATGTATTCACAGAGTAGGTCACGAGAGTACATCCTCATGTGATCATAAATGTATATACTCTTTTGCTACAGTAATAATGAGGGAGGTTTGAGTCCATACTTCAGACAGTATTTAGTACCGTTGTCGAGAAATTTTATCTATACCTAACGCCAGTAAAGTTCGTAAAATATTGATCGAGAGAAACACAAAGCGAAAACTTTTACGCATTAATTCAAAAGAATGTTGTAGCAGGCATCTAGCAAAGATATAAAATTGAAACATCTGTGGTATCAGATTTGGACCCTGAAGATAGCTGATAGCGATAAAATCTGGTATCTGTGCTACAGCTATAGATGTGTGAACAGAGCCGTTATTCTGCTGGTTATCTATCAAGGCTGATGAAGCAATTAGTGGGTACAGAGACCCAACTTGTTAATGTTATAATATTGTGGGTAATTCATATGTTCTGGTGTGTGAAATATCTTCGTGGAACAAGACAAATATTTTTATTACTCGTTATTCTTGCATTATGGTAAACTAAATCGAAAATAAATACAACTTGATTACCCAAGGGTATCTTTAATTCACATGTTATTTCTCAAGTTTAAGCTCAAATAAACGTTGAGCTACAATATTTTCGATGATCTTAGTAAGGGATATGTTTGTTTGAACATAAATTTGGCCCTCAAATTTGTATTTGTAACTATAAATTTTTTAATTATGGTATTCAAAAACATTAGGATTACAAACTGAATAAATATCATAGTGGATACCACACCTTTAGTTTAATAAACAATATATATGTGTAGGATCAAAAATGTTAAAATCCTCAATAAGCACACACAACTCTGTACCTGTATTCTGTTAATAAATAAAACAACTCTGTACCTGTATTCTGTCAATAAATAAAGACTGCATCCTTAGGCTTCCCCTCATGAAGCTTTTTTGTCCAGGATAATCGTTGCACTAGGTAATTTTAATGACTGAGTATTATTCCAAGCTTCCATTTACAATATACACCTCGTACATGTGAGTATCTGTGTCCATTCATGTCTGTACTCTACGTTTATTATGTAACTATGTACTGGTATTTATTTGAACAATATTAAAACATAAAATTTAGATGTAAAACATACCCTTCTCTACAAGATAAATAATTCTATATGAGCAGTGTGACAATGACATAGGAGGTTAATCTAATTTTTTTTTTTTTTTTTTTTTAGAAATTAAACAGTGATTTGTTCATTTGGTAGAAATATAATATTAACTTAAATTAGTAAATGAAAATATAATGAATAATAATGATTTGATTTGATTTAGACTTGGACTTCGTAACATACTTCAAGAGCCGCACAAAAGTTTCTCGTTGGAAAATACTTTTCAAATTTTTATATAAAATAAATCTATTACTTCTGTAAAATGAAAGATAAGGTTAATTATAACTTTTTTGGGTTAAGGTGAAGAATGAGTTTGCAGAAATAACTTTGAGGACCAAATGGGCCCTTGTTGTCCATATGTTAATATGTATGTGTACATATGTATGTACTGTTCAAAACAATTAAAGGAACAAGTACATATTTCAGTATATTTTTGTCACAACTAAATTTATGTATGAAAAACCTATTCGTTCGTCTACAAGTCTATTTTTTGAGCTTGCGAGTGAAGTTTGAAGCAACTCAAACGAAACTCACCTCACTCAAGGAGAATACAACTCAAGGTGCCCTATATAAATAAGGCTGTTACGTGAAACTATGCATTCCTCATAAATATTTGAAACAAACTCTAAAATGGATCTTTTGCGGCTCGTTTTGTCAGTGTATACCTTCATCTTGTGTACCCAAGCAGTCAGGCGCTATCTAACAGAGAACGAGGTAGCCAGGGTGGTATAGATGCTGAAGAATGGCCAGACTCGAAGGAGGGTGGCATAGTGCGTCGGTGTTTCACCAAACATCATTAATTGACTTTGCGACGCTACCAAGAGACGAACTCTTATAGCAGGAGACCAGGTCAAGGCCGTAATCATTGCGCAACAGCCAGAGAGAACCGCTACATCGTCAGTACCACTATGCGGGACAGGTTAGCTACGGCTCGGTCACTGCGAAATAACCTTCATCATTCCACTGGAACCCGTGTGTCGACCCAAACTGCTCGCAATCGTCTGCACGAAGGACGCCTTAGGGCCAGACGGCCTGCAAGAGGTGTTATTCTGACAGCGCGACTCCATGCAGCCAGGTTGGAGTTTGCTCTTCAGTATCTGGACTGGGAACTTCGTCAATGGGCCACCGTGCTGTGGACAGACGAGAGCAGTTTCACTGTGTCTCGTGATAATAGACGTGCGAGAGTGTGGGGACGCCGAGGAGAGCGTTTTTCCTCCTGTAACATTGTGCATGTCAACTTTATGAAGCAGGTTCTGTAATGGTCTGGGCAGGCATATGCTTGGGTGGCCGCACGGGCCTACTCATACTCGACAGGGGTGCTCTGAATGCATGAAGATATAGAAATGAAATTCTGAAACCCATTGTGAGGCCTTTTGCCGGTGCTGTTAATGCGTGAGCACACGTCGCCAGACTGTGCATGGACTTCCTTTACGACGAAGGAGTAGAGACTTTTGAGTGGTCCACCAGATCTCCAAATTTAAATCCGAATAAACTTTGTTGGGATATGTTGTCGAGGCGTGTTAGTGAACGCCAGAACCCTCCTTAGAATGAACAGGAATTCAGACAAGCCCTGTTAGACGAGTGGGCTGGCATACCCCAAGATAACATCGATAGACTGATTCGAAGTGTGCCAAATCGGTGTCGGAGTGTTCCACAGATCGTGCGGGTCACACTACATATTGAATGTTTCAAACATTTCTTGAATAAATGCATGTAAACTGTTTCAAGTATTGCTTCATATGGGACATCAGTTTTGTTGATATTGATCATTTAAAAAAATTACTTCTCTATGTTTTACCTTTCATCATACATTAAAAATGCATGCAGATGGAACTAATATAAAACAAATTACTTTAAAAAATAAAAATATGATCACGTTTTGTACACTGAGATAAATTATATAAAAACATACTTGTTCTTTTAATTTGTTTTAGTAGTTTACATTATATATATATACACATACATATTAACATGTATATATATACACCGCTGGCCAAAATCTTAAGGCCAATGAACATAAAAAAAATATGCATTTTGCGTTGTTAGACTCAACCATTTATTTGAGTAGAGCTTCGAAAGATGAAAGTAGGAAAGGGAAAATAAAAATGAAAACTTTTTTAGCATTTAATAGGGAAAATGTGAACACTATAAAATTAGCCTAAATACTAGCTAGTCAAAAATTTAAGACATACTAAAAAGAAGTCCTAAACAGGGTAGGAAGTGCTCAACAAGAAGTCTCAGTAGTGAGTTGCATGGCCGTCATTTGGAATAACTGCAAACATTCGTTTTGGTATGGTCGATATAAGCATTTGCAGAAGGCTGGCCGGAATGTTATTCTAAGTGGTGAAGATGACTTCACAAAGATCATGCACTGTTTGGAATTGATGTCCATTTCTATAGACTTCCCTTACCATCCACCCAAAACACTTTCAATGGGATTCAGATCGGGCAAACACGCTGGATGGTCCAAAACGGTCCTGTGAATTGTGGATTCAGCGTTGTCCTGCTGAAAGATCCAGTCATTTCCACACCAGCGAGGGCCTTCAGTCAATAAGGATGCTCTCTCCAACATGCCAATGTAGCAAGCTGCTGTTTGACGCCCCTGTATAACCTGAAGCTCCATTGTTCCATGAAAGGAGAAAACACCCCAAATCATGGTGGAACCTCCTCCACTGTATCGTGTAGAAAATGTCTCCGGTGGGAAATCCTTATCGTGCCAGTAACGTTGGAAGCCATCTGGACCATCCAGGTTAAATTGTTTCTCATCAGAGAACAAAACCTTCTTCCACTTTTCTATGTCCTATGTTTGGTGCTTCTCAGCAAAGTTTAACCAAGCTGTTTCGTGGTGTGGAAGGAGGCATGACTTATGAAAACGTTTACAGTTTTTAAAGCCTTTCTCTTGTAGATGCTGTCTTACTAGAAACCCAGTAATGGCCATGTCTCGCGTTCAAAAAACACTAAATAATGTCACGAGCTGGAGCAACAACTGAAGAATAGTTTTAAATCCAACAAAAATGCAAGCAATCACTTTTTATAGGAAATTAAAAAGACACAGAAATTCTCTGACAAAAGTAAACATCACACTTGGCAATACGCCTAACATCATGAGCAAACACATCACATTCCTTGGCATTACATTTGACTCAAGATTAACATAGAAAAAATATGTTAACAACATACACTCATCCATCAAAACACGCATTTCACATTTAATGACCACATCTTGCAAACATTCAAACTGCACACCAGAGACTATCATCCAAATATACAAGGTTTACATCCGTCCGTTAATAGAATACGGATGTCAAGCCACATATAATATGTATAACAACACATTACAAAAAAATCCAAATACAACAAAATAAAATGCTAAGAGCAGCAAACAGACTACCATCATACACACCCGTAAATTATATACACCAAATCAGTAACCTACCAACCCTTAGAAACAGGCTCACAGAAATATCATACAAATATTACTCAAAAGCAGAACATAGAAATCATCTACCTGCATCATTATGTAAATTAGCCTGTGCACCTACAAAATACACTTCACCATATAACATATTTCAACAATCACAAATCACTAAACAAGAAACATAATCACAGACAAGGTAGATTCATGTTTATATTTATTTCATTTTCAGATTCGGGCACAGGATAGGGAAAACTTTTGGCGCCTGTCCTGTGAAAGTGGGTTTTCTCGGGGCACTCCCGTTTCTTCCAACATCCAAATCTTAGGCATTGGATCTTTAGATCCCAGCTAAGACTTTTGCCCAGCCCTGAATCGGGTCGTTTTGTGTTGATATTTACATTGACATCTGCTTGTCTGGCTCTAGATTGGCTCACTTCTTCGGTATTACTTTTGTTTCGCTCTTTCTCACCCGACAATTTTATAATGTCTCATCGCACTTCATACCTCAAACAATTAAAAATTAAATACCGGCAAAGTTTCAAGTACAGTTAAATAACATTTCAAGTGAGGGGACGAAGAGGAACCACAACGTTCCTGAAACTTCTTTCTCTATAAACTAAACTCCTGCCAAGTTTGTTTGCGTTTGCGATGCCGTATTGTTCTTGAGCTACATTTTGCTTCTGTAAGGTTCTTAATCTGGTTCGACGATCGGCTGGTGTCTTGCCGGACAACTTCGAATCCTCCTGCTCAACGCCGGCGAAATTTTCTTGGGCCGACTACTTGAAATTCTCGTTCCGTATCCCTCAGGGTCTTTTAAGATATTTGCAACAGCAGTTTTACTACGCCAATTCTCAGCAGTGGTGGCATGTTAAGAAAGACCTTGCTTTTGGAGCTCGACAATTCTGCCACGTTCAAACTCTGTCAACTTTTTAGCCTTTGCCATGTTTTTACCCAATGTCAGTGGGAGGTGTTGACAACGCTAATGATTAAACACAAATGACTAAATTTCGTTACGTGTTTACCGATTAACGTTTCGTTTCAGTATGGTCTTAAACTTTTGACCAGCTAGTATTTAGGCTAATTTCATAGTGTTCACATATTTCCTATTAAATGCTAATAAAGTTTTTTTTTTTATTTTCTCTTTTCATATTTACATCTTTCGAAGCTCCATTCAAACAAATGGTTGAGTCTAACAACTCAAAATGCATATTTTTTCTTTATGTTTATTGGCCTTAAGAATTTGGCCAGCAGTGTATGTATGTTAAGGTATTTATATCTGCAGATTTATTCTTTTTTTCTCTTGGTTTCTTTGTTCTAGTTTAGTTTGAGTTGCTGCTTTATGATTATATATCAAAGATTGCATATCGAAATCCTAGGTAGCCACTATATCACCTGTTGATAATTATAGAAAGTGTTTTGGTAGCTATATCACCTGTTGATAATTATAGAAAGTGTTTTGCTAGTTTCTCTGCAGGCTTTGGGGGTAGGGAGATACAAGGGTGAGAGTTTATTAAAGAGAATTTACTCACAAGAAAACTAATCTATCACATAAGTCCAGTAAAATGAAAGGACCATTGAAGATATTAAGGCCGAGCGTTGAGATAAAGCTGGAATATTTTCAACTTTTCTTTCAACAGAATTAGTGTTTTGAGATGGATAAGAGAGAATCATGTTTTAACTTAATCACATTGCTGAAAGTTTTACAATTTTGAAAAAAGAGATCGGATTGTAAAACAAGCATTATCATGGATCAGGATATAAACTTAGACTGAAAATAGTTGACTATTTGCCTAAATACAATACCAAGATTTGAAACTGTTAATATATTTCTCTGATTTCTCCAGTAACTTAAATCAAAAGTTGAAACTGGGCTAACAATTTAATAATGAATTTGAAATATTTTTATAAAGAGTTAGTTATCCTTATTTATAGTCGATAATAAAAATACAATTAATGATTTACATCTTCAGTCACTTATAGAACTCTTATAGCTTCTTATACTGACTTGCACTTGTGAATTTTTCCTCGCAAATTTTTTTATTACCCTTTGAGCTTTCTTTTTTTGAAAGCCTCTACGTTTGTATCCTTTACTCCATGTAAGGAATGTGATTTTATATATGTTTAGACTTAAGGCCGTTGTTAAATAATGTATTTCTTTTTTTTCTCTTTTTGCTTTACTGATTTATACTTTGAAAGCTTATTTTGCATTTTTCCAGTGATCTTATAAACCTGTGAAACTTATATTTAAAGTATGTTTCTTTTAAAGTGTACGTTTACATCTAGAATGTTCAGAATTTATTCACCGAGTTTAAAACATTATAGATCACCTGTGGCTATTTGGTTTATTTACGCCATTGTGAATTTGCGGTGGCGCCACCGGCCTGATATGATGTTATTGGTTTCTAATTATGTGTATGCTAGTTTATAGAAACTCTTAGTCATAGCTGTGGAACGACTTAGAACTATATGGACAATATGTAATCATTCTATTATATTCCAGAGAAAAGAAAACAATAGATTTTAAGAATACTGACATGTTGTAATTATGTTTGAATTATACAAATTAACAGATAGCCTTCAAAATAGCGCAACAAAAGAATATACTTTACATTTATCTAATCTTCACGAAACTGAATCAATATATTTGAAAAAGCCTACTTTCCAGAAGCAAGTCAACCTTTACTTACTCTTATGGTCATTTTGAAAGGCGGAATAAAATAAGCAACTATAATTCATACATTTACTTCTGTAACAATTAAATATGTGGACATGTAAATTCAACTTCCTTTATTAAGCTGAGTGTAACATTTTACTGCACTTTTATGATGAACTGTTTCCAAGAAACATTTTATATTTTATTTATTCGTACGTTTATTTTGTATGGTTCATTTTTCATAGTATCTTATAATTTTTTTCACTTGGATCTAGTAAGTTATGGATGGCTAAGTATTAAAGTTAAACATCACTCTTTCTATCTGAACTAAGTGTAGCACGTGTACACGGAAGTATAAGTTTTACACATGGACGGCTGATTTATGAACTCGAAGGTTAAAGACTACAAACATGACTATGTGATAAACGACGAGAGAAGATCGGAAGGTTCGCAGTTTTCTATGACATGAAACATTTCTCAGTGGTAGTTTTTATATCTTACACTGATAGGCTTAGAAGTAACATGTAAGTTTTTAAATCAACCACTTGAACGAAGGTTATTAGAAAGGTTTCTTCAGTTTTTGGGGGAACAGACAAGTTGATAAGCCAGCTGTTGAGAAGGAGACTAATAATTCGTCGTAGTTCAAACTGTTTGGCCAACAGCCAAAACCAGCACAATTGGATGGTTCGCAACAGTATCGAAAATCGTTGCTTATGTTAGGTTTGTTAGGTTGGATACGCAATTTATTTATTGTTGGTTTAACTGTTTCTGTAGCGATAAACATAGTGATTTCTCTTCAGATCAAAAATGTTCTATAGAATAAGCACGGGAAGACTCTAAAAGTTAAACTTATTATGTTATTAGCGTGGATCCACATATCTGTTCTTATGTACTTGATTACCACAATAAATAGAAAACACTTCTCTAGAACTGTAAAAAAATGTAAGCCTGTCAGTTTAATCACTTTTTATTAATAAAGTACCAATAAAAAAGACAAGTGATGAAATGTTTCATAAAAATAAAGAAACAAGAACTCACTTAATAATTAAAAGTATGATACAGAAAGTGTTTTAAAACTTGTATAACTTTACTTTTTGAAAACGGCCATGAATTCAAATAACTCGAAACCAGGACTGGAAAGACCAACTTCATGTGACCGACGTTGATGTTTGAACTTACCCGTTAGCCATCCTGGCGAGTTATGATAATTAACATTATGCAACATAATATCCTTTACAACTTGTATTACTGTAGTTTCTCTCTTCCTGCTGTAAACTATATATAAAAATTGGATTTAATATTATTTATGTTTTTAATTCAAAAATTAAACTTTGTTTTGTTTTACCTTAATTTCCTTTTATGAATTTTAATAAGTTTACTTTAATTTTAACTTTTTACCGGATGTTTGGCGCAGATAGCCTAGTTGCTTTACGCCATAAAACGCCAAACCAACCAACCAACCAACCAAGACTTGAAAAAATCTCACTTCAGTATCTAAATGATTCTTATAAAGTGTTTCAAATTAAGTAACAGCATAATCAAGTAAATTACATAGCATAAAACTAGGGCATGTACAAGGCACAGACATTAATTTCTGGGAAAATACTGATTCCCAGTTTGCTTCTAAAAAAGAAAGAGTACATTTGGAAAACACCCGGATTATAGGGTTTTATCATTTTGTATCAAGACTTCATGAAACTTACTCGATTTAGTGACATCATGAATATATATACGCTGCTGGCCAAAATCTTAAGGCCAATGAACATAAAGAAAAAATATGCATTTTGCGTTGTTAGACTCAATCACATTTTGAGTAGAGCTTCGAAAGATGTAAATAAGAAAAGGGAAAATAAAAATATAAAACTTTTTTAGCATTTAATAGGGAAAATGTGAACACTATGAATTTAGCTTAAATACTAGCTGGTCAAAAGTTTAAGACCATACCAAAAAGAAGTCCCAAACAGGGTAGGAAATGCCAAACAAGAGGTCTCAGTAGTAAGTTGTACGGCTGTCATTGCGAATAACTTCAAACATTCGCTTTGGCATGGTCGATATAAGCGTTTACAGAAGGCTGGCTGGAATTTTATTTCAAGTGGTGAAGATGGCTTCACGAAGATTATGCACTATTTGGAATTGATGTCCATTTCTATAGACTTCCCTTGCCATCTACCCCAAACATTTTCAATGGGGTTCAGTTCGGGTAAACACGCTAGATGGTCCAAAAGAGTCACGTTATTCGCCATTAAAAAGTCCTTTGTCCTGCAGGCATTGTGGATTGCAACATTGTCCTGCTGAAAGATCCAGTCATTTCCACACAAGTGAGGATCTTCAGTCAGTAAGGATGCTCTCTCCAACATGCCAATGTAGCCAGCTGCTGTTTTACACCCCTGTATAACATGAAGCTCCATTGTTCCATCGAAGGAGAAAGCACCCTAGATCATGATGGAACCTCCTCCACTGTGTTGTGTAGAAAATGTTTCTAGTGGGATATTCTCAACGTACCAGTAACGTTAGAAGCCATCTGGACCATCCATGTTAAATGTTTACTCATCAGAGAAAAAAAACACCTTCTTCCACTTTTCTTCGTCCCATGTTTGGTGCTTCTCAGCAGAGTTTAACCGAGCTGTTTCGTGGTGTGGAAGGAGGCGTAACTTTTGAAGACTTTTACGGTTTTTAAAGCCCTTCTCTTGTAGATGCCGTCTTATTGTTTTTGAGATACATTCTGCATCCCTAAAGGCCTTAATCTGGTTTGACGATTGGGTAGTGTCATGGCGGAAAACCCGTCGAATCCTCCTGCTCAACGTCGGCGAAATTTTCTTTGGCCGACCATTTGAAATTCTCGTTCCGTATCCTTCAGGGTCTTTTAAGAAATTTGCAACAGCAGTTTTACTACACGCAATCTCACCAGCGATGGCGCGTTGAGAGAGACCTTGCTTTTGGAGCTCAACAATTCTGCCACGTTCAAACTGTCAACGTTTCAGCCTTTACCATGTTTTACCCAATGTAACACAGGAGATGTCGGTGGGAGATGTTGACAACACTAATACTTTAACACAAATGACTAAATTTCGTTACGTGTTTACCGATTAACGCTTCGATTCAGTATGGTCTTAAACTTTCGACCAGCTGGTATTTAGGCTAATTTCAAAGTTTTCACATTTTCCCTATTAAATGCTAAAAAAGTTTTTGTTTTTATTTTACCTTTTCTTATTTACATCTTTCGAAGCTCTACTCAAATAAGTGGTTGAGTCTAACAACGCAAAATGCATATTTTTTTCTTTATGTTCATTGGCCTTAAGATATTGGCCAGCAGTGTATGTGTGTGTATATGTATAAATTTAATTATAACATTAGCTTACTTGTCTTGAGAAGATATGAATTATAACTTTGTTTTTTTAACAACTTCGATTATATACTGTATATAATTTCCTTGTATATGTTGCGAATGCCTGAAAATATAAGAAGCTGGAAGATTAGTTTACTTTTTCAGCTATTTGCAATTATAATCGATAATTTAACACCAACGTCTTATTAAATCATTATTTACTTTGTCAAAACCATATAGACTACACATAGGTAAATATGAGGATTATAAAATCAATACCGTTTTCACCCGTGCGTGAAGTTCTATATTGGTATAATTGTAATTTTGAGTGCATACGTCTAAACGAACCTTCCAGAATATCAAAAATGTTATTGAATATGGAAATATATTTAGGTATAATCAATGACTGATAACATATCCTTACATTTATTTCCTGGGTAAGTATCATTTTTAATTAAAAGTTTTATTTTTTCATAGGTAGTTTGAAATTGCTACTGAATTTTAATCCAATAAAAGCTATCTTTTAAATATTAAAAGAAACAATTTAACTGCAAGAGAAACAACTGTACTGAAAAGTTATCATATGCTTCTGTAAAAGGGATGTTAAAAATAATTTAAAACCAGTTTTTTAAATTTTGTCATTTAAATCTGCTGTAGGAGTAAATCATACGTAATCATATGTTTATACGAAACATTTTTGTGATATAAATTAAAAGCATTGTTATTTGTTTTTTATCGCAAGGCTACAAAATGTTTTTAGCGTTATAGACCTTCATGATGACGGCTAAAATGCTAAAAAGAAAGCAAACTTGTTATATAATGAGAAAATATTATCGAAAGAACCTTATTAAGGTGTATTCTTTACTTCATTCATTTGTTGTAAATTTAAATTAGCATTACTCCAGATTTATCCGAGCTCTTATAGTCATCTGTATAAAACATGTAGTGTGTACATAAGGTAAAACTTCTTAACCTACGTGCATTATATTAAAAAAGGGAAAACGTTTAATGTTACCTGACTTTCTGACAAACTCGTGCTACTTAACCTTAAATATCATCTTTTCTTTGACATGATGTTATTTGTTTGTTTGTTTCTTTGTGCAGAAAGGTACACAAAAGGCTATCTGTGGCGCTGCCCACACTAGGTATCGAAACCTCGTATCCGGCAGTATAAATCAGCAGGCATACCACTGTGCTATTGGAGGACACCATGGTATTGAAGATAGAGCAACAAAGTTTTCATCATCTGCTACAAAGATCTTATGATGAAGGAACTTGTCAAAAAAAAATCGTAGCAGAAAGGTTCTTATCTGAGCAACAAACTCAATTATACTGTGACATTATACTCAAGAATGTAGGACAACAAAAACCGAGAAAAAGTTTGTTACTGCTGAGTTGTTCTGGATATCCAGATGTAAAATGTCTAAATTTAGTTCAACCTTTTAATTAAACATTTTTTTTCAGAATATAATAAATTATAAAAAAGCAGCAATACAAATAATAGATATGAATCTCGCTACAAAATCAATATATCGTTTTTGAATAGTTCACTATTTTTCTTTAGGAAAATAAATAGACATTTGTATCTTTATCACTCAGTTAATTAACGATATGGCAAAGCGGATGCATTTTAAGCGCACTTTTCTAATGTATATAGTTTCCAGATTTAAATCTAATAATAATGAATATCTTAAATGTTAATCTAATTAAATACATTTATTTGGTATCTTTAAAGTGTTTCAGTTTCGTTGCTTACGTTTTTAGCTATTGTTTTGCGTTTTCCATGATTGTTTATTTCGTGGGCCCGGCATGACCAAGCGTGTTAAGGCGTGTGCTTCGTAATCCGAGGGTCGCGGGTTCGCGCCCGAGTCGCGCTAAACATGCTCGCCCTCCCAGCAGTGGGGGCGTTATAATGTGACGGTCACTCCCACTATTCGTTGGTAAAAGAGTAGTCCAAGAGTTGGCGGCGGGTGATGATGACTAGCTGCCTTCCCTCTAGTCTTACACTGCTAAATTAGGGACGGCTAGCACAGATAGCTCTCGAGGAGCTTTGTGCGAAATTCAAAAAACAAACAAACAAAAATTTATTTCGTTTTTTTTTTTTTAATTTCGCGCAAAGCTACACGAGGGCTATCTGCGCTAGCCGTCCCTAATCCTAGATGGAAGGCAGGCTATTTAATTACCGCATATTCTGTAATAAAAGAGAGAGAAAAAGTCAGAAATCCATAAACAACTATTATACTCTCGGAATTAAATCTTTACCTTCAGATTAACAACAAGTTTTAGATATAGAATATTAATCTTTCAGTTATTTTTTGTGTACAGCATATTTCAATGTCCAAGCTATGACAGAACAAAACAATCCAGAAGTCATCCCAGTGTGCATTGTTTTTCTTCTTTCTTTCACCTAGGTACGTTCTGCACAAACAACTTATTAACACCCTTTCCCCGATCTCCTCTGTGAAAAGAACTCTTTTCTTTTAGAATAGTGCTCATCAGAAAACAATCTGATATAGTGCTCATCAGAAAACAATCTGATATAGTGCTCATCAGAAAACAATCTGATATAGTGCTCAACAGAAAACGATCTGATATAGTGCTCATAGAAAACAGTCTAATATAGTGCTTATCATAAAACAATTTGATATTGTGCTAAACAGAAAACAATCTAATATGCATAGGCGCTATCACAGAGCACGACTATATTTTCACCTCTTCGATTTGTACTACCTTTTAAGAATATTTTCTACAGAAAGTTGTCTATAATATACAGAAACTCACAAAGAGCAAACCATTACTTTTCCAAATTTGATTTTATCTGTCGTCTAAGTAGACGATGTACAGAAAATAACTTATTATATAGTTGCTAACAAACAGAAAACAATAGTGCCCCCAAAGTTTTGATATATCTATGAAATTTTAATATAGGAAACATAAATTAGTATAATAATTATAAAAATATTCAAGTTTTAACCCGTAAATGATATTTATTACATCAATTATTTTGAAGATTCATTGGTTACATGCTATCGTCACACTTTGGGGCCAGGATTCGTTAAAATAATGAAGGTCAAATCTTACTATTCACTGAAACAGGAGTAGCCTAAGAATTAGCGGAAGGTGTAGTCACAAGTTGCCTTCCTTCTAGTTTGCTACTTCAAAAGCCAGAAAGGACATGCGCAGATAGACCTTTGTGTGACTGTATGAAAAGTCTGAGATGTAAAATTAATGTACATGCGTTATTAAGTAGTTACACCCTTCGTTACTTAGTATCTCTATACATTTTACACTCTTGTATAAAGTTGAGGGCATTCAAATACCAAAAAAAAAAAATAATAATAATAATTTACGTTGGTTTCACAAGTCAGATTTGAGATTAATGTAACTAGCCGGTAATGTTAGTGTTATATTGGAATAAGACTGAAATCACCTGTTACAGAAACAAATCAACTCCTAAGTGTTATATCAGTGCACTATTTAATACGTAATATCACTTGTGAATCTGTACTAGACTATAAACTTGTAGTTGTTCAATATAAACTACTTTCTTATCTCTAAGATTTAGTGACGAAGCATCGGATTATACTTATTGTTTTATTTACTTTTAAAGTTTACACCAACACTCAGTAGAATCAGTATTTTAATTTACTTGTTTTACAAACAAGGGTAAATGTTCACAGTGACGAAAACATTTGAGTTAGTCTGTCAGATTAAATTATTTAATGGACTTTAAATAGGTTAGTTGTGTTGCGCTCCTGGTTTCACACAGAGTCAAAGCTCTGAGCTACTTATACCGCCCACCACAAAAAGTAATTGTTGAGCATTTCAGTCATGTCGCTTATCAATAAAATATAGTAAATCTACATTTTAATTCTTTAAATTACGTCACATTTGGAAATGTGAACGATAGCGTGATTTATTTCTAACAGTTTAGTGTAGAATATCCTGCCTTCCATTTAAAATTTGGGATCAACATTATTCATGTCTTTTTTTTTTTCTATCACTTAAAAAGTAAATGTTGAGCTTTGCCTGCGTGCGCAACTTTTCAAACGCAGTGCGGAAAGCGTTCGTCGTAAACAACTGTCAGAAGAACACTTAGATAAACGCCACGATACGCTGTATATGAAATATATATACTAAATACTCAGCAGTGTTCGTGGTTTATTTTCGTATTGCGAATCCGAGATATAATGAAGCGTTATGTTATTAGCAGAAAGTTGTATAGTTTGTATTCTACAAAGTGAACTCAAGATATTATGAAACATTAAATTGTATTCGTAGTTTGCTTTAGTTCCAGGAATTCGAGATACAATAAAATGTTATTTTTAGAAGAACGTTATGAGGTTCGTTTTCTGCAACATGAACTCAAGATATAACGAACCGTTAAACTGTTTGTGAGTTGTACGATAGGCGTCTAGAAGCATGATACATTTCTGACGTCTGTTACATTCAAAAATAAAAATAAAGACATTTCAAATTTATATCGGAAGGAATTTCATTGGGCAAAAACAAAAAAATGTCGAATGATAAATTCTAGGTATTCGAAAACGTCAGTCCGTATTTTGTCCTTCAAAAGCCAAGCAGTTCATTCAACCAAGTTCTATTCTGCATTAAGTCTGAACGACCAGTAAAGGTATCACTTGAAAATTAGGATTACATACTTAATTCTGGAATAATTAACTCGGTGATTATCAGGATGTAATTCCACAATTATTCAAGTAATTCAATTATTTTATAATTTTAAGTTGTTTATTTAAAAAATTACAAACATGCACACTAAAGATTTATTTAAAAACAAGATTACTCTAATTAGACTGTATCACGTCTTGAAACAGCAGAATTTAAGTCATGCACTTTAATATTTTAAATTAAAAAATAATAGTTTAACTATTATAATACACATACATCAGTCGTAAGTAATTAATTTACTTGAATCATTTGAAAACGAAATAACCGACTATACATTTTATTCAAACTTTCCAACATTAAACAATTAATATTTTATAATTCTACCCATTTGTTATTGTTAATATAGTAAGTTTCATGATTTAATTTATTTTGATTATTACTTGCTGAAAACGTGCTCCAAATATGACCACGATACTGGATTTAGGTCGATCAGATGTACATATCACTAAACTGGTTTCAGGTAGTGCAGATTAGAAATCACTAGACTGGTTTCATGTAGATAAGATGTACTGATCACTAGATTGGTTTTAGGCAGATCGGATGCACAGATCACTAAACTGGTTTGAGATACATCGGTTGTACTGATCGCTTGATTGGTTTCAAATAGATCGGATATAGTGATCACTAGACAGGTTTCAGGTAGAGTGGATGCTCTTTTTTATTTTCCAAATGTTTTCTGAAAACGTGTTATATATATTTTGTTAAGACAAATGAAACTATATATTTATGCTTGTACATTGTACATCGACATAAAATAACATAAGAAAGTATTTCAGTAAAAACCAACCTGTCACAGGGTACATTTCGAAAGAACAATTACAATACATTTGGATATATTAGTCTTTAATCTGTGATACATTTAAAACTCCGTCTTCTTTAACAAAAAACATTAACTCGTCGATAAGTAGAATGAAAGCTCTGTAGGATCGTTTTCGCTCACATGATCTCACATGATAAATGTTAAAGATATCAGATTATTAATATGTTGGTATAGTTATCTACAGAACGGACTGTATCTTTCAACGGAATCTGTATACACGGGTTAAGATTTATAACCTATTAAGAACAGATGCACACATAAAAATGTATATTGCTAAATATATTTTCTTAGCTATTATCACATTGAACGTGATATCGTTGTAAGATTTTTCAAACCTGTAAACCACATCGCAAGATTTATATACTCAATAAGTAAACAAACTTAATTCATTTAAATGATTCCCTATCATACTTTAGCAATAACGTCATACAAAGCTATAATAACTTGTTCTTAGCATATACTACTTTATGTTTCATCAAATAAGAGTATACGGATATAATTGTATGGAATCAACTGCAATTATCGCCGATGATCCAATAACTCTGCAACTACTGATTATATCATATAATCCGAAACATCAAAAGTTATAAACTGAACTCACACAAGTTATGTATGAAGTAAATCACATAAACTAAAAATATAATCCAACTATTATTCATTTTAAGTATGAAACAGAACATTTATTTTCTTATGAGATTTTCGTTAATCTAGAGAAAAGCTGATACGAGGCCCAAACGAGTGTTTTTATAGTATGATATTAGTTCGGAATTATGTAAGGCTACTAGAGTAAAAGCTAAAAACTGAAAGAGTTATACAGAAAAAAACATTTTGGGAGTTAGAGGGAAACACTTTTCAAAATATTTTTTTTCATTCTATATTTTATTGGCAAAGAATGAAGAATTTGGTTTCTGAACGTTTAATGACCTCAAAACAGTCAGAAATAAAAAAAAGCAAATATGTCACATTTGTTCATTCCAGCACAATGAAATCATATTAGGTACTGTGTGGAACGTCCTTTTTAGCACACATAAGGTTCATTATCGTGCAAAGTTTAAAAGTTGTATCTTACTTTAATATAACTAGTAACTATATCTTCAAACTATACTAGAAATACTTCAGGGTCGATATATAATATTTCTAACCAAATCATTTATATTATGTCACCAATAAAGATGTCAGAAAATAAACGACACATTTTAATATCCAAGAGCTGATATACCCAAGACATCTGAATCTTTCTTTCAATTTCTGCGTATCAGCAAGAGAAATAGTTTACGTTGACGTTTCTTTGGTCATATTATGCTACAAAAGGTGTTTTGCACGAAAACATTTTAAGATAAGAAGATTGTATTCAATAAATATTTCTTAATAGCATCATATGGTCACATAGAAAAAGCTAATGAGAAGGCAATAAAACAAATAACATATTCTTAAACCAAAAACAACATTCCACAGAATAACAGGAAATACCACTCATTTATCAAAATTCATGTCGAATAAATTATCTTCATGATTTTGAAATAAAAGCGAACTTGATACAAAAATTAGGAGATGAATCCTAAACGCGAAACTGATCGAGGTGTAAATCAATAATTCTGAAGTGCTTATATTGTGTATCCGTTTATGCAAGCAAGCATTATTAATAGACGAACGATATATTATAATATAATGCTTTTATATTATGCATTACTTCTACTACTAGAAACGGCCATTCTTAGGAACAGCTAATCATGTATCTGTTTCAATAACAAACTTCGTAAATTATTTTGTTTTGCTAGTTTATTTAAGAGAGGAAACTTATACTGTTCATAACTTATATAAAGTCTTTCATGTTTATTTACAAAATATACTATATTGAATGAATTATAAAAGTTTATTTTTGCTTAAAATATTTGAAATTTTTTTGTTAAAAGCAAAATGCTACAGAAGTTTGAATACGTTATATTTAAACGATTTTGGAAACTCGCCATGCCTGTTGGTGCTGGCTCGGCATGGCCAAGCGTGTTAAGGCGTTCGACTCGTAATCCGAGGGTCGCGGGTTCGAATCGCGATCTCACCAAACATGCCCACCCTTTCAGCCGTGGGGGCGTTATAATGTACGGTCAATCCCACTATTCGTTGGTAAAAGAGTAGCCCAAGAGTTGGCGGTGGGTGGTGATGACTAGCTGCCTTCCCTCTAGTCTTATACTGCTAAATTAGGGACGGCTAGTGCAGATAGCCCTCGAGTAACTTTGCACAAAATTAAAAAAAACAAACAAACTGATGGTGCTATTTGATAGCCATGCTTTTGACATAAGCCCGTCAAAATTCCGTCGTAAGGTTGCCGAGCACAAAGCGCACAACTTCTATTTGTTAGCTTTTCATAAGACATTTAATATACGAAGACAACAGTTTCCTATCAGTATTTCAACAGTTCCAATAGCACAAAAATCCATAGGCGTCTTGACCAGTATAGTTTTGTATAGAATAGCATGGATGTTCGTTTCATTCACCAGCGGCTTACCTCTGTTTTCCATTAACTGTAAGGAATATTGCTGTCATAAAAATTCTAAACACCTTATTTATTCAATTATTAATGATCTGAGTGTAGGAATATTTTGGACTGGAAAAGGTTATTAGATACCTGTTTTAAAAGCGATCAATTTTCATTGGCATCGCACTATCTCTGGATGCCAAACAATGTAAAAATTTAGTTATGGTACATTCCATTTCACCAAGACTTAATACCGACCATGATTGTCGTGTAACTTATATATGCGTATTCTACCATGTATAAATTGGAAAGACCGATAATTATTTTGAAAGTTCACGCACATACGTAAAATAAGATTAAACTAACTTATGAAGAAGATTTAAAACTGGAATTAGTGAAATACTAAAGTATGGTTTTGAATTGGATTAATCATTAACTTTGGTGAAGTTGTAGCTGGGTAGGTTACATTTCAATGTTATTTCATAATACTTAGTCTTAAATTAATACATGCTCTTTAATTTTACTCCATTACATGATAAAATCAGGAACTGAAAGAACACTGACGGCCATTTAATCATTAATACATACTGTTTTCGTTCTGACAGTTATAGGTAAAAGGGAACGTTAGTCTAAATAAATCTATGCCACGCACTAGCCCCCTCTTTCGGTAGGTTTCTCAGTGGCGTTGGAAACGGCAGTGTGACTAAGACAGTTAGGAGTTTGCAGTATTTGTGAATTGTGGCGGTTGACGTCCTATCCGAACTCTCTTGGCCTACCTGTCTGTTTGCATTTGCTAGTGTTCTGAAACTGAGTTAAGATACAGAAGTTGTAGGTATGATTTTGGCAAGTTTGTACAGTTAACTCTTTCGTATCCTTCGACCTTGTTTTAGGTGGAGCAGTTTGTATTATCATCAACAGTGAGTACAGAAAGCCATATATCGATTCTATTATAAATCCTTTCCTCTCTTTGTTTTAAGTCCAATTTTGATTTGCTTTTTTAAAGTTTATTTTGAAGGTTTTTTATCGCTTTTAATGATGTAACTTTAAAATGATTAAAAGCACTGAAGACCTATACATTTTAAAATTTAAACGGCATTATTACAGATTTATTGAACTAAAAACTTTTCCTGAACTCATTTTATTTTTTTGTTGTTGTTTATTTGTTGTATTTTGTTGATATAAGTTTACAACATGAGACTTCAGAAAAATAAGAAATTATTCTCTTCCTCCACGTTTCGTTACGAACCTTTCTCCGGAGCTCACAACACTAAGCCTAGTGTTTTGGTTTAATTTTCTACATACATTTAAATGCTTCCGAAATTGTACTGTAGGCCAAGTAAAAATCGCTTGAACCTTTTTCAATTGAAATGACATTTCTGGTTGTACTTCGTTTTTACTTATGGTAGTGCAGTACGAAACTTTTGTCTGTAAAGGTTTGCAACCGGAACGTCATGAATGAGGTTTTGATTGATCTGAGATCTAAGATCAAAAAATGAAAATATTTATATATAATGGTTTTGTAAAGCAGAATAACAGGTGACTGTGTTTCATAAATTAAAATATTTATCCATACATACCCAGAAGAGATATTACCGTAAAACTGAAGATCAGAAAATCTTAACTAGTGCACGATTAAAAACGAAAATTATTCACTTGAAAATATGAGGAAACATCTATGATCACTGTGGTTTTAAATTTTTTACTATATAAAGTTGTATGATTCTTACTTTTGCATATATGTGTATGCTCTTTAAAATCCGTTGTTTATTTTTACACACCGAGAACATTTTTTTATATATATTTTAACCACCAGGTAACATTTACGCAACATCCAGATATGCAGTTTCGTCCAGTTATCGGGAGCATGTTGTGTTTGATTTTTTTTTGTACTAGCTAAATGGCATACGGTTTCTAAACTGTTAGCAAGGAAAATAACAAATTTATTAAGCTTTGACATCCGAACGAATTTCGTAGTAGCGACAGAAGGTATAGTTGAATCAATTAAATGTCAAATACTTTTACGATAAAAGAAAATCAGCAATTCACGACTGTCATTAATATGTGCTTGTTTTACAAACCGTGTAACAATTAGAAGTTGAAAAGTCTTCTTTCAAATTTGAAAGTATTGTCAGTTTTATAAATAGAAATTGAAGTACAAGTTCTGAATTACAGGACTTTCAACTTTTATCTAATGTGTCAAACAATGCCATTTTTATTACTTTTTTACTTTTATATATTTCACTGATGCACCAAAATAATCTAAAACACTAAACATGACCTTATCTTCGTGAACTACAATATTGTTTAAAAAGTCAGTTATCTTGAAAACAATTTACGTGTTTCATTTTACAAACCTATCCGAATGTCCTTCTCTTCAATCTGTCTTCATGGATCGAAGGTCACAGTTTATTTGCTAGTAATGATGAATCTTAATAACAGACGTTTTTAAATGACAAGCTAAAGAAATGGTCTTTGATATCAGCTTGACTCTTGTCCATTGTTTTTCAGACTAACCATGATATGCCTACATCTCTGCACTTACGTGGATTAACTAAACATTATCCAATATGTTTTGTAGATGCATTTAAATGAAATGTTTGATGAATGTGCATGTGTGTGGTTAACAAGTAGAGAGCACTGCCCAGTTCAATAAAAGTGGGCGAAATAAAGTCGGGATTTGAGACGTTACTTGCTAGGTAAAAGGTGAGGGGCATTTAAATTTCATGAAAGTACAGTATGCTCACTGATGAGCACTCAGTGCTATCTGTTCCTATCCTTGTTTCAAGGGTAACTATAAAACATACTCAAAGAGGATGATAAAATTCAGGACAATGAGTGCCTGTGATATGTATTACTCGGCTCTACCACATAGTTCATGACCTCTTTTATTCTCTACTGAAATTTCCTATTGTTTACGTTAACCTAAACTAAGGATTAGATAATTAAAAGTGTAACATCAAGCTCAGTCAACTACATCAGAACGTTATTTTTTCAGAAAGTGTTTAAAATATCCAATAATATGTGCCTTCAAAGGCTTTTAAATGTTCAGTACATAAGTTTGCCTCCAATTCTAAAGTTCACATGGATTATATTCCTGGTATATTTAATTCGTTTTGAAACAAGACCAAGTGCACTCAACTTCACAACCATGTTAGTTTGTTTAGAATTTATGCTCGTAGCTATAAAAGGGTTATTTGCTTATATCCAGCTCTAAAGTTAAATTGATAAACAAGAGGGAACACAACAACATTCGCTCCTGAGCTACCATTATTTGACCGAATAACAGGATTCAAACGTAACTTTTATGGTGCATCCACGCTCTCAAAGTTTGGTAACGGGACGCTAAACACACATTTTTGGATTTACGGTCCAGGTACGCTCATTTCACGAGCATTAAGGATAAAAATGTTTGGAATATCTAACAAAAATTCTTTAGCATCTCTATCTAAGCAAACATATCAGCGTTAATATACTAATCGTAACAAAAATCTATTCAATGAATGTATTGCGTCGCAAGAGCATAAAGTTATTTAATGTTTTACGAAAATATTCACTAATTTGTATTATTCACGTAGGCGAGTGTCAAATTTAAAAAAAACACTGTAAGTTAGATTTTGAGTTGTTTGTGTCAGAGGTTGCGTGTTTTTAAGAAGAAAGTATGAAGCTAAAGAACCAATTTTCTCAGAACTCACATTATGGTACAGAATACAAACTATCAGACTGATGTCGACAACTTAATGTTTCAGTAGTTTAGTCTCGTACCGGAAAGTACATTTTGGAACTCAGAAATAATAAACTATAGGATGATCAGAATAATAGTTCAGTCTAACATTCATAAAAAGTAGATAGTCTACGACCAAAGACTCTGACGAATAGAACAGAATAGATATCCTGTAAGCTTTAAGTCAAACAGGAAAAAGTACACTGCAAGATTCACTCGAGTCGAGATGTCTGGAAAGGAATCCATGTAATTTCCATTCAATCGCGTGTACTGTTAAAAGCAAGAAATACGAAGAAAAATAATGATTGATATGGTATCATGGAAGTTTTAGGAAGCGAGTCTTACTCAGACTTCAGTTTTCTCCATCTGAATTATTATTAATATCACTGTCCACAACTGGTGCAAGGTGTTCGGTATTCTGTGTTTGTTAATGTGCTTTGTTGTGAGGAACTTCCTCTGCCCAATACATAAATATGTAATCACAGAACTCGACGGATATTTAACACTGAGTTACTTAATATAACACTGAATTGTGTTTAATGTTAATTCCGAGAATGATTCCGGGTGAAGTTCTCGAATCTTTTCTCCCTTGTTATACATATCAGACGTTTAAGGTATACAGTTAAAATACTTTTAATGTGAAGCTAAATCTCCTTTATTAAAAGCATGTTCCGAATCACAGATATATCAGGAAATTTTCTATGCTTGTTATTGTTTCGTGGTTTGAGACTGGACATTAATATAGTCACTGACGCAAACTAAGGTGCCCGTTAGTTTTTTCTCGTCATAACTTCACAGCATGGTAAACTTATAAAACACTTGTTCACACACACAGTTTTTGTTTTCTTTTTCAAAACCCCATAGAAGCTAAATTAGAAGATCTGACGTTCGAAAATAATACGCCAACCATATTTCACCTTAATATCTTATCACACACCTAAAGTTGTACTTTATATCTTTGCAATACCATAAATTATTCTTCGCACTTCAAGATGTTGGTGAGTTATAAGTGTGATAGTCAATCCCTTATATCGTTATATCGTAAATAGTGGGGCAATGCAGACTGATTGTCTTCTCTTTGCTCAGCTGTTCAAAATTAGCAAATAGCCTCAGTAAAGTTACCATAAATTCAATACACTTATACTTGGCAGTTACGATTTACTTTATTGGACTGTGAATCCATGGTTCGAGTCTTGTTGATTAAAAATTACGTTTCGCACACTGTGAGTGTGGATGCGTCATGAGAGCTACGAATAAATCCCAATAATCGATTAAACATGAGTTGTTGGTGGTTGTTCTTTCGTTAACAAGCTGCCTTTCCTCTAGTCAAGGCCCGGCATGACCAGGTGGTTAGGGCGCTCAACTCATAATTTGAGGGTTAGGGTTCGAATTCTCGTCACAACAAAAATGCTCGCCCTTTGAGCCGTGGAGCGTTATAAAGCCACGGTCAATCCCACTATTCGTTGGTAAAAGAGTAACCCAAGAGTTGGCGGTGGGTGGTGATGACTAACTGCCTTCTCTTTCTAGTCTTACATTGTTAAATTAGGAAAGGCTAGCGCATATATCTCTCGTGTAGCTTTGCGCGAATTTCAAAAACAGACTAACAAATCCTCTAGTCAAATTTCAAAATTAGAGATGGTTAGCGAGAATAGCCTTTGTGTAGCTATTCGCGAATATTTGAATAAAGCAACCAAACTTTTAATTTATTTATAAATTAAAGCACATATTATCGAGTAAAATTTCAAGCTTCATATTTCCCTTTTTATTAGATTGTTTTAAGTTGACTGCACTGAATGTATACCCATTATAAATGAAGTTAGAAAAAAATAAAATGAAACGTGCATTATGTGTCATTTATTTGACAACGAGACTAAACTGTCATTTCATTTGAAAATATGGCATACAATAATCATTAAAGTGGTTGAAATTTACAATATATGAATGTAAGAACAACAAGGAAACACTTTACCCTAATCGCATTCAAATTCTTCTGGATAATTTTTATATTTATCCTTAACGAACAAATAATTTGGAAAGAGTTAGCTACTGGGCTTTATTATCTAAATTTGAATTTTTACTGTAACCTGTAATAACTATTATCATTATAAGTTTTCGTGAATGACTTGGTAGCAACATCGTTCTTGGGATTTCCTCATCTGCTGTCATCTGAAGGTAATTCTAAGGGCTTATAAGACTAAAAATCTGATTTCGACACCCATTATAGGCACAGTATAGATAGCTCATCGTTTAACATTGTAATTAATAACATAAAAATACAAAACACCCTTGTGATATTGTTCAGTATAAAGCGTGTTTATATTAGAATATGGTTTGGAAATAGGAATTCATCATTCCCTTCTAGTTGTCTTTTAATCAGAAATTTGTTTGGAAGCGGAAAATCCTTCATCATTAAATATGATCAAATATGAGTTTGGTTTGGATATATGTATCCTCAAGTGTGGAAAAATCAGAATTTGGTCTGGAAATAGGAACTTCTTCATTGACAAATTGGAAACAGGAAGCTATTCGTTATCAACATGATCAAGTTTGAATTTGGTTTGGTGGCAAGAAAGTATAAACAAATCAAGTATGGAAACAAATCAGAATTTGATCTGAAAATAGCACTTTATACATTAATAGGCATGATTATAATTGGATTTGGGTTTGAAAATATCAAGTTATTCAGTGTAACACGCAATGTAATCTAAATAAGATCTTTAAATAAGAAGTTATTCATTATCAAGCGCGATCAGATAAATTTAATCTGAAAATAAATTATGCACTACTAAGTGTAATCAGATGTGAATTTGGTTTTCAAATAGCATGTTATTTATTTTCAAGTGCGATCACGATTGAGCTCGCTAGTACCATACTTTTCACTATCTAGGGTTATCGGAATTGGCTGTGCTTATTACATTAGAGAGTGATTAGCTTGATTTAGGTTGTTTATAAAGTAAATCTTGTACCAGCTACATCTCTATGGTGTTTTCTTCCTTAGATGTTTAGTTATGTGTAATACATCCAGGTCTTTATATTAATGGATACGTGTAACTTGGTGGAACACGTTATGGTTTTGACAGGTAAAGAAGTTTGTATTTCGCTTAAACACTGTTTTATTCTCGCACCTGCAGCAAATAGTTTTCTTTTGTTTATAATCTTTTGTCTTGTATCACATAATTGTTGTTTTATTTCCAAGTACTTCTACATATATTATATATATATATGCAAAATTGCATGTTTTTATATATGCTTGAAATATGTTTTGAAATCACGTTAAATTATGATTAATCAGTATTTAATTTTCCATGATGACGAGAAAACCCACTTGTGTGTTTGTTTTTGAATTTCGCACAAAGCTACTCGAGGGCTATCTGTGCTAGCCGTCCCTAATTTAGCAGTGTAAGACTAGAGGGAAGGCAGCTAATCATCACTACCCACCGCCAACTCTTGGGCTACTCTTTCACCAACGAATAGTGGGATTAACAGTCATATTATAACGCCCCCACGGCTGAAAGGGCGAGCATGTTTGGCACGACGGGAATGCGAAGCCGCGACCCTCAGATTACGAGTCGCACACCTCAACACGCTTGGCCATGCCGGGCCAAAACCCACTTCTAGAGAAAAAATTATATATTCTTTCACTACGAATACCAGCCGTTTTTAAATATATACTATTTAATTTTGGTTGTTTTTTAAAAATTGATAAGCTCTCAAGTACCAGTTGGAACAGAATCAAATATCTCAGATAAAAAAATAACAGCTTTTGTCAACAAGACAGAGTAAATGTCGATTATACATGTCAATAAATTCCCTGAATGTCTCTCACTGATAGATTTGATCTCTTACACTCATGCAATACAACGTAAGTCCTCATATATTCTAGGTTGTTAATTTCATCTGATCAATTTGAGAAGTGGCTAAGTTATTTTATGGTTATTGAACGGCGTCATCTTATAGTGGCTTCACTTCTTTATTTGAGATTTAGTATTTTGAACATAAACCATACCTTAAGTGCTGTATACGGTTAAAATCCTCAGATTATAGGTCAGGAGATACATATATAGTCGTCCCTAATTTAGAATTGCTGATCAGTCAGAACCGCAACCAGTTAGTGGCATCTATTGTCTTAAAGACCACACTTGACTAAATAATGAGATTATATGTTACTTCCATAACACACCACAAATGAAAGTGCGGAGAGTGTTCAGCAACATGTCGCAATCCCGAACCTTGGAATTACCAACCAAATGCTGGTACGCTAATTACTAGGCTGGACCACGTAATTTCGGATCTAATGCATTTCATATCAAACTGTGAAAACGAACACCAGATTACTAGTAGCGGTTACAGTTTTAATCGTGAAAAATAAAACGAAAACTTAATCACGTTTCAGTTCCTAATTATAGTAAATGGTGTTTTACTTCTTTGTAATTAAGCACAAAGTTACACAATGGGCTAGCTATGCTCTGCTCACCGCGGGTATCGAAACTCGGATTTTAGCGTTGTAATTCCGCAGACGTCCGCTGTGCCAATGAGGGGAAAGACACGATGGTTGTTGTTCTTGTTGTTTTGAATTAAGCACAAAGCTACACAAGGGGCTATCTGTGCTCTGCCCACCACGGGTATCGAAACCCGGTTTTTAGCGTAGCGTTGTAAGTCCACAGACATCCCGCTGAGGTATACACGATGGAAAACATTACCACAAACAATGGTTTGGAATATATATTTGCTAAAATAATTCTTGCGTTGGATGCTTCACTTGTTATTTGATAGTCGCTGTTGAAAGCTGTTAAAATTCGAACTTCTCAATCTAATATTTAGATTATTGACTTATTCGCAAGTATAAAGATTTCCATACGTCCCTTAAAGAAGTCTTTGAAGTGTTATTGAGAATAATATACAGGATATTGCAAATATTCTGTAATCAAAACAACACAGTGTAGAATAACTTACATTACCCACAGCTACGTTTCTGAGAAACTTCAGGTGATTTCATATAAAACATTTGTTCGTTATGTTGAACACTTGGCCAGATACAGTCTGTGTTGATAGCTACATTAAAGTCTAAACGACTTACTTCTTTATTCTAACTTAAACAAGCCAAAGTTGAAACTAACATCGTTAAAGGTTTGGTAGAAACGTATGATTTGATTAAAATAAAAGTATAACTTCTGTTACTAATCTTTTAAACTATTAATTAAACTACAATATATCACTTTTCAAAATAATTGTGATTCAATCCACGAATATATTGACTTAAATTGAACATTTAATCGAACTTTTAGAATACAACCAGTTTAATGGTTCTACGCGAAAAACAAAATCACATGATGAAAACTAAACTAAGAGTAAAGTTGTGTAATAATAAATAAAGGGATTACTACATCAGTTTGTTTTAACTGATCTTTTGAGGATGTACTAAGAGAACTAGAATACTTTTTTCAAGCAATTCACTACCTCCAGCAATTAAAACAAAATGGCTTTCGAAAGATTCGAAAACAAATGTTTATAATACTTCGGAAACGGTTAGTTTTGCGTTCAGATCAACGAATTTTCTTTTCTAAATGTTTCATAAACATTTATTGTGACTGGGCTGCAAAACATATGTCCAGTTCTGGTAAGTTCTTCCAAGACAAACAGTTTATAATGACTCACTTGAAGTACATGTGATCGTTGCGATTACCTAAAATTTAGGTCGATAAATCAGCACTTAAAGGAGGGTTGTCCATTACAGGCGGACTGCTGATCGTGGGAAACACCATTAGCTCTCTTCTCTAATCAGCTTTTCTCTAAAAATATTATTAGCTGTTTGTTTTTCATTTAAATTCTGATTAAAAGAAAAAACAGCTCAAATTTGTTCAATCTTCTCTCTGTATTGATCATGATATAAATGCAAAAGTTCCACTGCCACGGGTAAACCCACTCAGAAAAAAAATTAACATGAACCATAAGACGTATTATTTGAAAATTCGGTACTGAAAATTTTGAATTTATAAGATATTCAGTTTTGATTTTTAGGTTCATAAAACAATAGAAATAAATTATCGTTTCTCGTCCATACTTTATGGTTGGGAGTTTTCGTGTCCTGAAACGTATTGTTACAATAAAATAGAACCAATGTCGTATTTTAAATTTACGGCATAAATGGAAATGTAGGTTTTCTCTTACAAAAAATATAATCAGACCTATCCCTTAGATATTTTCCTTTCGAATTCTTAGAAACATGCTTATTTATTCCGTTTACTTAAGAGCTACACAGTGTTTTGAGTGTTATCCTAATTTGGCTCTTCTTTTGCTTCTCAGTGTTAATTATTCGTTTTAATAAATATTTGTGATTTTCTTTTAATCTTCTTTTATAATTTTTGAACATTTTGCTTGTTTCAATGCAAAACCGTCCAATGAGGTATCTGCTTTATTCACCATAGTGAATCAAAACCTAGATTTAAGTTATAAGTCAGTAAATTTGTTGATTGGTGAGGGTCTATTTCATTTTTATAGTCCTCTTCAAAGGAAAACTATTTTTATTTAATATTTATTATGTAAAGCTACAAAGTGCTTTTCTACTAGCATGTCTAAATACTAAATTTATCATTATTCTTATCAAGTTGGTCCGGCATGGCCAGATGGGTTAAGACGTTCGACTCGTAATCCGCTGGTTCGAATCTCCGTCACACCAAACATGCTCGCCCTTTCAGCTGTGGGGGCGTATAATATGATGGTTAATCTCACTATTCGTTGGTAAAACGTAGCCCAAGAGTTGGCGGTGGGTGGTGATGACTAGCTGCCTTCCCTCTAGTCTAACTCTGCTAAATTAGGGACGGCTAGCGCAGATAACCCTCGTTTAGCTTTTCGCGAAATTCAAAAACAAAACAAAACAAACAATCTTGTCAAGTTACATCTTGAATTTGTAGTTTTTCTTTTTTCTGATTTTCTTCTTCTATAGCATATAACAATTGTTTGTTATCTCAAAGGTAACATTAACTTGTGATTTTGGCTTCTAAGTGTGTAGCTTTTCAACTTTTTGTCTGTCTTTGATTGTTGTCATTCACCTTTATCAATAATATTACATTTTGTAAAGAAAATATATAAATCAAAATTTGCTGATTCCATAAGCATTAAGTCCTCAAAGCTAGTACTTTGTGGAAACTCCTTTTGCAGCAATTACTGCTGTGATTCATTTTGGATAGGTCTTTACCAGCTTTGTACAATGGAATGGTATATTTTTACCAATTCTTCCTGGTATAATTGCTCCAATTCTGACAAGTTCGATGGAGATTGTTGATGGGTTGCAATCTTCAAATCTTGTCATACATTTTCTGTTGGATTCAAGTGAGGACTTTGACTGGGTCACTTTAAGACACTCACTTTCTTCATTTGAAACCACTCCAGTATGGGTTTGGCCTTGTGTTACGGGTTATTGTCCTGTTGAAATGTAAATGTTCGACCCAATTTGGATTCTTGACTGGCTAAAGCAGGATGAACTCTACACTTTTCATATTTTCCTTTATCCTGCTTGAGAGATGGAATAATGTTGACTTGGTAATGTGCTGTGTTGGGCTTGCGTCTGATGTAAAATAATACTTTGAATTTAAACCAAAAATGCTCAATTTTTGTCTCATCTGATCACAAAACTTTCTGTCACATGTCATTTACATGCTTTGTCGCAAACTAACTACGAAACTTAAGATAATTCATTTTCAGAATGGCTTATTATTTGAAACTAGCCCATACAGGCCAACTCTGTGTGAGGACCGGGATATTATCAATGTATGAAAACTGACTCACATCTCAGTCATAAAACTTTGCAAATCTTTCAAGGCAACTGTTGACTTCACAGTGGTATCCCTAACCGGACTTCTGTATATCCAGCTAATTAGTTTGAAAGGTCGACCTGAACAAGGTAGTGACTGTGCGGTATGAAGAACATTTCACTTAATGATGAACTTTATCGTACTCAAAGGGATATCCAGCGACTTTAAAATTTCCTTGTAACCTTCTCTTAATCTGTGCTTCTCTACCACCTTATCCCTGACTTGTTTGAGAAACTCTTTGGTTGTTACGGTTGGCTTGTTTCACCATGTGACTTGTTAGTTGAAAAGATACATTTATCCTGAAGTCAAGTTGAACCACTTTAGTTACATATAGACAAAGACCATTACAGTAATTTTGTGACCTTCCAAATTAATTTTTGCACTTGAACTAATTTATACTTGTCGTGCAAAGTAATTAAGAATATTCTAAATTTGTTTGAAAATCCAACACGTTTACGTAATATCAGCATTTTTTCACTTTTTCAGTTTGTAGTAGATTGTAAATATAAAGTCTCATTTGAAAGTTTCATGATTGTAAGCTCAGACGGCAAAATGTGTAAACTTTACAAAGAGTAAATACTTTTGAAAGGCAATTTAGCTAAAAAATAAACAAAAAAGGTGCCATAGGTTAATTCGTATATTATAATATTTTGTGTTCTTATTTACTGTTTGCAGTGAACTGCATATTCTTCGGAAATGTTTAAAACTAACATAAAATGAAATTTAATGTTAAAAATATATTTTATTCAGTAATATGCCGTACATTTCATGACATAAGATATGATATTCGTGTGTGCTTCAGTGTGTATATAGTGTGTTACAAGCCAGGCGTGGACTAATGGTTAGCGTGCCGAACTGTGAATCCAAAAATCCAAAGTTTTCGTCCCTTTGATGGAAAATTCACTCCGCATTTCGAGGTCATTTGTTCATTATAAGAGTGTTAGTTACTTTCTAATATTAGTTTAAAATAGCCCAAGATTACCACAATAACATAAGTATAATGTAAACCCTATTACACAATGTAACATGCTTGGCGGAAACACGCTAATCCCATTGTCATGCTTAATAGTGTCAAGTTGAGAGCATTTTCATCATGTTTGGTAGTATAAAGTTGATGTCATCAATGCACTTGGTAGCGTAAAGTTGATGTTATCAGCATATACACTAGTGTGAATTTGATCTCGCCAACGTACATGGTATTGTAAAGCTGATACTATGATCATATTTCGTAATGTAAAATTGATCCCAATAGCATGCTAGATAGTAGTGTACATTTGATGCCATTAGCATGCTTAGTAGTGTCATGTTAATGATATCAGTATGCTTCATGCTGTCAAGATATCATCAACATGCATGTTGGTGTAAAGCTGACACTATCTTCATAGTTGGTAGTGTTAAATTGATGCCATCAACATTTTTGGTGATGTCCATTTGATGCCACCATTATTATCGGTAGTGTCAAGACATGCTTGGTCGTGTCATGCTGATATAGTCATCATTCTTGGTGGTATAAAGTTCATCCCATCTTTATACATGCTTGGTAGAGTAAAGATGACGCTATCTATATGTTTAGTGGTGTCAATCCATCATCATACTTGGTAATTTAGAGCTGACGCCATCAACATGTAGTGTCAAGGTAATACCAGGAACATGCTCAGCAATGTCAAGCTGATGATATCGTATTTAGTAGCAAAAATTTGACACCGCAAAATGCTTGGTACTGTCTAAGGGACATCATTAACAAGCTTAGTAGTGTCAAGTTGATGCCATCAACATGCTTGGTGGTTTGAAGTTGATGCTATACACATCTTTGGTATTGTCTAGATAATGCCATAACATATTTGGTGGTGTTAAGTTGATGCCAACAATATACTTGATGATGTCAAGTTGATTCCATAAATATGATGGATAACGTAAAATTGATGCCATCAACATGCTTAGTGGTGTCAAGTTGTTCACAACTGAAAAATAAACATGACTAAAAACCTTTAGTTTTTTTTGCAAAATAAAAACATTTGTTAAAATGAAACTACGTATATTAAGCAATTAAATAATTATTACCTCTATTAAGACATAGCAAATATACATGAAGTCATCAGAGCTGTTCCTTACTGAAATATCAGCTTAGAATGCGATATGATGAGGTTACACAAACATAATTAACTGACCGTAATTTGACAAATATGTTGTGCTTACCTATATAATTAGTGGTGTATTTCCAACACAAAGGTTATTCTTACTAAGAACATTTTCACGAGCTGTTCTGTCTCTATTGTGTATTTTCTGCAAATAAATTTTTCCTATTGATTTTAAAACTCTTGTTGTTTTTTTTACATGTAGATAGCGATGAACGGTTTGCGTTTTAATGACAGTGCAGGCAATATTTAAACGTTTTTAAGTTAGTATCAAGCTTATAGCTTAAATGTTAAAGCTGATGGAGCAATTTCGAGTAGCGTTTCAAACAATTTTATAGAATATAATGCATTCAAATTAACGTACCTAAAATAATTTCTCTTGCAGAACCAGCTATACTACGCAGCTTTAATTTAATGGACTCTCTATTAGTATCTAATTTATAGCAGCCAAAATTTTTTTTTGAAACTCCATTGTGCGAATAATTGATTCTGTAGCTTCTGGTTATTGAATTTTTATTAAAATAAAGTAATCCACATACTAATCGGCACTCATCTAGGTGCCTAAATGTACTTTAAAATAAAGCTATTGTTGAATCACATTTAACCTATACGTATAGAGTGTTTTCGCGTTAAAATTAATGCAACTATTTATTTCAAAATACACACAGTACACATTCAAACTTATAACACATAAGTTCGGGGTGAAGTGCACAACCTTCTGTGTGTTCTCTGCAGGAAAAAAACATTGTTTCTTAATCTGATATCCAGGCAGACGACTAAAACGAGTCCTACCATCAACTTTAACAATATTAAATATAACTTGTTTGCTTTTATAAACATAATAGAGAATGAAAATAACTATAACGTAGTGGTATGGATTATAATATGAAATGCATTTTCTTATATTACTAGGAAATGTATTTTATTGCAACATTAGTTTTAATCAGCTCCATGCAGCTAAGAAACAAATGGTACTTAAAGTAACTAATTACAGTACTCAGTTTGTCATTGTGTAGTACCTGTTAACATGTATGAGCTTTCATGTTTCATATCACAAGCTGCACGTAATTACACAAGCGATATCTGTGCAAACTAGTCTCCACTACTGAACTGATAGACTAGAAGGAAAGCAGTGAATCTATAACATTCACTACTACCTTTTGGGCTACTGTTATCTGATCGAATACTAGATAGAGCCTTACTGTTACTGTTATAGTACATTCAAGAGCGAAGCACAAAACATGTTATTGCGGAGTGAGAAGAATTCCGTGAACCCTCTGATTTAATAGTTTATTCCTGACGCAAATAAAAACACTGAATACTAATTTTCAAGGTCTCACTCTGTTCAAAAAAGTAAAAATGTGTGTATGTATAAAAACAAACTGCGCCATATTTTTGATGTTTATTTGTTTGGTTTGAATTTTGCGCAAAGCTACACGAGGTTTATCTGCGCTAGCCGCCTCTAATTTAGCAGTGTAAGACTAGATGGAGGGCAGTTAGTCATCACCACCCACCGCCAACTCTTGGGGTACTTTTTTACTAATTAATAGTGGGATTGATCGTAACATTATAACGCTCCCGCGGCTGAAAGGGCAAGCATGTTTGGTGTGACAGGATTTTCAACCTGCGACTCTCAGATTACAAGTTGAGTGTCTTAAGCACCTTGCCATGCCGGGCCCACTTTTGATGTATTTGATTAAATGTAGATATTATTTCTAAGATTAAAATAAAAATTATCCAAGTTCCAATTCAACCAAATACATTGTTGTGAGTCGTAAAACGGAGTTTGGTTACTACCAGTCACAGTGACATGTACAGTCTCGGTAGAAACGTTTGTACATTTTGGAACAAATAAGACCGTTGCTATTAAGATGGAATACAAGTCACTCTGAAACTGGAAAATGCATCTTATATTAAACACACACCTTGTAATTTATATAATGAGACAAATTATATGGACACCATGAATGATTTCTTAGAACAGTACACAATTTTATAGACACCTGTAATAAGATGAGTTATTCAGCATTTTATCTATTACAACAAACCTTACCAAAACGTATAAAATGACAAAATATGACACTAAATTATTGTGAATAGTGTCCGTAATCTTAACTAAGTTCATATTAGACATTCAGTACTTGGTTGGTCCTTCTCGTACTATAATCACCTCTGCGAGACGTCGTGGCATGCTGTCGATGAAGTTATTGGTGTAATACGCCGTGATTTTATCCCAACTTGTCACTAAAAAGCATTGAAACCCAACACAATACCTGGTTTAAATTCGTAGTTAGAATTGTCCGGCTCATTTCTTCCCAGCAGTTCTCAACTGGATTACAATCTTGATACATTGCTGGCCGTGACAATCTTGTAACATTCTACTGGTCGAGATAATCTTGTACAATAGATGCCATGTGGACAGCGACATTTGTCATCCTGGAACACAAAGCTATGTCAAATCTTGCCCTACCATATGACAGAAATATCGTTTCCATGTGATGCATATAGAAGGCGCCATTTATGTGTCTCTGCAGGATATAAAGAAAAGTTTCCTGGCGTGATAAAGTGCTGCTCAAATATGTACTGCACCACCCCCTGTGTGTTCTCTGTAGGAAAAACATTGTTTCTTAATCTGTTCTCCAGGCAAACGATTAAAACGAATCCTAACATCAGTTTTAACAAGTCGGAAATAGGACTTGTCTGAAAAGATGACTTGTCGCCAGTGTCCTAACTATAAGTTAGCTTTGTTGTTTTGCTCAAGTAACTCGGTGACGGCAGTGAATTCTAGTTAATATCAGTTTGCAGATAGTGGTCTCGCAAAATAACCTTGTTTGGTCAGTCTCATATTCATTGCTCTTCTGGATATCCTGGAATGAACGTGCTCATGCCATTTCCTTCGTACTGTGCTGCAAGACTTCTTTCGGCCTTGACTTCTTAACCTGATCAAAACATGGTATCTCAAGCAGTCGTTTTTCGGCATCTACCATAAGATTTTCCTGAAGCAACATTTCCTCTAGTCAGATAACATTTCAGTATTCTGGATATAGTACATTAAGATACCCTACTCTTCTGGCAATATCCTTTTTTTCACACCGTTTATAGACAGTTGAACAGTTTAACGTCCTATAACTTATGACACGTGACGAGGCATTAAATTGCATTAAGTACGGAGTGTCTGAATAAAGCGTTGATTAGTTTCGAAAACGATTATACCAAAATAGATGTGTATGCGTATTTTGACGAAACAAATGCTCAAAATAACTTACACAGACAATAAAAACAACCTGTACATTTCTGTTCAATCAATAGCTACCTTCTCTTTTACTGCTTTGAGCATTTACTCAATAACTGCTCCATGCATATAGATAATATTATCAATATAGAACAAGACTCTTTGTTTCTCAATAAGGTGATATGTCTAGTGTTTTGTTATATATTGCGTCCTTTAGGTGTTCTCGACATTTGTTTTCTTAACAAATGACTTGAGATTTAAGACACTATGCTTTAATCCCTACTATACGGCGCATCTTGTCTTCTGTTATATTTGATACATCTTCGTCCTAATTCGATTATAGTAATAGGTTCCCTGAGAAAATAGTGTCGCAGTAGGATGCATGTATATCGTACTTTTTTATAGTTCAAAGAGTTGTAAACAAAAATGTGAGGAAATAATTACGCTCAAGTAAGCAAGCAACGCTAATAAACTATTATATACTTTCCTTTTTTTTTTTACAGCCACTGCGCCTTGTATGGCTCTTTTGGTGTGTTCTTTAATCTATATGCAACATTAGTGTGATCTATGACCGCAACATCATTAAAGTAATTACTATAAGGGCTAATTTTCTGGATTTGCAAAAAAAAAAAGCTATATTAATTTGAAAGAATAAGGTAACACTCATATATATCAGTGAAACGTGTTACAGTTTCTAAAATAAACAATATGTTTGTTTCTGCCTCGGGTATAAAAATAGATTACCTTATTTTTCAAGGATATAATATTTTGAAGACAGAGCTGTATTATTAATAACTAGTCTGCTATTCAGTACACATACATATAAATGGTCTTCTATACACAAACCATAATGAATGACACATTGTGTCTGCGTTGTTCGAGCAACTATATGCTTGCGTAAAATCAATCCATCGGGTTGGGTGCCGTGTCTCTCTCTATTACATTGAACATATTCTGCTTCGACGACGTAAGTTTTCTCATCGGTGCTGGCTCACACTAGTCAATTATCATAAAAACAAAATAACATCTAAGGATGAGTGCAATTAATTTCTCTTCCTTATTTGGTTAGGTACCAACAATACAGAATGAAGATCCACATTAGAAAACAAGTGTAATTTGGATATCGTACCAACGAAGTACATAATAAAATGAACGCAAAAAATATTATTCGTTTGTTTCAGAGTTGTGTACACAACTACTGAAGGGCTATCTTCGCATAGACATTCATAAGTTTGAGTTAAAAAACAAAGAGAATGCAGCAAGTTAAAGTCAATCGCCACCAATTATTGGAATACTCTTATCTGATAAAAGAGTAGGATTTGACAAAAGTTTGGACTACATTCCGAACACGTTAATCACTAGGACTATACAAAAACAAAACAAAACATAATTCTGTAACGAACTATTAGAAATACTTTATGTGTTTCGAGACAAATCACTCTTTACGTGTACTTTAGAAAAAGAAGTGTCATATTTTAAATGTTTCAGGAACAACAATCATAAAAGTTATTAGATATGCATTGGTGTAAAATAGTATAGTTTAAAAGTTGTTTCTGTTTCAGTGCAAAGCCACTCAAAGAGCTATCGAATCCTGAATTTTAGGATATAAGCTCGCAAACTTACTGCTGAGCCACCACTTGGAGGCATTTACTTTAAAATACAGTAGATCTACACGAGGGCTATCTGGCTAGCCGTTCCAAATTTAGCAGTGTAAGACTAGAGGGAAGGTACTTATCCCCACCCACCACCAACTTTTTGGCTATTCTTTTACCAACGAATAATGAGGTTGACCGCCACATTATGACGCCCTCATGGCTGAAAGAGCGAGCATGTTTGGATTACGAGTCAAGCGCTCTAACCACCTAGTCAGGCCGGTCCCAAAATCTTATTAAACTAATAAACTCCAGTAAAAAAAAAGAATTCGTTATAGAATATTGAATAATGGATTAAAATACACTTAAAATGTCGTTGAAACGTTCAAATTACTAACTTGTTTACAGACCCGCTGTTAGAGATGTGGTCCACTCATTCATTATATATCATTCAATGTAAAGAACTGACAAAAAGCAGGGTATGGCTTGTTTGTTTGTTTTAAAACAAAACCACATTGGGTGTCTACAACGGGAAATCGAAACCCAGGTTTTGGCTTCATAATTTCATAAACTTACTGCTGTTCTACTGGTAAAATCTTTCTCTTTTTTTTTGTAAAATACATAATAAATTATAGCATTAATTAATGGAATTAATTGCAACAATTAAAGCATTTTTAAATTTATTTATAAGATTCATATTTTATTCGAGATTTTGTAAGCAGCAAAATCGTAGGCCCACAAATAGCTTAGCGCACGCCTTATTCAGTAAAGTTTTTTAAAAGTCTGGTGTTGTCTAAACACCAACGGTAATTCTTGGTTTGATACCAAGCAATATAACCTGTAAATAAAATAACTGTGAACAGTAAGTCTACTAATGTCACCAAACAGAAGAACACTAGTAAAGTTTTATATATGTATATATACACACAACAGGCATTTGTGTGTGTCTAAAATAAATAAATTAAATTGAAATCTGTGTATGTAGATATAAATGTCTCGTGTGGGTACAGTAGCCCTGTGCTTAAAAACATGAGAAATTGAAACTGAGAATTCCAAATTGTAAGCTAGCTATTACAAAGGGGATTGGAATGTACACGGTAAATACGAAGTGTTCTTTCTTTTGAAAGAGATTACCTATTATTGTACGTCAAAGATAACTAACTTCAGGATTTGGAGGAACATGTTTTGAAAAAAATGCTATGCATAAAAGCATGACTTGTTTGTTTTGTTGCTTGTAGTTAAGCTTAAAGCTACATCATGGGCCAACTGTGCTCTGCCCCCACCGCCTATTGTGCTCCTTTGTCATTAACTTCAAACAAGGTATATGAACAGAACAAGCAGACTATTCTACATTTAATAATAATTATCCTTAGTAGAACCAACGACGTAAGAAAATATAAAGCAAGATCTTATCTTATGTGTGCATATGAATTGGACGTTATGTACGTAAGTATTTCTAAGCAGTTGTGAAAATGGAAGAACTTTCACACCAAAAGGAAGATCAAACAAAAGAACAGCCTCCAAAGAGTCTCATTGAATAATGGATAAAAAAGGTGAAAATGTGCCTGATGTACAGGATGGAGAAGGAAGGAACCGAAAAGATCCAATTAGAGAACAGTTTCCGGCCAAACCAAGCAGACAAAACATCGTGTTATTTGACTAGAAGGTAGCCAAGTTACTAGCTTAGCTGGGCTATATGAATTGAAAGTTTATTTCACAACTGCTGAATACGTATTGCAATAACTGTGTCCCATCTCAGCTTACTCGAAACAGTTTCAGTGTTTCAAAGCGCCCACCTTTAAGTCAGTAATTTAGTCATGGCAAGAGATAGCCAGGTATGGTGGCATTAAAACTTTATTTCAATAACAACATATTCGGACACTTTCCACTTCATCAAACAGCATAATATCCACTGAATTTATAAATGAAAAAACATATGAATATGTCGTAAAGTACATCTTACTAGAAAAAAAAAAGTGTTTTATATCCTTGTCAACAAAGCAACACTGATGCAATTAGTTGTTAACATGTTTCATAACACGTGAGAAGCCCTCGGGCAATCACGACAAAAAATTTATGCCAGTGAGTAGAATAATGATCATTATCATCCAGCACAAGGTTTGTCTTCTTTACTTAACTTCAACATGAGGTTTGGCGTTCTAATGATGATTTGTCAGAATTAACGAGTTATGTAAAATCAATAAAATATTTTAAAATTGTCCTAATAGTCTGCGACGAATGTGTTTGCATTTAGACACATATTACAAAACAACACTTAAGTTTGAATTATAAAAATATATCATAATTTTTATTTTAGTTTATTGCTCTAGCGGTTTTTCATTAAAAATGTGTCTGTTTAAAGACAATCAACCATTCTTATTAACAGCACAAAAGTAATATTTTGTTACGCATTGCTAAAACTTTGTGAAGCAAGCAAAGTTGAAAAGCGTATATTTCTTCACAATTATTTTGTTCTATGCGGTACTTCATATAAAAAAGTAGTCTGTTGTTATATATAAACATGTGTATATTTTATTTTGTTTATAGTTTTATTATGCTCTATCGGTAGTTAACCTAAGGTTTCTTCTCATAGGGGTTTACAGAAAATATAATTTGTCTGGAGAATTAGTTGTTCAACTTTAAAGCCTAAAGGGCATTTTGCTAGTTCTTAAAAATTCTAATAGAAAGTTATGTTTATTATATTTTCACACTGACTTTATATCTTTGATATATCATCTAATTCTCATTTTAAAAATACATCAACTTTAATTTACATTTAAAAAAAAGTCTTGAAATACCACATCACGACATCTCTAAAAATCTGCTTATCATGGGAAACTGACGAAAAGCTAAGGGAGGTGCGTCATTAATTTTAGGTTAAGAAAGCTAAAACCAACAAACTACACTATAACCAGAAGACGACTCGTGACTTTTAAACCTTCGACAAATTGTCTATTGGGATCAGTACTAATCAAAAGAAACTTAGGGCAATGTTTTAGTTTTGACTCTAACACGAAGTTTTAAACAGTGACAGATTAAACGTTGATCCTTTTTGAGGCAGAAATAAGTCAAATCTCATTATTAGTCGGATCTTAAGAGAATGATCGACTTCTTCTTAAGTTATAGCATTCTGCTGATACTACTTTTCTCAGCTATGTGATATGAACTGCAACAAATATTTCGTTTTTTGTACTAGAAATTGGTAAAAATCCTCATTATGATATCGTTCAGAAAGCTCTAACACGATCCTAATTTTGTTGACTATTATGGTTTTTACGTTTGCGCTCTTGATAAATCTTCAAGTGTCTGGTGCATTTACACTAAGAAGAGGGAAAACACTTTCATTTTAAACTTAAATAAAATTTCTAATATACTTATCCCTCATCTAGATTTTATGTAATGAGTTTGAACGAAGGAGCTACGACGGGACTGAGTTAGTAGCGTGATGTTTTCTTAGAATTATTTCTGAAAATCAAAAGTGAATTACCATTCTATTAACATTATATAACCTTTTCCAAAACTATCTTTGCTTTTTTCTTTACAATTTATCTACTTTATATGATTTACGGTCTTAACGTTCTCTTGTGTTAAAGCAGTTATAAAATAAGCAACATAATTTAAACGTATTGGTTAAAGAATTAAGTTAATATTTAGTTGCGATCTGTGTAAAAATTATTTTTAAACCCAAAGAAAAAAAAACACTGCACAACAATTCCTGAAAAGTTTTTGCTGATTGTGACAGGAACCTGGTGGATATGCACAAATATAGTTTTGGTTTTGCTTCATCACGTATGAACTCTGAGAAATAGACAGTTAACTGTTTACCAGCAGAACGTATTTAATTGCGTTTATGTTTCTAATACGCTATTAAATTCAACATAATTAAAAGTGCTTTCCTCCTGATTTTCGTTTGTATTCAATGTCCGGTGCATCACGTTGCAGTGTCCAACAGTAGTCAGCAAGCATTGACGGATTCCAGTTGCCCTGATATCATTTTTCTATTGTAGCAATGTCCTGGTGAAACTGAAGATTCCGATGAAATGGTACGTGGTGGGCAAAATTTGATGTGATTTTTGTGTTGAGCAGCCAAAAATCTATAAGGAACACCCAACAGTGTTTAAGAAGCAAAAACTTTGTTGTGCAGTGAAATTAACATTCAAGTATATACTTCTTTACCACGCAGAGACATACACGTAACCATATCCATTCACTGAACTTTGTATATAAAAACAAAATTACCTTAAAAAATCTACTTTTATATTAACATATAATACAATGAAATGAGTGCTGTAAAATAACTTAAAATACTTTAAAAAACTGCACATAATCTAAGGAAGAGCACGTTTTATTTGTGATATTTGACCCAACAAATCGTTGAACGATTTGTGAATGAGCACCATAAACACTAGGTCAAAAGGTTAGGGGGATAAAAGGATTTAGCTTAATCATTTCATATGAAAAAATTACCATTATCATTCACGTAGTTATTATGAAAAATAATTTAAATCTAAACTGTGGAAGTGTTAGGTTTGTACCTATCCTCCCCCCCATATCGAGATTAAAGGGAATTTGAGGGTTCCAAGAACCAGATCCACTCATGGATCTACATGAAAATTGAGAACGTGTAACGAATCGTTCAAAATAATTTCAGATTTTTTTAGGCCTGGCATACCAAGACGGTTAAAGCGTTTGACTTGCAATCTGAAGGTTGCTAGTTCGAATCCCCATCCTACCAAACATGTTCTTCCATTCAATCTAGTGGGTGTTATAAAGTTATGGCCAATCCTACTATATTTGTTGATAAAGGAGTAGTCCAAGAGTTGGCAGTGAGTGGTGGTGACTAGCTGTCTTTTCTGTAGTCTTATTGTAATTTTAATAAACTTGAAATGTTCTAGATGCGGTTTTGAATGCGATTGCAGAACAAACCAAAACCAGATTTTCGAAAGTTTCATACTAGGGTGCTCTAATAAATGTCAAAATTAGCTATACAGATTAACTTCAAGACCTAACATCTGCCATACGAGCTAGTTTGACATCTTGATGTGGATAAAAAAATGAATCGTTCTGGAAAGGTTTGGGTTGTTTAGATCAGACAAAAAGAAGAGGTTTCACAGAATATTCGTCGAGGTCGCTGGACTTGACCCGAAACCATAAACGACAACATGGGGAAGTTACCTTGTAAATGTAAAGTAAAATGATATAGCAATGAAACATTCTTGAAATGTTCTAGATGTGTTTTGAATGTGATGGTTAAGCGTAGCGATGAAGCTAAACAGTGGATCCAACTCAGGTGAGAGAAGAACTTATTCGAAGATGTTCTGATCGATTTGATATAACAGTTGAATCAAAGCCCAAAGACAATGCTTTCCAGAATATTATCGGATGACTTATAAGAAGATCTTATAAGTTAGAACAAAACTACGTAGCCGTATGCAAATACTATTATACAATTACAACATTATATATATACATACAAACTGTTATCAGATGGTATCATGTATAAAATATTTTTTAATCACGTAATACTTTTATGTAACCAAAATGCAGGTTTTTCATTACTAATCCATAACCATAAACCAAGAATCGGTTGTTGTAAGAACTGAGTGTGATTACAACAGTCTACAGAAATTATAATTTTAATGAACTATGGATATTAAACTTTATAGATTCCAGATGGTTGTACATTTAAAAACCTTGATAAGTTTGTGGGCTCTGTTGTTTCGTTACCTTCCTTTCCTTTAAGATGGCTAATGGAAACAGCCCTTGTGCACTTTTGTACGAAAATTCTGAACGTCTTACTTGTCCTGTATTTGAATTATATAAATAGTCTTACTGATTTATTTATCAGTTTTTTATGCTAGGTGTGCTCGTTTGTAGCTTATAGAAATATAAATATATTTAATTTTAATTTTTTATCTTTTGTTATTCTTTCAGGGGCAGGTCCGGCATGGCAAGGTGGGTTAAGGCGTTCGACTCGTAATATGAGGGTCGCGGGTTCAAATCCCATTCGCACCAAACATGCTCTTCTTTTCAGCCGTGAGGGTCTTATAATGTGATGGTCAATCCCACTATTCGTTGTTAAAAGAGTAGCCCAAGAGTTGGCGGTGGGTGGTGATGACTAACTGGTTTCCCTCTAGTCTTACACTGCTAAATTAGGGACGGCTAGCGCAGTTGGCCATTGTGTAGCTTTGCGTGAAATTCAAAACAAACAAACAATACTAGGACCTCAGAGATGTTAAAACACTTTTAGAGTTTTATACAGGATTCTTAACGCAGACACTGCTTCATAGTTAAGAATGCACACTTAGATAATTATATCAAGCTTTTAATTATAAATCATTTCTCGTTTCTTCAACTTAACTGCATGAATAACGAAATGGTGGTGACACGGCTATCATTGATAGAGATTCTTAGACATATCCTTGGTTGTTACGTTTTTGTTTTTATTTCAATTTCTTTTAAACAATACTTAAACAAATCATTCTAAATAATGTACACTTGTTACTTAGTTATTTAGTCTTACCGAAGTAACACTGGCTAAAAAACATTAAGCCTTCGATTAGCATTAATTTTTAAACATGAGTTTAAAATTAACATAACATTTAGCTCAAAGCAAAAAAAATAAAAGATGAAATTTCATGAAATATTTGGATATCGAATCTCTCTAATTTTAAGTGCTCTCAGATAATGTATTAGGTTTTCATAATTATTCACTATTGAAAAATGATATTTTATGCAAGAAATTCAAGTTATTGTTTAGATTTGTTGCAGGGTGCTCGGTATCAAGTTTTCCAGGAAGAGTTAATTACTCTTTCTTTATGGGTAAATAAATATGCAGTATTAAAATTTATAACGTGACTAATTACCACAGAATACCAGCAAGAAAATAGCTCAGCTTTACATATAGAATTAGAATGTGGTATATATTGCTTCAGCTTTGAGGTCTTCTATCATTTCACAACCCAAATGTCCAATCAACAATGTTGTCTCTTTCGAGCTGTCAAATAAGTCCAAAATTCTTGTTGTGTAAGTATAAAAAATTCACTTATTTTCTTAACCTATATTAGAGTATAAAAATACTGAAACCTAATATTTATTATGTAGCATATAAATTTAAAGATATAATGTGAATATTTAAAATAAAGAAATAAACGAGGGTATCGAAAATTAAACTGCGTGGCTGAACGTGGCCTAGAGAGTAGCATGTCAGAGTGTGGATTTGAAGATTCTTATCCCATTGCTGAAAAAAAAATCGCACCAGCCTTTAAAACTGCGAGTTTGTTATAAGATAGCAGTCAAATCCCATTTCTTGGTAAGAGCCGCCCAAACTGTTGTTGTTGGCTAGCTTCTTTACCTGTAGTCTATCAACTAATAATTAGGCACTGCTAGTGCCAATAACCTATGCATTGGGAATTTATGGGTTCTTCAACGTAGATGATTAAGTATTCAGCATCCAAGCGCTTTTCTGAAGAATCCCGACGATAAAACAGCAACAAACACACCCACTCTTAAGTAGGCTGGTTATGGTATCACTTAAATACTTCCCTGCTTCACCTAATGTCTGTTTCTCCGGAGGCTGCGACTTAACTCTCAGATGGAATGGATTTTTAACATAGGCTGAAGTGAATAATTTATCTTTAGCTTTAGACGGACTGAAGCTACAAGTCGAACCTGATGCTTTCTGATTATTTACGTACTACTAATGCATCACGCGCGCACTTCGGGGTTTTTCTCACATTTAGTACAATTTTAAGTTATATATGAATGTGAAGGACAGAGTTTGTTTTTTTTAAATTTCGCGCAAAGCTTCACAAGGGCTATCTGCGCTAGCCGTCCCTAATTTAGCAGTATAAGACTAGAGGGAAGGCAGCTAGTCATCACCACCCAACGCCAACTCTTGAGTTACTCTTTTACCAACGAATAGTGGGATTGACCATCACATTATAACGCCCTCACGGCTGAAAGGGCGAGCATGTTTGGTGCGACGGGGATTCGAACCCCCGACTCTCAGATTACTAGTCGAACGCCTTAACCCACCTGGTCATGCCGGGCCAGAGGGCAGAGTTATTTAACGTGAATTTTTGAAATACCTTTCTTTTTATTCTTTCAATTGCTGTGAAAAAAGTTATAAACACCTTCTCTCTTCCCGCTAATAAAGATTATGAATGTAGCTAATATGAATATTGTTTTTTTCCTGAACAAAGCTTAAATTTCAAGGAATAAAATATATTGTAAGATCTGATCTATGCTTTGATTCACTATTCCTACTGCAACATTCTATTTCCATCGATTCACAGTTTATCAGTGCTTCATGGAAGAGAGGAGAAAATGAACAATGTAGGCCTTGTAAAGAGATGCAATGTAAAAAATAAAATTTTTGGTTTACATGTATAATCCTTTATTGGTCTTAAATAACGTAAAACACCACAGATATGAATATTCATATAGCTTATGTTATATCTGTGTTGGATAATCTAGATTATTCTGAGTTGGATTGTTTTCCCGTTAAGTCAGTTATGTTTTAAGTGCAGTAAAGTTTATTTGTTTCAGTGGAAACTATGAGCACCGCAGAAATTAAACCCCAAATTTCATCGTTATGAGTCGTCAATCTAGCCGAAATTCAACGAAGGAGGAGGAGATTTGTAATAATGAAGTTTCTGCTCAGATTGTGTTCAAGAGGGTTTTAATAACATATTTTAAAATGGATAGTTTTGAAGCTTAGTCAACAAAAAGTTTTATCATAATTTCGAAGTTTAAGTGTACACTTGAACTTTAACTAACTGCAGCCTTTTTATGTATTTACCTCAGGCTAATCAAACACAACTCTTTCCTTTTTGATGTATCTATCTCAGGTTAATCAAACAGATCTTTCCTCTTTGATGTATCTACCTCTAGCTATTAAAATAACACTTTCGACAACGTTAATGAGATCGATAAATGTCTGTGTCATACGTAACACTAGCAAAATATAAGTGAGGGTTATTACTTAGTTGTGTTTTCTCCTTATGCAAGCAGAAACTTATTTGACAATTGTATAAATGAAACTAACAATCCTGTTCTGTGGGATTGCAGTCCATTCCGGGCACAGAATCTGCACTGTGGAGCTCCTAAAAGTAAGTTTAATTTACTGAGTCGTTTTCACAGGGATCAGCCGATGTTGCTCATACGTGCTCAGTAAGGTTCACGTTACGAAGATTCGTCAGGCCACAGCAAAGTTGAAATTCACCAACTCTCCATTTCAAGTGGGTGTTTGTAGACGATATTTAACGATCTTTTGTTTTTTCTTTATCAAAAAGCGAAAACTGTATTTGACAAACCCGTAAAATCACTGTAATTGTTTTAGTTCTTTTTCCAGCGAATTTATTAACAAATTCAAATTTATTATATAAATTTTAGAGACACAAGAAACTGAAAGCAATATTTTCTCAATACATATGTATTGATTACTGTAATATTACCTTTAGTAGTAAGTTTTCATAGCCGAAGTTTATTGTGTTGTTTATAGCATGCTCTTATCTAAATAAATGTTGATCAGCACTTTTAACAACTATGAACTACCTACAATTGAACAATAAAATTATATCCAGAATTTTTTAGCCAACGAGAAAGAATTATTACAAATCAATATGAAGCATAATACTTGTTATCTCGTAAATGGTATAAGAAGGTAGAAATAAATAATGTTATAATTGTTAAAAGCTACAATTTCCGAAATTTGAAATTATGAATTTGTTCACTTTTTATAACTAAACAAGTATGAATACAGAGCTTTACTGTGAGAATATTATTTTGATTGATTAACAATTCGAATTGTTGGTTTGCGTTATTTTAGTTAAAAGCTTATGAACTGGATTATGAATATTGTAAAGGTTCTAATCCCATCCCTGAACATGCTCGCCCTTTCAGCGATGAGAATATTACAATATGACGATCAATCCACTGTTTGTTGGTAAAGAGTAGCTCAATATTTCGTGGTGGATATATTGACTAGTTGCCTTTCCTCTAATCTATAGCCCGGCAAGTCCAAGTGGCTAGTGGTAAATCCCCCTGCAGTAAGTTTTTGGACTTGGAACACTGATCGCTGGGGCTCGATTTTCGCTGTAGAAACAAACGATATTGTTGCTTAAATACAATTTAACATTTAACCAAAAAGTGCCTTCAAAACAAATAAAAAATACTATGAAGGATAATTCTAGCTAGCTTGCATTTTAAGGTAATTTATTATATCTTCAAAGATGATCTCATTAAGAAGCGTTTATCTATAAAATTCAAAAACAGAATAGGAGAAAAATAACGTACATAAATGTTGTACCTATCTAGAGGTGAAAGAAAGTATAACCTACTGGTTGGATTTCGGTACAGAAATACAAAAAGAAACGGTTGTTAATTTTTTTAATTAGGTAGTAAAGCGCTCCCTCAGAATATTGACGAATAATGAGTTAATAAATGAAAGGTTTTACAGTTTAGTGATAATTGTAAAGTTCTGGATCTAACCTTGACTTACTTCAATTTTAATGTTAGATATAGCGAATGAATTTAAAACGTGCTGACTTGATTAGTTGAATAATTTAATTAAACCAAAATGTTAAAAGTATATAAGTACAAAATAATCATAATATTCATTGTAATTGTAAAACATATTTGTTAACATTTATTTATACCAACATTTATTCAATAGCCGCGATAACTACACGCTGACACAATTAATTATTTTTAAAAATTAAAAATACTATTGTTTAGGATATAAAATTACATCTTGCATTAAAGCACATTACATAAAAAATAATTCTATATGTGAATTTTTGTATGAGTCACATAATTTAATTCTTAGTTTTCAGTCATTATAATCTGGGGCAATGTTTAGTGTTCTTTATTTAATTTCTCTACTCTAAGTTATTTCTTCGAGCTTCGAGTGCAGAAACGAAACTCAACAAATGCAATAACTAGCCATTTTTTATCTTTTTATGTTATTTTGACCATCTTGATCAAAATATCGCAAATTTAATAAAATAAACCCAAAATGTCATTAAAATACCAAAAAATCTATATCTAACGAAGCTATTCTTTTATGATAATCTAAGAAAGCCAGCACTTTTAAATTAAGAACATGACGTCATTTATAATATGAAGATATTGAAGTACATTCACATGTACATTTTCTTAAAAGGCTATTTGAACGATTTTCAAGTTATTTTTCAGTTCATAGTAACCAAAGGTGGAAGTAAGCTATCAGCAGTTCTTGTAGTTTAAAATTGTAGGGAAATGCTAATTGTGCCAACGATATAAATTCTAAGAATGGTAGCAACTAACAAAAAGATATAGCAAAAGAACAAAATGGGACAGAGAATAACTTAGCAGTTAGCAAACCCCCAACTGAATCCGAAGATAGATGGTTTTTCATCCCGTTGCCAAAATAAAAATATAGTTGTGTTATAAGAGCGATAATCGAGTCTTTCTAACTGGTAGTGAAGAGAAACTCGAGAGCTGGCCATAGGCGTTCTTGGCTAGCTACCTTCTTTCTAGCCTAACAGCTAAAGATTAGGGATGGCTTTGTATAGTTTTGCACGAAAAATTCTAAAAGGATCAAACAGATACATTTTATAAAATTAAATTAGTAGACGTCACTCATGACACAATAAACGAATCATAAAGTTGTAAGTTAAGTTGTAAATCGTTTCAATGGTCGATTAGGTAAAAGGAATTTAATTTTTTTCGTTTTATTTTGAAATAACTGTACGGCGATTCGAATATGTATACAATCCTTGTAAGTCAAACTTCAAGTATTCCACTCCTCGATCAGTGTATTGCATTAAGTTAGAACTCAATAAAGAAGAAGCGTTGTGGAAAACAGAACGCAAGTGACGTTTATGACAAACTGGTACGTCCATAACGCAACTTTGTCACTAAACTGTGTTAAACTCACCTAAACAAATGACGAGAAAGGTTACGTCATTTAATAGTATTATGTTACTCCTCAGCACATTATAATTTGAAAATTTTTCTGCATTAAAATACTCTCAACTGAAGCAGAGATATTCTATTTTCATTAACCACAATTTTATATTAATCAAATCTTTACTCCAGTTTATCTTCTTACTTTTCATTAGGTCAACGAAACACTAAAGATATGTAAGATGATGCATACATCTTCTATATAGAAGATTATAAGGTGAAGAATGATGGATTTCTTAGCGTTTCCAGTTTACCATTTTATAAAGCTTCTCGAATTTTCGGCTCAACAAACGCTTATATTCTTACGTTAATAGATAGTAGAACAGCTCTTAATTATTTAAGTGTAGTAAGTTTGTTTTTCAGGTTATTATACAGTTACAAAGAAATATTTGGTAGATAAAAATAAATCATAATGATATATATCCACACACATACAAATATATATATTACAATAACATAAATTCGCGCACGTAAATAAATATGTTTCGTGTTTTGGTTTTTAATTTCGCGCAAAGCTACACGAGGGCTATCTGCACTATCCGTTCCTAATTTAGCAGTGTAAGGCTAGAGGGAAGGGAGCTGGTCATCACCACTCACCGCCAACTCTTGGGATACTCTTTTACCAATGAATAGTGGGATTGACTGTCACATTATAACACTTCAAAGAATGAAAGGGCGAGAAAGTTTGGTGTGACGGGAATTCGAGCCCGTTACCCTCGGATTACGAGTCGGGCACCCTGACATAAATATAGATATATGTACAAATATGCACAAAATACATTATTGATAGCTAACTTATATAATAATAAGAAGGATTTTTCCTTCTTTATTACCAAATACTGATCTATAAAAACACTTGAAATTGGTGTATAATGAAAAAAACTGAGATAGTGATAAGGACGTAATAATTATTTAAAGCGTTTTGACACGTGTATGTTGGAGCTTATACTTCAAAGTGCATAACATTTTCATTTATCACTTGCCCGGTTCATCTCCTAAAATAATTCACTATGATTAGAAAAGAAAGTTTTCTTCGTCTTCTAACCCATTATCTAATACTCTTCTTTTATTCTTCAATAAACGCCATGTCAATAATCCAATGAATAAGAGTCGAGCCTAACAGTTTCTGGCCGTTTGAATTGAACAGCCCCCAGAGGGTGTGTGGACTTCGCACGCTGATTAATTTCATCATCAGTTCCTTTTACAAGAATAATGGTTATATATAATTTTAAAATGTCTGATAAGCCGTTTGGGAGTAACTTTGGACTCATGATCACTGATTTTATTACTTCCTGGAACACCATTTAATGAAGAGTGAACGACAGCCTCACAAAAACAGCATTGTAGATAACAGGAAAAATTAATACAGACGAGTGTGCCTGTATTTCTATTTCACTACATTATTCCATGTCTTATACTTGATAATAAACCGTTTCTTTATTACATTCATACATTACTATATAATTTGTTCGCTAGCTAATTCTGCATCATATGTTTCTGCATTAATTTTCAAGTATATTATTGTGATTGTAAATTAAGTTATCTTATAATTGTAATAACAGAAGTGAAAATTAACTCTCATCAAGTTTTCACGTTGGGTGTATCTATCAGAATATTAGCACGCTATTGAAAATATTAATGTCATCACTAATCACGCTTCTAAACATACGCCGATTATATCATGCGTTTTCAAATAATTACCAATAAATTTTAACTGTTTGAAACAAAAAATATGCTTATTTTAAACTTAATAAAATGTATTTCTGACTCTATAGGTATCCATTTTCTCGTAACTATTATTGCAGCTTTAAATGAAGTCAATTAAACAGTATCATGTCTCCATAGAAATATAAAACTGCTAAACACTTCATTCACTGTTGGTGATATATAGATTTCAAAAGTCCATTACAAAGGAATTGTAATTAACTAGTGAGAGCTAGAAGCTACAGCTTGCAACCGCACGAATAGTTTCAGTTCGTCTTCATGCCACTCGGCCTGGCATGGCGAGATGGGTTAAGGCGTTCGACTCGTAATCTGAGGGTCGCGGGTTCTAATCCCGGTCGCACCAAACATGCTCGCCCTTTCAGCCGTGGGGGCGTTATAATGTGACGGTCAATCCCACTGTTTTTTGGTAAAAGAGTAGCTCAAGAGATGCCGGTGGGTGGTGATGACTAGCTGTCTTCCCTCTAGTCTTACACTGCTAAAGTAGAGACGGCTATTGCAGATAGCCATCAAGTAGCCTTGCACGAAATTAAAAAAAAAAAAATATTGCCACTTTGCCTGCTGAAGTCTTTTTCATAATTATTGAAGAGTACATTTATTGACACATATTTATGAAATAAAAGGTTTTTTAATTCAAAAATTTCCTAAATTTTCGTCGAATGTCACTACGTACTAAAACTCAGAAAGCATCAGAATAAATTTAAAAAGGCAGTAGTAACCCATGAACAATCAGGAAATGTCTTCTAGATTAAAAAACTAATACTATAAAACTATAAAAATATGCCAGGGTTCAAAGCCGAAAAGTTGAACCAGCAAAATAATCAGAATTCTGTATGGAGTTATTTGTCGTCGTCCCTGGTACTTCAGCGGTAAGTCCGAGAGCTTATAATGTTAAAACTCGAGTTTCAATACCCACGGTAGGCAGAATACAAACAGTTAACTCTATAGATTTCTTCTCAATAACAAAACAAAGGCGAAATGTCGATTAAGATAAAAGTTCTCCTTTAATCACCTGGAGTGTAAAGGTCATTTTTTCTGATGCTGTTATCAATAACAAAATGAATAAACAATATTTGTCATTTTATTAACTTCGAGTGACCGTACGTTGTTAAAAAAAATAAATTAAATTACCCGAATTATTCCGAAAACATTACCAGTGTGTGTGTGTTTTCTTATAGCAAAGCCACATCGGGCTATCTACTGAGTCCACTGCGGGGAATCGTACTCCTGATTTTAGCGTTATAAATCCGTAGATTTACCGCTGTACCAACAAGGGACCATGAATGAAGGAAAACTGAACATTTATATTACTATTTTATAACTGTTTTTATCTGAATGAGTTTCATTTTGTGTAATTTTGTGGTCAGTGTTTCCCTATATCGTTTTAAAGACAAGAACTTATTCAGAACAAATAATGCATTAACAACAGGCATAAAAACATATTGCAAAGAACCAATAACCGAGGTTACTAACACCGATAATAATATCATCCTACAAAATACTTTGTCCAACACTGAAAAAAATACCAGTTCTATTCTATTAGACCTAAAGATACGTAGCATTATGTTTTCTTCCAATGTTATTCCAATTTACTAGATAATACCACTTTGAGAGTTAATCCACTAAAAATACTCAAACAAAAAGATGGTACCACACGGAAATGGTTAATTTACAGTGAAGAACACGTGGCTCTATTTTCTTCTTTATGATTTCCGTACAGCAGAATGAAGTGCATTTACTGATGAAACGAAACACTGGAGACATATATACCAACATATTAAAAAGTATCTACGGAGCAAAATTCATAATCGAAATGCAGAATGGCATATATTAGAAGTTCTATTTCCACAGCAAAAGTCTCTGTGAACAAAGCAGATAACAAAAAGATGATGGGTCATATAACACCTTATTATGATTGTGAAATTACGTGAAAAAGAGGTTTGAGCTTAAAAAAGCAAATGATCATCAGAGGTAGACTCTTATTTAAGTGATGAAACTGTGGATCATAGAATTCTCTCTCTCTTTTTTAATTATGTTTATGCCCATCAAGTTCAACTCTATTTCAAAATAGCACTTGAATGTAATAAGTTGAAAACGAAAAAAAACACGTTTCCGGAAGCCTATACTCGCTCACTTTCATTCAAATACAACGATGAACTACGTAATCGATGAAAATTTTAAGCTAATTCAACAGATGAGTCAGAGAATATGCAGGGTAAATATAATAGTTTCAACATGATCATCATCATGATTTATTATATTGAATGTTTCAATATAATTTCAACATGATCATCAACTATCTCATCAGCCAAATACACATTTAATGCTATGCATGCGGCACAAAACACATGTTGCCACTCATTCTCCAATAGAAGTTGCTTCACTCTTTAGAGTATCACAGTCATGTGAAAAAGTTAGGACACCCTAATTAAGAGTTGCAATCAAATAACTAAAAGAAGTGCTTTCGGCTCTTATTCCAATAAAATCTAACAAGGTTAGTTACCTGTTCCAAAAATTATTCAACACTGAAGCAGAATTACCAAATGTAAAACATGTAAATGCTTATCACATTTGACCGATATATTTATTAAAAAATTAATTTTATATATTCAATATATTCAGGTACAGTCATGTGAAAAAGTTAGGACACCCAATGAAAGCCTGTGTATTTGTGTAACATTTTTGAATATATAGATATTTAATCTCAATTTCAACAATACTGAGATATTATAGGAATATAACTAAACAATTAAAACTGAAGAAAAGACTTTTCAAGATCTTCTGTAAATGTAATTCTACAAAAATGCATATTTTAACTGAGGAAAAAGTTAGGACACTCTACCCCCTAATAGCAGTGTTACCTCCTCTGGATGAAATAACTGCAGTGAGACGCTTCTTGTAGCCATCTACTAGTCTCTGAGCTCGGTCTGAAGAAAGTTTGCCCCACTCCTCAATGCAGAATTCTCCATTTCTTAGTTTTCAGCCAGTCCTTGGTGGATTTACTGGTATGTTTTGGGTCATTGTCGTGTTGCAGGGTTCAGTTCCGCTTCATCTTTAATTTTCTTACAGATGGTCTCACATGATCCTCAAGCACCCTCTGATACACAGTATAATTCATGGTGGGTTCTATGATTGTGAGCTGTCCAGGTTCTGCTGCAGCAACATAGCCCCAAACCATGACACTTCCACCTCCATGTTTCACAGTTGGTATGAGGTTCTTTTCCTAGAATGCTGTATTTGGTTTACGCCAAACATGTCCTCTGTTCTGGTGTCCAAAGAATTCAATTTTGGACTCATCTGTCCAAAGAGCATTATTCTAGAAGTCCTGGTCTTTGTCTACATTCTCTCTGGCAAACCTCAGTCTGGCCTTGATGTTTCTCTTAGAGAGCAAAGGTTTCCTCCTTGCACAGCTCCAATGCAAGTTAAACTTGTGCAGTCTCTTTCTGATTGTAGAGGCATGCACTTTCACATCAACAGTAGCCAGAGTCTGCTGTAGGTCCCGTGATGACATGTTAGGGTGTTTGGAGACCTCTTTTAGCATCTTGCGGTCTGCTCTCGGGGTGAACTTGCTTGGACGACCAGACCTGGGCATGTTGGCAGTTGTTTTGAAAGACCTCCACTTGACTATTTTCCGGACAGTGGAATGGTTGACTTCAAAATCTTTTGGGATCTTTTTAAATCCCTTACTAGACTCATAAGCTGCTACAATTTCCTTTCTGAAGGCCTCAGACAGCTCTTTTGCTCTCACCATGGTGCTCACCCTCACTTCAGCAGTTAGGAGCACACCAAACTAAATGTCTGAGGTTTAAATAGGGCAAGCTGAGTAAAATGCTGAGTAACGATCTTCTAATCATGTGCACCTGGTGTGATACACCTGTGTGTGAGTTGAACCATTTTAAGTGGGAATAAATGTAGGGGTGTGCTAACTTTTTCCTCAGGTAGAATATGCATATTTGTAGAATTACATTTACAGAAGATCTTGAAAAGTCTTTTCTTCAGTTTTAATTGTTTAGTTATATTTCTATAATCTCTCAGTGTTGTTAAAACTGAGATTAAATATCTATATATTCAAAAATGTTACAAAAATACACAGGCTTTCGTAGGTGTACTAACCTTTTCACATGACTGTAAATGATGTTCCAGTGTTTTTGCAGTTCACGTGTGGGAAAATGCCAATAATGACAATCCATCTAAACATTCCTCAGTGGGTAAAGATGATTCTCTTGTTAGAGTATTTGAAGCCTATGAAAAGCCAGACATACTACTGTAAGAGAGGGTGAGGTAAGGCAGCCTCTTTAAATTTTAATGTGGTTTTCAAAATGCCATTAATGTATGAAAGATTTTCAAATGAATCCTATTTCACTCTAATTGTAGCTTCTAATTAAAATAAAGGGTAGATAAATTGAATTCCCGTAAAGGGGTAAAATTGCTTCCCCCAATTAATAATAAATACAATTTTAAATAAATATTACTTTTAGAAATACATTTAAATATTGCTTAATTCGTCATTTCTTCATACGACAGAGATCGGGAGGATCATGCTGAAGCTCCGTATTTTCTAAAGCAATGGTCAGAGTGAATCGAAAATTGTAGTTAAGTTTTGAATGAACAATTAATCTTTTGGAAGAGAGAAAAAGATCATCGTTTGTGATTGAAGATTCCTTACCTGAAATTAGAAATCGCAAAAAAAACGTGTATGCCTGATGAGCCAGTTACGATGGCATTTAAAAAGTATCAAATGGAAATTTATAACAAGTGCTTACAAGTATTGGTGCAAAGTGATGAAGATTGTTTATACGTTTCAGTGTTTAATCAAACAAACTTCTCAGACAGACGCTTACAAAGCTCAGTGGATTACTAATACAATTCAACAACACAGCTACTATATTTGGCATCCATCTGGGATGAAAGAAGGTGTGTGGATTGCTTTAAATTTCGCTCAAAGCTACACGAGAGCTATCTGCACTAGTAGTTTCGAATTTAGCAGTGACAGATTAGAAGAAAGGCAGTTAGTCAACACTACCCACTGCCATCTCTTGGGATACTATTTTGCTAAAGAAAAGTGGGATTAACCATCACATTAGCAGGCCCTCACGGCTGAAAACACGAGAATGCTCGTTGACAAGGATTCAAACCGTGACCCTCAGGTTGCAAATCGAACGTCTTAGTCACCAGCTCAGAAGATATATGAAGAATACACTGCTATATTCAAAGTCAAAGAGTTGTATGAAAATAAAATTTAATACGTTGAAAAAAACGGAGCTAGGAAGTTATACAAAATAATTAAAAGACATGCAAAAAAATAATATGTTGAGCAAAGTCCAACTTGTATAAACTGAGGTTACAAAGTTTCCACGTTCAAACTGATTGTGGCTTAAATGGAAACAAAAGACAATACTGTCTATTGTCCTATTACTTTTGTTTTCTAGATCTATATACAAGTATTAAACGAAAACATTAGAGCAGTATATTTTTGTTTAATTTATATGACTTGTGTGAATTGTATTTGTACATATTATAGATAGGTCTGCAGCATTAAGAACACCACCTATCTCAGTTTTTTCATGAATCTCTTACTCAATCTCATTTGGGAATAGTATAAAATAGTTTTCCTGTGATTTTTGTATTATTCAGTTTGTTCTCGTATGAATTCAGCATTATTGTAAAGAATATAACATAACAATAATAATTAATGTTCCATCATGTTTTCTATTCCTCTCATTACTAACAAAGGCCCAGCATGGCCAGGTGGTTTAGGCACTCCATTCGTAATCTGAGGTTAACGGGCTCGAATCCCCGTCACACCAAATATGCTTGCCTTTTCAGCCGTATGGGAGTTATAATATTACGATCAATCCCACTATTCGTTGGTAAAAGTGTAGCCCAAGAGTTGGCGATGACTGGTGATGACTAGCTGCCTTCTCTTTAGTCTTACACTGCTAAATTAGGTACGGCTAGCGCAGATAGCCCTCGATTAGCTTTGCGCGAAATTTAAACCAAACCAAACCAATTACTAACAAAATATTGAAACTTTGTACTTTGTACTCACCTGTTACCATTATGTCTGAACTAGCATACCTTACAACACTATTAACAGTACACGCTCATACGATCGTTAAGAAACTAAGAAATTTAAACCAAAGAATTATCAACAGAAGAAATGACATCTATTTCATTCAACAATGTAGAAAAGAACAACTAACCCCTAATTTTGTAATGGTAAAACTATCAAAATATTTTAATACATACACATACATTATCCAAAATTTACAGAAGAAACTACTTAAAGCCATGTTGAACACGAAATACAAAGAACTACATGACTTAGAAAAACACAAAATGACCCTAGACCATCAACTGGCATGCTACATCAAACCAGAGATTTACGGACTTGTACAACGAAACATAAACCAAATCAACACTAGGAATCACAGAGACAAAAATATCTGCCACAACAAAAACTAGAAAAACTAAGATGCAAACAACAAAAAAGACATCAACATGACAAACCGTTGACTAACCTCATAATTAACAGATCCGACCGACAATTAAACACAGAAAGATACATCTACTTAACAAAGGACTCAACTTCGCAATAGCACCTAGGTACATTCCAACCTTAGAAATAAAAACATGTTTAGATGATCGAGCCAGGAGACTTGTGATACTTTCCACAGAAAACAAAAACAAGAAAACAACCGAAAACAACCAACAGAAAGAAGACAACTTAGATAATTTTATTGACATCCAACAGCCAAACTTCCCAGGAAAAATTAAAAATTTATGTTTTCGAGAAACACCTAAAAACAACATCTTAAACGATTTTTTCAAAGAATGTTCTCACAAAACCATCAACATAATTTCACAAAACAGAAAGCAAAAAAACAATCTTACAAAAAAGACATTAATTCCATTAAAAACCTAAAACAAGACAAAAATAAAAAAATTGTAAAAGCAGATAAAGGTAACGCTATAGTCATAATGAACACGAATGAATATATCTAAAAATTAAGAAACTCCCATCAGACACGAACATATTTAAACCAATACACACAAAACTAACAAAGACACACGAAACGCAACTAAACAAAATACTACTAAAAATGAAAAAAAGCCAACACAATTTTACAAACACTTTATTCCTACCTGCGCAAAACCGACTCACGCTAACCACAAATATACGGCATCCCCAAACCTCATAAACCAGATTGTCCATTACGACCAATAATGTCCACATATGAATCGTTTAATTACAATCTTGGTAAATACATAGCATGGGCATTCTCCAAATATATAACATCAGCCAGCTCATTCATCAAAGACTTTTTTAATTTCAAGTCTAATCTTAATCAACTTAATCATAAAGCCTTAATGGCCAGTTTCGACGTTATATCCCTCTTTACAGAAGTTTCAACCGCTGAAACCTGCAAGATAGCCTTAGAACTCTATATCCGAGACCCTAATCCATCTATATACATTCCAAGTAACCAATTAGCAACCCTCATAGAATTCATCACGACGAAGACAAACTTAATGTTCAACAATCACAACTATATACAAACAAATGGCCTAAACATGGGCAACCCAGTATCACCAGTTCTAGCCAATATTTTTATGGCATAAGTTGAAACACAAGCAATTCACACAGCATTACATCCACCACTATACTGGTACAGATATGTAGACGACACGATTGCGGGATTCACATCTACAGAACACACACTTAATTTTTTCTATCACATTAACGCCATACATCTCAACATCAATTTCACATGTTAACAGGAAGAAAGCAATCAAATATCATTTCTTAACCTCAAAATTACAAGAACCGACACACAATTTAAAACAGAAATCCACCGAAAAATCACCCATACTAGAATATACGTTCCTTGGGACTCAGCACATGAAACAAAACAAAAACTCAACATACTAAGAAACCAAATAAACACAGCCATAAAACTATGCTCACCAGATAAAATTAATGATGAATTAGACAAAATAAAACAATACTTCATCAACATCAATAAGTTTCCTCCACAAACCGTAGAAAACATTATACGCACACACATAGACAGAAAGCAAAATCAACCAACAAAAGTAAATATATCTCACGAATCAAAAAATCACGAAACCATATTCTGCTGCATACCATATATTCCTGACATCAGCAGACAAATAACCAACATTTGGCAAAAACTAGTAACAAAATATGACATTCCAGTTAGTACCAAATTGATTCAAAAACCAGGCACAAAACTAAGGTCTATACTGTGTAAAAACTGCACTGACAAACACAACATCAATATTACTTATAAAATACAATGTGATAACTGCCACGACTTCTATATTGGAGAAACAAGTAGAAAAATGGAAACCAGATTCAAAGAATATAAAAAGTCACCTTCACACGTTTTCGGACACTGCAAGTCAAATAAACACAACATAACCATAGAAAATACACAAATACTAAATAAAGAAACAAACACGAACAAACACAAAATTAAAGAAGCCTTACTTATACAACAACTTAAACCCAAAATAAACCAATATAAAGGAACACCTTTATTCCTGTATTAAAAATTAATATAATAAATAATAATGATAAAAATAAATAATATAAAATTATATATTCAAACATCTAAGCCCACCCTCTACATTCTGACACTCATTTACGTAACCCCTTTCAAATATGTGGTCAGCTTTTGGTTAGTTATCTCTTTCTTTCTTTGTAAACCTGACGATGACCGAAGAAGGTCGAAACGTTGTTTACTCCTCTACATAAAATATTTTCTCAACCCAAACGAGCCGTTTTTACATATAAAATATTGAAACGTTTTGATTACAAATAATCTATGGTTATCAGTTGTGATCCTTAACACTTATATCAATGTACTTTTGTTTTAATGTTGATCCCGAGCTTAACGCCATGTTGTTATCAATCACGTCTGGAATAGAGTACCTAAAAGGAAACATAATATATTGGATAATATTGCAATGCCACCCCATAAATGAATAGGAAGATAAATGTGCCTGTTTCCTTGTGTTCTTATTACATGGAGCTTAATATAATTGTGTAATTGAGCACTTCTGTCTTAAAGTTAACTTTTCTGATTGCCTCAAGACAGTTTTGTTTTTCTTTCAATCTGTCTTGGTTTGTTTTCTTCCTTCTTCTAGTTTTATTCTCAGCCATTACCGAAACTGTTTTGCTTTATATTGTATATGATTCAACAGTAGTTACCTTGGTGTTGTTCAATACATGGTTTGCTTGTAACATTTTCCAGAATTTAAAATGTATCATATAAAACTAAAGTTAAATCCAGATAAACCATTATGTACGTTAAAGTAGCTTTATACACAGTAAGGAATACGTGGGATATGAAAAATAACTTTATCTTAAGGGTTTGATTTTATAACAGTTTGGTTAATCTGTTACACTTGTATCGACTTTTAATCTGTAAAATCAAAAAGTCGTAATTTAAAATCAATACGAAAATCTATCTTGAACTCTAAGTAATGTTTTATAACAATTTGACATAAACCAAAACAGAAATAAGCGTTTACTTCTTGATCTGGATACTGTTAAAGTTTTGCTCTACTTGTCGGTGGCGATCTTACTTTACGTATAATTATATGAAAGAGAAATTTTTGTGTACAATTTATTATTTCTTAGCACATATCAATAACTTATAGCTTCTTGAATATTTTATTGGTTGAATTCATTGTCATAGATAACTAAGGGCAGTCCTGGTTGGATAATTGCCCAGTCAATGCCTGAACGAGAGAATAAATATTCGACCTTTAAAGGAATTGAAACGTAAAAAATTAGATTATTACACTAGAAATGGTTCAAGGTGAGAGGAGGAGAAACAAATAATCAACTATCTGAAGGAATCAGGAGTTAGTACAGAATTATGTATATTATGTAGTTTGTAATGTTAAATGTTTCTTCGTGCAAAGAACGGTAACTTCGTTAGTTATTTATAAAATACGGTTGTTTGTTTGTTTTGGAATTTCGCACAAAGCTACTCGAGGGCTATCTGTGCTAGCCGTCCCTAATTTAGCAGTGTAAGACTAGAGGGAAGGCAGCTAGTCATCACCACCCACCGCCAACTCTTGGGCTACTCTTTTACCAACGAATAATGGGATTGACCGTCACATTATACACCCCCACGGCTGGAAGGGCGAGCATGTTTAGCGCGACGCGAGCGCTAACCCGCGACCCTCGGATTACGAGTCGCACGCCTTACGCGCTTGGCCATGCCAGGCCTAAATACGGTTGTTTCAATGTACTTACATACACTACAGTGTGTAAACATTATGTAATTCTTTGGCTGGCTATATATAACATTTAGTTATTTTAGTTTCAGAAGTTGTGCGGGCTTAATTTACTGAGATCTGTTGATATAACTATAAATCACTAGTTTTCGAAATGAGCTCCACGTTGGTCATCCTAGGATCAGTGTTAAAATATGCTGGGCTGGCTCGTACGGCAGGCGTATTTTTTTAGTACCGGTTTAGTCAGCACCTGCAATTTTTGAACGCCAGACTTATGGTGAAAATGCTAGAATATAACTGACCAAAAAATTATAAGCCCAGCTATTAAATTCTTTCAATGCAGGTGTTATGGTTTATTGCAATCTGGTACAAATAACTGTGTGGTTAGTGAAGAGAAGTATGGCTTGTTTCAGCTAGTTTATACTAATCCCAATGGTTGCAGTAAATGGAATCGTGAGTGATTGTTGTGTTTCAAAACTGTGAACCAAACGTGTCTAGCAGAAATTTGAGACAATTGTCTTCGGGAATACCTCTTGTTCATCTAACATTCCCGAGAGTATACACTGGAGACCCTCTAAGTCATTTTGAATGACAGAAGTAACACATTCCAAACTCGTACTACATTTGAAGTTACTGTGAGATAGAAACGGTGGTCTATCCCACCAGATATCACCAAACATTGATGATGAATGTATGTAGCAGAGTCCAAACTGCTATCAACATCAAAGATTGCCCCAACTCCTATTAAAATAAGACCTCAATTGGAAAAACAGTATTCACTCTCAAGGTATGCTCGCCCAGGTTGTTTGTTATTCGGAGGGGATGATTAAGATTATTAGACTTTCATTTGAAATTTTTACTTAAAACAGATAATAAGTAGATACTTTTTAATGAATAATAACTTGAAATTTAAAAAAACATATTTGTATTGTTTTCAGCCAAGTTACAGGAAATTAAATTACTTATCAATGTTGCGTGTCCGTCAAATAATTTTTTTAATATTTTGAAAAAAGAAACACGATGGACTTTCTAAGAACATTTTTACGTGAAGTATAGAGTTTTTACATGAACGTATGCTAGACAAGTTGTGAGTCTGTATATTATTTTTATTTTAGTATTGTATCTCTTTCAAGAAACAAATGCTCATACAATTGATGGTTACAATTCAATAAAAGAAATGGAAACTTTATGATTTATATTGTCGCCCACTGTTTCTTAAATCTTTAACAGTTTCAATACTATTAAGTTTGCCTTTTCTTTTAACTTGGCACAGACTGATGATTATGGTCGTAATATGCAGGTCGTGGGATAAAACAAAATCCGTCGCATTTTAGACCGTGTGGTTGCTATAATGTATCAACCAATCTCACTATTAGTTGGTTATTATTAACGTAAGAGTTAACGGTGGTTGATTTTGACTATTTGCTTTCCCTCTAGTCTCACTTCAAAGGCAGGGATAGCTAGTGTAAACAAACGCCGAGTAGCTTTGTATGAAAATCAACAATAAACAAACAAACAGACATTTAGTTTAATTATAGTATAATATTTTGGTAATTTAGTTCTCCTAACAACATGATGCGTTATCCAGTAAGCTCATTAGGCAAGACACGGTAATGGGAATAATGTACTTGTAATTCAGTACGTTCAAAGCCATCAAGAATATCATATATGAACAATCAGGGAAAAAACACAAAAACATGGCATTTCTACAAAACGAATAGTGGTTGGTTAACTCCATCTCAGTGCAATACAGTAACAGAGATTTGCGATGGTTATATTGTCTTGAACGTTTTACATGCTCTACAGTAATTGCTATACGCTGAATTCGCAAATAATGTCCATTTTCCATCACATACAGATTTTTCACAAAAAGTGATGTGTACTTTTATATAAGTGAATCATTTTTACTGAAACTAGATCACATATTCTTATGCTTACAAACGTAATGATAAAAAATGTTGATTGTGGTAAATGAAATAATAATTTGCTCTACATAGGAGCTTTTTCTTCCTAATTTATAAAAAAATCCTTACAATTTACGTGATAGTAAAAATGAATATTATTTTCGAAATCTGAGTAGCTAAATTATGGAAAATCAGTTACTAAAACTAAACATCTTTCATGAAGTTGAATTTTTCAGATGTGTGTACTCAGTCTGAAAGTTTGAGTAACATTGTTGTTTAAGCTTGTCGTCCTCGGCCATCATATTCTCGATAAACAAAATACACACCATGGCCAAAAGTATGTGGACATCCGACCCATATGTGCTTGTTGAACATTTCATTCCATTAATATGAAGTTGGTCCTCTTTTTGCTGTTAAAACAGCCTCCATTCTTCTGGAAAGTCTTTTCACTAGATTTTGGTACATGGGTGCGGAGATTTTCTCCTATTCAGCCACAAGAGCATTAGTGAGGTCGAGCACTGATGTCGGGCGAGAAGGCCTGCTTCGCAATCGGCGTTCCAATTCATCTCAAAGGTATTCGATGTGGTTGAAATCAGGGTTCTGTGCAGGCCAGTTTAGTTCTTCCACACCAACCTCGACAAGTCATGTCTTTATGGACCTCACTTTGTGCACGGGGGCATTGTCATGCTGAAATAAAAAAGGGCCTTCCCCAAACTGTTCCCACAAAGTTGGAAGCACACAATCCTCTATAATGTCATTGTATGCTATAGCATTAAGATTTCCTTCATTGAAACTAAAGAACCTAACCCAAATAATTAAAAACAGCCCCAGACCATTATACCTCCTCCACAAATCTTCACACGTGGCACTGTGCATTCAAGCAGGTAGTGTTTTCCTGACATCCGTCAGACTTCCAGATAGTGAAGCGTGATTCATCACTCCAGAGAAGGCGTTTTCACTGCTCCAGAGTTCAATGGCGGTGTGTTTACACCACTCCAGCCGACGCATGGCACTGAGTATGGGGAACTTAGGTTTGCGTGCGGCTGCTCGGCCATGGAAACCCATCTCATGAAGCTCGCGACGAACAGTTCTTGTGCTGACGATGCTTCCAGAGGTGGCTTGGAAATCGGTAGTGAGTGTTGCAACTGTGGACAAACGATTTTTACACGCTACGCGCTTTAGCGCTCAGCGGTCCTGTTATGTGAGCTTGTGTGATCTATCGCTTCGTGGTTGAGTTGTTGTTGGTTCTAGGCGTTTCCACTTCACAATAACATCACTTACAGTTGACCGGGGCAGCTTTATCAGGGCAGAAATTTGACGAAGTGACTTGTTGGAAAGGTAGTATTCTATTATAGTACCACGTTGAAACTCACTGAGCTCTTAAGTGCGACCCATCCTACTGCCAATGTTTGTCTGTAGAGATTGTATGGCTGTATGCTTGATTTTATGCACCTGTTAGCAATGGGTGTGGCTGAAATAGCCAAACCCTCTAATAGAAGGGATATCCACATACTTTTGGCCATGTAGTGTATTTCAAGACCTGATATCCAGTTTTACCGATATGTGTTTCTTTAGTAACAAAATCTAATTAGGTGAATTAATTTTTGGTAATAATAGATAATGAAATGATTATAAACTTTTCCTTGAATTTAAATTAGAAAAAATATATTTTTGTTTTGACATTGGATGTTTTGCATATTCTAGCTATAGTTCAGACATTTTACATCTCCCCCTGATGGCTGACAAAGTCCATTTCTTCTCGAGAATTTACAAAATGTAACTTTCCCAAACTTAGAATTGAGCATCTTCATTGAATCTGCAACGCAACTTAATTGCTTGATTTGTTAATGGTTTCACTAAAATTCGTTGCTACAATCCAGTAATAAAATTGTTTCAGTGTCCATTATTTTAATGGCTAACAAGCTTCTTAAAAGTGCCTATAAAACCGTTAGTATACATATTAAGGGAAGATTATACGGATAAAGAAATTGTATCACCTCAATCTTCCCGATAAAAAAGGGTTTGGCGAAATAACTTCATTTGTAATGGGCTCTTACGTGGATGTATGTGTTTGTGTCTATTTTTATAGCAAATCCACACTGGGCTACCTGCTGAGTCCACCGAGGGGAAACAAACCCCTGATTTTAGCGCTGTAAATCCGTAGACTTACCGTTGTAACAGCGGGAAACACTCTTACGTGGATCTAATTTCTTTACAGTTACCACGTTTTCATATGAATTCCACTTAAACAATGTTACATAACAAAAAATTGTGTGTTTTTTATTTTCTGTATCATTTGTTATTGCTGAAGATTTTAACACGAAAGTCTCATTGTTTTTAGTAAGTTCTTAGTTAACAGTTGTACTAAACTTTATTCAATATTCTTTACATCTAAGATTAAAAGAGTACAAAATACATGACGTATAAAACACCTCGACAGGCTCATCGCTTTCATTAAAACATTTCTTAATTAAAAGAACTGTTCAAACTCGCGTCTCCCGCTTCATAAGTTTAAACAACTTGAGAGCTTTTTCTTCTTCTTTGCTTTTCAACTTGAAGAACGGCAGATCAATATTAAGATAGACTTTGATATCTTCGCAGCTCAAATTGAATCGACAGTAAGAAGTATTTTTGTTCCACGCCGATTTCACGTCGCTCTTTATAGTTTATGGTAAGGATATGTTTTCTTGAAAATAAAAAAGCTATTGTGTGCGTTAGCTACAGTATACAATAAGATAGCATAAGGTGGGCAGACGGATAAATAATCAAATGTTAACTTTAACATTAAATAGAACAGAAGAATGGATCGATTTGAATATGATAACAGCAATAACTTCAATAGTTAATTTTGATAAATGAAACTTACTTTTGAATAAAACTAATATTATAGCAAGCATGAATGTGATATATATATATATATATATAATTTTCGTCCCATTGAGTTTATGTAGGATGTACTCAAATAGAACTAAAATCAATAAGAAACTAGTGTTCAGAATATCATGTAAGTTTTTAATATATCTTGTTTTAAAGATATATTTAGAAATCACGCAGTGAACAGTGACTAGAGAATTGTTGTTGAAATGGACAATATTGAAATGATGATGAGCATATGATTAGATGGCGCTTCGCGACTATTTTACATATATATCTTATGAAAATACACACAAGCGAATATACACTGTTGTTTACTTTAGACAATAATCATATAACATATAAAACTGATTGCAATCTTGACTCTTTAAATACCATGTAGTGTGTTGAAGTAATAATAGATTAAGCCGCAAACTTTACCTTAACCTTAAGTTACCTTAAGCTTAACTTATTGATGTGTTCGTTATGATTTGTGTAAGTAATAAAAATAGAACATAAGTATAAATTACAAAAAAACATGTCATTGCATTAATTTTATATCGCACTTGCCCTTCGATTGAAAAGTTTGCCTTCATTAAGTTAACTAATTATTATTTTTTTTAAATTCCATACAATATGAAACTACGGTCACTACAATAAACGACAGATAATTGACAACTGTTTATCAAGTCACGTAAATGATGTGACTAGAAGTGACAAGAAATGCCTTACAAAGGACGTTTGGTACGTCCTCAAGAACAGTCTATGTTGATATAGCTACTTATGAGTTTAATTAAAATGACTTTGAATTTGGGGTAGGTGTTGGAATTTAGCTGTCTTTGAGCTTGTGATGTGTGTTGGGATCTAGCTACGTTTGAATCTTTGCTGAATATGGCAATAAACTGCGTCGGGATTAGCCACATTCCAATCTGAGATAAACGTCAGGTTTAGTTCCATAAGATGTACTTCTAAAGTTATAAAATAATGCATAAAAAACATTCAACATTGTGCACTGTAACCAAGATAAATGAACTCATAAACTGTAATTTTTCTTGATATTGTAGTTTTATGGATATAATTTATAGAATTTCATCGGTAATCATTCACGTTCATATCCAGTTTTTCAAAATGAGTATCCAAATATTAAATGTCTTGATTAAAAATTGTCTTGAATTTTCAACTGATCATGGGTCTCTGATGTAAAAATAATAATAAAACATAGGTATTAAATAAAACCAAGGAATTAGTATCATAGGCGCAGTACAAATGTTAAGTATATTATTGTTATTCTAAAATCATGCAAGCTAAAACATTATTCTACTTTATCTATTTCAACTCGTGTGATAAGCAATTACAACACGGAACTGATGAGCTTATAGCATTATATCACCTATTTTGTTCGCAGGAAAGCAATTAAACCAAAGCAAAGATTGGTTTACAGTGTTGAACAACCTACTTACCCTTTTGGATCATGTGAAAGCTATTTATCTATTATACTTACATAGTTAAAGGAGTTATCATTTATTTATACATATATTTAGGACGATACATGAAAGTGCATCAAAAATATTTCAAGCTGATACTTATTAGATAGGCTGTTCATGTCTATACTACCATGCAAGATGATGTTTTAACGTGTGCCTGAGAATAAGCTTATTAAACAGATCGTTAATATTTAGATCTTGATATATCGGAGTTAAAATATAACATTAAACTAAGAATTGGCAGCGAAATCTTTCTCGGATATTATTGTTAAACATCAGCTTCGATTTGGTCTCATGGTTTATATTGTACGTAATGCTTTAAAATGTATTTTATCAAGCTCGCTGAATCTATTTTTTATCATTAAATGTTGATACAGATGAACTACGTTTAACTACTACTCTCAGTCAGCCAATACATCATCAGAGTGATTAGCCACAAATCTCATCAAAGAGCTGAGTCACGAGGAGTAGCAAACCACTTCCATATTTCAGTCAAAGGAATACATTACTAACTCATTAAAATGGTGCGTTACTGTGTCATTATTTTCATATAACAAAGATGGCAAAGGATTGTTTTATTGCTTCTCCGTAAACAGACATTTGACCATCCGCATGCACTCAAAACTCATATCATAACAGAAAATAGAAGTTATTTGTAAGAACGACCCATAATATAGAAGTTAAATGAATTTTTCTCTATTTATAAATTCTGAGTTTTGTTTCTTAATATGAATGTGTATGTTTTTTTACAAAGGACAGCTCTGTTTATGTGTAATTAAGCAAAAACTACACAACAAGCTATCTGTGCTCTGCCCTCCATAGGTACCGAAACCTTGTTTGTGGTGTTGTAAGTCCGAAGACATATTGCTGTGCCACTGGGGGAATACAAAGAGTGAGAAATGCATACTAAATTAGAAGGAGTTTTCTTAGTCTGTCAAATATGACAGTTGACTACATTTCTATCAGATATAGTTAAACTACAACTGCACATTTCTAGTAAATGAGTAACAAGCAAACACAAGCATCAGTATATTCTCATTATAAAATCGTTCTTTATATATTAACTGCATATTTTGTTTATACATAATTACAAGTCTATCAAATTGGAAGTTAAACAAATCCTCAGAAAGAGCAAAATCCGTGTGTGTGTGGGTACCAAGAAACAAATTAAACCAACCAAGTGCCAGTGAAGTAAACGAACCGATAAGTTAGGCTTTAGTGAAATTTAGTCAAATAACCAAAGTAATAAAATAGAGTAACCGACCATTATTATACCTGCATCGTAATGAGATTACTGAAATATCGTATAACCTTAACCCTAACTTCTAAAATAAAATAAAATTTAAAGAAAGAAAAATAAACAAAAGTATATCAATACACACTTGTATCATCAGTGGTGGTTTGAAGTCATACGATTTTGTTTACCACGTATCTTTACGCTAGCTAATAGGTGTTCGACAGCGTAGGTTTCACTCGCTGATAGAAATGACCCCTAATTAGTTGTTACATTCTTATTTCATATTCATGAAATTATATACTATTTCTTGTGTCGCAAACTGGTTTAAACATAACGTGTCTATGTAATAACATAACGTCACGAGAATGCACATTTCAGTAACGCGTGTTCACTGAGACAAATAACACGCGTGCATATAATTACGCATGGGAAATATTCAAAAGCCCCTTCTGTCATGTACGCGTATATCTAACATTTGAATCAGTAGTGAAGTGTAAAAACAAAATAAGTTTCAGAAGGAGAAATTGGAACTATAAACTCAAATTAAGAAATAAAATTATACATTTTCCGAATAACTGAATGATGATACCATTTAGCAATAACTTAATTAATTGATTAAACATCCAGCTGGAGAAAGATTTGGAAATTTCTAAGATCACTCTGAACAGTCGTATTCACATTTATAAACACACGTATCGTATATATATATATACATATACTAAGAAAATAGATATTTATTTGCATATTTCTGTGCATATAATTGAATTAATTGAGAAAAGGCACATTGCTATATTGTTAATTTGCATACCAAATATATTTCTTCTAATGTTTTAATACTTATCCTATTAAATCCTAATATGCAGTCTAGGTATTGCATAAAACAACCAATTCAAATGCTAGACTTATATGTCCCTCAACTATACTGCTACTTATATATTTATATATATATATAAATGTATATGTATAAATAAATACATATTGATGTCTATTGATATACAAGTCAAATATTTTGATATACTTTGAAAATTTTACTGCATATGTAGATGAGGCTAAGGGTGTAGAATCGGTAATTTAAAAATTAAAAAAGCGTTTGAGAAAGTGTCACATGGAAGGCTTGCAAAGAAACTTATCTCTATAGATATGGGTAATAAGTTAACTAATTAGACAGATAGATATGGGTAATAAGTTAACTAATTAGACAGATAGATATGGGTAATAAGTTAACTAATTAGACAGATAGATATGGGTAATAAGTTAACTAATTAGACAGATAGATATGGGTAATAAGTTAACTAATTAGACAGATAGATATGGGTAATAAGTTAACTAATTAGACAGAATAGTGGTGTGACGGAAGAAAGCAAAAGTTGTTATAAATAGAATTCAGTCAAATTGGATTAATGTTGCAAGTAGTGTACCTCAGGACTCAGTCTTAGGACCATTGCTCTTTTATATCTATATTAATGACTTAGATGAAGGAATGGTCAATAAGTTGCTTAAACGTGCTGATGATATTAGGGTCTTGAGTATTGCTGGCTGTAAAGAGGATGTTGCTCCTTTACAAAAGGGTTTAGTTCATTTAGTGAGTTGGGCAAATAATTGGCATATGGATTTTAATTATGGTGAATACAAGATACTGCATGTCAGTTATCATAATTTGCATGAGAATAATCTTAACAGTGTCATGAAAGAAAATAATCTTGATGTAATTGTTGATCAGACTCTTAAGCCATTCAAGCAGCATGCTGTTACTAGTGGTAGGATAAAAAGAATTTTAGGTTGTTTCTACAGAAATGTTGAATACAAATCTAAAAGGTCATAATTTTATTCTATAGGTCAATGGTTAGGCCACATTTGGAGTATTGTCTTCAGTCTTAAGCTCCTTACCTTGAATAAGGCATTCAAATGTTGGAAAAAGTTCAGAGAAGGGTTACTAATGTGGTACCCAGAATGGAAGGGTTGCCACAGGAGAAGAGATTAAGATCCTTAAAATTATTTTCTCTTGAAAAAAATTAGAGGGGATCTGGTTAAATGTTTAAGATTGTAAACGGAACTGATAATGTTGATGTATTTGAGAAATTTGAAACTAGAGAACACGAATAAAGACTTAGACAAGGTAGAAGCCGTTTAGATAAGATAATTTTATTTTTCAAATAGGGTGGTTGGCCTGTGGAATGGGTTGCCTTCGGATGTTGTAGAGAAAGTAATTTTGAGTGAGTTTAAAATAAAGTTTGATATACATATGAATTATAAGGGCTGGCTTAAATTTTTCAATAGTTTTAGTTTGGCTTAGAGGATGGATCAGTCAAGATGGATCATCAGGTCCCTTGTTGTTCTTAAACATTTTGTTATGTTATTTATATCACAGCCAGCTGAATATACACATACATAAATTATGGCAATAATAATGTTGTATTTACATTGTTTGTACGTGCATGCCCATGCTTTTGCTATATTTTAGATTTTTTAACCTATGTACTTCAAAAGTAGCCAGTTTCAAATGGGCAATTGTAAACCCCAAACTGTATTATTTCGACTCAAAAATATAAGTTGAATAAGCTTAGTGTTAATAATCATGTAACCCAAGTACTTTACTTAAAGATCGAATTTTAGCTTTCCTTTGACATGGGTAGTTGGAATTTGCTCGTTAAAAATAATTAGTTTGATGTTCAGCTCTAAAATTACTCAATTGTTATAAATTTATTCTGAATTTTGAAGGAATTTGAGTTCTTTTTGGAATATACTGAAATAACGGATCAAACCTTATAACTTATATACACAAATATATTTGTCTCGAAGTACATCAATATATATCTGTGGGTGAGTAAGAACAACTTTAGTTCACCGCTAACCTCTAAAGCTCAATAGTTATGTTTGAGGGCTTGTCACGTCAAATTTGTGGGTTCGATATCCGCAATAGTACAGCACAAGTACTATATTATACAGCTAATCATTCATGAACAAAATTCGCCAAGATAACTGTGAAAATAAATCCCTATTAATTATCAACAAATACAAACATTTTCATATTTTATTTTTATCATGCCATAACTTTGTTATTTTAATTTAGGTATAACTTAATGTTAATATAGAGTTACTGGTCGTAAAGATGTACACGCATGTGAAAGTTAAAAAAGGCAATCAAGTTGGATAGTGTCCAATGACAGAGCTAAACCTGTCGAAAAAACTTGTCTAAAATGTTGCCGCCCCCAGTGGCTCAGTGGTATGTCTGCGGACTTAAAACTCTAAAAACCGGGTTTTGATACCCGTGGTGGGCAGAGCACAGATAGCCCATTGAGTAACTTTGTGCTTAATTCAAAACAACAAATAACAACAACATAATGCTACCGTCGCTCCGAGTTGTAACGATGACACTACAGTAAAATGTGATAAACTGTGACTTGAGTGTAACAGAGGCCAGACATTGGTGGCTAAATCCCAGGTAAAAGAAAACGATTGGTTAAAAAACTGTCACCAATGCATAACTCCGCTAGAACAACTTCTTTTTCCGATCCTTACAGAAATAAGATAGCTAAAGAATAACAGAAAGGTTGATCTGGAAACTTTGTTATGACGTTGTTTACTCCAAGTCGAATACTAATTGGCGAGAGCCGAGCCTTCAATATAGGTCCGAAATCTATATATGGGATAGGCACTTAGCTGCAGTGTCAGCAAACTCGTTCTCGAGAATACCGATGTGTCCAGATATCCAGAAAATCTTGATAGTAATGGAAGGTATAAAAAACGGGCCAACTGTTATTGAATATTGACGAGAACAGGTTGAGAACAAACTGAAGCAGTTCCACAGCTAGTAGAGTTAAAAAAGTGAGTGTAAATAGTAAACATCAGTGTACTGCATAGTTTTGGCATGATACAGGGCAAGAGAAATTGCATACAACTCAGCAGCCCAAACAGACAATTACCAAACCATAGTAAGCCATAGCAGAGCTAAAATAGTCACTTGCTTTCGAACAATCCGTATAAGTGGAAAGAAAAGGATGGTTCATAAGACGATCAGTAGAAAGAAGATGATATTTCCAATCTGGAGTATATGCTCTCTTCATATGACTCAAGGGAAGGTCGCATTTGGAGATGGTAATAAGTCACGGTAGAGTGGGCAGTAACATCATCCAATCCCAGATTCATTTCATCCAGTGTTATGAAGTCCAAAAGAAAGAATTGCAGGCTGGCTATTTTGAAAGAGCATGACCCACTGAGAAAGAAAAAACACAACTTGGTAGCATATTGTAGACAAAAATGCAAACGACGGAAGTAAAAAGAAGGTTCATGGTGGGACTTGGTGTACAAACTGGACTGTACATGTGGAAGGCCTTCATACACAGCCGAAGCTCTAGGTGGTGAATGGGGTCCAGCATCTTCAAAGACGAAGTCCTGGCAGAAACACGGACCAGAGACCCATAGTCCAGTTTGGATCGAATGATAGCATGAGATATCTTGAGTATAAAACATCAATCTGCTTCCCAAGAGGTGGAAGAAAGGACACAGAGAATGTTTAAAGCAATAGCATACTTGATACATAGCTGCTTTATGTGAGGAATGAAAGTAAGCTTATGCTCAAAGATTAATCTCAAGAACTTTGCCTCAGGGACCATTGGAAGAACAATATCACTGAGATGGAGCTCGTGCATAAGACGGTTTTGAAAAAAGAAAGGTAAAATAATTTGTTGTGGTCCACTTCAACAAGTGACTAAGAGTGGTGGAGCAGGCCTGGCATGGCCAGAAGGCTAGGGTGCTCGACTCGTAATCTGAGGGTGGCAGATTCGAATCCCCGTCACACCAAACATGTTCGATCTTTCAGCCATGGGAGCGCTATAATATGACAGTCAATTCCACTATTTGTTGGTAAAAGAATTGCCCAAAAGGTGGTTGTGGGTAGTGATAACAAGTGCCTTCCCTCTAGTCTTACACAGCTAAATTAGAAATGGCTAGCACAGATAGCCCTCGTGTAGTTTTGTGTGAAATTCAAGAACCAAACCGAATCACGGTGAAGCACTATCGGCTGATCCCACACTAGGCGAGCGAGAGGAGGCTGTTTGATTCGCGGAATTAAGAACGACAAGCATTAACCATTCCTTCTAAGGCCTTACAAAGACAGTTAGTCAAAGCAATTCGAGAAGAATTAGATAAATATTGGGATCCTTCTCAGGCTTAAAGAAAGGGAGGATTGTCGCCTGACTCCAAGCATTAGGAAAAATATTCACCTGCTTGTCAGAAGAATAGCAAGAGAGGCAGGAGAGAGATTGTTCATCATCTAATAGTGAACACCATTAGGTCTAACCAATGTATTGCCAGACCTATGAAAAGCAGGCTCGAGTTTCACCATTGTAGAGTGGCCATTATCGTCGCAGAGACGATCGGGTAGGGATAGCTAAGATAACAGGGGAAGATATAGATATGTTGGAAACAGAAGCAGAGCTCATGCCGATAGTATTGGCGAAGAATCTATACATCAACAAGTTTCTGGTCATTGGAGAGCAAGATAGAAAAGGGATGGGAAAAACATCTTACACTAACCTTCAGAATCGTGTCCCAGAGAAACTTTAGAGCTGGTAGTAGTAGAATTAGAGATGCTAGTTATGATTTTAATTTAAGATCTCTTTGGGCCCTGATGTCTGATCTGTCACGCAGGGGCATGGACCTGCTGGAAAGTAATGCAGTTTGAAAGAGTGGGATATCTTTTGCAGGTATCCCAGGTTTGTTTCTGAGCCTTTTGTATCTGCTTAAAAGGATAGAGACCACCATGGATGAGGATACCATGGGAAACGTCTAAGTGTTTTAGGTATATAATGAACAGCTGTTTAAACAATACAATCAGTTACTGTTCCCACGCATTCATTAATAGACGATAGACTAACAACAGTAGGATCAAATTCCAAGAGAAAGGCGAAAGACAACCAGTCGGCCTGGTCCAATTTCTACGGTGGCACTCGGGTCGTTTGGCATCGATAACGGCCAATCAACCTTATAACGATAGGAAAATTATCATTGTTCTATAGATCATTCATTCCTCCAAGAAAAATGGGAGAAAAGTGAATGGTAGTAGATAGATAGATCAATGAAAGTAGAAGACTGAATAGGTGCATAAAATTAAGTATAAAAGCTGGTATTGAAGAAAGAAGTGTTGGGATTCAAGAGCATACACCCTATGGAACGACTCCTCTAATCAATATCAGCATCATCCCATAAGGAATTTTGTTCTTTAAAGTCTCCCAGAATTAAAAAGGAAGACAGCAACTGTTCAACGAGAGCGTCAAGTTTTCTCCTTGTTTCTCCAGAAGGCAGGTAGAGAGAACAAACAGTAATGGTATGACCCAAGCAAATACGTATGGCTACAGCCTCCAAGGGTATATGACATAAAACAGACAAGGTGGCATGCACTGGCCAACCAGCAATACCACTCATCCACGCTCTTGTTTATCACACAATTTACTATTCTGATATAAAGAAAGCTGCCAAAAGTTGACTGTATCAGTTGGTTTCAGGAAAGATACATGGAAAGATAGGAATTAATCAAGGCCTTAATGTTGTCAAGATTAAAACAGAAACCTAAACAATTCCACTGTATTAAATTGGCCATTTTTACCTAGGTGGAAGAAAACTAGATAGAAAACCCTTCTGTTTATGACCATGTCATTTTGCTTTACTAGAAGGAGGTCTACAGACCTCCATGGATCCTTTTCTGAATCGAGTGGGTAGATCTCTGTCATTAAACATAGGTTCCAGTAACTGAACGAATAATCGTTATGTATCCCGGGGCTAAGGAAAATGAACCTGAGCAGGCACAAAAACTTGAGGAAGTTGAACCAGACAGTCACTGGAAAGAATGGCGGGGGTAAAGACAGGAGTATACATTGACTTGTGAACTCAATTATCAATTGAGATCAAAAGACTATTCACATGATGCAAAAAAAGACTTTGATGGGGGTACAGAAAGTACTGTCTGCACATTCATTGTAGTGGTGGAACGTGGTGCATGACGGAGTTGAGACAATAACTTTCGACCCTCCAGATAAAAAATGTAGTTAACGATTTTAAATCGTTGTACCTCTTTCTTCTGCACTCAGATGTCGTGGTCTTTGCCACCACAACAAGCACACGTCAGTTACAGAAGCATAATAAAATGTCTTTGAATGACGATACTGCTGAAATTGGAAACATCTGAAAGCTTTATGAATATATGGCTGTACACTACACTTCAGATAATCTGCCTTGACAGTTGCAGGTGGAAATGACGATGTAAACATAAATTTAAGATCATTAGTAGTATTATAATTCCTTCTTTATAAGTGGAGGTACGTCACACTGCATAAACTCCTTGGTTGGAGAAACTAGAGAGGATCTCTGACTCCAGGATGTTCTTCAAATCAACAATAATTCCTTCTGATGAATTTAAAGTAGCATAGTGAGTAACCTCAATGGGTATATCCTCAATGGCCTTCGAATTCAAGAGAAGTTCTGTGTTTTGGGACAAATGTTTCCACCAAGATGTGTCCATAGCTTCTTGACTAACTTTGGACAGCAAGCAAGCCCCTCTAATCCCTTGTGAATAAAGAAGGGAGTCATTTGCCCTGAAGATTTGTCTGACAAAAATGTTGGATGAGCAAATAAGGTAAAGGTGTGAACTGGGGTGAAGGATGCTACTCAAAGTTTTCAAGACATGATCGTTTACCATTTAGCCGTTTTTTACGATTTTATTTGTAGAAGGATTTGATATATTCATAATGAAAGGAGAAAGAATGAGTGCCCTCTGACATCACCCACCATGGAATTCTACGAGGGAACGCACTACAAAGTCAAATAAGGACACTGTAGCAATGATAGGGTCTTGTGAGCACTATACCCAAACACCAGCATCCAACATGATGTTATGAGACCGTTTAACGCTGTTACTCAGTTGAACCTCGCCCAACAAGGCCATTCGATTGACCCTGGAGGGCACCCGTCTAAAGGAATGTAAGGCCGAAGTAATGTGTTGAGGCGGGTCGCTATGTAGGGCAAAAGTGTGGGTGGACGTTCTCCCAGAGAAGGTAAACTGAAAAGACAAAACCTTCTCTGGGTTGTCCTCTGACCATGTACGTACAAGCATTCACACTGAGAAAATACTTATCGGTGTCTGGCTGACAAGTTATTCTTATTTGTAGGCAACTTATCTGTGTCTAGCGGACAGTTTACCCTCATTTATTTACTTATTTACATAGTAGTTTATCCTTGCTATAAGCCTATTTATCTGGCAACTTATTCTTGTCAAGAAGCCAATTTAGCTGTGCCTAGCTAAAAGTTTATTCTTGTCTATTGACCTATTTTTCTAGCAGTTTAACTTTGTTTGTTAGTACATTAATCTGTATTTAACACGTTGCTTTCTCTTTTCTACTCTTATATCAAGCTATTGATTCATTTGTATCATACTCAAAATTTAAGAGATCATCTTTGGTGTTGATATTTTCAAACTCAAGTAAACATAAAGGTATTAGAATAAATCTTCAGATCTGAAAGGCATCAGCTGCGAGTGAAATGTTGAACTCCAAGGCATGCCTTGTACATATCACATTAGCTTTTAGCTTATAAATGTCCTGTAGTTGTTTATTAGTTGAGAGCAATTTGTATATTGCCTTGGGCCTTATAATTAATGTTTAATTACACTAATGAGTTCGACATACACGTCTTCCTTTCTCTCTCTTCTTATCTATTTTAATTTTGTAGTATAATTATAAATGAGTACATTGCGTTCTTTCACTTCAGTTAGATTATGTTTGTACAATTTAAATACGTTCAACTAACTTAATTTCCACGAATATTTCAATTTTAGAAGCACTACGATAAAAGTGCCCTTTCTTTGAGTGTTACACTGAGTGACAGGAAATGTGCTTTTAAGCGAGGGGATACAGAGGTTTTACAGTGTAATGCTTTCAAGAACTGATATCATTGCTACTTCCAGGAGATACTAGTGTTTGTTTCTGTATTAATGAAATATATATAAATGGAAAAAAAAAGCAAGAAATTTATTGTATCCTTAGATAGGTACATCTGTATGAACCATAAGAACAGCTTCAAGGCTAGTTGCTAGCGCTTAGTAAGCTTAATCATCACATCCCAATTAATTTCTGCTTGTTAGAGAATAATTTTATTTCATAATACTTTTCGTGAAACCACTTCTCATCTGTTTGTAAATATTAATGTTAATCTGGCTGATGGTTTTGAAATGTATTTTCTATGTACATACTTAGATCGACCTATAACAGGAGATGTAAAGATTAATTCTGTATTCTACACTACACGAGGATTATGTCTTGCATAAAATTGAATTCAGATTCTCCTCAAAATATGAAAATATACACAATTTTAGATAAATATACTCAACTCCAATACCATATCGAGCCACCTCTAGAGCTGTTAGGATACTATCTATATTCTACACTACAAACTTTCAATAGCTTTTTCCTCATATTTACTTCATATCCTCCTCGTGAGTTGAAACTGCGTAGGATTTTATCGCATAACTTCTATACGCACCCACGCGTATCTAATTAGACAGTTGAATTTATGTATTTCATTGCACAATATCTAAATACGTCTCTTTAATTATGTTGTTGAGCAAAACGTAATCACTACAAGATAAAATTGTGAAATAAATACGAAAGTTTACACACACCTAAACATACATACTGAAACCTGCACATCTGGGAGTGCTCGAGAGGTCTCCGGATGATTCACCAATAACTTTAAAGGCATCCACTACGTATTTTGGTAGGTGTATTATTTATGGTGAGTGTTGTAATTAAAGGAAGACGCAAGTTTTGATGACTATTGTAAGCAAATGAAGATGTAGATTGTATAGTTTGTTATTACTTTTGTCAGAAAGAAAAGATGTACAGTGTAAGTGGGATAAATGTTTTCAATAAAGCAAAGTGTAACGTAAGATGTAACATGTAATGTCTGTGGTAAGTAAACGAAGCTTTAATGACTGCTGTAGTTAAAGGAAGACATAGCTTATGATGACTGTCGTAAGTAAAAGAAGATGTATCTCATGATGACTTTAAGTAAATGAAGATGTTGCTTGTGAGGACTGTAATAATTAAAGGACAATGCGAGTTTTGATAAATTAAAGAAGATATAATTGGGTTTTTTCTTGGTCACCGTCGTAAGTAAAGGAAAATGTAACTAGTAGTGATTGCTCCAAATAAAGCAAAATGTGATTTTGTAATGACTACTGTAAAGAAAGACATATCATGTGATGATTTTTAAGTAAACGAATATGTAGCTTATTATGACTGTTGTAATGAAAAGAAGATGTAACTTGTGATGACTGTATTAAGTAAACGAAGATGTAACTTGTGATTATTGTTGTAAGCAAAAGAAGACTTAACTTCTAGTGACTGCTGCAAATAAAGAAAGATGTAATTTGTGATGACTGTTCTGGTAAAGGAAGATAGATGTAACATGCAATGAATGTTGTCGATAAAGGAAGGTGTAACTTATGATTATTGTCGTAAGTAAAGAATGATGTAACTTGTAATGATTGTTACAGGTAGAGAAAGATGCAACTTCTGTTGAAAGTGGCTGTTATAAGTGAAGGAAGATGTAACTTATGGTGACTGTTGTAAATTAAGCAAGATATAAGTTGTGATGATTGTTGTAATTACAGTAGACGTATAATTTGGTGACTATTATTTTTGTAATCTCTAAAACCTCCTAAATACATTTCCAATGTTTGTTTTCAGTAAAAGTTTATATTTTATCTACCATAACTGCATGGGGTCTGTCAGTTTACGTTCTAGAATGACTACAAACTACAACATGAAAATACAAATATTTAGTTTAAATAGCATCACATTATACATTTATATATATTTATTATTTTAATTATATCGATCATTCAGTCGTAGCTGGCTAACAATACAATAAAAAAGTCGCATTGACGTGGTGTACATGCACTCGTCCTACCGTATCTCAAAATACAAGATTGGTCTTTACCAGTTGTCCTGTTTTGGCTATGTTTTAATGCAAAATACAATCACATTTCATTTATGATACATTATATATATATATATACATTATTAACTTTTATAAATGTTTTCTTAAAGTTATTTTTCTTAAAACATATAACAGTAAATTAAAACGTGAAGCAAACTATTATTTTCGAGCTTTGTACCCCTTTACTGCTTGCCATAGGTTGATAAGCCTATGAAATTTCGCAAGTGAAGGATGTAAAAGAAAATAATTTTTGTAGGTTTTATATATACATTTGAAGCAACCAAATATTTTACATTACTACATTAATACCATATAATCCCACTATAATTTGTGAAACTTAATAACTAAGCTGTATTTGTATCTGAAAAATATATAATTTCGAGCCGATCGAAGACTCAACTTACCAGCTTGAAATCTCGGATCGAAAGAACGAGTTGACATCATGATATTTCGAAATGAGTGAGAAAGCCATAACTTTCGAGTGTAATTCACATGACATAGATAGAAGTAAATCTACAATAGGAAGTGTTTCCAAAAATGGAAAGAGGCGGGTGGTGCCACTGTGTGTGTTTCGGAACATGAGCGATATCGCCACATATAGATGAGATAAGAGGTTATTATTTTTGAAAATATCAGTAATTTGAGTTCATGATTTGTAAGAAACTATAAATTCGTACTTGGGCATCACAACCATATCATTTGAGCTAATGTTCCATTCAACATCCTCGTGACACGCAAATAACGATATTTAATGTGTCTTTTGAATGCTTACTTTTAAATTAAGAAACTAACTAACAAACAATAGTAAAAGCTGATTTATAATCTATTATTTGACACCAAATTTGTTCAAATTGTAAGCTATTTACTATTATATATTTATTTTAATATTGATGTATGTTACAATTAGATACTTTTTTAAAAGTGTATGTAACTTATGCGGTTAAATGTGTATTGCAAATTCCTGCCTATTCACTAAACTTGTAGAAGATTCTCGAGTGTAAGAAACAATAATGTATTATGTGTGTTTGTAAGAACTAGTAACTGCCAGTATTGTTGCCGTAGCTTACATTCTAGAATCTAGCCGGATGATTATAAAAGGAAGCCATCGCAACACGCAAAGAGTCAGTATACATTGTTAGTTTGCTGCAGTTTGTATGCTATAAACCTCGGAAGCTATATTTGTGATTAGCGCTTATTAATTAGAAAACTATAGATATTTGACCAGAAATGTTTATAGATTTAGAACATTAAAAACAAACCGTTTAACTTCAACGAATTAACATTGAACTTTAGTATTTTTACGAAGACATTATATAATTCACTTGTCATGTATTATTGTTTGTATATTAAAATATATTTGTATTGAGAAAGAAAACTGTGCGTGTGTCAATCTCGTTGGTAAATATTATTACTACGATACATATCGACATTTAATTAACTTCTAAATCCATACACAGTTTAACTCAGTTTTCAGCTAGTTGATATCGTAATGCGAAACATAATAAATTGGAGGCTCAACCGAGATAAATTATAATACTTAATAACATAAATTCATAAAATAATAGTTCAATGCCAGTTCAACAAATGCGATGGCATGATTTTTGACCTGTCACACGTTATGATAAGAAGATGTATGTTCTGGTGGCTTTTGTAAGTAAATGAAGATGTAGGTTGTGATGACTGTTGTAAGTAAAGGAGGGTACAGTTCGTGATAACTATTGTTAGTAAAAGAATGCCTAGCTTGTGATAACTTTAGTACATAAATGAATATGTTGTTTCTAAGTGCTGTTCCAAAAGAGGAAAGCCTAACTTGTGGTGACTGTTGGAAGTAAAGAAAGATGTAACTTTTGGTGACAGTTATAAATAAAGGAATGTATTACATGGAATAAATGTCTATAAATGAAGATAAAACTTGTGAATACTATTTTGAGTAAAGAATGATGTTACTTGTGATGATCCTTGTATGTAGAAAAAGATGACTGTTCTAAATAAAGCACCATGTAGCTTCTAATGAATGTTGTAAATAAAACAAGGTGTAGCTTATAAGAACTGTTGTAAATAAATGAGGAAGAAGCTTGTGATGATCGTTATAAGTTAAGCAAGACAGAGTTTGCGATGGCTTCTCTAAGTAAAGGAATATGTAACTTGTGATGACTGTTAGAAAAGATGTAACCTGTGATGATTTTTTTAAGTAAAGGAAGAAGAAACTTGTGACGACTACTATAAATAAAGGTAGGTGTACCTGGTGATTGCCGTTACAGGTAGAGGAAGATTCGGATTGTGATGATTCTTTTAAGTAATTGAGCATATAGATAATCGTGACTGATGTAACTAAAGGAAAGTGTAACTTGTGATAAAATGTGCAAGTAAAAGAATATGTAACTCATGATGGCTGTCGTACGTGAAGCAAGATGTACCTTGTGATGTCTATTTTAAATAGAGTAATATATAACTTGTGGCTAATTGTAAATAAAGAAAGGTGCAGCTTGTAATGACTGCTATAATTAAAGAATGATGTAACGTGTTATCACTGTTGTAGATAAAGGAGGATGTAATTTGTTAGAAGTAAAAGAAGATGTTACTTCAGAGAACTGTTCTAATAAAACAAGATCTAGCTTGTGATAACCATTCTAAGCAAAACAAAGTGTAACTTGCGATGACTATTGCAAATAAATGAAGATGTATCTTGTGATCACTGTGTTAAATAAAAAAAGATGTAACTTGTTTTGACTATTGTGATTACAGGAAGATGTAATTTGTGATAACTTTTGGAAATAAATGAATATCAAATTTTTAATACCTATTTAAAGTAAAGAAAGTGTATATTGTGATGAATGTTGTAAATATAATTATGACTGTTGTGTGTAAATGAAGATGCAACTTGTTGTGAGTGTAGTAAGTAAATGAAGATACAACTTGTTGTGAGTGTAGTAAGTAAATGAAGATGCACCGTATAGTGATTAGTTAAAATAAATATATATCTTGTGATCATGTGTTAAGTAAAGAAAGACGTAACTTGTGGGTATCTGAAGCAAGATGTAACTTGTCATAATTGTTATAAGTTAATGAAGATGTTGCTTATGTTGACTGTTGTAAGCAAACGAAGATGTAGCTTGTTTTTACTGTGGTAAGTAATGGAGGGTGTATTTTGTGACGACATGTTGAAGTAAAGAAAGGTATAACTTGTGATGACTTGTAAATAAAGCAGGATGAATCTTTTCTTACTTGTTGTAAGTAAAATACTATATATTTTGTGATCACTGTGTTATATAAAGCACGATATAGCTTGTTAAAACTGTTCGAGGTAAGGGAAAATGTAATTATGACAGCTATAATTAAAGCAAGATATAGCTTGTGGTGACTGTTTAAGAAAGGGTAGATGTAGTTATGATGAATGTTGTAAGTAAAGGAAGATATATCTTATAATGACTGTTGTAAATAAAGATGTATCTTGTGAAAACCTTTGAAAGCAAATGAAGATATAAATTGTGCTTACTGTCGTAAGTAAAGGAAGATCTATCTTCTTATGACTTTTGTAAGCAAATGAAGATGTAACTTGTGATGACTGTACTAAGTGAAGGAACATGTGGCTTATGATGACTGTTGTAAGCAAAGGAATGTCTAACTTGTTATGAATGTTCTAAGTAAAGGAAGATGTAGCTTCTGATGACTGTTGTACATAAAGAAGATGTAACGTATAATGACTGTTCTAAGCAAAGGAAGATATGACTTGTGATGACTTTCGCAAATAATGTGAGATGCATCTTGTGATGACTATTATAAATAAAGTACAGTGAAGTTTGTTGTGACTGTTGTAAGTAAAGAAAGAACAAGTAAAGGACTATCTAATTTGCCATAACTAACTTGTTGTCATTGCTGGACGCAAAGCAAAGTCTATCTTGTCATTACTATTATAACCATAACTATATAACTGTAATTATAACTATATATTTGAGTATTAAGTCCTCCAATGGCGATAAACTTATATGCTCAAACTTAAGAAAGTCGTCGTATGTTTAGATTTAACATGTTTTTTTTTTTTGTAGATCTGTACAAGGGAACTTCGCTTATATTGGTATTGTTACTTTTACTTAACCTGAGACCTGATTTTCTTTCTTTACACGAGCAAAAAGAACGGTTTAGCAACAATACGTACATCAAGTTTCTATAAATATAAATAACACATATTTAAGAAGAAAATTTTCATTTTATTCTAAGTGGACTGAAACATAATAGTTTTTTTGGACATAACGCGAGTTTTATGTATAATCATAGAATACTTTTTTGTAAATTAACTGTAAAGTGAAACAATAAAAAATTATAATATCAGTAATATTCTTTTGTGTATGAATTTAGTACTGAGAATCTTTAATCACTTGTTGAGTAGGTTTTAATTAGTGTATTGTCTGTCGTATTGCTGTTGTAGGACTAGTTAATAATAAGGAAATCATTCTTTTTAGGGTAATTAAAAGCTATAGTCATGTATTGCATGTGTTGTAAAAGTATATATAATCCTGATCATGTTGCGTTAAATAGTATATCACGTCATTAAGAAACAATTGATTGATAATTAAGAGTAAGTTTTAATTAAGATATCGTTCTTTTAGGACAGGAAATTTAATTAACAGATGAATTAGTGTTAAGCACCTTTATTAGGGTGAATTAATTAAAAATGACAAAATGGCTGCCTATCATGGCGGCCTAAAAACGCGCGCCTGACGACGCGCCTTACAGTGATAACTATTAGAACTAATATGTCTTCATTTTTGATAACATCTCCCTTTTTCCCTTCCCTGAAGCAGCCAACGTGAGGCGGTATCCTTTTGCCACGATAATTCTGTGTCTGCTATTGTCGTTTTGTTGGTATATCTTATTAATATTTTAATTTATCCTGTGCATTAAATATAAGTAGCTAAACGTTTTCTTCGCTATATGTTAAATTAGTATCACAACACAGAGAGAGGACTTCCAATATATGTAAATGACGATAAGGAATACTGCTAATACAGAGATCCAAAAAGACAACAACAGTAGAATTAATGTAAAAAACGTACAGATTCGGTGTGACACTTAACGCTCCGTATGTTGACTTATTAATATTACACGAGTTTTGTGTGATCTCCCTTAGTAACAATCGGTTAGAAGAGGAGAGGGAAGAAATAGGAGAGTATCCGGATTATTTTGACTATTCAATAATTTTAACAAGAAAACTGGTTCAATAAAGTACTATTTATAGACTTAAAATGTTTAATTCAAACAAATAGTAGCTCAACATCAGTTGCCAACTGAATCAGCTATATTATTGCAGTTGGTGAAACAAACTAATCCTTCTCATACTAAATAGATGAAGTAGTTTGAGTACTTGTCATAAATTTTATTTTATTTTTAGCTAATAGCAGTACAGTTATTGAGTGTGATGCCGTAGATTAATTAAACTTAATAGATAATATAATTAGTACATAATGTTGTAAAACCTTAGAAGTATATTTATTTTGTTTTGTTTTGGCTTAAAACATACCAAAAGTTCAGATTTATTTATCAGCCCCACCCACATCCATGAAAAAACTTGGAAAACTATTGCTCCTTCTCTTGCCCCCCAAGAAAATGTATACAGTAGATTTTCACAATTCTTAAACTCAGAGCTTTATCTTCTCACCATTTGACGCTTTGAATGCACATTTTCTTTGGGGAGAAAAACCGGCACAGAATGAACGTAGAAAAGAGAATGTTATGTCGCGCGTAAGTTGAAAGAAAATAAGAGTTACGTAGGAATGGCGTGAACTACATGTTTCAAGATTCTCCATTTTTTCTTTACTTCAGAACTTACTTTACTTATTTTAGGATAAAGAATGTTTTTATTTCTGTTTTCGCAGTATAGTGCATTAGAACCGGAAGTGGTATTTATGAATGCGAAAAAAAACTAGGCCTAAAATCGTCAAAACACGAATCAGTTGCTATTATTGAGAGGAAATTAAATTCCTCTTTGTATATAATTTATAAAATTCAGAAATTATACTTATTTGATTAAAACTGTTATTCGTTGATGGCACGAGATTGGAAGATGAACAAACTAACCTTAAAATCCAAAGGAAGAAATGATCTATTATTTTGTATTACTTCCAATGTTTGTTGTTCTAAAAGAGAAATGAAATACTGATTTTTCTGTTTATATGTCGTGAAAGTTGATACAATCACGATTAAAAGCAACCAAATGATTTAGACATCACTCTGGTTAGTAAATGTTTCATTAGGTGGAAATTGCCTGATTATTAGGCGGCCAACTAGTTGTTTCTGGTTCCTTTTCTCATTCAAGTTGGGATTACACTTCCCTAGTTTGTTCTTAACAGTTGATGAAAATGTGGAATTACACAAATCCTTATTGTTTTTTGGATTCGAGATTCTTCAAATTTTCTTATTTACATAGTTACATTTATATCAAAGTGTGGTTCTGTGAGGTACAGGTTAAGTCTCGTTGAAATTAGCAAGTGAAATTTACTAAAGACTGACTCTTTTCCAAAAGGCTTAAGCTGACAGAAACATAGCAGTATGTTTCACGAAATTTACCAAACATTTCCAGGTCTATTTACAGGTTTCTGGTTACATATATGTGACATTGTCTTGATAAACTTATGCTTCATGGTTTTTCCCACCAAACTCGTTAATGATTGTGGAAACAAAACGCCTTCTATCGATTATATGGCTTTTTCAGTTTCTCTCATTTTGGGAGAAAAACGTATTCAAAATTAAACCTATCTCAAATACTTTAATATTTTGAAACTATAGTTCACAGGCAAAAACGTGTTTAAGCTGCACTGTATTTATCAAAACATTCACTATAAATAGTTTATGAGTGCATTATTTTGAATTAAATACAAGTACAAATCATTATTACATAAAAAATCACTTCTCTGGCCCATTTCACTTGCATAAACTAACGATAATCAAAACTTCTTGTTTTGTACAAACTACAAATTAGTATTTTAATTGCTACAGATGTTATTTAAAATAGTATCTCGCATTCAAATCTCTTTCAATGAAGAAATGAAATGTTTGTTTTTCTTTAGTTCAACTGCACTCTGTTTCGTTATAAAACTTTGTTAAGCTTGTTTTTCAAAATTATGTACTTTTGGTGAATCAGATTCAGAGACGTGTGTTTTAAAAATTGCAAAGGATAAAAAACAAATTATGTAAATTATTCTCTGCACAACAGTATTATATATATTTTTAAATGGCGCTTAATTCTGCATATATGTTTTAATTTTAATTTGTATAAACTAATATTTTACATTTTAATTCTAGTTTTGGAAAAATTGCAACCTAATTTTACTTAACATTATCTAAAAATATCTAAGTAAACAGTATAAAATCCTTATTATTCATAGATGGATGTATTAATAATAAATCTTTAAAATATTTAATATTTTTAATTACTATCCATAGTTTATAATATCATTTAAAGTATTAAAGTACAAACTACCTTGAATAAAATAAATAATATTTGTTTGTTTTGGAATTTCGCACAAAGCTACTCGAGGGCTATCTGTGCTAGCCGTCCTTAATTTAGTAGTGTAAGACTAGAGGAAAGGCAGCTAGTCATCACAACCCACCGCCAACTTTTGGGCTACTCTATTACCAAAGAATAGTGGGATTGACCATCACATTATAACGCCCCACGGCTGGGAGGGCGAGCATGTTTGGCGCGATGGGGATGCAAACCCGCGACCCTCAGATTACGAGTCGCACGCCTTAACGGGCTTGGCCATGCTGGGCCAATAATATTAATACCTTAGATGTTTGTTTAACAAAGGCAGTGCAATTGGTACACAAGAATAAACCACGCATTATATATTTATTAGAAAAGTTTTTTCATCTTGTCGAGATATTGTTTTATATATTTATATACATATAAATACAAAGGATACTTCTGCGCTTATAATCCTGATTTCTTACTTTTTGCAAAGCTAGCTTTTTATGAATATTTGCTCGGTTAACTTAGTTTATTTTGAATGACAGATGATAAGTGAAACATTTCGCTTCAAGCAGTTTTTAATAGTATAAAAACGAAAGAAGTGATATTTAATTAATAAAGCTTTTTAAATATAAAATATTTTTATTTTTCACAGTTGAGCTCTGAACTACACTTGCAGCGTTGTAAAGTAATTTTGATATCTACGCAGTCACATAAAAGGTACACTGAAAAACAAACACTATACACCTCAATAAATACGGCTATTTGGTGTAACAGTTTCTGGAAAAGAGAGACGTTGTTTAAGTATAATATGGAAACGTTTTGATTTAATGAAGTAGTTAATATTATAACTCAACAAATCATATTACAAAAACCCTGACTTGTGTGGTTTACAGTTTCCAAAACGTTTCATGTAAAACAATCCTAAAATGTGAATGTAGTGTTTGTATTCAAAGTATGTTAGATTTCCCTTTTATTTTCGTAACATCGTTAGTGATGTTAATTCACCTTAAATTTAGTTTTTGTTGGGTTTTGTTTTCACTTTAGCTTGATGCCTAATTATGCTTGTTTTTTCAAATATCTTACAATACAAAAATTAAATTACATTCATACAAAAATAACTGAAATTCTTTACTAAAATCAACTCCCCTTTCTCGGTTTGTGAAATACCGGATTTATTGATTTTAAACATGTACTTTTCTTTGAAATACCTATCGTAAACCACTTCCTAAATATATTTATTGCACAGCGTAACTATATTGTGCTTGTTAAGCATGCTTTGCAACAGTAATGTTTCAAGGAGTTGCTTCAGAATTTAAGGATAATACTATCGACAACACAACTGTTTCAGTAATTTTTATACACTTGGCACTGTCTTCAACATGTCCAAAAGAGACTGTTTATAGCAAAATTTTTGGGGTCTTGCATCCCTCTAACTCTTGAAGTATAATCTTCTTGAACAGATATTACCTTTGTGTTTTGTCTTTCACCTGTGTCTCTGACACTTCTTATTTCGTAGCTAAGCGAGAGGAAAATAAGGATTTATTTGTTTGCCTTGTATAAACAATGAAACGCAGAATGCATGCATCCTATAACAACCTCGCAGCTTGTATGAACGCACAAACTCTCATTTTTTGTGAGCTAAAATAAATTTAACTTCATCTTTATAAAATGCAGACTCTGTGATTCTGATTTTTAAACAAATGTCACGTTTAATAATGTTTATTATACCTTTTTATAAAGTTAAATATTATACACTGATATACCTATAACATTTTAATACTAGGTCGAACATATTTAAAATCTCTTTTATAATTTGAATTGTTTGTTTCGCTTGTTTTTTGACTTTCGCGCAAAGCTATTCGAGGGCTATCTGTGCTAGCCGTCCCTAATTTAGCAGTGTAAGACTAAAGAGAAAGGAGCTAGTCATCACCACCCACCGCCAATTCTGGGGCTACTCTTTTACCAACGAAAAGTGGGATTGACTGTCTCATTGTAACGTCCCTAGGGCATAATAGGCGAGCATGTTTGGTGCGACGGGGATGTGAACCCACGACCCTCAGACTACTTATACTTTGAAAGCACAGCATTACCGTTTGTCATTCTGAATTTATTGGAAAAGACATTACAAGTAGTCAAACCTAGCATGGATAGTCAGAAAATAAGAAAACGCCATGCAAACGTAACACAAATAGAAAATATAATACAATAAATTTTCCAGGAGGGATTGTAATAAATATAGTAATTAAAATTTTATGAAACGAATAAATATGAAAAGTAAGAGCTAAAGTATACAAACAATGAAAGTGTCGTCCTCATTTACAGTACGCTATAGATATTGATATTTAAACTTTTCCAAAGTAGCGTCACATGATTCCAGTCAAAACTAATATTGTCACTGAGCAAACACGTAGAACAACTCTCAGAAGTACACGGTTCACTATTGTGATTGTAAAAAGTCTATCTGGGTAAAAATAAGTGAGCATTTAAACAATGTAATCATAAAAGCCATTTTTGTATTAAAATATATATTTCATAAATAGTGGTTAGGCTCAAATGTAGTTATTTTTTACGAGTTTTATTGGTTTAATACTGTGAATGAAAATAATAAGTAAGGTAGATGTTTCCTTATGTAATATAAACAATCTTTTTATTCTGTAATTGCACTTACAACGAAATATTTTAGAACATAGATACACTTGTAATATAATCTGTGTTTATGAAACTACATCCTGTAACGGCTTGTGATTATATAAGAATAATTGCAAATCATTATTAGAAACTCGTAATTATACAGGTTAATAAGTATGTTATTTACTTTATGTCACAAACTTGTCAGATTGTATCAATAAATTACAAATAAATGTTTTTCTAGTTTAACATATCTCCTGTATCGGATTACGCTCGAGCTTCATTTCTTTTTTTGTTATATTTTTGAAATTAAATATAACTTGGTTATTTTTATTGCACTTTTTTGGATTTTGAAACTTTTAGAACTTCTCAAAAAATAAAACTGTAAATTTTTAACTCTAGTAAATATTTCATCTCACGATCATTTTGTTAATATTAAAATATGTATTATTTTCCACTGTGTGATTATTTTCATCATTGCCTGGTGTGTTTGCACCTGTATTTCCATCTTGTACAACTATAAAAAAAAAAAAAAAACGTGGAAAAATTATCAGGTACAACCTTTAAACCTTTTGTTAATTTAAACCAAAAAAGGAAAAAAAAGAGCTCCGAGCGAAAACATTCTACTAGTATGGACCCGTTGTAACATAATATATTGCAAATTTGAGACAAAAAGACGTTATTTGTGCTTGACAGGTTTGCATTAACCGCATAACAAACGAGTTTCCGTAAAAACAAGTCTTGACAGTTGAACCACCAACTCTTAAAAAAGGTAATGTAGATTTCTTTAACTCTATTCTTTTTTTGTAGTATAATTTATTTATCCGGATGTTTCTAGAAAAGAAAAGATAAATTTCAGAAAGATGATACTAGAACAATAGAATATCCATGTTTGGGGTACGGAAAACATAGAACAAAAAAAAAAAAAAAAGTCTTTTCAGTGACTATTTTGAAAAGTTTGGAGACGTGTGACATAAATGGCGCTTGAGTAAATTTAATGTGTAACGTGCATGTGAATTGCTAATCCACCGTAAAGTTTTAAAGGAAAGTAGTTGAATACTTAATAAATTCTGCATGCATGTTTTAGAATGGATAGCTGTTACTCCAACAACTAACATATATGTACTGTATGTATACATGCATGCTAGAGCTGGTTCCTTAATCTACTGTTATTCCTTGAAACAATGTTTGAAAGGTTTTGTCTTGTTAGTTTAACGATCCTGAGAACTCAAAGCCAAGAAAAGTTCAACATTAATTTAAAATATATAATATCGTTTGATATGAAAGTATGTTCGGTAGTAAGTTTAAGTTTCTCTACTGTGGAACATTTGTTTGCTCATCCTGAATGGCGCCACAGTCACACCAAACAATTGTCGCTACACACGATAATGTATTCTTCTGACCCTCATTGTATGGAGTCAAACAGTATAAATCAACGAGCAAGAATGAAGGTGATATTGATAATGAATTCAATTTCAATACTAAAAGTACATTACTAGAATACCAACTAGAACTCGACTATACCCAAGATGAGATATCAGTAACAGAACAACAGGAACACACTGCTGAAAATGTTACAATGAAAATTTATGTTGTATAATCCTCAATGCGCTGGGCGTCGATCAGCGATTGATGTATCCAAGTCTGAATAGTCACGTTCATGGTTCACGACTCGTCGCCGCAAAGACGATTTTTACACTATTCGATAGGAAAAGAGTAGCCCAGGGCAGTATTGGTGGATGCTATTATATAGCTGCCCTCTCTTTTGTCTATCAGTTCAAATTCAGGGGCAGCTATCTTTAAATATCCCTTTATATAGCTTTTCAAGAGAACGCTGAAACAAACAAAAATTATGTGCCGTTTTGGGCTACTGTCCTTCATAAGTTGAAACTGTTTTTATTGGCAATGTTTGATAATTTAGCATTTTTATCTAAAGTTATTCCAAAAATTTATGTTGTAAGTCGGGTCAATAGGAAAGCTTCTTTCAGTATGACTGCTTTTGTTTTTATTTTAACATTTTTATTGCATGTGTAATAAAACATTACCTTTAAAGGCTAAAGTCAAGTATCTTAAGTTTAAATCAATTAACCCAGTAAACTGTGAACTTGTTATTATTGTTTGCCCCCAGAGGCACAGCGGTATGTCTGCAAACTCACATCGCTAGAAATCGTGTTTCGATACTCGTGATGGGCAGGGCACAAATAACCCATTGTGCAGCTTTATATTTAATTCCAAACAAATTACTGCCTACTCGGATTGAATTCTGAAGTGTTATTAAAATATTAATGAATTAAATATTTTACATTAAAAATAGCAGTCTTTTTATCATCCTAGTCTTCGCTTGGATGCAAGATATCATTAATTTACATTCTAATAGATCTTATGTTTTTATTGGAAGTTCAATAAGTGAAACAAAATATTATATTTTTTTAATTTGAAAATGACACTCTTTAACTCCTCTTAACCCGCTATAGCACGTATGAAAGTACGATTGAAAAATTTACTTCTTTGAATTTCTTATCTAAATAGGTCTATAATGAAAGAAAAACACAAACCAAAAAGTATACTTTTTGAAACATATTTTCGTAAGTTATAATTGGGTACATTACCTAGAAGTAACACTATTCAATTAAAGAATCAGCAAAACATAATTTAAAGTGTTGCTTAGAATTAGGAACATCTAATTGCATAATTAAAGTATTTATATTTACTAAAAAAGATTAGTTTTTTACTTGTACGCTAAAGTATGCAATAAACAGTTGCAACAAATGTTTGTTTGAAGCTCAACACAAATCTATCTTCCATGAGTATTGGAATCCGGTTTCCTAGTGTTATAAGTTCGCAGCTATACCGCTATGCTACTGAGGACTGTAATAAACATCCACAATTTTTAAAATTAAATGTAATGTTGCGTAAATTCTGTGCATAAACATAAAACAAACACCTAAAATTAGCATGACGTTTAATAAGAGTTCTTACAGATTTCGATTCTATCGTTTATCTTTAGTTAGTTAGTTACCATTAGATTCCATCAAGGAACATAGGGCCGCAATCGCTTGCGGATTCTTCAACAGGTATTTAAGTGAGTAGATTGTTAGCCTACTGCACCGAGCCATCCCTAATTTAGCAGTGTAAGACTAGAGGTAAGACAGTTAGTCATCACCACCCACCGCCAACTCTTGGGCTACTCTTTTACCAACGAATAGTGGGATTGACCGTCACATTATAACGCCCCCACGGCTGGGAGGGCGAGCATGTTTGGCGCGACACGGGCGCAAACCCGCGACCCTCGGATTACGAGTCGCACGCCTTACGCGTTTGGCCTTCCAGGCCGTTGATCTTTACATCTGCAATTTTTCCTGCTTGGAATGGTTTTCTCACTTTCGCATGATTAGTTGAACTATATGCCCATATTACATAAATTAAACTGTTAACATACAAAAGCTGTCGTTAATGTTACTTGCATTTTGCTGTAAAAAAATAACTGTTACTAATGATGATACGTGACCAAGAGATAATGTATTTCGTGAATGACAGTGCGCCAAAAACGAAACTCATCGAAATACATCTTCAGAGCAGTACAAGACTTAGAGTCAAAAAGACAAATCCATCTATAAATTGAACGCTGAAAAGTGAATTATAATCATCTTTACTGCGTTTATATCGATATAACTCTTGATTCTTTAAATGTGTTAGAATAATCTGTCATCGTGCGTTATCATATGCTGTAATATATATCATTTTGTGATTGTTTAGATGTACTTTTTAAATTGATTTATGATACTTAAAATTCCAAATAACTTGACACATTTTCTTTTGCATTTGACCATTGGATTACATGTCAATCAATCAGAGAAACAATAACAACAATAAACTAACTTTCTTTTACTATTTAAAATTAATTTTGCTTTTTAATAATACACTGGTTATGATTTCTTCATTTCAACTATATTATTGTCGTTGCAGTTTATATCAGATTTTAAATACTTTCCTTGTAACGAGTAACCCTAGACACAAAACTTAGTCTGTGAACTTAATGATTCTGCAATTTATAAAGTTTCAATAATATTTTTATGTAATTATGCTCTTCATATTTGTGTTATACTTTTTATTAAATATGAACAACGTGGTTAATGTATGCTAAAACATATCAAAATGTGCAAAAGAGCGAAGACAACTATCTCCAAACTGAGAAAGTAAAAAGATGTTACTTTTGCTACAGTTTATAACACACAGTAATTAAGTACATTGCTACAACAAACACAAATTCGTGAAATCTTAAAACGTTAACTTGTAGACATTCATCTCCCCTTTTCAACAGGAACGTTGCTCCTCGGAATCCCATTAAGGTAGACAACAACCTTTCTTCTGAATTTCTTCCTCAATCAGGATATTTTTCCTACATTTAAAATCATTCTGTACGCAAGTGAAGACTGCTACTGAAGAGATGTTCGATTAGATAAAGTTGGTCTATTTAGCAGATATTTGGGATTAATAAGACTAATCACTTCCATAACACTATCTGCTTATCTGGTTATCCTTTGGTTGGTCCATATACTTGAACATTGAGAAAAATGTTATGATGATATGAAATTATTCGTCACAACTTCTCGATTTTTTTTAAATAAATAAATCGCTGTATTTTTTACATGAAAATGATAAAAAGCAGCATTAAGGATGAAATAACTTAAACTTATTAAAATACGCTTCATAATATCGACAATAACATTATTACATTAAGTAACAATGAATGTTGTTCCCTAAAGAGATTAAAATCTAATTGTTTCGAGTAGTGTGTACAGAAATCTTACATATTAACTCTACGGTGTGTAACACGAAGTTGCCACTTCTTGAGTGTTTTCTGATCCGAACTTAATAAGTTATTTAAATGAATACACTGACTGCCCACTATGTTACCTGCTTTCTAGTTCTTATATAATTACAATTTTTAATTTTACATAAATTTATAAAGAATTTATTACCATTAATTTTCAGCATACATATTGAAAATTAATTATACTTCTATTTTTCTTTATACACATCTATACTTTAACGTGTTTTTTCATTTCAATTACTTTCTGTCTCTCTTTCTTCACCTATTCGAAACAATTTCATGTATACATCCATATTTATGTACACATTGATATTTTAAGTACAGGCAAAATTAAATACTGTAATATTTTTAAACTAATTATTTGTGTCTCTTAGACCTGATAAAGCTAGATAAACACATCTTTCGCCTGTTTCAGTTTATCGTAATCGTTTGTATATATATATGTATATATATAGTCAAGATTAATTCATTTTGATAAGGTTAAGTAAACAAAATAACAAGGAAGGACTGCGTTAAAAACAGCAAATGTAAACCTCTGGCTAATTATATTAATTTGTTATAACCTAGAAAAACAAGCTGAAACAAAATTAAATTAAACAAAAACCCGTCACTAATTGAAAAGATCCCAGAGTACAAACTATAATGTGGAATTATAAAATGTACCCTAGGTTTTGTAGGTGACTAAAGAAGTAGGACCCACATTGTGGTGGGGATACACTGTCTATCAGTCTTAACCTCCATTCACCATTCTCGCATATTACTATATTTATTGATACTACGCTCTCCTAATTTCTATTTCTATATCTATTACTACTCTTTCATTTCTTATATGAGACTGGTGAATGGAGGTTTAGACTGAGAAATGGTGTATTCCCACCCCAATGTGGGTTCTACTTCTTTAGTCACCTACAAAACCTAGGGTACATTTTATACTCCCACATTATAGTTTGTACTCTGGGATCTTTTCAATTAGTGTAGCGTTTTTTCTTTAATTTATTTTTGTTTCATTTTGTTTTTTAAGTTACAACAAACTAATATATGTATACATATATATAAACGCACACATGTATTATTAAAGTAAAATATGGAAAAAATGTATATATGTCATATGCTAAAGGTTTTATTTGGTAATTTTACATTGAAGCCAGAAAGTTATCTACATTGAATGAGAACTGTAGAGCACGTATCGACTCTCCCCCGTTTTAAAAAGTTTAAATAGTGATGTCCTTTTATTCAAAAACATTTGGTATTTCCGATGGGTAAGGCATTTACAAGCACATAAAAATACAGTGAATTACGGTTCATCATTTATATCACTACAATCTTACCCAAGGGTGTTAGCATTAAGGTTTATTAAGAAATACAAAGAAGAAGAATTGACTTTCTTTCAAGTCTGGTTATAAATAAAAAAAATATATAATTATGCAATATTCACTTTGATGGTACAATAATTATTTAATTACTCATCACAAATTATGCACACATATAGACAATACACTATGAGAATCAACAACTAAAGACTGATCAATAATAAATTCGGATATTCACGACCTGCCGACGTATATCCTTCAATGTATATAGCTATTTTTTTCTAGGATGAAAAGTTATTTTTGCAAGAGTTTTAGACTTGGAGCTTATATATTGCTCTTTAGTTTAAAAACCTGCTTCCTTATCTCACTGTAAATATCTCGATTGCGAATCCCAGTGCAGAGCCTTGGAAGACTTATCTCTTTCAAAGCTAAGCTGAACCTGACTGAGCTCAGTGAAGTTCTTGAAAGACTGCTCACACCACTACGTAAATTTTCTTAGTCAAGCTGTAGACTTTCTCAGAAGGAAAAAAAAATTAACACATATTAAAGAACGGTCCTGATTCTTAAATCATTGTCTGCCACTTGAAGAACGAAAAGAAACTAGATTCGTTCATCTTCACTAAACATCACTTGTGCAGATGTCTACCGTAAGCTTCGATATTTCAAATCAAACCTATTTTTGACATCAGTATCGTAAAAAAATATTTACTTTATACCCTAGCGAAATGGAATATATTAATGTCATATTTCGATTAGTGTGGATGAGATGTTTGGAATCATTTTATTATACCACAGTTTGTAATCGTCACTCTAAAAAGGTTCAAGATAGAATACGATAATATTCCAGTATTGTTAAAATGTTTATGAAAGATTGTCACATTGTCATAATTTCAAAGTTTTAAGTTATCATTTATAATGGTTTAATTTTAAAATATTTTCACCATGATAAGTATATTTTTTTCATAGAATCATTGTCGGAAAGCCAATCACAAGTCACTGTTGAACTTGTTTCTTTCAACCTACAGTGCTGTTAATGAGTTTCAAAAAACTGTGTAGTATTATTTATTGATTATGTATATGTACACATATATTTTAGAGATATGTGTGTATACCAACAATCGCTGACTGGCCTTTCAATTCTTTATTTTTTCATTTCTTATACATTTGGTTGATTGGTGCTAGTAAAAACATTTTTTCAACCATAGAAAGATAGAACTGGGAATTATTTCTAAATTCTAGTCATTTCAAAACTTTAGATGTCACTTTTCAGTAACCTGTAGATTAGAGAGATAAAGACGTAGTATTTATATCACTAGTGTCTCAAAAGATGACAAAATCCTCTTCCTACATCTAGAACATTATACGATACAGTAGAGTTGTCAACCAAATGTAATACAGTGAAACTCATGCAACACTAGAAGCAAATAAAATAAATACTAAACTCATAATAAGTACGCTACATGAATGGAAGTTTGACACAAGAGGTGGAAAGCAGTATTAGCACACAACAATGTGATGTAACAGAAAGTTCAGGGATGAAAGAAAGATGTTCATAATGATTTTTGATCACATTATGAAGAACATCAAAACGCTTCAATGCCTGTTTTAAATTCTTAAAATTGTATGTTCACTTTTCCAGCTTAATCATGTTAGAGTGTACTTTACTGATGAATATACGCTCTTTAAATGATTTACTTTGTTTCTAATACTTCTTGTTCTGGAAGGTTTATAAGCACTTAAAACGTCCATGGGAAGAGTTCGTTTGATATTTATTATTTTTTCAGTGATGTTCAAGTTATTTGTGTCAGAGAAACGAGTTTCTTTCTTTGTCAGGTTAAAGAGAATATAAATTTATTTGTATTTATCCGTGTTCAAGTATAAAATAAATCTTGAAATTAACTATCTGAGTGACATAGTTCACTTTCTACATTACCGTATCATTAGAAAGCTTATAACCTGGGAGGCTTCCGAGCTTACTATATTACTTATAACTTGGGAGGCTTCCTAGCTTACTATGTTACTTGTGATTCAGTTGGCTCCCATTCCACAGTAATGCTCGTGGTATAATTGAATTTCTATATCAATCGACTAATTTTGACCTGAGTGGCTTTAACACTCTATTCTACTACTTGTTTTATGATAAACTTTCCACATTGCTCGGCTAATTCCACCTGGTTGGATTTCTACCTGATGATAGTGTTCGTGATCAAATTGACTTTCCACATTACTATACTGCTTGTGATATCGTTGATTTCTTAACAATAGACTGATTGTAATCTAACTGATATTTCATTCCATGAGACTGCTTATCATTATAATTTGAAGGTCTCAGTTTAAGATACGAAAATAAATATAATTTTACTTTCACATTAAAAACGTGATTTAATTAAAATATCTTGTTTTCAATTGAGATATTCAAAACGCTTACACTGTAACATATGTCTCAGTTTAAAACATCAAAGTTCTAATTTAAGGCACAAGTGATTTACATTAACAATTTAATAATTCCCTTAAGTCGTCTTTAAGAGGTGTTTTAAAAATTGTTATTTTCATGGTGCGAATGAAATATCTTGCAAGTTTAACATGTAAATTTAGAATTAGATTATAATAGAGAATGGCCTTAACATTAGATCCAACTTTAGTTTGGATAACTGCAAAGGATGCTGTAAGAGCTCCTGTGGTATTGGTACTATGCACTTACGAGCATTGTGCGTAATTGGTTCAGATAAATCCCACACACTCTCTTCAGATCAGGATATTGAGATTACCAGAGTAGATGAGTGACGTCACTGAAATTTTCTGCAAACCGATTCTGCACAACAGGTGTTTGATTACAACTAACAATTACCTAAGAAAAACTCGACATCATTAAAAGTCGACATACCAGAGAATGGATATTTTGCTAAGCATCAAGGTCATTCCTACAATTGCTGCAGTTTTCTAGTACAAATTGAATTTACGTGATCAATGTTTAGTTTTTGTTAAGTTACCTACAGGTAAATATCGTACATATGTTACACATAAAAACGGTCTGTGCTTTTTCCTTTATAGGCATGGCCTGATGGTTAGGATTGCTGGACTCCCAAACTAAGAGTCGCGGGTTCAAAACCCCGTCACCAAACACTCGTCTTTTCAGCCCTGGAGGCGTTATAATGTCACAGTCAATCCACCTACTCGGCAAAACAAATGTACATATTGCTGGTATTTTGATATATGAATGTATAATATTTAAAAACATATTGACATTTTCTGTGCCACCCGATTTTTGTGATCCTAAAAGAACACACTCATTAAAATTTTGATCAAAAATTGAATTAATTTTTTATTAACATTTTGAAACAACTGAGAATTACTTTTAAGCACTTATAAGCTTCAAAACTGATTTATTTAGAATGCACTGTATTTATCTTTACTAATGTATAGCGATTTCAAACATAACAAAACCTACTATTTGACAGAAAGCTAAACATATTACAGCAATATTTTTTTTAACTTTAGCCATGCATTGAAATTCAACTCTTATAAAAGTTTGAATATTTAAGCTAACAAAAAAACGAAATTCCTACGCTTGAAGCCCATGCATTGTTTCTTTGAGAATTCCTCCAGTGGGTCAGCAATAAATTTATAGACTTACAGCATTAAAATCCGGGGTTTATTTCTCTGTGAGAGACAAAGTACGAATAAAATGTTGTCTACTTTTGCTTTAAGTACACAAACAAACAAAGCTTTAAAGAATGAGTCAAATACAGACGTTCTTTCATTCTTACGCTCCAAAACAAAATTAATATTTATAACAAAAAGATATATTCAAGATTATAGAATTTCTGGTTTAAACGTCTACATTTTTAGAATATGGCCACTCTTGTCCAATATAAATATACTTAATAGTATAAATCCAAGTATATTGGAAGTAGAGGTGGAATTATCCATTATTTTAATGTAATAAGCAACCTATTAAGTTGCACAAAAAATTACATGATCTCAGCCAGAGGTTGATTTATTTTTTACCCATTGATAAAAATTTGTTCATTTCACAATTATTCGCTAGGACAAGATTTGTTTTATATGTCGTGCATCAATCACTAGATTCGTACTACCTTTTGCTTTGGATTTATACTCTCTTACTAATTCATTGAAGAAACTAAAATAAACCTTTTTTTGGTTTTATGTAATCTTATTAACATACTGAGGAAATTAAAGCATTTTTCTTCGTGTTATGTACTCTTATTGGCATACTAAAGAAACTAGAAGTAACAGTGACTTTGAGTTTATGTGATCTTGTTTTATATGTTGAGGAAACAAGGAGTATCAGTTACTTTAGTTTTATGTTTTCTTGTCAACATGTTGAGGAAATTAAAACCACCTGTTACTTTTATTTTATTTAAGTAAATTAAAACTATTTGTTTCTTTGGCTTTATATTCTCTTATTGGCATGTTGGGGAACCTTAAACATGACTTTGGTTTTACGTGCTGTTACTAAGCTGATAAAGGAAAAGAACTAAAACTACACAGTTTTATATTTTTATTTATGTTTGGTTTTATATTTCTTATTGGTATCTCTAAGAAACTAAAACTACATGTTGCTTTGTTTATATGATTTTTCTTTCTAAGTAAAACTTCAAGTTGTTTTCAAACATTGTTAGAAAAAAATAATATATATACAAATTAAAGAAAGAAGTAACACCAGTGATGTATCTTCTATAATTTACTCTGACTGTTGTTAACATTTTCGACACTTTACCTTTGGAGTAGGGGGAAAACTCATGCTCGCTTTTATTAATTGTAGGATTATCCACAAAAAAATTACCTGATCAACTCTGCTGCTGGATTCATCGGCACTGGATACGAAAGACGTAGTTTGGTTAAAATATAACATATTTTCCTTTACTTTCAGTCGTGGATTCTTATAATTGAAAATTACAACTTAAAATATCAAACACCAACTAATAATAAATGCCAAATGAATATTTAGTTTCGAGATTAATCTACAGATTTTGCTTGTTTTGTTCCAATACATGTTCGATTTCTTAAATAAACGAAATTATGTTATACGATTGTAAACATAAGCCTATGGTGAAACAATTTACTTTCCAATAACACTTTAGTAACACATTTTTACTAAAGCAAAGTATCTAAATAAAAACAATTATCAAAAATTATTAGCTTAGTGATGAGAATTAGGCCGAAATTGATGTATTCAAGCTGCACGAATAAACAGTGAAGTAATGTCCAACAACTAGAAAAAGAATGGTTCTCCGCCTCTATTATATTATATCATATTATGTTACTAATTTTCGTTTAAGAAAAGAGGAGGAAATATAGCGAACCAATTTGGTCTTAGGACATACATAACACACTTAAGGAGAAAAATCGTGAGACAGCCTGCCAAAAAAACTTGAATATCAGTACAAAGAAAATTACGGTATATTTTTCTTACCTGAAGGTGAGAAGTTTTTGTTTTTTTCTTGCTGCCTAAAAAATTAAATGTGGCCGCCGGGACACTGGACAAAATCCCTAGGTCAGTGGGGTGGTAACCTGATTATATTGTCCCAGTGTTACTGACTAACCTACAATACATCTCTTTTTAGGTATATATCATTCTCCATTAAATTCATATATTAAATGATGTCAGATGTTATTGATTGACTTAAGTGGCCATCCAGTTGCTCAGCGGCAAGTCTCTGAGCTCATGATGCTTAAAAGTGAGTTTCCATAGTCGTAGTGGGCACAACACAAATAGTCCATTGTGTAATTTTGTGCTCAACACCAAACTCTAAAGTGAAGTAAACCCAAATTATGTTTATTACGCTAAATATATATTGAATAATAGTAAATAATAGCATTGTTACCGAAGTACTCATTTTGGGCTCTTATCTTTGCTTGCTGTATCCGACACCGAAACAAATCACATTCAACAAATACACTAATTTCAAGACTATGTTATTTATTAACCACATTTCTAAAGAAAATTCCAAAATGCTTGCTAGATGGCGCTAGCAACAAAGTGTTACTTAACACTGTTTTTCTTTTAACATTCTAAGTACAAAAGATGGTAAGAATAGTTATTATTACTGTTACAACAAAGAATTATTTAAACCTACTATTATTGTGTCATACCTACCGCTCTCGAACTTTATGTTTCGAAGAACTAATAAAAGCTGTCAGACATGATGGCGTATTTGAAAATGTCTGCCACAAGAGGGCGTAATACTGTTGCCCATTGTTCAGTGGGTTAGGTAAACTAAGTGAAGGAATGAGGATTAAGAAATGTGTTTAACAGAAGTTCATTATAGCTTGTAATAAATTTACTGGGGATGGATTTCCGTGTTAAGATGAAGGTATGTTGTCACATTTTATTTAGTGATTATTCTCGGGTCATTTTTCCTTTTATTAATATCATTACCTTAAAAAGTTTTTGAGAGAAGGTAACAAATAAGGACGTACCGGAAGGCTCACTCCGTAGCTCTGGGATAGACCAACCTCAAGTGCAAGCTAATACTTAGGTAGTGCGTCACAAGCGTACCTGGTTTGGTAATTTTTTTACGCTTGTCAGCCATGGTTGTCCTGCTTGGAGTTGATTTGTAAAATTGTTTGCTTGTAGAATACGTGTGCGGCCGGTAAATAATGCAGATTATTATGATTATTTAGACAGCACCGCAACTTTCTTGAACGAGTGAATTAGATAAAAGTTATTTTTCAATCATTCCATTAATATTTTAAACATTTGCTTCGTTCTTACTCGTCCACTATGTAAATACATACATATCTAACTATTTAATTGTTTATAGTGTACAGGGTCGATAAAGGTATTTTATCAGAGCGAATTAGAAGAGAAGTAAATTTTAATTTATAGTTGTCCTAATTTAAGTTAATTATTGATTTTCAAATTGTTTTTTAGGCAAATCCCTAATTGATATATTTTATTATTTTATAATGTTAGGTTAACAATTTTATCTTCCATCAGGTAAATTTAACATGATGATGCCCTTTCCCACCCAAACAAAGTTAGGTTCTTGCACGTATTCTATCAGACCCTGTTAAGCACAATCATTACAGTAGAAAGCTTGTTCTTATTTTCCAAGCACCTCATTGATTAATACCTGACACCAGCAAGCATTTTGAAAAGAAACCCTAGGTATTCTGTTAACGTTGTATCATATATATTTCATAGTAGAAAATAATAAATTTCAAAGTTGTAACTGATTTAAAGGAATAGTTGCAAACCTGAAAAAAAAACAACCGTAATTGCACAACAGTAAGTTGCTAACTAATTTCCTCGTCCGATACGGTTCTGCCTAGTGAGAATAGATTTCTTCTAATCAGTGATGTCGAGAAACCCACTTGTTGAGAAATTTATATGCAAAAACGGCTCGTTTGGGTTGAGAAAATATTTTACATAGAAGAGCGAACAACGTTTCGACCTTCTTCGGTCATCGTCAGGTTCACAAAGAAAGAGGTAACTGACCGGAAGCTGACCACATGTTTGAAAGGGGTTGTGTAACTATGTGTCGAAATGTAGAGGGCGGTATTAGATGTTTGAACATATAATTTTATTGATTTTATTATATTAATATAGGGATAAAGGCGTTCCTTTATATTGGTTTATTTTGGGTTTAAGTTGTTGTATAAGTAAGGCTTCTTTAATTTTGCGTTTGTTTATGTTTGTTTCTTTATTTAGTATTTGAGTGTTTTCTATGGTTATGTTGTGTTTATTTGACTTGCAGTGTTCGAAAACGTGTGAAGGTGACTTTTTATGTTCTTTGAATCTGGTTTCCATTTTTCTACTTGTTTCTCCAATATAGAAGTCGTGGCAGTTATCACATTGTATTTTATAAATAATGTTGGTGTGGTGTTTGTCAGTGTAGTTCTTACATAGTATAGACCTCAGTTTTGTGCCTGGTTTTTGAATAAATTTGGTATTAACTGGAATGTCATATTTTGTTACTAATTTTTGCCAAATGTTGGTTATTTGTTTGCTGATGTCAGGAATATATGGTATACAGCAGTATATGGTTTCGTGGTTTTTTGATTCGTGAGCTGTATTTACTTTAGTTGGTGGTTGATTTTGCTTTTTGTCTAGGTGTGTGCGTATAATGTTTTCTACGGTTTGTGGAGGAAACTTATTGATGTTGATGAAGTATTGTTTTATTTTGTCTAATTCATCGTTAATTTTATCTGGTGAGCATAGTTTTATGGCTGTGTTTATTTGGTTTCTTAGTATGTTGAGTTTTTGTTTTGTTTCATGTGCTGAGTCCCAAGGAACGTATAGTCCAGTATTGGTGATTTTTCGGTGGATTTCTGTTTTGAATTGTGTGTCAGTTCTTGTAATTTTGAGGTTAACATTTTTTCTCAACCCAAACGAGCCGTTTTTGCATATAGATTTGTTCTAAGTTATATGCAAACAGGAAAATATGGCCTTTCGACAAATTCACTCATTAATCTGAAAACAAGTGTTAGGATAAATTTTCCATGTGCAACGCCTCTGTTATTTATTGTTTATGTGCAAATATTTAAACTGAACAACAGAGCATACTGTTTTATCTCTCTGTTGATTTAATTTTTTCTCAAACTGCGCGCGAATTTCAAGATGGTTTCAACAGGTGCTGTTTAGAAAATTTTCACCTCCTAAGCTACCGTATTTCCCGGCGTCAAAGACGCACCCTCATTTTGATTAGCTAAATTTGGAAAAAAAAAAAAAAAAAAACATAAGAATAAGGTCGCAGCACTTGTGCCAATCTTACTAAGATGTTTCGTGATTTATGGTACAATTATTTTGCTCACGTCTCGTTTTTTGTGAGCTATATGCTTATCATATCTACCTTTCAAAGTGTCTACCTTATATTGCCAATAGAATATCTGTATTATTATCAGTAATAACGTTCTTCTAAGCCTGAGGAGTTAAAAAGAGCACCGGTATTACAGCACCGTGAACTGTTCTCGTTTGTTTGTTATTTTATACTAAGTAACTTGTACATTTCATTCTGAATCGTATAGAGGGGCTTGGATCACTGTCTAGTATCGAAACACTTCCTCTAGGCTTAGGTTTAGGTCTATGAGAAACTTAACCTTCATCCTGGAAAGCGCAGGGTAAATTTTTGAGACTTGTTTTAAGGAAAAAATAGCCTCTTCGACGCCGGGATATACGGTAATTGTTAAAACCTAGCATTGGTACACGAAAACTAATGAAACAGGTACGCTACAAAATTCAAATTATGTTCTCAACTTCCAAATCCGCTGTTCTAGATTCTGATTTTTCATGTACTTCACAGTATAAAAAAATAAATTAAAAAATAAATAAACTTGGAATTACATAATGAATTATTGTGAAACATATATAGAAGTTACTTAGAATGTCCACATATTATAATTCGAAGAACCTTATTTTTTCATATACCTAGTAGTAACTGCCAAGAACTTAGGATTTTTTGCGCCGTTTTTAATCGATAAGAAGTTGTGTTAAACATGTAATAAAATATAAAAAATGATATAAATGCTGGATATTACAGCCCTCTTTCAAAATATCTCTTATATGAGCGTGTCCTTTTGTTGTTGTTTTATTGTTTGGTATGAAAATAGGTGGATCGTTTACGTGTGAATACAGCGGAGATAGTAAACGAACCTTTCTGTTATATTGTGCTGGTTTTAGGTCAGTAGTTCTTTACAGATAAATTTCTTATGCACTGGCAGCATTTTATTTAGCAAGCGTATGGGATAATTGTGATTATTCACAAAAAGAATTTACGAACGAGATCTAATTGTTAACAATGAAGGCTAATGAGGATTAAAATCCAAAACATTATTTACTGAAATTATATACAATATTACTGAAGCAATATTTTCACTAACACGTGACTAAAGAGCTGTTTAATATACTAATATTAATGTATTTACTAATTTGTGATGAACATTTTTATGAACTTCATTTCCTGCGTATCGTGTGCGTGATGGTGTATTCCTCTCCTTTGTGATCATAGTGAAAGAATCCCATAACAGTTATTGTTGCTGTATGTGGTTGCTCTGATAAAAGTTGTTATTAATCCCTGTTAGAAATATTATTTAACGTGTCAGATGCTAGTTTGTAGAAATAAATGTCTAGTAGACATTTCAAGCAAACATTAAACATTAAAGTGTATATGCGACATTTGTAAAGGCACGAATGTTTGTTACAATCACCTGCTAAGTTATAAGTAGTGCCAACATCTTCATACAACTTGGTTTGACACCGTACACACCTTTAACGAAATGATTGCACTGGACTTTAGATTTTGAAGTGATTAAAAAAAATTGCACGATGTAGTATCCACTTGTTTAAGCATCTTCCCTGGTTCGATGATGTAAAACGAGTATCTTATTACCCGAGAAATCGTAAGAGTGACGTCATATCTACAGATACTTGTCTTTTTACACACTTCCTGGGGTCATCTGATTTACCTCAGTTTTATTAACTTCGCACTGTAAGTGACAATATAACAACTAAAATCTTTGAAAGAGTGGTTCTGAAAAGAAAAATATAGCTTCAAACAAATCAAAGTACAAATATTAAACTAACTGTAAAGCAAATGATTTATATAAGGTCATCTTGAATGTATATCTGTGTGCATGTGATAGAGAGGAGAAATAATATTAACAAAGTCAATCTCTTTCACATTACCGAAAGTATCCTTGGGTTAAGAAAAGGCTAAAATTCAGCATGGTTAAGTTATAGATACAGCGTAGCTTGTAAATTGATGTGCCTGCTTTCTTCCTTGAATACAAGAGTTATTTTTCGCCGCATGGAACTCAACGAGAAGGTACACGCTTATGAACAATTTTCATTTCGTTGTTTTAAAAACTAAGGTGGATTTTAAAACACTGCCAGCGTTCGCATGCTGCACTTTCGAAGGGAGTATTGATTTTCTGCTACTCGCGAGGCGGACCTACCGTTATTTCTAATGTATACATGCTATTTCAAAAATTTACATTTCTTATGTGAAGTTCCATCTAAGTAACGAATATTTTTCTTTGCTACAAAACTTTTCAGAGTAAACTTTTCTCCACATTTTCTTCTGATAGTTTTTTTTTTTTTTCTTTTAATTCAAAAACACGTAAATTATCTGCACTATGTCCACCACTGAGGTCAAACTCTGAACTCAAACATTACTTTACTTTTTGAAAGGTCCTCCTTTAATGGCTTAGCGGCAGCTTGAGAGAAGATAGAGTTACATTTCGGAACTCGATTCTTGCTTTGAATAAAGTGGGCCCGGCATGGCCAAGCGTGTGAAGGCGTGCGACTCGTAATCTGAGGATCGCGAGTTCGCATCCCCGTCGCGCCAAACATGCTCGCCCTTTCAGCCGTAGGGGCGTTATAATGTGACGGTCAATCCCACTATTCGTTTGTAAAAGAGTAGCCCAAGAGTTGGCGGTGGGTGGTGATGACTAGCTGTTTTCCCTCTAGTCTTACACTACTAAATTAGGGACAGCTAGCACAGATAGCCCTCGAGTAGCTTTGTGCGAATTCAAAACAAACAAACAAACTTTGAATAAAGCACAGCTAGGCCCCTGTGTAGTTTGCATTAACAACAGAAGTCCAGTGTCAGAAGCGGAAATGTTGAAATATTATGATCTACCTATTATTTAGAGGGTTTTTGTGTCAAAAAAGATAAGATATAGAAATCTTAAGACATAATAGTACTTGAGAAAAGTCTAAAGTCTTGTTTTAACTTGCAACTTATTAAGTTAATGTCTCTGTTAGAAAAGCTTTGTGTAATGTAGCACGATATGAAAAGATTGAGCTAAAGATTAATTTACGGGTAGTGCTATTTCACGTCAGTTAAACACTTTTTATTTACAAGAAAACAACCGTTCGTATGGTTTAGCGTGCCAAACTTGGGTTTCATGAAAGACAGCTTTTTAGTATTAAGTGGGTATATATGGGTATATGTTTCCTAAGTTTTAATTACGTTGCTCACTAATCAGTTGTTTGTATCAGAAGCCTGCTTCCTTAGTGCTGATTCGATATTTGATACCACATGTTAAACCTGTTCACCGGTGCTTTAAAAACGCAATGACTTAATAAAAGAGACATTTACATTTGTGAGAACAGTAGGTAGCATTACCAGTCACAGCTCACTTAGCAAGACACCAGAGACCGGTCAACCCATAACGACTGCTACTAGTAACATATAGGTCAATAATCTCATTTTTGCTGTGAGAGAAATACTCACAAATATCATTTCATATATCATATCTTGTTAATATGACAAAAGTGGATTTCGTGTTATGAAATATAATAAAACTTAATTCGATTCCTGTTGTGGACTTCATGAAGGGTTTATTACTTCACACTCTTTATATTATTCCTGCAAAAATCGTTACAATGTTTATAAACAACTGTGAAAGAAATTTTAATACCATTCTTGCCCTTTTTTTTTAGAATATATTTGTGGGCACAATAGAGAATACATCGAGCTTCACTACTATGACCAGCAGGTCTAGAGGGTAAAGTATAATGTCTGACTGATTGTACAATCTAAGGGTCAAATGTTAAATTAATGTACAGAATAGAGTTTAGAATGTGTATATACCCAGTACCAAGATGTAGAAGTTCATACGACGTAGAAAATAAGTCCAGAATTTTATTTGCGAGTAAAATTATATTTGCAGTACCAAATTGTAAAACTTCATACAACTTAGAAGTTTTGCATTTATGTAAACATCATTGTTACAGTGTCAAACTGGGAAAGTCTACGAAGTTTAGAAAGTGTATTCTGACTTTTATATGTATGTAAACATCACATAATGTACTGTGGAAGTCTACGTAGCATAGAAAATGTTTTATGAGTTTTCTTTGTATCTCAAAATCATAGTTACAGTGTTAGATTGTGGAAGTCTACGAAATTTAGGAAGTACCTTTTGAATTTTGTGTGTGTAAACATAATGGTTACAGTAGCAGACTGTGGAAGTGTACGAAACCTAGTGTTTTCCGAATTATGTGTGCATGTGAACCTCATAATTATAGTGTCAGACTGTTGAAATCTGATCCGTGATGACGTGAAAATCCACTTGTACAGAATTATATATTTAACGGCTGGTATGAGTAGAGAAAGCACTTACAGAGGAACGAACAACGTTTCCACCTTCTTCGGTCATCGTCCGGTTCACAAAGAAAGAAAGGGTTACTGACCCGTAGCTGACCACATGTTTGAAGGTGGTTGTGTAATTGAGTGTAGGAATGTAGAGGGCGTGCTTAGACGTTGGATATATTTATTAATATAGGTATAAAGGTGTTTTTTTGTATTGGTTTATTTTGGGTTTGAGTTATGTAAGTAAGGCTTCTTCAATTTTGCGTGTGTTTATGTTTGTTTATTTAGTATTTGGGTGTTCTCTATGATTATGTTGTGTTTATTTGATTTGCAGTGTTCAAAAAACGTGTGAAGGTGACTTTTTCTGTTCTTTGAATCTGGTTTCCATTTTTCTACTTGTTTCTCTAATATGGAAGTCGTGGCAGTTATCACATTGTATTTTATAAATAATGTTGGTGTGGTGTTTGTCAGTGCCGTTTTTACATAGTATAGACCTTAGTTTTGTGCCTGGTTTTTGAATAAATTTGGTATTGACTGAAACGTCATATTTTGTTCCTAGATTTTACCAAATGTTGGTTATTTTTCTGCTGATGTAGGGAATATATGGTGTGCAGCCGTATATGGTTTCGTGATTTTCTAAATCATGGGTACATTTAGTTTTGTTAGTTGATTTCGCTTTTTGTCTAGGTGTGCGTATAATGTTTTCTACGGTTTGTGGAGGAAACTTATTGATGTTGATGAAGTATTGTGTTATTTTGTCTAATTCGTTGTTAATTTTATCTGGTGAGAATAGTTTTATGGCTGTGTTTATTTGGTTTCTTAGTATGTTGAGTTTTTTGTTTTGTTTCATGTGCTGAGTCCCAAGGAATGTATAGTCCAGTATGGGTGATTTTTCGGTCGATTTCTGTTTTAAATTGTGTATCGGTTCTTGTAATTTTGAGGTTAAGAAATGATATTTGATTGCTTTCTTCCTACTCACATGTGAAGTTAATGTTGGGATGTATAGAGTTAATGTGATTGAAAAATTAAGTGTGTGTTCTGTAGATGTGAATCCCGCAATCGTGTCATCTACATATCTGTACCATTATAGTGGTGGATGTAATGCTGTGTTAATTGCTTGTATTTCAACTTGTGCCATAAAATATTGGTTAAAACAAAATAAAACAATACCTCATCAATATCAATAAGTCTCCTCCACAAACCGTAGAAAACATTATACGCACCTGAAGATTTACCTCCTCTGAGATCTAAACATCCATCCATGTGTTTGCCGTACCTGGTAACTAGTGACAGAGTATTCTAGTGGTTGACGGATCCAATCCTAACACATCACTTTGGCCTTGAATTCCTGTAGATGGGCGGCTCTTGGTTCAATCGGATGGTCCACTTGAGCTATGGTAAATCAAGTACCAGTGTTGGATGTTCTCAACAGGTGTTGTGGACATTGTATCTGATGCTGGGGTTTGGGTATAGTGCTCACGAAACCCTGGCTTTGCTGCAGTGTCCTTGTTTGACATTGTAGTGCGCCCCCTCGTAGGGCTCTATGGTAGGTGGGATCAGTGAGTATCGTAATTTCCTTTTTTTATTGTGGATCCTTTAAGTAAAAACCTTAAAGTAGTCAAAAAACAGTCCATAGGTAAGCAACCACGTCTTGAAGATTCTGAGCAGCAATCTTCAACATCTGTAACACCTGTCGTACCTCATTTTCTTATCCTACATTCTCTTTCAGACAAACCTTTAGAGCAGATGTCTCCCTTTTTCATTCAGAAGGGACTAGATGGACTTGCTGGTTCTCCAAACTCAGTAAAGAGCTTCAATCTGGTGACATATTAGTGGAAACATCCACATCCCAACACAGTGAACTACTCTTGAATGCAAAGGCAATTTTGGATGTACCTATTTAGGTTACCCCTCATGCTACCTTTAATTCATCACGAGGAGTTATTGTTGAGGGATTTGAAGAATATCTCAGAGTCAGAGATTCTCGTTGGTTTCTCCAATCAAGGAGTTTCTAGAGCGAGGCGGATATCCACTCGCAAAGATGGAATTACAATGTTGACCAATATCCTCATTCTGATATTTACATCACCATATCCACATGCCACAATCAAGACAGGTTAACTTAATTGCAGGGTACAACCATAAATTCCAAACTCTCTCCGATGTTTCCAGTATCAGTGGCTCAGTCACTCAAAGACGTCATGTCATGGTTCCTTGACGTGTGCTCGTTGTGGTGGCAAGGACCATGATGCCTATGAGTGTGAAATGGATCCTCATTACATCAATTGGAATGGCTCTAACACGGTTCTATTTTTTTTTCTTGCCCTAAATGGTTGGAAGAAAAAAAGGTACATCATTTTAAAACGATTCATAACATTACTTATTCAGAAGCTCGAAAGTTGCTGTCCACCACTTCATCTCGGACGTGCTGCTGCAGTTCGTTTCACTACTACAGTGGGAGTGCAGATAGATCTCTCTGTGCTTCCAAAAGAATCGTTCTCAAAAGAAATGAAAAGTCTTTTGACCTCCACGGCTAAGATAGTTGGTGAATCAACTTCAACACCCATTTCTGCCCCTAACATACATTCCAGCAAATCCCAAGATCCACTTCATTTGGTTCCAGGTACAAGCATTTCCTCGAATACATCATCTTCTCCCACCCCAAGATGCAAAACGATCATTCCTTCACGTCCTCAGTCACTGGAATCCTCTTCCAACAGCAAAGACCTGCCCAATCGACCAGGGCGATAGAGCGTCCTCGAATAAAGACAGCAAAGAAAAAAGACGTGGTCGTAAAAAGAAGGATTCTCCACCAAATTCGCCTACACATAAGTAAAAATGGCCACTTTGATACAATGGAAGTGTCGAGGTTTACGTTCTAATTTGGATGGCATCAAAATACTGAATGCTTCCTACCATCCTGTATGTCCTTCCTTACAGAAAACATTTATGAAATCTGCCGTTACATTCACTTTTCGACGGTTTTCTTTGTACAGACATGACAGGCTGTGTAATGGGTGAGTGCATGGAGAGTTGGCACTGTTGGTTGATAAGCATGTGCCCACCCTGTTTTTCCCACTCAACACATCCTTGGAAGTCGTAGCTATCCGTGTTTCCTTGGTTCATACCATCACTGTTTGTTCTCTCTACCTGTCACCTGGAGCGACATATGATCAATCAGACCTTGATGCTCTTATTGAACAGTTGCCATCTCCCTTTTTAATCCTGGGAGCTTTAATGGACATCATCTATTCTGGAGAAGTGCTGATATTGTTAGAAGAGGTCGCTCTGTAGAGCATATGCTCTCTGATCACAACCTTTTTCTTTTCAATACTGGTTCCTATACTTATTTTCACACACCTGGTCAGTTCTTTACTGTTATTGATCTCTCAGTTTGCTCCCCTTCATTATTCTCTCATTTTTCAGGTAGGGTTGACAGTAATCCACGAGGCAGTGATCATTTTTTATAATTTTGAGAGAGACTGGCCGTGGTCCATGCCACCCGACCAGCGTGCCCAAGTAGAAGCTGGATCACGCAAACTGGTCCTCTTTCACTGCTTTCACAGAACTTGATCCTGCTATCATCTGTAAGCAATAAATAGACGACTGTGTTGCAGCGGTAACTGACTCTATTATACAAGCAGCTGTTTAATGTATTTCTAAAATTTTGACACACATGGCATGGTATGGAAGGCTCAAAAACGGGCCTGGGATATTTTCCATAGATATCTCATACTCTCGAACTGCATTGCTTTCCAGTAGACCCGTGCACATTGCTTGGTAGATAAGACGTCAAAGCCAGTCAAACTTAATCTTGGATTAAGTTCACAACCAGCATATCTTGTACCACCAGTTCCAAAGTCGTGTCGGACAAGATTCGAAAGGTCAGTGGGCAATATAATTTTGTCCCTCTCCCGATCTTGCTCTCTGATGGCCAGGAAGTAGCTGATACCCGGAGCATCGCCGATACTTTAGGTGAAAGCTTTTGCCAGGTATCTAGCACTTCTGCTTCTTCCTCCACCTTCTTAGTCATCAAAACTCGACAGAGCGATCACCTGTTTCCTTTCAAACTGATTGTATCTATGACTATAATCGTCCCTTTACACTGGTGGAACTCAAACTAGCTCTTCATCGGTCTGGCAGTACATTAGTTAGGCCTGATGTTATATACTATGAAATGCTGCGCCATCTATCCCCTGCTTATCTTTCTGTTTTTCTGATTGTTTTTAACTGGATCTGGCAGGAGAATGTTTTTCCTGGTGCCTGGTGCCAGGCCATTGTCCTACCTTTCTCTCAGCCTGGGAAGGATCCCAAGATTCCTTCAAATTACTGTCCAATTGCTTTGACGAGCTGTCTGTGTAAGACCATAGAGAGGATGGTTAATGCTCGTCTTGTTTGGTTCCTTGAATCAAACAACCTCCTCTGGCCCAACAGTTGTGTGTTCCGACGACAGCGATCCACCATGGACCACTTGAGACGTTAGTCGGAGAAACATTTCTCAAACAACAACAACATATTCTTTGACATTGAGAAGGCTTATGATACAACATGGAACCCATATATATGGGTTACATGGCCATTTGATCATTTTTATTAAAAATGTTTTAATGGACAGGAGATTCCAAGTTCGTGTGGGTCCGACACTCTCTCATTCTTCTCTACAGAAACTTGGAGTCAGTTATGGCTGTGTTTTGAGTGTCACAGTATAAAGATTGATGCCATCACTGAACAACTCCCTCTCACTGTTGCAAACGGGCTCTATGTCGATGACTTTCACATGTCATGTCAGTCGTCGAACATGAGTTATATTAAGGGGCAGCTACAGACTGCTCTCAATCGTTTATTGAAGTGGTCCACAGCAAACGGCCTTAAATTCTCTCTCTGTAAAACCGTTTGCTTGCATTTTTGCTTCCAACGGGGTATTCACCCTGATCCTGAACTCTGTATTGGTGAAGTTGTGCTGCATATGGTCCCTGAGACAAAGTTCTTTGGGCTTATCTTTGACTGTAAGCTGATCTTTATACCACATATCAAGTACCTAAGGGTGAAATGTACAAGAGCACTAAACATCCTTCATGCCCTCTCTTCTACCACTTGGGGAGTGGATCGATGTTCTATGCTAAAGATATATCGTGCTCTTATTCGATCGAAACTCAACTATGAATCACTAGTCTTTGGCTCTGTCAGAACCTTGGCCTTAAAAATGCTAGACTCCATTCATCCTCAAGTACTTTGGCTCTGCACTGGCGCTTTCTGCACTTTTCCAGTTCAGAGCTTGTACATAGAGCCTCATGAACCTTCTTTGCATATAGTAAAGACAGTTGCAAACGGCGGAGGTGCAACTTTGGTAAGGAACAATGCATCCCACCTGGGGTTGTGTTTTCCTTCCTCAGTGGGCCATACTTTTTCAGAACAGACCATCTGCCATTGCTCCTTTTGGCCTTCATATTCAGGCACAGTTGGATGAACTGGGTCTGTCCTTGGATAACATTGCTGTATCACGGGCCAGACCACCTCACCATGGCTTATTACAGTCCCCAATTGTGACCTATTTTTAAGTCATATGAGAAAAGCAGACACTCCTGACTGGAAATACTGTCTGCTATTTGCTGAACATCTTTCAAACCATCCTTCCATTCCTATTTATACAGATGGTTCGAAAACAGGTGGCTGTGTGGGCTCTGCTATGGTTTGTTGTGGTTGGGCGGTTGCGCGCAGAATCTGCTCTACAGTTTCTATGTTCAGTGCTGAACTGTACGCCATTTCTCTTGTCCTGAATCACATAGAAGCTAAGCAGCACTCTAACTGCACTATTTATGCTGACTCGCTTAGTTCTCTACTGGCCCTGGATTCGCTTCACGTTAGTTCACATCCTGTTCTCGCCGATATTCAAAACCGATTGACCAATTTCTCTTTAACATCTACTTCTATCCAGTTTTTCTGGATACCAGGCTATGTTGGTTTCGGCTGGAACAAGCTCGCCGACACCGCAGCTAAATCTATCTGCTCTGGCACTATCACTGCTGTGGTCTTGTATTCAAGGCTCGACTCAGCCCCAGCTAGCAGTCGACTTGGAGTGAGCAAAGCGAAAACAAGCTTTTCCAAATAAACCCTGTATTGGACTTTGGCCGTCTTGCTTCCGAAAGGATGGGAAAGAGGAAGTTGTTCTAACTAGACTACACTTTGGTCACATTTCTAACACATCATTTTCTTTTATCTGGAACTGGTGGGAAGTGGTATTAACGAAACCTCTTCAACATTAGTTATAGCAGGTATTGTTTAGTTTATTTATCATGATGTATTATTTGCTTTCACTCGCAAGGTTTTTAAAAATACCGTATTCCCTGTATAAAAATATTATGAACGTAATGTAGCCCATGTTTATATATAGCATAAAACATAAATAATTGCTCCTCAGTGGCTCAGCGGTACGTATGCGGACTTACAACGCCAAAAACCGGGTTTTGATACCCGTGGTGGACATAGCACAGATAGCCCATTGTGTAGCTTTGTGTTTAATTCAAAACAACATAAATAATTTCATTAAGAAATAATTATTTTTCGACTTTATTTATTACAACTCTCCTGAAATGGAATATTGACTTTTGAAATCGTGAATTATATCTTGGAAATACCTAACTTCATCCCAAGAATAGAAAGTTTCTAGCTACCGCTATGTTATATTTTTTTCATGTACTTCTTTCTTTTTGTATAAGAATTTGTTTTGTCCATTTAGATTAATTTTAATACGACAGCACGCATGTCTTGTAAAACTAAAGTCGTGGTATAGCGTCGTTTATTTTTGCTTTCCAACACCTCAGTGATCTAGCGAACGAGTCACTTTTTCTTATTCTAAAAGTATAATCTGCAGGTTTGCCGTCAGTCATGAACATCAAAGCTTTCCAAATAGTGTTCGCCTTCGTTTTACTTTATGGAAACATTAAAAAAAACGCCCTAGTCCCAATAACATATCTTAACAGTTCCTGAAGCTGTTACCATCTGTTTTATTAAAGGCAGACCACTCATAATGTATTATCTCAGGAGCAACATATATGCTCATCATGTATACTATAAAAGTTTTTTCGCACCAGTTGTCAATGTTGATTGTTTGTGAACTCTTAAGCTTGGTTTAAGATCATGGATGACAAAGTTAGACTTACAGTGGAATAAAGTACATGAGAGTATCTTATCCTTCTTCACATCGCGTTAATGAAACTAATATTAACACATACACACACATATATATGTTATGATAATGAGAAAAATAAGTCACTATTCAAGTCACTAGTTTCTCCCTTTTTCTACTTCAGGTGGACAAAATTATTCATGCTTGTTCTTTACAATAACAAGACTAACTAAGGTGCTTCCGCAGTCATTTCTGTGGTTACTTTTGTTTGTTTTTCTCTTATTTGCTAAAACGTAGATATAGTTTTTGCCGTAGTTTGATATTGGTTTTGTTTTCGTCCCGTATAGGAGTTCGATTTGTGAATTTTTTTTTATGAAATTTAAAATGTACATGCCAAATATGTGAAGCAATGATTTTAGAATTTACTATAAAATTTGTTTTAAAATGGTATTTATACTTTACATCTTAGTATTCTAGCACGAAATTTGTTTTGTAAGCTTAAGCACCACCTACTGGTTTGGTATAGGGAACTATAATTATATATTCTTAGTGTTAAATGTGTACTATAGAAGTACAGTGGTACCTCGGTTCTCGAACTTAATCCGTTCCAGAAGGCTGTTCGAAAACCGAATCAATTTTTCCCATAAGAAATACTGTAAATTAAATTAATCCGTTACAGACCTCTAAAAATTACGCATTATGAAGCATTTTAAGTAAAAATATTGCTTATTTATACCTGTATAATAATACTTACATGCATAAAATCAACCACAAAAACTATAAACATAATAAAAAATAATAAATGAAAATTTAACTGCACTTTACCTGTGCTGAGGAGAGCTGATGGCGTAAGTGAAAGGTGGTGAGGAACGTGGAGAGTAGAGGGTTATTATTGTTTGGAAGAGGAGTCACCTTCCATAAAAACGTCAGGTAACTCTCCTTCTGGGGTTCTTTCTCTTTTCTGTCTCTTTGCACCGCTACAACCTGCTTGAGACTCACTGGACCTATTTCTTACTAAAAACTTGTCTAATGAGGTTTGTTTCTGCATGCATTTTAAAATGTTTCTGAAGCAAGACATGGTATTATCATTGAAAAGGTTTATGCTGCGGTTTGCTACAGCTTTGTCAGGGTGAAATTTTTCCACAAGACTTTAACTCTCCTCATTTTCCACACATTTCCTTGATTAGTGAACTAGGAACATCTTCCCTTCCCTCCTCCTCATCTGAAGACACTTCCTCAGTTGCCTTCTGTTGCTGGTCCTTCTGAAGGTCTTGGAGTTCTTCCATGGTGAGCTCAGTATTGTGGTCTTCCACAAACTCCTCCACATCACCACCACTCACATTCAAGCCCATACACTTGCCTATTGAGACAATATCCTCGACAACAGGCTCAGCCTCAAAGCCTTCAAAGTCTCTATCTGCTACTGAGTCTGGCCACAATTTCTTCCAGGCTGAGTTCATGGTCCTCAAAGACACTTCCCTCCAGGCTTTGTCTATGATCCTCGAGCAATGGAGGATATTAAAGTGATTTTTCCAGAACTCTCTGAGGGTTAACTCTGTGTCAGAGGTCACTTCAAAGCACCTTTGAAACAGTGTTTTGGTGTAGAGTTTCTTAAAGTTCGATATGACCTGCTGGCCCATGGGCTGCATGAGAGGAGTCGTGTTTGGGGGCAAGAGCTTCACCGTAATAAAACTGTACTCCTCCATCAACCCGTCCTCTAAGCATGGTGGGTGAGCAGGTGTACTGTCTACCACAAGAAGGGCCTTGAGTGGCAACTGTTTTTCCGTGAGATAATTTTTTACACTTGGGGCAAGCACTTCATGGACCCACTCCATAAAAAATTGCCTGGTTACTCATGCTTTACTATTAGCCCTCCACATGACATTTAGTTTACTTTCCAGGACATTATTTTTCTTAAAACCCTCGGGTTCTCAGAATGGTACACAAGCAAAGGTTTAAGTTTTAAGCCCCCACTTGCATTACAACATAACAATAGAGTTAGCCTGTCCTTCATTGGCTTGTGTCCGAGCAGTATCTTCTCCTACTTGGTGATGTAGGTCCTCTTTGGCATTTTCTTCCAAAAGAGGCCTGTATCATCACAGTTGAACACTTGTTGGGAAATAAAACCCTCAGCTTCTACATAGTCCTTAAATTCCCTAACAAATTTATCAGCAGCGTCTTTGTTAGAACTGGCACTCTCCCCATGTCTCATCACACTATGTATGCCACTTCTCTTCCTAAATTTTTCAAACCACCCCTACTAGCCTTGAATGTATCACTTGTATCAGCACTTGTTCAAGGGGTGTTTTTCAGGAGGTCAGTATGCAACTGCTTTGCTTTCTCACAAATGATGGTCTCAGAAATGCTATCACCAGCTAACTGTTTTTCGTTTACCCAAATCAACAACAGTTATTCTACCTCTTCCATTGTTTGTGATCTTTGTTTCGTCAGCACTGTCACTCCTTTTGCAACATCAGCTCCTTTAATGACCTCTTTATTTTCCAGTATGGTGCAGACTGTAGACTTCGCCATACCAAACTGTGTAGCAAGATCAGACACGCGAACACCACTCTCATACTTCGCTATGAGATCTTTTTTCACCTCTATTGTGGCTTTAACAACTTTTATTTTGGTTTGCTGCTTTCATTATCCTTCTTTGACCTTATGGTGGCTTATTTAATCAGAATATTTAGAAAAACAACAACAAAAACAAAAAGAAAAACGAGAACGTTCACAGCAGATTTAGGCGGGGTGTGGACTGAGTGACAGGTGTGGGTAAAATGTTTTGAGCAAGCTTGGCGTGGGTCGAAAATGGTCGAAGGGTCATTCGGGTTATCAGTTGGGTTATTTCGGGGGTTCGAGCCACGACAGCTTGGTTCGGGAACCGAGTTTATGTTCGACAACCGGGACATTTTTTTCTCAAACAATATGTTCGAAAACCGAATTGTTCGAGAAGGGAGTCGTTCGAGAACCGAGGTACCACTGTATATATGGTGTGTATGATAGAATGCAGTACTTTCAGAGGTTATAATGTAGTTAATGAATGGTGAAGTTGAACTCTAGTTTCTGCTGCGTTCAAATAAGCCATAGTAAATAGCATTCTGTAGTGTATAGTGTAGTGTTTTGCGTGTTAATTTTGTAATGTATTTACCTGAAAGTGAGATTTAAAATTTATTATATGTATTAGAAATTCGTTTTTCTAAATTATAGAAATTGGTAATTAAAATATCTTGTTAAAACATGTGTTTGTTTTTTATCCTTACGGACTACCTTCTGTGATTCCATTACTTTTCCTGATGTCACGATAATTTACTATATTTGGTGATCCCAACACATTGTCTTCCGTAAACCCAAAATATTATGCTTGATGTGATGTTGATATTCTACCGTCCATGATCTCAACGTACTATCTGCTGGATCCTAATATTATTACTGATGTGACGCTAATTTACTCCCTTGTATGATTCCAATAAAATACCTGTTATTTTCACAATGCACTATATGCAGTGTTCTTTAGAATATATTCCACATTTTTTTCTACGTACTATCTGCAACGTTTTAAAAGCACTAATTACTGTGTTTTAAATGTATTATCTGATGTTACTATGTTCTCGAGGTTGTTTTAATAGTTCTTTGTTTCACAGTGCATGACTGGTTGTTATCATGCAGCAAAAGCTTTGTTAAAATATATTATTTTTTACAGGTTATACTAAATGGTGTTTTCAGAACAATGTTCCCATATCGTCATACCAGACATAACAATACTAACTGTAAAAGAAGTATCACGTTGTGAAAAATTTAGAAATGTTTTATTGTCTCATATACAAAGTATAATATTTATTCTCAAAATATTTCACCAGATCATGATCACATTTGCTAAAACTCTTATTGCTGGTCGGAATTTGTTAAAAATTAATATATCCAGTTTCATATTAAAACTTTAAAGCGTTGAATTACTTTCTCAGTTACAAGGATAGTAAACCTTGCTCCGCTGCAAATGTTTTAATTTTTGGTTTCAACGTGCGTTTGAAATTCGGTCCTAATCAGATCACTTTTTACACAGTTATTATCGATAAACTAAGAAAATCTCCTGCATTTATTATATTATAAAATGTCCTGTATTTATTATATTATAAAATGTCCTGTATTTATTATATTATAAATTGTCCTGTATTTATTATATTATAAAATGCCCTGTATTTATTATATTATAAAATGTCCTGTATTTATTATATTATAAAATGTCCTGTATTTATTATATTATAAAATGCCCTGTATTTATTATATTATAAAATGCCCTGTATTTATTATATTATAAAATGCTCTGTATTTATTATATTATAAAATGCCCTGTATTTATTATATTATAAAATGCCCTGTATTTATTATATTATAAAATGCTTCCGGAAATATTACCTGTTTTACATTTCATCATAACGGCTACGATGTTGATCCTCATGACCCAGGTTCATTTTTTTATATTTAAATCAAGCAGTATGTTAAGGATTATTGTCCGAATTATAATACATTTGCGTCTGACAACACACTGTTTTAATGGTATTTTTACTGCTTCTTCAAGAGATATGATTTTTGCTGAGAGTTGAATAGTATTGGCAATGATACAGAGAATATTTCAAGTTCGGGATAGGATGTAAAAAAAAACTTTTCAAAGTTACAACTAAATATCATTAAAATTAAATTTTAAAGAATTCTCAAATTTGGCCTCAAAATTACCAAGAGTTATTCTCGTACACAGAATAATTATGTTTTGGGGAATCCTGAAGAGTCTCAGTGTGAGAGTGCCTGTAAAATTTGGTCCAAAGCTGGTCATATTGAGTTATTCATAAAAAAGTGGGAAAATTCCCTATCTCTCCATGTTAAATAATTCTTCAAGCGTGTTTTTATGTGCCTTTTGACATATAAACCAAAACGTACAACTCGCTTGCCATGCTTTCGTATCGTATAAACTTCTGAATTCAGAAGTAATTATTTCATGGTATGATTCACGAAAGTAGTACAGAGATCAAGTACGAATTAAATTTAAAACGATTTTGCACTTCATCTTGTTGTCACTGGTCAGTTTGGGGAGGACTGTTCTATGGGGACACTCCTATAAATATTTAATGTAAATCGGTTTATTTTTCGTTGTACGCTTGAGTACATACATAACGGACTCATGTGTTACCCTCCCCTGTCTAACAGGAGTATGAATCCCACAAACTTTACTTGCAGTAAGAAATTATTTGGAAAGTTATCATTTTAGAAATGTAACTAAATATGTGTGTGTGTGTGTGAGAGAGAGAGAATCAGAGCTATTAATATATTATATGTCTAGCCTAATAAAATATATTGTGATTATATAATTAGAATGCCTTACGTGTTAGACAGTATAAGCCTATGTCTTACGTATGTGTTTTTCTTATAGCAAAGCTACATCGGGCTATCCGCTGAGCCCACTGATGGGAATAAAACTCCGAATTTTTGCGTTGTAAACCCGTAGACTTACCGCTGTACAAGCAGAGAGCATGTCTTACTTAACATACAGAGTTGTACAAATTCTTGATGACGAGAAACTCACTTGAAATGAAAATGTATTTCAAAAGGGCTAGTATATGTATAACACTTTTATTGATAAGTTTATCGAAACGTTGTTTTCTGTTTACCAATAAAAGCGTTTATACCCATACCAGCAGTTCTGTGATAGAGTTTTAGAAAATAGTTCTGTAATAATATAAATAAAAGACAAAGCATATTCATAATGGGTCATTTCTCTCGTGTTTCTTCGATTTGCAAAGCGCAAGTGGAAGGTTGGATTTTTGCTTTAAATCAGCTTTTTGCTTCTTTTTTCACCTGTATTTTGACTAGATATTTTTATCTATTTTTATGTAGCATTTCAAATGAATTAACAGACGGGTGAGTAATCAAACAAGACATCCTTAGCGCTTGTGCCAGTGTAATTTTACAGACGTAACACTGTGTACAGACATTTTACTGGCTTACATTCAAGCTTTAATTAAACTGCTTTATGGTAAATATATATCAATAAACATGGCCTGAAACACAGTTGCCCCCCCCCGCTAGTACAGTAGTATGTCAACGGAATCACAACGCTAAAATCAGGGGTTCGATTCCTTTCGGTGGGTTAAGCAGATAGCCCGGTGTGGTGTGGTTTTGCTATAAGAAAGCACATACACATACATGAAACACGGTTTAGAATTCAAATTTTACTATTAAAGAAGTTTTATTTTTTTATATATTTTAAACTATGCCGTATTCGTTCTACTTCCAGTGTATTACATGCATGTTTGTCCTCTGAACTGCCTATTTAAGTTGTTCTTTTCACGCCTACAGTGATATTCTGATTCTGAAATAACATATTGACTTTGCTAAACATAATATAATTTTTAAACGTCCAGTTTTATTTTTATTCACATGTAAACCAAAAAGTACAACCCACTTGTCATGCTTTCGTATCAAAGTTTTTCACCGAATGTAAGTAATTCTCTAGTGCCTACTTCTTGGTTATGTGTAACCGATAGAAATAGTGGATTTTAAATTTACTTTATTCCTTGTAAGGGTAGATTTGCTCTTAGCGTTACGCGAGCTACTTGTGCACAAACAAATCTCCTTACTGTTGTTAGCAAAAAAAAAAAAAAGTATTTTTTACATGTAACACAATGATTTCTTTAACATACAACATTCAGCGGAAAGCTTGAGCGCTTATAATGCTAAAGGCCAGGTTTCGATACCCTTGGTAGGCACAGATCAGATAACTTTGTACTTTAAAAAAATTACATTAAAGCCCGCGCATTTTTTGAAACACTATTATTAATTAATAATAGATGAACTTATTAATATATTAATTGTAACATTATAACGGTTCATCACAATCCAAATGGCGTTAGGTGCTCAAAAATTCATCTAGTTGCATTCATCAGAATAAAAAATTCTGCTTAGTTGTTGCTGTTTTTCACACATTCAAGGACGAATACAACGCCAGGATTTCTATTTTAGAACACCCTAACTTATTGTTAGTAAATAGAGTATTAAATGTTTATTTTGTTTTTTTTTAATTTCGCGCAAACTATAATGAGAGCTATCTGCGGTAGCCGTACCGAATTTAGCAGTGTAAGGCTATAGGGAAGGCAACTAGTCATCGCCAACTCTTGGGCTACTCTTTTACCAAGTAACATTGGGAATGACCGTCACATATAACGTGTCCACAGCTGGAAGGGCGAGAATGTTTGGTGTGACTGGGATTCGATTCCAATTTGTGAGACGAGCGCTCTAACTACTTGGGCATGCCGAGCCACCGTATTCAATGAAAATCATGGTATGAACCTATTTCAGCTATCCCATTCGCTTCCACCTGCACATTATTTTCCACACACGCTGATGAGAAATACCATATTCTTGCTAGAACAAAGTAAAATTCCATAAGCTGTGAGATTGTTTTGAGTGTTAACAAGCAGCGTTCGAAACGTTTTACTCGTACGGGACAATCAGTCGCAAGGAGGTGCGTGAATGTGTTGAAATTTTAAACTGCTATTTTTTGTAACCTTTAAATTTACTTACAATGAGCTATCACCGGCGGGCATAAAATATATCTGTTCCCATGATATAAAAGCATGGAACTAACTGTACATTGACACTTATACATTTCAGTTGCACAGTAGAAATGTGTTGATAAGTTTTCAGTCAAGTGTAGTTAGACGAACATTCATTTCACTTCCAGGAAACATTGATAAAGTGCAGCAGTGTGTTTTTGGTAATGAAAAAACAAATCAAAACGTTTTATTTAAATACATTGGCAATTATATTTGAAGAGCTAATCGACACAGTTCACTGATAGTTTCGGTAATTGACTGTGGTAAACTGAAATATGTTACAACCTCACCAAAAGGAACCACAGCACCTAAAACCTAAATGAATAAATAAATATAATCTGATAGATAAAAAGGAACTTGTATAACTTGACACAAGCATTTTATTTGTAGTTTTTTCGTTCAAGGTTCGTACGAGTTATTGCAGTTCGAAACCTTAGATCCACTTCACTGCTTAAGTAATGTTACTACTTAAGTCTCTTTTCTGATTATATCATTATTTTGAGAAGTCGGTTGCACTTCGTTTATTTTCTTGTAACTGTATAGTGGATTCATTTTTTTCTATAATATTGTATGTGTGAGTGTTGTTGCTTCATGCGATTCAGCTTAGTTTTGGTGGATGGTTTCGTACATGACGGTGATTTAGCCTTTTTGTATCGTTGATGTTTTGATTATTTATTTGACTGAACTGCTGTGATTTTCTTTATATACCGATCTATCTACCCTTTTAAGTATAAAATACTGTTTACCGTCGTTAAATATAATACTTTTTACTCTGGCAGTGTTTGTTGGTTAATTCTTTCTGTTTTATACGATAACTAGAGATTTCTATATTCCAGATAGTTTGTTAAATAATATAAGATTGCAGATCTTTGTGTGCACTGAATCCCATTAGTGAGCTGTAATTGGTTTTTGTTTCGAGAAGCATAGTCTCCATGTTCCATAGTGCTTTAGTGAGTTTAGAACTTAAACCATGTCTCTGCTGATTATTTTAGTGATAACTTTCCACCCTCTCACCACCAGATAGTCATGATTATACCTGCTGCTTCTCACATGATACAACTAACAGAATATTGTAGATTAACGCATACTTCCTACACATTTGAAAATATTATAGTTAAATGGGTGTTGTTCTTTTAGCAAAGTCATATCGGCCTATCTGCTGTGTCCTTCGAGGGAAATCGAAACCCTAATTTTAGTGTTTTCATTTTGTAGACTTACCGCTGTACCAGCGGGGGACTAGTTATATGGAGACAATGATGTATAAGTTGGGTTTCATTCTTCATATGTTTATTATTTTACGAGAAAACAACTGATAAAAGTGCAGCCCAAATAAGATAGGGGAAAAAAAGATTGGAAAGGGCTAGTCGTTTGTATCCGTCTGAAAAACAAGTATAATTTTTAAACGAATAAATGTTTTCCAGAAATTGATAAGCAATATCCTCTATAATGATCTTTATAGGATATTTATTATCGATTTTGCTTCCAAGTGGCACATCAGCATGTCTGCGGACTTACACTTCTAAAAATTCGCTTTCGCTACTCATGGTGGACAAAGCACTGATAGCCGATTGTGTATCTTTATGCTTGAATACAAAACGGCCAACAATTATCGACTTTGTTTATTTCTTTCCTTGCTGGGGTCTTGTTGGAAAAGTGAGAATGTTTGACAAACAAGAAGAAAATTCTAATCACTGACGAGAACGCTATCTATGGTGTTACAGGGAGAGAGTAGTTCAAGCTATGTCCTTTACAATATTTGTTTGTAATTTTCAGTGCTACTACATCTTCATAATTAAAACGTTTCATATGTTGGCAGTATTGATTATGTGGAAACATTAGGTTATTATGTACTGGATCTGTAGTAATAATGTGCATAAGAGAATCTTATAATGTTTTATAAACTTAATTCTGTGTTTTCCCCTTTGTATAATAAAAAGCATTACATTTGTCGCTCTTTTCGTAGCTACAGGTACTCGGCCTGCATATGGTTAAATTGGTATTGGAAATGTAAATAAGTTACCTTTTATTATTGTAGTAAACATTTCTGGTTTAGCCGTTTTCAGTTATTTAAAAGAAACTTAATAGTTCGTGTTTAAACAAATGATATCCATCTGCTTTATTGAATTTCACGCAAAACAATTCGAGGACTATCTGTGCTAGCCATCCCTAATCTAGAAGTGATAAGAGTAGCCAATCGTTGGACTACTTTTTACCAGTATGTATTGGGACTGACCACCACTTAATAACGTCCCTAAGCTTTAAAGGGAGAGTATGTTAGGCGATGGGTTTGGAGATCGCGACTCCCAGTTTGTGAGTCGAGCGCCCTAACTGTCAGGCCCATCCCTTCATTCATACCTCCGTTCTTAACAGGTAATTATACATCGGTACTCTGTTTATGGTTCGAATGATATGAGGTGTTCAAATAAGGGCATTAGGCCTGTGATTCGGATGTTTAAACAAGTGTACTCGACCTATGCCTATAGTTCAAGATGTTTCTGGCATTTTGAAAAAAAAAAGTTTCATCTACGGTTATAATAGTAGTAAGTGTTGAAACGAATATTCTCCAACTGTAGTTCTGCTCACAGCAAATGTTTAATCAAAGTGTACCCGACACGAAGCCTGCTGTTATTAATTATTTAAATATAACTACTGAATTTGTTTCATCTTGCTCATCATACTCGTAATTGTATTTGATAGTGATTTCTGAGTCATATCACAGTGATTGTTATTGTTTCTAGTTAAGTATAAAAATTAATGAGAAATTTGTATCAAATGTATCTCTCGAATTTATGGTTCCATGTTTGTACGTAATAACAAACAATAGCAGTAACTGTGTGACGAATTCTGAGGCAATTAATAATTTTTTTCTTCTGGCGTTGTTTGAACAAGTAAACCAGAAGTTGCACATTCAGTATATCGTTCATATATTTCTTGGTTAAATAATGGCGCTGTATAAACACTTAAGATATTCATTAAAGTGATGCTTAACTTAACTTACTTGAAAGACCTGTAATGTAATTTTTGTTATGTAAAAAGGGCTTGGGTTGATTGATCTCTCTAGATTATGAATATAAAGTATTTTGTCATTGCCTTCATAACTAGAGATATTGAAACAGGCCATTCAGGTACGTGTTTTCTACACTGGCTTCACAGACATGACTCTTGAAGCTGAAACTGTAACGAGCTTATTCCGTATTTACTGAATTTCTTAATTGTATGTGCTGCAGTATATTTCAAAAATATTACTTGTTTAATTTTCTTTAGCATGTTCAAACTCTTTTATTTTCGTATGTTTGGAGAGCAGAGTAAGCAAATATTAAAAGATTCCAGCCATTACCGTTAAATTTAAAGAAAACAAAAAATGAAGTGTTTACCTAGTAGTTCGACAGAGTGCTGTTGTTAGACTAGTAAAAATATACCTTCTCTTTAAATGACGTGTAAGGTACGAACGCAATATAAAATTACGAAGAGAACGAACTGACCCATCTAAATAGTTTTACTTCTCGTTGATCAAAAATAAGCGCATATTTGAACCTTCTTGGTTTCTAGAAATATTAAATATTCTAACTGAAAATATTGTTTGTTATATACCATTTATTCAGTGGAATTTTATTCTTTTACAGTTTTTGTTGATTCAACTGGATAAAATATCTGTTGTATGATACTTCAATACTTTGTTGCGGAGTAGACACGGTTCAGCCACTTTTAACCGTTAGGTTGACAAAGGGATGTTCAAAGGAAATTTGTTTATTATCTTTTTTTCAAATGATTCTCTAAATGTTTCATATGTGAGTGGTTCTTTCAGTCATGATATTTTAAGATGTATAACTTATAAAACTACATCCAAGAAATCTTAGTGGTTTGGTAAATTTAAGGTTCAAAAGCTTTGCGCAGATATCCTTCAAGTAGCTTTATTCTAAATTAAACATATAATCCTGAAGCTTTTATGATATGTTTGTTTTAATCGTCCATGTGGTACGAGGAAACGTCCCTAGTAAAAATAAACAAATATGAGATATTCAAATGTTTCCTGAAATATAAATTGTAAAATCATGAATAATTGTTGCTAATAAATATTTTAAACAGAATCGTATGAAGATTTTCATGGTTTTTGTTGTATACTTTACCACTAAGCGTTACAAACTGAAATTGCATGAAATTCTCAGAATAGTTTCTGAGTACAAGATGTTTAATAACATTACACACGTTTCCTTCGCTGCTACAAGTCTAGGGAATTGTCATGATGTTGATATGTTAACCTAGCAATAAATTTTATTTGAATTAGAGTTATGAACAAAAGTATTCAATGCTATACTTCTTTAATTTTGATCCTATTGTATTTAAAAACACCCCTACTATATCATAGGATGAGCTTGATCTCTCGGTTGGCCTATAACAGTGGTTCTCAACCTTTTCTGACTTGCGGCACACCTGGAAAGCCTTAACGATTTTTTTAAGTACACGTTATACGGCAAGCGTAAAAAGTCTTAGAACGAAAATCACGGTCAAAGCATGCGATAATAGTGTCATTGTGCATCACGTTTAGATACACACAACACAGAAGAATTAACTTATAAAGCCTTTGAATGAAAATCACGGCCAAAGCAAGCGATATTAATGTCATCTGCACATTGACAATACTATCACTTGTTTTGGCCATGAGTGTTGTTCTAAGGCTTTTTAACGATTTTGTGGTATAGCGGAAAAATCAAAACTTTTTATTTTTACATGTTTTCAATGTGACGCTTGTGCCTGCTTCCGAGAGCAAATCAAATTGAAGCGAGGCTCTAACGTAGACAAACAAGCTCGCATTTCATCATCGACTGCAAGAAGCCTCTCTCTCTTTCTGGCTTTAATTTCAGTCAATGCTGAAAATCCATTTTCGTAAAACCACGAAGATGCAAATGAAAGCAGAATTTCAACTGCTTTTGAACTGATTGCAGAATATGAATTTTTAATGGATATCCAAAACTCATCCAAGCTGTTTTCGGGAAACAATGACTGATAAAATTTGTCGTTTCGTAAATCAATGAGCTGTTCTTCCTCCTCAGGTGTAAGATTTGTTGTCTCGTTGATTCCGAATGGATAGGTCACCCAGTTATATTCGTCGACAGCAAGTAATGTTTTAGTGTGAACTGTAGGTCGTTTAATGTGTTCAAAATTTGAGGGACAATTTTCTTCTTTGACGGACATTCGTTAACAGAAGGAAAACAATCAAGGACTCCTTTCGAGATCTTATTCTTCCACAGCGTCACCTTTTCATCGAAGGCCTTCAGTTTGGACGTTGCAGTAATAATGTTTTCAGATGGTCCTTGAAGACTTAAGTTCAGAGAATTTAATTTGTCAAACAAGTCAGAGAGAAATTGAACCTTCAACCACCAGATCTCATCATGAAAAGAAAATTCAAAACCTGCTTCCTCAACCTCCAAGAAAGAAATTACTTCAGTTTTTAGTTGGACAAGACGCTTTAACACCTTTCCTTTCGAAAGCCATCAAACTTCAGTGTGATACAGTAGCTTTTTGTAGTCTGAATCCATCGCCTCACAGAGAGGAGAGAAAAGTCGAGATTGAAGTGGCCAAGACTTGATGAAATTCACCACTTGAATAACTTGATTCATAACAGACTGCAAATCTTTCGGCAAAGATTTGGAGGCGAGCGCTTCTGTGAGTCATGCGGTGAACCATCCTAATGTTTGGATTTTGTTGGAGCACCAGAGTGATGAATCCTTTTTTTTCCTTGCATTGAAGGACAGCCATCGGTGCAAACGCTGACACAGTTCCGATGCAATTTGAAGAGCAAAATGTTTTCATTCACCAACTCGAAAATGTCTTGGCCTTTCGCTGTACTTTTTAAATGTTTGCAAAATAAGTATTCGTTTACGATTTTTCCATCTTTTATGAATCAAATAAAAGTCAGAACTTGAGCTTTTCCACTAACGTCAGAAGATTCATCAACTTGAAGAGATTATAACAGAGACAATTCATCTTCAAGTGCTTCGAAGTGTTCGCAAACTTGATCCTTCAAATCCGACGACAAGTCTACAATTCTGCACGAAATTGTGTCATTGAACAGTGGAACTTGGTTAACGTTTTTGGCAACATCCGTTCCAAGCGTAGTTTCAACAATGATTGCTAACGCTAGCGCAATGTCTGATTCGGCCTCCGTATGTGCTATCTTGCGTTTTGCCAACAATTGAGCAACTTTATAACTTGCAATCAATCCTTTTTCTGGCATCTTTATGTAGTTCACAAGCTTCCTTGATTGTTCATGTTGTTGAGCCACGAGATTCTCAAAGTATTCTTTTGGTTTATCCTTCACAGCTGAATGTTTTGTTTCCAAGTGTCTCTTCAGTTTGCGAGGAACAAGCGCCTCGTTCGATAAAGCTGCATTGCAAAGTAAGCAGAATGGTAATTGAGAATGTTCCGATACCAAAGCGATAAAACCATATTCGATGTATTCGTTTTTGTACTTTCGTTTGATTCCTTGCTTTTGATTCAACACATTCTCCTTTTCAGCACCAGACTTACTTAAATATTTTTCCATAGATAAATGATAAAGCTAATTGATACGCGATAAGCAAGAAGTTCTGCAGTTGATATAAAATTCCTGCCTACAGCGTAGTAGCTGTAGTCTACCGCAGAATGAGAAAGTAGTTTGATTGTTTGATGCATAATTTATGACGTACGAAGCGCTTGTTGCGCCACAAATAATCTAACAGTCGAACCGTTGCAGTCGAGAATAAAATTTAAGTATGAACTTCTCAGTGTTCGAGTTCAATGAAAACCATCGAATGTTTTGGAAGGTTTCAGAGTGTGGCTATAGTACCTTTTATTAACTGATGTGTCCGACTTGCTTGTAAAATCCCAAGAAAGTGGAATGCGTTTCAAAAACACCGCGGAACACCTGCCAATCTACATATATTTAGAAGTGTAGCTGAGTTTTCAAAGATTCGCATCCTTCAAGCCTGACATTTTAGGGATTCAGTAAAGTTAATATACAGTTATATTAGTCTGATTACTACAGAGTGAGATTATATGTAACAAAGTGATCAGAACGACAGAACTTCAAATATTAATATACTTTTCATTAGCTTCTCGTGGAATATGATTTCATATCTGTATTCTTTCATTAACTGCAACAAATTGTAACAGTAGCTTCACTCGAATATCATATTTGATCGAATAGTGGATAATGCTAAGTTTTTAACCAAAGATTCAATCTCAGAATTTCTGTGAGTATTCGTTCAAGTTTTGTCAATATCATCGATAGAAACCACGATAGAATAGATAAAACTGTTTGGGGGGGTGAGCGAAGCACCCAACAAATATTCCGGTTGACAGAAGCAAATATCCTTTCACACTGAATCGTCTTAGGAAACGATATTTTCAAAGCGTCAATATTTTGAGACTTTAGTTTGCTAAAAGGACTAAAAAAAACGTCTTAGCCAAGAGTGTGGCGTTTCCAAGCTGTCAATATGCAGGTTCAGTGTATGGGTTGATATCCTGTAAAAGAGTGAGGTGAATCGCAGCTTGCTTGCTATTAGTAAAAATTTATATATGTTCTCTAATGGACACACGTGTAGATTTCTCATTCGTCGCTAAGGGTTTTTCTTATTACTTCGACAGCAGGCGGTCTCTAATGGCACCACACGTGCATTTTGAGCTGAAAAATATTAGTTAGGTCACAGTTTTTATTTCCTCCACGATATAAAGTGATTATAAATTTTAAGAAGTATTTTTAATAAAATTAAATTAGTCGTTTGAAAAATATTAGAGTAACATTGAATTAACAGTAATTAATTTCGTATGTATAATTAACTTCATGTTCTTGGGAGGCCGACAGAGTTTTCCTTCGAGGTTTGAGTTGCAGTTTTTAAAATTAAATCAGGTCATTAGTCAAATTGCTTAACAGACATGTGATGGTTTCCGGGGATGCGCCTAATCATAAACATGTACTTCAATTTTGTTTTGCAAAATTACTGATATGGAATATTTTTTTTATTTTCAAAAGTATTTTTAATAGCCAGTCATTTTCAAAGTTATTAAATATTGACTTTACCCTTAATGTATCTTATTGATTGCATGAGAAAAAAAGGGTTAATTCCTTATTAAGAACCATTGACATAGGAAAGCCCACATTTACTAAAATGTATTTGTAAAATTAAGTTTTTAATACCGCTTCTCAGCATTGAAATTAATAAACACTGAGCTGGATATTTGTAGGAGCGGGCCTGGCATGGCCAAGCGCGTAAGGCGTGCGACTCGTAATCCGAGGGTCGCGGGTTCGCGCCCGCGTCGCGCTAAACATTCTCGCCCTCCCAGCCGTGGGGGCGTATAATGTGACGGTCAATCCCACTATTCGTTGGTAAAAGAGTAGCCCAAGAGTTGGCGGTGGGTGGTGATGACTAACTGCCTTCCCTCTAGTCTTACACTGCTAAATTAGGGACGGCTAGCACAGATAGCCCTCGAGTGTCTTTGTGCGAAATTCCAAAAACAAACAAACAAACAAACCGTAGGAGCGTAATTAAGATATTAACATAAAGTAACTTCTGTAAGTTTTAGCATAAGTGTTAAAATGAAATTTTGCAAAATAAACATAGTGATGGTAGTATTGCAAGTAATAATACAACAAAGAATAATCAATATTAATCATTAGTTATCATTGAGCATATAACCAAGGAAACCACAGGAGTATGACATTTAAGGTGCTCAGGAGGAAAGACAAGTTTACCATTATACCTTGTCCATTTCGAGAATTTGTGTGTCGTTCTTTCACCAGAAAACCACTTCAAGTAGCTTGCTAGGGAACCATGAAAGTTTCTAGTCTAGCGCGCACACACGAACATTTAAAAGTACGTACCTCTTAACCTCAAACCTAAACAATACAAACAAAAAATGCACATCATTTTAGTCCATAAGCCCCTCATTCACACACTCAGTAAAACAATACATATGAGTTAATGTATTCATATTGTTACATGCTTTCGTTTGTTGTAGAAACTAAGTAAAGTTTGGAGAAATTATATGTATATCACATAATAAAGAATAAACACAATTTGAATTTGTAGTGGCTTTGATGTAAATCATCATTTGTTTATCGGTTCATGACTGTAGGGCGTTCTACGTGCTGCATTGTAAAATCATAATGATTAAACAATAAAATACATAAAAATAGATAAAGTGCAAAACGCAATACATAGCATTCCAATGGCTAGTCTGTAATTCTGAAGACTTATAACGCTAAAAATCGTGTTTTTCATATCCGTGGTGGGTACTACACAGAAAATCCATTGTGTAGCTTTATACTTTAACAACAAACAAACAGACAATAGATGAATGTATTGATTGTGTTCACTGTTATATAAAAGTAGATTCGTGAAGCTATATGTTTTGTTTGTGTTTAGTGGACAAGAGAGGGTGTGACTAGAATATTTCAATAGGACAATTAGATTTCTCTAGTATTTTGTCCATTTAATAATGAGTTTTTTCCACGTCCTTCAAGGCTACCATTTTTGCGATTCAGTATATTTAATTTCTGCAAAAATCAATCAGAAATGTGACATTTCATCATAAACACAACGTCAAAATTATTATCATTGATTCAGTTATACACTGTAAAGGAAAATATTTTAAAAGGTGACAGAAACAAATAAAAGGAAATCCATAGTAGCCGCGACACTTAAAATTATTTTAGGCAGGATTACAGTAAATTAAAAAAGGAAAACTTTTCTCTCTTTTTATTAGCCATATTTTTGTGCACCGGCAATACCAAACTTGGGTCACGCGTACAAACGATTCAGTTTTATTACTCATCAGGACCTGTGCCAGTCTACCTTCAAATTGAAATTATTTTAGGCAGGATTATAGTAAATTAATCCACGAGACCCTGGGAGTAGTCAAATACATCAATAGCTAGTGTTTGGCCAGTCCAAAACTGTAATTAGATCACAAATTGGTCAAGAGATGAGAAAGCTGCGAGTTAAAGGTTTGTACTTGAAAGAAAAAATAAACTCAGAACCATGGAAATATTAAATACCTGCTATATTATCAAATCACGTGAGTAAACCATAGAACAAAGGACCCTATGAATTTAATATAACTTTTGAGAATTTTGTGTTAAATCTATTTATATAATTATATTATTCTAGCACCCCAGTAACACGCTAAAAACTGGTTTTTGATAGTTGTGGCGGGCAAAGCACAGATAGTTCTTGTGTATCTTTATAATTAATTACAAGCAAATGATATTCTAAAATACTTCGGTAATGGAATTGTACTTTTTCTGTGTTTTGAATTGAAGTTCATATGGATATGTTGCTTTGAGTTTTCTTTTGAAAAAACAAAACAAAAAACAGCCTTCTGTTACGTATGGTCATATAAATAGAGCCAGCCATTTATTGCTTAGGGAAAAGGAATCAACTTACTGTCGCTTAACAGCATATAAACAATATGTTTCTTATGGTGAAATAACTACAGCCAAGCAAATAAACTGTTACTTAGAAACAAATAGAGTAAGCTTAATATTGCGTTGAAATCGTCAGTTGCCTGTTCTCAGAATAAAACTTGACCATACTCTTTACCTCAAAACTACATTCTAATTTTACAACAAATGGACCAAGAATGTATTCTGTGCCTCTTACTCGTCTTACTTCCCTTGTCCATACCACTGTGTGGACACGAAAGTTAATTATAAAATTATGTGTTTTAGAATACTTAGGCAAAAACGGAAAATTAAGAGCGTATACCCTGGCCATTCATATTAACTATAGCTTGTACTTATTACGACTTCCTTAGAAGTCAATAAATCATCATAAATCATGTATACTGTGTATGCTGAAGTATTTGTTTTATCGAGCTAGATAAAGTGCAAAAGTGATTAATGACTAGATGGAAAAACTCTTCCAAGTTGGAAAAAAATGGAACCTGCTTTCGTATAAGGCGATTTTGTCTCAGCATGTTTTTTGGCTGAACTAATCTATACAGATAAGAACACTTATTAATGAGGTTTCGCCCTAAAAGACAGTGGATTCGTCCATCTTTTAACTTAGAGTTGAATTTTATACAGACTATGAAGCGCCTTTTTTGTTTCCATGAATAATTATAATGTGATCGCTGATGATACAAAAAATATACAAGATTTGAAAGCACCATAAAATATTAAGTATATTCGTTGATGAGTACACGTAAATGAATATAATAGCTGTACAAATAATACCCAATAGGTCATTTCAGAGGAGCAGTATTTGTGCATCATAAGGGTTTATCAAACGGTTTGAAATCCCCGAGAAAAATATGGTCTACGGCTTATTTTTAGTGTGTTTTATTTCACTTAATTATTAATTAAAACAAAAAGCGTAACTTAATATATTAATATAGTGGTATATTGTTGTAGATTTGAACCGTGACGTCAAAGTATGTAAAATGTGACATCACCGACATGTTAAGCGCGTAATATTGTTGTTTACTTCTGGACATTTGGTAATGCAGTACCCCTAAGGTAAGCTGGTAAGCTTTTGTCTGAAAAGTTTGTGGCGGTTCCTTCCAAGTAAGGGTATTCGTAAAGCAAAATTGTCAAAGAAAAAAAAAGGTAGAATCCTTCATTGTCATTGGAGCAGAAAAATTCATGCAATAAATGGTTTCGGACAGTAACACGCCTGAAGTCAAGCTGGTCCAACTCTATCATTCGCAAAGTGAAGGCAAGGTGTACGAAAAAAGCCTTTTAGCCCAAAAGGAAATTGCTTCAAAGTTAAGCATGACTTCTGGTACTATTAATAAGATAATAGACAATCATATAAAGATGAAGAAGGCTCACGAGCTTCCATACACATGGCAAAATCAGTAGTTATTATGAAAAAGATGATTAAATAAAACCCAAACTAAAGAGAAATACAGCAATCTCATTCGACTATACAACATATAATTTGAGTAAAAGCGGTCTTCGAGTAGAGGGAATTAGTGCGTAGTAGTGGCCGTTAGTCTAAGCACGACCAACAAGAGAGAAAGCAGATTCAAGGATAGCATTGGACCTGGGTCATTGATCTTAAACAGCATAATTAAACCTCAAGACATACCTTTATGAGTGCCTTCTTAATTAACTTGTCTGGTAGCTCAGATTAATATATTTGGATGTCTAGTTGTTGGAAACTACTGATAAAAAAAAAAAAAAAAAACACAACTAATTATTGTCAAATTCCTCTGTCCTCGACTTGTTCAAAATACATCTGTGAATTTTAACCTAGGATTTAATTACATTAAACAAACCTTATACATACATTGAATAACTATGTTGTTATAAGGTATAGTGATAATGGGTCCTTAACTTAAAAAAAATTAGCTTAGTGCATCTTTACCTTCTGTGCATACTGAAAAACTGACACGTTTATAATGTTTACATGCACATCTGACATTGTAAGCATTGTTTCCATACTTAAGTTCCAGAGTTAAAAGAAAAAAATGTTTAAAAGAAAGTTGTCAATCTAGTTCTGTTCGTTGTGGTAAATGTTGGCTCGCGTTGGTCCCATGGAAGAGTCCATAGCATGCCATCTAATCGAAGACTATCTTCGCTAAACTTCCCTAATTGTGAAACGATAGACTTGAGGGAAGGCAACTAATGGACACCACTCGCAGTCAGTTCCTGCCTCATCAAATAATAGAATTTGACGTCTTCTTTCTTTCTTTTTTTCAGCCTACTTAAGGACAGAAATGTAGAGTGGGTTTTTATTGTAACAAGATGCAAGTGATGAACCCTTCCTTGTACTCACGGTACAGATAGCTAACAACGAGGCTGCATATGAAAAAAAAGAACACTTTTTTAGGTACCTGTCCTCAAGTTGAAACATATTTCTAAGCTAATATTGGGTTACTCTTTACCAACGTACAGTGGGATTTACCATCATATAATAACACCCCTACGGTTGAAAGGTGATGGGACTCAAATTCCCAACTCGCATATTGTGGGTCTGTTACTAGGCGTATTTTCTTTAAATTATGTTCAAATTTGGTTGGGTCAGTTCAAAGTTGGCACGATAAAACCATGCATTAAAGATTTTTGGCTTTTTTTTTTAACGTAAATTAGCTATTTATTCGTATCAAAAGTCTGAAAAAAAAACTACCATAATTAAAGATTACATATTTTCCTTTGATTGTTAAAAGACTATCGGCTTAGTTAGGCAAATTAAAAATACGCTTTATTTCCTTTATTTAACTGCAAAGTTACAAAAGGGACTGTTTGCGCTGTGCAAATTACAGAGATCTAGCCCCAGGTTTTAGTATTATAAGAGCCTTTCATCTCAACGCTGGGTCACAGTGAAAACAATAAACGTTTTACTTGCATGTTGTTAAAGTTTTTCATTTATGTATTATAACTTTGAAAGCATCGCCATAAATTCATTTCGAGCAATGGAACCAGCGAAACAGAACTTTTAATTAATATTTCGAATAAACATTGCTTTGGATTCCAGTAACCTGTTTTTTATGTATTAAATCTAATTCAGAAACAGGAAAATATACAACATACCAACACTTTTTCAGTTAGGTCAAAGACAAATGAAGGAACAACAATTTGAATACATCTTTACTGTAAAATTTTGACCCGTCTCATTTCCTACATTCATAAGATCGTGAATCAAAGTATATAATCAAATAAAGGTATCATTACGCGCTTTAAAATTGGAAGATTTGCAACCAGTCTGTATTAGAAACTTTGTATATGCAGATCACACAAGGAATGCAAATATATTTCAATAGCTTTTTTGAAAACATGTTAAGTGTGTATACCAGTCAAACAATTTGGCATTTGTATTTCCCTCTATTTTACTGTTTGGCGATATTTAAGCACAGATTTATATATATGTGTGTGTGTGTGTAGATTTTATTTATTCCTAATAAAATAAATGTGTAATTCACATAAATAAATCGCGCATTTCTTAATTTCTAACAAAAAAAAATTAAAAGTGGGCATTGCTTGAGATATTAGTTGAAATACCCATCAATCCCGTGTTTCTTAGCGGATGAACACTATTGTTCCTAAAACGTTGAAAAAAAAGTATTTCTCTTTGTCATGGGGAATAATATCAATAAACATTCATAATATTCAATAAAAATGATTCACTTGTGTAAAAGGGCATATGACGTTTTGTGAAAAATGTGTACGTGACGGAGAAAAATAGATATCGTTTGCGGATTCAACGTACGGGAATTACTGAAGAACATGTAAAAAGACAATAAAACCATCGCACGTCTGCGTAACAGAAAAAAACAAACAAACTACAAATTAAATCCAGTGTAGTTTAATATCAATTATCAATACAGCATAAAAATTCAAGATGCAGTGAGTGAGAACGAATTGCTTTAATGGAAAGTTTGGGGTTATAGCTTAATTAACATGGTTCATTGACATTGTTCGATTTCAGAAAACTACAGAATTGCTATTTTTCACTTATTTGAAGTATGAGTCTGACGTCTAAGAATATATTACACCAGCTCTGGTATCTTTTTAACTAAGAAAAGTATTTCATTCACCTTGATACTTCAGTTTGTAAATGTATATTTTTATGTCAACTTAATATTTATGTGTAAATCTTTGCAGTTCCAAGTACATCATACATTTACATTAAAATCGAGTGTATGAGTATAGATAAAAACAAATATATAACGTGTTAGCTAGAAATTTTACGAAACTATTAGTGGGAATGTATGGTGTTCAACAGATATTTCTTAGTCAGTAACTGATAGCCTTGCCATTCTAAGATACTTGTTCTTCTGTGATTTTATTTTCGTAAATTATTCAGCTCCCTGGAGGGACTGGTCCTGCTTAATTCTGTTTTGTTTGTGTATGGACGAGCAACTGGTTGCGTTGTCAAACTTTCTCCAAGTATGACATCTCGACAACATTTAAAAATAAATTTGCAAACATATGGTACGATTAAAACATGTGGTCTTCCTGTTTTGGAGCATTTTCTAATTTTTGCTTGTTTTCTGAAGAACGTGTGAAAAGATCAGATTATTTTGAACTAACTTCTTACAGTTTTTGGCGGATTTCTGAAAATTTAAAATTGTTTCATCTGTAATGGTATAGTTCTTGTACACATTCCAGATAGTCTGATCTATAATGTTGTGTTTCCTGTATATATTTCAGTCATATTTTAGCTGCTTTCCTCTCTTCTGGAAACACAACATTATAGTCTGATCTATAATGTTGTGTTTCCTGTATATATTTCAGTCATATTTTAGCTGCTTTCCTCTCTTCTGGATTAAACGGACACTATCAATTCAAAGTTTGTACAGGTTATCGCAGGTGAATGTGTTTTATCTGCAACTGGTTGTAACTGTGTAGATGAAATTTATTGTATTTTCAATTTTAGAATAATTATTACAGTTTCTGTGGGTAATATATTCAAGATTTTTTTGAACGCTACAAAACATCAGCGTTCAGGAAAATGGAACTAGTTGGCAGTTATTTCCTTTTATATATTTATTTTTACCAGATATATTTACTTTTTAACTTTTGCTTCGCAGTTGAAAGTGTAAACAACTGTTGTGGTTTCCCCTAGTGATAGTGGTTTTTGTACCATCACAACAGAATTACTCGATAGGAAAGAGTCAACGTTCCGAGCTCCCCATTTATAAATAATTTTGTATTGGAGAATAAACGGGAACAAGGGCTGTTGTAGATTTTTATATCAGCCAGTTTATGATAAACTGATTTATTATCTTTGTTAAACGAACAAAAATGGGCTTAGAACATGAAGTACAAAACGGGATAAAATGTGTCTGTTTAGTTTATAATACTTAAACTGCCTTATAGCGCTTATTCTCTTTCGCAAATTAGCATAAGGAACCGTAGCCTACTTTGTTAGATAAAGTCCAATCTGTTCACTCTACTAATTATACCTTTGGTGCCCATTAATACGACCTAGGACTGTTCTCCTTTAACCTGGTGTTTATTACTTTATTTTTAAGTATATTCAGTTAGAATATAAGGTAAAACACTTGGCGAGAATAGAATATGTAAAACATGTTATAATGCGTATGATTCTTAATGCAATATTTAAACAAAATGTTCACGTTATATCATTATATTTATAAAACGTGCATTAACTATGGAGAAAGGTTCACGTTGTAATATTTTATTCATTATGCATAGTAATATATCTAATAATTTAGAAAATATCAGTGTCCTCTATAGCTCAACAAAAAATCCATCTTCACTTACAAATTATTTTAAACGTCTTTATCAAGCATAAATCGTATGCATTTAGGTTATTTTCATCCTGTCGATTTCACTCAGTTTTTTGCGCGTGATCTTCTGTAATAGTTAAAATGTTTATTACAGTTCCACCAAAGTAAGGGCACGTGCCACGCGTCACATGCAGACTTACCTCTGTCATTCACGCTAACAAACTCGATGTTTTGTAAGATGCAATATGTGTCGTTTAAAACTTTTTTTCATGTAAAGCTCTATTTGTTTGTTTTTGAATTTCGCACAAAGCTACACGAGGGCTATCTGCGCTAGACATCCCTAATTTAGCAGTGTAAGACTAGAGGGAAGGCAGCTAGTCATCACCACCCATCGCCAACTCTTGGGCTACTCTTTTACCAACTAAGAGAGTGATTGACCGTAAATTTATAACGCTCCACGGTTGAAAGGGCGAGCATGTTTGGAGCTACGAGTGTTAGAACTCGAGACCCCCGGATTACGACTCGAACGCCTTAACATACCTGGCCATGCCGGGCCCTGTAAAGGTCTGTCACAATTCACCCACGATAAGATATTAAGAAATGATCAATACATTTCTTTCCTCATTCTTTAGAAATAAGAGCGCCAAGTTTAGTAGTCTAAGTTACTGATTGCAAGTTCCAACGATAATTCAAATGCAATTGGCATTCGACTTGTAATCTCATTGTCGCATGTTCAAATCCCCATCAATCCCAAACATGATCGCCCTTTCAGCTGTGGAAGTGTTATAAATTTACGGTCAATCCCACTCTTAGTTGGTCAAATAGTACCCCAAGAATTGGCGATGGGTGGTTGTGACTAGCTGCCTTCCCTCTAGTCTTACTCTGCTAAATTAAAGATGGCTAGCGCAGATAGCCCTCGTGTAGCTTTGCGCGAAAATTCAAAACAGACAAATCAAATGCAGTCAATTCAAAATGCATTTAGTCAGTACAATCTAGCATTTGATTTCTGTGGAATAATAATATATCTTACTAAACGTTCACGCGATGGAAAAGTAAACAAAAATTCTAGTGTTTGGAAATGAACTATCATTTCTTACTATTTTTTAGTGAATTTTGTAGTTGTAAATGAAGTATGATAAGTTCAAGTGTTTTAAAGTTATGCACATAAACTTAATTTTTCTACAGCAGATATCTGTTGATGTCTTAAGAAACATATATTGAGAAGTGACACCACTACAACTAGTTTTGGTTTTTGTTGTGATCCATGTCATAGCTTCCAGGTAAGCGTTTTATTTTACAGAGATTACTATGAAAAGATTCGTACGTTTTGTTTATTACAAAAGATACGAACTATATTTGGGTCGATTGTTCTGTAAAAGTATAAGGGACCAATACGTCTAACATTAATGACAAAAATCACATAAACTGCAATTTTTTTCACATTCTTGTAAATTTATTCATTTTAGGTTTCAGATCAGAGATGTGTATCCAAAATTACCAAAGTAGGAGGAATGTCGAAAATTAATACCTGCAAATTATGTGATTTTTATCACAAATGTTAAAAGTATTGATTTTTCTGATGCTTCGCTACCTTTCGGCATTTAAACCGAAAAATTATAAAAAATATAAAATTATAAGATATTACTGGTGTTTAATTTCTCTCGGATCTCTATGAAACCGAGAATTATAGTAAATACTGGAGTAATGGTATCACAATCAGTGTTCGTGAAATCTGAAATCTCCTCAGATAGAACACAAGAAATGAAAGCTCTTACTAACTGATGTAGATTACTCTGTACCGGTTAATGTAAGGTTGTTTACTTGAATCTTCTGGCTACCTCAGCATTTTAATTTTAACAGCGCGTTAATCAAACAGCTTACTTTTATTTATTTTACTTACAGACATGTAATATTTTTGTTTTTTTTATGTAATGTATTTAGCTAATTACGCATAGTTTTCCTTCTTACCTACGTGTAAATCATCAAATGTTAGAATGGTTCTGTGGATACAAATATTTTTCTCAGTTTATATACTTATTTGACTTGCTAATAACATTATATAATGTTTTCCTTTCATTATGGAGAAATGTCGTCCCCCGCTGGTACAGCGGTAAGTCTACGGATTTACAACGCTAAAATCAGGGGTTCGATTCCCCTCGGTGGGTTCAACAGATAGCCCGATGTGACTTTGCTATAAGAAAACCTACCCACATGGAGAAATGTTGTAATTAGCAGTTTATTCGATATTGCAGAATTTGTGATTACATACAATATTGGTCCGGCATGGCCAGGTGGTTAAGACACTCGACTCGTAATCTGAAGGTTGCGAGTTCGAATCCCCGTCACACTAAACATGCTCGGCTTTTCAGCCGTGGGGACGTGATAAGTGACGGTTAATTCCACCATTCGTTGATAAAAGAATAGCCCTTCCCTTTAATCTTACAATGGTAAATTAGGGACGGCTAGCGCAGATAGCTCTCGTGTAGCTTTGTGCGAAAATTCAGAACAAACAAACATAAAATAATTTGTTACAAATTTATAATCTTTATTTATGAAACTTGGGCATAACAGTTTTTAACAACATTATTTATTGAAAAATTATGAAATGTTGAAATTTCTTCTTTATTTCTTTAGCAGTATCTTCCACCTTAATTGCAAGATTTTAGATGAATGGTAACTTAAGTGTTGAAATTTTGGTCTTAAGCAGCCACCGTGACCTAAGTTTAAATTCTAATTATACATTTCGCATGTACAATGTTGTGAATAGACATATTCTATGTATTTTGTTTAATCAGAAAATGAGTGGTTTTACATTAGTTTAATTGTTAAGCGGAAAGGTGCGCAATGAGCTATCTGTGTCTTTCCCATCACGGATATCGAAACTAGTCGTAATCCTATATACTCAACGCTGAACTGCGAGGAGATATTATGGAGATTCAAGCACACTGTGTATCAACATTTGCTATTTTGAAATGTGGTTCACCAATTGCGCCAAGTTACGTTGCATATAAAATAAAACAGTACAAACATATTAATACAGAATTACAACTTGTGATTGTCTTAGTTATAATAACATGTACTTGGAGTAGCAGCAGCTATAGAAGGTAAGAATTATTGGAATAAAACGCTGTAGAACAATCGATGGCGTGTGTATAAATGGCGTAAGATAATAGTTACTCCAAGGCTCCACCAAAAACTATGATAATAGTTACTCCAAGGCTCCATCAAAAACTATGATAATAGTTACTCCAAGGCTCCACCAAAAACTATGCATGTTTTATATGAAAGTGAAGACAATGTATAATAAAAAATTAAACTATAAAATAATATATTAGTAATAAAAAAATAGCTGCAATCCCTTTTCTCATCTCCACATTCAGTATTTATTGAGCAAGCTTTCAACTCTTCAGTTGGCACAGCAGAATGTCTGCGTACTTACAACGGTAGAATCCGGGTTTCGACAGCTGTGGTGTAGCTTTGTGCATAATTACAAATGAATCTTTTGTTGAATCCGTACTCGGGATAGCTGATACATTTAAAAACTTTAGAGAATGCATTTGTGAAATGTGTTTTATATAAATAATACATCGTATATTGTTAGAGTAATAATGAGATTATGTATAATACGGAAATATAACAGTTGGAAAACATTAATTATAATCTGTTCCACCAATACTGTGTATTTATAAATATTGAATATGATGACAAAAATTTCAATTATTAATTCACCAATACTATAAACTTAAAACTGAAGATTTGGCAAAGCTTTAAGAATGACATCTTCCCAACTTTTTCAAGTGAAATCTGTAGGAGAAGAATACTTAAATATCCACCTCTGAAATCTTGTCTAAGTTGCTGATTGTTGACAGTAGTTCCTTATCATCCAGTTTTAAAATGTTTATACAGCGTGCATGACTTTTTTCTTTTCTTTTTGCCGCGGCATAATGGCTCATACAATAAGTTTTTAAGAACATACTTTTAGCTCATAGCTCTGTCATCGTTTGACTGATATGAGATCTATTACAGTTTGGGCTCAGGAAATCAAACCTTTTCGATTGATGTATTTAACCACGCCCAAGGTCTCATAGATTAATTTACTTTAATTCTGTCTAAAATAATTTCAGTTTGAGGGCAGGCTGATAAAGGTTCTAATGAGTAATAATTGAATTGGGTATGCGCGCTCCTCACGCTTGGTTTGGCTTGTTTTGTATTTCGCGCAAAGCTACACGAGGGCTATCTGCGCTAACCGTCCATAATTTAGTAGTCTAAGAATAGATGGAAGGTAGCTAATCATCACCACCCACCGCCAACTCTTGAACTACGTTTTTTGCCAACGAATAGTGGGATTGACCGTAAACTTATAACGCTCCCACGGCTGAAAGGGCGAGCATGTGTGGTGTGTCGAGGATTCGGACCCGCGACCCTCGGATTACAAGTCGAACGTCTTAACCACCTGGCCATGCCGGGTCTCCACCATTGGTATTGTTGACATTCAAAAATAAAAGGAAATAATTTCAATTCCCGCGGCTTATAAGGATTTCCTCCTGTTTGACTGTCACAATGATAGATACAAATGAATAACAACCAATTTCGCTATTGAAAATTATAAAGACTTGGCTAAGAAGTTCAACAGGGCAAGAAAAACTGTAAGGGCTAAACATTCTGTCCATCAAATAGGAACGAGCTGGAAAAATTCCACTTCAGAGGTGTTATGACATTGTTACCGAGAAAGAGGCATGCAGTAAAATCTCAAATAATGGAAACTAAACACCAGTGGATTGTAATCGCTTAAAATACTCGTATATTTTACTGTCGGGAAATATTATTTGATGTTAAATGATTTCATGGAAAACAGAGAAGAGGTATTCGGAATAAAAAGGAAAATGAATTACTGTTGATACTCATATGATATCGTAGAAAAATAGATTGACAGTAGAGAAGTCCAGAGAAAGATCTTGCTCTAGGATATTTCAGAATCCTGCGATGCCACAGAGAAAATGCGACACAAGTTATAAAAACGTTTCATAAAACAGCAATAAAGAGAAAACAATATTACACGGATATACGGTAAATTATATCCTAAAGTTGTATAATAAAGGTAATTAGCTTATAACTCTCTGTATTAGGAGAAAACAAATATTTTCTAGAGTTCTGGCCTGATATTGGAAATTTGTAACAGATACTTTCAACACTTATATCGTTCTTAACTAGCACGAAGACAGAAACATATAATATTAGTACTTGAGTAGAGTTAATCAGTCGCCTTAAACGTGGAGTTCACTAAATGCCTGCACCATACGTAGATGGACAGATAACATTGGACCAGAAAACAGGAGATGTATTATAATTACTTGCAAATTATTGTTAACTTCGTGAAATTTACTTAATGCATAATATTTATAGTGGAATTATAAAATAATATGAAACAAGCGCGCTGTAAATACCAGCTTCTAATAAGCTTAATCCTTATGAAATACAAAACTCTTCTCACTTTTGCAGTATATAGCTGTTAGAGTATTACAAACCAATATACTGCTAACGCAATACTTGAAAATAAAATAATAAACGTTTTTTAACTAAAAAGAGCAAAACATTGACTGTATAGATATGTATTTATTCATCTAGAATAATTAAAGGGTGTATCTTGTTAATCTGTTTATGTGACCGCCAAAGCTCCAAGAGGAAGGAACCTAGAAACCTAAAATTTTGCGCCCATACTAAGTGGACTCTGAGGGTGTAAACCTGGGTATTATTACTGATCCATATGCGTGCGCAGGCGCACCTTATTAAGGAGGCAAACTAGTGATAAAACACATAAAAATAAGTCGTTTATCAGAGTGCAAATAGAAATAACAAACAGAAAGACACGCACATGCGCACGTGTCTGTATGACTGCCATAGCTTCAAGAGGAAGGAGCCGAGAAACCTGAAATCTGCACCCAAACTAACTGGATTCTGCAGGTGTACACCTGAATATTATTACTCATTCACTTGTGTGCACATCTTTTCCATGAGGCAAGCTAGCAAAAAAAAACATAGAAAATTAGGGATTCCTCATATAACAACTTCTAATATATATATATAGAAACGCCAGTGCGTTTTGGTAACAATGTGTTCGAAAAGTAGCTTTTATGTTATGTTACTTATCGGCAAAAGTATATAGGGTATACCTTTATGCTAAAATTGGTCCAAAATATACACATTATTAACCTAATAATCTCAGCGAAAGCAGGTACTTTTACTAGTTGTATATATAACTATTAATAACTTGTATACTTTTTTTTTATTCTTGTGTAAAGCTACACAATGGGAAGGCAACTAGCCAACAGCACAAACCCTAACTTTTCGGCTGCTCTTTCTATGCTGAATATTGAGATATGACCGCCACTATTTGATTCACTATTGTAGTGCATTCATGACCACAAAGTGTGGAGCACGTTTCTACTGCAACAGAACATGAACCATGAATCATCAGATTCACAGTCCAGGAGTATCAACTACGAGACTAGGTCATTCTCAGCCATATATCTCTACACTTTATTACGAAAAGTATTGCTAGTATTTGGTATATTCAACTTGTACGGCATTTTGAACGACACAAGGACTAAACCGCCAGTTCAGAGAACGCAAGATTCAGACATGGACATTCTTAATTTAGAATTTCTGACCAGAGGGGAAAGCAATCAATAGCACCCACTTTCTACATGACAGCTCTTACTTTATAGCGGGATTGATTGATACTTCCATAGTTCTTCCACTGCCGAAAAGTTCAGAGCGTATTTAAAGGTATATCGCGGCTCAAAGCTTCGATCTTTCATTTTCAGACGAACACACTAATTACTAGGCCACATAACACTTAATTTGACGTTGTAAATTTCATTTATTTTTGAACGAATTATTTTTTCTTCGTGTATTATTAATATATATTAATTTTCTATATTAAGAAGATTTTTTTTAGTTAAGCGCAGTTTTTTAGTTAGTTTCTAACGTTATAAACCTTCATCATACCTCTGATCCACTGGAGGTTAAGTTTTATGTAGTGTGTTACAAAAACATCCTAAAGAAATAAATTAATTCACAACTGGAAATAAGTCGTGTACGTTGCCTTTTACACATGCGAACATTTTTGGAGACTTGGTTAAAAAGATTACTTTTCAGGTTAAATATTAAAACTATTAATTTCAATAACCATAGTTGTTTTTTTTCATAGTTCTTAAGGAAGTTCTTCGATAAGCCTGTAATTCACTAAATACTTTATATTTATCATAGTTGTTTTTAAATTGTTTTGTTCGTGGACCCCTCGCTTTTTTATTTTTATGTTGGAGGACTACAGTGGGATCTGTATTCTATACTGTCTCTTCCTTTCCATAAACATAGAACCTTTTCACAAACCAACACCTAAACCAATCCTGCTGAACACATGCTATAATAGACGAAACACATATTTATAAATAATGGAGTGGTTATACGCCTCAGTAAAGAATGGCTAGTTATCGGGATCTCAGCTCTTTTCATAACCTCAATACAGTATGGTTGCATTAGCTTCAATTTCAAGAGCATCGAGAATTACACTTCAACAACTTAATTATTTGGATACAACAGCTTCACAAAGATATTAAGAAATGTTAATGGGATTTAAAAGCTCCATCCTCACGCTGACCTGGGTAGTAAACAGGTTTAAACAAATGGTTTAACACTAAATATGGCGACATTTACGCATATCAAAAGTAAAGTGTTTATACAAACGACTATAAAAATTATCATTCATCGGAGGCACCATATTTTCAGTACCTGTCAAAGTACTAAACATCTGTTACACATTATTGATTTTTAAAACTGGTATGGGCCCGCCAAACATGCTTGCCCTTCCAGCCGTGGGGGCATTATTCGGTGTCAATCAGTCCCACTATTCTTCGGTAATAAAGTAACCCAACATTAAGCGGTGAGTGATGTTGACTAGCTGCCTTCCTTCTAGTCTTTCAGTGCTATATTAGGCGCGACTTGTGCAGATAGCCTTTGTGAAGTCTGCCGGAAGTTCTAAACAGTTTAAAGCCAAAAATAGTACGATGAGATAGTGTTAATAATAGCTGCATACACATCAATGTGCTTGAACATTTGTTTAGTTAATATATTTAATTTTCGAATATTCCGTAATATAAATATCATACATTGGCTTGTTGGTCAAAAATCAAATTAGCAACTTATTCACGTTTCTGTCAGTTTAAGGCATAAAAATGAGTTCCTTTCCACCAGAAATTTTACTACACAAAATTTGCAGCTTCTACATTCATAACGTAAGTTTCAATACAATTGTAATAAGACGTATATTAGGCGTAGAATAATAGTAACAATAGTATATTATTTATACCTTATACGAGATATTTACTGCATATAATTGTTTATTTAGTTGGAACCTAGTTATTTCTTTTAACTGTATTTGCCCATGCTCTTCACCCTTTTGGAACTCTGAGAAATTTGAAGAGTTGAAGTTTTCAAAGTAGATTATAAATCTTGATATAAAACAGCCAACATCGCAACAAATTTCGGGCGTGATGACATTAATATGATAGACAACCAAATAACAGGTAACAGGAAGATGTTTTAGTCGCTCTTCTGGTATAAGTAGTAATGATGTTAGTGGCATAGTCGCCTGTATTAGATTGTTTTGTAACGTACGTATTTGATCTCTGAATCATATTTTAGAAATAACCATTTTTGTTAAAGTTGAAAAGAGTGATAACACGATTGTACAAAGAAATAGAATGACACTAATGTATGTAACATATTTAATGTAAAAAAAGACTCAAATAAATGGTTTTAATAATTCGTAATCAAACTGTTCTTATGTTCATCATAAATCTTGTTGTATACCGTGACGCCACTGTTCACTGACAGTAAGAAATCGGCTTTAGCAATCTGACTGTACTTTTGTGATTTTCCTTTTTATATCTATTTTATGGGAAAATGCGTGAACCACTCAGCATATTCTTATTAAGCACCACATTATTGGCTTGTGTAGGATTCACTTCCTTATCATGTTTTATTGTCATGCCAAGATGACGTAGTTTGGTATTAAGTAAAAATAGTCCTCTGTTTATTATTGTGAAGGTACCATATTAAAACCGACAGTATTTTACGCGTTTCGTACCATATCAAAACCAATAATCTTTAACTGGTATGGCATCATATTAAAACTGATAAACTTTTACTGCTTTGGCACTCTGTTGAACCTCTTCCATGTTATACTTTTGTGACAGACTTTTTCTGGTTTGGCACTTGTAATTGATTCATTGATGTATGTTTATTTTAATATTGACGTTTCTTTTAGTTAAATATATGTTCAGAAATGCATGTGACTTATTGTTAAACGTGTATTGCAAACGTCCCGCCGGTTTTCTAAATTTGTAGAAGATTCTCAAGCGTAAGAATCAACAATGTAGTATGTGTGTATGCAAAATACTACAGATAGCCAGTATTATTACCAACTCAAGTTTCGAGATCCTCGCAACACGCGGAGAGACAGTAAAAGATTGTCGGTGTGCATATGGTACCAAACCAGTAAAACATTTTCGCTTTCAGTATGGTACTGAGCCAGTGAAAGCTTATTGGTTTTAATATGATACCAAGCCAGTAAATGTTTGTAGGAAATGTAAAAACACGAGAGTTTTAATATGAAACCAAACCAGTAAAAGGTTGTAGGAAGTGTATAATACAAGACAATTTTAATAAGGTATATTATGTATTATAATTTATCTCTGATGAGTCTCCGATTTATTATATTACTTATTACAATTTCAAATAGCCTGAAATGTTAACTCGGGAGCTAATTGAATGTTAATGTGTATCGAATTTATGATATTTTCCAACAAGATTAATATATACAATTTTCTTTCTTAACACAAATATATTTGAATATACAAACAACAATACAAATTCTGATAACGGTTATTACAGATAGTAATTTCAGTACAAAAGTTTTACAAACTTACAAACAATACCGAGTCTTCTATCTAGTCGGGAACTAAAAATTTTTCAACTGTTCACGAGAAGCGAATTAATTCTACGTTAATACACATGCACAATTCACTTGACGGGTGGGCTAGCTGGCTGCTTCACTGAGCACACGTAATTCTTTCACCTATGCAAATACCTAATGCTCTCGTAGAAATACTAACGTCGGAAGTTAATTCTCTAAGTTAAATGGTTTTTAATGTTCGAAAGAAACAAAAGTTTATTGTCAAATATCTGTAGTTTTTCAATTAGTAAGCATTTATAAAAGTTATATCTTTCGAGGCTTCTAGTATACTCACTATAGCAAACCAACAATGTATCACTGTCTCTCTTAATTACGGAATTCAAATTAGATTTAGAGTTTTTATGGTCCTGTCATTCAGACCTATTAGTTTGTTATGGTTTCTAACAATATTATCTTACCTTAATGGACGTAGTGTGTATGTTAGTATTTATGTGTGTAATCAAAACTTCACCATCTTTTGAATTGATCCACAAACAAACATCCATAAAAATTTCATATTTGGGGTTTTCAAAGTTCTGACAATTAGAAATATAACTGTGATGTGAGCAACAACCATTGCATTATAATATAACACAATTTTAAATAAAAACACCCTCCTCACAACAACACAACTTTCACTAGGGCTATTACATGCGGGCTTGATTATATTTTTATAGATGTAATTTTTTAATGTAGTGCTCAAAAACCAGAGTTCTGAAAAAAGAAACTGTCATATTTCAATAACTGGTACCGCGTTTAATATATAAAAGTATTTCAGTTTATATCATTAAAATTTATGAAAATTTTGAGCTCTGTACATTGAATCATTTTGATGCTTTGAGTATGATTAAAGAGCATTTTCTCGTGCTATACTTCCTAGAAGAAAAAACAGTGCCCTTTGTTTATAGAAAAATGTTCAGTTTTTTCCAAGAAGTGTGAATACTACGATTAATAATCACTAGCACAAACAGCCGTTCGTGGGGTCACGTTTCTGTTTATTAAACAGAAGTGAAACTGATTTATTAGAGTTTTAAATACCGAAATATGGTAACAGTGAAACCAGCAGGTCTTATATTAGTAATAAAATTCACACTAGGCTGTATATTTTTAAATAATTATAGATTTTAAAGGAATAGCATATTTTACAGGATTTTTTAGACCTTTGATTTGTTCATATGCGCTTTCAAAGAAGAATCATGTCTCATTTGTGTGAGAAACTGAAATTTATTATGACATGAAGAGTCGAAATTACTTATATGTAAGCTATCCAGATCCCGTTAGCGTTGTTCTGAGAACGGTCTGTGAAATAAATGTTATCATAAATAGATTCTTGAACATGAAACGTGAGTGTGTGTTAGACTTAATATTCCAAAAGACACAAGGTTAATCCAAGTAACTTCTTCCAAAAGGTCTATTCGTGAGTCTGCTAAATATTTCGTTTGCAATATTTATTCAAGTCTTTAGATTTCTGTAGAAATAATGACGGCAACTGTAGTTAACGAAGTAACAACCCCAATAAATCCTGACTTGTATGCTCATGGCGGTTGAACTTAAATTCTTAATCATTTTTCGTATATGCACTGCACAATATCGCTTACTCAATATAACCCTTCAGTAAATGTTATGTGCATGAGTTGGTGTACATTTTATATTTGTTTGTGTCGCTTTTGTTATTATGTAAACGAGGGTGTTTATTTTATAAGTATAAACAACCAAATTCGTACACTGAGAGAAAATATTCCAAAAATATGTTAGACAAAGACATAAAATGGTATCTTGTGATTAGGAGTTCAAGGAACGTATGACTTACTAACAACGTTTCTTCTCTTTCGAATGATTTCAGTAATTCTGTGAGAGTTTACGTCAAAGATAAACAATAAGAAACAAGCATAAATTACTCATAGTGCGCTCTAAAACAAAGAGGGGTCTGTTGATCTATAGATGTCACTCAAAACAATCTATAATACGTAGACGAGTGTGTGTTTGAGATATAAAAGCGTTTGTGCCATCTTGGTTAAAGATGCATTCATTCAAGTTGAAAGCAAGTTAGCGAAATTTCAAATAGGATATAGGTTTTTATTAGGTAAGGTTGTGGATTCCAAACTTTCTCACTGCATGAACATTAAAATATTTGTAAAGATTGTATATACAACCTGTAGTTGTTTCTTAATATAGCTTCTTCAAAAAGCTTTGAGGTGAAATTTGTGAGGTTCACTTATTTTACAATGAAGTAAAAAGGTAACGAGATGAAGATCAAATCTTATTTTTATTTATTTATTGTTTTCTGCGAATGAGCAGTTGGTTATCAGTGAGCAATGTGTATTTTAGCGAATACGGATTTTATCAAAATAAAAAGATATTGAAGAAGAAAAATATCTTTAAATTTGTGTCGACTTTGTTAAAAGTTGTATCAGTGATTTTAAACAAAAAAAAATTGAAATACTTTTATAAGTTACAAATTAAGTATATATATAATTCTGAAAATTGGATGAGAATTTTTTAATATTCATTTCGTGTAATTAAAAGCAACTACTTTTTGTTTATAATTAGTTTTTCAGTTATAACTAAAAGTTCATATCATACTATAATTTTACTCACTCATTAGTATCACATCTGTTAAATTATTTCTTATTATGTTTTAACAGTATTTCGTTGTTTCTCGTAATTGTGTGAACTTTGTCAGTTTAATCAATTTTTCATCAGCTTAACTTCTTATACTCCATTCAGCTTTAGAGCTCTTCGCTTTCGTTTTTAGAGTCTTAATTTTAACGTTAGAGTCTATAAGCACAGTAAGCTACAATCTACGGGTAGGTATGTTAATTTCTCCTATGTAACACAGTCTACGTTTAGTTATTTAATTTTCTCCTATGCTGTATAGTATACGTTTAGTTATTTAATCTTATCCCAGGTAGCACAGTCTACGTTTAGGTATGTAATATTTCCCAACTGCCTAGTCTCGCAAGAACTATGTAGCTGTACCGTTTGATGTGACTGTTACGCATAATGGCAAGTTTTCAAGTGAATATCGAAATTGAACACATATGTTTATCACTGCAAAAATCCCAGAAATGTATTTGAAAGTAAACGAACGTGTTCGGCACAGCAAATTTCAATGTGCACGCCGAAAAATGGTTGTTTGGCGTTTATTGGTGCAGATAGCCCAGTTGCTTTGCGCCAAAAAAATAAAAGTAAAATTGTTAAAATATGTAAAAGGGAATCGTGTTAAGACAAAAAAGCCCGATTTTCGAATTAAATAGAATTTATAAAGTCAATGGCCATTCAAAATTTAAAAAAACAACAACTGAGGTGGACAGTGCCACCATTGCCAATGACAGTATCCGACATCAAGAGTGAACCCATGGTAAAAACATGGTGCCGTCGCTCACGGTCGCAACGATGGCACGAGAGTAAAATGTGGGCTGTTGAGAGTTGAGTATTATATAGACCACACATTGGTGCATCAGTCCCAGGTTAAAGAAAACGATGAGTTAAAAATTGTGACCAATGCATAGCCTAGTTAGGACAACTTGTTCCTTCGATCCTTACGGAAGAAAGACGGACAAGAGCAACAGAAGGTTTGATCTGAAAAAGCTTGTTATCATGTTGCTCACTTTGAGTCAGCTGGCAACTGGCGCAGAGCCGAGCTATGAAAACAGACCGTAGTCCATGTATGGGACAGGCACGATCGTGATAGCACCAGAGTAGACGAACTTAGCTTCGATGTCAGCGAGCTCGTTCCCGCGAATACCAACGTGGCTCGGAATCCAGAAGAGCTGGATAGAAAAGTATGATAAAGAGAAATGGGCCAGTCGTTCTTAATATTCACGAGAAGTAACATAGAGCTTGAGAAATGCTTCCCTGATTGACGTTTCAAGTCGATTCAGGTGGTCCACAGTGGAGTACTATCCTTAGAGCCCACACTGAGTGGGCGAGAGGAATCTGTTTGATTCGATGAACTAAAGAAGACGAAAATTAACCATCCTCTCTAAGATCTTAAAGATAGACATCGTGAAAACAATTAAATGGTAGTATGAAGAAATCTTTGAATCAGTTCCAGGCTTAGAAAAAGAGAGGAGAATAGTCTGGTGCCAAACATCAGGAAAAACATTCTGTTACCAGATGCAGTTAAAAACAACCGGAATAATAGCAACAGAGGCAGGAGAAAGATGGCACAGCATCTTGTAGTAAATATGATCAGGTCTGACTGATGTACTGCCAGACTGATGAGGAGGAAACTTGAGTTCTGTCAGTATAAAGGAGTAGTTATAGTCATAGAAACGATCTGCCCAAAAAAAAGTGCTAGGTGATTCATCTCCCATCTCTTGGCATCAACAATTTCCTGGCCATCAGAAAGCAAGATTAATAGTGGTCGAAAGTATATTGCTGACTAATCTTCTGAATCTTGTCCCATGTGACTTTGGAACTGTTGCAGAAGAGATGATAGTTGTGAACATAATCTAAGATTCCTTCTGGTTTTGATGTTTTACCTGCCAAGCATGTGCATAGGTTTTCTGAAAAGCAATGTAGGCTGAAAGTGTGGGATACTTACGAAAGGTATTAGCACCAACCCAGAGGAAATTATGTCCATTAAAATCCCTAAGGATTAAAAAGGGAGATGGCAACTGTTCGATGAGAGCATTAAGGTCTGATTAATCATAGATCTCTCCAAGAAACAGATAGAGAGAACAAACAATGATAGTATAAACCAAGTAAACATGGATGGCAACGCCATCCAAGGGTGTAACGAATGGCAAAGACAGTGCGGGCACATTCTGATCGACCAGCAGTGTCACCTCTTCATGTACTCATTTATCACACAACTTGTCTTTTCTGTACAAAGAAAACTGCATCTGCAGGTTCCAGAAACATTTCCTGTAAGGAAAGACATGCAGGGTGATAAGAATCAGCTAAATCCTTAATGTCATCTATATTAGAATGAAAACCTCGACAATTCCATTGTATCAATGTGGCCATTTTTATTTAGATGTAGAACTGGGTGGAGAACATTTCGATTCACGACAACATTGTTTTTCTTTAATAGAAGGAGATATTTCGACCCCCATAGATTCTGACCTGGATCGAGTGGGCAGGAGGGCTATCATGAATGAGGTCGAGAACGAATACTCGTTCAACATCTTGGGGCAAAAGAAGTGGACCCGAGCAGTTACTGGAAGGATTGGTGGGTACAGATTTTTACTTGTCTACTTTCTTAACTACAGAGAGCAAAACACTCTTCACATAATTGGAGAACAACTTTGTTGGAGGCACAGAAAGATCTGTCTGCACTCCCACTGCAGAAACAGAAAACTGCATCTTCAGGTTCCAGAAACATTTCCTGTAAGGAAAGACATGCAGACTGATAAGAATCAGCTAAATCCTTAATGTCATCTATATTAGAATGAAAACCTCGACAATTCCATTGTATCAATGTGGCCCTTTTTATTTAGATGTAGAACTGGGTGGAGAACATTTCGATTCACGACAACGTTGTTTTTCTTTAATAGAAGGAGATATTTCGACCCCCATAGATTCTGACCTGGATCGAGTGGGCAGGAGGTTCTATCATGAATGAGGTCGAGAACGAATACTCGTTCAACATCTTGGGGCAAAAGAAGTGGACCCGAACAGTTACTGGAAGGATTGGTGGGTACAGAGATTTACTTGTCTACTTTCTTAACTACAGAGAGCAAAACACTCTTCACATAATTGGAGAACAACTTTGTTGGAGGCACAGAAAGATCTGTCTGCACTCCCACTGCAGAAACAGAATGGAGCAGGGGACAGCAACCTTCGAGTCTCAGGGTAAGAAATATTGTTTACAGTTTTTTAAACTTTGCAGCTCTTTCTCTTCCACCCATTTAGGGCAAGATCGAAAGTAGGTGGTGTGTAAACCACTACAGTTAACACAATGTTGTTTCAATTCGTACTCCTAGGCGTTGTGGTCTTTACCACCACAACGAGCATAGTTAAAGATCCACGACAAAATGTCTTTGTACGTCGGAAACGCCTTGGTTGGATAAATCAGCGAAGATCTCCAACTCGAGAATATTCTTTAAATCCCTCTCAACTATAAGGCCTCTAGTAGAATTCAAACGTGCATGGGGAGTAACCTCAATAGGTATATCGCCCATAGCTTTCGACTTCATGATGTGTTTGGTTTGTAGTGAAGATGTTTCTACAAAGATATCTCCTGAGTGCAGCTTTCTTATTGACTTGGGGGAGCCAGCAAGCCCCTCTAATTCCTTGTGAATGAAAAAGGGGAACATCTACCCTAAAGATTTCTCAGACAATAAATGCAGTATGAGAAATCGAGGTGTTTAGTTCAACTTCTATGGTGATTGTATAAAAGAGTTGTCCATACGTGGCCGTTTTTCGATAATATATTTTTGTTTTTTATTTTGATGTTCATAAATAGGGGGGTATCCATAATAAATTAAGAACATTACAGTGCTCACTCTACCACCCACCCCGGATCCCTATAAGGGGAAGTACTGCAATGCCAAACAAGGACATTACAGCAATGTCAGGATTTCTATAACACTGTAACCAAACACTAGCATCAGACATTATGTCCACAACACCTGTTGAGAACGTCAATACTAGTATTTGTTTGACCCTGAGAGGGGGTTTATTTCAAGACCACCCGACTACAGGAATTCAAGGCCAAAGTGGTGTGTTAGGGTTGGACCTCGCAACGCCAGGATTCTCTTCTCCCCTTCACGGGTCGCCACGCACAACAAACACGTGAGTGGATCTTCAGATTCCAAAGGTGGTAAACTGAAAGTACGGAACCATCTCTTAGAGATCCTTTCACCACGTACAGGAATCCATCTAGAGGGGTAAAAATAGCCGAACATACTGATTTTCTTGATTGCCTTAAAAATAATTTTTACATTCAATGTACCCAACTTTGTATCAAATTTGTTATTAAAATAATGATATATCGATCAGTGTAATAAGATACATATTTGTATTATACCTCGCACAATCCACCGAAAGATATATATATTTCATTCGTGCACACATACATCCAAGTAGCGTATTGTAAAAATTAATATATACTTAATGAATGTATATTATGTGATATCCATAATCAATAACAACTTGTGAGTAAAATATAAAGCATTCGTAACTTATTTGTATGAGATTCAAGTTACTTCTAATTTTGTGTTTGTAAAATAACTTTCATAAACTTCTTTCTTGTGTTGTTCATCAGAAAACTAAAAAGCAAAACAGAAAAGTAAACTTATTTTAATAGGCCATTGATGCTTAAAATACAATTGCAAATTTGTTCTAAGTATATTAAATAATTATGACGTGGGTTTCTAACATGGAAGTTATGTTGATTCATTTTATGTTTTAAATGTTCAACTTGGCCAACGTAACTTTCACCAGGGAAATAATAGTTCCATGTGTATTCCTAACGGTATTAGTATTGGTAATATAACAGATTACAAAGTTTGCAACTTTAGTTACTACAGCGAGTGATACCTTCTCGTCTGTCTTTAGTATTTTGTTTATAAACAGTTTAAATTTTAGATGGCTCTAATAACACTAATACTAGTTACAAGTCTGCTTACACTACTAGATATACAATCAAAGTACTTTATTCGTTAATATTAACTTGTAACGCTGAGGTACATGTATTAATAATTGCTAACCTTCCTAATTGATTATTAGCACATATCTGGGCGCTCAATATGCAGTTGTCAAATGGGTTACGTGGATAATTTCAATTTAATGAAAACGTTTTTAAGTCACTTATTCTTATATTTCTTTTGACCTTATTGTTAGCAATCTGCACAATTCTCTTTCCTAACAGACATGAGATACTGTATTTATTTTGAATTGTCTATGACTGTTACTTCGAAAATCTATATACGCGAGAGAATTGGTCGTTTTATAAAGAAAGAGCTATTGTCAGATATTTCACTCCGTATATCCAAAAAAAATATATAGGTTTGTAAAAACTTTCAACAGTAAATTGATTGTTTACTTAGTGTTTGTTTGTTTTTGAATTTCGTGCAAAGCCACACGAGGGCTGGCTGCGCTAGCCGTCCCTAATTCAACAGTGTAAGACTAGAGAAAAGGCAGCTAGCCATCACCACCCACCAACAACTCTTGGATTACTCTTTTACCAACAAATAGGGGGATTGATCGTAATATTATAACTCCCCTACGGTTGAAAGGGCGAGCATGTTTGGTGTGACGGGGATTCGAACCCGCTACCCTCAGATTAGTCGAGCGCCCTAACCTCTTGGTCATGCCGGGCCGATTACTCAGTCTAAGAACTTTGGATGTCAAGTTTGTAATCTAAGTTATATCATTACAAACGCAGATGGAATTCTTATATTTAAAATCGAAAGATATTTCTCTTGCAGTTCGCCCTCAAGTGGCACAGCGACATGTCTGCGGGCTCACACCGTTAAAAATGGGGTTTCGATACCCGTTGTGTGTAGCTTTGTGCTTAATTTTAAGCTAACAAACTAATAAATAACTCTTACTGTTCTAAAAATGTACCTACATGTATTTAAAATATAAAATATGTTGTGAATATTACGTTGGCCAAATTAAAAATATATAATGAATCAACTAAGTTTTATGTTAGAAACCCAAGGCATTTAAAACATTTTTTACAGTTGTATCTTAAGTATCCTTGATGTATTACGAGAAGCTTACTGTTCTTCGTTTTCCATTTTTATTTTCTAATAATTAACGTAAAAGATTATTCTGTTAAAGCTGTACAAAATCGAAGTAATTTAATTCTTACTCAAATAACTTGTGATCTTTAGTTATGTTATTGCTTATGGATTTTGTATAATATATAATTATTATTTGTATTAATTTCTATTTTATTTTTACTGGGACGTATCTGCTATATAGGTATTTCAATTTTGCTAGAAATATTGTATTTAATGTCTTATGTATTATATTTAATCAGGTTGGCTTAAGAGCAGTGCTAAAGCTGCGAAAGCGCTACCAACCTACCAAAACAAGGAATGTGAATAAAAAGGTACGATACTTCAAATCTGGTACGGTGGATTATAAGAGGTAGTGATGATTAAACAAACGAAGTAATGAAATCATTCAGGTTTGCATTACCTAGCTTAGCCATACGAGTATACTAAATCTTTGCAAGTAATCATTTGAGAAAACGAGATATGCCCAGCTAACTCTGATATCCAAAATCAGGCCGCAAGAACTGTGATCTGTTGTCACTATATAAAAGAGAAAGGCAAAAATTTACAATTACCTCAAGATATATCTAATTATTTGAAACTTTACATTTTTTTATATCAAGTTTGGCCCTAACTGTTGAAGTACAAATATTTTCACAGCTTAACTTACAAAACACGAGAATGTTAAAAATTGTTATTCCAAACGACTCAAACACGATCAAGGAACGGCTTGGCAAAGCGTGATAGTTGGATCGCTCTTTTGACAATCTGAGGGTCGTGGGTTCGAACCTTCGTCACTGAACATGCTCGTTCTTTAGTGCCTAGGGTGTTATTATGTGACGATCTATCTCCCTATTTGTTGGTAAAATAGTAGCCCAAAATTTGTCGATGGGTTATGTTGATTAGCTGTTCTTCCCTCGCTCTAGTCTTATCACTGCTAAATTAGAGATAGTTAGCGTAAATAGCCTTCGAGCTGCTTTGCGCGAAATCCAAATCGGAACAAAATAAACATCGTCAAAATATTTTTAACATTCCATTATGTGATAGCATCTATAATAGATGATTCAACTAATAAAAATATCTTAATAGAGGAATTTTTATGATTAAAATCCCGAAGGCCTTTGTCTGCCTTCACACCACTCACAAATCTTGACATCTAGTGACTTGGTTTCAATTAAGTATGAACTTGCACAAACTTCAACAACTCAGACTTATAATGTATAACTGTATTTGTATTTATGGTAGAGCTTCTGAGGGTAATTACCATTAGTCAGGATTTTGAACTACTGACTAGAGAGAAAGCAGCCAGTCAATAGCATTCTAGAACTCACCACCCGCGCCGCGATTTTGACTCTCTCAATACCGCACCTACAGCTTAAAGATGGCGGAAAGTATATTGTTGTATCGCATGGATGTGGACACGGGTCACCTGCTATGACTTCAGAGCTCTTCTATTGGGCCAACCCGCGCCCAAATATGGAACAAATAGTCTCCGTAAGATACGTTATTCTATGATTGATTGAGTACACGCCCATAATCGGAATAACAACATATATGAGACTTATTTACGTATTTAGTACAATTATTCATACAAGGGTTATTGCTTTAAATGATGTAATCTATTCTATACTAGCTGGATTACTCGTTCCCTGGGCCGCAGTTATGTAAATTCATTATTAATGAAAGTTGTTTTAGGACATGGAAACGTGCTTCCCTTATAAGTAACCGTATCAACCAACACCGTGAAATGAAATACTTAGAAAACTTCACCTCATAGCAATTCTTGGAGTGTTATTTGAAACAATTTCCATCCAGCTAGAGCTGTTTTAAAGTGACTAAGGTAGAAGGGTGATTTTATTTATTTATTTATTTCCCAAATGTTAACAGGGCAGAAAATGTGTTCTTTCTGCTTTATCAGTTTGTTATAAATGATGAAAGGTTGATTACCTAAGTGTTAAAGTATTTTTGTTTCTTTTTTATTACAAAATACAATGACCAAAATAATACTTCAATGAAGACGAATCGCATGATTCAAACCAGTTTAACTAACGACAAATAACACACTTCAGAAATTTCATTTTTCATCATAGACTATACTACTAATCTAGTACCACTAAAGTTTGGAGCAACATTGTTTCTTATTAACAGTATTGTAGCACTTTTTATGTATTTTATGAGCTAACATGACAGAGGTTCTTGTGAATTTAGGAATTCTGTTGTGTAGGTTATGACGTTCTTAATATCAGGAACAGAATCAGAAGACTTAAAGGATTTCTCTTCATCTCGAAGTTTATTCAACAGTTGTACATTGATTTTATACACTGTATCATTCTGTGCGCTAGAACTGATCTTTTACAAAGCCATTTGACATTACAATAATTCAAACTTAAATTTGAGTAAGTTTTTTCCTTAAGTTCTTCAGCAATTTGAACTAATGTTCTGCAGTTTGTCTAGTAGTAACAACTTAGGGTTTTTGCCATCCCCAGTAGCTGAAAGAAAATTAGCAAATAAGCCAGCGATATTTTCGACAGTTAGGTGCACGCTAATGTTTCTTATAAATTTATCTTTTCTACATAATCCCAGATATAAGAAGCCTTCAGACTTGCACTGAGTTCATCTGCGCCCTCTCGTAACAACTGGAAGAGTTTGTCTGAAATCTTCTGAAAGAAACAATGGCAACCCTTCAATTAGTGAATCATTTCATTTTTCCTAAGAAATCTAAATGTTATATCTGAGGCTTTAAGTGTATACTTGTGAGACTTAGTGCATTTATCCTATCCTATACGATTACTTTGCTCTCTTATAAAATTTAGCAATTCCAGATCTTTCACATTGACTCAGTGCTATGAGATAAGTGAAATGGTAATTTTAACAATGAACATGCTACCACTTTCCAATAATATACCTGCAATTCTTGAAGCTAACCACTGCTATAGCAGTGCTTTCTTGTGATCTTCATTTTGCTAGGATGAGATTAGTAAGAAATGTTTTGTCAGCTTCACCAAGAGTATCAAGGAAAATAATGTTATCATTAGGAGTAGTAACCATTTTAAGGGTTCTTTTTATCAGTTGTTAGTTTCTTTCATTTCCTTCAACATGTTCTTGGATTTTACTGCCAGTACATAAAGTTTGTCTCAAATATTCAATTAACAAAGCATTAATCTTTATTCTAGTAGGTGATGGGAGGGCACAATCTTTGAGACGTTTTTCATTAATTGTGTTAAGTTTGTCTTCTAATCCAATAAGGGCTTCATTAAAAATAACATAATTGTATTCTTCGTCAGGAGATTTTCTTTGAATTCTGTACCATATACCTTCAGCCTTGCTCTCCCTATGACTGTAGTAGATTTGACATCGCACATGTAGCCAACATCACAGCAAATACATTTCTAAGGTTTATGGGATGTGTAATAGCTGCTGCTGATTCAAGTGTTTTATTCCATTGTTATTTTCCATCAGTCCCATCAAGTTGAAGGCCTCTCTGAATATCTCATAGTCTTGTCCATATACAGTTCTCAAACATTCAAGAGAGTTTGGGCAACGATTTTCATAAAGCAAAATTCTGACATAAAAACATTCAAATTGATGAAATGAACGGCATATATTCTTCCTATTGTATCGGCCCGGCATGGTCAGGTGGTTAAGACACTCGACTCGTAATCTGAGGGGCGCGAGTTCGAATTCTCGTCACACCAAACATGCTCACTCTTTCAGCCATGGGGGCGTTATAACGTGACGGTCAATCTCACTATTCGTTGGTAAAAGAGTAGTCCAAGACTTGGCGGTGGGTGGTGATGACTAGCTGCCTTCCCTCTAGTCTTACATTGCTGAATTAGGGACGGCTAGCGCAGATAGCCTCGTGTAGCTTTGCGCAAAATTCAAAATAAACAAACCTATTGTATCACAGGATTTTAAACCAGGCTGTTCTTGAACTTCGGTGCTTCCATCCTATCTTTTCCATAATTTTTTTGGTTTATTCCATACATAGTAAGTAGGTACCTTATAGTAAAATAAGGATTTGGCAATATCATCTTCAGTACAAAATTTAAAGAATTCAGTAAGTATAATCCTTGGTGCTTATTCTGATCTTTGATTTGGGTTTCATCCGTGTACCAAACCATCAAGTCATTTTCTAAATGACAATCTAAAATTGTCACAGGTGTGTGATTATCACGAATAGCAAATGTTTTTCTACCAAACATTCTTCTTCATGTGAGACAGTATATCTGCCCATTTTATAACATTCCATTTCATATCTTTGGTTTTCTTCAATGCAAAATATATCTGAAGCTTTGCTAATGTATTTACAAACATACTTGATACTTTTGATTGAATTACATACTTCAACATTAATATGAACGTTTGTGACAGAAGGGGACGTAAGGAAAAAATCCATTGTCGTCTAAAGGTACATTTTTTTTTATATTGGCAGTATGACCATCATCAGCAGGAACATTTTCTTAGGATTACTGAATTTCCTTTTAACAAAGCTTTTAAAGACTCTCGTGGTGTACCTAACAACAAATGTTTGACTTTATGATTTGAGCAACACATTCCTTTTATTTCTCCTTTCCACTTTTAGCTCCACATTCAGCACAAACTTTAGTCATTCTTCCAATCGCTAAAACTGGATCACTTTTATAATGATAATTTGTATTATATGAAAAAGCTGCTAAATGTAAAGATATTTGTCTTTCTGTTCCAAAATTTGCGTCTTTCTCCATCTCTTTCATGTTCATTTTCTTCTAGCATTTCTTTCCAACCCAGATACTCTTTCTTTTTCTTTGTAGTTTTATCTTTTTCTCTTAACACTGTATTTTTTTTGGATAATAAGATATTTTTATTCTGTTTTGAGGTATTTTCAAACAGAGTTTTTAGGAACTAAGGTTCTGAAGTCAATGACTGAATAGAAATCTTTGGGGATGGAGGTAAGGATACAATATTTCTTTTGAACTGTAAGTGGTTGACTTGATGTAAAACTATAACACATGAGGGGAATCTTTCTATTCGGTTGGGAAATTTGAATAGATAGAGTAATTTGACAATTGTAGATAGAAATACGTTGATTTAAACCGTTTCACAGTATTCTGCACATAATTCTAGGTTAAATAGCTTTAAAAAAGAAGGTCCTTGGCCAAAGTTATGAAAAGTTCTTGACATTTTTTACTATTTTACAGTATACTGTCTCGAACATTGCTTTAAAAAACCTGAATGTGACTTAAAATTCGCTAATTTATAAACTAAAATGATTCAAGACTTTAGCAAAAGAACCAAACTGATCTTCTTTGAAACCCAAGGAAGTTTCATAGTTTGGTTAACATCCATCCTTAGCTGCGTACGTGACGAAATAATTGTAAAAAAAAAGAAAAAAGACACCCATAAAAACTGTGAAAGGTAAAAGTTAACTGCAAATTTACATGTATCTCAGCATGGATCTAACAAATATTCTTGCCAAAATTGGTAAAGTTTCATTGAAAGGGGCAAAGTAATAGTAAAAGACACAAAAACATCAATTTTGGTGAAGATCCATCCACATCCTGCGAAGTAGTTACAACAGACAGTACTGTTATATACTGATGCAGATGTTTATATAGATTAGAATGTGTATTTGTTTTACATAACATTTGCTGTTCTTGTTAAATTTATAAAATGTTTTAGAAAGAATGTTTTACTTCGGTATTATTTAATAGTAAGAGTTTTGAATATTAATTTTTAGTAACTACTTCGTTTAGTTTTGATGATAGTATAATTATTTAGTCATTTGCTGTATGTCTCTTGGCGAAATTATTGGTGATTTAGTATATTGATATATATATATATATATATATATATAAACACAATTTGAGTATAATAATTTATAAACACTGACGCAGATGTATGTTTCAACGTGAGCAAAACATTGGTGCGTTTTTGCACAGTTTACATGAATATACAATTAACATTATTAACTTTTAGTTATAAAATAAAGTTACATTCATTAGACTACCTCTTTATTTTACGACTGGCTGACATCTAAGTTCATCAGGAGAAAGCAATTCGATCTTACTTTAAAATTACATTACTGTCTTTTACAGCACACCTTTTAGTCCATAACGAAGAAGTACAGACACGTGAACCTGCTAATGAGCGAAAAACCTAAATGACGTTACCAACGTGTCGACATTCACTGACGTCGTTTATGTTTGCTTTGTTACTGAGTGTTACAATATTATATTTTAATATTAAAAAGAAGAAAATCTAGCTATTACTAAAAAAATTACATGATACACCACTGGAACTCTCTGAACGACAGTTGTGTAATATCTTTAGACCATTAACTGGTATATTTATTAGTAAATAAAAGGGATTTTTGTGTATTAAAGATAATAAGATCCAAGGCTCGAGTCTGCGACATGCCGCCAAACATATTCTACATTATTAAGTGTAATCATAAAATTAATATGATAGAAAAACTCACTATTTTTGTTAAAGTTAGATGAGTAGACAGACAGTTGATACTGTCGGGGTCTAAAAATAACACGCCACTGCAAAAAACAACAACAACAAAAACGATATTAAACTCCAACAACACGAGTAATAAAATTTAGTACTTACCAAAAACAGTTAATAACCACGTACCTGACTAAGCCTATACTAATTTTAATGAACAATAAAACATAAATATTAATAATATTTCAAATAATGGAGTCAGGAAGAAGAACTAGAAGAACACAATCTAGTTTTTGTTTTTTTAATCCAGTCATCCTGCTATATTAATAATAATAACGAATGACAACCGGCAATAATCCACTATCTATCTTGTAACTTCGTTTATATAAAGCGTAAGGCAGGGTGTTTAGTTACTGTGTTAGATCACGATAGTATTTCTCATGTGATCATAAATTTACTTAATTATTTGCTACATTAATGATATGTTTCATAAGATATGCATGTTTACTCAAAATAAGCGTTATCAACCACAAAGTGAGTTAGCATTTTAATGTAGATAAAACTTCACAGATAAACTGAACAATAGAAGAAACAGTAAATGAACTATAAAAAAAATAAACTTATAAAAAAATTGCTATCTCGCACTCCTTCTTCCCTTAGAAAAACAGAGTGATGACTTTAATCACTTCATGTAAAATATACAATGTTTCATATTCTTACTATAAACTTCCTCTTCATTCCAACAGTGAATAGTGATATAGATGTACATTGTAGGCTTGAGTACTCTTATCACAATCTCCTAATTTCAATTTCTATATCTATTGCTACTATTTTATTTCTTATGTGAGACTGGCGAATGTAGACTAAGACTGATAGACGGTGTATCCTCACCGCAATGTGGGCCCTACTTCCGCAGTAACCTCCAAAACCTAGGGCACATTTTATAATCCCGTATTATACTTGTACCCCGGGATCTTTTCAATAAGTGCGGCGTTTTCTACAAATCAGTCAAAGTTTCTGTAACTTCTCTTCAGTGTTCGGGTCCCGGCATGGCCAGGTGGGTTAAGGCTCTCGACTCGTAATCTGAGGGTCGTGGGTTCGAATCCCAGTCGCACTAAACATGCTGGCCCTTTCAGCCGAGGGGGCGTTATAATGTGACGGTTATTCCCACTATACGTTGATAAAAGATTAGCCCAAGAGTTGGTGATGGGTGGTGATGACTAGCTGCCTTCCCTCTAGTGTTCCACTGCTAAATTAGGGATGGCTAGCGCAGATAGCCCTCGAATAGCTTTGCGCGAAGTTCAAAACAAACAAACCTCTGTGTTCGAAAATTGTTTTTGATTCGATAACCTTCCACCTTTGTAGTAGCCCTCCCTCAAACAAGAACTCGCAGTTTACATCCATTTGTTCTAAAATACTTGAAACATATAAAAGTGTCTTTCCAAACTTTAAGAAACTCTTATATACATTAAAACCCGACTCACTGATGAACTTGTCAAGAAGTCGGGATGGTGGGTTAACTGCGGTGACGTAAATCGATTAATTTTCTACGGAAATGTATGTAGAATGCACTCTCTACGTTTGAGGTTAAGGTGGAAGGGAGGGAGAGTTAGGTTCTTATACTAGTAGATCAGTTACCATGCGTGTAAGCATTTCTACCTTTTACATCAGTATTGACACAGGCTGCTTCAAATTTGCTAATCAGATTTCACGTTGTCTTACAACAAAGACATATTCCGCACATTGTGTTATTAAGATTTGGCTATTAGGTAGCTGCCCTTGCTTTGTTCTGTACGTTCAAAATTAAGGATGGCTATGCGCGGATGGCATTTACGTAGCTTTGTACGAAAATGTTTATACAAATAAACATTCTAAGCCTACTTCCTTCAGAGCATGAACGTCACGTTTTAAAATATTTAAATTCTTTAGGAGAGTACACTAAAATATCAAGAAAGTTTGACTTGAATTCCAGTCATCCCTTTGTAACAAATAACCTGAGAATGTAGTACAGTTTTATTTTATCTGTTTTATAGCAAGGTACTCATCGTTTAGACGTATACATGTATTTTAGTGAATAAGAAAGGCGTTCAACAAGAAATTTATACAATGCCTATAAAATATTAGTATCTATGAAAAAGATGTCTGAATAATTGTCAACGTTTTCTGGTGACAGAAGACTAAAGTGAGAAAAATGAAAGTCTAAGACAACGATGTCTGTTGTTACCACGTCTTTTGATTTATATTTAGAATTTATCTTTAGAACAACTGATGATGAAACTAGTTGGAGGAAGATTCATCAATAGACTACACTATGCAGAAGATAGCACCAAATGGTAAATAGTATTAAAGATAAAGTGTATTAATGGGTAAGACCTAAGACTCAAGTAAAGCTTTTCGGCTAGAGTTTAATGTGGAAAAGACGAATGTACTGTTTGTGTCCAAAGCAGAAAGAAATCACAAAGACAATAATTAAAGTTAACTAAAACATCATGGATCAGGTATAGAGGTTTCTTCTTCTGGGACAATTACTCTTAGAACATGAAAGATGCCAGAGGGAAATAAAAAGTATTGAAATTGTGAAAGCAATTTTCATCGGTATTAACACCAAAGAAATCCTATAAAGAATTATGATGTGGACCACCCCTTATATGAGTCAGGGAAGTATACGATAACTTACATACCTAAGAAAAGGTTCCAGGTTATCGAAGTATGGTTCATAAAGAGAATGATATGAATTAACTGGAAGAAGAAACAGAGAAATTATGTAGTAATGGAAAAACTGGAATTCGAACAGTAACTACTAACACCTCCAAAGGAAGAGAGTTAACGTGCTGTGTCCATACCTTAAGGTACTAAATCTGAAGAAAGATTTGTTTTATGATAAGATAAGAGGCAAGAGAGACGAGGGCACGCAGAGAAGTGCATGTCAAAGAATGGACTCAGATGAAACTTGAATGAAGCCAGAATGCTGTAAGGAAAAGGAAAGAAAAACGGGGGAGATTATTCACTGACTAACTTACTGATTCCTCTCAAATAACGTGATACACTGTCTAGTGATCTGTTTGTTTTAAAATTCCTAAAATATATTTAATAAATTAGTGGTGAGTGGTGGCATATTATTTTTTATGGCATACTAGTTGAGGGTATCCGTTAAAGAAGCAAATATTGTATAAGGACAATGTTAGATAATGTCCTACTTCCTTCTTTCATTTGTTATTAAGTCCCTAATGACCTCATTAGACGCTAATTACATATTCTGCTTTGTAGAAGGTAATAATTGACTCTTTTAACTGACTAAATACTTGTGTCTTTAAATTCAAAGCTTAAATGCTATAAAAGGTGTAAGTATGCTGTATCTTAGGGTATTCCCATCCTTCATCTCAGGCAAAAATCCTGAAGAAATAGCCGTCGGAAATTTTCTAATTACCATACCAAAAATTACGTTAATTAAGCTAGCCAACTCTGGGTGAAACAAGCCAGAAGTATATTAAAAAGTTGACACCTATCTTATTTTAGGATATATTGTATCTCCTCTTTTGGGCAAAAACTCCTAAAACAAAATAGCCCATGTACGTTGTTGAATAGTTTCCAGTTTCCATAACAAAAATTGTGATAATCGAGCCAATAAACTCTGGGTGATGAATACTAACACACATATAATGGATAAGATGATATGTTATCTTTTATAATTAGTTATTAAAGAAATACTTGTACAAAATACTTTGAACACACAAATTATTTTAGCATTTTAATATTTAACTCCCTAATATGATACTGATATGTAAATTCATTATCGGTGGTGTGCATCTAAATGTGAGAGCTTCATTGCGCTTTTTTGCGTAAATCTAGAAAGTAATCATATATGTATCGTATGTTACGTCGCAATTCTTTCCACCGTTTAATTAAAATTTATGAACATTATAAATTGCTTCTATTCATACTCACTAAATTATTATTATTATTTAAGTGGAGATGTTTATTATAGCAGAAAACATAAGTTTTGAAAAACTACCCAGATATTTTAATATTTTCACTAACTTTTTTTTATTGAGACTATCTGTGTTACATTTCACAAGCATTTATCACATAAATATAAAAACAAATGGAGATTAACTTACGTTGTAAATGTGAAATATTTGAACTTGGAACTAACTTTTCACTTAAGTTATTCACCATATAAACTTTACTGAATGGACAACATGAAATGCAGTAACAATCTCATTACGTACGTTATCCAGCCTATGAACTGTCCTTAGTGGACAACAGAAAAAAACAGTGGTTATTTCGTTACTTGAGTTATCCACCATATAAACGTACTATTATACGAGCCTCGTTTAATGGGCAACAGAACACACACTATCATTTTTGTTGTTTATACATCCATTGTTAATTATATATATGGTTAGTAATATTTCCTAAATGGGTAAGTAAACAACAAGAAATTAATTCGAATATCAGCCCCTTAACTGTTACTCATTATACATTGAGTTTGGTAAACGTTATGCTCTCTTCTACAAACATAACAGTGCATGAATATTGTACTGAGTTATCAACAATTGTTTAGTACTTTTCACAACATGTTCAGTTCTATTCCACCTTCAGAGATATTCGAAAGCAGGCACTATTGTTTGTAGGAAGTGTTAGCAGTCAAGTGTAAAGTGAATTTAATAAGCATGGTTGCCTTTATATTCGTCTGGAATTAGCCAACTTCTGCTGTAATTACTCTTGTGCAGTGACTCAAAGACAATTAGTTATAAAATCCCGGAGGGGACTCTGAAATCTTTACATTTTCCTTAGTTATTTTAAAACAACGTACAGCAGAGTTTTCATCATCTAGAAACACGGCTCGTGTATTAGCTTCCCCTTATAATAAGTTATGAATAATAATAAAAAATATATATTTTCTAGCTATCATTTCTAGATTGTTCTTTCATGTTGTTTTCATTGTGTATAATTTTCTACTTGTACATGAATTACTGACAGTAGTTAACCGGTTTTAAGTTATTCACTCGTATTTTCACATCTTATATATACGATAGTAACTCGATTTGTAAGGAAAGGTTTCGTAACATATGATCTAATTTAGTACTGTGATTTTTTTCTCTGTAGTAGTTGTCCTAAAACGAAACCAAGTTTTGTTATATTTGAGTTTATTAACTTGTTTTCTCGTAAGCAGCATTTCAACTAAGACTCTTGGATGTTGTGATTCAGTCCGCCTGGTTAGTTCCTGTTTTGAACAAAAATCTTCATCAACAGAAGTCGAAATGCTATTATTAATTCTGTTTAGTGGAAACCCAAGCTGAACCACAAAAATTAAAAGGTTTAAACATATTTTAGGTATTACCGTACTACGTTTAAATTAATTATTAACTGTAAATAAAGAATAGAATGTAATTTTCCTTATATTTTTGTATTATATCTGTGCTTTGCCCACCGCGGGTATCGTAACTCGGTTTCTAGTGTTATAAGTCCGCAAATATATCACTGTGTCACGAGGTGACCAAATGTTTATTAAGTTCTCTACTTTCTTTGAATACAGTTATTATAATTTTAAATTTTTACAATAAGTAAACATTCTTGGCACTACATTCAACGTTTACAACGAGAAAAAACCCTAGAGTCAATAATGTCTGTAACTTACAATATTCTGGTAACTTTCTAATGGATATAAAAACGTTATATTGAGGGAATGAATCTTCTCATCACTCACATATAACTAATGCTTTACATTTCTAAAGAGGAAACAGTATTATCAAGCGTCATCCTTACGAAACAAGAGATGACTTCCCTGTGATACCTTATTTCAAATTATCTTTTCTTGACGGATTTGGTCTAAAATAATAAGATGTATATAAGACACAATTTCAAAACCCATACAACCGTCCTGAATATTTTGTTAATCAAAATTCGATCATACTTGTCACGACTTCATGTATCCTGCAACACTTAGACTAATCACGAATTATGGAGAAAATGTTTTCAAGCTCCAATCCCCATTTCTTTTTTTGATTTTTTTCCTTACACATTTATAAGTTCATTACTCAAGCATGAAGAAGTGTTTCTTTAAGAGAACCTACGAATAAGTACAATTGAGAATATGAAGTAGAGAGTTGTTCTCGATTTTTGATGACGATCATCCTCACGTGGAACATCACTGAGGCATTTTTGTTGCGTAAATAAGAAATGGCCCGGCATGGCCAAGCATGTTAAGGCGTTCGACTCGTAATCCGAGGGTCGCGGGTTCGAATCCCGGTCGCACCACACATGCTCGCCCTTTCAGCCGTGGGGGCGTTATAATGTCACGGTCATTCCTACTATTCGTTGGTAAAAGAGTAGCCCGAGAGTTGGCGGTGGGTGGTGATGACTAGCTGCCTTCCCTTTAGTGTTACACTGCTAAATTAGGGACGACTAGCGCAGATAGCCCTCGAGTAGCTTTGCACGAAATTAAAAAAAGAAAAAGAAATATAATAGTTGAATTACATAAAAAAGTAGTTCTGGCCATCTGGGAGACACATGTTAGCTGATGAGCTCGTAGAAGGATTTTAAGGTGATATGTGGTGTATTTTGTATCTAACAATCACCTGTTATTATGTCTTATTCTCAAAAGATCTTAAGTCTGTAGAGCTTTGCGGTTTACTGAAACGCTTGGCTGCTATTAAAGGTTTAAAAAACATGAAGTTATTGATGACGTCAGGCATGATGTGGAATTTATTACCAAAATGAATATAAGCGTTTTCTTTTTATTGTTATTATTAAAAATCTTTATATCTTAACCGTAAGGCTGGACATATTCAACTGCTCTTTACAGATAACATATATTGTACGCTGATGTATTAATAAGAACTGTTACAGACTTCTGGTGTTTATAAAAGCAATAATTGATGTTCACTTTGTTTCTTTGTGGTCATTGCTAAATGCTACTGTTTCATAAGTTTGTCAACATATATAAACACTGAAATGTCTCTGTGTTTCTTAGATTGATAAATCATGGAAGTTTCATTGTGTTGAAAAAATGAATGTTTGAGATGTAACAGCATAATTATTTGAAACATAATTGAAACCATTCTGAAGTCGTTCACCGATTAGTAAACAAGAAATCTCGGTGTCATGGAAATCTCAAAATAAACTAATCCATAAAGATCACTGACCGACTAAAATAAGACTCATGTCACGTTTTATCACACGTGAAACACAAACACTGTATACTTAATAGGCGGGTGTCTGATCGACAATACAGTAAACAAACAATGAAAAAATACAAATTCAACTTTGGATATTAATTATTTAAATCGAATATACATGACATTTATGGGAACAGCAACATACATGTATAGTGGAACTATTAATATATGTGTGAGTATACATAACTGTGTGTATTAGATGTTTATAATTTTCTTTTGAACAAAACAACAAAAAGGAATCCTCAGTAACTGCGAAACTTGAAATTCGTTTTGGTTGGATTAAAGTGAATTAATGTACGAGTCTTTTCCCTCATTTTTTAGTATAATGCCTGCACTCCGGACAGGTAATTACTACTTATTATGGAAGGCTGAAAAACGTATCTCAGGACGGCTGGTATGGGTATTAAAACTTTTATTAAAATAAAGTAGAGAACAACGTTTCAACCTTCTTAGGTCATCTTCAGGTTACCCTTCAAGTGGTTTTCTTGTCACCACGAAACACGGAAGGCTGTTGGGCCTAAGACCTATTCTGGAATTGTCTGATAATTCTACAACAATGTACACATTCTTGGCATTTAATAATATTTTTGCCAGTGATATCTACTGTAGTGTGGGATCGCACAGGAATCTTTAAAAACGGAGAGAGTAATTTTAAACTTGACTTCCATACTTTTGTCGTGCTGTAAGATTTAAGTCCTTAAATCCGATGTTTTTCCAGCGTGCACGTTAGTTAGAAACTACAATTCATGCATTTTTAGCGCATTAATTAGAAACTGCCGCGTGAAATGTACGTGAATTTTCGAGACTATATTTCAACAAGTTTTATTAACACTGGACGACTTCCATACTCTAAAGACGTTGGTGGTGGTTCTTATTGTTTTGTATACTTAACTGAAATCATGAGTGCGTATTCAGTATTTATTACCACTACATCTAGCACTATTTTATGTAGCTATTCCTGTTTTAAAAATAGCTCCTGTTAAGTTAAAGGTTGTAAATGTTGTCGATATATGGCGACTTACGTTAAATGCCATATATGACCTCACCATATATGACCATATATGCTGACCTTGTTAGGTCAGCATATTACTGAGTTTGCTTACACTGCATTAATCTGTGTTGTGCTATTCTAAAATGAACTTTATTTTGTTCTGGTGAGATTTCTTTGTTGCTACTCATCTTGTGTTACATTACACTCTAATACCGATGAAAAGTGATAATTAAATATGAAACAATCTTTGGCTTCAAGATGGTCCTTTGAGAACACTTTCCATATTGTTTGTTGTAGTTGCATACCAGTACAAGTATTTATTTGTTATTATACATTTGTTATTTCTTTTGAAGAAGTTTAGTGTGGTAGTTCGATTAAACTATAAATATTGTTGTTGTTTTGAATTAAGTACAAAGCTATACAGTGGGCTATGTGTGCTCTGCCTCCCATGAGTTTCGAGACCTGGTTTATATCGTTGTAGGTCAGCAGACATACTGCTGTTCCACTGGAAGGATGATAAGTATTGTAATAAAGTATTTTTACAAAATTCGTTACCTTTGTACACTAAACTGACTTCATTCTGTACAGTACTGGAATTATTTTTTTCAAGTACAACTAACGATGTCATCAGTGAACTAACCTCTTACAAACTTAAGGATTTTGAGGAGTGGCTAAAAGCATGCAGACTATATCTTGTAATTGTTCTTAAGTCGTTGCAATTTGATAGTATCTTCTCATGTCGTCTTGCTGGGATGTTTGAGGATTTACCTACTTAGAGCTGTGAGAGTTTCATAATTCTTCCTTTCTGATAGTGAAGCTAAAGATAAAAAGTAAGTGAAGATTCGAGAGTTCGATAATTACGAATCTGACTTGTATATACATATATAATACGTATTCACAGGATTATTATAAACTTAATTTCAAATGGAGGGGAATGTGGATAGTAAAAAAAATACAGAAACATATTGAATCTACATGCAAAGTTTATATTTTCAAGCCTACAACTAGGGACATTTAAAAAGGTAACAAACCGACAAGGCTGAAAATGGTGTCTACATTATTTTCTCAAGTTACAAACAAATCCATAGGTTGATTCCATATCTAAAGTACTGTTAACAATGTTAGTTAACTTACGATCCAAAATAAAACTTTAATACATCATGTAGAGCTAGCACACAAGATCAAACTCTCTTGGAAATCTTTGTTCCAAACCACACATTGTAATGACTTCTCCAACTAGTATTTTCGCTTTAAACGGGTTCATTTTAAGCAAAAGATGTTTATTTTCGCCATAACGTTTTTGTTGTGTTCCGACAACAGGGACCCAGCTTGTGAAGTTAGTATTGTAAGTTTCAGTGTTAGCGCTAAACAATCTAAAGGACAAATAAGCTGGAGAGTTTTGATACATTAACAACTTATATTACTGACGTTCAACTGTTTTCTTTATAACTAATTTTAGAAAGAAACCTCAGAGTACAAAGCTTGCACTAAACGTTGAAAACCAACTGATTTTGACATAAAGCAAGATAGAGTAAAATAGATGTTGTGATATAGATAAAGGAGATCGTGCTGGTGAGGTTAACCATGTACTATAGAAGACGATAGCGGAGAATTTGTGGAAATAAATAAAGAACCAGCACTTGCAAGGAAAATAAAATTACGAAAGTACCTGTTACAGACCTACAGTTTAGAAAATTAAAATTAAATCTGAAATATTTTACAATAATATCAAACTGGAATATTATATAATTTGCCTAAAATTCATAAAATGGATGTTCTTGTAAGAACAAGAGTTTCATACACCAGCACGTACTGTCATAAATTATCGGTTATAAATTAACTGTACATATTTGTACAGTTCAATAACAATATTTACACAACTAGTCTGAAATTTTCGTTTTTACTTAATATCCCCCCCAAAAAAAAAGTTATATTCAGATTTAATATATTTAGTATTTTCATCTTCACATATAGCAAATGGGATTTATAAGCACGTGTTTTCAAACTGGTGCCATTTACAGTTAAGAAATCACATTTTGTGTTTAACGAAATAATTTATGATCAAGTTGATGGAGTTCACCTGGGATCAGTACTTGTTCCTGCTACAATACCCAGTTTACTTTGTTTTAAGTTTTCGTGAAAAACAATGATTAAAAATATGGCATGCGGACTTTAAATCACAACCGTAGAAGATGTTTATATATTTCTCAGCAAAAAGTCACGTTCATCATTTTTTAAATATCTGGGTGAATAGCAAACATCGAAATGAATGTGAACAATAATTCAGTTTCATTATTTTATACTACTTTTTTCTATAAAGGATTCCTGAATTTTTAAGATTTTGTTGCTTATTTTCACAGTTTTATTCCTAAAGAATCTGAAGTAAATTGAGTTAGAATTCTTATTAATCGAGTTTACAGTATTATAAACTGTTATTTAACAGCACACAATGAAATAACGGGGTTTAGACGAGTCTCAAAAAATAAAATTGGTTGTATTATCACTGAAATGTTGTAATTATGCTGACTATCCCTAAAATATTGAAGCCTGATGTGCTTATAAAAGCACATATAGGACGATAGTCACATTACACTGTAAAGTGAAATTCAATCCTTGATAGAGTTTAGTCTGATTTTCAAAATAATTTGTTGTGGTAGTAGTGGTTTCATTGATTTTACATTAATTTGGAACAGTCAAAGTAAAGGGATAACAACTAGTTAACAGTGGTAACCACCAAATGTTTGACAGCTTTTGTCTTATTGAACATTAGGATTTCATATCAACTTTTATATCGCATTCACGGCCCAAAAAAAAATTGTGTGTCTGTGTTGTAACATGAACCGTGAATTTATGGATTCAGAGTACGTGAATGCTTACGACTAGACCATATACGGTTCTATTATAGTTAATACTTCCTGTGTTTTTCCGTTATGTTTCGTACGTATTTGTACTAATACATGTACAGTTTTCTAAACTAAATAAAGAAATAAGTGATACAGGTGTCTAACTTAGCCTTTTGAAGAGGTGATTAGTGAGTGTCTTTATTAGTTTTTCAAACTTTCGCAACAACTGAAAGTATCAAGTGTTTTTTATTATAAAAGTACGAATATTTAATTGGTGGATAATAATCCAAAAATATGAATTTCATATTATTAAATCCTTACCATAACTTTCACATTGGACACAATACGAATAGGGTTGAATTTTTCACTTGCTTGCCTCCAGATCCGTATTCGAACATCATTTTAAAACGACTTTTATTTACACCTAATCTTCGAGACTAAGAGCTCCAGTGCAGCTTACAAACTTCGCATTAAACAAGATGCTATATTTCCTTGACAGTAATGAATGTTTCGTATATCCAAGTCCTTCTAAAATTTCTACCCATAAGTTGCTGGAAGCACGCTGGACAGGTCCCAAGTCTAATACTAATTCACATGAGTTCAAAAATATAGTCTAGTTTGATACTTGTTTTCTGGCTCTGGTGCTTTGTAATGAACGTAGAAGTTATTAATTGTTTAACCTCAAAAATGTGAAAAGAGTAGAGAACAGAGAAACTACCCTTATGTGAATTTTACTTACAAGATGTCTAATGCAAATTTTGCTTGTTGAGAAATCGCAAGAGATTTTCAGTTTTTGGTGGGTTTTTTTCTAGGGCTACTTCACGGTGGATTCTGTGATATAAATGTGATCACAATCTTTCCTAACACAACGTAGTTGATGAGCCGTGCTACTTGTTTCAGTTGTAACTGATAATTTTGACTGTATACAATATCTTGTAAAATAGTTTTATGGTGTTTTAAACTTCAAATCATAAATGTATACTAAAAAGTTTTTATTGAAACCCTACTTAAAGAAATAATGCTTTGAAGCATGTACATTCTGTTTAGGGTAGATTCACATCACTAAGTGCAGCGAAATTATTATGAAATGAATCAGTAAGTTCCCGATGAAAAAAATGATTGTTTTCAGTATCTATCATATAAACTGAATAACTACAGACAACACTTCTGAAGCGTGTTCCCGTTAAAAAAAAAAAGTCTATTGTCATTTTAATTTAGTAGTTTCAAAAACTCGTCTTCTCAACTGGTTGAAAATACATTATAAAAGTAGCTTTTAGTCAGTAGTTTTTTATTACACTACTGTAGTTTTGGGGTAAATCGCAGTGTATGAGAATGATGTTCCAGTTCATGTGTTACTCTTGGAAGTTGAAAGTACTTTTTCCTGCATCGATGATACTCCATGTGGTTTCCATAATTATGTACTACTGCCCACCACTACAGATCTCCTTAAAACGAACTATTACAATGAATAGCGAAATCAATCATAGACTAAACGTTTTGGTATGCATTTCATTTGGACGTCGGCTTCATGACCATGTTTAAATACACCAAAGGCACAAAAATCCATTGAAGTTCCATCGAAAACTTGAGAGATATGTGGTCGGAAGAAGTTGTTGTGATTGAAATTTTTTTATGTATCTGAATGGAATCTTGGAAACTTTGACTTGGTGAGCCTTTATTAACTTTAAATCCTTGTTTTAGTTTGTTAACGATGCCAGAAAAGTGCAGAACTTTATTGCAATAACTTAATGAGTCGAAAAATTTTCTTAACGATATCTTTTAATATCGGAATAAAAGCGTTAGTCTTGAGATGTAGTTTTAAACCCCCCCCTTTTTTTGTCTCGAATGTACTGCTGTGTGTACGTGTTTTTCACTTCCATTCTACAAAATATTGTTTCATATGCCCGTAGACCAGTTTACTATATTTGATATCATGCTTCGGAAAGGATTGTGATATATAAATCAGCCAAAATACGGTTTTTGCAGCATTGTATATTCTAATAGTCGAGAATTTGCTGTAAACAATGTATAGGTGGCGAACAAAAAGGCGTAACATCTAATAGCTGCAGGATAACACCAGTGCAAATTATTGTGTTCGTGTGTACTCAAATTTGCACAAACAATATTATGTATGGTAGCGCTATGTCTTACCCTAACAAACAACATTATGTGTGGTCAGTATTATATATTAATATAGAGTATAAAGGCTTCTGATAGAACTATCTTTACTGGTTTCTTTTCCATTAGCAAATATGTTCACAGAAATTATGATGATATATTTATCACTCGGATTCAGGAAACAAACAATTTGTTACAAACAGTTTTGTGATGAAGCTCAGAAATTCTTGTTTATTGATGACTTCTTTTGATCTAAATATCCGTCAGCTCAGCGTTAAATAGGCATTTCATTTATAGAGAGCTTAAACATTATATAAAAAAGAATTTCTACATGTATATGTATGTATATTAATACAAGCATTAATTCTCTACACTTATAGATACAGGTTTCCTGTGTTTTTTGTTTTTTTTTTCCACTTGTACTGCTTTTTCAAACAGTTACCATCAGTACAGTACACATGATCAGTTAACTACAACTTATTTTTCAACATCCGGCCCGGCATGGCCAAGCGCGTTAAGGCGTGTGTGCGACGCGTAATCTGAGGGTCGCGGGTTCGTATCCGTGTCGCGCCAAACATGCTCGCCCTCCCAACCGTGGGAACGTTATAATGTGACGGTCAATCCCAGTATTCGTTGGTAAAAGAGTAGCCCAAGAGTTGGCGGTGGGTGATGATGACTAGCTGCCTTCCCTCTAGTCTTACACTGCTAAACTAGGGACGGCTAGCACAGATAGCCCTCGAGTAGCTTTGTGCGAAATTCCAAAACAAATTTTCAACATCCAGTATAAACAGCTAGCCAGTACGTAGGTTTTCCGATTTAGATTGCTTTAGCCAATTTAAATCCGAGTAGTAATCAGCAATCTGTGCTAAATCCGAGTTATTTGTTATGGTCGTAAGCAAGAATACAAACAATGCCTTAAAAATACTTTAAATGTCAGTTTGTGATATAACTTTTCAGAGAAAAAAAATGTACGTTTGTGTCAGCATCTGCAGTCTTGTAGTACAGTGAATTTGTGATTGGATATAGTCTTCTAAGAGTCTATACTTGTATGAAGTCTTGTAATTCAGGGAGTCTCTGAGTGGATATAGTGTTATAGGAAAGTGAGTGTGTACGTGGATGCAGCCTTGTTGTACAGTGAGTCTATACTTGAATGCAAACTTGTAGTACACTGAGTCTGTGATTGGGTATAGTCTTGTAGGACAGTGAGTCTCTTCGTAGATGCAGTCTTCTAGTACAGTGAATCTGTTATTGGATACAGTCTTCTAGTGTAGTAAATCTATACTTGGATGCAGTCTTGTAGTACAGTGAGTCTATTCTTGGATGCAGTCTTGTAATACAGTGAGTCTGTGATTGAATATAGTCTTGTAGTGTAGTGGGTCTCTGATTGGATATAGTATTGTAAGACAGTCTCTACTTAGATGCAGTCTTGAAGTAGAGTGAATCTGTTATTGGAGATAGTCTTGAAGGACACTGAGCCTATACTTGGATGCAGTCGTATAGTACAGTGAGTCTGTGATTGGATATAGTCTTGTTTGACAGTGGATGAAGTCTTGTAGTACAGTGAGTCTGTGATTGGATATAGTCTTATAGTACAGTGAGTCTATGATTGGATATAGTCTTGTAATACAGTGAGTCTTTAATTCGATATAGTATTGTAAGACAGTCTCTATTTGGATGCAGTCTTGTAGTAGTACAGCGAGTCTGTTATTGGATATAGTCTTGTATGACAGTGAGTCTATACGTGGCATCAGTCTTGCAGTTCAATGAATCTGTTGTTGTATATAGTCTCGTAGGACAGTGAGTCTGTACTTTGATACATTCTTGTAGTACATCGAGTCTGTGATTAGATATAGTCTTGTATGACAGTGAGTATATGAGTGGATATAGCCTTGTAAGACAGTCTGTTCTTGTATGAATTCTTGAAGTACAATGAGTCTGTGATTGGATATAGTCTTGTAAGACAGTGTATACTTGGATGCAGTCTTATAGTACACTGAGTCTTTGATTGGATATAGTCTTGTAGGACAGTGAGTCTGTACTTGGATGCAGTCTTGTAGAACAGTATAAAATATAAACGATGCAAATTTTGGTGAAAATGAAAGCTATCTTTGCATTACAGATTATTGGAAATGTTCGTAACGTTGGTAAGGTTTTACGAAGAAATAGAGAACAATGTATATTTAGTTATTTTGGTTTACTTTATATCATCTTTCGGTTCCAGGTGGAAATATTTAAAACCTGTTTTAATTACCTGGGATTGAAACAATTATTTGTTTCTGGTAAGCAAACGATTCCATTAGAGGTTCAATAGATTTGTCACTATTGTTACTTGGTAAAACGTATTTTTTCGGGTTTGTTTTCCTTTGGTCGCTATGTATTAAGCGTAGATCACTTATTCATTATAACTAACCTTATTTAACACTGTATTGGTTATCCCCGGACATTACCCTAGTAAAAACACTTCATTTACCTTGTAAATCTGTCTAATCTTATTTGTTGTTCTCTAGTGCATTCTGTTACTTAACTTCTTGTTAGTAACTTTTTGGATGCTGAGAACACGTCTGTACTTTAATAGAATCAGAAAACTAAAGACATAATGAAGATGAACAGTTCGATATAGCATTCGGAGAAAACATCTGCATGGTTCCCACATATCTCTGATGACTTAACGAGATGCCTTTCGTTTCTCGTCCCAATGGAGTTTGTCACTGTGATAGAATCATGGTAACACATTTCAGACACTTGTATAGCAGAGTTTGTTGAAGACAGTTTCCTTTTTCTCCCACGTGTACTTTTATTACAAACCACATAAATTCCTGGCCTTAACCTGTTTCATAGAGTGCCTTTTGTGTCTATCTGGAGCTATTTATCGTGATTTTGTGATGAGTCATAAAACGTGGTGTAATGTGCTTTTTTTCAATGGTAAATTTAGTGTGATTAATTTTATTTTTATTATGTGATACATAGTTTTATTGCTATCCCACAGCAGTAAGTAGGAAATAGCCTACAAATAAAGATCCTACATTTTTAATAGAGTAGTTTAATATTGCCACTTTCAATAAAATTTGTCTTCTCATGCATTAGCTTGTTTTCCTTTCGTTTTTAGAATAAGCGTGTTAGAAAGTATATTTTTTTCCAATGAGCATTCCGTAATCTTCTGAAATGTGTCTGTTAGCTATTTTACTTAGAAAAATAAACTATTTAGTGTATATTCTACAATTAAAAAACCTTAAATAGAATTAATGGCCTTTTGTGGTATGCATTCTCTTTAGAGAGGTTAAGGTTATAGGAGCGGTGCTAAAGTAAATTATTATTATATTTATTAGTATTTGGCTTGCATAGTTTCAGAAATGCGCAATATTTTGGGGACTGTACCAAAGTAAATTCTGTTTACCTTTAAAAGTATATGGTTTACATAGTATTCATGGGTTTATATAGTTGTGGGGGTTCTACTAAAATAAATATTCGTGTCATTTATGAGTATGTGACTTGTATAGTTTTCAGAGATGTATAGGTTTTGGGGGACTGTGCTAAAGCAAGTTTTGGTTTTATTTATGAGTATGTAAAAAAATAATAAATAATAACATCAACAAGAATGTTTCAAATTTTCAAGAATTAAAATTACGGTTATTGTTGTTTTCAAACACTGCAGAATTTGCTATAAAATTCATGTTAAAGAATATTTTCACGTCTTTGCTTTATACGCTTATATCATCATGATTTCAGTAGTAAACGAGTGTCAAAATTTGTCTGATATTATTAAAATAAGTGCAGAACATATTTGATACTGTCACATCCATACTAAAGCATCTCCCTCAATGCCATTTTTATGTCAAGGTGTGTAATAAGAAAACATAGTTTCGTTACTTATCTGAAACATGATACAGGTAAGCTTTGGAAAGTTTGAAGGATAAAACTGTTTTCATATACGCTTGTAGTTGTGTACAACCATGAATATAGGTGTGTGTATTGTTGGCAGTGAAAGAGTTGAGCATGTCACTATAGAGAGAAGCAGCAAAATCCGTAGAGGAATTTTGTTTAAATTATTTTTCATGAGTTATATAAAGTTAATTTTATGTTACATTCTAAACAGAAAAGCCGCGTTTGATTTTCTTTTTCTGTAAATGATTAAAGCTCTGAAGAGAACTTTACGTTTTTATTCAATTTGTGTATTTTGTTGCTATGCAAACCACATAAAGAGCTATGTTGTATTTTTTTATTTGAAGAGAGTAATAAATCGTAAATATATTTTAACGAGGTAAAACATCATTCTACCTTATTTACAGATTTTACACATACAACTCTAAGCCAAAACATTTACGTTTAAAAAATAGTAATAGTTGTTCATTACAGTCCTTGTCATTACTGAAGTCATAATAGAACATTTTACAAAGTATATCCACATGAGCCGTCCCTAATTTTGAAAGTATCTAATTATTTGCATCCACTACCAACTCTTGGACTACAATTGTCTAACAGTATAGTAGGATCTGACTGTCACATTTATAGTGCTTGTGTGACTCCAAAGTACAGAGCACATATTTACAGCAACGGATCGCGAATCATAGATCAATGAACTCGGAGTCTGGATAAGTTAATATTAGGCTACGCCCGGCTCCTATGTTACCATAATTGTAAAAAAATACAAAAACAAAAAACATTTGAACTGTGTGCTGACTTAAGAAGTCAACCTATTGTGAAATTTGATTCTTTTGTTATCGTCAAAAATTAATCGATATAAACTACGCTGTTTCTCTATTGGTTAAAAAAGACATTGAAACTCAATCACTTGGTCTAACTTTCTCATTATCAGTGAATTATTGTTTGTACATTATTACACCCATAATTATGGCAATTTCTTGAATTCTGCTCATACAATGTGAGTTGTATCTTCTTTGAGTTAACTAAAAAAAGATACGATCAAATAGGTAGGGCACGTGTTCGAATCCCCGTCCCACCAAATATGCTTGCCCTTTCAGCCGTGAAAGCGTTTTTATGTGAGTCGGCGATAGTTGGTGATGACTAGCTGCCTTCCATCTTGTCTTTCCCTGCTAGATTAGGAACAGCTAGCGCAGATAGCACTCGTATAGCTTTGTGTCAAAATAAAAAACAAACGAACAGTTATTGTAAGAGTTTGTCCAAGTACTTTATATGTTTCCGCCCTAAATGCTGTTGTAAAAAAAACAAAAACAATGGACTATTTGCTGTAGCTGAAAAACGGTAGAAAGGTGGATATCTATGTTGAGGCTTTGAATCAATAAATAGTGGATCTCTACCCTGGATTAAAATAACACTACCTCTGTACAAATAACACTACCTCTGTACAAAGAACACTACCTCTGTACAAATAACACTACCTCTCTACAAAGAACACTACCTTTGTACAAATAACACTACCTCTGTACAAAGAACACTACCTCTGTACAAATAACACTACCTCTGTACAAAGAACACTACCTCTCTACAAAGAACACTACCTCTGTACAAAGAACACTACCTCTGTACAAAGAACACTACCTCTGTACAAAGAACGCTACCTCTGTACAAATAACGCTACCTCTGTACAAAGAACACTACCTCTGTACAAATAACACTACCTCTGTACAAAGCTGAAAATTTAAAAATTTCATATAAAGTGTTCATTATGTCACTTTTGCTCTTCTGATCCAAACGTTTGAGTTCAAGATGGCCCGCTTATGTGCCTGCAAATTGTGTGGTTACAGCTGAAAATGTGAAAATTGTTATTTCGTGAATTTTTCATTTAAATAACACTCAAGCACCGGATAAACTTGAAGAGGGTAACATTTATTTTTATTCTTATATGCTAAATATATACTGAGCAATTTCAACAGCATTTAAAATGTAAATGGCGTTGCAATACAATAATTGTAAAGCGTCCTTTATTTAGTGAGTCAGCCATATGTGTTTAAAGTTTGAACAGTGATTATTAGAAGGCGCACAACTCAGCTATATTTGCTTTCAATAATATGGTTACCCAATAAAATAATGTATATAACACGAAATTGTAATTCTTACCGAGCTTTGGGTTTTTATGTGTTATTATAGAAAGCAGTCACAATTTTCATATAGAAATGTTACTATAAAATTTGTAGCCTCGTCTTATTGTTGTCATTACTTTTTAATCTTTTTTTTTTTAAACAGAAACTCAACAAATTCGGTTATTATTTACAGTTTCGTGCTAGAAAACTAAATTTGTGTCACAGAAGTCATGCCTGAGATGTTTTATTTCTAAATATGAACGTACTCTTGAATTTATTTCGAAGTCGTATATTCTTGTATATAATGTTTTAACAGTTAGTTATGTAAGACTAAGAAAATATTACGGCATTTGATACATAACTCCAAGAGTATAAGTTTAGTGCTCAAATCCCGTAAATTAATATATCTGTCTGCTTGTTTTGAATTTTGCGCAAAGCTACATGAGGACTATCTGCGCTAGCCGTTCCTAATTTAGCAGTGTAACACTAGAGGGAAGGCAACTAGTCATGACCACCCACCGCCATATCTTGGGCTATTCTTTTACCAACGAATAGTGGGATTGACCGAACATTATAACGCTCCAAGGCTGAAAGGGCAAGCATATTTAGTGGGATGGAAATTCGAACCCGCGACCCTTAGGAGAAGTTTTAAATGCTATGGTTATTGCACTAGCATGTGTTTTGTAATATCTTTGCTGTCAGTTGAGGAGATGAAAAGAGCAGGGAGTGAGCATAGTTACAAGAAAACAATATTGTCAATAAACATACCTTGTAAATAAACAGTGTTGTTTTGTGAATAGTTGTTTCTGAAAGGTCTCAAGTTTTCTTAAAAATAAAATGTGTTTCGTGCACAAACTGGTTCCCCAGCTGACTATTGGACCTCCAAGTAAACCCATACCTCGTGGTAATTAATTCTTATTAAGAAGTTAGCAAACTGAATTACATACAAAAGTTCTTCTGTTCAACCAAAACAAAATTGTATCCCTCACAAATAAAGCCCCTGTGAGAATTTATTTCAGATAAAATTTGGAAATATATACATACATGTAATTATAAAACTGGATAGTATAAAAACTGAATGTCACTAGATAAAGCTCTGAATCCGTTATCTAAATGCTTTTGGTGCATTTTCTGTTATGGGAAGCAATCATAACCACACGTTCTAAAATTGTTGAAAAATTAACACTAAACATCTCCTATTAGTTAAAACCTAACTATGCCCACACAATGTACATAGAATGATGCTTTAACAGTCTCACTTTATTTACATAGAAGATTGATAAAAGAGCTTTATTCTGCAACATAATCTTTCCCGAAATTAATATCCTTTGCAATGACTGGTAGAACCTTTGAACACAATTCATTTCAGTAATTAGTTTAAGATCCTTAACAAACATAAATTTAGAAGTCGCTAATAGGTAGGCCTGCCATCTAGTGATAAATCAGTTATTCTTTAAACCTCTAAAATAATACTTTGTGAATTTGCAAGATCTCCAGAATACATCAGCCCCAATACATCACCCATTAACATTGGAAATCAATTCGTTAATTATTGATTTTTTTAAAGCTTCAAAGTGCGCTTTGTTAAAAAATAGATTGATTTAGGAAAATATTTTCACACCTTTCTGTGTTCGGTTTGAGTACCTCCTTTTGTGATAGCTCATGTCTATTGAAACTTCACTAGACCCTATATTTTGATTTGAATTCGCGCAAAGCTACACGAGGGCAATCTACACTAGCTGTCTCTAATTTAGGGGTGTAAGACTAGAGAGAAGGCAGTTGGTCATTACCACCCACCGCCAAATCTTAGGCTACTCTTTTAGCAACGAATGTGACCAACCGTCACATTATAAAGCCCCCACGGCTGAAAGGGCGATCATGTTTGCTGCGACAGAGATTCGAACCCGCAACCCTCATATTACGACTCAAGCGCCCTAACCACCTGGCCTTTTATTTTGATATAAGAGTAATTTATATGAATGATTGAAGCTGGGAAGAGCAGAAAAAATATAGTCTCTTCAAATAAATTCCTTCCACTTGGTGAATTACATTACTTGCTTTTTGACTGTAGGAAGTAGAACACCTGATATCTTCTAGTAAATATAATTTTTCCCTATTGTCTAACATACATTCACTGGTGATGAGAACAAAGCGAGGTGTCTGTATCGACTATGGATTTCTGTTATCGTAAATGAATTAACAGGGATCATTCATTATAAAAGCCTCCTGTGAAGTCGTTTATATGCTACGCCTCAACAATTAACTGGAACTGTTAATTTTATCTGCTCAATGGCGTTTGGAGCTATCGCTGATAGTATCTTATAATTTGAACATCAACTTCCGACACTAAAAGACTGTGTTAAGTAATTTAATTATAAATGACAATTGCAGTTGAAAATACTGAAATATTTTAAATAATTATTTTGTTTTTGTAAAAGCGTGAATATATAAAACATCGTACTAAATTATTTTTTTGATCTAGTATTACAAATATTATAATACATTGCAGTGTTTCACAGATCAGTCGATTCTAAAGCTTGTATGATCCGGCCCGGCTAGGTGGTTAGGGCGCTTTACAATTTAAGTACGCAATACGCTGGAATGTGTGTTACAGTTTTCTCTGATTGAAATTGCAACTTCTGTGAATGACTTGTTCAATTTCTCTTTCTTCGTACCTTACTATTTATATATGGATGTGTTCGTCTGCCCCTTTATTTATTTTTATTTATTCACTTTTCTATCAATTTATATAATTTAAAATTGTGAAGCAATTTCACATAACAAGTCGAAATAGAAAGAACATTTCTTTGACACTGACATCTAGCGAAGATAAAACATATGAGATTAATAAATAGTCACGTAATTGTAAATTGCAAGTGTTTCAATAAATGATACTGATAATAAAAAAAGACGACCAAAAGGTATCAATTAAACATCATCATTCACCAAAAGGTAGAATTGTAATATCTTTTTCTCATGTACTTCCATTCTGAACAGACATATTTAAGTTTGTTGTGTACACTTACCGTGAAGTGGTGGTAATATAAGACATGATCAACAATAGTAATTCGTTACCCGTTGGTTAAAAGAAACAAAGTTTGTTGCAAATACAACAAAGGTGAACATTAACTGGAACGAAATGGCACAAGAAATAAAGACTAATTGTACAAAGCTTTAGACAGATAAAAACAATATGCATTATTTTATGTGAAAAATATATAATATCAAATTAAATCACAAACTGGTTTGATCACGTTTAGTTAAGGCCATCGGCAGTGGAACAATGCTAAAGTTTTTAAAACGAGGAGAGTTATCGGCAGCATGGTTTTGGTTCTTACGAGTTGACCAAATTCTCTTTAGTACCAAAACTGCCTTCACACTTCACAGTCGCTTTACAGCTAACCAAGCACTTGACAGAATTCTAAGAAATCTGTGATACTTCCTATCCAATGTAAAATAGTCTCATGTACACATGTATTGTTGGCCACAATTCAACTAGTCAATGAAATAGAGACATCACTTTTGGCTGAGTTCTATCATAGGCAATAACACTTTAGTCTAATTTCATCTTTGACCTACAGAGAGATTTATTACATTCTGAACTAGTTCTCTATAGAAAGATACGATGTTTCGTTATTATAATAACTACTGAGAGATGATATGGTATGTAATATTTGGATACCATAATCCCGTCTAATTTTATCTAAGTCTGTCATCATGTCGACTTAATTCTAATTTTAATTAAAACTCGACCTACGTAACTTAACAATTATATTAGGTAAGTATCGCTCGAGTGTTACCGTATATAGTTTTGTAATAATTGCCCCGTGATTTTTGATGTTGTTTTTGAATTAAGCACAAAGCTACACAATGGGCTATCTGTGCTTTGCCTATCACGGGTATCGAAACCCGGTTTTTAGTGTTGTAAGTCCGCAGTCATACCGCTGAGCCACTGGGGGGGGGCTCGTGATTTTTGACCAAAAATCATAATTCTTTATATATCTCGTGTAATAATCAACCTAGTTTTTCCGGCAACCTAAAAGAATAACCACTCACCCCAAGCCAGGTTACACTTTATATCGAAGACTTGTGAAAACCAACGAAAATACCTAATTCTTAATTATGACTTAATTGTCGTTTCTTGTAACCATAATATCGTAGTATTGTATTTTTTAAACAAATTAAGATACTCCAAGGAAAAGGTGCTAATATTACTGGTGGATAAATATGTAACGTATTTATCTGAAAAAATTGATCATTCTATCGTTAAGCTATATCATTTTTCAAGTTTATCCTTTTTGTACATAAAATTTAAAAAAAAATGCTTTTTTTTTATCTCAAGACGGCTGGTGTGGGTATTAAAATAAAGTAGAGAAAAACGTTTCGATATTTTTAGGTCATCTTCAGGTTAACCTGAACATTTTTACTTCAAGGGGGTTTCTCGTCCTCATGAAATTGCTTTTTGTGTTGTTTATTGTATCTTATATCAACTGGAGTTTTGTTTCGTGTTCTATGATGTCTAGTCGCTTTCCCTCTAGTCTTTACATTGTTAATAAATCAGGGACGGCTAGCGCAGATATCTCTCGTGTAGCTTTGCATTAAATTACAAGCAAACGAAACCAAATCTATAGGCTCAACACAAAATAAAACAATTTGACGTGCTAACAGTGTTTAAGAAGATAAAAAGGATGTTATCTAAGAAGATACAAATATCTTTCTATTGTATTATTTTTATTTATTTGCTATCTCTCTCTCTGCCTTTCTTTTATGACAAAATATAAATAGGCAGGCACAGTTATTCATCTGTTTTCGTTGCATGTTCATCTCTGCTTTTACAAGCAAGTCTACTTGTGTTCTTTTCTCTTTAGCATGCCTGTAAGTTGTTCCCATTTACAGTCGTAATAGAACACCCATACGTATGTATAAGATATCGTCTTATTATCAGTTTACTAGTTTTTGTGGTGTTAATGATGTTTTAGGTATCATGGTTATTACTAATATTCTTGGTTCCTTAATCATCACCTTCCATACTGTTTCTAAGACTGTACTTAAAGACCAATGATTGCAACTCTATTTTGACTTGTAATTGAAAAATTTATTGTGACATTAACCTAGTAGTTTGCTAATTTAATTTTATAAAGTAAAGACCATGATTCCCTTTGACATTTGTACCAACAAATTCATCCTAACTGCTGAATATTAGGGTTTTTTATGTGATATGCCATTGTTATTTGACTATAGTACTTCACATGATAGCTGAGAAAGCAAGAGCGAAACTCCATTTTAACTTTTGGGTCTGAAAAGTTTTCCTAACTGCTGAAAAATCAGTCCGTTTCAGCTATACAGAATTGGAGATTGATGTTACCACTGTTTTTGTTCGTAAACAAGTTCATCATTTGGGTACTAAGTCCTTTTTCATCCCAAACAACTCTGGGAAGCTTGACATTATTATTTTTTCTTTCCTGGATCAGAGCATTGTTTAATGGAGTTATTGTCACCAGCTTCTACAGGTTGTTCCTTACTTACTGATGCATACCAGAGCCTCAACTGAACTAAATCTTCTCATTTGATCTGATGTACTTTCATCATATTATCACGCTTTCTTCTGTCTCTCAGTCACATACTTAATCTGTTGAATATGGACTCTTGTTCATTGATTGATGTACATCTCAACCTCTCTACATATTCTTACAGGTACTCTGAGAGAGTTGCGGCTATTTGCAGTCCGTACCTGAGACCTACATCATTAAACATGGCAGGTGAGCACTTCGTTTAATTTGATCTCAGCGCGAAACTAAAAATTATATACTCTACAATTTGAGTAACCCACTAAGTTAGTTTAACTAGACCCAGTACTCTTTATAATTCGACAAAGAACTGACTGTAAACATCTACTAATTAGTTAGTACGAATCTTCCATGGTACTCTGGAGGCACATTTTAATGATTGCAAAGACTTATATTGGCCTCAATCCATCTAACATTGGCCTGAATTAATGCACAAAGCAGTGCTCTTTAAATGGATAAAATTAATTGCAAAAGTCAAGAACATTTTAGACTTCCTTCTTGTGCCTAGGTTTTGCCAGTCTACCGCTGCTTTTATTTTAACTAATACTCCATTTTTATTCACTATGTTTGTAACAGACATTACATTTTTACTTACTACGTTTGTAATAAATTCCATATTGTTTGGTAGTAAAGCTCATTTTAGTAAAGCTAAATGGCATGATTAAAAATTTATACAAGCCTTCTTGAGTGCTTGAAGTAGTCTTAATTCTACTTTCCACATCTAGTTAACCTGCCACTACCCAAAAGTGAGATTTACTGAAGTAAACAAGTACTGTTTGTTTGTTTGTTTGAAGTTAAACACAAAGCTCACAATGGACTATCTGAGCACTGCTCACCATTGGTATCTAAACCTGGTTTCTAGCATTATAAGTCCGTTCACATACCGCTGTACCACTGGGAGGCCCTAAACAAGTAGGAATCTTCTAATCCATTCAAATCTTCGTCTGTATGTGACAACAGAAATGTGTAGTACATTACAATATTCATATACTTGGAAGTCGCAAAACCTTGATATTCTTCCTATCTTTCTACAATTTACCACATATGATAACCAAGTGATTTGAATGCTGAATAATTTTATTCTTCAACATTTTACTAAATATCTTATCACTGGCTATATTCTTGGCACTCTGAGAAAGCCTGTACTGTGACTACTTTTTAAGTAGCTAGGTGAAACTTTCTCTTTCGTGCCATCCATCTATTCCAGCAAGTGTATTGGTAATTTTTCGCTTTTCTTTTATCAAAGTAACAGTATTTACACTTCTAGTATCGGCCACTTTCTTCATATACTAAACCATTTTAGCCAGTAATTTTAATAGCGTGGCAGAAATCATTGTAAACCATAATGCATCTTACACCTGGAAAGATGACAGTCTCAATAAAATACATACGACTTTGTTTTTCAGGAGCTGCTTCTAGTTGAGCACTTGGTAAAGGTGCAATGTACAAGTACTACAAAACGCCACTTATGCATCAGTCCTATTTGTAATAATGTTATCTATGTGCAATCACACAGTCCATTGCTCATTTACATACATTAGTTAGTATTTTATAGCTTCACTGCACAATTAAAGTTCACCTAATCAACTGATAAAAACCTGTTTCATTTACTTTCATTTATAAAAGCACATATTTAACCATGTATATACTGAAATAACTATCACATACATAAAAACAGATGTAGTTGTTCACTCTCATATTAGTGACCAAACCTGAATTGAAGATCGCTAAAAGTTAGTGAACATGAAAGTATTCAGATTCTATCATTTCCCCTAAGTTTGTTGCATATTAAACAGTCTATTTTAACGTACGTGAGCTCCTGTACAGATACGCAAAAAACCATCTATATCGCCAGAGACCAAACTATTTTTCACCTCTAAAAGTATGGATCTTATCAAAGTCAATCGTCAGCACTGTTGTAACAGCATATTCGAAACGTTTGTCATTTGGTTAGTAATTATTTAGACTGAACCAAATTACCATACTACATCTGTGGAGATAGCCACCAGCTGTTGCAGATCCTTGTAATGTGATGCTTGATAATCTTCATCTAGAGAACCACTATAGTAACTACAGCAGGTTTTTTTCTGCTGTGGCAGCATGCTAAGGTTATCATTTCGTATTTCATTTTTTTTTACAGAGATTTAGTTGATGATATAATAATATCTCTAATGCCTAAGTAGTGTCACTGTGAGTTTCTACACAATCGTTTTGATAAAAGTATTTTCTCTGTCAGTTTCTGCCATGCTGACGTTTGAATTACTATGTAATAATGGTGGCTAAGTTTTCTTGGATATCTCGTTTACAAGCCTTAAATTATTTCTTTTAAATGTCTATTTTAAATGGATGGAAACATTGATGCAATTGTACAACCGTTTCATCTTAGCAGATATGTTGGCTTGATTTTAAGAATTAAGTATTCCACATCATCAAGATGTTGCATCCAAAAACCACCAGCAACATTTGAGAAAGCGATCTTCCTTTAGTGAAGGATCGTATTATAATCTGCTTCAAAATAATACTTTCTATCACTAGTGTCATTCATCATAAAAATACGTTGCGGCTGGAATTATCATAGACATCTTTGCTTTTCATCCAGTTGGAATTTTTAGATTCTTACTAGCATTATATGCCTTATATAGTTATCTTTCGCGACGGCAATAGCGCAGTTTTTCAAACTTGCTTGAGGAGAAAATAAAAATGTTTGTCTCCACAATTAGATTGTCAAGCTGATACAATATCACACATGTTGTTAATATTCTTTATATTCTTTTCTGTGACATATTTTCAGGATTAAAAGAAGTTGATGTTATTCAGACATTACTTTGCGCTTACTAAATATTTCTTGCATTTTTTTCTTCAACATTTCGTTATAAATAAGAGTAAAATTCGTATTTTGCTCTCTGGGTTCATATCAATATAGTTAACCAAGATTGTTTTTTTTTATTTTGGCTTGTTAATTTGGCTTTCAATGCCTCATATTTCTTTCTTCTTTTATTTTGAGCATCCATATTTTGCTGTTGCTTTTTTCAGTCCTGATGTAAAAATAAGTGTCATTGTTTTAAACTCCATTCATCAAACATAATCTCCTAACGTTAAACTTGAATGTTATACTTTTTAAATTAAGTAAAGTAGAATTTTAATAAGATGTATACTTAAAAGAAAGTATATTTTATTTTTGTATGCCAACCGTTTAAGACTAAACCAACAAAGGCAAATCGCTGGGATTGCACTGGGTTTACAAGCTTTTTTTTTGTTTTAACTTACTATGATTATTTTAAATTTTGTACCGTTGAGTGCAGCTCAATTTTATTGGGGTTAATTTTTGTACTGTGAATTTATTTTTGTAATTTTAGTTTTGTTGGCTTTTATGGTATATATGCTTTATAGTTTTTTCTTTTTGACCATGTTACAACTTTTCTTCTAACGATATGATTACATAAACTAAAGTTGCGATATTAAATTAATAACTTAGGTGACAAGTAAACCTGTGAAATGTTGTATATCTGAATGTATTTTTACTTCCAGTAAACTCGAAACTTTGTGCCATCTAATTTATTAACTTAAAATTCTCTTGAATTACCTAACTATATCTTAAGCTCAAATAATCAGGATAGACAGTTAAAACTAATCAAAAAGTAATAGCTTTCATAAAGACACAAATCATTTGTTTTGTGTAAATAAATACTTTTCTTTGTTCTGTAGGTGTTTATTTCATTTATTTGTCTGTTGTTTATTTTTCTGCAACATATTTCCTCTCTAACCTTTCTTAACTGGTGATTATAATTTTGCCAGTGAATGCAATATTATAACTATACAAACCATGATGACTTTTATAAAATGATCTCAGTTCCTTATTATGCAAGCCAAAAATCTGACAGTAAGTCATACCAATTGAAATGCAAGTTATGGTTCATTCAGTATATGCTGATAGAGCTCAAAACCTTTTCTCAGTTTTTTAAAAGTCGTCCAGTTGATTCATTAATTATGGATAGAGCTAAACAAATACACGCATACTTCTCTCGGGTAAGAGGCCGTGAAATTAATGAAAGATGGATAATCACAACACAGTGTTGCAATTTACTATAAACATCTCAGAGTATTATTTGAAGAGTATGGAACCACGTATAAGTCAGTGATACAGTTGCTTAGATCCTTGGACAAAACAGACCATCATCCACAATCCAGGTAGACGACTGCTTCAATCGTTACAATCATGGGTTACCTGCTTTTAGGACATTAACCTAATAAGTATAAGTCTGATCCTACCATGTTAAACTGACCACATATTCTTTGAAATAAAGTAGATCGACCAAATCTGCATGATCACTAGACGTCTTTTACGTCAGGGATGGATGAAACGTGTTGTATCCCACCAAGGAGTGTAAAACGCTAAAGATAGTTTGAAAGAAACGTTTTTAAAAGAGTGGTCGAGGATGCTTCAGATCTTATCAACACTGAATTTAAGCATGCAGCATCAGTACTAGGCTGACTTTGGTGTTTGTTTTAACCATATTCGATTTAAAGTAAAATACCATGACCTGTTAAAATATAAAACTGCTACCTCTACCAAATGTTAATTTACTGGCGTAGGTATATTTTAAGTCACAAAACAGAATGTAAACCTGTCTGGTTTACATTTAGATTAGCTGAAAGAAGCGATTGACATTTTGTTATATGTAAAATATTATAAGTTTGAATTTATTTTATATTTTATTTTATTAATGCATTTTGTAACTCTTGACTTTAGGTTGAGTTTTGTGTTGTACAGTGTTGAATGTGCGTATTAGAACACAGAGCCCTAGCTCATGTGACCCTAGTCTTATAAGAATATTATTCCTATCCACTTAGTGAATAGAGCCAACACTAACCCAAATCTTCCTCAAAAATAAACTGTGAAAAATGAAAAATCATACAAATCACAGTGAAAGAGTCTAACCTATTTTGATTGCAGATGTATATTTTTAGTTAGAAATGCTATATTCTGTTCAGTCAAAAGAATTTTAAGTGAGCCACATCCATATTTTTGAAAGACAAATTTTTTGATAAAGTTACAACTGAAATCGAACGGGAAAAACTAGTGACTTTAAAGGCTTTAAGAAGCTAAGCTCTTGCGTTTAGAAAGCCACAGCTCAAAGTTTTCATTTACAAAATCAATACTTTAGAATTAGAAACCAAACAGACTGTTAAAAGAAATGGACGTTAACAACAGCATGTGAAGAAGAAATTTTACTTATTTCTTCTGCACTCATGCTACTTAGTAGTCTCGTGTGCTATCCTCTTACGACCATTGAAGTGAAAAGAAAGAGGTTTGTTTGTTAAGTTACGACAAGTGTAACATATTAAGTGACAGGTGGCGCGTGAAATGTATACAACAACAGCAAAGTACATATGGCTTAATACGTTCAGGTGTGAAAAATGTTAAGCCTTTAGATATTTCATGTTGTTTTTTTATATGTATTTTTTGTATTTTTGTGCTTCATTTATTTTAGTTTTTCATCTTAAATTTGTTAGCTCCTGCTAGGTTACGTTATTTTCTGTTTAAAAATTCACTGAGTTTAATTCCACAATCGTGGATCCAAGTGGTTTGCACTCCCTTTTACCAATATACCCGCGGAACCCCGAGGAAAGAATTTAGTACAAGTAAAGAGGTGTAAGTGGTAGAAAGAATATTTACACGTTTTTGTTTTTTATCATTTATGCTTGCATTCCTATATGGAAAACGGGTATGTAGTTTCTGTAATATATAAAAGGTTGAAGATAGCCGCAAAGGATATTTTCTTCCAAAATATTATAATCGATTTAAAACACACCACAGACTTTGAAAGAACCCTTTATGAAGTTTTGATAACTATCAAACTGTGCATTCTCATATTCTATGAATATTAAGATATTTTCTGTTATTCGATAATAGTTGTCTTCGCAGTCATTTAAGCTTATTCTGTGCCCTATTGAACACTATGGTATGTATTGGACTTTCCGTGTACAGTGTCAAATACACTATAGGCTTAATTATGGGAGCGTAGTTAATATAGACTGAAGAAATGCGTGTATAACATTTTGATAGGCGTTTATGATAAAACTCTGTAATAAATTTAAGTTTCTTTACAAAATAAAGCGCCTTGACTAATATAATTGAACTGCCAAAGGTAAGCTCTGAACTAATTAAATTGCCTCCCAGTGGCACAGCGGCATGTCTGTGAACTCACTGCTAGAAACCTGATTTCAATACCCGTGGTGGGCAGAGCACAGATAGCCCATTGTGTAGCTTTGTACTTAATTCTAAACAAACAAACAAACTAACTAATTAATTAAATTAATCTCAGTTTTCGTTTCCGTCACTATCCTTTGATCGTTTGAAGGGGTACTATTAAAAATCTTTCAAATGATTGTGGAGGTTTTCTTCATGTCAATTACGGCGAACAAAAAAGTCTACATTCTTTATGGTGTCAAAACGTATTAGTCATTCGATTTCTAAATGATAAGTTACGGATTGGAATTACTGACAGAAATCAATAGAAAATGTTAATAATTGCTCTTAGAGATATTGCAACTTTCAAAACGTCGTAAGGTTCGCTGTTTGTTTGTTTTTTTCCCTTTCACAGTCTCCTACGTTGGTTATTCTGTGATGTTTATTTATTTGGTCACCCTGTTTCATATTTATTTCTAATTTTTAAACTTTGTTTTTGTCTTCTTTTTTGACCAAACATTCTTTACCTTTTGTTCCATATGCTGTCCTCACAATAACTGATCGAAATGCTTCATCTAAACATGCTTGTAATGAAAGTAGGTTTATTAATGTAAGAAATATATATTTTAACACTGTTCGACTTGCAATATATGATTTACACAAATCTAGCATTATTTCTCGTGTGCATTTTTATGCACGTAAATTTTGTGTTAAGTTATTTTATATGTTTTATTAATATAAAACATATAAAGGATAAATAGAGAGATTTATGTACATATATTTAAGTAATCTTGTCTCATTATTGATTGCTGTGTTAGTTTGTTTCATTTTCCACGTTAGTAATACACTGAAAAATTATTACTCCGCTTGTTAATCGTTTCATTCTTCAAAACCGTTAATGAGTTTAGAGGCTACATCGTTAAGTTAACATTTTGATGTGATGTAATTAGGGTGGCTTTTTGTTGTTGTTAGTGATAATAATTACAGTAATGATTAGTTTTATTTTTAGTAAAATTACCTTCACTTACATTCATTACGTTAATGTCAGATTTTACTCATGTTATAGTATTTAAAACTTAAGAAATGTTGGCTAAAACTCGAATATTTGTTGTTTTAGGTATAAAAGTGTACACTAAAATTCATCAATTTTGGTCAAGATTGCATTAAATTTTAAACAAATGGAACAGTCAATCTTTGCAACGTTAATTATTTCTTAGCAATGCAAAATATGTAAGTTAGCTTTGAGTTGAAACAAATTCCCTAAGGATTCCAAACTCACAAACATCCGAAACCTCGTATAATAAGTATTTCCGTATTCATTTCGAGAGATTATAAAATAATACCTCATAATAATTATCACTATAATCAAATGTAAATCATCATAATCCAAAAATGTGGAATCAGACAAGTTATTTAATTGGAACTTGAGTATATTGGGCCTTCACGTCATCATCAGAAGAAAGTTATGTGCTCGTTGAAGTGTCAGACCTGTAATATGAAAATTTTCGTTACTGAGCTATTTTTGATACAGTTAGAGTAATAACATTTACAAAATCCGCTTTTGGAGAAAAATGTTTATATGCAAGTTACCTAATTAATGTTATTCCACATGAGATCTTCAAGATAATATTCTTTGATGAAGCTTTACATGTATATAAGGTATCGTAACGTTCTTCTGATAATTTAGTTTCGGTCAAATACTAAATACTTATTCATTTATATCGCGACTTGAGCGCATTTTGCGAAGTTAGAATGTCTAGTTCATTCAACCATAATTTTGTCTCTGCATATTTCGCCATATTTATCTTTTCGATATCTTATAATACAAGTAACAAAATATGTATCCAATATGATATTTTTTATTTTGTAATTGAATAGTTAACAGACCCTAAACTAGCACATAACCCTCTCCAGAGCGTTATAATATTACAGTTAAATAGCATGCAGAAATGTCAGCGTTTGTTGTTTTTTATGTTTTTGTACGGTATGTTTATGAAGTTCGTGTTTCGTTATTCGATTTTCAATTGCAGTCATCAAAAAAAAATTTATAACTTTTAAACCCCATTTCTGCTGTGTTATTCATTACAAGAAAGTCCCTGATAATTTTATGCTCTAAAATGAACTATGATAATTTTGCATGCTACGAAAAAAGGAAAATGTATCCAGTTGGTTAACTAGTTTTGAAATTGAATTATGTCACGTGACTCGATATGGTCGTACGAAATTCCTGAATTTGCACAGGATCAGACTTCACTGGTGTCCTTTCAACCAGAGCGGCGTGGTCAGGTGGATATGGTGCTCAATTCATAATCTGAGGGTCGCGATTTCGAATCTCCGTCACACCAAACATGCTATCCCTTACAGTCGTGGTGACGTTATAATGTGACGGTAAATATCACTATTCTTTGGTAAAGAAGTAGTCTAGGAGTTGGCGGTGGGTGATGAAGACTAGCTGTTTTCCCTCTAGTCTTGCACTCCTAAATTAGGAGAAAAACCCTTCAACCAAAAAACCAACTATTAAAACTAGATTCCTGCAGTTCAACGATTACTTCCTCACTACTTCTAATGCTTCTGTTCTGCGATTTGTTTATTTAGCAGCTGCATTGCCATTATTTTTGTTTCACATTTCCAAAAACAAAGTTATTTATTCAACGATGTTTGTTTTTTACAATTTCAAGGCTGCTTTCATATGAAAAAAATATTCCAAAGGAAAATTTCGTAGATTTTTGTGTTGTTACAAACTTCCTGTTATAATGATGCCGAATACAGCTTCGTACCAATATTTTCGTGGTAAAAGGTACCATACTTAGAGTTCAGCAACCAAAATTTCGAGTTAACGTCAAAAACAAAATGTTCAAGAAAATCTCAAATTAGTTTCCATTTCTCAGTAGAATATTAAATGAAGTGTATTAACAGACAGTTATATTGTTTTGATAGCAAGAGATTCTTTAATACGTAAATTTATTTCATTAGAAGCTAAAACGAAATAATTCAAAATATGATTTTTAATTCAGGAGAATATAATATTACAGCAAGATAAAAATCAGTTAAAAACATTATTCGTTTATTTGTAATATTCATATTGTCACTGTTGTACCTTCTACCGAATAAATATAAAGAAAACCCTGTATTTAAAGGTGTTATATTTTTAAAAATGACTCATCTGAGAGAACTGTGTTAAGATCTAGAATAATGAGTTATGTTCAGGACAATATACGTATAGTATCGCGTACTTTAGAAATTGAGATTCAGTATACCTGAAGTCATTATTAATGAACCTATTAAATTTATCTCTAAAGGGATCAACTTCAAGAACTAACTGTTCTGGATAGTAATCATTTGTTGTCATATACTCTTACATGAAAATCATCAATCTGGTGGTATTGAAGGAAGGAGAAACAAGTGCTAGTTTGCAAGCAAAAAACAACAAAAAACGATTTAGGTGGTATACAGTGTATTATGTAGACTTCTGAACAAATCTGATGACTCTTAATGTGTGTCTGGTGGCAACTATGTTTTAAAAATGTAATTGTTTCAAGAATGGGGTTGTTTTTATAACCATCCTGTACATACGTGCAATATACAGTTCTCAGTTTCGTAGAAGTAGAAAAGTAGCCTGATAATGTAGTAACTGACAAAATACGATATTCGTTTAAATTGCACAAACAAACAATGGCATAAAATCAGTATGATAGAATCTCGCACTAGCTTTCAACCCACCCTTATAAAATACCTATTAATTGATAAGCTATGGCTTATTCCATATTTCATCTCAACAGTAATAAAGTTTCGAAGAATTTTCATGTGCCTTGTTCTTCACTGACAAACTGTAGTTCTGGTGTTAAAACCATAGTACATTCAGCATTATGTAAATGACACCAGAGAAATATACTTGGAGTAAATTTACTTAATGTTCTTCAGAGGTACTTGAATTTGACAGACTCGCAGGAGAAAGGATTATAAACTTCGCCAAGTGGTAATAACTTGGAATAATATAGGAAAATTGATTGTTGAACTTTGCGTTCTCGTTTAATCATTATATTATAATAATGTACCGACTGTTATGTTTAAGTTAAGGTCTGAATATAGTGAGCTTGGAGGGTTATATATGTACGCCGTACTAACGCTTTGTAAACGCTGATAAAGTGTTTATTTTTCCTACTTCAAGTGTGTTTAGTTTTTGTAGTTTTTTTTTCTGTAGTAAAAGAACATATCACTTGTTCTCAGCTTCTTTCCGCCTTAGTAATTAATCTTGAATTCCTTTCTCTACTTAAGAGCTTTTTCAAATCGTTTACTTTTCATAATCGTTTTAAATATAAGTAGTAAGCTCTGGCACTATAGCATTGCTCGACTGCCATGACAGGCAACCATGATGCCAAAATTTAACACTAAGGGGATCATTGTTAGGCCTCCATGACAGATGGCCATGATGGATGGTTATGTAAGAGTAACACAAGATAGAGGATGACTTGTACATGTCTCAGTAAGAATTTATTAATCAAATTGTCCTAAAACGGATGCTTAACACCAGTTAATTAAGTCATCATAGAAAAGGATGCATAATCGGTACAGAATTTAATACGTTTTGTTTAAAGATTTTTCAGTACAAGTTCATTACTATATTTATAATTAAATCAAATCATGAAAAGGGACTCTTAGTACTAATTATTTAATACATTTATAATTAATTCATTCTAAAAAGGACGTGTTTGTCATCAGATAAGGGTTCGTTAGTTTCATGAGTTTATAATAGAAACGACAAGTATTCATTTCTATATGTTATATATTTAAAAAAGGCTGGAATGGGTAGAGAAGGCACTATGTAGAGGAGCGAACAACGTTTCGACCTTCTTCGGTCATCGTCAGGTTGTTCCAGCCGTTTTTAAAGATATAATTTTCTCTACAAATAAGTTTTCTTGTCATCACGGATTATTATTTCTATATTGTGTTTCGTGATAGTGGTCAGGTGAAATGTTGTGGTATTTTAAATATTAATAATCAGTAAGTTGTTTATTTGTTATATTTCGCTATAGGACGATTACTGATTATAATATGAATTATTTGTGAAACAGCAAGTGTCTTACAGAACATTAAAAGAAGTTATATATTTCATTCGTATATAGAAAATGGGGGTATAAATGGTGCATAATTCATTTAGTATATACAGGGTGGCCCGTAAGTCCCTACCCATCCATATGTTATTATAAACAACGTTATAATACTAATAATGAGTTAAAGGCAGCTGTTACCGCGGCATTTGGAACAATAATCCCTGCTATGTTGAGGAAAATGTCTCACAGAACATGGCGTCGCATAATATTATCCAGCGAGAATGAGGGACAGCACACAGATACACTGGATACATAAGATATATGGATGGGTAGGGACTTACGGGCCACCCTGTATAGTTCTAGCAAATTGTATTATTAAAGAGGTTAAAATATGCAAAATAATATTTCTAGCACAAATAAATATAGACATTGATCATATGTGGGAGCTCTGTCACTGCATATTTGTTAAAATCCTACTTACAGTTAAAATTATAGTAATTAAATATTTACATACGTGAAAGTCTACCTTTGTGAAACAGAAGATAAAGTAGCATGTAAATTATTTTGTTGTATAAAGTCATATTAATAAAAGTATTATTGCATAATAAATGCTTTATTGGCGTATTAAATTACTGGATAAAGTCAAACTAGTAAAAATTTTGATTGATACATCATATCGCTCTTTCTGGGAGAATTTAAATCTATAGTGTTTATTGTATGTGTCGGATTGAGTAAGATGTAGCCCTTTTAGGACAGGAAATCAAATAATTTGGTACCGAAAATGTTTAATCGCTTGAACGAGTTAGTTTTAATTAAGATATAGGCCCGGCATGGACAGGTGGTTACGGCACTCGACTCGTAACCCGAGGGTCACGGGTTCGAATCTCCGTCACACCAAGCATGCTCGCAATTTCAGCCGTAGGAGCGTTATAATGTGACGATCAATCCCACTATTCGTTGGTATTTCCGTTTTATCACGGCTTGGCCCGGCATGGCCAAGCGTGTTAAGGCGTGCGACTTGTAATCTGAGGGTCGCGGGTTCGCATCCCCATCGCGCCAAACATGCTCGCCCTTTCAGTTGTAGGGCGTTATAATGTGACGATCAATCCCACTATTCGTTGGTAAAAGAGTAGCCCAAGAGTTGGCGGTGGGTGGTGATGACTAGCTGCCTTCCCTCTAGTCTTACACTGCTAAATTAGGGACGGATAGCACAGATAGCCCTCGAGTAGCTATGTGCGAAATTCAAAAACAAACAAACATACTTTATCACGGCTTCAACTTTCAATAAATAATATATTTTTGTTTATTTTCAATGAATTTGTAGTCCTAGTCTAGGTGGGACAGCGGTAAGTCATCGATGTGGTTTTACTATAAGGAAAGACGTTAATTAATTTTTATTAGACCTCAAGAAACAAAACCTTCTTTTTTCTGAGCACGGATTCGGATCCCCGTCACAGAACATGCTCGCCCTTTCAGCCGTTATAATGTAACGGTCAATCTCACCATTCGTTGGTAAAAGAATAGCCCAAGAGTTAATGGTAGGTGATGTTGACAAGCTACCTTTCATCTAAGTTATGGACGGCTAGTGAAGATAACACTCGAGTAGATTTGTGCGAAATTCAAACCGAATCTTACTTTTTGGACACTCGATATCATTAGAGAAATAGGAAGATCTAATAGTTTAATTGCAAAGCTACTCAAATTTATAGGCACTAATTGTACCTGATTTTGAACTAACAGACTAGAGAGAAGGCAACTAATCAACAGTATCCAACGCCAAATATTGGCTGACCGACTAGTGAACTTTGACTCACTCTAACAAACGCCTTTTTGGTTCCAAATTCCAGAGTGTCTTTTTTTTCTGTTTTTCGGTAACGGGACGTAAAATTAGACTCGCAGATCCGTAAGATAATCGGCACACTTAATCACTGAGCTAGCTCCTGAAGGTTTGACAAAAAATATAGAACCCATACAATGGGTTTTGGGGTTTGTTCGAATATTCCGGCAGAAAATAATAAAGGAAAGGACATACCAGTAACTGTTTGAGACAAGTGTCTCTTGCGACAAATATCTGTTCTCTTTTCTGTAATTAGTGAAGTTTTAGAATTCTTACTATTAAATGGCCCAAGTGATTGTCATTAGTTGCCTCATAATAGTATTTAAAATAGTTCTAATAGTACTTCTTATTCGTTCAAGCATGATTAAGAAAAAAATATACTTGATTAAACTTTAGAGGTCAAAGACACTGGTTAAACGCTTTGAGGTACTATACTGTTTAAGAATAGTTGACACTTTTTTAAAGTTCGACGCTTCTGGTTACTTTTGTAAACACTATTCATCTAATTAGAAAATAATTATTGTGTTTTACACTTTTGACTCATTTGCATCAAACATTTATTAAGGCGCCCAAGATTAATAATCTTGATTAGGTGTCGCATGAACACATACAGGGTGTTCGGAAAGTCACTGTGCACTTATATATTTATTAATAGACATGTTTCAATATAGAATACAGGAGGTAAATATGAATGACAATTATAAACAATGTTGAATGTGCCCCCTGTTGGCATCAGTACAGACTTGGATTCTTCTTATTTTGTTTCTAAACTCCGCTATCAGTTACTGGCTTGAAATAGACTGAATGAATGCTGTTATCGCTGCTATCAAGTCATCCAGCGTGCGCAGACGATTTCGATACACTGCAGATTTTGCTGCTTCCCATAGATAAAAGTGGTGGATTAAGATCCGGTGAGCATGGAGGCCACACGTCTTTGGAAATAATGCGGTCTCCAAAACATTCCTTTAATAATCACATAGATCTGTGAGATGTGTGGGCAGTAGCACCATCCTGTTGAAACCATGAGTAATTGATTTTATCACTTGCCATCTGACCGATGAAGGTGTGAAGAATCTCCGAACAATAGCGCTCGTTGTTTATTGTGTTCATAAAGAAAATAGGGCCAACAATTCGACGTCTGGAAATCGCAACCCACACACCAACCTTGAAATCATGTAGGGGTGTTTCGTGCAAATTGTGAGGATTATCGGATGACCACAATCTTGAATTTTGTGAATTAACGTAACCCGAGAGATGGAACCATGCTTCGTCGGTGAAAAAGGTCACATCCAACACATTAGCTGTATTCTCTTCGATAAATCAGTTAAACCATCTGCAATAGCGTATTCGCGTTTCATTATCAGTTGCTTCCAGTTCTTGTACCGCCATTATTTTGTATGGGAAGAGCTTTAATTTCTTTCTGACGGCCTTATGAGCAGTTCCAAGACCAATATCATGCTGCTGAGCTAACTTTCGTAATGATTTCGTTGGACTATGCATCACACTATCAGAAATATCCAACAGTTTCTCCCCCGATAGCTTTGCTGGCTTTCCACAGCGTTTGGCATCATCCACTGATCCTGTTTACCGAAACTTATCAACAAGGTTACGAACTGCATTGCGATGTGGAACAGGTGTATCTGGGAATTTTTCAGCAACTCGCTGTTGCACCACATCTTCTTGGAATACGTGTTCGACGAGCCATACACGTTCTTCAGTTGTTAAAACCATACTGGGATCAAAATCTGAATTATAATAAAATATGATTACAAACTGCACAGTGACTTTCCGAACATCTTGCTTTTGGCCATATTGTACGTAAAGACTAGTGTGTTTGTAAATCAGCATATTCTTTTCAGCGATATCATGAATTCTTCGTCTTAAAGCTTACTCATTTCATGAGAGGAATGCTACACTTAACAAGAATAGTAGTGGTTAGTTCGTGTTAATCGTTTCACCTTTTGTTTCCTGAAAATGAGACTACCGCTGTCTCGGGGGTAAGAGTGAATGCATATATACATAAGATTTAGAGTTTGATTCCTATGGTTGGCACATAGTTCATTGTGCAACTTTGCACTTAAAACAAATCAGTCGTCGTTTTGTTTTAGAATAAAGTCACATTTGGCTTTCTTCTGTGCTCTCCGGGAGAAATCGAACCCAGGATTTTAGATTTATAAAGACTTCTTCTATGTATATATAATAATATGTGATCACTGATTTACTTAACGAAGATATTTTACTACTAAATAACTAACATACTATTTAAGTTTCAAAGCCATTACGCCTAACAAGTTATAAATTCTGTATTTGTGTGAAATAAGTTCCAGTATGCAGTTCATTTTTTGTTCTCAGGTTTTTACCTTTATTTTTGTTTTATATCATGAAATTTGTATTTAAGTGATATACTTAGAAATACTTGAAAAAATTTATGACTTTTTCTCTTTCGTATACATTCATAATCTTATAATAAATTCTGCTTATCAGTATTGCTATAGAAACCAATAAAACTTTCTAATGATCGCTTCTTAAACATCTTAAAACGTTTATATATATATATATAATTATTAATATTCAAACTCGCAGCGTCAGCTTTCTGTAAATACCTCCCAAAATTGGAAAAAATGAAATATTCAATTTTAATCAGTGTAATTAACATGAACATGTGTTCTGTAGTATAGATTTAGTTGCAGTTATTTGATACGTAGTCGGAGAAAAAAATCGTTAAATCAGCCAATTTTCATTACATATTCATTTTGAATAAAATCTCGTACACAGTGCTTAGATTCTGAATTAAGAAAACAGTACGAAGTAAGTTCGCGTCCTTTCTATTGATCTGGAAGCAAAATTTCTTTTTATTTTTGGAATAAACTGTTTCTGTAGTGTTTGCTAAACAGTTTCTCACTTCTCCTGAGATATGAAAATGTTGTGAAATAATGTTATTATAAAGTAGGTAGACAGCTGTTTTCGTTTTTAAAACATTTTAATTATCTATTCTCGTAAAACGAGTAAGTCGAAATTCTTTTAAGACTGAAGTTGTTTCGTGGAAGCAGTTTCAGAGAAAACCTAAGTCACCGGTAACCAAAGAGAGAAACTTGTGTATCTAAAGTAAATAAATGTAAGACATGATAGTGAAAGCTGTAAAAGTATATTGTTCAAGCAATTGTAGAGACGTCTGTTGAAAAGTAGAATTTTGGTTTACATATATATAATGAAAATTCACGTTGAATAAAATCAAGGCACTAAACTCTCCAAACTTCGCAGCATATACAACTATGCGGGTTTTTCTTTATAGCATATAAATATTTTAAAGTATATTAGATAAGAAATTTATAGCTACAAAATACAATCCATCCTCTCTTTGTTAACCTGAAGATAACCTAAGAAGGTCGAAACGTTGTTCTCTAGTATATTTTAATAAAAGTTTTAATACCTATACCAGCCGTCTTGAGATACATCCTGGCGATTTGTTTGTATGTCTATGAGGCATTAATAATTAGAAAAACCATACAATGTACTTCAATCCAAAAGGTGCAGACGTGTAGGAACAGTAATTTTTGAGAATGGGCTGTCATGTTTTCCCCTCTGAAGCCCCATTTTACTACGAAATAGGCCCATTTTTGTAGTTAATTACCACTGGTATAATAAATAGACGATAAACAAAACAATAACAAAAGAAAAATAAAACCAGAATTTGCTGTCTCACAATCTGGTCCTGGTGCAAGCCAAAACCAAATGAAATAGGTTCACACCAAGATATTACACTACCGCTTTGACAACTGCAACGACACGTTCATATACAAACGCACTCATTTCAGTATCGTTTATACAAGCAGACAAAAAAAAACATCGAAATTTGTTGCTTCATTGACTTTCAATTTAGTTTCAACACTAAAAATATTATGAAAACCGACTTATTATACTTGCGGCTATAACAACAGCTGCACAGTTAGTCTTCAAAATAAACAGCATAGTATTCTCCATGAGAACAATCAATGTGCATTTTTTAACTCTCGTCAGTTGGATGTTTCTGAGCCGGTATTATACGTTTGCAAGTCCAGTGATTTTCTGTTATTATGCACATTATTCACAATACATTTACCTATAGATAAGTAGAGTGAAATGTCCGAAACATTTATATTAATACAACCAATATGAGTCCCTGTTTTGTAAAAAAAAAAATTCCATTTGGCTGCTAACCTTTACAATGTGGCTGGATCCATAACTAATAATGGATGCTGTCTTAATTATTTGTATAATATAGTGCATCCTACATTTATCAAATGTACAAGAACGCCAACAAGTAATGCTACTTTTCATAATATAAAAAAAGATCACTGAGTTATTTAATACAGTTGCCATATTTGGTGAAAATTTTTATCTCCCAAGACAATACCTAATTTACTTATGAGCAACTAAAACCATATATTATTTTTCCTATAATTATACTGCTAAAGGTTTAGCACTAACATTAATTTGTAATACAAGGTAAACTACCCTCCCAAAAAACTAATTTTGCTGCATTTTTGCGTCTTAAGTAAAATTATTTAATATTGCTGGTATATTATATTTACATCCAATACACATTAAAGTAGTTTTCTTTTAATTTACTTACTTTAATTTCATTCTAAGCGATTTCAGACCTATATTAAAAACTAACAATATTTTAAGTAAATTAGTAATAGAATAAATTAGGTTTGTTTGGTTTGAATTTCGCGCAAAGCTACACGAGGGCTATCTGCCTTAACCGACCCTAATTTTGCAGTGTAAGACTAGAGGGAAGGCAGCGAGTCATCACCACCCACCGCCAACTTTTGGGCTACTTTTTTACCAACGAATAATGGAATTGACCGTAAAATTATAACGTCCCCACGGCTGAAAGGGTGAGCATGTTTGGTGTGACAGGAATTCGAATCCACGACCCTTAGATTACGAGTCGAGTGTCTTAACCACCTGGTCATGCTTGGCCTATAAATTAGGTCGCATCACTTAAGAAAACTAAGACCGACAGCTTCAAACAGTTATTATAATCGTTAGCCTAGCTTGTTCGTAGTGAAAGGAAGTTAATATAACATAAAGGGGGGTGGGGTAATTCTTGAAGTGAATTTCATACTTTCTTTGTTTTCTTCTTGAAAAGTTAATATGGAATATTTTAAGTTTACATTTTTTACTCAGTTATTTTATAGGTTTTACTATGTTATGATTCACATTAGTAACTACAGAGATGAAAGTGTAAGAGCTTTGAGTAGCTGAATTCACTAGAATGTAGGCCAACAATGAAAGAGAACAACACCGTGTGTGAAGAAATGACATATGACTAAAAGTATATGTATGGTTTCGATTTTGTGTAGTTATTGTTTCACTAATGAACCAACACCTGTTTAAATTAAGTTATTAACATACAAATGAAGTACTGTTGCAATAAACTTCTTTGTTGAGTGCTGTTTTAGTAATGTATTACCTAATTTATTGGTTGGATATGTCTTTCACTGGCAGGATAACATATTGTATCTTCTATACTTCTTCTTGTTCTGCATTATAACATTTACAGATATGCCCGATTCCTTTATTTCTAAATCAGTCTTTTTTGAACTTGAAAGGTATATATCTTGATTCAGTACGCCCAAGTGCCTTTTCATGTTTTTGATTTAGTCTTACATTCTAATTTTGACGGGGGGGGGGGTTGACAAACATTTTTGGTTGCAATTTCCTTATATTTCCATAAGTTTAAATTAGGCGTAACACTAAGATGTTTTTTTGTCTACCTCCATAGTACAGGTTTGGAATTTGTGTCTTTCGTACGATTTTACAAATGTCAAAGATCAAAATATTTCGTAAAGTTAAGGCTGATATATCTAGATGATATACTGTACAACAATACCTAACGATTGAATACAATACCTTGCGATTCTACTGAGGTCGAAGTTCTAAAAATGTCGCAGAATCGGAATTTTTATACTCATATTTCTCTGTATTTTCAGCAATATGGATTAGACTTTACAAACAGATACCTTCTTACAACTCCCACACACTAAAGTAGACAAAATTTAAATTTATGTCTTCTCTTGCAGTATTACACGTGTCAAAGGTAAAACATTTCGCTCGATGCATGTACGGCTTTTGTTCCGCTTTTGCTTTATGCTGCAACCATTTTAAGGAAGACTTTATACAAATAAACCTTGCGACAAGTTTCTCAGACTAAACTAGTCATATTTGGAATATTTTGTTTTACAGGAGAAAAACATAAAGAAAAAATTCCAGTGTATGTGCTGGGGACCTTTGAACCAAGAATCATTGATTGTATATGTAAATACTGATAGGGTCGTTATTACTGGTGTTTTCATTCACTCAATGCATGAAATTGCATATACCGTGTCGAAAAATCATATTTATCCAAAATTTATCTGTAAATTTTTATCATTGCGAATATATCTATTTATGCAGAACTCCAGGGTTCGATTCTCCACAGTGACAAAACAGATAACCCAATGTGGCTTTGTTATAAAAGTGAACAAGGTTAACAATACCTAAACTTCATACTTCCATAAAAAATAAATGAATTATTTCGTACAGGTTATACTTGACTTAACCTAAACTACAGCAAAAGTATTAGAAGGTTCGTGTTCAGCAGAGAGGAGTGTTATAAAGTTCAGATGTAGTAAGATAGGGTACTATAGGGTTAGCAAAAGCAAAAGGAATGTGTTAGAAGGTTCGTGTTTGGAAGCTTAGGGTATTACAAGGTTCGGGTTTATGAAAAGGAGTATACTATAAACTCAGTATTCCAGAATCAGTTGGTGACGTTTTGTGCTTTTTCTGCGAGCCCTCGGTAGGCTAAAGAGCTTATACTAAAAATGTGGGTTTAATTCTAACGGTGGGCACACTGCAGGTATTTTCTTTTGTAGGTTTGAGCTTAAACCAAATAAATAGACATTACATTGTGAAGTTCGAACCTTGTGGTTGAAACGCTTGTACATCATATCGGAACTAAATTACGTTAATATTTTTTTTATTGCAGCTGTCTTATTTAAGAAGGAACGTTCATACATTAATCATATCTAAACATGGTCTACTTCATTCTTATCAGTAATTAGTTCTTATATTATCCCAATAAGAAGTGGTTAATTTTATTTACGTTCCTGTTTATTTAACAAAGTTGTCTGGACAACGGTACAATCATCGTCCGTACTTTAGCAGCCAACATACCCCATACAGTTTTTAATTGATTACTAATAATGTTATTAAGAATGGAAGGATGATGCTTAATTTCCTTCTTGATTCAAAAGAATCTGTTGCGTGTGGTGTTTGTTTTTACACACACCATTACTTTTGTGTAAATAGGATTCCTTAAATAGTCAACAGTGTAAATAGTCAACAGGAAAAAAATAGTCTAAAGCATTTAAATTATGAAATAGCAGACGTTAACAAATCTGCTTAAAAATGTTAGAACATTCTAGAAATAAGTTTCTGGTTTTCACTCTTTAATGTCTTGCCAGTGGAAACGAAAATATAACAAATTTAGAAGATTAATGTTAGTGTGGTGAAAAAAAAAACAGTAAACATTTTGTATTGATAAATAGAAAACATCTGCAATTTCAGAGGATAAATCCTTGAGAGGGAAACCCTTAACCATCCATAAAAAGTCTTAAAAAGAGTGTGTGATTAGCAACTACTCAGAAGATTCGGGGGTTGGAGGATATCGCACTGAAACACGCTGTATTTGACGCAATATAATATTGTAAAAAAGGTAACTGAACATCACCCAAGAGCAAAATCGTTTTTGATATAAAATAAAATGTATCAAACCAACCCGGGAAACCTTATTCAGTGGAAATCGATAGATTCCAAATTAAGACTCTAAAATAAGTGAAGAAACCTTCTTTAAGTTCCTGTAATAAATTTAGAAATGAGTAATAAAATGGAACCAAGATATAAAAACAATGTGTGATATCGTAAAATATGAATAATTAAACGGTTGTAGAGACTTATGAAGAGGGCATTGAGTAATGTATTGTTTAATTTACTAGGGTAGCAGGTCAGTATCTTTCATTAATGTGTGTTATCGTGTGTAATAATATTTGTTTTAATGCTAACTACACAATGGGCTATCTGTGATGTGTCCACAACATAAAATTGAACGTCTGATTTTAGCGCTAAAAATCTGTAAACTGACCCCTTACCCCTGGAGGACTAAATTGATGTGTATTATCGTGTATATTAATGTATGTCATTGACATTAATGTTTGTTACTATGCATATTACTATGTATATTAATGCAATATCACGTTCATTTAAGAAAGTAAATTGCTTATTTCAACGAAACTGTTACGAGATTTTAAAGAACATATCAAAAGACTTTACTATTTCTAGATTTGAAACTATCATACCATTTATATATTCAGACCCTTATGTGATATTTGTTCTAAGGCTTATAAAGATGTGTACTTGATCTTAGAATTGTAATATATCTTACGGTGTCAATATCTTCATACCGTCTATAAACCAAACTAACATAGGCCGCTATTGATGTATATCACTCTGTTAACAGAAATTCAACGTCTGCACTTTCCTACGTAATTATCTACAACTACTCAAACACTAATTACTGTTGTTTTGTCTGAAAAAGTTAATTTTTACTAAACCAGAATATTGATCCTACAGAAATAATTTATCATACCATTATAAAGAGGAAACAAAATTTTATTTTCAGTAAAGGAACAAGATCGTAAAAAACAACCGTCCTTTCTGAAAGAATAAACTTCGTAAGATGACAATATACAAGTACAAGATAAGGTAATAGAAAACCTAAACAAAATTATGTCAAATGTATTCCCACAGTACGGAAAGAAACTAGGAAAAGAAGCTATGTGATAAGTGACGATATTACCAAAAATAGGCATAAGTGTAAGGTAAAAGATGTGCGTAGCCTTTAATATTTTGTATACATCAGTGGAATAATACGTGGTGTCAAAATTTTTTAATTATTTTCTCTAACTATTTAATTCGAGATCGTTTAATAAATGCCTTCCTTTTTTCCTCTTTTTATATTTTCATTGGTCATCTTTCAGTTATGCGTAATAAAAACGTGCAAATAATGGTGACAAGTGGAAAAGTAGAATATCTTCTGTTTATGATCATGGCCAGTTGATTATGACTCGTAATCTAAGGGTCGCGGGTGCGTTATAATGTAATGATCAATCCCACTATTCATTGGTAAAAGAGTAGCCCAAGAGTTGAAGTTGGGTGGTGATGACTAGCAGCCTTCCCTCTCGTCTTACAGTGCTAATTGGGGACGGCTAATGTAGATAACTATCATGTAGTTTTGCACGAATTTGAAAACAAACAAACAAACTGTTTATGATCTTGAATTTAGTCTCTTGACATATAGTAATCGCTAGTAAGTATCTTGATACACGACGAATTCTAGACCTACTGCAGGAGAATCTAATCCACCAGCGCCTTTTGTTATCATCTTAGTTAATGGTTACGAAACATGGTAGTAATAAAATATTATTTTTCTTGTTTAGTTTCTTCATACTTTGTATTTTATTATGAACTAATCAATTACATCTTGCAGTATCTAAAAATAGTAAAAGTTTGCGAGTCAATTTACTGCTCAGCTGGTTAGTGAGATTTCAAACGGTAAAAACACCATAAAATTTGAAAACTTTAATGACACCTCTTTAAATTCTGACGATATTAGTAATATATACAGTATTTTCAAATCTAGAAAAGTATTCATAAAAGAAACTCTCTATAGAATAATGTTTATTACACTCGATTAAATTTATTATCTACCTCTTTTTCTCAATATTACACAGTTAAGAATGTGTCAGATAGTTGACGCGTGTTTCTGTCATCTGATCACGTATACTTACTGATTATCCGGCAGAAGAGCACAAAGACACAAAGAAAAGAAAAACAAAGCATACAATTTGCAGAGTGCTAATGACAATATTTTATTAGACGTTCCTCAAAGTTTTTAAGGTGTTTTTTTTTTCTTCTAGAGTGCTAAGTAATTAATCCTAAACTGTAGAAAAACCACAATCCGAAACTTTTGCGGCGAATTTTGCACTTTTTAAAATATATTTAATTATACTTCTTGGACATCTAACCGACTACAATGGGTTTGGTCATAACTGTCATTTAAATTATACATGATATCCTGTGCTATTATACTCTTAAAAATTGTATTAGTTTCATGTATTTTCTTCTTTACTACACTTGTTCATTTCAAGTCAAAGATTTAGCTTTGGTATAATACAGTGCACAATTCTTTTAAGAGCTACAATTTCAGTACCAACTTTGTTTTTACTAGAATTTATCAAGCAACATCTTTGTTTTATCTTTCAGTGAGATTTGCATTTCAATTATCTAAGCACAGCAATATTAGATTAGGGCATAACTAGTTTGAACTTGGAACTCTTTCGAATTAAATAATTGCACCTTTCGTTTTTATGCTTGACTCCTTCACAGATTAAACAAACAGAAATAAAAACTTCATCACGGCGACTGTACGAGAAGTGTAAGTCTTTGTGTTTTCTTAGTGTATTTGTACTTATCTGTTACCATTATGTCTGAACTAGCATACCTTACACCACTATTAACAGTACACGCTCATACGATCGTTAAGAAACTAAGAAATTTAAACCAAAGAATTATCAACAGAAGAAATTACATCTATTTCATTCAACAATGTAGAATGTTGAATTCTACAATTTTGTAAAGGTAAAGCTATCAAATATTTTTAATAAATACATAAACATTATCCAAAATTTACAGAAGAAACTATTTAAAGCCATGTTGAATACGAAATACAAAGAACTACATGACTTACAGAAACAAAAAATGAACCTAGACCATCAACTGGCATGCTGCATCAAACCAGAGATTTACGGACTTATACAACGAAACATAAACCAAATCAATACTAAGAATGGCAGAGACAAAAGATCTGCCACAACAAAAAACTAAGATGCAAACAACAGAAAAGACATCACGACAAACCGTTGACTAACCTCATAATTAACAGATCCGACCGACAATTAAACACAGACGAAATACATCTACTTAACAAAGGACTCAACTTCGCAATTAGCACCCAGGTACATTCCAACCTCAGAAATAAAAACATGTTTAGAAGATCTAGCCAGGAGACTTGTCATACTTTCCACAGAAAACAAAAACAAGAGAACAACCAAAAACAACCAACAGAAAGAAGACAACTTAGATAATTTTATTGACATCCAACAGCCAAACTTCCCAGGAAAAATTAAAAATTTATATTTTCGAGAAACACCTAAAAACAACATCTTAAACGATTTTTTCAAAGAATTTTCTCACAAAACCATCAACATAATTTCACAAAACAGAAAGCAAAAAACAATCTTACAAAAAGAGACATTAATTCCATTAAAAACCTAAAACAAGACAAAAATAAAAAAATTGTAAAAGCAGATAAAGGTAACGCTATAGTCATAATGAACACGAATGAATACATCCAAAAAAATGAAGAACATCCTATTAAACACAAATAAATTTAAACCAATACACATAAATCCAACAAAGACACACGAAACGCAACTAAACAAAATACTATTACAAATGAAAAAAGCCAACACAATTTCACAAACACTTTATTCCTACCTACGCAAAACCGACTCACGTTAACCACAAATATACGGCATCCCCAAACCTCATAAACCAGATTGTCCATTACGACCAATAATGTCCACATATGAATCGTTTAATTACAATCTTGGTAAATACATATAATGGGCATTCTCCAAATATGTAACATCAGCCAGCTCATTCATCAAAGACTCTTTTAATTTCAAGTCTAATCTAAATCAACTTAATCATAAAGCCTTAATGGCCAGTTTCGATGTTATATCCCTCTTTACAGAAGTTCCAACCACCGAAGCCTGCAAGATAGCCTTATAACTCTATATCCGAGACCCTAACCCAACTATAGACATTCCCAGTAACCAATTAGCAACCCTCATAGAATTCACCACGATAAAGACAAACATCATGTTCAACAACCAAAACTATATACAAACAAATGGCCTAAGCATGGGCAACCCTGTATCACCAGTTTTAGCCAATGTTTTGATGACACAAGTTGAAACACAAGCAATTAACACAGCATTACATCCACCACTATACTGGTACAGATATGTAGATGACACGGTTGCGGGATTCACATCTACAGAATACACACTTAATTTTTCCTATCACATTAACGCCATACATCTAAACATCAATTTCACATGTGAACAAGAAGAAAGCAATCAAATATCATTTCTTAACCTCAAAATTACAAGAACCGACATACAATTCAAACTAGAAATCCACCGAAAAATCACCCATACTGGAATATACATTCCTTGGGACTCAGCACATGAAACAAAACAAAAACTCAACCTATTAAGAAACCAAATAAACACAGCCATAAAACTATGCTCACCAGATAAAATTAACGATGAATTAGACAAAATAAAACAATACTTCATCAACATCAATAAGTTTCCTCCACAAACCGTAGAAAACATCATACACACACACACATAGACAGAAAGCAAAATCAACCAACAAAAGTAAATATATATCACGAATCAAATAATCACGAAACCATATACTGCTGCAAACCATATATTCCCGACATCAGCAGAAAAATAACCAACATTTGGCAAAAACTAGTAACAAAATATGACATTCCAGTTAATACCAAATTTATTCAAAAACCAGGCACAAAACTGAGGTCTATACTATGTAAAAACTACACTGACAAACACAACACCAACATTATTTATAAAATACAATGTGATAACTGCCACGACTTCTATATTGGTGAAACAAGTAGAAAAATGGAAACCAGATTCAAAGAACATAAAATAGTCACCTTCACACATTTTCGAACACTGCAAGTCAAATAAACACAACATAACCATAGAAAACACTCAATTACTAAATAAAGAAACAAACATAAACAAACGCAAAATTAAAGAAGCCTTACTTATACAACAACTTTAACTCAAAATAAACCAATACAAAGGAACACCTTTATACCTATATTAAAAATAATAAAATAAATAATATAAAATTATATATTCAAACATCTAACATCTCCCTCTACATTCCGACACTCAGTTACACAACCCCTTCCAAACATATAGTTTGCTTCCGGTCAGTTACCTCTTTCTTTCTTTGTGAACCTGACGATGACCGAAGTAGGTCGAAACGTTGTTCGCTCCACTACGTAAAATATTTTCTCAACCCAAACGAGCCGTTTTTACATATATAGTGTGTATTTATTGTTTTTAAGATGTAGAAATATTTTCAATAGAATAATAGTGTAGCATGACATTTGTATTTTTTTTTCAGCATAACCGTGTTATAAGTAATTTTTAATTCAGCATACACTGAGATTGACTTTATACTGACACAGCTGTTAATATTAAAAAGATTATTTTGCATTTATGAGAAAGACAAACAATTAAAGTAAAATAGTTATTTATGTATGTATATTATTCAATCAATAAAGCTAAAAACAAGTATACCACGCATAAAGGAAACCGATAAATAAAACTGGAGATTACGTTGCGAGAGCTCCCCGGTGGGACAGCGGTAAGTCTTCGGACTTACAACGCTAAAATCGGGGATTCGATTCCCCCAAGTTGACTCAGCAGACAGCCAGATGTGGCTTTGCACATTGTGAGAATGGTACAATGCACCTTTGTAAAAAAGGTATCCGAAGAATTGAACTCACAAAATTTTGTACACAAGCCTCACGCATGGAAAATAAAGTTAAGAACAGTTGTGAGAAAGTTTGTGTTTGTTGGTTTTTTGAATTTCACGCAAAGCTACACAAGGGCTATCTGCGCTAGTCGTCCCTAATTTTGCAGTGTAAAACTAGAGGAAGGCAGCGAGTCATCACCACCCACCGCCAACTTTTGGGCTACTTTTTTACCAACGAATAGTTGAATTGACCGTAAAATTATAACGTCCCCACAGCTGAAAGGGCAAGCATGTTTGGTGTGACAGGAATTTGAATCCACGACCCTCAGATTACGAGTCGAGTGCCTTAACCACCTGGCCATGATGGGCCTATAAATTAGGTCGTATCACTTAAGAAAACTAAGACCGACAGCTTCAAACAGTTATTATAATCGTTAGCCTAGCTTGTTCGTAGTGAAAGGAAATTAATATAACATAAAGGGGGGTGGGGTAATGCTTGAAGCAAAGTCCAAATTGTATAAACTGAGGTTACAGTGTTTCCAAGTCCAAGCTAATAGTGTCTTAAGTGGAAAAAAAAATACTGTATTCCTATTATTTTTGTTTTCTAGATCTATATACAAGTATTAAACGAAAACTTTAGAGCAGTATATTTTTGTTTAATTTATATGACTTGTGTGAATAATATTTGTACATATTATAGATAGGTCTGCAGCATTAAGAACACCACCTATCTCAGTTTTTTCGTGAATCTCTTACTCAATCTCATTTGGGGAATAGTACAAAACAGTTCTCCTGGGATTTTTGTATTATTTAGTTTGTTCTCGTATGAATTCAGCATTATTGTATAGAATATATGATTGTTGAATCGTAAAGGTCTTGTACGTCTGGAAAAAAAAATGGTACCAAGCTGTATTTGGCATCATTACAACAGCAAGTTTGTGCTCTATTACTAAAGTTTTGTGTGCAAATTGACCAAACTCACAGTTTGATATTTAAAATTTTTTAGTATATATTGAAATACGAAATTAATTTCGGCCTGCTAAATCCAAAATCATGAGTCGTGTGGAAATTGTTGATAAAATGGTTATCGTATTTGCCTCTGGAAATGTGTAGAAAATACATTAGCAACTGCAAAATAAATGTAGAAAAGAAATACTATGGGTAGCAGGAAAGTCTTTTTCCTCTTTATAGTTCTACAAATAGTAGGAAAATATTTTTCCTACAAATAGTAGGAAAATATTTTTCCACTTTATAGTTCTACAAATAGTAGGAAAATATTTTTCCACTTTATAGTTCTACAAATAGTAGGAAAATATTTTTCCACTTTATAGTTCTACAAATAGTAGGAAAATACTTTTCGTCTTTATAGTTCTGCAGCAATCAAATAGGAAATTTTTGACAAATGAGAGAGACGATGCTGACTTTTCACAATCTGTTCTTTTATTATCATCGAAATAACTCAAGGAAGGCTAGTACTGTGGAAATTACGAGGCTTCTCACTTCCCTGTTGAATAACATGACTGGATTCATTTTAAAATGTTCGTAAATCTCGAACATGCATTTTTCCTTTTTGGCAGCAAGAAAAATGGCCACGGTTCATTTCAAAGCGTAATACAATCATAGAAACATTATCGTAACTAATCTAACAATATAAAAACTGACAATATGAAATAGGCTTAAAAGGTATAAGCATCATTTTGATGGTTGCAATTGTATTCGAATAGTGAAAGAAACTTAACTTCCGCACATGATACTTCTTCATACCCCCCCAGTGGCTCAGTTATATGTCTGCTTACGGACTTACAATGCCCAAAACCGAGTTTCGATACCCGTGGTGAACAGAGTACATATAGCCCATTGTGAGCTTTGTGCTTAATTCAAAACAACTACTACTTCCTCACGTTATTTAATTACAATACAACGGGGGCGGGCAAAATATGGCCTATCTAACAATTCTGTCCCTCCTACAATGGCTCCTGACAGTCGTGGGAAAAAATTGTGGTCGTTATACAATCAGTAATGAAGTAATCTTATTAATATAGTAGAAATTTGCGGCTTGCAACGATTTACAAAATTTATAGAGTGGACCCATCCAATATAATAATGCTCTGAACAGGGTTATGCGCTTGTTGGGCCTATGTTAAGTATTCAGTTATTAAAGGTAAAATACATTTTATATCGAACACATATTTTGGTGGTATTGCTTGCATTATAAACTACTAAGTGTCAAAATATGGCGAGTAAACACGCACAAAATTAACTCAACTTTACCATGATGGGGGGTCTGGTCGACTATTAATTGACTAAAACTAAATTTTCGTAATGAAGTTTTGATAGTCTCTAAACTTATGGAGTTTTATACTGATTGGATATTTTATTCTTGCATTGCAGTCTTCGTTATTTTAATCCAAACTCTTACATGTACCAAATCTTCAAGATCTAATGTGGAATTATCAAACTTGTTGACAGCTTAAAGTGGGTGAGTATTAGAAGAAGAAAAAGTATATTACAAGAAATTCAATGTTTCTACCACTAGTGTGGTAATTTTCATTCAAACAGAACAAAAGGAAATAATCTGATTTAGTTTTGATCACAATAATATAAAGCTTTGGAAAGCCATATGATTGTATCTCTACCCTTTTACGGGTATTTTATGCATTCAGGCTTGACACTGAAAATATGCTTTCGTCGTTTTAGTTTGTTGTTTTTCTACACTAGTGCGGTTGAAACGTTCTACTTATTCTACTCTTTTGAAAAAAAGGATATATACTCTTCAAAACAAGAAATGCAAAAGGGGTATTTTTGTTATTTTAAAGAGAAATAACGTTACAAGCTCAGAGTATGTGATGTTACACGTGTTAAGGCACTGATTGTCAGACCAAAATGACAATAAAAGTTGTGCATTTTGAAAACGGAGGAAAACATCGGATTTTTCGCCAAAACGCATGCGTGTCCAATAAATTTGTTTGAGAGATCTGCATGTTCTGCAAGTGCAACATGTGCAAAACATCTATAAAAGTGACGGGTTCTCGGTTTCCATATCTCAGTGTTAAGCCACCGACACGCAATACAGTTACGCCAAGACTGACTGAAGCACAACGCAACAACGCCATTGGTCGCTTGGAAGCAGGCGAATCTCGATCAGATGTCGCCAGAGCTGTGTATGCCCACCCAAGCACCATCACAAGGCTATGGAATCGTCACCAACAACATGGATCAACTCGTGACCGTCCACGATCTGGCAGACCTCGTGTGACCACGCCCGCACAAGAACGCTACATCCAGTTACATCACCTTCGGGATAGGACCACCACTGCGACGTCTACTGCCTCAACCATACCAGGGATGCGTAGGATTTCCGATCAGACCGTACGCAACCGTCGACGAGATTCTTAGGCCCCATGTGCAACCCATCATGGTGAACGTCAACGACGTTTTACAACATGACAACGCCCGTCCTCACACAGCCCAACTCACCACTGTCTTCTTGAGACAGCGCAACATCAACGTTCTTCCCTGGCCCTCCAGATCACCAGATTTAAACCCCATCGAACATCTTTGGGACGAGTTGGACTGACGTCTGCGACGGCGACAACCTTAACCGCAGACTCTACCTCAGCTTGCAGCAGTTTTGCAGGCTGAGTGGACAGCCATTCCACAGGATGTGATTCGTCATCTCATCGCTTCCCTGGGCTGGAGATGCCAAGCAGTTATTGATGCTCACGGGGGGGGGGCATACTCGTTATTGACGTTGAGTGACGTTAAACTTCACCTAGTGAGCGTGGACTTCGCCTTTGCAGACTTTGGATGTTCAGCAGTGAATGTGCAAAGTTTCACACATGTCATACAGAACTACCCGGAATAAACTTGTTAACAATTTGTCTCGTATTTTGCCTTTTGCGTTTCTTTTTTTGAAGAGTATATATATATATATATATACATATATATGATACGCATTGTAAGCTGTCAACGAATTAGAATAATGCTATTCTGTTGGGAAATTCATATTGTATTATAATTACTAGCACTGAAATAATTAGTAATCTTGCAGTAGTTATTACTACTGTTATTAAATTTTTAATAACTTTATACATTTATCTAATTTTATTTCTCAGTTATTAGTGAAAGGCGTTTAAAAGGTTCAGAAAAGAAAAGGCTTGAGTTTTTATTCTATTCTTGATTATATTATTCAAATCATGTTTCACCCATTGAACTTGTACACATTTCACATTAACCTCTGCATGTGACTGGCTTTCTGTTATAAGGACATACGAATACGTTCTTTTTCTCCATCGTCTTAATCAGTTTATCATTCTTCATTGTGTTTTCATTGAAAGTCTATTGTAATATGATCAATACACAAGCTCACATTTTTCTTCTCATTTATATAGATAATCAACATCTTTTGTTTATACTTTGTTTTTAAAACAGAATTATCTCATTTTAGCGCTAAAGAATTTACTGTTTATAAAACAACCTCTGATGCCTTCAAGGGAAAGTTGTAAATTTTCTCCCTTGTTTGACTCGTATTACGTTTGGGCGAAGTGTATGAGTATGTTTTTCATAAACATAAAACTAACAGCTTATGGGCTAAAATAAATGGACAGTCTTACAGAGCAAAGTTATCTCCGACCACATCTAATTAGCGGTTCGTAGTTAAAGTTTAATTTCCGTGACGAGAGGCTAGCTTACTCGCTGAGTGTTTTTAGTAATATGTCTTTTCTTTGCGCAAGCAAATGTAAAGCAAAACTAATGCAGCATGTTGGCCTTCCACAATACCTTTAAGACTATATACGTTGTAATATCATTCTGTTTCAACGTAAAGATGATACAGATTGCGTCCAAAAACAAGCTTTACGTAGAAACGAAGATTTGTTCTATTTTATCATGTACTCGTAATTTCAAACTGAGAGAAGCACCTACTATGTTTATAAATATTAGTTTTCTTGTTTTAATTACGTTTCGCTTAGTTACACTATTTTTTTATTGTACCAGCTGATTAGAAAAAAGTTTACACAAACTATGTAATGTTCTTTATTCATGACCAATTATTTTATGAACTGTAATATAAAGCTCTTTCACCTTAAGCATATTTTAACTGCTATTTTGATGATTGGGTGAATACTGGTTTGGTTTGAATTTCGCACAAAGCTACACGAGGGCTACCTGCGCTAGCCGTCATTCATTTAGCAGTGTAAGACTAGAGGGAAGGCAAATAATCATCACCACCCACCGCCAACTCTTGGGCTACTCTTTTACCAACGAGTAGTGTAATTGAACGTTACATTATAACGCCCCGTCGGCTGAAAGGGCGAGTGTGTTTGGTGTGACGGAGATTCGAACCCGCAACCCTCAAAAAACGAGCCGAGTGCCTTAACCACGTGGCCATGCTGGGTCTGGGTAAATATTTGTTTAAATGTTTTATTTTATGTGGACCCAATGAAGTAAATTAACTGAAATGTTAAATTTGATAATTGTCTATCTCTACATGTATTATAGTTGAGATAAAGTAAAATGGCTGACAGTTAAAGATGAGTTCTTTAGCTGATAATAAAAAATATTTAGATCTTTGGGTTTGAAATTTACACCTATTCCTATTAAAATTTGGCAAATAAGATTTGACGATTTGCATATTGAACCATCTCAAGGGCCAGATAGTAGGAAAAAAGTTAAGAAGTTGGTGTAAACATTATACTGGTTTACAAAATGCTCGAGGTTAATATGATGATATGCTTGAATATCATTTCGGTGTGGAACAAAGTAACAACTATGTACATACACGCTATCATAAACAGTACTATTGTAATCATAACAGACTGAAAGTTATTCACCTAATATTAAGTTGCCTATGCAAACAGGTAGTTCTGTCACGTTTTCTTTCTAAAGTTAATAACATTTACTCAAGTGTTGATATAAAACTCAACACATAAAACTTGAGGTATGTCTTAAAAATATTGTTATAATTTATGTTAATTTCACTTTTAAAATATTAATCTTTACAAATAGTTAATATCATTGACAAAAGCAATGCTTGATTAACGTTGGGAGTATATATTTTGATTATTGATATTGTTTTAACTTGTTTTCAGTAAGTTGTCTTTATAAATGAATAAAATGTTTACTTGTTTTTTATTTCACCAGCACTCTCTCCTAAGCACAAAAATAATAACTTAAAAAGCATTGTAACTTTTACTAAAAAGACCTTTGTAACAATATCACTTTTATTTTAATTCAAATATTTACACTTTTTTGAACGTGGCCAAGGCGCTCTACCCGTAATCTGAGGGTCGCGGGTTCGAATCACGATCGCACCAAACATGCTCGCCCATTCAGTCGTGGGGGCGTTATAATGTGACGGTCAACCCCACTATTCGTTGATAAAAGATTAGTCCAAGAGTTAGCGGTGGGTGGTGATGACTAGCTTCCTTCCCTCTAGTCTTACACTGCTAAATTAGGGACGGCTTTCGCGAATAGCTCCCATGTAGCTTTGTGGGTGTGGGTGTTTTTCTTATAGCAAAGCCACAAAGGGCTATCTACTCAGCCCACCGAAGGGAATCGAACCCCTGATTTTAGCGTTGTAAATCCGGAGACATACCGCTGTACTAGCGGGGGGCAGTAGCTTTGTGCAAAACTTTAAAAACAAACAAATGAAACTTTCGAACTTACGTAGCAGTGCTGTTAACAGTCGAATGTGATAATATGGTATTATTCTGTATTCATCTCAAATAATGGGCCTATTAGACTGTCATTACTTAGGAGTGTGTAACACTGTAAAATGTAAATGACATATTTTAAATTGTAATTAAAATGTTAAAAGAAATCTCGCAGTGAATTTGTAGATCAAAATATTAATTACTTTTTTAACATTTTGTAAGCATCTGTTTAGATATACGTTTCAAAGAAAGGAATATTAATTATAAACGTTTTATTTCGTTTAAAGTGAAATGTTGACTTATCTATACATGTTGTTATGTGTAGTATTAGAAAAAAGTGACGAAATAGAAAAACTTTCCACCGAATTTGAATCGATTTTTTATCTTTTCATCTGTAACTAACGATTTAGATAAAAACAAAAATCATGTCGATATATAGTATATAATAGTTTATTATGTTATGAGTACTTTTATGCTAAAAGCGTTGATAAGTTCAATCACTCAACTAATAAAAGGATTGAGTACGTTGTAGTAAAAAGATATTTTATGTGCGAATCAGAAACTCACGTAACATCAACAGCAGATATAAAATCGCGGTGGAGCTTAGTGTATGATAACTACATTTTGAAGTTGTTTGGTGTTCTTAGATAGTATAATGACGCCGAAAGTGAATCGCTTTTGAGAAGGATGTGTACCAGCCTTTTCCTTTGCACTCGTACCATAAAGATATGCTGAGATCGGGAATACAGAATTTCCAGAACAGAAATATTCTGTCATTTTCTATTGAAAAGAAAAAAAGAATTACGGATCAACTTTGAGATCAGGAACATCCAGAAAGAGATTTGCAACAAGTTGTGCCTCTTCCGTACTAAGCAAAGTGTGGGATCTTGTAACAGATGAGAATCTAAGAACAAAGATATCACTGGCAAAAAGAGATCCTCGTACCCCAGGCAACGTAATCAAGAGAATCCCCGGTTTGGAAAAGTCAAGTGTACACAAGTTATTTCCATGGCATATCTGGGAAAGGAAGACCAACTGTTAACAACATCATGAACGGTGTGCAGCCCACGAAGAATGACAGTACATTTTAACACTCGAAACATATATGTACCTTCATAATTACAACATGTCTCATTCCATTTTCTACCGATCGGTGGGTGAAAGGATTACATGATATGTCGCAAAGGGATTTGTGTAATCACTAAATAATGCATAATGGGACTAGGAATGTGAGTAGAAAGGTCAAAGTGACTTCTGCTTACTATTAGACCAATGTCCTGGCCATTTGTACCTCACAAAAATACAGGTTTTGTACAGAAATTAGGTCAACACGAGTTACCAAGATAAGGTTTTCATTCATACTTCTCTTTCAACCATCGCATACTTCAAATGACTAGATAATAAAACCGTTGTTCATACTAATCATGGCGTTCAAGTCGCCGTGTGCAAAATTTATGGAGTAAACTAGTGCCGAGAAACCGATATTTGCGTATTTTAAACAAAGCACGCAAGGAGAAGGGGGGAACATGGGATCCTTACAAAGGGGCTTTTGCAATGAAAGTTACCCTTCAGAGCTGTCTATTGTCGAGATTCACAGTCGTCAGATAAAGGATGACGTAACGTGGTACCGTGGAGGGTGACGACGTTGTGAAACTCAAAAATACTTTAATGTAACTTAATGAACCATCTGTTTGTGAGTCTGTAAAATTGTAACAAAAAGAAATTATTTTCGTAACTCTGTAACAGCTTTTCTACTTTGTGGGGATAGCTATCCAAATGATAGGATGAAAGCAAATAAAACTTTAAACATTGTCCACTGTAATCATGTCTTTAATGAAAACTTGAGGGTTTCGCTAAAATAAAAAATAGTGAAGTCAATATATAAAAGATTAACGAAAAATAATTTGGGAGGTGTCTAAAAGTAACCGACAAGAATTGTATATTTACCGTTGAAGCTGTTCCATCTGTAATGGATCTACCGTGACGGCCCAGCATGGACAAAAGTGTCAAGGCGTGCGACTCATAATCTGAGGGTCTCGGGTTCGCATCCCCTTCACGCCAAACATGCTCGCCCTTTCAGCTGGGGACGTTATAATGTGACGATCAATCCCATTATTCCTTGGTAAAAGATTAGCCCAAGAGTTAGCGGTGGGTGGTGATGACTAGCTGCCTTCCCTTTAGTCTTACACTGCTAAGTTAGGTACGGCTAGCGCAGATAGTCCTCGTATAGCTTTGCGTGAAATTTAAAAAAAACCCAACAAGAAACAAAAATCAACGCGATCGTCATCCTTAAGCAACTTCATTCTTCAGTATATTTTAAGACATTTGGTAAGTATTAAAAATATTGTGGTTTAAATATAGCATATTTTTATAAAAACTGTTTATACCAAAGCATCAAGGTCTGTTATCATATTTCGAACTGTTTAAACCTTTTATCTTTTAATACAAATGTGTGACTTGTAAAACGTAACCATTGAACAAATCTACATTAATCTACGTTATGAAACTAATAATGATATATACATTACTTACAAAACTTAGACTGAATTGACCTGATGGCTAAGACGCTTCAGTAGCAATATGCAAGTCGCATGACATAAATCCGTTATTAAACGTTTTCGCCCTTTTCACTGTGATATTATTACGTAACAGCCAATACCACTATTCATTGATTAAAATCGAGTTAAAGAGTTGGCGGTGGGCAATGTCGACTAGCAAACTTTCCTCTTATCCATCACTTCGAAAAAGTAGGGATGGCTGGCGCAAATAGCCCCTTAGTATCTTTGTGCGAAATTCAAAAACAACTAAACAATACAGTGAAGTAGTGTTAGAGAGAGAAATAATTTAGGCATATTGAAGACATGCAGATGTGTTATACTCCACATGAACTATAGTCCTACAAGGAGAAGGTGCATATCAGTAGAACTTCATGGATAAAAAGAGGATTCTTTCAAAGAGAGAAAAAACTCCTGTCAGTGATGATGCTATTTGTACCAAACGTTGTGCGCCTGTTTATCCTCTTTTATATGGCAGTGGAACTTGGTGCGTCGTTGCGCAAACCAGAATTTACAACCCTAGGTATTTAAACCTGACCAATAAATCAGTGGCCAACAATCGTGCCAAATGTGCCTAAAATATATTTAGCTGGCCTGTTATACCACTTGAAGCGCAAACTCAAGTATTCATTACGCATGATAGTGTCGTCTCTGCTGAAGACTGGTGCTGCAAAAGTTACCTGGCGTAAAGCAGTTTGTACTAGTTTGTGTCATAGAAGGTGATAAATAGAGGTATAATGGACCGAATCAACTATAATAAAACAAATGTGATTGATCGTGTGCGGAAGAGAAAGGCCGATGTGAAATTTTGAAGACTTTGATAGCTCTCAAACACTACCTCATAATAAATATTTTAATATGACTGAACGTATCAAGTCTCAATATGGTATGTTGCCCTTCCAGTAATCTATCATTGAGAAATGATCTTGTAAGATCTGTATGTCCCTGTCTTTGAGTTCCTTCATCACGGATTATGAGAGCTTCTTCTCGTTAAACTCCAATGTTGGCTGTTAATTAAACAGCGTTCTGTCTGCAGTTGAGAGTTTACATAGTATGTTTTACTGTAAAAATAACATTCCACTTGGCTCGTTCTGCTTTAATGATATATTTTTTCTCTGCATATTATCTGTTAATAATTACTGTATAGAGCTTGATATCCTGCTTTCATGTGCATGCAAAGAACAGTGCCTAGTATGCATTGCAGTGGTGAAGTTACAATATACATAAGTAGTAGCCACCTATCATACCACTAATAGCTGTATCCACTCATGGTTAAACGGTTTCAGTATTTGGGCCGTATCTTGCTCGTGGGCAAAATAATGTGGTTACTCGTCACATATTCAGAACTGGCACTGAAAACATTATTCACTGTTGGGTGAATTATGTCTTTCTTTGGGTCATGTTTTCCTGGTAATGTAATGCAACTATTAATTATCAAACGTTCTAAAAAGATAATAAAAGTTTGTGCACCTCGACGCAACTGAATAACGTGGCTTTTGTGGATTTAGAAATGTATTGGATAGCCTTCATTCTACAGAAAACTCCAGTTTTATAAGGCTTGTCACACTACTATATTGAATGAAAAAAGCAATAAATGCACATAAAATGTACTGGACATGTTATTTATACATAGACGTAGATTCCTTTTTTTTTCTTGAATTACATAAGGATTGGCAGTGCTCTTTATAACAACTGTCGACCTGATCTTGTATGAAACACAGACCCTAAGCCGTACAAGGCCTCTGGAACTGGTGAAATAACCCAATATATTGTATAATCCAAAAGGTTAAGCGGGAAAATGTCGAAGTGCAAAAAAAAATTGAAATAACTGATCCAGCATTGAACTTTTCACAGTTGTGTAAAAGATTTATTTTATTAGTGACACTGGGTGTATTCCAGCTGAAATATGCTACATCATACATATAAGAACTTCTATCTTGGGATAGACTGTATGACATGTACGTGGATCAGCTACTAATAAAAGGGGTGGTCTTATCGTCCAATGATTCCGACCCGCCGTGAAAAGTGTGCTCTTTCTGTATTCAGTGTGACAGTTAGATCTATCCATCTAAACTTATCTAGTATTATCTGTTACATAGGCGTAACAGTTGTGAATTGCTATGTATACGTAGTATCAGTGATGTTCTCAGGACAAACAGCACAAGGAACACGGGCTCACAAGAACAGTTTTAATATACCTGAATACTTGTGACAAGTGCTATATAATTTTCGATAACGCTCAGACGAAGTGGAAAGTGACTGGAATAATGATACATTATTTATGCGTAAGTTGTGGGCAAGATTAAAAGCTAACTTGTAGTTATTTTTGTGGTTTTCAATGTTTATGAATAAAGGAATTCGAATAGTGGCTACAATCCTAACTTCGAAAAAAAATCTGTAATATATCTTAAATGTATACGTTGTCTTTATGTTTGCCTTGTTATCTCAATTTGTATTATTTACATTTCGAACCTGAAGAGCTTTATCAACGTAATTATTGTCATCGACATTTATACACAAGGAAAAACATTATTTAGGTACCTGTACTTGTCATGATCACACAGACTGGCATTGTATCTCAGAACGGCTAGTACGAGGTCTGTTCAAAAAATACGCGGACTGTTTGAATTGCGCGGCTCCAGTTGGTTCCAGGGGAATCCGCTTGGTGTCGCTAGGTTCGCACAAATCAGCTGATTACGACGCCATTTCCCGATTGCAGATATCTTCATTGTGTATTAGCTACGCGGTTTTAAGTGAAGTGCGATTTTTTCGTTTGGCGGATTTCAGAATGAATGACCTGAAGGAGCAACGACTTGCTGTGAAATTTTGTGTTAAACTTGGAAAATCTGCGACTGAAACTTTTTTTATGCTTAACATGGCTTACGGTGATGTTGCTATGAATCGTACGGCATGTTTCAAGTGGCATGAACGTTTTAAGGATGGTAGACAGTCCATTGAAGATGATGAGCGTCCTGGACGTCTTTCCACGTCAACTGACGACCTACACGTCGACAAAATCAACACCCTGGTGCAGGCAAATCGACGTCTGACTGTCAGGGAGCTTGCTGAAGAGTGCTGGATATCAGTTGGATCTTGTTACGAGATTTTGACCGAAAAATTGAAGATGCACCGCGTTGCTGCGAAATTTGTGCCTCAGAACTCGTGAGTTTTTAGCCAAACACTCGATCGCTGTTCTTCCCCACCCCCCTACTCACCTGACCTTGCTCCTGGCGATTTTTTCTTGTTCCCCAAACTCAAAAGACCCTTGAAAGGAAGAAGATTTGAGACGATTCCCGAGATTAAGGCAAATGCGACGAAGGAGCTGGAGGACATTACAAAAGAAGCGTACCAGGACTGTTTCAACAAGTGGAAACACCGTTGGGATAAGTGTGTGCGTTGGGGAGGAGAGTACCTTTAAGGAGTCCCAGACCTGTAACTTCTAAATAAAATACATTTTGTTTTATGACGTCAGTCCGCGTATTTTTTGAACAGCCCTCGTATGTGTATTAACACTTTTATCGATAAGGAGAGAACAACGTTTCGACCTTCCTAAGTCATCTTCAGGTTAAGAAAGAGAGTTTGAAGGTGACCGTTGCCGGACACGTCTTAGGACGAGAGTATGAACGGGTATGGGATTGTACGGGGCGTTCTAGATGGATATTAGGTTATTAATTAGTACAGGTATAAAGGTGTTATTTTATATTGGATTAATTTCGGTGTTAGTTGCTCTATAAGTAGGGCTTCTTTGATTTTGTGTTTGTTTATATTTGTTTTCCTACTTTATATCTGGGTGTTTTCTATGGTTATGTTGTGTATATTTGATTTGCAGTGTTCAAAAACGTGTGAAGGTGTTGTTTTTTTTCGTGTTCTTTGAATCTAGTTTTCATTTTCCGCGTGTTTCTCCAATATAGAAGTCGTGGCAGTTGTTGCATTGTATTGTATAAACTATGTTGGTATTGTATTTGTGAGTGTAGTTTTTACATAGTACATATCTGTTTTTTTGAATAAATTTGGTGTTTACTGGAATGTTTTGTTTTATGATAAGTGTTTTCCAAATGTTGATTATTTTTTTCGCTGATTCAGGGAACATATGGTATGCAGCAGTATAAGGTTTTGTAGTTTGTTGTATCTTCGGATTTATTGTTGTTTGTTTGTTATTGGTCTAGGTGTGTGCGTATAATTTTTTCCACGTTTTCTTGAGAAAGTTTGTTGGTGTTGACGAAGTGTTGTTTTATTTTGTTGATTCATCGTTAATTTTATCGGGTGAACATAGTTTTGTAGCTTTGTTTATTTAGTTTCTTAATATGTTGAGTTTTTGTTTTGCTTCATGTGCTGAGGCCCAGGAAATGTATAAACCAGTATGGATGATTTTTCTGTGAATTTCTGTTTTGCATTGTGTATCAGTTATAATGATTTTGAGGTTAAGAAATGCTATTTGGTTAGTTTTTTCTGTTCACAGATGATCTTAATTTTGGGGTTTGTCGAGTTAACGTGGTTGAAAAAACTGAGTGTGTGTTCTGTAGATGTGAATCCAGCAATCGTATCATAAACATACTTGTACCAGTATAGTGGTGGATGTAAGGCTGAATTGATCACTTGAGATTCAATCTGCGTCATAAAAATATTGGCTAGAACTGGTGTCACGGGATTTCCCATACTTAGGCCATTTAGTTGAAGGTAGTATGGTTATTGAACATAAAGTTAATTTTGATGGTAGTGAATTCTGTTAGGGTTGCTAATTGGTTGCTGGGGGGTATGTATCAGTGGGTTGGGGTCTTGGATATAAAGTTCTAAAGCTATTTTGCAGACTTCAGTGGTTGAGACTTCTGTGAAGAAAGAGATTGCATCACAACTGGGCATTAAGGAGGACAGACTGGTATTATATTGGGGAATATTACATTGAACACTCTCACTGTTTGAATGTATTTTTGCTTCTCACTTATTACACACTATAAAGAAAGAGTTTGCTTACGTATACGAAAAGGGGGTGAGCGTAGTTTTTAAAAGATCACTGAGAGGCGAAATTTTAAGCATCTTGTTATTTTGTTTGGAGGCTATGAAATTGATTTTAATATAACAATCAACGTCAAGGGTTAAATCATTATGAATAAAATCAAAGAAAGAAGTTCGATTTACAATTGCAATTTGAACATGATACTGAAAGTATGAAAATAGATGTTCAAAGTTTATTACAGTATTCTAAAAGATAAGCATTGCTTTCTGTAACTTTAAAGTTATATTGAATCATTAAGGGTAAACTACTAGTCATTACATTTGCCAAGTGTGCGTATAGAAGCGTTAGTTTGATTTAAAACATTGTCCTGGTGATCTCTCTCTCTCTGTCCTGGATAATGATCTGAACGACACTTTAAAATCTCAAAACGTTAAGAATATTATCTGTATTTTAATTTTACAGCAGTTATTTTGCCTCTTCGAAATCTACCCAATCTTGTATATAAATGTATTTTTCACCTTACTTATAAAACTTTCAAAGATAGCATCCGATGTATTTAGGCCAACACGTTATGTTATCAGACAGACTTCTGAAATTTCTGCTATCATTCCATTCCCTATTTTTTCTTTTTTTCACGAGGCATGCTCATGATTTATAATTAGTGTAAACGTGTGAGTGTGTTTTTTCTTATAGTAAAACCACATTGGGCTATATGCTGAGACCACCGGTGGAATCGAACCACTTGTGTAAACGCAAATATTTCCAAAAATCTATTGTGTTATCACAGTGTATTTCGTTTATTTCTTCAGCACGGCATGGACAGGTGGTTAAGGCACTCGACTCGTAAACTGAGTTTTGCGCGTTCGAACCCCCGTCACACTGAACATGCTTGCCCTTTCAGCGTTGGAGGCATTATAGTGGGACGGTCAACCCCGCTATTCGTTGGTAAAAGAGTAGCCCAAGAGATGGCGTTGGGTAATGATGACCAGCTGTCTTCCCTATAGTCTTACACTACTTAATGAGGGACGGCTAGCGCAAGTAGCCCTCGTATAGCTTTGCGTGAATTGCAAAAGAAACCAAACCATTTATTCTTCTTCTAATCTGTTACTTGATTATTGCTTTAAGAAATTATCATGTTTAATTACTAATTTATATAATTATCGCTTATGTAATATTATTATTTAAAAATGTAGCGTCCTAAATAGGGTCTTTAATGAATTAAAAATCATCTATAAATTTTATTAAATATGGTATTGTTTCATTAGTTTGTTCTCTTATTTTAGGGTGTTGCAGCACAACCACAATGAACTCATCCGTCAAGGAGGACCAATTTACTCACTATAGAAGACAATGTCAGTGAAAGCAAGCTTCTACATTAATAAGAATGAAAATTGTTATCTTTTATAAAGTTTTGTGACAGCTTTAATGATCATGTAATTTATTGTAGAGTTAATTTGTCGTAGACCCGTTGTGATGGCTTATTCTGGCAATCTTCGAGCCGCAAAAGTGTCGAAAGTGTTTTTAGTCTTGTGGACAGTCCTAACTGTGATCAGTGCCTTCAACTGTCACCCAAAGTGCAACTGTATCTGGAGAAATGGAAAGCAGACGGCTGAATGCTCTGGGGTTGGTTTTAATGCAGTTCCATCAGAACTGGCTAGTGGTGTACAAGTTCTGAACATATCCAAAAATAAGATTCGCATTTTGCACCGTGATGCTTTCCTGCAAGTAGGCTTAGTTAACCTACAGAAGGTCTTTTTGTCTCACTGTGACATAGACCAGGTTAATGAATACGCGTTTAATCGGTTAACTAACCTAGTGGAGCTAGATCTTAGTTACAATAAATTAACCATTATCCCTTCCGCAAGTTTCATTCACGTTCCACGTCTTAGAGAGCTGAAGTTTAGCGGAAACCTTTTATCCACTCTACCTAATCACGCGTTTTCTTCTGCCAAAGCCTTAAAGAGCCTTGAATTATCGAATTGTCATATACATACTATAACAGCAAACGCATTTAATGGTTTAGAAAATCTTCAAGTATTAAGAATCGACAACAACAACCTAGAGACTGTGTCAGGTAAAGTAATGATTTCTTTAAAATCATTAGACGATATTTCTTTGTACGACAACCCCTGGAGATGTGACTGTAAATTACGTAGTTTTCGGCAGTGGCTAGACGAAAACAACATACCTTATACTCCTCCAAATGTCATCAACCTTTACACGTTAAAAATAAAAAGTGGGACTTGATCAAAATCGATCATTTTTCCTGTCCGCCTGAGTTTCTTAATACATCTAGCGTTGTCACTGTTTATGAAAATGCAAATGTCACATTAGAATGTAGAGTAACAGGAGATCCGAGTCCAACCATAAAGTGGGTATGGCGACAAAGAACAATTGGGAACTTTTCTGAAGGGATTTCCTCACAACAGTCGTTTGTTGTTAGCGAGACGGGACAAAGAGATAAGCTTTCTCGTTTAAAGATAACTTTTGTCCAGGACTCAAATGCTGGAACATATTCTTGTATTACTGAAAATCTTGCTGGATTACGAATAAAGAATTTTACTTTGGTGATATCTCGGCATCCCGTTACAGAAAAGAAAATAACTGACAGAGAGAAGCCACAAGAAGTGAGGGAGAAGAGCACTCCTGTACAAACTGATAAGGAAAAAAAAGGTGATAGTGGATCTACAATAGGTATGATAATTGGAATCATCTTTGGCGCCCTTCTGGTTATACTCATATTTACTGTTTTATTATGGATATTGCGAAAAAGACAACGAAAATCAGGCAGTCACAAGCGACAAGACGTCAGTCACAAATTGGGAAATTCTGTTGGTAGCAATGATGTTAAAGAACAACAAGAAGATGTAGACTTGACACTACTTGATACTAATATAATGGAAAAACCCTCCAGGCTAGGTGCGTATGAAGGGCTACCAACATCTGACTTAGATTCTTACGATCCTTTAACAAGGGACATTGGTTTATCTCCTAACGTTTGGGTAGTGAATGACCACATGCCTGCTAAACCAAATTGGGAAAACCCTTTGAAGCCAGAATTTTCTTTTCATATTCCCCCTCCTCCCCACGTGGAGAAACGATTGAGTGTTCGTAGTCCTATTCCCGTCCCTATGCCTGTTCCACCATGTGACCTCCATTCACGCCTGCAGAATGAATTGGCTGATACCTTCCGGAGAAGAGATGAACATAAACCATTCGAACGAGAACGAGGGGATGGAAGCTCAGAAATGAAACCCCACGAACATGAAAATGATCCAAAAGAGCTTCCGAAGCAGGACCCTGACGACGATATCTTAAATAAACTTTTATCCCCTCTAAAATCAGAAGAAAATGCTCCTGATTTGTTATCTCGTCCTCACCAGGTGATTGAGCCTACTCCTGTCATTGAAAATCCTTCTGCTTACTTCCGACCGATTCAAGATGTGACATCACAAAATAAAGGAGACAAAACACCTGAAGTCTTTGAGGGAGGAGTTGATGGCACCGAGGTCTGAAACATCGGTAGCCGTATAACATAAGCTACGTAAACTATTGTTGATCACTTAATGGGATAAAAAGTTGCTACAATTTATTCCTAATGAAGTAAAATCCTAACAGGTGATATCTCTCTCTTGTGCATGTGTAGCAATGATGGAAATAAAAGCCATTGTATTTCCAGTTTGAGACATTTAACTTGAGTTGTTGTATCTGCTTACCAGCTAACTTGAAGAATAAATTACAACTTTATAATGTGATAGTCCGTAAACTGTTATGCACAAAGAGAATGTAAAGTGTTGAACAAAATACCTGAAGGAAAAGGGAAAGTTTTGTCAATTCCAGACAGTTGTTCATTCATGTTAGGTTAATCAAATACGTGATTATTATGTTGATTTTCCTGTTGTTTTTGACGGATAAGATAATTTTAATACAAAAGTAATTTTATGTAGGAAGGTTCATTTGAAAGGTATATACATATTGATATGCTTTCTGTCTGTGTGTGCATGATGGACACGTTTCCCTTAGGACAGTAGATCCACTTGCATCTGTATCTACTACTTACTGTTTCGTTATCGTAAGTTGAGCTTGTAAGCATTACATATGTATATACAAGTGTGATCACCCTTTAACCAAGCGTGAATTTTGTCTAGTAGTACGAAAACACAACCGACTGAGTCTGGGGGGTTGGTAACAGTTACCGAGTCGAATGTTGGTGCTAGCTTTAATGTTAAAAGTTTCCCCGTACTGATGTATGCTGTAACCCTAGTTATTTTAACTATAAAAACAGTTCCGAAGGAAGGGTGTTTGAAAAATTCTATCAATGATGTTATTATAACTGGCTGTTAATCTGGAACGTGCATCTACAACTGGCTTGGTTCTACAAAAAGATTAGATGTTTTTTTTATTTTATTTTCTACAATGTTAAACTGTTCTTTTGTATGTTAGTTACTGTTGTATTAGCATTACCATAAATTAAAACCCATATTTTCTTCTACTGTTTACTGCTACTAAGTAAAACCAGTGGTAAATAGCCAATGCATTTTTGGTGTTGCAGGAGTTTAATGCACTCTGCTTATCATATGATATAAGATCATTCTTTTTGTAAACAAGGATACTTCATAGTAGACTCCGGAAACAAAGAGTGGATTATTGCCGTATGCGGACTTGTAGAGGCTGAAGCAAATTATGTAGTGTCATTTTTGTCCTTAAGATATAAATTATATTTATTGTGAATCTGTATTCATATTCATCGTGACACTCAAAAATGATTTAGTTTTACTTGTTATTAAGGAAAAAGAACGTACATGTTTTCTTATTTTCACACTGTTTTTTTGGTTTTTGTTGGAAACATTATTTGAAAGACTGTTTATGTGATTTATTTTTTAAATCAAAACAACAAAGTTTTTACAGAACCAACCAGTTAATAAATTAAAATGTTAGCCATCATAAATTGAAGAAACGTTTTTTATAAAAAATAAAGTATATTTTACAAGTTTTGGTTTTATAATGCAGTAATTTAAGTTTAAACATTTTGTGTTTCTTCATATTTTTACTGTTTTAATTTTATATATAATGATTATTGAAAAGTTGGAGTTGAAAACTGGAGATCTTCAAGTTCTAGAAAGCCTGTGGCATAATCTTCACGAGTTTTCTGCGTACTATTACTGTTATCAGTTTGAAATAAAGAACTTTGTTTGAAGAAACTTAAAAGACAATGCTTTATTTACTATAAAGAGAGCTGTGTATCGATTAATCTAAATTATTCTCCTCAGTTATGAGGTACAATAATTAATTCACATGCTGCAGCAGGAACATCGTTGACGAACATTCTCCAAACGTCTTCATAAACAGTCAACATAGCACTTTACGTAGTAATAGAATAATCGTTGTTTAAACACGACAGAAATAGAACATTTTAAAGTTGTTGCTAATGAATTGGTGATTGGAATCACTTTTGCATGTGTTCATAATGTGTAGTCACCAGCTCACCCGGCAAACTCTCCATGTCAGCCATAACTGATAGCGTAATGTTTTATAATCGCTGCTGCCTAGGAGGCGTCAAGAAGAAAGAACATAGAGATTCTATGTTAAAAGACGTCGGTGTCCCAGCTTACCATGTTGCGTCTGTGACTTGGAGGAACACTCACTTGCTTTCGGGACTGACTGTAAGTGACGTTCAATTTCTTCGAAAACATCGACAAGAAGACCGCCATACTGATGGATTGTACTGGTGAGTGTTTTAAGGAAAACCATAAAATATTATATATAAAACTGGGGATATATAGTGCTGCGAGAAAGTGTGATAAATTATAACGCTAAAATGATATGGCACTTACAAAGGAAATATTCTTAGTTTGTTTCTGCGACTTCAACGAATAATTTCGAGTTGATATCGATAGATCGAGCTAACGTTTCACTGATCACACGTGAGTGTTTTTTTACCGCAGACGTAATCTAGTGTTCTATTTAAACAACAGCTAAATTTGCGGAGCTTGTTATGCAGTAACACATATGGAACATTGAATAATTGAATACTTCTATTTTCAACCCAATACAATAACCACCGTGTCTGCTTGCAATAAATGATTATAACATTTATTTCATGTTTTAAAAGCTGAGAACACTTTTTTTCGATTTTTGTTTTATTGATGAAGTTCAACATCTTTGGTTCCCTCTAAACTAAAGAACTTAATCAATTACTACTTGATTGGATAACGCTTTTAGGGAAAGTATCACGAGATAGTGAAAGTGAAGAGACTAAAAGTCATCAAGACATGCGTATACCGATCTATTAAGAGATGTTACATTGAAAATGGTTTTGACATAATGGAAGTTTTATTTCTGTTCCTGAGACACGGCATGACAATGTTGGTAAAATTAAGTGAGGTGTTGTTACCCCGACCCTTAAACTACGGTGGTTCATATGGGTTATCCTGACTCACTATTTACGGTAGCTAGCATAACTTATTGTGACCCATTAATTTCAGTGGCTACATAACTTATCCTGACCCATTAAGTTCGGTTACTAATTTGAGTTAGGCTGACTCATTAACTATCGTGACTGACAAGAATTATCTTGACGTACAAACTACATTGTGTCATTATTGCAACTTATTTCGGATGAGTCTCCGATTTTATAAGTTACGTATGTTAATGCATTACTATTTCAAATAGCCATATGTTTTAATTTTAATTTAGCAGTTATTTGAATTCCAGTATGTATCAAGTTTATATTTGCCAACAAGATTGATACACTCGCTTTTCTTTTTTAATACAAATATATTTTAATATACAAAGAATAAACAATACAGTTTGTAATAACGGTTATTACTAATACAGTAAAACCTGTCTAAGCCGAAAATATCAAAATTTTGCAGCATTATCATAAGATTTTTCTTATAAAAACCCTCTATATGGCGGAACCTGCGTAACGCGGATGGAAAACCTACCTCATCTGTCAACGAGCAAGATTAGAATCTGAATAAAGTGGAAAAATATTTTTGATTAAATACTAATTTCTTATTTAATTAATAACTTCTTTAAATATTAATAAATTCTTGTTTAATTAATAATTTGTGTAAATATAAATAAATTTTCGGACATTTTGTTACAATACGTATTGGTTAAATATATTCTGTTCTTTTTTCTGCCGTCATTATTTTTGCAGTTAAATTAGATTCATACTTTGTCGAAATATATGTGTCTTTTAAGTTCAAAATTCTACCCTTTAAATAATTCTCACGAAAAAATAAATTCCTATCTTCCCTAATTTTAAAAGCTAGGGAATATTTACTTAATATCCTTATTTTTAGAAAAAACTACTAAATACACTCATTTTTTAAAAGTTGTCTGTTGTGACAATTCTAGTGAAATCCTAACTCTGATTGAGAAGATTGATACAGGTGATTCTATCAACGTGGAAAGTTTTGTGAACATTGACAAGAATGTTTTAACAGAAACTGGTAAAATTAATTTAAAATTTATAATAGAATCGCAAGATGCTAACAGTGAGAGAGATTCAGAAGATGAAGAAATGGAAAAGATAATGAGGAAGTAGAAATTCCTACTTCATCGCAAGTGTCAAATTATATTAACGCTATCAAATTGTGTGCAAAAATGAAGGGGGAAAATGAGCTTCGTAGAAGACCGTAGAATTGACGTTCTCTTTTTAACCGCATGAGAAAACCCATTAAAAACGAAACAGTTGAAATTAGACACTTTTTTCAAATAAATTTGATTTATATTTTGTGTACTTTGTGTTTATTTTGAATATCTCTTTTTGTTCTTATTCTAATAAATATAGCATAAACAGTTTTATAACTTTATTCACAAACGTCTTACTTCCCTTGAGTCAAGCAAGTATAACATTCCGCTCAAAAATTATATATAATTAATAAAATGCATGTTCATTGTCTAGGCTGGAAAACCTGCTTAAGCCTGAAATTTTATTCGGTCCCTTGCGATTCCGCCTTAGACAGGTTTTACTGTAGTTATTGCAAGTTAAAGTTTACATACAAGAATTTTACTGATTGTACTGAATCTTCTATCTTGTCTAGAACTGAATATTTTATAGACACTCTAGGTCAACGACGAACAAATTAATTCTAAGTTGATATTGTTACACATCTCACTTGAGCTAACTAGCTTGATTGGCCTCAAATATTTACAAGCTGACTTTCCCCTGCGATGATCTTTAATTTTCTCGGAGAAATTCTAACGCCCAAAGTAATTCACTGAGATTGAACGGCTTGTAATGTTCGCAATCTATAAACATTCCTGGTCAAATATTGTAGTTATCCAATTAATAGTGTTAATCACAGTAATAGCTTCCAGGGCCTACAGCACACTGACTGTAGCTGACCAATTACAATAATAGTAATAATCTTTGTTGGTTTTTATATACAAATCACGCGAGTTTCTTGACATTTCAACAGTATTCTAGTACATTTTGGTAAACAAATGTTGTTGATTTTCACTTTTACAATTTATTTATAAATTCCGGAAACAGACTGGACATGCGCAATACACAGTGAAGAATAACTGTCACATGAAAAAAAAAACTGTACAGAAACAAGCGTAGGCACTAAAATAAAATTATAACAGTAAATCAGTTACAACTGACAAATAAGGGTTACTCTAACCCACATACTGTGGTGGTCGAAAAAGTTACTCTGTCTAAACAAATAACAGTAGCCAGCATAGGTTACTCTGTTCAATGATTTGAAAGTAATCTTGATAAAGATAACCGAGGCTTAATTTGAGCGAAGTGGAATTTTACTAAAAGGGCAATATAATTTTAATTTAAACTTTTAACGAACAACCATGAGAATCAACTAATAAAAAGATGTATAAACCATGATTCAGGGTGTAAGGTTATTAAAATATTGAATTATATTAATCTACTTAATTACCTATTTGTTTGTTTGTTATAGTTTCTTTCGTGCATGTTGCTGGAGAATTGTTTGTCAGTATTTTATTCGTAAGCTTAAAACCTTTCAGTAAATAGCACTAAATATTATTGCAAATTGCCGCCCGCGGGTGGTTCAAGGCTAAATTTGAGGGATTATAACACACTACAACTCTGGGTTTTATAAGTAATTTTTACTTGTCACTTTATTTTAATATGAAAAACTTCATATAAAACTTGGCCCGGCATGGCCAAGCGTGTTAAGGCATGCGACTCGTAATCTGAGGGTCGCGGGTTCGCATCCCCGTCGCGCCAAAGATGCTCGCCCTTTCAGCCGTGGGGGCGTTATAATGTGACGGTCAATCCCACTATTCGTTGGTAAAAGAGTAGCCCAAGAGTTGGCGGTGGGTGGTGATGACTAGCTGCCTTCCCTCTAGTCTTACACTGCTAAATTACGGACGACTAGTACAGATAGCCCTCGAGTAGCTTTGTGCGAAATTCTAAAACAAGAAAACAATTTTTGCATATATTACAAAAATTTATGGAATCCAATAATATATGACAAAAACAAGGATTTACAGGAATATTTTTTTATCTTAACTAAATAAAAATTTAACTCATAACGATATATCATGAAACATAATTAAGAAAAAAACATGAAAAGGTTCCAAATTGTTTGTCACGTTGCTATTTCTTAAATTTCTACAAACTGTTTTCATTATAATTAGTAACCCGTTTTTAACATAGTAATGTATCTACAGTTTCTTTTGGCGGTGGGTGGTGATGACTAGCTGCCTTCCCTCTAGTCTTACACTGCAAAATTAGGGACGGCTAGCACAGATAGCCCTCGAGTACCTTTTGCAAAATTCAAAAACAAACAAAACAAAATCTTTAGCATATACCTGGATTCTGCTTGTGAACTGCTAAACACGAAAAGTTTCAGCGTCAAATTAAATATATAGTATTTCTGGAAATTATCTTAACAAGTGTATTACCATTTATTTCAAATACAGTTAAGTTATTTATTAACATTACGCATGCATATTTATTCTCTATTGTATAAGTAGGTTGGCAACGTAGTTAGCTCACTTCATCCACGTAATATATATTTTTCTAAGTGTTTATATATGTAAAAAAAAAACACTTTTCTGGATAAATAATGTCGAGTACTGGCTACTTTATAGAAACATTTGAGCGTGTGTGTTGAATAAATAATATTTTTCTCACCAAAATAAACTCGGTAGTAAAATGTCTGTAGTTCCAAAATCTCTGTAAAGAAACCGAACGAAATTTTGGAGTTTCGAGATGCCACGCTCTCAACATTGAAACAACTGAGTGTTGGTGATGGGTGGCTCATGATGGATGATCTAAACGCAATTATGTCTACCCCAGCTGATGGAGCGCGCAGTTCGAACAGTGTTCCAGTACCTCACGCGATGACTGGGGACATTTCATAATATAAGAGCATACTTCAGTTATGCATGATCTACGACGTTGTCCTTTTCCTCCGCCTTTTTGAAACAGAAGATGAAACGAAGACAGATCCACAATTCTTCAGTTAGAATTTCCAGTATTCTTGGAATAAATTCAAATAATACAGAGAGCTTTTATATCGACGTATATTCATTATGAAGACGGAAAAACCTAATCAGTTTTATAATGTTGTCTTTGTTGTTCAGTGGCATTGATAGATTTTTTTATCAAATACTATAGCATGAGATGCGTTGAAAGAAGTTTCTTATGCCCTCGCATGCCTACAGAAACGCTTCTGGTCTTGAAATTACATTTAAAATAAAAGACATTTTCCAATGCTAAAACTGATTTGTATATTTATAAAAAATAATTCTTCATTGTTAATTACTTTCTTTCATTTAAGATAAAAACAACTCTAAAACTAAATGCTGTAGGCGCGAGTAAAAAGTATTAAGCAATATCACTAGAGCAGGTTATCGTTTTCAAACAAAATATTTATATTCAGTTTTAAAGGCTTCCCAATAATTTAAGTGTTTTCATAAGCAAAATGTGTTGAAATTGCATAACAAAGCTAATAAAAATGGATCTCTTCTCTGTCAATATAGTAGTTCTCACTTCTTACTCGTTTTAGCTAATGTCGCTGCTTGGCTAAGCGGGTTTGAATCCCTAAGATACCACTAAACATTCCTACATTTAAGTTAGGTGTGCCGTATAAGAGCAACAGTTGTAATGGATTTACCGTTATGTTTCTTTTAATACCTACGCTTGTTTCAGTATAGTTTTCTTTCTTGCATGTGACGTATGTTCTCGACTGTGTATTACTCAAGTCCAGTTTGTTCTCCAAATTTGTATAAAATATTCCTGAGAGTAAGAATTAACAATATTTGTTTTGCGAAAACGCGTAAGCGTTTTCGAACATTGTTTAACCTTTGATAAACTCGCGTGATTCGTATAAAATAGGATAGCCAAGAGACAGAAGAAGATTGTTATCAGTCAGCTACAATCAGTGTGCTGTAGGCCTCGAAAGCTATAATTGTGATTAACGTCTATTAATAAAAAACTACAGAACTGTACCAGGAACGTACATAGATTTTGAAAATTACAAACCGTTCAACTTCAGTGAATTAGCTTCGGACGTTGGTAGTTCTAAGGGGATAATAGACATTGTCACTAGTGAAAACTCATGGATGCTTCAAGCTCACCCTTACATCAAAATAAGTGTAAAGGTGCATCAACAAAGAATTAATTAGTTTCTAGACCAGATACAAGACACTACTGTTTGTACGTTTGTAAAACTCTTCTATATAAATCATTTGTAGTAACTATTAGCCATAACCGTTATTATATTGTTGTTGTTTTTTTGTATGTTAAAATATATTTGTGTTAAGAAAGAAAATTGTGAGTATCAGTCTTGTTGGCAAATACCGTAAATTTTATACATATTAACATTTAATTAACTTCCAAATTCAAATTTCCGGTGATTTGAAATAGTAATATGTAACGTACGTAACATAATAAATGGGAAACTCGTCCGAAATAAATTATTATATGTAACACATTCAATCCCTTTAACTCAAGGTTCACCAAACCTTTTTCACAGGGGGCCAGATTACTTGGGGAATGAGAAGCGCGGGCCGCATGATCATTATGTTCAGTACTCATAAGCTAGAACGAAAGCTCTGTAAAAGACTTAACACTAAGTTTAGGATGCCACATTAGCCATGTGAGAGTAGCATGCAATACACACATATAATAAAAACAAACAGAAATACAATCAACATTTTTATTTACCAAAAAGTTATCAAAGAAGGTGACATTAGCAAAAACAGTTGTCACATCGCACATAGTGAGTACATATCTGAATTTCACTAAGCCGCAAAAAAAAGTTAGTGAGATTTATGAAATTGGCGTTTGAGTTTCAAAATATCTTCAATGTTCGGTTTTGAATTGCTGCATCCAATCATTAGAATTGCTTCCAAATGTTCATCAGTCAACCTTGATCGATGTACCGACTTCACATACTTCATTTTTGAAATTGCTTGTTCACAGACATAAGTTGTTCCGAACACTGATGCCATACCAGATGCGAACTGCTTCAGCTTTGGAAAATCATCTTCAGGTATGCAGCTGTAAAATTCAATAAGTTGCCCTTCTCTGTGTTTTGCTTTCAACAAGTCATTTCCTTGCAAATCGATGACCTCTAGCTGAAGTTCCACTGGCACGTCATCAATGACACAATCAAAAGGATTTTGAAAAAGGAGAATGTCACTTTCGATTCTGTCGAAATCCGAAAATCCCTCTAAAAATGCTTATTTAAATCACCAATAATCTTATTCTGAAACTCCAGGTTAACATCTTCTGTGATTCCAGCATGAAACTCATTGAAACACTGAAAATGAGAAAGGTTTCCTCCTTCCAAATGTGCTTCAAACAATGACAGCTTTCTCCGAAATCCTTTAATGATTCTATAGAGATCACAGACAAGGTCATTCTTCCCCTGAAGTTTCAAGTTTAATTCATTCATGGGGGATGTGATGTCAACCAAAACAACCTGACAACCAGGTTGGATCCAACAGAAGTGGATTGGTTCTATATCTCTCTATAAGAAATATATCTATTTCTCTTCTCAGCTTATAAAAACGAGACAAGACTTTACCGCAGCTGAGCCACCTCACTGCTGTGTGATAAAGCAAGTCACAGAAATCCAAATCAATTTCTTCAAGAAACGCCTTGAACTGGCGATGATTAAATGCGTGACCCCGAATGAGGTTCACTGCAGACATGACTGGTTTCAGTACGCAAGAAATATCTAAGTCTTTTCCACAGAGTGCTTGGTGATGTATGACGCAGTGTAAGAACAGAGCGCTTGGGAGTTGAAGATCTTCCAACTGTTTCCTGATCAGCCCCACCAGACCCTTCTTTACTCCAGCCATGTTTTTTCCTCCATCAACTGTTACACCTCTAAGCTGATTCTACTGAAAGTCTTGCAAAGTTTTATGCATTTCCATGAAAATGTCTTCTCCAGTTGTTCTTCCGTGCATGCTGCAAACTGATGCCAACTCTTCCGTGATTTGAAAGTCCAAATTAACTCCGCGAAAGAACACGAGAAGTTGTGACGTACTCGAGAGATCAGTAGACTCATCCAGTGCCAGAGAATACCATAGGCAGTTTCTAGCTTTTTGTTGTATCTGTAATGCGATGTTCTCTCCAAGTTCTTCTGTTCTCCGTACAACTGGAGTTGCTGAAAGGCTGATACTTTCAAAGAAATTGTCTTTTTCAGGACACAGTTCATTTGCTGCTTCCATCATACACTCTTTGATGAAGTTGCCGTCAGTAAAAGGTTTTCCTCGCTCTGCCTTCCTATGCACTATTTTGTAACTTGTACGAGTGACAGATTCATTTTCAGCAAACTTTCTCGTGAAGAGATTCTTTTGAAATTCAAAAACACGTTTCATGGATTCAAATTTCTCAAAACGGAACTTTCCTGAAAATTTCAAATATGGGGATAGATGTTTTGTTTCATAGTAACGCCGAAGATTGTACTCTTTCAAAACGTCAATACTTTCGGTGCATATCACACAAGTAGCTTTCTGTTTTTTTGTTTCCACAAAGAAGTACTTTTCTCCCCATTCTTCATTGAAAGCACGACACTCAGAGTCTACTTTTCTTCTTTTAAAATCAGCCATAACGATGGGTGAAAAAAAAACAGGATCTGAAAATGAAAAACACAGAATGCTGTGAGAAAAGTATTGTACTGGTCCAAGAACGCACAAACAAAATATATTGAAACGTACGTTTGCCACGACACTTACCTAAGAACGAGTTACCAAAAGCGCATAACCCTACTACTAATGAGCTTGCTGAAGCGGTGACCCTAGGCCGCTGAATTTACAAGACGAGTCGATGGGACGAGGGTAAAGTCTGAACTTGTTTTCAAAATCCTAATGTTTTCATAGATACGTGTCTCGATATGAATAAACGGGCAGCAAGGCCGAAAGAAGAATTTTCCTATTGGTTACAAATGCGCGTGACAGCCTTGTTTCTTTTTATCATAACATCTTGTGTTTGTCAGCTTGAAGCGACCATCGATGTGATTTATTTTGTTATGGCTGCTGGCGGGCCGGACAAAATGACCTCGAGGGCCGTATCCGCCCCGCGGGCCGTAGTTTGGTGACCCCTGCTTTAAGTGGATGCTCGATGATAACATGCTACTGATTGGTTCTCTTCCCTCTAGTTATTACTTCAAAATTAAGGACAAGAAAAGATAGCCTAAGGAGCTTCGCCTGAAATACAAATCAGTTTTTCAATTCAGCATGCGTGGAAATTTGATTTTATCTCGAAAGCTAAATTCAAATAAGCTAACACCATCAAATACGTTTAGCACTTGTATTTACTTTAAAAGGTTTAAAATGATGCTTTTATTTAAGTTCTAGTAAATGTTGTTGACATTAATTAAGCATCTGAAGCTCGCAACATAATTTTTTTAAAAGACTAATTGTTAGGCCCGGGATGGCAGGGTGAGTTAAGGCATTCGACTCGTAATCTGAGGGTTACGGGTTCAAATCTCCGTCGCACCAAAATTGTTCGCCCTTTCACCTGTAGGAGCGTTATTATGTGATGGTCAGTCCGACTATTCGTTGGTAAAAGAGTATCCCAAGAGTTGGCGGTGGGTGGTGATGACTAGCTTCCTTCCCTCTAGTCTTACACTGCTAAATCAGTGACGGCTAGCGCAGATAGCCCTCGTGTATCTTTGTGCGAAATTCAGAAACAAACAAACACTAATTATTTGCTTTGCCACCAACCCTCCACGAATATCACCATGGCAATAAAGAGATAGCATTAATATTCTGATAAAACCAAACCATCACTTTATTTGATTTGACAAACAGAATTTTTTTATTAATATATTTATCAAATGATATTAAGCGAATAAATCTATATGCCCCCTAGAGGCAAAGTGCTTTATCTGCGGAGTCACACCTCTAAAAACCGGATTTCGACACCTGTGATGGGCAGAGAACAGATAGCCCATTCTGTAGCTTTGTGCTTAATTCCAAAACAAACAATAAATCTATGCAACAGTTCAGAACAAAATGATAACCCACGTTGAAATTCGTGTCATTAAAATGTTTGAAGGTGTTCCAATTAAGGACATTTTGCACAACTAAATTTTCCAGGTTTTCTACGTTAAAAATATTTTAATGCCGCAAGTAGAAGTTTTTTATCTGAACGAAATGCCAAACAGTTTTTTAGATCTGATTTCAAAGCAACAATATTTGAAAAATAAGCTTATTTTTTTAATGGTTTAATAAGCTAAGAAATGGAAATTTCTAGCAAATATAATTATATTTGTGAAATTCGTGTGATCATTGCAAAAGCAGCCCTTCTGGGAAACACAACCAATTAGTTTGTTTATCAGAAAACAAGCGTTGTAAACCCTTCTTCGTTTGAAAAAAAAACAAAGTAGTCGTTTTAAATTTATAATTAGCCCCCCAATGGCGCAGTAATATGTCTCCGAATTTATACCTCTAGAAAGAGGATTTCGATACTTGTGGTGGGCAGAGCAGAGATAGCCTTTTGTGTAGCTTTGTGCTTCATAACAAACAAAGAACTTTGTAATTAAAGATAACATAAGAGTTTTTTGGTTGTTTGTTGAAAAGTAGAGAACAAAAACTTTCTTATATCATAATCGGTTACCAATCACATTCACAATCGGTTACACATTTTCTATGCTATTCCAAGTCTGAATAGTTGATATAAAAAAATCAACAAGTTAAAATGACTCAAGTTGAGAGTTTCTTAAACCCAGAGGCATGTTTTATAACTAGTATGTGCTTCTGCAAACTTTTGCAGCTTTGCAATCATCTTTCATGCATTGCGTGATATGGATTTATAAATCTAATAGAAACAGAAAGTTTTCGATTCTTTATTTCTCAAGTACAGAATTTGTGTCTTTTCCAGAGTATATCTGGTTTCTATGGAACTATGGATTTAGCGGGTATTTCGAAACATTTCAGTTTTCTATGCTACCAAAGTTTGGTTTGTCGGAAAAATCTCAATATATTTCTTTCTCTTAAATACTCGAGAGAGAGAGATGTTGATGTTGTTTTGAATTAAGCACAAAGATGACAGTACTCTTCCCACCACGGGTATCGAAAGCCATTTTTTAGCATTGTAAGTCCGGAGGCACCGCTATGCCACTGGGAGGCTACTCGATAGAGAGACTTTGTGTGTTTTCTTTTAGCAAAGCCACATCGGGCTATCTGATGTGTCCACCGAGAGGAATTCAACTACTGATTTTAGCGTTGTAAATCCAAAGACTTACTGCTGCCTCAGCTGGGGACCGAGAGAGGGATATAAAGGACTATTTTTCCTATTATAAAACTATCATCTTTAAAGTAAACAAGAAATTAGGTTCCTGACGTAAATTTAGAAATGTGTTTTGTTAAAGAATCATTGTGACTGAACAAATGTTCTTCACTTGGAGTGTAAATTAGTGCAGGAAAATTTAACTTGCTTGCAGATGCAGATTACTTTCACAAGCGATGTACCAAAGATAATTAATTATTGTCACCATATGATTTATATTAGCGTGAACACTTTAGTGTTAGAAATTTAGATATTTGAGAATCTGAAAATTTGTATGCCATCAACATCAGTTTTGTAGAGAATCAATTAACACTTTTCATAACTGGAATTTTACCAAACAAACTCAAATTAAGACATTGTGTAAATTTTACAAGTGAATAAACCTCAAACATTCCAATTTAAGTTGATATGACAGTGGAAATAATTTTAAATTGCTTCAGATTAGGTTATTTGATAACGACTGTATCACTTTAGAAAATATGACGTCCAAAAGTGAATCTAGGATTATTTGGAATTTCGCGCAAAGCTACACAAGAGGTATCTGCGCTAGCCGTCCATAATTTAGCAATGTAAGATTAGAGAGAAGGTAGCTAATCATCACCACCCACCACAAACTCTTGGGCTGTTCTTTTATCAACGAATAGTGGGATTGACGGTAACATTATAACGCCCTAACGGCACCATTCTTGTTGCTCTTATTTGTTTTTTTTATCATGGATATCACGTAAAATACAACGAAAATCAAGCAGTCGCAAGCTGCTAGACGTCATTTACAAACTGGGGAATTCTATTGGTAGTAATGATGTTAAAAAGCTACAAGAAGATATTAGACTTGAAACTACTATACTAGTACAATGGAAAAACCCTTTAGGCTAGGTGCGTATGAAGGGCTACCAATATCCGACTTAGATTCTTACGATCCTTTAACAAGAGACATTGGTTTACCTCCTAACGTTTGGGTAGTGAATGACTACATGCCTGCTAAACCAAATTAGTAAAGCCCTTTAAAACTAAAAACTTCTTTTCATCTTCCTCTCCCCAGGTGGAGAAACGATCTAGTTTCCTTAATCCTTCAAGTGAATAAACTTTAAACATTTCAACTCAGAACGCTTAAAAGTAAATTTTGTGATACATTTCGAGATTGTTTGTTTGTTTTTGAAATTCGCGCAAAGCTACAAGAGGGCTATCTGCGATAGCCGTCCCTAATTTAGCAGTGTAAAACTAGAGGTAAGGCAGCTAATCATCACCACCCACCACCAACTATTGGGCTTCTCTAACGAATAGTGGGATTGACCGAAACATTATAACGCCCCCACGGCTGAAAGGGCAAACATGTTTGGTATAACAGGGATTCGAACCCGCGACCCTCTGATTACGAGTCGAGTGCCTTAACCATCGATATATTTGGAGAAGCAACCGAACTTTTGGCACATAAGTTGAGATAGCGAATTCTGGTTATTATTTATTCATTTTTCATTTATTATTCCTTCTGTTGTTCTGTTTATCTATGAATTTTTATTTACATTTAAAACGCTAACTCAACTTTAAAATGATCACGTTTGACTAAATATTCTTTTTTTAAGAAAATGAAATCAGGTTGTTTTTTTTTTGTTGTCTTTTAAATTTCGCACAAAGCTACTCGAGAGGTATCTGTGCTAGTCGTCCCTAATTTAGCAGTGTAAGACTAGAGGGAAGGCAGCTAGTCATCACCACCCACCGCCAACTCTTGGGCTACTCTTTTACCATCGAATAGTGGGATTGATCGTCACATTATAACACCCCCACGGCTGAAAGGGCGAGCATGTTTGGCGCGACAGGGATGCGAACCCGCGACCCTCAGATTACGAGTCGCTTGGCCACGCCGGGCCATGAAATCAGGAGTGTGTAAATTATGTAGAGGCATTATGCCAAATAGTATCTAACTTACAATCGCATAGTTTGTAATCTCGAGATCTAATAAATGAATAAACACCTTGTATTAGCTGTAAGAAGTAAGTTTACGAAATATAGCTGAAGAGTATAATTACAATTTATTGGTCATGTTATTAATGATATTTTAGTGTAAATGTGACGGAATACTGTTATCTTGGAGTTGTTCTTTTGTTTGTAGGTATAGCATGTATATTTGGTAGTATTTGGCACCGATCTCGACTTAATCGTAAGTCATAAAAGGGAAGGTTATTTCATTATTGAAATATTATATTTTATTTTCAAATTTATCAAATAATTTATTTAAGTTGATGTTACATAATATTGTGTAGTCGTATAAAATTTCGGAAACTAATTTGTTCTTTTGCGGTAATTCCCAAATAACAACCTTTTTTTTTTTTCTGTGTATCACGTCATATTTCCCCTTCCCCAATAAATCATGACATAGGACGAAAAGCTAATAAATACAGCGTAGCACTAACTGATACGCACCTCCCACCCCTTCCGTTGGCCCATGACTTCCAGTACTATATTTATTAAAATCCACACAGCAGCTTTACAGCTTATACTTGATTGTGTAATTTGTAATGACTTGTTTTCATTTTCAGCAAATATCAATTGTTATAGTACTTGAAAATCCGCAGCCGTCCTCTGTGGTTACTTGTATACGAAACATGGCATAATTCGTACTACATTTTCTCTATGTAAGTGAAAACGTGAGAATATTTTGGATTTTAAGCTGTGTTTATTTGAAATACTTCTGGGTCAAATTTACCAATACTAATTTACTCCCCCTCCTTATGTGTTCCGAAATGTCGTATTACAAATTTAAGCCCATGGTCAAATAGGGATACAAGTCCTGAAAGCTCTAATACCATAGAAAACTCTTAACAGTTTTCTTTGGCAAGGTATGAAAATTGAAAATAACCATTGACTTATATCACCTAACTATAAATAACAGACACTATTATAAACTAATACGAAAACGGCAATTATTTCACGCACACATTTATTTCTACTGTAAGAGGAGTGTGAACAAATATAATAAGCCGACCGATAATTTTTTGTTTCTCTCAAACGATTTGGATAAAATATGAACTGAGAATTTTCACACACAATGATATTCAATGGCATGTATAACGCATTATGTGTTTTATTCCTGTGATTTTTTGTTAATGAGTTCACTTCACCACAACTAGTATTGAAATGGCTTGGAAATACACTCGCAACCTTTGTCAGAGCTTTATCTTACTAGGAGATTACTTCCATATTCACTGATTCAAAGTTAGGTGTGTAAAATAGCGCTACCAATCTCGCAACTACTTAGTTTGCAATACTATTAATATGTGAGCTGAAACTAAAGTAATATAAGATATAGGGTGTGGTTTTAATTATTTAAATAAATAATTTATATGGTGGTTATTACAGACGTTGTTGTTCCTTTGTTTAAGAATTTCGCGCAAAGTTACACGTGGGTTATCTGCGCTAGCCGTCCCTCATTTACTAGTGTAAGACTAGTCATCACCATACACCGCCAGTTCTTGGGTTACTTTTTTACCAATGAATAATAGGTTTGACCGTTACATTATAATACCCACCCCGACTGAAAGAACGAGCATGTTTAGTGTGACAGGGATTCGAACCCGCAACCCTCAGATTACAAGTTAAACGCCCTAACCACCTGGCCATGCCGGGCCGTCGTTGTTACATGCTTACGTAAAGTTAGAAATAAAACACAAACTCTGGAAATTACTCTTACTCCTTGAGTAATTAATCGCGCACTGGAGAAAAAAATCTCTTTGTTCTCCTCTGCAAAGTGTTAATCGTATGGATAAATTTCTCCTGAAGTTTTTTACATTTGATTCAGTTTTGTTTTTATGAAAATAAAATTAAATGGTATGACGTACAATTTCGTTCACGTTTACATGTTATTGATACATGAAATTTCTGACCACCGTCACAACTATTTAATATTATTTATTGGAATTATTCATTTGTATAATTTTACGGAAAATATTATTTGAATTGTTTTAAACATGTATTCATAATATAAATGCATAATAAGATCACCGAGATCAGTCATTAACATAGACCCAACTGGTTAGACAGTTGTTAATTCTCCTCTCGTACGCCTTTATTTTCCAGGACAAATCAAAATAATACAATGAATAACACCAGTCTTAACAAACACAAGAATCCCAAGCAGTAAAATAATAAAATTACATAGTACATTAATAGGTTACGTGCTAGCTGTTTAGGGAAACCTCCCTTTTTTTTCTTCTAATTTCAGGCTCAAATATGGTGTTCTACTATTATTCGTGTATTAAGTCATTGCAATAGCAAAACGAAACGTTTTGTTTCCGAATATCGTTAAGGCCGGAACTAACAAGTTTTAGAAGTCAAAAACTTAAATCATGCAGTGAGTAATAAAAGCAACGTTAAAATTTAGTTTTAATATCAATAAAAAAAAAGGATAAAGTTTCGCCCTGTGATTCAGTAATTTACCTACTTTAAGCTATTTGCGTGTTATAAGAATGACAATCAATCGCTTACCGTGGATTGTGGGTGGTAGGATGTTGCTAACTGGTTGCCCGTCCTAGGGACGGCAGTTGGTAGTCTTTGTAGCTTTGGCATAAATGCAAAATACAAATGCAAGAAAGGTCAAAGATTAATAGATGTTTTGAAATGTTTCTCAAAAATAATACATACAAAACTAGCATTATTTTTTCCTTGTTCCTCTAGATTTTTGTTCCCTGATAGGGACTTGCAACACTAAAATCCAGGACTCGATTTTCAGAGGGTGGCATAGTGCAAGTAGTCCATTGTGTAGCTTTGCGCCACGAAGGCAACAAAATTTATGCGTATTTTCTTGGAAGTAATGTGGTTTAACCTTTTCAGTTTCATTGGTTTATGTATATGAAAAGATCAAGAACAATGAAATAAAAATACTGTCCTCGCCGCCATTTATACTGTGGTTGGTTGGACTGAAACATTTTATCTCGTGTCTTCATAATTTCGTATGAAACCGATAACTTTAAACCACAAAGAGTTACAGAATTTTATGTTTTCAAAATCAAAGCTTAGTCTCCCATCGTTCACCGAAAAAGAAACGTAAAATTCTTTCAAACTATTTTCAAAAAGAAAGGGATGGACGTTTTTATACTAAACCTTTCTTTCTTTCTGTGTTCAATACTAATCACTCAATGGCACTCACCTCAGTAACATACAATTAAATGCTGGATCTTAAAAATATAATAGTAATGTAAATAGAAAGTATTTCATTATTTTGTTTTACATGTTTGTTGTTACCTTTTCTTATTATAATAATTTTGCGAATTAAATATTTTTTAAATAAGTATTCATACAGTACAATTGAACATCAAAGCAAAATGTGCCAATTATAGCAGATGTTAGTTTCGACTTTGATATCCAGAACGTGCGCACTGCTATCGTAAAGCTGTAAGGCTGTAAACGACGAAAACTGAATTTCTCATCTTTAAAAATTGGTATTAAGAAGTTTCAGAATTAATCCTTTCATTTTTTTTCTAAAGACTGCCTATTCGAGTTGATTACGCTAAGAACCATTGCTGTGTCTTGCTCTTATATACTGAAATGATCGCTTGTCATCTGCTCTTATATAATTATTTGAATTTATGATAGTTACCAAAATCATTGAAGATTAACCCTGAAAATAAATGTATCGTGACACTGAGGCATGGTAAGATATTTGTTTTATTTTATGCGGCATGTTCAACACTGTACGGGTAGTACACTTGATGTGACAGTTTTATTAGGAAAAATTGTTTGGAGTTGCATTATTAGCAATAGAAAATATCCGTAATACCGAACAACATGAAAGTTTGTTTTCGGATACTCATGCGAAGCTATTCAAAAGCTATGAACGCTAGTCGTCTCTAATTTTGCAATGATGGTAACTAGTCAACAGCATCCACCACCAACTGTTGAATTACTATTGGCTGACCGAAAAGCGAGATTTGACTCTCACCCTTATAATGCACCTTCGGCCACAAAACGTGCAACGCCGTTTTTCATTTTTACTTTTGCAGCGCGTCTCGAATGTGAACAAGTAAATTTATAGTATGGCGCACGAGCCACTCTTGGCCTCGACATGCAAGCAGCTCAATTATCGATTAGTTTGAGCGTTTTGGATAACGTACCTTGTTGTGGATATTTGGCCCGGCATGGCCAAGCGTGTTAAGGCGTTCGACTCGTAATCCGAGGGTCGCGGGTTCGAATCCCGGTCTCACCAAACATGCTCGCCCTCCCAGCCGTGGGGGCATTATCATGTGACGGTCAGTCATACTATTCGTTGGTAAAAGAGTAGCCCAAGAGTTGGCGGTGGGTGGTGATGACTAGCTGCCTTCCCTCTAGTCTTACACTGCTAAATTAGGGACGGCTAGCGCAGATAGCCCTCGAATAGCTTTGCGCGAAATTCAAAAAACAAACAAACAAACTTGTGGATATTTATAAAATATCTAAATGTACCTTTATGTATACTGATATATTTGGTTACTTTTATTGGTTACAGTGACCTCTGAAGGCACACGAGTAAAATAAACAGCCATATGTAGTTCTTTATGAAATAAAGGCTACCGTATGGTACGCAAATATGCTAGCATAAATGAGTAAAAACTTGAAATTATGGAATCCAAATAAAATATAACACTTAACATTTGAAAACCTGTGAAATATTGCTGCTATAGATGTAGAGATGATTTGATGGAAATCAGGAACATTATTTAATTAGCAAGCCAAAAAATCGCGTTCCCATTTAATTCTATTTTCAAATTTTTCCACTTGCGTCTAAGTAATTTTAACACTCGAAGTGACTTCCCTGTAATCTCGCCTGCATTTGTTAATCACTTGCTTATACTTACTCTATCTCTACTGCCTTTTCCGTAGAGCACAGTATGATGGAGAGAGAATTTTTCTCACCATGCATAGTTAAGTCTTTTGCCCATGTTTGTTATAAAAGAGTTTTATATGGCCAGGTGGTTAGGGCGCTCGGCTCACAATCTGTGGGGGTGTTATAATGTGATGGTGGGTGGTGATGACTAGCTGCCTTCCCTCTAGTCATACACTTCTAAATTAGGGACGGGTTGCCCAGATATCCGTCGTATAGCTTTGCTGGAAATTCAAAACAAATAAAAGATGGTGACTCAACTAGTTTTAAGTAAATTAAACCGAAGCAGTAAAATTTCATTTTTAATAAATGGCATTTAACTTTAAAAATTACATTGGATAGTTGTGTACTGAACGCTAATTTCAGAACTTGAGGTAAAGCGAAAAGAATGCATAGAAAGCATCTTTGCAAATATTAAAATAATAATAATAATAAATGTGTCTAAAATAGTTAAGCGTATAAAATCCTTAATTCGGTACAAAACCAGGTTTCGATACCAGTGGTGGGCAAAGCACAAACAACACGTAGCTTTGTGTTTAATTCTAAACAAACAACTCGATACTTTGGCTAAACGAATAAACGAATTAAAAATAATCAAATTGCAAGCACTTGAATGTTAAAAATGAAATAAAATTAAGCTGAAATACGTTTAAAACACTAAATTACTACACATAACGTACAACTGTAATCTATGTATCTGTTAACGAACTCTCTAGTGGAGGTGTTAATTAAACCACATATTACACAGCTCTAATGACAATAAATTACCCAGAATGTCTTACACGTGTGTTATATACATCTTTTGTTAACATATGATCTCAATATATTTCACGAAACCGGAATTCCACTTTATTTTGGGGTGGGGGTATTTTGACTTTAAATAATTAATTTTTCTGTTCCAAAAGAACAAGAATATTAATATTTATACACACACACATGGGTGTAGGAAGGCAGTAACTTGTGTCGGTGAATGTGTTGTCACGTGTAAAATGCTGTGTTCACATAAGGATACAACGTAAGTTGATATATGTAATGTAGATTAAGCATACAAAAATTAAACGTCCTGCATAATGCTTACTTTATCCAGAAAGGTTATTATATGTTTAAAGTAAGTTTGTTGCTTTCTTAGCATAGTTGGTGGTACTGTTGTTTATCACACTTGTTAATTTAAATTATCTAAAGTGTACAAAAAAGCAGATTTCGAAAATATTTTCGTCATAGACTTCAGCATACGGCAGTTTAAGCTAAAGTTAATTTAGGATTTGGGGTTGTAAGTATTGCATCTAAAAGAAATATTCATCAATCAAACAAATAAGTTGTTTTAAAAAGAAAATAAACATTGTGATAATGCTGATAAAATAAGTGGAAAACTCGAAGAACGTTTCAACTAACACATGATTAAATCTAAACGTGCAGTGAGATTATTCATCTATATTGCTCTCCTCTTTTGAATCAATGAGGGAAATAATGCTTACTTTATCCAGAAAGGTTATTATATGTTTAAAGTAAGTTTGTTGCTTTCTTAGCATAGTTGGTGGTACTGTTGTTTATCACACTTGTTAATTTAAATTATCTAAAGTGTACAAAAAAGCAGATTTCGAAAATATTTTCGTCATAGACTTCAGCATACGGCAGTTTAAGCTAAAGTTAATTTAGGATTTGGGGTTGTAAGTATTGCATCTAAAAGAAATATTCATCAATCAAACAAATAAGTTGTTTTAAAAAGAAAATAAACATTGTGATAATGCTGATAAAATAAGTGGAAAACTCGAAGAACGTTTCAACTAACACATGATTAAATCTAAACGTGCAGTGAGATTATTCATCTATATTGCTCTCCTCTTTTGAATCAATGAGGGAAAAAAGGAAAAATACAAGTTTCTGGCCATTTCTTTAGGCTTTCCGTGATTCAATTAAAAATATCCATTTTCTCCCAGCCTCACAGGCGATAACTATGGTCCATGTACTTTTATTTTATATCTTAAAGTAATGAAGAACGTCGCAATTGATCCGGACCGAAGCTTCAGAGGTAGTGTGGGCAGGAAAGAGATATTTAACAACATCCCTGAATTTAGATTAGTTAAAATAAATATTTCTCAGCACTAAATCTAATAAAAATAAAACATTAAATGAAAAAGAAACTACAGTCTTCTTCACCATATCATTGAGTTATAGAAGACGGTAGACCTTTACAACAAACTCAGTACAGTACAAAAAGTCACACTTTTCTTACTGATGTTACATTTGACTTCGGCTAACATTAATAAACTCTGATCCAATATCAGAAATTGACAGTCCTTAGAATAATCCTCGTCAATAGCTGTCTTGTTTGACCTGACCTGTTTGTCGTCAAATAATCTGAAGAAACTTCTATATTAAAGCAGTTCTGCTAAGAATAAATAAATCGTTAAAAATGTTAGAAAATATTTCAATGATGTAAACGTAGTCTAAATGTGACCAATATTTCATGAAAGAACTTTACCTATTGCGCTAGTTTTTATTATTGTTTAATTTGCAAAATTTGTAAACGCTTTGTATAAACGGAGATTCATATAATTTTACTTTCAAATGTAAAATAAACGTATATCAAAAACTTCGACGTCATAAAATCGTGTTTTTTATTCATTTTGTGTCAACAAACTTGGAAACATCAGTACTTGTATAAAAAACAAAATTTCAGGAAACAAGCAGAAATGATAAGTTAAGAGTACATAGCAAGCTGTCTAAATGAATGATAAGTTAAGAGTACATAGCAAGCTGTCTACATGAATGATAAGTTAAGAGTACATACATGACATGATATAGTTAAGAGTACATAGCAAGCTGTCTACATGAATGATAAGTTAAGAGTACATAGCAAGCTGTCTACATGAATGATAAGTTAAGAGTACATAGCAAGCTGTCTACATGAATGATAAGTTAAGAGTACATAGCAAGCTGTCTACATGAATATATAAGGTTTTTGTATCAACTTAAAACAAGAATATAGTTAAAGGTTATAACCAGGGGAAATAAATTTTAACAGAAAGCTGTCACGAGTAATCTACAATAGTATATGATCTTTGCCTCTAGTTGTTCATTTGACATCTTGTTTTCCTTCACTTCAGTAAAAGCTCTCAGTAAGCTATATCAACTTCCAGCCAAAGGTGAGATCTGTACATTATTACTAACCTCTAGTGTGAAAAGAAAACAAAAAGCGTAACTTTTTTGTATTTTTCCTAAGGCTATTCTCTGTACTTCGCTTATACTTATCATTTCTTTTCTTATCTCAAGAAAAAAAAAACTCTGTAGAATTTAAAGCCGAGAGAAATGTCTACTTTCTTTTATAATAATTCGAGTCTCATAAGACTTGACAGTCACCTAGTAGTCACCAGTAAACAGCTGTCGTAGAGCTGTCCAATATTTTGCTGATGTATTAAAGTCTGCTGAATAATCTGTTTAAGATCCAGTGTTCTAAACACACAACCTTGGTCAGGTTGGTTAAGGCGTTCGACTCGTAATCTGAGGGTCGCGGGTTCGAATCCCCGTAACACCAAATATGCTTGCCCTTTCAGCTGGAGGTGCTTTATAATATGACGGTCAATCCCACTATTCGTTGGTTATAGAGTAGTCCAAGAATTGGTGGTGAGTGGTGATGACTAGTTGCCTTCCCTCTAGTCTTACATTGCTACATTAGGGGCGGCTAGCGTAGGTAGCCCTCGTGTAGCTTTGCGTGAAATTCAAGCACACAACTTCATACAATCAGTGAAATAAGGATCACTTATGCATCAAAAACATTATTATAATAATTTGTTCTAGATGGTTCTACCTAATTTTTTTTGTTCTTGTTGTTTTTTGTTTCATATTACGCTTACGCGTAAGCCTATACAAAATCTATTAGTGCGTAGCTGTTTATAATTATCAATTGAAAGATTAAATTTGTTTGTTTGTTTCCAATAGTTGCGCAAAGCTACAACAGTGCTATCTACGCTAGCCATCCCCAATTTTGACCTGACGGACTATAAGGAATGTAACTAGACAACAGTACCCATCACAATCTTTTAAACCACTCTAATCGAATAGTGGCATTTGACTGTCACTCTTATAGCGTACTCAGCACCTCCAAACTGTGGAGACGCAAATCATGAATCCTTAGATTCACGAACTGGCCAACCAGTAGTAATTTCCAGCAGCTAAAACACTCATTACAAAAATGTGTAGTAGATGGTGTTAGAAAAACTAAAAAATAAATCAGTAAAATGTACAACTAATTATTTCAACGAAACCCTTTTAAACTTTTAATAGAAGCAGGAGATGCAATAAAGGAATTAAAACTGATGTTAATTAACTTTTAATTAACCTTTTCAAGCGGCACAGCACATGTCTGCGGATTTACACCGCTAAAACCGAGTTCCGATGCCAGATATCACCTTGGGCACAGATAGCCCATTGTGTAGCTTTGTGCTTAATTCTAAACAAACAAACAAACCTTTTTAAACATAAAATTGTAACATCGCTTTAGCTTCAACAAAAACTCGTAAAACATAAACGTATCACACCTTCCGACCTATACGTGCAACTGAGACTAATGTAAGCATGACTTTCGGACATCTTCCAGTGTGCATACTGAGTATGTTATCACAGAAAATAGGTCTTGTAAAGTTAATGGCCTTTCATCGAATTCTTGACACAGATGGGGGAAGATCTCATTTTCAAATGAAGGTGTCTTTGCAAGAGTTGATTCTACGGGTACGCAATTCGTATTTTTCGAAAGATTTAATATAAATTATTGTTGAAAAGTAATTTTAGTGCTTTTTTATCGTCTGCTGGATATCGTAATGATGAAAATAGCTGCTAGTTTCTCTACGATAAACTCACGATTTTATGATTTTAAAAAGAAGCAAAATAGATTAATGGTAATTAAAAACTCGTTTTCCTAACGAAATCTAAGGTGCTTGGATTTCTCATATCGAAGTAAATATCGTATAAGCATAATTATTCAACACCACACACTTATATCAACGAATCTGTCTATATAAACATCAACTTAATATGATTACCCAATTTTTTGTGTAATATTCGTTTAAAACGAAAGCCTTACATGTACCATCACTGTATTCTTCTTATTGCGCATTACTTGGAGAGGTGATATCTAAAGGTTTAATTTCTTTAGTAATTTCAACTTTATTTCCTTTCTAATCTCTAATTAACTTAATATTATATTTTTTAATTTTTAATTGACTTCGGTAAATAAGTAAATATAAACATTCCCAAGTTATAAATTATTAGAATATAACACAATTATGGTTAAATATATATTATTTTAATTTTAGATACAAATTAATAAGGATTGGATTCACTTGCTATTGCATAAACGTGTTTATCTTTCTCTTATAAAAACTTCTTGTAGTACTTCCAAGTCGTTTAGTTTTATTAAAATGGATTTGTTTTCCCCTGCTTCAATATATTCAACCCACTTTAATGCATTAGCAACACACTGAAAATTTTAAAAAAACTGTTTAATTGTGACTGCTAGTTAAGGAACTTTTTCTATTTATATTTTATGCTTTAGTGCAAGATAAACACGAACCGGCTTTGTCCTTATTATCAGGTAAGGAAGACTACCAGATTCGCAAGTAATGCACATTTAAAAGGATTAACTACAATTTTTAAGCTTCATATGACCGCAAATGAGGTAAAGCGAGGAAATGCTCTCTATTCTACAGATTAACTACAGACATTTAGAGACATTTTCAGACCATTTTGTTCTTTTATTTTCGTTAAATGCTTCAAAATAGGGACATCTTAGAAAGAGCTATAAATTATATTTAAAAATAAAGAATTAAGAGTTTCAGTGCCACAGACAACAACCCAAAATCCTGATTTAATTTCAATTATTTGGATATTTTACGTAAACTAGAAATTAATTCTGTTGTTGTTTTTCCCGAAAGGGGGCCTGAAGCCGCCTAGAAAAGTCACCTGTTTTAACTACTTGCACCACTTTACAGTAATATGTTGTCTGTCATTCAGTCAGTCCATACTAAAAGGCCTCGTATGGCCAAATAGTTCGGATACTCGACATGTAGTCTGAGGATTGCAGGTTCGAATCCCAAACATGCTCGCCCTTTCAGCCGGGTGCGTTATAATGTTCATGCTACTATTTGTTGGTAAAATAGTAACCAAGGGTTGGCGGTGGGTGGTTATGACTAGTTACTTCCAAAGAAAGTTTATGAGAGCGTATTAGAGATACCTGGAGTAAAATTCCCTTCCCTCCAAAAAAACTTATTAAATATATCATAACAATGTCTGAAAGATTGTCTATAGTTATTAAAGAAAAAGGGACACAAAAAATATTAACTGTTTACTGAACTCAAGCAAAATGAGTTTATGTTGTACTAAATATGAAGATTGATAAAATTTGGTGTGATTTACCTTCCATTGTTTTTTAAAGTAGCCCGAAATCTAATTTTTGAAAGTCCTTACACTTTTGCACAGTACTGTATATGTCGCTATTATGATTATACATTCATTACTAAGATATAAATCTTATATTTACTGTTGAAAATAAATTGTTCAACCTTTACATAATCACATACTTTCTACATAAATTAGAAATTTGTATCAAAGTGTCAATTAAAACACTATATCTATGAACAGTTAATGTTACATCATTTATACATGAATTTAACTTTAAATGTTACATTTCCATCTAACCTAAACGAGCTTTGGTACTGAGTGAAGCATTTTGTCGGCAACAGTGCGCATTACAAGGTACATACAATCCAAATTTTCTTCACTGGCTACTCGTAGTGAATGATCAGTAAATAATTGTTAGCAGTCTTATTGTTAGTTATCCGTTCAGACATTCTTATAATTCAAATACTAATGGAGTGCTTACCTACATTTACGGACCCTTGGTAATGTACACTGACACTTTCAGCATGAGACTTTAAGGCTACCATCAAACATAGGTCCCTGAATTTTTTTCTTTTTTGACAAAGATATTATTATGCTATACGGTAGGAATATCACCAGCTTGCTTATAATAAGCATTGTCTTTGAACACTGGTATGTAGAGATAAAACTAATTACATTAGTGAATGTCTGACATGATTTTTATGTGAAAGTTCTTTATAAAATGATTTCATGTGAAAGGATAGATATGACTTTTCTTGTAAACCATACCTTTATCGTTGGATCAAAAAATATACGAATGTATCGCCATATTAAAACGTCCACTCTATTATTCATGGTACTTAATATTCCAATGATAGAATAATGTAACAAAATATTTAACCCATTCTTCGTTCTTCATCTTGTACAAGAACCATAATCAGTATTCTGCGTTGCTATATATCACGTGAAATATGTTAATTTTTGTTTTCATTACATGATGGAGAACTAATGGTTTCTTAAGTAGTGGGTATTGACATGCATGTGGCTAACAAACAATGATCAAAGCATTGCTCAGAGAATTTTTCTCTTTTATGTCACGTTTTGAATAAAAGTACCTTAATTCTAGATTATATATGTGTGTGTGGGTTTACGGAATTAAGGTAAAAACATACAGTCACAGGTTATGAGTTTATATTTTGTGTAGAATATTAAATATGTGCAATCATGTGACATCATCGTTTCCATACAAGTCATTTTGACAAATGTCTTTTGTTTTATTTATGGAGGTGTGTTTTATTTATACAGTCATTTGATTGAACATTTATATATTATCCAAATATTACTACACTGGGCCCGTGGAATTATACAGAATAGACATATTTCAAGTAAGGATACACCCTGAAGATAATGAAGGTAAGGGATAATATTCTTCTGAAGAAAATGATGTTGTGTAAGTGAATGAGCGTTAATGTTCCTTTTCAGGACTATCACATCCTGAAAAAGAAAAAGTTATGTTTCACATATCACCTTGTCACTTTTAGAATTAAAAGTTTCTCACTTCTTCTATTTACAGTAAATATCAGCATTCATTTATTGTCTGAATTTTTTTTTCATCTATGTTTTAGTAACTTACTAAAATGTTCATTTGTCTTTTCTCTGAATTTTATTAAGAAAGGTTAAACTATACACAAAACTGATCCTAAAATTCGGATGTACTTATTCAGAATTTTATACATTTAAGATTTAACACTAACTGTACCTGAAAAAATGAATCTTAAAAGTTGATGTTCTTTGTATAAGTATAAAAGATAATACATCACATACAACTAAAATATTTTTTCAAAATTTATGTTAAAATCTCTCATGATTTGGTGTTTTTTATACTTAATGTAATACGAATGAAAAATATAAACTCTAACTGAAATAGTAATATGAGCATAATGAGAGCTAATTTATTATTTCATAAACTAAGATTTTTTGTAGTATAATAGTGTATCTAGAATATTTGTTAATAATTTATTTTTTCAGTATATGTGACACTCGATAAGTTTTTACTTACATATATTGAAGATAGCATATTAATTTATGGCGCAACATGTCAGTTTTAAGGTGAGAGATAATGTGAGGGTCAGGATCTGATGTTCAGCATGATGGCGACAGTCAATACAGTTACAAATTCAATTGTTATATGTTTTGTCTAGTTCTAAAATAACGAAACTTTGATCGTTTTGAGGAATGCCCTTTATATTTCGTTTACCGTGATTTATTTTATTTGACTAATAAGTTATATTTCAAAATCCAAGAAAGAAATATCCTTTTTAAAATGATCGAAAAATATTCACTTTATTTGTATTTAAAGGTCCTTTTATGAGTACATATGCCAACTCCTATTTTTTCAGTTGTATTCATTTTCAAAAGTATATTTGATGTTTTGGTAAAGTAATAAAACTAAATGCTATAGTGTACATAAAGCGATGTTTTGAAAGATAAAATAATAGAACTTTTGGTGTGTCTGTTAGAAACGAAAATAATACTTATTTTTGCGTTGGACAAACACTTAACTTGATTTTATACAAGGGATTGCAATTATGAGCTTACAATCAGTGGAAACGTATCAGTAATATGCTGAAATAACCAATGTCATTTATATGTATATGACACATACAAATGGTTATTAGGTATCTAGAAATCGACTTCAACTTGAGAATCAACATTCAATATTTAAACACAATATATTTGATCTGATACAGATATCAATAACAATTTTTAGGTGAAAAAGTTAATAAGTGTCACATAACGTTGTTTCAAAAATCTGTCAGTTTTGAAAATCTCCCGCTGGGACAGCGGTAAATCTTAGGGGTTTGATTCCACTCAGTTGACGTAGTATATGGCTCGATGTGGTTTTGCTATAAGAAAAGCAAACACATAACACACACAGTCTTGAAAAAATACATATTTTAAGTCTGAAACATCAACGAACAGTTATAACATGGAAGCTTTTTAATATTTAAATAACAATTAGATTGTTTATTGTAAACTGATGTCTGGACTTGTGACCAAGCTTATCAACATTACCCAGAAATAACTAACTCTGATACCATTCATTATATAATGGAATCATAAATCTTAAACATTTCACATGTTGATGAAGTTGTTTAGGCCTAACTAGATATCTTAACTATTAAAAGTAAAACTGAATAGATGATAGTCAAATTATCTTTCATTCTGAAAAAATATTCTAAGCTATATTATCTGACTGACAGTCTGAACTCGTGGCCAATTGCTATATGTCTGGCACTGACAGAGAGTATATAAAATGTTTTTTGTTGTAAAGTGCGGTTGAAATATAAGAATTTACAGTGTCATTTATAAACAATATAAGATATTGCATACTGAACTTGAATGAACAAGTAATAATACGGGCGTAATCTACAAAAGTTATCTTATAAATTAAGGTTGTTGTTTGTTTTTAAACAGTAGCGTATCTTGAAATTATGTTAATAAATGTTTGAGTAAGTGTGACATCAGTATTACTTAGAATTTGTGATTTTACTTATATTAATTGATCATAGTATATTCATAGAGAGTCTTGTATCAGAATGATAAACACATTTGTTAGAAATATGGTTAATCAATGTATGAAATTTAATTTAAGAGATTTGTTTGTTTGAAGTTAAGCACAAAGTTGGTCATAGCAACATTCTTTCTAGCGGTATTACAACCTCTGCTTATCATAGCAACGTACAAACATGCCCCTAGAAACTCGTTTTCTGGTGGCATGACACCAGTTATCAGTTATATTGGCAGCATATCAAATTTTGCCATGCAAGTGCGGAAATAACTGCTTGTTTTTTGTAAAACAAAGCAGTTCTGCTTAATTCTTAAATAAAGCTTTTGTCTGTATATTTAAATAACGTTATTCTTCCTACGCTTTACTCATATATATTAACATTGATCCTGAATCTACCGTTACCAAGACGCTACAGTTGTTGATAATCAAAATTTACAACAATCCTTATACCTTAAGCTGTTGTAAGATGCGATATATAAATATCAACAGAAACATTTGAAGGTTTCCAGGTAACAACTCGCAAAACCTGAAAGAAATATACTTTGAAATATAGAGTAAGTTTCTATTTAGATATGTTAGGACACAACAAACTTTTGTTTGGACTTAAGAGAACACATACAAGCTTCAAAACTTGTATCTGTATACTTTTGTTTTCTAATGGTTGATTTAAACTTCATTTTATATCACTTTATATTTGATATAAATATTACACAGAATGGACCCCAACGTAATTCCTAGCAGTTGAATTGGCCATTCTTCTTGAATAGAATAGTTCTCACTGCACAAACTCACAGGCGAAGCCCAGTGAAATGTAACTACTTTGTAACAAATTACTGGAAGAATGATTTCTAGCACTTTTATTTAGTCAAACAAATGAGAGTTTTTGACACTCTAGATATAATTTAGGGCGAATTTAATCGTTTTTGTTGGATTTTTTTGCACATTTTCAGCAATCTGCTATGTTCCCTCATTGACATTTACTTAATATACAGCATCTTGTATTGTCACTAGCAGTATTAAACCTACTTAAACATTTGTATTTATATTGTGCAAGATATTTTGTAGAGTGTATTGGGTGATCATATGTGAAATATTTCAGAGGTGTCTAGATAGTTCTTGCGTTACAGTGTACATAAACAAAGTGTAGACGTATGTCAACATATTATTTACGTAAATATCTTGTTCAGATATTAGTTTTGAATGTATTGCAAAATAATAACACGCTGAAGTAAAGTTTGCGCATTATGATAACTTTCCTTGATATGGATACCTCTACAGATTTATTTTAACGTTCATAACTGCTTTTTATACATTTACTCTACCCTTTATTACTACAACTAAATATTTTGCCCTTGTATATTTTGCTGTATTTTTGACTTGTGAGCAGTATATTCAGTTAAATAGTCATATATGTACGATTAAGATAAACCATGTTTCTAAATTTTATATCCCATATATATCATTATTCATGTCGTTGGTTTTTGTTTCTGGAATTTAGCACAAACCTACACAATGGGCTATCTCTGCTCTACCAATCACGGGTATCGAAGCCCGATTTATAGCGGTGCGAGTCCACAGACATACCGCTGTGCCACTAGAGGGCGTCCGTATTCAATAACTCACTTGAAATTTAAGGTATTCGTGTACGTTAAAATCAATTATTATTATACTGTAATCCACTGTAATTAAAAATGTTGTCTCTCTTCAATTATTAGACGAACTGCAGTTTTTAAAATGCATAAAATAGCGAAAGTAAAAATTATTAGTATCTTCTGATAAAATTATACATTACGAAAATCTGACTTACCATCCGTAAAGTACCAAAGATAAAAATAAGCATTATTACCAGTAGTAGTATTTTTGTCTTGCACATGGATTGAACAACCTGTCTTAGTAATTGAATCAATTTCATGGATCCCGAGACTTCTCACAGCTTCGGAACCTCCCACATTAGTGGTAAAGAATCCCCATGTAGTTGTCTTTCACGTACCCATAAAATCCAGTTGCTCCCCTGATTTGGTGGTCAGAATAGTGTGTTTGGCCTGTTTACTAGAGCTTTGGAGAATACTAAGTTTATATAATGAGCTGCCCTGTCTATAACCAGGAATATTTAAGAAAAATACCAGACACTGACACACTTACAAGTACACAAATATTTATTTACACAAAAACAATAATAAGAAGTAAAGGCAAATGTTCAGTGATGTATTGAACTGATACGAATAAAAGCCCTTATCAGTCAAGCTAATAACCGAAAACATAAAAAAAGTTCTGTTTAAAGATGATAAAGTAAAATTCAAGCTAAGCTTCGAATTGACAAAATGTTAAACCGACAACTGAATTTCTCCAAGTTTAATCTAATTTAAATCATTTTAACAAAAGCAAGATAGAGCTGAGTCCAAAAGCTACTGCAAACAAAATTTATCTTTACCAAATTTACGAAAGTAATAAACACAATCTATTTTGTTAATTTCATCATCTATGTCACAGATGAAATGTTTATGGTTTTTCCACTGTATGAAAACCTTAGGAAGCATGGTTGATATCTCATATTTGTAGTTCCAAAATGACTCTCACTTCTGTGATGACAGTTCTGATAACTGTTCGTTCTAGATAAGAAAGATCTTGTGTTTATGTGTGTGTTTTCTTATAGCAAAGCCACATCAAGCTATCTGCTGAGTCCACCGAGGGGAATCAAACTCCTGATTTTAGAATTGGTGTTACTGCAATAAAACATTTTAACAGTTATTTAGGAATGAGAAAATACTTTTAAGACTATCTTTAAAGACAAAATATCTTTAAAAGCACGTGTCGCTTTTCTATTCATTTATCACATATATCTTTTCTATAGTTATTTTCATAAAACTAGATAACATTTTTCTCGTAATATTACTAAAGTGTTTCTCATTGTCAGAAAAGAAACAGATTGGAAGAAAGTCTAACTATGTAAATTAGGATTAATTAATGTTATGGTTAACGTTATTCTTTTCATATAATAATTTTAAGTTATTAGTTTTTATTTCTATTCATAAACATTTGCATTGATTTGTGTTCAATTTTTTTATTTTATTTTAAGAAACTCTTAAAATATGTGATTTTATAAATTAACAACTGTGTAACAAAATGATTAATGATACAGTAGTACCAGCACTGTTGGGAAATTTAGAAATATTAAAATTAACATGCAAGTAATTATTAGTTGTTTCTTTCACATTGGTACTTTCTCATAGCTTTAATGAATTATCAAGTGTTCATTTCGTAGTTAATATAAGGGATTTATATTCTATATATCATCATAACTTTTCTAAATTTATCCATGTAGAAAGTACCAGCAAAAATGTTTTCATTGCTACATTAAATATTTCACTTTTATGACCAAAGTAAGAAAAAAGGAAAAATCTTTATCGTGTCTTCTCATTACAAAAAGTCAAATTACATGCAGACAACTAGTTAAACCTGCCTGCCTTTCTTACAATGTTTGAATCCCCATGTTTGTATCTTCACATGCATTTCGTCTAAACCGAATGGTGGTAGGGCAAAATTAATTGATTTAAATAATTTTAAGCAGATATAGACAGCTATATAAATATAAGGCTAGTAGTTGATAGTTATTGCCTTATTGTAAGGACTTATTAGCAGTAGTACTTACGCTCTAAGGCAAGAATATGCTGACTCCTCTTCCACACACAGTCCATATCTCCATAAGTGAAAATAATGTTTGTTTGTTTTGAATTTCGTGAAAAACTACATAAAGGCTATCTGTGCTAGCCGTCTCTAATTTAGCAGTATGAGACTAGAGGGAAGGCAGCTAGTCATCACCACCCACCGCCAACTCTTGGGCTGCTCTTTTACCAACGAATAGAGGGATTTACCGTCATATTATAACGCCCCAACGGCTGCAAAGGCGAACATGTTCGGTGTGACAGGACTCGAACCTGCAACCCTCAAATAACGAGTCGAGTGCCTTAACCACCTAGCCGTTAAAAGAATGAACTAGATTATAATGTAATGAATTGTACTTTTGTATCAGACGGGATCCAAGTCCAAAGTTTAAATTTCGTGTGTCTAATAAATGGGCTTATACAAATTGAGACTGAGAATCATCAACAAATCTCTGGGCACACATATATAAAAAGTTTTAATTCTATACATCTTAGAAACGGGTCAAGTCAAAACAAAGTAAAAACGTAAAAGTGCAACGTCTGTGAATCTACCCATTTGATTCTCAACGAATGTGGCGTAATCTGTCGGGAATTAAAATTTTAATTTTTAATATATAACTCGGGGAAAGTTAAATAATTTTGATAATATACGAGGGCTGTTCAAAAAATACGCGGACTGACGTCATAAAACAAAATGTACTTTATTTAGAAGTTACAGGTCTGGGACCCCTTCAAAGTACTCTCCTCCCCAACGCACACACTTATCCCAACGGCGTTTCCACTTGTTGAAACAGTCCTGGTACGCTTCTTTTGTAATGTCCTCCAGCTCCTTCGTCGCATTTGCCTTAATCTCGGGAATCGTCTCAAATCTTCTTCCTTTCAAGGGTCTTTTTACTTTGGGGAACAAGAAAAAATCGCTAGGAGCAAGGTCAGGTTAGAAGGGGGGGGGAAGAACAGTGATTGAGTGTTTGGCCAAAAACTCTCGAGTTCTGAGGCACAAATTTCGCAGCAACGCGGTGCATCTTCAATTTTTCGGTCAAAATCTCGTAATAAGATCTAACTGATATCCCACACTCTTCAGCAAGCTCCCCGACAGTCAGACGTTGATTTGCCCGCACCAGGGTGTTGATTTTGTCGACGTGTGGGTCGTCAGTTGACGTGGAAGGACGTCCAGGACGCTCATCATCTTCAATGGACTGTCGACCATCCTTAAAACGTTCATGCCACTTAAAACATGCCGTACGCTTCATAGCAACATCACCGTAAGCCGTGTTAAGCATAGCAAAAGTTTCAGTCGCAGATTTTCCACGTTTAACACAAAATTTCACAGCAAGTCGTTGCTCCTTCAGGTCATTCATTCTGAATTCCGTCAAACAAAAAAATCGCACTTCACTTACAACCGCGTAGCTAATACACAAATGAAGATATCTGCAATCGGGAAATGGCGTCAAAATCAGCTGATCTGTGCGAACCTAGCGACACCAAGCGGATTCCCTGGAACCAACTGGAGCCGCGCAATTCAAACAGTCCGAGTATTTTTTGAACAGACCTCGTATTACTATGGGATAATCATCTGCTAAATTAAATAACGATAATAAGCAAGCATGTTATTAGGGATTTCGCTTCCTATTGAAATAGTTTAATAAAATATACTCATTTACATAACTTGAAATCTGATACTTTTTCTCAAATTGAGATTGGCACCTAAAGGAATGTTAGTACTCTCTTACAGGAACAGTATCGTTGAACAACGAAATAAGCTTACAACAGGACAAAATAAGATTAATGAATTTTGTTTGTAGTTAAGCACAAGGCTAAACATCGGTTATCGAAATTTGGTTTCTAGAGTTGTACATCCGCAGACATACCGATGTGCCACAGGGGACAGGATAAATTAACCGCATCAGTATTGATTCTATATGATAAACCACCAATGCATATCAATCTTTCATTACAAGCATCTACATGAGTTGAACCTTAAGGTAACTTTTGGCAATGCAAGACTTTTCTGCAGCTTATGTTTAGTATTCATTTCAGAAAAATATAATTTTTCTTTAGTTCATTTATTCATATTTGTTCAACGTGATTGCTTAGGTTCAATGAATAGACATTCTCACAGTAATGGATTTTGTGGCTCAGTCGTTAGCTGATTAAAATTATCTGAACGAAGATTTACCAAAATGTTTCTTCTCTGAGTAAGAATAAGCTAAAATATTTTAACTTGAAAAAAGGAACCAGAGAAGATAGGAATGGAAGTGGATATAACACTTGTTCCAGCCAATGCTCACATGGCAGAATAAGCCGTTTCGACTTTACATGGAAAATAAAATATATAGCATAGATACACTACATAGCCAAAAGTACGTGGACACCTGACCATCACATCCATTGAACATCTCATCCCAAAACCATGGGCCTTAATAAGGAGTTGGTCTCCCTCTGCTGCTACAATAACCCCCACTCTTCTGGGAAGGTTTTCCAATACATTTTAAGACTTGTCTGCGGAGATTCGCTCCTATTTAACCACAAAAGCATTAGTGAGGTCGGGCGAGAAGACCTGGCTCGCTGTCGGCGTTCCTATTCATTCCAAAGGTGTTCGAGGGGTTGAGGCCAGGGTTCTGTGCAAGCCAATCAAGTTCTTCTACACCAACCTCGGCAAACCATGTCTTTACGACCTCGCTTTGTGCAAGGAGGCATTATCATGCTGAAACAAAAAAGGTCCTTCCCCAAAATGTTGCCACAAAGTTGGAAGCACACAATCCTCTAGAATGTCATTGTACACTGTAGCATTAAGATTTCCCTTCACTGGAACTAAAAAGCCTAGCCCAAACCGTGAAAAACAGCCCTATATCATTATTCTTCCTCCATGGAACTTTGCAGTTGTCACTATGCATTCAGACAGGTCGCTTTCGCCTGGCATCCGCCAAACCCAGATTCGTCCGTCAGACTGCCAAAGAGTGGAGCGTGATTCACCACTCCAGAGTCCAATGGCAGTGTGCTTTACACCACTCTAGCTTGGCATTGCGCATGGTGATCTTAAGCTTGTGGCTGGCTTCTCAACCAAGGAAACTCATTTAATGAAGCTTCCGATGAATGGTTCTTGTGCTGATGTTGCTTCCAGACACAATTTGAAATTCGGTTAACGAGTGTTGCAACTGCCACAGGCGATTTTTACGTGCTACGCGCTTCAGCACTCGGCGGTCCCGTTCTGCGAGCTTGTGTGGCCTACCGCTTCGTGGCTGAGCTGTTGTTACTCCTAGACGTTTCCACTTCACAATACCAGCACTCACAGTTGACCGAGCAGAAATATGACGAACTGACTTGTTGGAAAGGTGGCATCCTATGACAGTGCCACGTTGAAAGTCACTGAGCTCTTCAGCACGACACTTTCTACTGCCAATATTTGTCTATGGAGATTACATGGCTGTATTCTTGATTTTATGCATCTGTTAGAAATGGGTGTGGCTGAAATAGCCGAACCCATTAAATAGAAAGGGTGTCCACATACTTTTGGTCATGTAGTGTAGCTCACTATATAGCTTTATGCTTAATAACAAATACATCAAATACTCAAATAGACCTAATATTAATGATAAAAATAACACCTAGACTTATATTTTAAATGCTATTTTACGAAACTCTTAGTTTAAATTCGTAAAGAATTAATTAATAGGGAAACGAAAAGATTATTTAAATACTGCATTTAACCCAATTTTTACCCATCGATATTTATAAATAAATAAACCTATTTGTTTCATTGCTTTGCCATTTATCGTCATAACAGAAACTGCTGCATGTTATCAAATTCATACACAGAAATAATATTTTTATCTCTATGGTCGTACAGTGATTTTGTATGATCAGCTCGCATCCCTCGATTTGTAAGTTATTCCAATTGAAACTGTGGTCGTTTCCAAAATATTATTTATGTACGTACTTTAAATGTTCTGTTAAGAATAAATACTAAAAACAGTCAAACGACAGAAATTTGGTCTTTTCAATTTGGTGCACTTATTTGTAACTGAATATGTTTAAATACATGGGCGTAGCTAAACAATTTTTGTGATGGGATTTCAAGCAATTTAAGTACACGTACATAAGATCGTTTATACTTTACATAATTATTTAAATCTTAAAGGTTATATTTATAATTTCAAAATGTGCATTACTTTTTATTTTAAAAATTATTAAACATTCTGAGGGAAGAAGTCAGTCCCATATCTAAGTATTTGCAGATTAATATAAAGGATAATTTTTATAATCATATAATTGATTGATTGAAGTTGAACACAAAGCAACACTATGGGCTATCTGTTCTCTGTCTACCACGGATACTAAAACCCGGTTTTTAGCAGTTTATTGTCTACAGACATTAACGCTGTTGCCACTGGAGGGCAATACAATTATATAAATACAATTGTGACGGATTTACTATTATATAACTATTTTAATATCGATGTTTAAGTTAAATTTACTGTTAGAAATGTAAATAACGTGCTATTAAATCTATATTGGAAAATTTCCGCCTATTCACTAAAATTGTATTAGATTCTCGAGTGTAAGAATCAACAATATATGTATTGTTAATATTGTTGTACAGGCTAAAATTTCTAGAAACTTTTCGAGCTTATAAATGTAACCAAAGCGACGCACCAAAGGACAATTTGCTATAATTGGGATGCTATAAACCTCGGAAGCTATTACTACGATTGATATAACGGGATGTTTCTTTAAGTTCAACTTATTTTTAGAAATGTAAATAACATGTACTGTTAAATCTGTATTGCGTAATTTCCGCCTATGAAATATTTGACCAGGAACGTTTATGAATTTCGAACATTACAAACCATTTAACGTCAACAGATTTACATCGAGTATTATTATTTGTACAATAACATTATATAACTGCAGCGGTATAAAACTATGCGTGATCAGTAAAGAAACAAGTGTACGTGTGGGAAACAAAATATTTTAAATAAATAACGAATGATCACAAACACTGTTGAAACAGAAGTTTTACTTGATTGGAGGCTTCAGTTACGTTTCTGGTTAATGAACACTTTTATATAAATGATACGTTAAGAAATTTCATTCGTAGTACATATTGAAGAGTTATAATATTTCATTCTAATAATATATTATTATAATCATGCTATATGTAATATTTCAAGGTTCAAATTTAATAACAAGTAGCTATTATATTATTTCAATATCTAACAATAACAATATTCTCCAAAATTTTCATTCCTCACTTAATATTCTCCATAATATTACAACTTCTAAAAATAAGAAAAAAAGCTTCCCAAAATTACAACAAATTCAGGTTTTTATTACAACCCTCAAAAATAATATTATGAAAAACAAGATATTAAGACTATTACGTTTCTTGCTATATTTGCTTAAAAAACTATACAACATTACAAATTTAACAAGAGTGTGTTTTTCTATAACTAGAACAGTGAATTTCTGCAATATTTGGAAAAAGTATCAAAGTACTTAATCATGAAACATGAAAACCAAGTTACATGTTAAGGCTAAGTTGGAACTGTTTTTTGATCTAATGAATGTAATTAACTTTGAAAAACATTGTTTTCATCATGTTTCTTTATTGATGTTTTAAACTTAAAACTAAAGGAAGAAAACAGAATCTTAGCTCAGACCTTAAATATTTTTCCTCAAATCTAGTATGATACTTGTGTAGTGAATTACTTTAATCGAATGTGATAAACATCTGCCAAACTATGTATTCCATAATAATTAATAAGCTTAAAAAGCATTTTGCTTCACAAACTCAGACATTTTAAGCCTAATATGACTTTCCTTATGCCACATTAATACACCCTTGTTAATTTTGTTTTCCATGAAACAAACAATCCTTAAAGCTAATGAAGATTTAATAATGTTTCACATCCAAATCCTTTTGGCTATTTTTATGTTTTAGCTTTTTATCAGTACATGAAAATACAGGAGAATTTCAAAAAATCTTAGTTTACCAAAAAAGATCTTATGTACCAAATGCAAAAAATTACCCCTATATAAAATCAGACAATTATTTTAACATGCAGAAATTTCATCTGTTACAGGACCTGGTGTAACATGTGTTTATTGCAAAAATTCAATTTGGCTTATTTGTAACTGAAATCTCCAGAATCTGTAAATAAACATGGTATGATATTTTTTTAAACAGGTAGCAGTACAAATATAAGAGAACTAGCTATTCATGTCATCACCCCTTTTTTTCATCAACAAGTTTCTTTGGTAGCTTTTCATCACATTCAGACCCATCTCCTTTCAAAATATTTTGAAGATAACTCACTAAACCACTGGGATCATCCATCATAATTTTACCTAATAAATAAAAAGTAACATGCTTCATACTTAAGAATAATGTAGTAATGATATAATTGCAGTGAAGAACTTATTAAAATAAACTAAAATTAGTGAGGAAGATTTGAATTTTAAAAATAACACATCACATAATTTATCATTTTTATAATTATGACATCACCTCAGGAAACTTCAATCAGGATACAGTTTTATTCAAAAGCTATTTATTATACCACTGAGTGATACAACATCTAACACTGACAAAAGCAGCAGCCACAATATTAAGAATAAAATTTATATGTTAATTTTTAATTGTTAAAACTTTCTCATTAGTTTCCACCAAATTTTTTAAACTACTATAAACTGCTGATTAACTAGTTACACTGGTTAACTCTGTGTCTTTCCAAATCCACTTTTAACCGAGTTTGTGGGACAAACTATTTATATCTGAAAACATTCATATATGGTGGACTAAAGAAAATACCAAAGTAAAAATACTAAAAATTTTCAGCTATATTTTAATTCATGAAGAAGAAATTAAATGCTTGTTACTAGATATCTTATGTAGAATTTTTCATTACTGAAAAAAATAAAATTGATTATACAAGTTTAAAAACTAATGCATTCAAATGTTTAAGCACCAGCTAAAACATGTACAGTTTTATCACCTCCTTTTCTAGCCTAACAGATTTATAAGTTTTTATAGAAAGAACAACAATAAACAACTAAATGATTCTTTCATAAATAACTATTAACAAACAAATTCAAATTTAATTTTTTAAATGAACAAAACACAATCAACCTCAAAAGCATATGTATTGTTTTTAACCACTTAATTGAAGGTATAGAGAGAAATAATTTGTTTTGTGTCCTTTAGATTTTCAAAATATTTCATTATAATAAAAATTTCATTAAGAATCTAAAACAACTCCAGAAAGGTTTCCTGAAAATTTAATGCCTTAATTTTTAATCAATTATAAATTGAATATAAATTTTATAGCCAGTAAATGTATAGTAGAAAGTCTTACATTTTGGGGTAATGTCATTTCTATGATTTTGAAGTGCATATCAAGATTCTGTACTTATCAATGTAAAGGACAGTGTCAGATACAGTAACTGTACCTCTTTGGCTGAGATGACAATAATCTTATTTGTGCAAATCAGTTACTCAGCAATGGTATCTTTTCTAGTGCTTTATGGTTTAAATTATATCTACAGTATTTTTATTTGTCTTCTACTCACTAAAATGAACATATATTTATATAGAATTTGAAAAATGTGTAGTACTGGTGCAACAAATTTCTAAATTATTCATCAGAGAAGCTGTTTAAGGAAATAAAAATAAATAAATATGAAACCAAATCTATCACTGAAAGATGATGAATAAAATGGGAATAGAATGGGATTTATATTCATTCATAGGCTAAATGTCTTCCCATAGATACAGTAAAAATACATAAAATAAAAAACAGCAGTAATTTCAATTATAATAACGTGTACATATTTAGATATTGAAGACAATATCTAATAAAAATGAAACACTTGTATGGCATATAATGATCATCTTGGAAAAAAACATTAATTAATATACAGGCTCACAGTATTTGTCACTACTTTACTGGTTACACTTTGAAATGAAGTATGTAAGTTATTTCACTTATTTTAATTTAGTTTATTTTCAAATATATGAAGGTTAAGTTACATTAGTTTTAAACATACCTTTTGGAAAAGCAACAAAAAAAAAACACTAATTTCTTTCTTACCTCACAAAAACATGTATCTGTGTTTTTAGAATAACATTTATGAGATCCAGTTTCTTTGAAAACTGGTAAGAACTGAGAAGTCTAGTGTCCAGGATATACAACCAGAAACTTTGATCAATCATATACTTTTACCAATTATTCAATATTAAACAAGTCAAGAGATTATAATATTGCAAAGAACACCTATTACCATCTACTCTTATATAAAAAAAGCAAAAGAACTAAAGCATCTGTTTTACTTGAGATAAAATAAGATGTTAATTGTATTGTTATAAATAATAAAATTATCAACATAAATTAATGCACACAACTGCAATAAAGCTTGCAAAGTAACAGCAAGACATTGATTAATCAGTGGCCTACGAATACTAAGTGATATGTGATAAATAAACTTCTGCACTGCATATAATTAAAAGAAAGGGTTACAGTTATGACAAAGCTTCATTCACATAATACTGTGTCTTCCAGAATAGTCTTACATTTTGATTACATCAACTCAGATTAAGATACAAACACCATTTTAAAAATGTTCTCATATAAAACTAGGTGTATGAAAGCACCTACAAAATGATACATTATAAAAAGCTAAAAAAGCCTACACTTAAATCAGTTGATAAAGACATACCTTATCTTATATTAGTAGGACCATCTACTGTGCCTGATATGTCACATTCTGTTTCAGCATACACCTGAAGCAATACTTTCTGTTCAGGAGTTAACTGTCTACAGTATCAGAAAAAAAAAGTATTTAAACCTTGTTGAATAAAATGTATCTCAACATATAATACATATACATACATAAAGAAAACAGCTGTAAAGAGACTTGTCTATTCCTTTTATTCTAAACATTAAAATTTCACAAACGTACTTATCAAACAATTTATAAATTAAATTTTCTGTAGAAAATAATTATTGGACAAATGTTGCTTTTCTTTTCTGAACAAATATGTACCATGAGATTTTATATTAGTATATCAGTTTTTCAAACTAACATCAAAAGTAAAACACTTTTCCTAATGTTAATATATTGAAAAGAAAAAAAAAAAATTTCTACATAAAAGTGATTTTAAGTAATGCTTTAAATCATTAAAAAATTTAACTCTTAAAACTGAACCCTATAGTAATTCTATAAATAAAATTACATATTCTTTTAACAGCAGTACACATCAAAATTAAAGTTAACTTAGTGACTTTGACAATCCACTAGGCTTTAGTAATTTCTGTATTTTACAATGGCAAATCCTTCTTTTTTCTTCTATATGTAAAACCTTTTATAAATTTAATACTGTAAATAATAAGAGATTATGACACTTCACAAAGTAAACAAGGAACATGCTTTCCCTGTATTATAAAGTATACACATCAGAAGGGAAAAACTCTCTCAATTAATAAGAAGAATATCTCCTATACAACAACTGTACAATAAAATAAACCATTGATGGTGGCAATTTAACATCAAGGTAGAACACTAACAAGTTACACTACCATACAATGATAAAAATGTTTAAAATTTATCAAAAACAAATTTAAATTTTTATATGATGGAACTGCCAATGTGATGGTTTACTGAAATTAAGTACATTGCTGGTGTGTAGAAAACAATTAGCAAAATTTTATAAAAAACACTTTTCAAGTTGGTTCTTATATTTAAAGTTACTCTGCAAAGAATTATCAACCCCTGCAAAATGGGATATAACACAGCTCAGTGACAATAGTCATAACAAAAAGAGACTGTATTTAAAGTTACTACTGCCAACAAAGGTAAGTTTAGATAGACAAGTCACTCAAGAGTGAATTCAAAATAAATGAAGTTCCCTGCCTCTTTTCTGTTGAGCAGTGTCTCTAACCAATTGAACTATTAGACTTGAATAGCACAAACCTCAGCCTCAATCTCATTGATAAATAAAAATAAAAACTGAGACTTTTATACTCTAAATACATATATAAACTAACTATGCAAACCAGTTTCTATAACAAAAATTAAAAGAGAATAAAATTTGCTATATCAAAGGTTCTAACCAGTAAAGTCCCAATGAAGAAATAATACAATGTACTATATTTTATGCCTTGTAAGACAATACATCATGGAAGATGCACCCTTATTTTGGAAAGACAATTCTAAGAAAAAAATATTTTGACTCTGCAACCAACACCTTGATGCAGCCTTGACTTTTTTTAACTTACTGAGTAAATACAGTCAAATACATTATATTCTTCACAGTATATTGACAATATTAGTTAAACTGAAAGTTTTATGCTATTGAAAATACTTGTAATTGGTAAGTAATAATATTACAATCTGTATAACAAGCCATTTTGCATCTCAGGGCTGCATAATAGGATGGATCCAAGAAAACACCTGATATAAAGCCAAAGTAAGTAGCTCAAGGCAGTCACTGGAAGGAGTGGCAGGGACAGAAATGGACATAGATGTAGATTCATCACTTCTTTTAACCATTAAGAGCAAGAGACTCTTCAGATGTTTTGCAAATTACTATGCTGGAGCCATGGAGAGTTCTGTCTGCATTCCCACTGTGGCAGTGGAATAGAGTACAGCAACATATGTCTGAGATGGAGTGGGGAGCAATAACTTCTGAGCCTCTGAGTAGGAGATATTAAAGTCTTTCAGTATGGCACCTCTTTCTCCTCTACTCACTTAGAACAAGAAACAGAGTAACAGGAGTGTGAACTACAACAGTTAACATAGTGTGGTTCCAAGTTCACATTTGTAAGCATTGTGGTCTTTGCCATCACAATGAGCACATATTAAAGAACCATGACATGATGTCTTTGAGTGTCCAAACTACTGACACTGAAAACATCTGAGAGGCTTGGGAATGTATGGCCATACCTTACAGTTCACATAACCTGCTTTCACTGTGGCAGGAGGACATTGTTATGTAAATGTCAATATTAGAACATTAGCAGACATTATAATTCAATCTTGGTGAGTGGAGATTTGGAGCACCACAGAAATGCTTTGGCTAGAGAATCCAGCAAGAATCTCAAACCTAGGAATGTTCTTTAAATCCCTCTCAACTATAACTCCTCTGTAACAATTCAAAGTTGTATAGAGAGTAACCTTGATGGGTATATAGACTTCAATTTCAAGAGGAGTTTGGTATGTTGTGGTGAAGATGTTTGCACCAAAATGTCTCTAGAGCATAGCTTCTTTACTGTCTTGAGGGAGCCAGCAAGCCCCTCTAATCCATTTGTAATGAAAAAAGAAGACATCTGCCCCAAGAATTTTTCAGATAAGGAATGCATAATTAGAAATTGAGGTATAGAATCTGACTGTGATGGTGACTGTACAACAGTTGTCCATGAGTGATTGTTTTCTGATAATCGTTTTTTTTTCAATTTTATTTCTTTTTCATGAATAATCCATAATAAAGGCAATACATTTCAGTGTCCACTGGCCCCACCCACTATGGAACCCTAATGAATGGATGCATACAGTGCCAAACAAAGACACTGCAGCAACACCAGCATCAGACACAATGTCAACAACACACATTGAGAACATCCAACACTGGTACTTGGTTTGTTCTAGTCCATGTGGATCAACTGACTGACCCTAGGGGGCCACTCCAACACTCCAAGGCCACCCATCTACAAACATTCAAGGTCAAAGTGGTGTGTTAGGACTGGACCCCTCAACCACTAGGATCCTCTCCTCCCCTTCATGGGTTGCTACACTTGGGTGGATGTTTAGTTCCAAGAGAACTTTTTCTGGGAGGTCCCCTCACCATATACTGAAATATACCTCAAGGGGTCATCTGGAATAAAACATCAGACCTGAGACAGAAGGATAGCCACACCTTCTATGCAAGCAAACATCACCACCCTACTCTCAACTGAGTGGAAATGTGCACACTTGAGGAATGCTTTATGACCCACCACCCCAGTGGCCAAGAGCTGATATTTGTTAAATACTTCTATACTTCACTGGGAAAAGAGTGGAAGAAACACAATGGAAAATTCCCTAGGAACACATCATCATAAAAAATGCAGTAGGTAACCAGAAAACCTTATTTTGAAAACCAGACACTTCTGAATTCTGACAATCTGAGAAACATTAGAGATGGGCTGAAATCTCTTTCTCCTTTACTTATGTTAGTCCATGATTGTATGATCCAGAACAAATATATTTATGATACAATATACCACAAGGAAGAACTTGCAAGCAGTCTTGTAGAACACCCCATCTCAGCAGTGAGTGTGATAGACAGATATCACAATACAGATTATAGATATCAGTATATATGGACAGGCACCACTTGCCACAGAGCTTGTTCCATAACATGTTATGTTCTCTGAAATAAAAAGAAGCAAAGAAAAATAACTTATTCATTCAGAGTTGTACTGAAATATGAGGAATGGCTACTACATCCAGATGAGTAGGTAACAATGAGATGGTGCAAGCAGTGACATCAAGGCATGAGAAATTGTCCATGTGCTGGCCTAGATAGCCTTGTTCAAAGAAGGACAGAAGTGAGCAGCTAAATACAAAGGGAAGTAACAAATTAAGAGGAAGGATATTCAGAACAGTGGTCAAGATTCAGGAAAAAAAAAGGAGAGATATGCAATACACCTGACAAACCCAACCAGACCCTTGTTAAAACAACCATGTAAAAATAGATATATGAGAAGGAGGATAGAATCCATACAAGATATGCTAACAATGGAATATTCTTATTTACACTGAGATACAGACATGGATGAGAAAGAGAGGGATGTAGTATCCTGATATAGGTTAACTGCTAGAGAATGGATCAGGAAAGGTCATGGAGGTAGTTCCTGGAAAAGGGAGTCATGAACAAAAACCATGGTTGATTTGACCAGAAAGGAGCCACAAGAAGAACCTGACATTGAATGAATTGGATGAAAAAAATGACTCTGTATGACTGAGAATGAACCTTCAACTAACAAAAAGCAAGGAGTATCAAAAAGTTGATATGAAGACCTAACTCCTCTTGAGACCAACAGCTCAAGATCTCCTGTGTAATGCAACATCCTGACAACAAGGAATCTGTGAAAACGTGCCCATCTGGATGGATAGAAGGAATAGGCAATCCCACTGTCATGTTATCCATGCCTAATCACCAGAAGAGGTCTGACTGAAAGGAAGCAGAAAGGGAGATTGGAAATCAAGAGGATCCTTAATGAGGTGCCAATGAGCTTATAGTACCCACTGCAAGGAATACATGTGGACGTGGCCCAAAAGGATAAGAGCTAAAAGCAATGCTCAAATCCATAAAAGAGACAGAACCTCTTGCACAGAGATAAAATGCATTGATAGTGCCATTTGAAGTAAAAATTCTATATATTGCAGATGAGGAAGAAAAACAGCTGGGCTTGACTAAGATACTAGTTGATAAATATCCCCATATGAACAAGATATCAAATGGGGTGGAAAATGAACTTCTCCAGCTTGATAAACCAACCCACCTAATCAGCTTTTCTGAGGAGAAGTTGGATGTGTGAGGAAGATTACAATTAATGCAGCCAGAAGGAACCAGTCATTCATAAAATAATGGAAACTGAGCCTGTACGAATGAAACAATCAGGTAAAAAATGGACAATCCAGAAGAAACATTTTAGTGCTGATGCCAGTCCAAAAGGCAAAGTTTGGAACTAATAATTGTGATCCTCATAGATAAAACACAAGAAACAACATGAAGCCTTAGCAATAGAAATGTAAAGTTAAAGAGTCAGACACATTAGATCTTGTTATCCAAAGCCCTGGAAGCAAAGCCTATCTGAGAGACAGGATTCTATGCTGAACTGAGGCATATCAAAAAATGATTCAAACAGGAGAGGTTGATCACAGAACATCAATCCCTGATGTTCTTTGGGGATGAAAAAAATAAACAGGAAAATCACCCTAGCCAAAAGCACCCTTGACAAGAAAGCCTTGGAACTGCTTTTGTGAGACACTGGAAGGAAACAGGATCTTAAGCAGGGGAATGAAATGGGACAGGAGATTAGACAGGATGTATGAGAAAAAAGAGGGAGGATACTTCTGAAAAAATTCAAATAACCCAAAGGTCAGAGGGAAAAGTCACACTTCTGAGAAACAAGTGAGCCTGGCTCTCAGAGGACCTGAATCTACAGGGTAGCCACTAATAATGCCGATATCACACAGGAAGTTTGTGAACAATGGAATAATATGCAGACATTGTCTGAGAAGGAGAAACTGATAAATGAGAGAAAAGAGGAAGATGAAAATTGGAGGAGGAGGTTGAGAGAACAAGAAGTAATGGAATATAGGGAAGTGTGCAATGTAGTGGATTCAACGCAAGACTCCAAGATACCTGGAAGCCCACCAAACATTACAGAACTCAGAAAAGGGGCTGATAAAAAATATTGCAAGGAAGTCAGGGGAGGGAAACACACATGTTGACAAAGCAGCTCGAGCCAAAAGATCCCAGCAACAGAGAATCCAAGTGTAGAAAGAGAAGGCAGATAAAAACAATTTGGACAAGTTAGGGAGCAGGAGGGTACAAACTTCTGCCAAAAAGTTCTCAGATGAACAACAGAAAGCATCAGGCAATACATGAATGGGCAACAAATGACAAAGGAGTGTTGTGAGAGAGAAATGGAGGCAAGCAAATTATGCTTGAGAGAGGCTGAACCCCAATGAAGAAATGAATCTAATTGTTGTTTCTCAAGAAAGGATTTGTTGAACAATGATATACAAGTTCATGAGCCTCTGCAGTACAGGGGTGCAGCATACTAACTTGCACATAAGTTATCTGCAAAACTTTGGCATGGACCCTAATATCAGGCAAAGAGGGGAAATTAAAAACTCGGAACTAAGTACTACAGTTAATAAGGAAGGGAAAAATCAACTGACCTAAGTGACAAAAAACCATTACAACCTATGATATCAAGTTTAAAAAGTGTGACTTGGGACTAGATACTTCAACATGCCTATGCAGCAAAGAAATGGAAGAAAAGCTGTCTAATCTACATCATCCTAATCGAAGTCTTCAGATAATGGCAGAATTATTTGTAGACTGGAAGATTCCTCAGCCCACATGAGAGAAACCATTTCCTGATGAACTACAAGTGATACTTCGTCCACCAATAACAACACACCTGCAGCCTTTGTAATGAGCAGTTGAACACCAGTATTGTAGGTATCCACTGTAGTAGTGACAGTAAAATGTGAATTCAAAAATATTGACTGAGAAATATAATTCACAATCAAATAAAGAAATGCATCTTGATGGTGGATTATAAACAATACTTTGAAATGCAAAAATCAGTAAATAAATATTTTCAAAATACACTAGAGAAAAATGTCTGAAATGATTGAGAAGTGAATACTGAAGTCAACTGCATAAAAGTTAGCTTGATAGGAGTGTCACATTCCTATTGGTCACATACCAATTTGCATACATAAATGCAGCTGAAACAGGTGATATGCATTTGGAATTGGGTGGAAGTTTAAGGTTAGTGGCAAGTACAAATTTGCACACTAGAGATCAGTCATTATGAAGCATAGCTGTAACTGTGAGAGGAGGTAAGTAATCATATTGAAATCAACAATGTTCTCTAGTAATATCAATTAAGACTTTGCATATTGGTATTTAGAGTTTATTTTGTTAGAGTACTTGCTCTACAAGTAGGGGAATTTTTTCAGTTCAAAAACCTCATGATTAGAGATTTGGATGCAGCTTATCCCAGCAGCCTATCAGTTATGATATATATGCACAAGGACTTCTTGGAAGAGAACTCACCACTCCTTCCCTAATACAAATATGGAGAAAAGGAAAGGTTCAACATCTTTCAATCAGTTAGGTAAAGCTTAATCATTTGCACAAACAAGACAAGTTTATAGTTTAAAAAGTGGCTCATGTCTGTTAGAAAGTGTTAGCCACTGTATAAATAAAGAAAAATAGAAGTGACACTGAATTATTCAGTCCATAAGAACTGAAGGAAAGCATGCCTTTTTTTTTCTGCATAAACCAACCCCATTGATACAGGTGGGGCATCAAAATAGGTATGTCTCGACCTTTTAAAGAGTGCCAGACAACATCATAATATGGATTTTATCTAAGAGTTATCAGCTTTTCATGCTGCCATACATTACTGAATTCACAACAGTTCATGGTAAAGGAGAGTAAATACCAGGTACAGCATACAAAGATACTGAAAAAAACTGAAGATGTAAATATCAGAAGTTCTATAGGTTATGTAAATTAATAATTGTATGATAGACAAAATATTTTTATTCTTGATATGAATATTATTCATATCCTAGACATATCTTTAGAACACTGAATTTATTAACTCTCTCTCACTATGAGCTCAGCCAAACTGACTGACCTTGTCACTATTTTTTACTAATTAAAGTTTACATACAATAACTTTTAATACACTTCACGTATCTTCACAAAATTTGGCAGACTATTAGTAAATATTACAAGTCTTTTGCACACACAAAATCATTTTCCAGTGAAGTATTTTTAACAGTATTTTTCTCAGTAAAACTTTATATTTTATCTGTTATTTTCTCTACCCTAACTTTTACAAGATTTGTCAATTTCACTAATCTCATAACCCAGAGGAAAAAAATCAATCTAAATTACCCAACTTTTCTTTCTATAATGACTTCAAATATTAACATGAAATACATTTTGTTTATCCTAAATAGCTTTAAACTCATAACAGTATTCATGTATTTGTACTTAAATTTTATTGTTTATTTGTCTTAACTACTACTTGCACAACTATAAGCCACTTGGCAAACTGCAGCTCATGTTATACTGTTGAATTGCATTACATGAGCTATTCATGAGCATACCTCCTGAACAAATGTTATGTTAGTGTTTTTATTGTTTATTTCACCTAATCTAGTCTTAACTAACATATGAGATTTCCTATTTTTAAATTCTAATTAATTTTGTAATAAGAAATAAATAACATACATGAACAATTAAGAAATAAAGTACTTTCCAGGGTAGTCTCCTTTTTTTCTGCTTTTTTAACTGTCAAATGTTGATAACACTTAATTTGTTATACACAGAAGAGTACTGCACCAAAAACATATAACAATAATGTGCAAAGAGAAGACTATCACAATTTTTCTTGCTTTCTAACTATTACCTAGTGAAACCACAGCCAAGGGAATGGGCTTGGAGAAATCAGGACTAGAAACTGTTGAATTATACTGTTGAATTGCATTACATGAGCTATTCATGAGCATACCTCCTGAACAAATGTTATGTTAGTGTTTTTATTGTTTATTTCACCTAATCTAGTCTTAACTAACATATGAGATTTCCTATTTTTAAATTCTAATTAATTTTGTAATAAGAAATAAATAACATACATGAACAATTAAGAAATAAAGTACTTTCCAGGGTAGTCTCCTTTTTTTCTGCTTTTTTAACTGTCAAATGTTGATAACACTTAATTTGTTATACACAGAAGAGTACTGCACCAAAAACATATAACAATAATGTGCAAAGAGAAAACTATCACAATTTTTCTTGCTTTCTAACTATTACCTAGTGAAACCACAGCCAAGGGAATGGGCTTGAGAAATCAGGACTAGAAACTGTTGAATTATACTGTTGAATTGCATTACATGAGCTATTCATGAGCATACCTCCTGAACAAATGTTATGTTAGTGTTTTTATTGTTTATTTCACCTAATCTAGTCTTAACTAACATATGAGATTTCCTATTTTTAAATTCTAATTAATTTTGTAATAAGAAATAAATAACATACATGAACAATTAAGAAATAAAGTACTTTCCAGGGTAGTCTCCTTTTTTTCTGCTTTTTTAACTGTCAAATGTTGATAACACTTAATTTGTTATACACAGAAGAGTACTGCACCAAAAACATATAACAATAATGTGCAAAGAGAAGACTATCACAATTTTTCTTGCTTTCTAACTATTACCTAGTGAAACCACAGCCAAGGGAATGGGCTTGGAGAAATCAGGACTAGAAACGTCCATAAAGGAGTAATTACATAAAGTTCTGTGGTATAAAGATACTCACTATAATTACACAATGCAACACAGATTTTGTTCCTGGACAGTATGTGTTATTTCTTAATTGCTTATGCTGTAAAAGTACAGAAAATGGCCATTATTCCTTTCAAACTTTGCTCTTGTTACCTGGATAATGAAATTTAGAAATTAACCTATTTTCTATGTAAAAACAGGCAAACTTGTATATTTTCATTTAAATAAGGTCTGAATAAAACAAAATATGAATCAATATTTACATGCATTTATACTAAAGTTATATAAAAATGTTTAGAAATGAGTAGTTTTTCGAGACTTACGACTGTAATGTAAATCACTTTCATGTATCAGCTCCCAAATATAGTCTCCCATCATTTTTTCGTTATATGCTCCCAAGTCACAAAAGCAAAGTTTCAAGAGAAAAATAGGTCTTTCCCATTTATTTTAAGCATAAACATTTGGGAAATATCACTTTCTGCCCAGGAACAAGAAAAAGTAAAAATTTTGTTACATAGTGTTATCAAAGGCTGTAAATTAATGTACATTAGTCTTTTAAAAAATTATGCTGAAACTTTCTTTTATGGAATAAGTATTAAGTGCATTTGTAATATTCATTAGTTCATTTAACTTTCATTACACAATTATGCTTTATTGTTATACCATATATCATGAGAAAGAAAATAGTTAATTAAATTTAAACTACTTAACAAAAATATCTTAGATAGAAGTAACAACATTATTTTTTGTCTATAAATCTGGCACATTCTAGGATTAACCAAACTAATAAAAAAAATATGAGATTTCAGATTTGAGTTAGGAAAATCTCTAAGAGCCAGCCAGATGTCTAGTACATTGGATTTCTATAGGTTATAAATAATAAAGTACTGAATGTCAAAGAGAACTATATGCAATTTCTGAAAGTAACCAATTAAGATTAAAGGCTATGTATGGCAATTATGCTTTGCCATGTAATTACAATATCATAAGGAATAATTTACATTAAAATTTCATATTTCATTGAAAGACTATAAATAAATTATAGAACAGGAAACACACCTAGGCAGCAAATATCACACTACTCACACCAAAAGAAATTCTAGATTTATCTTAATATTGCTTTATAAAAGTAAAAACTTAAAATTTATACAATATTAAAATATGGATTATTAACTACATTTTTATGCTATATACATTATTGTTATACCATATACCATGAAAAAGAAAATACTTAAATAAATTTTGAATGTAATTCACAAAAATCTTATGACATACACAGAGAAAGGTGCCTGTGAAGAGAGTGTTAACACATCTGATATTTCGAATATTAAATAAAGATACTTACTGTGGTATTTCAACCTTGATGTGAACAAATGATCTCCATAACAATGTGAACCTACTTTTTTGATGCCTTTTTCTGGTAACTTCAATTCTGTATGAGAAGAAGTACCTGATGGGATATACACCCAAGTAAAAGACTGTTACACATACATTAGTCTTTTAAAAATTATGCTAAAACTTTCTTTCATGGAATAAGTATTAAGTGCATTTGTAATATTTATTAGTTCATTCAACTTTCATTACACAAGCAAATTTGATGTAAACAAGAGTAAATAAAACAAAACTAAGTATTTATTTATACAGATGTTCTGTAACTAAATACAACAAAAATATAAAAAAAAATGCAACAAACAAATAAAGTGGTTACATACTGACTTTCAATTAAATAAAGAAAATAGATTATATCCAATATAATATTTTATCACAATTTTATTCAATTAAAAAAATATTTTCAATACTTTTGTTGTACCCAAGATCAAAATTTGTAAACTATTAAAATGCTTTATTGCTATATGTATCTTGATAGTTAAATACAAGTAGTGTTATTAAACAAAGAGTGTAAAAAAAAAAAAAAAACTTTCTTTCATGTGAGCCACATTTGTAGTAAATGTCAATCTGTTTTGTTTTTTAATAGATTTTGTTGTTGGTTTTTAACACCCTACGAAAAGACGTTTCTAGTCCTGATTTCTCTAAGCCCGTTCCCCTGGCTGTGGTTTCGCTAGATAGTAGATAGGGACAGTGGGAATCTCGTTAATCCATTCATTAATGGATTTAAATGGCAATTTCATTTAAATACAAAATTATTAGCCTAATATTAATAACCTTTCAAGTTGCTCTGGGGCCTATTAGGCCCCACTTTTAGTAGGAGTGTTAATGCTTTACTATTACTATATTGTGTTTCTAACATGCGTGTACTACTGTAGCATCAAATTAACAGCTTTCTTAATTGTGTAGCTATGAAATAAGATGGTACTACTAGTAACTTTATTTTTATTTTGTTTTTCACTGAAAATATTAAACAAACAATGGGGTTTTAATGTGAAAGCTTTCAAAGTAAAATTGCACTCTTAAAATAGTAAGAATATTTTTAATATAAGCTTTTCGTAATCCATCTTTTTAGGATAAAGCACAAAAAAAAAACAGAGAACAAATAAAATGTCTTACAAAATAAACAAAATATAAATCTTGCATAGAAGTAACAACACCATTATTTTTGTCTATAAATATGGCACATTTTAGGACTGACCAAACTAATAAAAAAATCAGAGATTTCAGATTTGAGTTAAGAAAATCTTTAAGAGTCAGATGTCTAGCATTAAAATTTTGGATGTTTAGTACCTTTACTACCAGAGAACTGCTGTATTGGGTAGTATACACAGAGAAAAACATAGCAATATGAATTTAGAAACATTTATGTTTTTAAATGATTTGCAATTTTATGTACCTACAGGCTGTATCCTTAAACATTTGAATACAATTAAGGGTCTATCTGTCATAAAATAAATACCTTTATTAAATAAATATAAATACCTTTATTCTCCAAGTTACTTTGTTACAATTTGTTATTTTTTATCAATAGTTTATATACTTCTTGTCAGTATTGATGAAGAGATGAGCCACAATTTAATGCTCCATTTATTACTTACAATGCTTAATTTATAATATAATTATCAAAGTTTTAAGGAATAAATGATCCAATATTTAATGCTCTTCAGTCACCCATATAACAAATAATAATCATGAAAATTTTTATTGTGGCAAATAAATTGAACACTGTCATATCTAGCAAAACTACAATTACTGCATTTAAAAAAATCCAACAGTAACAAAAGCTTTCAACCTCAATTACAAAACCTATATAAAAGTTTTCCCAGATAGGAAATAGCATGATCAGGTATATTTGGATGTAAATTTAATTCATTTAAAAAAATTATTTGGTCCTCATCATTACATCTTTAGATTAACTGCAATGATTCTAGTATAGCACATGGAAGCTTGCAAGCTAAAGAAATCACAAGAGTGAAAAAGAATTACTAACTTTAAGAGTAATGTCATGATGAACTCCTTCTATTCTAATAACTCCACCCAAAATTGCTTGAGAAATACTTGTAGTAACATCTGTATGAACATCAGCACCATCACAAAGAAAATACTTGCTTTCCTGAACTTGTATGAATTTTTAACAAGTAATTTAAGCAACAAAATGTATATCCTATTTTAATATTGGAATGAACAAATAAATATAGCACTGAAACTGCTATTTATCTAAGGCTATTTATAGTAATGATTTAAACTTTCGAACCTTCTCAGAATCATCATCAGATGGAGAAACCTAAAATAAAACTGGGAAGACAAAAGAAGAGATCATAATAACACTGTTAAAATGTTTCTGGCATTATAATTATTTTTGTTTGAAGGTGTGAGCATACGTAATATGTATAGTAATGATTTACGAGACACTAGGATTATTAAAGGTTTTGTCCAGTCTCTCCCCTCAAATCATCGATAAAATAAAATTATGAATGAAATCTGAGAGTAATAAATTATAAATATTCTCCTTCTTGCAAATGGATTACTACAGACCTCCTTTGTGATACATTAAAGGCTACCTTCAAATAATCTAGGTCAGGTACATAATTGTTATGGATTATCTATATACTATAAGGTAATAAATTGACTTAACTTCCTATAATATATTGTTATGAATTATCTATATACTACAAGAAAGTAATAAACTGACTTAATGAGTTTCCCAGGTAGTTATTTTATCAGAAATAATTACTTTAGCAGTTGAATTTTAGTACAAAAGAATTCCTACCATGACAATTTGAGACTAAACCAATACACAGAGAAGGAAGAGCAAGGGTGTAAAGTTCTACCAGTAACTGATTATAAGGTCAGTTTGTTTGTTTTTGAAGTTCACATAAAGCTACTAGAGGGAAGACAGCTAGTCACCACCCACCCACCACTTGGGCTACTCTTTTACCAACAAATAGTGGGATTAACTGTGACATTCTAATGCTCCCACAGCTAAAAAGGCAAGCATGCTTGGTGTGACAGGGAGTCAAACCTGCAACTCTCAGATTACAAAACAAGTACTCTAACCACCTGGCCATGTTAGGCCTATAAGGTCAGACACTGTTCTTCTTGAAACAGCTGTACATAATTTCTTAAAAGAAGTACAAAGATAGTTTTATACATAAGATAAATAATATATATTTATAAAACAATTAAAGAATGCAAACAAGACATCAGGAATGGCATTTGCATCATCCCTACATAAATAGCACAGACCTGAATAAACATATATACACACACGTGTGTGTGTGTTATAAAAGGAAGCACTGTATACTATTGCAAAGTTCTAATAACCTATTGAGTAGATATTTAAAATAACATTTCAAAGAACAATCCAAGCCATCCCTACATAGACAGTGACCTGCCTGATTAGTTTTAATGCTTAAAAGGATACTTTACTACAATATTACTCTCAACAAAGCAGTTCAACGTATGATATCATTAAGCCTTTGAGAATGTAATTACTGTAAGTGTGTTGAGATATAACTTTCGAGCCATTCATTCATTACAAAAGTGTTACATAAAGAAATAATTTACAGTTATATCACATTTTGGTTTTCATTTCCTTGCAAGTTGTAAACTTAACAAATATTTAATTTCAATTCAAACATTTTCACAGCTTACCATTCTATGTATTTGAATTAATTATGTTTTGAATATGGTGATGTTAATGAGTTACAAAATTCTATAACTGAAAGTCATATTTGACCAGTATAATGCCATTTAGCAAGAAAGAGTTTACATATTCACAGATATATTCACAACTAACCACCTTCTTTTTAGATAACTTTAAAAAGTTTGGACTAATTACGTTGGACATTAGTGATTTACTAATATCAATAAGTCATTATTCTAGTGTTTTAGGGCTTAACTCTCTCCACACAGGCTTGATCAATTTGTCTGATCACATAACCTTTATATACTCTTATGAAGTATTTGTAGATTTGATACTACTAACTTTTGATAGTGTGTATATCTTCACAAGATCTGGCAGTCTTTCAGTAAACATTATAGGTCTTTCACGTATAAAAATTCATATTTTTAGCTAGGTATTTAAGAAAATATTTGAATATATTAAGTATTTGTTTTGAATAATCCATGTGAAAATGATTATCACGTTAAGAGTAAAAATACTTTTCTTCATCTGAAAAGTCCCAAATTTCACTTGTGTAATCTCTAAAACTTCCTAAATACATTTCAAATGTTTGTTTTCAGTGAAACTTTATATTCTATCTATTATTTTCTCTATGATAACTCTATACAAGTTGATCTATTTGACTAATCTTGTACTCTCCCCCTCCAAGAAAAATTTAAATAAATCTAAATTACCCTCCTTTTCTTTCTAGAATGACTTCAAATATTGCATGACACTACATTTATTTATTCTAAACAGCCTTAAAAACTGTTCAATTATCCTGAAGAGCTTTAAACTCTTAACAGTATACAACTATTTATAATTAAATGCTATTGTTTTATTTCCCCTTCTGATTGACCTTTGAACCATGTCTAACTATTACTTGCACTATAATCTGGTGTAAATTATTTGGGTAACATGCAGCTCCCATTACACTATCGAATTACATTACACACAAGTTACTTCAAGCTGCTTGTATGTGTGCCTTGCAAATATCTTTGTTGTATTATTGTTATTGTTTATTTTATCTAATCTAACTTAACTAGCCTAAATAATCCATATTTTAACACTGGAATTACTTTTATAATAAAAAATAAAGAATAAACATGAATAACAATAAAAAAGTACTTACCCAAGTATTCTTTTTCTTGCTGTCAATTGATGATGACAGTTAATCCTATTTTTTATAATAATGATAAGTAGTAGTTCATTAAATAATGAATTAAAGAATGTAGACTAACAATATGCAAAAAGCAGAAAATTCCCTCTAAAAATCATAATTCCTCTAACTTTCTAACTATGCAGCAAGGGCAGTTACAACTTTGTCCAAGTTAGCTATTGTGATTGAAATTGACACTTATCTATTCAGAACACAATGTAATACAATACATTATTTGATAGATGAAAAACTTGACTTTCTATTGGTTATAGGTAATACACAGTCAAACATAAGAGAACTATTAAATAATCCTCAAAGAAAGGATGTAACAGGTGGATGTGGAAGAAATGGTCTGATTTTCTATTTGATAGCTCTGTACAAAAAGCAAAATTAAAGGTTATAAAAATTATGAGAAGATACCTACAGAAAATGTGACATGAGAGCCACACTAAGGGAGACTCAGGAATTTTTAAATATTGCCTTATTAAATTAAGAACTTAAACTTGTACACTATTAAGTATGGGTTATTAACCAAGATTTTATACTAATTCGTATAATATAAACAAAAAATAGTAAGGGATACCCATGGCAAGAGGGTCAATATTCAGAATTCCTCCTGTATTATTCTAAGTATCATACTATAATGGAGCTCTTGCTTATACAATACTAGAAAAACGTTTTTTAATTACACGATGAGCAACCCCAACTTTACAAAATTTTTATCCTATTTGCACGTAAATTTGCAATAGAGGTCATGATTCTCCCATTTTTGCCTTCATTTCAAGTCACAGAGAAATTTATTTTTCTCCATTCTCAGAGTGCATATATGACATCATGAATATGTCACATGTGGATATAATGAGCTGGCAGCATCTATAAAAATATTATAATACTGTCTGTTGTATCTCCATGTAGAAACTTTGCAGGGTGTGGATGAGTCTTCACCAAAATTGGTATGGAGGTTCATTAAGTCATTTTTAATCTTTCACGAGTGTTTCTGCAGAATTGTTTTTACCACTACTTTGCCCCTGTTGATGGATCTTTACCAAATTTGGCATGAAGGTTTATTGGGTCCATGATGAAATACATGAAAAATTTATGGTTTCAAATTTTCTGTTTTGCTGTTTTTATGGGCATCTTGGAGTTTTTTTAAACTATATATAAAAGAAACAACTTTTCATGACCTAAAATAACCTTTTGTTAATCACAAATTTATGTAACTTCCAGCTAGTTTATCTTATATAAATTCTTTATTGCTACCACTGTGTGAACTGTTATAAATTCAATTAAAATACCTACTGGGCAGAATAAAGTATTCTGATCACATTTATTCACTATATAACATTGACTTACCTAATAAAAATTTCTTCTTGGAATTCACTTTGTCTGGGTGTTTCATATATTATGAATTAAATAACTATCTCTAATTTTATAATAAAAAAAATTTCAATGAAAGTTAAGTTTGATTTGTAAAGAGTGAATTTATATCTAAGAATGTACCAACATTGTTCTTCAAAATCTGAAATCTACAATTAAATAATTCCTAAATTTAGTTATCTGTTTCATAAAGTAAAAGCAGAGATTTACCTTAAATGTTATAAATAATTCTTTTTTTCCAACCTGCATCCTTACAGTCTGACCATCTTCCACACCTGCATATAAATTAGACCTAAATATATACATATGAGTAAGAGTTGTTCACAAAAGCACAAATGGCACAACACAAATTTAGAAATCAGTAAGATATAACATAATAGAGGTTAACTGTTACCAAATAAAACTTCTGAAGCAATATTTTAAGAATCTCAATAGCTAAATTTGTCTCAGTAATATAAAACTGTTTCCCTTTAATTTTAAATGTAATAGCTTTCTAATTTACTTCTCTATAACTGGGCTCATTTTTTTTTCTGTGCATATGTTAATAAATCAGATACATTTGGCACTTATTTTGAGTGGAAAAAAATTAATCAGATCACCTGTTAATTTATTTAAGTTTTACTTTTTACCTGTTTTACAACAAAAGTGCTTTTTTGTTTTGAAGATTAAACCAAAATAGAACACTACTGTCATAAAATAACTGTTGAGAGGCAATGGACTAAGAAAATTTAGCATGAAGCTAGAATATTTTATCTCACCTGCAGGTACTGACACTGTAACACTTTTCCTTTGTATAGTTGTCCCCTTGCCTTCACAACTAGTGCAGAGGAACTTAATGTAGTACGAGTCCAATGACAACTCGACGTAACAAAAGAACCACTACTAAGAGTTTCCTAAAACCATCAAACCAAACCAATAATGCATTTCTTCATCAAAATATTTCTAAAACCGGTCACTGGAAAAAACAAAACAAAAAAAAACCCTAAATTTTTGACATTAATTTAGGAAACAATGAAACAATATTTAAGGGACTAATCTTAGTTGTTTTTTCTTAAAGATATTTCAAATCACTCTAGAAACCAATGATAAAACTATTTGAACACAAATACAAAACAAATAAAACTTGTGTAACTTATTATTACATCTTACTATCCTGCCTTTTTCATTATCCATAACATTATATAATATAGTGCTCTGCAGAAATTGACAAGTTCACAGTTCAAACATAAAATATATACATATAAATGCTTACAGCAATATTTCTTCATTTTTTCCATACTTAACTGTTATTCAAGTTATCTTTGAGTGCATTTTTTAACTGCACACTTAAAAACTCCAACAACTCAAAGTAAAAAAATTTAAGAAGCACACTGTGTAAGCTTATGATTTCAACATAAAAACAATATATAAAATAGCCATAGCCACCTGTGGGGCAATTGAGGCACCTTCTCAGTAGCTTTTAGACTAACAGCTATTTGACTGGTCATAGATGTAGAATTGTAATTTAAAAAAACTACTATATTTAAGAATCACACAAGAATGTACAGTGTGGCACTTGTGTTAGTCATGTACGTCTACAGATATATAGTTTTTATAGGTATGAATAGTATATTTTTCTAAGTACAGAGATACTGTGGAATTTTCAGTTTGGACTCATCACCACTGTATACGTTCAACATTTCAAAGAAATAGTATGAATAACAAATCTGTCAGTTACTTTCTAATTAAGTACTAATTGTTATATACATTAAATTAAAAGTAAAAGGTATGTAAATATAGCAATAAAAATGCATTTTTATTACAATCTATAGATGCTACAAAGACTTAAAAATGGCTTGCTTAGTTATGGAAACTACAAGTACATGTACATTCTTTTACTTACCATTATTACCTGGCTGTTGATAATGTCAACTAACTGATATGCCCTGCTAAACCTTATTTAGGAAACCACTTTTCCTAAAAATATAGGCTAACATATAATACATCTAGGCCTATAGGCAATAATTATTCATTAATGAACAATATTTAGTTTCATGGCAACTTAAACTGTAATTGTGCCATTCACCATAATGCAAATGCTACACACTATAAGTTCAATAAAAATGCAAAAATGCAAATTTTACTTTAAAAGGTAATCATTTCCAGTTTTTTTCAGGTTTGTTCATACCATTGATCTTAGTTGTTTTTTATTAAATGACACTACATATCTCATAGCTTAACATTAGTAGATGAACCTGTAAAAGGCACGAATCACTCCATTTTCATCTTCATTTTGGAAAATCTTCTGACCATTGGAAGAAGTGTCACCCCTCTTCCTCCACTTGGTTCCTATACACTCCCTTCTGACTCTTATAAAAAAAAATTGAATAAAAAAATAACTTTTTTATTGATGGCTTCATGTTTTGATGGAATTTCCAAAAAGTACTTTTCTTCATTCCAATCATAAATTAACAAAGAGGCTAACAGATATAACCAAACTAGGAAAAGGATAATTTAATAATACACTACACAGAAGTCAGAGAAGAACTTCCTCTCCTTCACTTTAATTGCAACACAATTCCACAAAATCTATTTCATCATCTAGTAACATAGCAAAATTGTTTTTATTATGCTTAATATAACTCTAAAGAAAGACTTGAAAATTATAAAGAACTTTGCATTTTCTTGGTTTACAGGAAAGAGTAAAGTAATAATGAATATTTCCCTACTCTTTACCTATCATTCCTGTTCCATTACAATAAGGACACTTAACTGTTTTAGTTCCAGGTTCACAGCATGACCCATTACACTTACTACAAGTGTCTGAAACATTAATTACAACATCTTTTTTGACACCTCAAGTTGCTTCTCGGAAAGTCAAATTCATAATGACCTAGTATGAAAGAGATTGCACAAAATAATGGTGTTTATTTTTTAAAAACTTCAAATTTTTGATGTACTTTTTTATGTTGTTTTGTTCATAACTTAATCTGTATTAAATTAAAACAAAGGACAAATTAACAATGTTCTGCAATCAATCTCTCAATTAAAAGGTACCAAAACCAACCAAGCAATATTTTATTTTTAAGTCTATGATAACTGAGAAGGGCTACAAACACCTGAAACTATAACTGATTCTCATAATGCAGTGAAAAAAAAGTAACTTCTTTACATACTACAATTTATCAACAGTTTTTAAATTATGAAAAGTAATTGTAAATCTAACAGATACGTGTATATAGTTCAGGAAGCAAAATACCAATCACATCTTGATCTCTAACTAAAACTAGATTTCATTAAGAACACTAAAATTCTCATTAAAAATTAGCCTAGTAAATCAGTCTGAACAGCAAGGGATAGAGAAGTATTTTTTCAATGTGCACTGCATTCTTATGCTGGTTATTATTCATGTGTTTTATTACATTGTCCTTTCTATAAAGCTGTTTCTGTAATAACATGGATAAAACTTTCACTTAAGTTTCATGATACTTCAGTCACTTGCAAAAGTTCCAATCACAACTTTCCAGGATCACAGTACTTTATTTATTTAGGGCATTTGAGTGTTTCCCTCACTTGTCCATGACCATGTTTTTTCTTTATTTACATATCTGTCTGATCTTGCAGATAAAAGGATAGCTACCACAAGAAAACAGTGATGCACGAATCTGAGATAGTTTAACCTATTTCGATGGGTTTTCCTATGGCCAGGGATCAAAGGGCATGTTATGTTTGTAGAGTTGCATTCAAAACCTGCTAAACTAGTATTTAATGAATGTATGTCAATATGTTTGGTATCAAGTTGTAGATTATAATTCAAATTTTAGTATCATACATTAGTTAATTTCTTAATTTTAAAGTAAATATTAAAAACAAAATCCTAAATATTGATTTCTGTGTGTCACATGGTATGTTAAATGCAGCTTTGGTTCAAATTAGATGTTTGAGATGTCCAAATACAATGTGTATAGTTTTGACAAATTAAAAATTAAAATTACCAATACTGGCAAACTAGAATATAAAATAAGAATCTCCTATCTTTATTTTTTCCTGAAATATTATTACATGTGGTAAATCAAATAAGGTGGCTTAACTCACCTCTTCCATTTTTGAAAATATATATGTGCTTATTGTAATGGATTTACTGTTATACATTTATTTTAATACCTGCATTTGCTTCAGTTTGATACATGTGATGTATATTATTGGATGTGTATTGCACAAGCCTGGCCTGTTCTCTAAATCTGTAGAAGATTCTCAAGAGTAAAATCAACAATATGTTTTATGAAAACATTAATGTATCTTTGAATATTGTTGAATGTTCATGAATCTCACCCAATGAGTATAAAATCTAGCCAAGAGACAGAAATAGAATATTAATGGTCAGGTACAGTCAGTAAATTATAAGCTGTAATGGCAATTAACTCTTACTAATCAGAAAACTACAGATATTTGACCAAGAATATCTATAGATTTCAAACATTACATACTGTTTAACTTTGGACCTTAGCATTTCTACAAGAGAATTAGGTATTGTGTCAGTAAAAAGTTATGTATGTTTCAAGCTAGCTATGGGTCATCAAGAAAAGTGTAAAGGTGTATTAATAAAGTATTAATTCTCACTCTGCAAAAGTTGATAAAAGATTCATTTCCAGACCAGGTGTAATTCTCAGTATTGTTTGTAAGTCTGTAAAACACTTGTATATAAACCATTATTTGTAATAACTGTTATCATCAATTGTATTATTATTTATGTATTAAAACATATCGGTGTTTAGAAAGAAAATGACGTTTATCAATCTTGTTGGGAAATATTATATATTTAATACACATTGACATTCATGTTTTTAATTTCTTAAATTAACTTAATTTAATTAAGTTCTATATAAAATTTCCAAATATTTGAAAACTTTAACACATAGTGTATGTAACATAATAAATTAAAGACCCATTTGAAATACATTATAATATGTAACATTAAATACACTTACTTCATCAAATGACATGTGCATAACCATTCAAAAGCTCAGAATCCCCCTCCACATAGTTTTTAAGCCCCTGCAAAGTGTTTACAGAATGGGAACCCTTCCTTTTCATGATAGAATCAAAGAAATAAAGTAAGAAATGAGAAAGCTTAAAATATCATATTTTTTCTTTTCTTAAGACTCAAATACAATTTAGTTACTAAAGCTGATAAATTATAGTGGAATTACACACATAAAATCTTAAAAAATTATTTTGTTTCACATCCAATTTGATGGTTAGAGCAAAGTTCAGCAAGCAGCAAACAAATACAAAATTTGTAAGTTGAATATACCATTGTTTTCTATATTTCTTTACTGTGTGTGTGTGTGTGTGTGTGTGTGTGTGTGTGTGTGTGTGTGTGTGTGTGTGTGTAATATATAAAACACAGATGTATATGACTATATTTTACAAAATACTGGTCCACTAGAACAAAGCCAAAACAGGTCACTTTCTAAATTCCAGTTTTATGCTATTGTATATGGTAACATAAGTACATAAGCACCACACAACTCTAACTTCTGTAATATAAGTCAGATGTGGATAAAAGGTCAATAATATATATACTCTTCAAAAAAAGAAACACAAAAGGCAAAATTTGAGACAAATTGTTAACAAATTTATTCCAGGTAGTTCTGTATGACATGTGTGAAACTTTGCACATTCACTGCTGAACATCCAAAGTCTGCAAAGGCAAAGTCCACGCTCACTAGTTGAAGTTTAACGTCAATAACGAGTATGCCTCCCGTGAGCATCATTAACTGCTTGGCATCTCCTGCCCATGGAAGCGATGAGATGACGAATCACATCTTGTGGAATGGCTGTCCACTCAGCCTGCAAAGCTGCTGCAAGCTGAGGTAGAGTCTGCGGTTGAGGTTGTCGCCATTGCAGACATCAGTCCAACTCATCCCAAAGATGTTTGATGGGGTTTAAATCTGGTGATCTGGAGGGCCAGGGAAGAACATTGATGCTGTGGTGTCTCAAGAAGACAGTGGTGAGTCGGGCTGTGCGAGGACTGGCGTTGTCATGTTGAAAAACGTCGTTGACGTTCACCATGATGGGTTGCACATGGGGCCTAAGAATCTTGTCGACGTATCGTTGAGCCGTAAGATTCCCTCGAATGTGCAAAAGGTCTGTTCTGGCATTGTAGGCAATGGCAGACCCCATCATGATGCTGCCACCACCAAATCTGTCAACTTCCTGCACACAGTTTGCTGCAAAACGTTCACCTCGGCAACTGTAAACACGGGTCCTTCCATCCTGCCTATGAAGCATAAAACGTGATTCATCGCTGAACCAAACATGCCTCCATCGTCGATGAGGCCATACCCGATGTGCCCGAGTCCACTGCAGCCATGCTTGACGATGTTGCTGGGTGAGGATAATGCCTCTGACTGGACGTCAAGGTCAGATTCCTGCATCTCGTAGCGGTTGCGTACGGTCTGATCGGAAATCCTACGCAGCCCTGGTATGGTTGAGGCAGTAGACGTCGCAGTGGTGGTCCTATCTCGAAGGTGACGTAACCGGATGTAGCAATCTTGTGCAGGCGTGGTCACACGAAGTCTGCCAGGTCGTGGACGTTCACGAGTTGATCCATGTTGTTGGTGATGATTCCATAGCCTTGTGATGGTGCTTGGGTGGACATTCACAGCTCTGACAACATCTGATCGAGATTCGCCTGCTCCGACCAATGGCGTTGTTGCGTTGTGCTTCAGTCAGTTTTGGCGAACTGTATTGCATGTTGGTGGCTTAACACTGAGCTATGGAAACCAAGAACCCGTCACTTTTATAGGGATTTTGCACATGTTGCACTTGGAGAACAGGCAGATCTCTCAAACAAATTTATTGGACACGAATGCATTTTGGCGAAAAATCCGATGTTTTCCTCTGTTTTCAAAGTGCACAACTTTTATTGTCATTTTGGTCTTTGATGTAGCAATCTTGTGCAGGCGTGGTCACACGAAGTTGATCCATGTTGTTGGTGATGATTCCATAGCCTTGTGATGGTGCTTGGGTGGACATTCACAGCTCTGACAACATCTGATCGAGATTCGCCTGCTTCCAAGCGACCAATGGCGTTGTTGCATTGTGCTTCAGTCAGTTTTGGCATAACTGTATTGCATGTTGGTGGCTTAACACTGAGCTATGGAAACCAAGAACCCGTCACTTTTATAGGGATTTTGCACATGTTGCACTTGGAGAACATGCAGATCTCTCAAACAAATTTATTGGACACGAATGCGTTTTGGCGAAAAATCCGATGTTTTCCTCTGTTTTCAAAGTGCACAACTTTTATTGTCATTTTGGTCTGACAATCAGTGCCTTAACATGTGTATCATCACATACTCTGAGCTTGTAACGTTATTAAATATATTTCTCTTTAAAATAAAAAAAACATCCCTTTTGCGTTTCTTGTTTTGAAGAGTATATATATATATATATAGAGAGAGAGAGAGAGAGAGAGAGATAATGTTATGAAATTTAAACTATTTAGTCTAAAAAAAAAAAAATTGTGGTTTTATATTGTATTTTGTAAAATAAAAAAGAGTAATTTCTATTTACTTCCTAATTTTTTTATGGTGTTTATGAGGTTGGTCAAATCAAACAAATCCATACAGAGATACAATGGTAAAAATAACAGATGAAAGTGTTTTTCTTATAAACATTGGATGATTATCTGGAGGTTCTAGAGACTTTGTATGAGAAATTTAACAATTACCTGATGTATAAAAGTATTTTCAATCCTAAAATTACTTTTGCATGATTGGATAATCAACATTCCAAACAGAAAAATGCATGAGAAAATCATTACTTAAAAATATTAAAACTTAAAAACAAATGTGATATTTTTTTTACAAAAACCTTGTAATGTTTACTGACAGCCTACAAAATTTTGTGAAGATATACTTATTATATTAAAAGTTATAGTATAACTATAATCACTATAAAAATGGTTGTAAAGCCTTTAGTGAAAGAGTTAAAAATTATTAAAGCATCACATAATGAAATGTTTTCAAATAATTAAAAAAAAGGCAAAATTAATAAACAAGAAAACAAAATTGACATAAATCACTGAATTCCTTTTACAAAATGTTGATTAGTTATTCGTGAAATAACTTTTGTTCCAAAGTTACATTATTTTGCATCATAAACTGCAAAGTTATAATGGTGATTTTGCATCCTGTAGCTACAAAAAATATTTATAAAAGACAATATTTTGCTACTGGGTGGAAAAAATTGGCTAAAATTGTTTCCTGTTTCTATCTTTGGTATAATAGAAATATATAAAATATTTTATATTGGTAGAAAAAGTTGTTGTGATAAAATAATGCATTTAATTTCTGGGATCAAGGTGCTGATAAGTTGCTTTAAACTTCTTCACTTGAATATCTACATATTGTACGAGAGGTCTGCAGTAAAGATATTTTTCTTAGTATACAACAAATATCATTTAGAGTATAATGAAAAAAAAACTACATTATTCTTTGGAATTAAATGCAGAAAACTGCTTAAATTACAAAAAGGAAATTGTAATTACCTCTTGTAAGTTTCCAAATCCAAACTGAGATTCTCCAAAATCAAAATAAGAAAACCTAGTCTTCATTCTCAAACATTTTTCAAAAAAGTTTATCTGGGTCAATAGATGACTGAAAATTATGAAATCCAGTTGTACCAGCAGACCCAAAATCTGCTGTTGTTCCAAACTGATCATATTGCTTTCTCTTCTTATCATTACTCAAAACCTGTATAATACAAATCACAGTAACACATCTTGTATAAAAAACAAAAAAAAAGCAATTTGCAAACTGTGTGATAAGCAACTTCTCACTCACACACATTATTGACTGGTGACCAGGCTTACTTCAAAAGTTAAAATTTACTTCTCTTTCCTAAGAGGTAGATTTAAGTAGCTATGCATCTAAAATTCCACATTGTGGTAACATGTATCTTACTGTTCTAAATGCAACATTCACACTTACAATCAGAGCTAGACCATTGGCAAAATCTCTAGTAAATTGTCATGTACCACATAAAGAGCCTACCCTAAATTACTTTACATCATTTTTGAAATGATCAAGCATTCTACCTATACCTCTTCTATTACTAACAGTACAATTTTAACACACACAGTTCAGAGTTTTCACACTGTTCCTACTGAAATGCAGTGTTTATATTTACAAATTTTTGTACCACAACAGTGACAATGAGTAAACAAATATCTTCCATAACAACGATACAACAACAACACCACAGAGTGATTAATCTATCTAATTAAGACTAGAATAAATAAGCATTTTAATGAAAACATTTATGAAAATGAATTGGTTATGCTCCACATTAGAGCTTGAGCAGTTTAATTCCCTATAAGCTTTAAAAATAAATTAGTCAAAATTATTACATCAATTAGTTAAAATTATGATTAAATCAACTGTAATAAAGATAATCAATTAATCAAAATTAGGGTTTATGATTATTACTGTTTTTGATTATTCCAACTATCCAACCAATCAAAATATTGCTGTAACTTTTGTTTGTTAAGCACAAAGTTACATAATAGGTTATCTATCTATCTGTGCTTTGTTCAATTTTAATCTCATAAATTGCTTTCTTTGTTTTTTTTACTTCAAATTCATTCAATGATAGTGATTCAGAGATAAGGCTCATGGTTCAAGGATCTAGAATTCAATTCCCATTTCCATTGAATGTGACATCCTGTCTCTGATATAGCAAAGCAGCTAAGGCTATCAACCTCTACAATGGGGGGTGGGGCATCAAAGTGTGCATGTCACAACCTTTTGATTGTTACAACCACAATTTTATTAAACAACTTTATGATCATTGTGTGCTAATAAATTTGGCATGAAAATGTAATTTACAATTCAACCTTTAATATTATGTTTTAATTTTAAAAAGAAATATTTAAATAAATTCTCAATCTTCGATTCTTTGTATCACATGACATGTCTCTCTCTCTGAATTTTAGATTTTCTTTCTTTTCCTATACGAGTTTGGCACAACTTAAAACTTTATTACATATATTCCTAAGTAATAACATAAATCTATAACCTACAAATGTCATATGTTACTGTGATACAGATAATAAAGACAAAATTGCATGCTACTCCCCTCCTATTATTCTGGTTTACTACAAAAGATATGAGGCTAGTTCATTCAAGCACCACATTTGGAAATATTTTACCTCAGTTTCATCATTTCCCTTTGTAATTGTTTGGCTCAACTAGGTTAAAGTTAAAATTTCCCTACATTCAAATTTATTTCCAATAAATACTTACCTCCCATCATATAGCTATGTGTGAAATTCAAAACAAACCAAAACCCATCATATAATAGCTTTTCGACTTGCACAGCCCTCTAGATGCACAATTTTCACTTGCCATTAGCCTTGAAGCTCCCACCTACCTTCACCATACCATGCAAATGAGCACATGAAAATTTTCCACCAACAGAGGAGCAACACACCCTTCTAGTATGGCACTATCACCTCTTTGATACTAGAAAAAAATGCATCAAAAGTGGGGAGGACATATGGTATATTTGAGAAAAGTTAAGGATATATCAGAAAGTGATTTCCAGTGTAAGAAAATGTTACGTTCTGACACAACACCTCTCACTTAATAGCTAGAATCCCACATAGAAATGGAGCATTCATTGAACAAAGAGAATGATCAGGATATGAACAGGAATACAAATGAGAGACGGAGAAGAAGATAATGGAAGCGAAGGTAATGTCCCTCTTACATGCTGCTAACATCTTGGCAAGACAAAATACAATCTGGATAAAGGAAAACATAGGTATGGGGATAGAGGATACAAGAAATGTCCATAAGAAAAAAATATCTGACCTATGACAACCACCTACAAAGAGAAGTAAGAGATACATCTTTGGGGAAAGGTAGTACAATGAGCAAGTGGCAAAAGGTTCAAAGGAAGGATCAAAAAGGGCATGACTGAGGAAAAAGGAGCAAAACAGGAGAGAAAGGGTAAGAGGGGAAAAAAATATGATGGAAGCAAGACAAAAAAAAATTAGACAAGGCCATAATGGTGAAAACTGATTGACCATTGTCAAAGAGCCAAGTAAAGAAATTAGAAAAGTGGGAAATACTAGGTTGGAGAGAATAACTCCAGAAAATATATAATTTCCTCTGGTAAACATTTAAATAAGAAGAGCAGACCATGCAAAAATGAAAAGAGCCAACCCATATCTTCTCACAAGAAACACAAAAAAATCAACTCATGAAACTGGAGTGTGGTGACAGTAAGATGAAATATGGTGTACTGAGGTAGATGCCGAAGGGAACAAAAAAGTGAAAGAGGTATAGGAAGAGATGACTGAAGAAGGTTCAGAATCAGAAAATAAGGTTGAACAAGCCAGAATAGGATGACTAAAAGGACTCAAAACTGGGGTGGCTTGGATAAGGGAAAGAACACGAGGTAGAATTCAGATAGGATGATAAGCATTAAGGTAAACAATTGTCCAATACTAATTGAATGCATTTTGTGAAACTGGAGACCAGAAGAGGAGCAGTTTGATATTGAGATTGGTGGCAAATACACAGCATCCAGAAGAGGAGTACCAAACAAATATAACCACTAAAAGACTTGAGGAGCAAGAGACCACTCCATAGATAGAACCTTGTTGGGATGAGACAACCAAACTACTAAAAAATTCAGAGAAACAAGAAGAGAAATTTGCTGAGCCCAAAAGAAAAAAAAAAAAAAATCCAACACTCTAAAGAAAAACAAATAGGAAAAGGTTTACCCTTGTCAATTGATATAAGGCACAATAGTCATGTTATTGAAGAGGTTCGTAATCAAATGGCCTCATACTAAAGGTAGAAAATGATCCAAAGCTCAACAAACTGCAAGAATACCAAAAAGACTGCTGTGGAGGGATTTTTAACTACTATTTAATGACTAGAAATCTCCTGATAATCCAGATATACTTCCCACCTTTTACAAGAAGCATCTGTAAAAAAGGTGTAAATCAGGACCAGGAGGAGGCAGAGAAATGCCAGCTGAGGTGGCATCTCTGTTAAGCTACCAGGCAAATTTGACTTGTAGGAAAGTACGGAGGAGGAGGATAGTGTCTAAGGGATCTAAAACTAGATTCCACTGATCACGTAACACTCAGCACAAGGTGTGTGCAAAGTGAATGTGGTGGGTGATGAAAAATACCCACAAATGGATAAGATACTGCATGAGGGTGAAATAGAACTTCTCCAGCTTGACAAGCCAACCCACAAAGCTTGCTTTCTGTAAATGGAAATGGGTATGATTGTGAAATGCTTGTTTTGGTGGAGCTAAAAGATGCTAGTGTGAAGACAGTAGGCAAAGGCTCTGATCACATAACAGAAGAAGTGTGGTACCTAAGCCAAACTGAAAAGTAGTGGATGAAACTGAAAACACTCAAACTAAAGGTAATATCTAGATGCTGTAAGTTAGGAATATAAAGGTAAGCATCTGAGACACTGACTTGAGTAAAAAAAACAAAACACACCTGTAATGAATGACCAATGAAGGGTGAAGAAAGATTTTTTTAATGAATCATGAGAGAATGATGAAGTTGTTGAAATAGGAAAGATCAATAACAGGATTTCTTGGAAACCACAAATGACTGAGAATAAAAATCTGGAAAAGTGTGAAATAAAAAGGTCTATAGTATCCTTGTGCAAAAGATTGTAAAATGTCTCTAAGAAACAATGGCATGAAATGTGATTCTGAGGAGGGTAAAAGTTGGGGCAGAAAATAGAAGGAATAGTCATTCTGTTAAAACCTGGAGAATGCAGGGGGTTTATGGTGATCAGGTGAGCTTGGCTAACCTATTCACCACAGTGCCAGAACCAAAAAGATAGTCACCAACAAAACTAGTGTCATAAAACACAATAGAAAATTTGGTGACTCAATGCAGAAACCCAGTATGGTGGCAATGGTAGCAAGGAGAATATAGGAGAGGTTTTAAAAGGAAGAAATATTGATGTTCAGCCTCCACCCAGAACTTCAAAGTACCAGGAAGATCCACAAATATAGACTATAATATAAACAAAGAGCATGACAGAATTCTCACAAATAGGAAGTAGATAGATACAAGTGAGACAAGAGAGTGTCCCTACCAAGGAGGTCCCAACAACAAAGAAGCTATGTATGAAGGTATAAAGCTGAAAAGATAAGTGCATCAACATGGAAAAGAGAAGGGTAAGTCTATCTGCCAAAAAGCCCTCAGGGGAATAGTGGATATCCTGAGAAAGGAGGTAGATGGAAAAGAGTTAATGGAGGATAGTTAAGAAAGTGAAACAAAAATGGAAAAAGTAAGCAAAGGAAAAACCTTAGTACACTCTCAAAGTCAAAACTTAATGCCTGAATCAGAGATTCCAATATCTGAGTATCTGTAACTAGATATTCCAACCTATGATAAGGCAAGGCAGTAGGATTCAAACAAACGTGGTAGCTCAGGCATGCTGTCACCTAAACATAAATGAGTAAGAAACTGCTCAGCGTATACATGAATAACAGAAGAAGGGGTGGAAACCATATAATCTGATGATAATACTGAATGAAGGAGAGAAGACACAGGGTTAAGAGACAACAGGCAACATACCCAGAAATCATGTAAAAAAAAAAGCCAATGAAAGCACAGGAAAAGTGGGTTTTCTTGTCATCACGAATTATACTCCATTTATTTAACTTTCTGTAACTATTTCCAATACTATAAAGGCATATTTACATATACAAGTGAATGTTCAACTTACAAATGATACCAATGAACAAAAAAAAATGCTGTTTTGGTCTCACCTCATAAGCATTTGTAACCTCTTGAAATTTCTTAGCTGCTTCTGGATCTACTTTACTGGTGTCGGGATGACATTTTTTAGCTAACTGAAAAGACAAAACTTAATTTTTATATTCTACTTGCTATTCATAAATATTCAATATCCTTTGGTTAAATCATTAAATAGCAAAAAATGATCATTCATATTTTCTAGTTGTTGTAATAAGCAAAACTGAAACCTATGAAGAATCATATGAATCCAGCAATTTTTTAAATATATTTTTCTAAACTACTCGTTATTCAAAAGCCATTACTTTGGATCCCTGATAACATATGATTTACACAAAGAAATTAATCATCTAAGCAAGTATGACAAATCGTGCCTGTCATAACCTTTCACATAATTCAGTGGAAATGACAGATGAAACACTTAAAAAGTTTAAAAATCACAATTAATCCCAAATGTGAAACAACTTATATCCTATATATTTTCCAAAGACAATGAGGGATTTCACCTAGTTTTAACAAGTTCTTTCAACTATAGTAGGCAAAAATACAAATTACTTGACCTATTACAATATATGCATCCCCACCAGTATCAAATCAGTATTTTGAGGGAAGAGGTAAAAGTTTTATGTTTTTTTTTTTAAAGAACATTTCAAAGTTAATTACGTAATACTTTCCTATGTAGTTTCAGAGAAAAACACCGATTTTCTTTGGGATATTGATATAGAGTAGAATTGCAAAATTTTTATGCATTGTTATATAACAGAAAATTAAACTGATTGATTACCAAGTTCAAAATTATATACACATCATTAAAGTTCTAAACAGAACAATCACCTGTCTAATGCTAATAAAATGTGTTCACATTTTCCTTCCCTAAAAACTCTTCATAGCACAAATAGCTATTACCTTATACTCTTACCAAAACGTCATTTGCATATCAGCCAAACCTATGAACAAAAAACTACTATTCATAAACATAATAATGTGCACTTTGGCAATTTATCATGAAATCAGCATCAGACTATAGATTTCTACTAATAATAAAACAACACTTTACCCATGCACAGTGCATCCCAAGTGTATATAGAGTATACTGAAAGTTCATTCTTGATGAAGAAATACATACACAAACAAAGGGTGTGTGGTTCTGTGGAAAGATGCATATCAATCTGTAACACAGTTTCAAGTAAGAAAAATGTTAACTTCAAGAATAGCTAGAATCCCACAATTATGAACAGTAAAAACCAGCATAGATAAAAATATTAAAAGGGTGAGCTCCTTCATGATAATATAACGACAGAAAGGAAAAATGTATGGAAGATACCACCTATTATGGGAAGAATAGTTATCTAGGGAAGGCATTACACTTTGTTCAATAGAAGTGATAGAGGAAAAGAATCATTAGCATAGTACTCTACTGTTGCAAGAGTGGGTGGAATTTAAACACTACTCAAACATCCTATACATCTGATGGAGACTGAAAGAGCATATTTTTGTAATGTAACAAGGGTAATAACCTAACTAGCACAGTAATAAGAAATATTTTGAATATTTACCAGAAAAAGCAGGTCAAATGTTGATGTTAATATCATTCAAGTGCAAAATTTATCCTCAATGTGTTATAAGAAGTAATCTTGTAAGAGACAGGAACAAAAGAACCAAAAGCAAAATGAGGCTTTGGGGAAGAGTTAGTCAAAAACATTAAAAAACAAAGACTTATTATAAAATACAGAAGCAGGAGATCACAAGTCTTGGGTCTGAAAAGAACCAATCATATCGTGTCAGTAGTGGTAGTACTGCTCACCATTTGAGTAATTCTAATCGCCATTCAAAGAAAATAAGATAACAACTATGAAGGAGAGACTGGGCCCCAGACATGTATATATAATAAATCATAATAAATAAAAGCTACAAAATATAATTAAAGAAAAGTGATATTATTACTATACTTATTTGTTTTTTTATATATTTTTCAAGTTGCTCTGATATGTTTTAGTCATTATCACAATGATGACAGTTGAATAACAAAAAACCATAACAAGAGGTTACTAATGACAATGAATATTTCAGTCAAAGAAGCCATATCACATATTCTAGAACACATATCTTAAAATATTATACTTATTAATGGAAAACAATTAAATTAATGTAAGAAAATACAATAATTTATATCAAAAGTTCTATCTGAAATTATAAGTTTATTTCAATTAAGAAAATAAAGATAATAATTTAAATGTTAATAACTGTTTAAAATAAAAAGCAAAAACACTCTGTAGTTTTAAGGAAAAAACTGCAGTTATGGAGATAGAATGAGCTACTGATAAACAACCCATTCAATGAGAGTACTGAGCATGAAGGATATGTTGCCTTACTCTTTTTGAAGGGATACAGTATAATGATTGCTTCATATACTGGTGGAATAATCATTATTATGTGTAAGGGTAGGAGTATTGTTTGAAAACGTGGCACATGCACACAAAAACTTTTCAGCAATGGTGTTAGCTAAGAAACATCTGTTCTGTTGTGAGTTAAGTAGTATTTCTGAATACAATTCATGAAAAGAAATTACAGCTAAAACTACTAACAGCCAGGAAACCCCTAATGATGTTGTTTCAATGGATTTTAATAATTATAGTTTCAGTTTTCTGGTGTACTAATTTAACATTTAGTGTTTACTAATGAGTTTATTAAATAGGACTGTCTTCATCAGTTTTTAAATAATGGTTTTTGATCATTTTACTTCTGATCTACATAGTTTGCCAACTTTTGATTACAAATTCTCAACAGAAAAAACAAACAAACTAAATATGACAGGAAGGAACTGTGATAGATTATAAAATACCTAACACTGGTATAAAACAGCAAGCATAGGAAATGTCTTCCTATACTACTATCTACTGTTTACTTTAACTATCTTTCTAGTTTCTTTATGAAATACCAGATCACTCCAATTTGTTTTGCACTAATTTCTGCAGTAATAAAAATGGCACACAGTGGGTGGCACTGAGGTTTACTCACAACAGCTTTAACTGTATTCAAGTCATCTTATTGCAAACTATGTAACAGAGCTGGGAAAATTAGTGGCAAAAAAAAACCATGATGACAAGAAAGCTACTTGAAGTGGAAATGTAATCTCAAGATGGCTGATAGGGGTATTAAAAGTTTAATTAAAATAAAGTACAGCACAATGTTGCAAACTCTCTTTATTAACCTAAAGATGACCTAAGCAGGTCGGAACATTGTTCTGTACTTTATTTTCATTAAAATTTTAATGCCTATAACATCCATCTTAGGAATTGTGGAAAAACCACTAATCAATCAACTATTGAACTCATTAGTCAACTGCATTCATTCTCATGATACTTGGATAGTTGGAATAATAAAAAATGTTAATAATAGTTGATTATTTTCATGTATTTAATTTATTTAATAATAATTTTGATGAATATATTATTTTACATGACACTATTAACATAATACATGCTCACCAGTTAGCAGTTATATGGAACAATAAAGTTAATCAAAAAGGTCAAATATGTAGGGAATCATAAGTTGTTAAGCAATTTGTGATAGTTTCCAAGGTATGTTTTATTCTTTCTGGTTATTTTTTTCTAACATGATACTTATGTTATATTATTCAGTAAAGGTTATTCTTGGAAGATAACTGTTTTTTAAGTTTCATATGTATTGTTAATGAAAGTCCTGGCTGGCTAGACATTATTTTTAAGAGAGCACAATTTTTTTCAAAGATTTTTGATAAGTATTTGCTTTAAAAACCCTTGCAGTAACATTTCAGCTATTCTTAGTTAACATAAAAGAAACCTTATGCTTTTACCCATTCAGGTAACTTTTAATAGTAAAATATTACAAAGAAATTTAAAAGTTGTGCCAATCTTACAATTTCTCAACCAGATTGATATATTAAATTCCAAACAATATATTTTGATTACATGTACAACAAAAAACAACAACCTACATTATATGCAAGAATTTAAATGTACTTACTTGATAATGAGCTTTTTTAATATCATTCTGATTTGTAAAGTTCTTTTGATGAGACAAAACTGTTCTATGAAATTTCCTTGAGTTTACAGTGTTCACATCTAAATATTTATTTAGTACTGAAATATATAAATGAGTTGAAGAATTAATGACTGAGAACCATGCATCAGAAACTTTTTAAAATGACTGCGGAACATTCACTGTAAACAGAGATGCAGTGAGTTGTCTTACTCTTTAGAAGAAAAATATTATTTATACCTTTACATTTTGCATAACACTAAAAATTGGACATAACTATTACTATATTGGCTTATTGCATCTTTTACACTAAGAAAAACATTAACTGTTAATGCATTTCTTTGACTTTCATTTTTATTCATGTGATATTGGTATTTAAACAACTTTCTACATAGATATTAACATTATTTGCAATTTATACCTTTATATTAACAAGTTTAAAAGAGTTAAATATCTGAACAACAAACTTAAATACAGGATTATAAACTTAGACAATGAATATAAACAATATAAAATATACAGACTAATGAATATGAAGACATTAAACCAATAACAGTATAAGCAAACAAACTAGCAATATGAAACCATTGTTAAAATCAAAGTATTGTGTCAAGGCAACTTGTTTCCAACTACATGTTACACATAAACAAATTATAAAATTATAAAGCTTTAATAATTAATGCAGTTTTCACTGACGGTCAGCAAATTTACTTTTATGTTTCATAACTATATTATATAGTAGTTGTGAAAAAACAGAGTATTATGGTTTAAATAAAGTAAAATTTTATATCAATAATAAATTACTATAAACTATATCTCTTTCCTTTCTAGTGCTAAATCTAAGTATAATGACTTCTGTAAACAGGTATTTATCTTATTAGTAAAAACTGAAATTGGTACATGTTAACTTATTTTGTTAATACATAGTGTTTCATATCCCTTACAGATGCCAACTGTAGTAAAAATCAAGATAATCCTTAATAAATGTGGCACTTTAATTTCATTTAGACAGAATTAGAGTAAATTAATATACAAGACCCTTTTTTTTTCCATTTATTAGCTACATTTTTGTGTGTCAGCAATACAAAATTTGGTATTATTACTTCTGGATGTCTACCAGCTTAACTCCAAATGGAATTACTTTAAGGCAGGATTAGAGTAAATTAATCTATGAGACCTTGGACATTGTCAAATACATCAATCAAAAGGGTTTGACAAAGTGAGTTCAAAATTGTAAATATATCTCAAGTTGGTCAAAAGAATACAGAGATATGAGCTTAAAATTTGCATTTGGAAAAAAAAACAACTTTGAATCAATTCTATGAGCCACTTAATCACAGCTAAAAATGCCAGTCTGACAAAAGAAGTTTTTGAACAACATTTAGCAAAATATTAAATCATAAAAGAGAGCCAACATTAATTTGATCAAGGAATGTCTTGCCTTAACAAGTTGTTGATTTTGTTTGTTATCTGGATAATAAAAAAAGGTGTGATTCGGTGTAAGTACCTATTAAATAAAATTAACCTTATAAAAGTTTATAACTAAGTAAAATAAGAACATTTCGTCATTGAACAAGTCTGTTACTACAAAACTCCAAAAGTTAATGATGCAACCTTTAGTACTCAAATCTTTTTTAAAGCCATTCATTGCATATCTCAATACATACAACTCAAAGGAACTATCAACTAACAATTCTGAAAATATAAATCAAGTCTACAGTTAGGATAAACACAACTGAGAGGATGAAAAACTAAGCCTCATCTCAAAAGTTGACTTAAATATATCATTTTAATTCCATCTTTACCCTCAAACAATAAATGTCTATCATTTCAGAAGTTTACCTCTGAACCAACACATCATCTTTCCTGAAGTAAGATGTCTCACTAGCCTTGTAGATAGCTTCAACAATATTTTCCTTTAAAATTCAAATTTTTTAAAACCAATATAGGGTTTAGAAATTTTTATCAAAAATCATGTTAATTCTTTTTCCAACTTGCCAGTCCTCCTTTCACAAAATATGTTACTTCTAACTTTCTATACCTCAAGCACATAACTTCAAATTTCTCAATAATAAGTCATTTTTCACATTTTATAATCATCCACTATAAAGCCAAGTTCCTTTCAGGTATTAAAAGTATTTTCAATGATATCATCTCTTCTCTGGAATTTAGTATGAGTAGCAAATTTTGATATATTACTGTTCAAGACAATATTCAATTCATTAACATAAATCATACAAGTCCCTGAATGAGTTCACTAGTCACATTGTCCAGCTGAAAGCAATTACAATTTATAATCACTCTGTGCTCTCTACAATTAAGCCAACTTCCTATTCACTTAACTTTCTGCCAATCCCACAACCAACCAATTTACTAATCTCTTTTTACAAAAGAGAAAAAAAATCCACTAGTTTAATTACACAAGAACACCTATTTCTTTATAAACTTAGCAGCAAGAACAGAAAACTCGGACATGGAAAAAAATAAATGCTAACAATGAGTTCATTGACAAGTATGGATTATGAAAGTAGAGTCTACCAATCCTTTTGACTTTTAACAGTTTTAAGCAAGAGGTGTCAGAAAAAGGTAAAACAAGGATAACTGGCTTGTAACTGCCAAGATTCACCAAGATTTGAAAGGGTGTCAGCAATCTGATATGAAAGTCTCCCATTTCTGGCAGGTCAACAAACAATGGGCAAGAGGGTGGACAGTTTTTAATGTTGTTCCTGTTTTTAAAGGAGGTAAAAAGATGTCTTGGATAAATGGAATAATCAAAAATAATAATAATGAGATATACTTATTTTGATTAGTTGATTATTTTTATAACACTAAATGATTTAATCATAATTTCAATTAAATGTTTGACATGTTACAAACCAATGTTCAAACGGTAATCAAATAATAAATTAATCACTCAGATCTAATTATTACATGCTCCTTTGATAAAATAGTTATTGTATCCCACTCAGTCTATCATGTGTTTTCCTTTTTCAGAAACTTCATATATGACCCACGATTTTCAGTGACCTGTGAAACTAATGAAACTATTTAAATAAAAGTTTTAATTACTTATCACAGAAATATTTAGTTACATGACTTGGCTAGATACAAAATACTGTTACATTTCTATAGCTCAAATATAATTTCCATAAAACTAATTTGTTTTATACGAAAACAGCCTTACTTATTTAGAATTTATGCATGTTGACAACAATTTTATAATTAATACTTAAAGAAACAAATACAATTTAGTTACTTGTCTAGCAGTAATACCTAACTCGTAGTTAGGAAGTGAAGTCTTATCCTTTACATTTGGAAGATGGAACTTGTAATTATACATTATGGTTCAGAAAATAACTTCAAAATTTACAAAAAAACTGCTTAAGTACTTCTATGCAACATTTACTGACAAGCTCTCACATGGTGTTATGATTTTTACATTGATACTGATAAACAAATGTCTAAACTACTTAAAAATAAGGATACACGTATTAACTTCTAAACTACATAGTCTGCATTAATACATCATACAAAATTCACGTATTTGACACTCTACCATTTGTTACTATTTTTTTAAACATCATACTTCCTGTAAACATAAAAAGACATAGTAAAAACCCTTTACACTTACATATTCAGGGCATCATACCTTTACCAACCCTACTTACATCTTCAGTTTCACTTTTAGGGCAATGAAGTTCCTGAAGGTGTTTAAAATTATTTAATATTTACAAATAACAGTGGAAAGCACAAAGTAAAGTCTCAAATAACGAATATTATGACGAAAATGTGCATTCATGTCCTTTCAACAGAATCGAAACACACTATTTGAAACAAACCTCTATTATACATAACATAGCATAGAAATTCAATTATTTGAACATATTAATATATAAATTAGGCTGAAAATCATTTAATGACATAATTTATTGGCCCGGCATGGCGAAGCGTGTTAAAGCGTGCGACTCGAAATCTAAGGGTCGCGGGTTCGCATCCCCGTCGCGTTACACCTGGCCATGCCGGCCCTTAATGGCATAATCCGGTTCGAGTATTGATCTTATATATTTTATGTGTTGTTATTAGCAAAGAATAAATCATAAATTTCTGTGACTGGATTAACAATAATAATTTGATAAAATTTAGCCCCCAGCTAGTACAGCGGCAAGTCTACAGATTTATAAGGCTAAAATCAGCGGCTCCATTATCCTCGGTGGGCTCAACAGACAGCCCGATGTGGCTTTGCAATAAAAAAAACACAGACTGATAAAATGTAAGTAATTGAATATTTTAAGGTGAGCAGGGGCGTAGATTTTTTACACCCGATGGGGGGGGATGATTTTTGTGGACTGTCCAATTTGCAAATTAGTAATCTCTGATTACGTGACCCCGAAAGCTGTAAACATGCATTCACAGAGTAATCTTGTTGCCACGATACTTCAAGGTTTCCATTGAAGTTTGTATAAGTGAGGTGTTGTGAACACATTTCAAAATATTAATAGAATAAAGACAAATGTGTCACAAATTAACTGCCACATGAATTTATTTATGCACACTGCACAGTATAAAAGATTTTACTTGACAAGGTTACTAATAACTTTCATTGCATGAATTACTTTTTCAAATATTAATAAAATTAATAATTACCCTTGATAAGTTTATATCTACTAAAAACTATTCATGTTGTTTGATAAAAATAATTAAAATGTCTTTGCGAACTCTTGAAAATTATACATCAATACAATGTAGCACATAATTATTCATACTTTTCATTGAAGTAAGATTCATTTAATCCTCTGGTCTACATGTTCCCAAACGTAGACCTCCTTTGTGATGATCTGTTTATGAATTCTTTCATAAGCTCTTCTATATTTATCTTGTCGACCTTATCTTTGTGAGTGTGACAAACTGCCACGTGGTTGAGGCGGCACTGAGACATAGTTGACTTTAACCACATCTTCAACCGTCTTAATACAGAAAAGCTGCGTTCACATTCGCAGCTGGATACTGTACATACAAGCAAAATTTTCATGAGAAGAAACACTTCACTAAACATCTGCTGGCTTGTTTCATTCATTTTACAGTAAGCATCCTTCGCACCTTTAAGAGATACTGCTTTTGTGGTTCCTTTGAACACGGGCAACTAAACTCGAGCCGTTGTGCAAAGATTTCTGGATAGAAGTTAATAACCGAGTTGTCAATCTTGCCAGATGTTCTCAAGTGCCAGATATTGCCTCAAGTTATTGGTGTCTGCATTAAATCTAGTGGTCAGATGTTCTATAACTGTGTTCACAAATTCAAAATATTGGCTTCTATAGTAATCTCTAGCTGTTGCAGAATGGTGTGCTGAGCCATCACTTGTGATCCTTCTATCACAGATTCTAACAGATCAAGAGAAGTTACTTTTTCTCAGCTTCATCAAATATCTTGTTTTAATTTTCCTCTGCTGTTTGCAATACCCGCAATTGCTCAATTGTCATTGCAGATGCTTCAGTCATGCCAGATACTGTCGCTGATTTTGTTGGAATGCACGGTTTAGTTCCTCTAATGCAGCTAATGGATGCTGAGCCATCAACAATCCTAAAACTGTCTTTCCTTTGTCAAATCTGTCCAGCAGACCTTGTGCTTTCACTGTTACATCTGATTTTTCATTTGCTAATTCAGACAAAGAATCACTGTAGTGATCATTAGCACATGTAATTGCAGATTGGCGGCACAACCAGCGTGTTGGACACAGTGGGCGAATGTATTTAACTGGACCATTGTAGCTGTCTGACCTCTGAAGCAAGACACCAAGTTCATGTACCCACTGGATAGAATCTCGAACACATTCACAAGCTTCAACTGCATGTTGCATTATTAAATTAGCCTTGTGTGCTCTGCAGTGAAAAAACAAAACTGACGGTTGCTTCTCTTTTATTTTTGCCTGGCATCCACTGTATGCACCACTCATGTTAGCGGCTCAATCATAAGTTTGTGCTCTTAATCCTGACAGTGGTAAATTGAGTCTAGTCAATACATCAAGTATAGTCGAGGATATTGTTTCACCAGTTGTATTGGAAACACTGTACAAACCAAGAAATGTCTCATGGACGTCAATGTTCTAATCTACGTATCGTACACATATTGCTTTCTGTTCGGCACCTGTATCATCTTGAGTGCCATCAACCATTAATGCAAAGATTTTACTTTGCTGCACTTCGTGTGCTATGTTCTTCAGTATTTGATGGCTGCACATCTCCATTATTTCATTCTGAGCCTGGGGTGATGTGAATGTGGTTTTCTTTGACAAGTAGGCCGTCAACTCAGGATCTTCTTCTTCCAGGAGCTTAATTAACTGCAGGAAGTGTCTCTCCGTATCAGTATGTCCACGTAATGCTATACCTTGATGCAGTAAAAAACGTAAACTTCTGAATATTTTGGCTAGACTTCTTTTGCATTCTTCCTGCTGCTTCTTTTTTTCCATCATGTAGCTGGACAGTCACTGGAGTTACATCAAGTGAAACTTCTGGAGATATAGCGAATCTGTGCTGAGAGGAGGATTGGTGTTCGTTGAATTTCTGTTTTGCCTTTTTTCGGTTGCAAAAACCGGTGGTTATGAAGGTATACTCCACTGGCCTCTCCAATTTCCCTGTAAAAAGGCTTTTATTTTCCGCCTTGGCACAATAAAAACATATGACTTTTTGAGTCTGATTGTCGAAGTGCAGCCATGGGAACTCATCAAACCACTTGCCCTGGAAGATGATATTTTGAGATTTTTTTTCTGTCGTGGTATTAGTTATGCATCTGGATGATATGGCTTTCCACACTGTATCTGTGGAGTGTCAGATTGTTCATTACTGCACAAACTTGTTTCAGAACTATCTGGTGGTTCATGATGTACAATAGTTACACAAGCATTTTCAGACTCGTTCTCTGATGAACATGGTATTTCCTCTATTCTATTAGTTTCTATTCCTTTGCTTGAGGTTGTTGGATTATCTGCATCTGCATTGTCACTTGTAGTACCAGTAACTGGCTTGCAGAACTGTCTAATATCGGAAAGTTTCTCTCCGTGGGGGCATTATAATGTGACGTTCAATCCCACTATTCGTTGGTAAAAGAGTACCCCAAGAGTTGGCTACTAACAAAAGCTATTTAATTGGCCCTCACACTCATATTAACTGTTTGTTTTGGAATTTCGCACAAAGCTACTCGAGGGCTATCTGTGCTAGCCGTCCCTAATTTAGCAATGTAAGACTAGAGGCAAGGCAGCTAATCATCACCACCCACCGCCAACTCTTGGGCTACTCTTTTACCAACGAATAGTGGGATTGACCGTCACATTATACACCCCCACGGCTGGGAGGACGAGCATGTTTAGCGCGACGCGGGCGCGAACCCGCGACCCTCGGATTACGAGTCGCACGCCTTACGCGCTTGGCCACACTCATATTAACCCTGATGCTAACGAAATTCAAACAGCTATGCCTACTTAGCGTACAAGCTGACTCAAATTGCAAAATTACTTGGTGTGTTGTCAAACCAAAATTGCGAGTATGATTAGATGGAGATAACAACAAATTATTGACTGTTGTTTCGGTATAAGACCTTCTGAGGTGACATATCAGAAGATTATTAGCGGAATTCAAAGCTTTAACTCCACTGTGCCCTGTTCGTGATGGAGGTAAGGAGCTGTACTTGGAATTCATGATTTTATTATTCTTGAAGTATAATATGATTTTTGTCAATAGTCGAATGGTATTTGTGGGACTTCTGGTCCTACAGGACAGCAGGGATCTAAAGTCCCAATGCCCGTTTGAACTTGAGATATTTAGCAACCTGGAGAAGAAAGAGTTTTGGACATTCATAGTGACGAGAAAACCCACTAGTAGAGAAAAATATGTATGTAAAAACGGCTGGTATGGGTTGAAAACATTTTTTATGCAGATGAGCGAACAATGTTTCGACCTTCTTCGGGCATCGTCAGGTTCACAAGGAAAGAGGTAACTGACCGGAAGCTGACTATATGTTTGAAGGGGATTAAGTAACTGGGTGTAGGAATGTAGAGGGCATGCTTAGATGTTTGATGATATTTATTAATATAGGCATAAAGGTGTTCCTTTGTATTGATTTATTTTGGGCTTGACTTGTTGTAGGCTTCTTTAATTTTGCGTTTGTTATGTTTGTTTCTTTATTTAGTATTTGAGTGTTTTCTATGGTTATGTTGTGTTTATTTGACTTGCAGTGTTCGAAAACGTGTGAAGGTGACTTTTTGTGTTCTTTGAATCTGGTTTCCATTTTTATACTTGTTTCTCTAATATAGAAGTCGTGGCAGTTATCACATTGTATTTTATAAATGATGTTGGTGTGGTGTTTGTCAGTATAGTTTTTACATAGTATAGACCTCAGTTTTGTGCCTGGTTTTTGAATAAATTTGGTATTAACTGGAATGTCATATTTTGTTACTAGTTTTTGCCAAATGTTGGTTATTTGTCCGCTGATTTCGGGAATATATGGTATGCAGCAGTATATGGTTTCGTGATTTTTTGATTCGTGAGATATATTTACTTTTGTTAGTTGATTTTGCTTTTTGTCTATGTGTGTGCGTATAATGTTTTCTATGGTTTGTGGAGGAAATTTATTGATGTAAGTGAAGTATTGTTTTATTTTGTCTAATTAGTCGTTAATTTTATCTGGTGAGCATAGTTTTATGGCTGTGTTTATTTGGTTTCTTAATAGGTTGAGTTTTTGTTTTGTTTCATGTGCTGAGTCCCAAGGAATGTATATTCCAGTATGGGTGATTTTTCGGTGGATTTCTATTTTAAATTGTGTGTCGGTTCTTGTAATTTTTAGGTTAAGAAATGGTATTTGATTGCTTCCTTCTTGTTCACATGTGAAATTGATGTTGGGATGTATAGAGTTAATGTAATTGAAAAAAATTAAGTGTGTGTTCTGTAGATATGAATCCCGCAATCGTGTAGTCTACATATCTGTACCAGTATAGTGATGGATGTAATGCTGTGTTAATTACTTGTGTTTCAACTTGTGTCATAAAAATATTGGCTGGAACTGGTGATACTGGGTTGCCCATGCTTAGGCCATTTGTTTGTATATAGTTGTGGTTGTTGAACATGAAATTTGTCTTCATCATGGTGAATTCTATGAAGGTTGCTAATTGGTTGCTGAGAATGTCTATAGATGGGTTAGGGTCTCTGCAAAGAGGGATATAACATCGAAACTGGCCATTAAGGCTTTATGATTAAATTGATTAAGATTAGACTTGAAATTAAAAGAGTCTTTGATGAATGAGCTGGCTGATGTTACATATTTGGAGAATGCTCATGCTTTGTAATTAAATGATTCATATGTGGACATTATTGGTTGTAGTGGACAATCTGGTTTATGAGGTTTGGGGATGCTGTATATTTATGGTGTGTGTGAGTTGGTTTTGCATAGGTAGGAATAAAATGTTTGTGAAATTGTGTTGGCTTTTTTCGTTCTTAGCAGTATTTTGTTTAGTTGCGTTTCGTGTGTCTTTGTTGGATTTATGTGTATTGGTTTAAATTTATTTTTATCTGATAGAATGTTCTTCATTTTTTGGATGTATTCATTCGTGTTCATTTTGATTATAGCGTTTTCTTTATCTGTTTTTAGAATTTTTATGTTTCTGTCTTGTGTTAGGTTTTCAATGGAATTAATGTCTCTTTTTGTAAGATTGTTTTTTGCTTTCTATTTTGTGAAATTATGTTGATGGTTTTGTGAGAAAATTCTTTGAAAAAATCGTTTAAGATGTTGTTTTTAGGTGTTTCTGGAAAATATTAATTTTTAATTTTTCCTGGGAAGTTTGGCTGTTGGATGTCATTAAAATTGTTGAAGTTGTTTTTTTTCTGTTGGTTGTTTTCGATTGTTTTCTGTGGAAAGTATTACAAGTCTCCTGGCTAGGTCTTCTAAACATGTTTTAATTTCTTTGTGAACCTGACGATGACCGAAGAAGGTCGAAACGTTGTTCGTTCCTCTACATAAAAATTTTCTCAACCCAAACGAAGTGTGGGTTTTATGCTTATGTTCGGTTAAATTATTATGACAGATTCATTCGTGGTGGATTTGAGTCTGCTGTGTTTGAGTTGACTCGTCTTGGAATTTTTTCTTTCTGAAATTCGTTGACTGGGTTTTTTATTTATTTTTTGTTGTTGTTTTGTTTCCTGGTCTGCGAAGGGTGTTGGGTAGGACTGGCGTGGAAGATGTGTGAAATATCTCTTGGCGGGGGCTGGAGGCAATCGTGATTTAAGAGTTTGGCTAGATAGATCTGCCTTTGGAAGTTGTTTAAAATATCACTTAATTCAAAGGAAATATAATTTTAAAAACGGCCCCTGCATGTAAAAAAAGTCAAATAATTAATTAAAAAAATGTTTGTTTTCACTCAAGCTTTCATTTCCTAATACTGATGTAATCAATACTTAATTTAATACCCTGCATCTTATGTATTAAACACAATTACATTACGTGATTAATTAATTAGAATCAATAAAGATAACATCTGAGTAAAAAAATCTTTAATCATCAAAATAAAATGAAGGTGCGCGTGTGTGTGTTCTTATAGCAAAGCCACATCGGGATCTCTGATGAATCCACCGAAAGGAATCGAATCGCTGATTTTAGTGTTGTAAATCCGTAGACTTACCTCTGTATCAGCAGTGGACAGACAAAATGAAATGGATGTCTTAACACTCTATCAGTGAATACCCAGTATTATAACATTAATATCAAATTAGAAAATAGAGTATAAACTATTTAAAACGCTACTATATTACATGTATTAAAATATTTAGCTTTGCGCGAAATTCAAAATAACATAACAATAACATTAAAATATTTATTAATATACAGAAAAATTATTCAAAATCGGCCAAATTCCCATCAGATACTTCTTCCTCGCTGATTTAGCCACATGTTGCTTATTTTTGTGAATTTCCTGTTTCTCTAGCATATTTGTAATCATCAACTGTACCGATTTTACTTTTCATACTTTTAACCAGATTGTCGCTGTAACAACATATTACACAAGAATATGCAAGAAGTAAATTCAATTCTGTTATCCGGTTTTTTTAAAGTACAATCCTTATAACCCAGCTTACGCATCATTATTTCTCGTCCACATATTTTTGTTAAATACACCAATTTTTAAGGTGGCATATAAAAGATCCAGCTCGACGTTGAAACCCAATTGAGTTCAACTTGCTTTCTCAAGATCATTTGACATACTAATTTCGATGAGAAACATTATTGCTTTACGTTTCTAAGACACTAAGCTCAAAGACATTCTGTATCCAAAAAGCGACGATCTTGAAAACATACATACTCCTACATGGGAGCGTTATTATGTGACTTCTCAATCCCACTATTCATTGGTAAAAGAGTAACTCAAGAGCTGATGGTGGGTGGTGCTGACTAGCTGCATTCCCTCTAGTCTATCAATATTAAATTAGGGACGACTGGAGAATATATCCTTCGTGTAGTTTTGTGCGAAATCCAAAACAAACCAAACCAATCATACTTTGCTTATTAAACAGTCGACTTGAGAATGTTGCCACAACAATAAAGCAATGACTGCGTTTGTGAGAAGCGTCTACTTTTTACCAAAAGAAGAAATCCCACATAATACTGAATATGAACATTTGACTTCTCGTCTCTTTGTGCTACAAGACAAATCTCTGAAGCAATTATTGTAAAATCAGAACGACCGTTTGACATACGTAAGAAACACTAAAACTTGTAATCTGCTGACCTGTATTGCCGAATTATAGACGGCTGTGACGAATATGAATAACAACTCTATACTGGCTGACAAATTAACAATGTGTGACAGTTATCAGTTCTAATTCGATATATGGGTGACTGCGGTGAGGTAAAACCAAAATCTTGAGCATTACTGATCTAGCAAGCACTGATTCCGAAATCATTATGAGTTGGTTTAACAGGAAGCTGATGGAAAGGAACCTTGGTCACAAGAAAATAATTTATGGTGCTTTCGATGGTGCCTCTGATTTTTCAGATGTGGATAAGTGAATTTCAGATAAAAAAGTAGGAGAAATTCCTTATTTACGTTGTAAGGTTCGTCCTTTGTATTCAGTTAAATTTACAGATCATGTGAATTAATGTGAAATTGGTCTGCGACTTACTTCTTTTCTGCCGGTGAGCTCCGGACTTGTCCACTTCTTTTTGCCGCCTTTATCTCGCACTGCTTTCTCACCCGACATTTCCATACTGCCTCACCTTACTTCATTGCCTCAAACAAGCCAAATTAAAGCACAGAAAAACTCCCACGTGCAGATAAATAATCTTCCACGAGCGGGGACAAAGAGAAACTACAACGTTCCTGAACACCCCTGTTGGGGAGAGAATTCCTCAGACTTCTAATCTAAACTAAACGTTTCGGATCATATTGGATGGTCTGTGAACACCTGCACAAATATGGTGAATATTAAACATCGTTAGCAGTAGGTATCTTGCTGCAAATAAAAAAATCTAGTTACCTGGCAGTTTTGGTCAGCATTTATATGCAGTATCTAATCTCAGCAAAGTTTTGCAGAAACAAAACCTAATCTATTTGTCAGTTACTCAGCTTGTTATGTTAACGATAGCATATTTGAGAGGTATATGGACTCAGTGTGCTCATTTCAGTAAACAACAACAAAAAATCCTATATTACCACATGATGAAACTTTGTAGAATGGACGGCAACTGCCTGTTGTGGAGATATAAGTGTAGAAGACAACGTTTCGAGAATATTCTGCCTATATTGCTACAGTTGCCGCATATCTCAAAATGTACCCCGCTGGTACAGCGGTAAATCTACTGATTTACAACGCTAAAATCAGAGATTCGATTCTCCTCTGTAAACTCAGCAGATAGTCCGATGTGGTTTTGCTATAAGAAAAACACACAGACCTCAAAATCGGTGTATGGCCGATTCTTCATAATGAACCAGAAAATCAAACCTTCAAAATGTTATAATTTTGTTGACACTATGATTCAATGATCAACATATGTACTTCCCTACAAATGATCCAATCATCGTGCAGTTTGACATATGATGATGTGCATCTTCTTTGATTGACTGGATGCTAATACCGTGTGGGCTGACTTAAACTCCTTCATAAACCTTGCAATGAAGTAAGAAGATTGAGACGAAAATATTGTGTATTTGGAAAGTAAATATCAGATAAGATAATTTTAGAAAAGATTAACAGAATGCTTCATGGTGGTGTCGATTTCTACTGCTGGAGTTGAGCTTTCTTTTTACGGTAAGAACTGTATATTAAATAAGCTAAGACACCAGCTGGGACAAGAAGTATTTCTTAGCTGCATGAAGATTAGCATTAATAGGCCTGATGTACTTTCAGCATCTTGTTGTCTTGGATTATCGACTTATATGTATGTAAAATAACCAAGACTCATATTTTTTCTCCAAGAGTAGCTGTACTGAACTGTCTAAATATATTTTCTGTATTTTTATTTTATTTTTGCAAATACTTAGAAATTATTTTTAAATCGTTTTTTTCTGTCTTATAAATTTAATCTTTTTTATTTTATTTAACTAATTCTGGTTCATATAAACTTCCTTCATTTTTTTCACCATTTAGTTCTTTAATTTTATAAATATTTATGCAAAACGACTGGTCATAGAAGAAGGTTGAAACGTTGTTCGCTCCTCTACATAAAAAAATTTCTCAACCCATACCAGCCGTTTCTACATGTATATTTTTCTCTACAAATGACTTTTCTCGTCATCACTGATTTAATTTTTTAAGTTACAAGATCTGTTTTCAATAATCCAGATATAACAAATATTTTCTCAGTAAATATTGAAAGATATCTTATTTTAATTTGAATTGCATATCTGAATGACAGTCTTGTAGGTCTTTTCAATAGTTCAAACGTACTTCTCAAATCAGTGTTGAGTTCATAGGGTGTACAGAGGGAAATTTCCCCCCTTATGCAAAAAAGATACCTCTCTAATTATTTTTTTTTATATATAGAGAGAGAAATGTTAAAAGCCGAGTGGAAGTCGTGACGTAAGAGTCAGGATTTATTGATATTTCATGGAACACCTGGACCCAACGATGATATAAACGGAATAACAAAATTCTGGTAACTTTTCATAGAAAGAAGTGAAATGAATGACAGCTTTATATGGTAAAAATACATGTTTCACTATAGAAATTTTAAACAATATTAATCGTTAGGAATGAAACTGGGGATAATTCATGCAGTGTTAAAGTTTAAACGATCTGACTGGCTTAAAAATATATTTACCTAAATACACGGATGAAAACTATAGCTACTAATGACGAAAATAATGGGGAAATAGTTATTGCATTTGTAGGACTTAGGTCTTAGATGTATTCTTTAAAGATATAAGACGAAAAATTTGAAATAAGTCTAAAGGGGGGGTGTTGTTAAAAATAGAATTAAGTCAATGAATATACAGAATGTTTATATGATCCAAAAGAAATACATAAAATTATGAACCTAATAAAAATTTAAGTGCATAAAATATGTTCTATTCACGTTAACAAAGAAGTATTAAGCTAGACGGATGATAAAAACACATTACCAAATGGTATTAGTATTTTAGTTTGGGATTATTTTTCCCTTATGTATATAAATGGAAGCAGGAAAAATTTTAATGCCATTGAAACACTTCAATATATGAGAATTTGTTAACTGTGTGAACTAAATCCAAGAGATAAATTATTTGTCTTTAAATTAGAAATAATTGAAACTCAATTTTTCGATAGAATTATAGCTGTGTTAATGAATGACAACTGAGGCAAATTCCAAATATTTTTAACTGATCGATTTTTTTTAAAAGTTAACAGAGAAAGCTATTAAGGCAGTGAATGGGAGACAAAATTTTGATCTGATATATAGAGGAATTGAAAACCATAGATATAGTCAACAAATACATACAATGAATTTGATTTAGGGGTATGGGGAGATGGGCAACGAAAATTATTTTCATTTTTTATATTTTTAGCGATGTTGAGCTATGTTATGTTTTTAGCTATGTTGAGTTGTGTTTTATGTTATTTTAGCGATGTTAAGCTATGTTTCATGTATTTTTACTTTTTTCTGCAAAAAATATTTCTTGCTACTTTTAATGATTCTTGATGTTTTTAAAATTGTGAATTTTTTTAAAATTCCTTTGCCTTAAAGCAGGAACCATGATACACAAACTATTTTTGATTCTGACAAAAGGGTCATCTAGTGATTCATTGAATAATTTTACCTTATGCTACATTATCCTGAGTATGTACGAAATTATTTTACAACTGTCTCATGAAGTGGAATGGAGACCCCTCTAAATAGATGTTATCTATATTTGTGATTAGTCAGTCACTGAAAAATGTGAATATTGGGGGAAGATAGACGTTTTCCGTCAAATTCATTTCCGAAACTGAAAAAGCCAGGATGATTATGATGTTCAAATATTACAAAATTATAGTTAGTTTACTTCAAACCTGTTGTGGATGTGAATTACAATGCATCACAAGATTCAGTTTTAGGATTAATGTGTTTGTTTGTTTTTTGCTACACATGAGCAATTTAGCATGAGTACCTTTAATATCTGTAAAAAAAAAAAAAAAAACTATGTGCTTCTCCCACAACTATTATTTACAGTAGCTGTGATTTTCAAATATAGAAATAAGAAGATGTTAATCATGTTTAGCCAGAAATACAATCAAAAGTAAATGAGGGTAAATTGAATTTACCGACTTCACATGTGGGTTACTCATTCCTACTCACCTGTGATATTCAGGTCTTGGTTATACTAAAGGTTAAAGCCAATGTATGTTCCATTTATTATATGAAGTGACACGAGCACATTTAATATGGATAGAGTCTTTACCAATTCAAGTTAATTTACTCCTATTTTTACCACTATTTAGTGTTGTTTGCTAAATGATAGAGAACACCAAAAGCTACTTTATGGGCAAAAAATTACATTGTTTCAGTTTTTAGTCAGTAATTTTATTATCAAAACGTAATTTAAAACAAAATAAAAATCGTTTGTTTTATGGTATGCTCTGTAGGAAATATACATCTTATAACCTACAACATTTAAACTAATATTATATATATATTTTTTACTAAAATTTATTGATTTATTTCATGTAGTAAACTCAGCGGTTCATACATAATGTTATGGATTATATCTTTATATCTTTAGCATTCTGTTCACTAGAGGGAGATTTTACATGCTGTAATAATTGTTTTAAGTCTAGAAAGTGTAGGGTCTTGAAGCTTCTTGTAGTACGCAGAAAACTATTACAATATCACAATGACAGATTTGGCGAGTTAAACATAATTGATTAGTTCAGTGTCAGTGAGTCTGTTCGCTAATGATCGAGTAGGTCTCTCAGTCAGTCAAAATGAGTGTTTGTTATAGACAGAGTATAAAGAGAATATTTTATTTGTTTGATCGATTGCCTTCAGTTGTAAGTTATATGTGTGATTACTTTTCGAAATCCTAATGAAACGTTCTTTGTGAAGTTCTACACCTGTACTAGTGAAGGTAACCTGTATAAGACATTATTGAAGATATAAGTTAATTCATCATCATTAAATGACCAGGATTTTGCTAAATAATTAAAAAAATCTCCCAATGATTTTTGTTTGGGAATTTCGCACAAAGCTACTCGAGGGCTATCTGTGCTAGCCGTCCCTAATTTAGCAGTGTAAGACTAGAGGGAAGGCAACTAGTCATCACCACCCACCGCCAACTCGTGGGCTACTCTTTTACCAACGAATAGTGGAATGGACCGTCACATTATACACCCCCACGGCTGGGAGGGCAAGCATGTTTAGCGCGACGCGGGCTCGAACCCGCGACCCTCGGATTACGAGTCGCACGCCTTGCGCGCTAGGCCATGCCGGGCCCTCTCAATGATAAGAACGTGTTAAAACAATATACATTCTAATTTACCTACAGAACCAAACTCCTAAAATAGAGCTTATTAAAAATTATTTACATAAAATTAATCCCCCGTGGGTCAGTGGTAAGTCTGGAGGTTCATAGATCTAAAAACTGAGGTTTAATACTTGTGGTAGGTAGAACACAGTTAATGCATTGCGCTTTACAACAGAGTTACACAAAGTATAAATGTTCAGAAGAAAACAATAAATAGTTATTGCTACTTTTTTAAACATCTTAAACTAAAATAACGGAAAGTTATACAATTGTTTACTTGTGTGTGTATTGATGTTAGCTTAGAAAGTAGTGAGATAACATTTTAAATATTTGAATTACTTTCTGTAAATGAATTACAAAATCTGTTACTGAAAATTAGCTGCACATATAATAAATCTAGAAAGAAAATTACAACAAACTGAACAGGCTGTGGCGAAACAATTTTGAACTCGTGGTGGCGTCAATGACTGGGGGGGGGGACCTTTTATTTTCTTTCCCTGTTGAAACAGTGACTTTCCATAATAATTATACATAATATTCTATTTACCATCCCAAGAAGTACTTCACTAGTGGGTCAAAAGATGGAGCATATGCCATAAGTCCCTGTCGCTTATGGAAATATTTTAAACGTTTATCAGAGTAACATATAAAATACAAATAGTATTTGGAGTTCAATACAATGGTTGGTGATCAATTAACTATTTCGATATCGCGAATTTTTATTTTTATTTTATACTATTTAATCACTTTTTACTTTGCCTTTATGGTCAGTCATTATTCTATTACACAACTAAGAATTTTGAAACGAATTTTTTTCTAGAACTTTTCACTCGTTTTTATAAAAGTAATAATATATCTTAACAGTTTTCATATCAGTTTTTCCTGTTAACAGAAGATTTTGAAAAAATAGCACGGTGTGGCAATAAAGACTAATAAACAATTGTAAATCTTGGAAGTGTTTAGGAATGTTTTAGAATAAATGAGTATTTCCACAATACTTTTTCCCTATTCTTCGACTTTAGCAGATCTTAATAAACAAGAATTAATCCAGTATATAAATACCCCTCCGCCAAGCATTTATATATATATATATATATGATAGTATTATTTTAGGAAAGCCACATTATCTTTTTTTACTTGGACATCATTTGTATTTCCTTAGTTATTTCTTCGTTGTTTGTTTATTAAGCGCAAAATTATATACTCGAATCCTCAGTTTTGTATTTTAAGCCCTAATAAATTTATTACTAAACCATCGTGAGATTGTTTATACTTTCAGTCTCTAAATCACTAGTGTTTTTAATTTATCAAGAAATATCGCCACAAACAAAATCTAAATATTGGGAATGTAAACTAACTTAATATTATTGTCAGGTATACGTCGAACAATCAATAAAACAAAAATTGAGTCCGAAAGTTCGTCATCTGATGCTCAGATCGCCTGTATAAGTCAGCGCCAGTAATCCAGGAATAACAAACTCTAAGTTCGTCATCTGCTGCTCAGATCTCCTGTAGAAGTCAGCACCAGTAGTCCAGGAATAACAAACTCTAAGTTCATCATCTGCTGCTCAGATCGCCTGTAGAAGTCAGCACCAGTAGTCCAGGAATAACAAACTCTAAAATATTAATTATGAATAAACAGCATTTTCGTTTAAAATGTTTAAGACAATAACTAATGTAGATACACAGACAATCGAGTTTCTCGATATAGAAATTTGTATTTCTATCGCATTTTATCGAATCTACAAACACTATTGTTGGAAGTGTTAGTTTTAGTTCACCAAAAAATATGGTATTTCTGACAAATATATAACCTCATCTTAAGTTTTGAGTAAATCTAAGTGCTTGATAAAGTTAAAATCAAAGTTCTGACACTACGTTACCAAAACTTTTCAATAGAAAAACAACAAAAAAATATTTTTATACTTACATATTTAAAACTCTCAACTCGTAATGCGAGGGTCGCAGGTTTGAATCCTCGTCACACCAAATACAGTCGCCTTTCAGTCGCGGGGGCGTTATAATGTGACGGTCAATCCCACTATTCGTTGATAAAAAAGTAGCCCAAGAGTCGGCGGTGGGTGGTGATGACTCGCTGCCTTCCCTGTAGTCTTTCACTGCTAAATTAGGGATGGCTAGCACAAATAACCCTCGTGTAGCCTTGCGCGAAATCCTAAAACAAACAAACAACATCTGTATATATATGTATACAGGTATATATGTGTTTGTGTGTATGTATACCTACTATTTTAAAGTTTGTCGTGCAAGCTAGAAAATAAACATCCTTTGTAGTTTTATGTGTGCATAAACAATGAAAATTTAGTGATGTCATTGTTCAGAAAGAATAAAACTTACATAATAATGTCAATAAGGTGTTGTTTGTTTTGTTCGCTTTTGAAACTGCGTAGGCGAACGATTGATAAAATATAGAGATGCCCCAACACATAGAGGTACTGCTAACATGAGATAAAACGTCTACAAAACATTTAACCTTGTGCTAGTTTCATAGTGTTGATTTTTAGTCATATTTCACTTTAAGTTACATTGAGTTTACCAAAACTAAAAACATTTACTAGTACTTTTAATCATAGCGATCAGTGCATAATTGTGCATATAAAACAGAACATACCACATAAGACAAATAAATAACGTATTCATCATAACAATTAAGCATACAAATAATTAGTAAATAATATCTTAGCTAACAAAGTTAGCTGCCATCTCTAATAGACTGCCACTGTCTGTTCGAAAACATTTTTCAGTTTCAGAAACGCCCCTTTCTGGCACAGCGGAATGTCTGCAGACTCACACCTCTAAAAACCGGGTTTTAATGCCTGTTTTGAACAGAGCACAGATAACCCATTGTTTAGCTGTGTGCTTAATTCCAAACAAACAAACAGTTTCAGAAAAGTGTCAGATTTCATAGAACCTGCCTAAGATGTTCCATGAGATTGGCAGTTGAAGCTTAACAATAGCACCTCTTTTAAAAGTGTAGTTCTACCCTACCACTAGGTGTGTAACTAAACAAACCATGTTATAAAATTACGTTATTCACAGCTGCCTAATGTGTAACATCTGTCAGCGGTGACTGCAAACAATATAGTTGTGACAGCAAGCTAAAGTACTGCTACTAGTAAACAAGATAGCATTAAATTATGTTTACTATCATGACCTACTTCTTCAACTAGCCCGGAAAAGACCACGACTTCTGACCAGTCAATAACAAACAGATGGTGTTATTATTATTTACTGAACTTTCAACTTAACGTTGTTACAATATACATGGCACTCAATAAACCAGCAATGCACAACAAACATTTAAATTTTATGATATTTTTTCCTGTTTATAAGAAAACGTAACAGATACTGAGCGTATAAGATAGCAAGGACGCCTAAAACCAACTTGTGACAGATAAGTTCTGGTGGAAATATGGACTTCAGTCTTTGAGTCTTGTGTTCTTGCATGTTTGTATAATTTTCAGTTTCCATGTTAGAGTAGTTGTATAGGAGGAATATGATGGTGTCTGTTATATTCCATGTAAATGTTATGTTTTTATTTTGGTGTAGTAGCTTTATGACATAACCTCCACAGAAGAGACTGTTGCAAGTAAGTGTCAGATGACCCGTGTTTAAATTCTAACTGAAGGCAATAACGTACCAAGTTGCGTTTTATATTTATTTCTTATCAATAGAATTACAGTTAAGTTCTCATTGTTTTAAAAAGTTTTAAACATTACTTTATTGTGATAGAAAAAAATACATGTCGGATCAAAAACTATGGTAACCTTTTATACAGAAACTTCTAGATACATTTCTCTTTTAATATCATTTCTTATTGTATTCAAAATGTTTATACAAACAGTTGATTAAGATACTTTCTAGCAACAAGAAGTTTCATCAAATGACGTGATTATATTGGTTGCTTTAAAAATGGTCGAAGTTTTTGAAAATATGCATATCCAAACCAACATGTACTTATACAAGCGTGCGTGAGTGTGTATTTAAAAGTTTTCACTGTCTCTAAGATAATAGTTTCTTTTTTTTCGACAAATGCATTATGATAGTAAAACAAAAGCCACGAGATTATGGGACTTTTAAAAAAAAATTGTTTAAATATGTTTTTTCCTTCAAACTAGAGTAACTAACTTTGTTATTATAAGATAAAAAGCTGTAAAACAATATTAAAAACTCAATCCGAAAGAGAGGCTGAAATTATAAGGAAATTATAACTTTTTGTCCAAGAAAAAATCCAGTCAAAAGTTAAGTCCAAGTTATAACAAAACATTATTCTAAAAAACGTAAAAAAGAAATAATCTGTAATTATAAAAGTATATCCATAAATAATGTGTAAGAAAACAAGCGGAGGTGAAAGGCACCTCGAAAGCCTAAGAAAATATACAAATACATCTCGATTCTAAAAAAAATACGTCAACAACAAAATCTCGTCCACCTAGCCACATAGTACCCTAATTCATTCATTACAAAATAAAAACATAATAATAACTAACTCTGAATTTTTCAAAACTTATTATCTTTATAAGGTGTGTAGAGTGGTAAAACATCCTACCCACATCAGCCAGACTGTACGAAGACTCAGGCATTACACAACAAAATAATTATATTCACTAAATAAAATAATAATAATAATAAGTAAATTTCAAGTTTCCTGGCCTAATTAAAAGTATATGGTATAGCGTGATAAAACATGCGGCCTTAAACAGGAAAAGTAGGACAGCTATTGCCGTATCAATTATACCAATCCACATGATCTTGCATTATAACTCAATTTCAAAATGAAAATTTGCAAAAATGTTAATGTTTTGGATGGATGTTAAAATCTTTTACAATAAGCACAACAAACACAAGTTAAAAAATAAAGCGCTCTTGGCATTAACGATCTTCCCGCACACTTTAACATACACAACCACCTACACTAGGTAGTTTGTATTCCTACATACATTTATGCCCTCGTAATTGAACTCAAAGATTTAGTATCATTAATTGATTCTCATGCTTTTCTGGATCAATATTACGTTGCATACTTCACAAGTAATTGAAACATCAAATTCTTATTTATGATTTTCGTTCAACTCGTGTTGTTCACGGCTGAAGCGATTTACCCACCATTATAAAAAACTGAGCCGCCAAGGGTAGTTCATACTCATTTTAATTATTATTTATCATGCAGCGTATTTATCCAACAGAAGATGATTAAACGAAAAATACGCCTATATAAAAACGATAGTATCACAGTAATAGTCAGCAGGGAAGATTTAACTTTACTTTAAAGTTATAACAAAAAAAATCTATATTTCTATCCAGTGTATAAATGGTGTTGAAACGCGTATTCCATTTTAATAAACAAAGCAGTTATTTGGTTTGCATTTATTTTTTAATCACTTCAAGTGCCCGATTATTGAAAAACTCAACGTTTTTAAAAGAAACCCAAAACTCGAGAGTTTTCAAATAGTTCACTAATTTTCTTAAGCAGAATAAAAGGTTAAGAGTTTTGAATCCATTTCAAAAACCATTGCAACTTCTTATTTAGAATTGATGAACGCAAACATTTTTATTCGCTACTGCTTAATTGTCTGTTATTAAGCATTGGTTATCGAAACCTGGTTTGTAGCAGTATAAGTCCTCTGTACCGTTTGGGGGCTGTTACTGCTTAGGAAGAATCATCACATTTGACTGCAAGCTATGATAATAACAAAAATGTTTAACAGATAGCAGCGTAGTCGTACCAAATTTTTAGAAGTTTAAAATTTAGCACTACATAAATCACTTCATTGACTTGGCACTACATAAATCACTTCATTGACTTGGCACTACATAAATCACTTCATTGATTTGGCACTACATAGATCACTTCATTGACTTGGCACTACATAAATCACTTCATTGATTTGGCACTACATAGATCACTTCATTGATTTGGCACTACATAAATCACTTCAATGATTTGGCACTACATAAATCACTTCATTGATTCCCAATTGAAATTTCTGATCAAGGCCTTAATTCTGATAAATATGGTGTTGATACAGTATACACGCCTTTAACTGTTCAACCAGAATATTTATATGTCTATCACAGTAATTAGACCCATTCCTATCTGATTGTTAGAATAAACTGTGTTTTTACGTGGAAATATTGTAAAAGATATTATTAACAATACAATAAACAAATTTATAAAATTGTTGATAAACTTTAACCCAAATGGACTGCAATCACGAATACCACAACATTATGAATAGCAAAAATAAAGGTTTTATTTAAAATGAAGTAACTCTAATTTCGGCTCTATCAGTACGTCAGAGGTATTTGTTCATCTCCTTCACAATTTTCCAGTTTGGGTTTTGATCGATAATTTTTATACATATGGTTATTTCAGTTTATTGGGCTGTTACTAGTAGTAAACAGGTCGTCAAACACATGTGCCTAATAGAAGATATAAGCTTATGTTATTTCTTTAGTGTACTATTAGTATTTATACGTAAATTCGGGAAAAAATATCGTCTATATTCTATTCGCGCAGCGCTCACTTTATACTATGTTGTTAAACATTTGCTTTAAACAATACCACCCCTTGAGTGTATTATATTAGAATGATGTAACTGTGGACTGTATCTGGCCTAGTGATTGATATTCCGAATGTAGATTCGAAGGTCCATGGTTCGCACTACGTCCCAAAGAATTACGGTCTGCACTTTGAAGTTAGATTATATGTAATAACAGTAATGGTAAAATAGTAATATTCAGTTATAGTAGCCTAAGAGTTGGCGGTGAGTACTGTCGAAAAGCTACATTTCGTTTAGAAACTAAGTACAAAATTGATAGATTTGCCCAAATATTCTTGCGCGAAAATTCTGAAACAGTTAAAATCAATGAACTGTATATTCCGTAATGGAAACAAATGTATTTTTGAAAATTTACTACGCCAAACAAAACTTTCAAGTGAAAGGCATTTATCACTAGACGTTTACTCAAATTAATATTTTTGATCAAGCTCATATAAAATATTTAATTTCTATGAATGATGCCAAGATCAGGTATATAGCGGCCATATCTAACGAGACGATCAATCCTGCATGACAGGATAGATTTTAAATATTTGTAAATTTATGGTGAATAAAGTAACATACATCTAAACCAATCAAATGTGTTTATAATGTTAGTTTTAAGCACTGGTCTAGTGTTAGTGAAAAACGTACCACAATTATGACGTCACTGGCAGACTAAATGATACAACTACATAATTCGCATTTTAGTAACTACTACTGAACGAAATCTTAAACTATCGATCGCTGAAACTTCTGTACAAGTTCACTGATTGGCTCGGTGTTATTTTATTGAGGAAGTGCAAGACGATACCTAAAATCTGAACTAAGTAAATTAAATTAAACATTACTTGAATCAGGGCTATATTTTGAAAGCTCTCTGTTCCTGATACCAGTATATGTTGATTTTGTTTTTGACACTAGGGATTACTTTATTTGTTACTCTTTGTAACTTATAACTCACAATGTTTCGATTTTCTTACCTAAACTAAGCAGTAGCCCGCCTCTCCAGTATCTGACTACATTTACTCATTTGTTTGTTTTATATCCTTTTTTTTTTGAGCGATGACTACATTTATTCATTTGTTTGTTTTTATATCCTTTTTTTTTTGAGCGAATTCTAGTTTTTAACAAAATGCTGGTCAAGAGTGAATCGCATCTTCGAGTACCCCAAAGTGAATCAAGTATCCTAGCTAAGAAGTCAATTTATAAGAAAGCAATAGTTATTTTCAAGTTGAATTAGAGTAAAAAAAGTAAAATGCCACTTTTCGAAGGAAACCTTAATCTTTCAGAAAGTTGGGAGTAGTGGTTTGACCTGAAACACTAGTTTTACTCTTGCAAACAGTTAGTATGGTTTTACACTCATATCTCAATAACAGTAGATGTGTAGGGGCCCATCTGTAATAACGTTGATGGATAAAGTTTGAACGATTATTAAAGTTCCGTCCATTTTAAATAACGCATTGATCACGATAAACACGGTTAAAAACTATTACATTTATTAGCTGTTTCATCGTAAAACTGACATTGCATTTGATTAACGGTCAGGAAAAATGTGTCAAAAACTGATCACCTATGTTACAGCACAGAACGTCACAGGAAAACATTCACGACTGGCAGACTGTATTTGAAGATTTGAGCTTAGGAACACCCCTTATTCTGCGTGTTTTATTTACCATCTTAGTCATTCATACAAAATAAAACAATTATACAAACAGAGAAGAAAAGTAAACTAAACAATCCCAAAATATTGGTATTTTCAAAAGTCCCAATTCGAAGGTTTCTGCGTCATAAACGGTTTCTCTGGACCAGTGGTTCTCAAATGCTTCAGGTCTTGCGTATAACTTTTTGTTTAATTTTTTAAAATTACAAATTCAGGCCTAATTTGAAAAAGAAAAAAAGAAGATTAAAACCGAATAATAAAAATTCACATTTTAAACACTTATCCATTAAAGCAGTGGTTATATCAAAGCGAGATAGCGTTCCAGGAGGTGCGAGATAACATTTGCTTTGGCCACCTTCACCTTTATTCTTAAATAAATAATTACTGTGAGGGGTGCAAGAACATATTAAATTTTTTTAGGGATGCGGAGCATAAAAAAGGTAGGGAACCACTGTGTAAGAGGGAATGGTGTGATTGATTTTTTCTGACGCCATTGAAGAGTATGTGGTATCATTTTTATCAATTTTGAGGAAAGAAAGTACAGGCGTCTATGTAAGCACAGTATGAGACTATAAGTGAATAGAGATGTATGTATATGTACATGGAATGCTAAGATAAGGATTATTACAAATTTTATTATTTTTTTTATATTAATTGTGTCGTATACCATCGACATTAGCTCCATGGTTTGCGAATCTCTGTTCTAGACTTTTATATGCAAAAACGGCTCGTTTGGGCTGAGAAAACACTTTACATAGAAGAGCGAACAACGTTTCGACCTTCTATGTAAAGTGTTTTCTCAGCCCAAACGAGCCGTTTTTGCATATAAATTTCTCAACAAGTGGGTTTCTCGTCATCACTGATCTGTTCTAGACTATATAATTAATACAAAAACTTTCGGTTTTATTTTAAGTTGTTATACTTCATAAATGATGTGCTAATATTGATTTTTAAGAGTTACAAAATGTAAAAGTCGTATACAATAGTGCATAATTTTTATTTATTTTATATTTTTTGAAAACAGAAAAGGCAAACAGCATTATATACTCAAAATTGCTTTCTTTCTTATGTCAAAAATCAAAATTTAAACATATATATATGAACAAACTAAAATATCCGTCAATTAACGGCGAATGTTTAAACTTAATTAAACAATGTAAGTTTAACAACAATCATATATTTCAAAGTAATAACTTGAACATAAACATTATCTCAAAACTTTAAAATAATAACAAAGTCTCTTCATAAACAACATTTGCATCTACCAACAAATAAAAATGTTGAGGTGATCCAACCCTTAAATAATTGCATCTCATTGACTGTAAGGAAAGCATGATTGTTTAAGAAACAGTCCAGCAACTTTCATACTCAGACCTTGAATACCTTTAGCATATTAAACACTGTCTAAAGCGTCAACCCACAGATACTTTTCAGATTGACTCAATAGGGTGGGAGTAGTTAAACAAAAGGCTTTACAGTATAGAAATAAGGTTAAGCTCAATTTTGACCTTTTAGGACATCTACCATAGTTCATAGTGTTTTCGTAGAAATAAAATATTAAAAAGTTTTTTATATAATAAATAATAAAAATGTAAATATTTAGTGAATTTAAGATAAATTAGATTTTTAAAAAATAGCCCATACTCTTTCAGAAAGTTGGCCTTTTCACTTCACCCCAAAACAAGAGTTTAGTATCAACTTGTGTTCATAGTAAAGGTAATAAGGTTATTTATCGCTGTCTTATTTTTAACTACCAAACAGATGAAGGAAATTGGCCATCAATTCTATGTTGTAGAATAAACATACGTAATAAACCCTGGATAACAGCGCTTTTATTCATTATTTAAAAAAATGAAAACGTTTTATTGTTCACAATATTAAACTTTTAGAATTTATTCTGGTGTTTATATATATATACATACATATATATATATATTTATTTATTTAAACTTAAGTGCCCGGCATGGCCAAGCGTGTTAAGGAGTGCGACTCGTAATCTGAGGGTCGCGGATTCGCATCCTGGTCGCGCCAAACATGCTCGCCCTTTCAGCCGTTGGGGCGTTATAATGTGACGGTCAGTCCCACTATTCGTTGGTAAAAGAGTAGCCCAAGAGTCGGCGGTGGGTGGTGATGACTAGCTGCCTTCCCTCTAGTCTTACACTGCTAAATTAGGGACGGCTAGCACAGATAGCCCTCGAGTAGCTTTGTGCGAAATTCCAAAACAAACAAACAAATTAAACTTAAGTGCGCATAAGTTGGTGTAAGTAGTAGACGAGCGGGTATCTTCAAACGTTAAATAGCTGGATTTAATAAGTGCTGTCCCTACGGCGGGCAATGAACGTCGAATTTCAGCGCTATAAGCCCTGAAATTAACCGCTGAGTCATAAGGAGGGACATTTAACTAACTTAAAACACATGTTATGCTTAACGAGAACAGCTATTAAGTCAGTTTATATAACCAGATTTGAAGAGTAGCTCTTTCGTCAAGAAGCTACTTCAGTTTAATTAGAACAGTAAATTGGACATGTTCACCAGCATGTTGTAAATCTTATCTTTAATATATACATTTTTCTTGTAAAAGCTTAAAGATAATAAACTTACAAAGTTTTTAGTTAAAGAAAAATGACGGCAACTTAAAAACGCCGCACTTTCACAGACTATACAGTTGAAAAGTGTTTTATTACGTGACTATAACTGTTTCCACGGCCACAAAATCATTTCAAGTTTGTTTTTTCATATAATGAACGCCCCCCGCTAGTACAGCGGTATGTCTCCGGATTTACAACACTAAAATCAGGGGTTCGATTCCTCTCGGCGGGCTGAGCAGATAGCCTTTGTGGCTTTGCTAAAAGAAACACACACACGTAATGAAAAGAAAATTGACACATCAAAGTTGAAAAGCTGTCATTTTCACAGGATGGATGTCATTCTTGGTGTACTGTTACAGAGTTTCCTAGCCTATATATATATTTTAGTCGTAAGGAAAGGAAAACAACTGAGATGGCTGGTCTAAATTGTGAGAATCCGATTCTTAACGAATGTATTAACGAAATGCATGGGCATAGTACTATGTGCATTTAATACATGGTGCATTTAGTAGTTGTGTTTTCAGTAATCTAAATTACTGTAATGACTATTCAAATGGAGACTGTTTTTTTCCACATAACGAAGGATGTTCTGTCATTTGTTTGTTTTTATGGTGTAAGTCTCAGTATATATATATATACGAGCATCACTGATTTAGGGATTATCTCTTCTACTATGAAATATATAAGCATGATGCATCCAAAATTTGTTCCATATTGTCCTAATTTTTTACTATATGTTTTCAAACTCTACTTTCGAAGATATACAAAAAGTAACAAAAACTACTTAAATCATGTTAGTTCTTTTAGATTTTATTTTTAAAAAATTAGCCCGGCATGGCCAGGTGGTTAGGATTTAATTCGTAATCTGAGGGTCGCGAGTTCTAATCTCTGTCACACCAAACATGATTGCTCTTTCAGCAGGGGGGGTGTTATAATGTGGCGATCTGTCCTACCATTCGTTAGTAAAACAGTAACTCAAAAGTTTGCGGTGGGCGGTGATGACTAGCTGTCTTTCATCTAGTATTACACCACTAAATTAGGGACGGGTAGCGCAGACAGCCATAGTGTAGCTTTGCGCAAAATTCAGAACAAACAAAAACAAGTTTGGGTAAAATTATTTGACAGATATAAGAGTGCAAGAGAAACTCTTGAAAGATCGTGTTTTTAAGATGCTTTATGCCAATGACTTACTTACTAAGTTTTAGTAGAAATAATGACTTATTTGTGTTAATGAGGTTTTGGGGAAAAATAACAAAAACCAGTAAGAAAGCGTAATTACGATACGAAATCTTTTCTGGAGCAGATACAAACACTAAGAAATGTTTTAACAGTGACAATGAGTGCTGTACATGTTTTCACAAAAATTACAAGTACGTCAGTTTTCTTGTCTTTTGTGTGTTTTAAGTTACTTCCGAAAACGCTCATTATCAGGTTTCTCTAATAATATTTCTAAAAACCATTTTGTCTGTTATCAGTTAAATTTCATATAAAGTGTTATAAAAGACAATACTACACTGATGGTACTGTGTGGTGCGGTCTGGAGTTATTTTTATAGCTATAAATAATTTTGTATACTTGCTGATACAATTTCGAGTTTTCGAACAATAGTCAGAAGGTGGCGTTACTCCTTTGCTTACACGTTACAAGTTACACGAAGAAAAACAAATTGGGAGGCAATAAAATAAGGAATTCGGGGATGAGAATGGACAAGCGGGCTAAAACTTTTAAATTCCACGATATTCTTTGTAAACGTACAGCTTGCCCGTAGCTGTGCTTTCGTATATGTGAGATAGACACGCAGGTGCGCCTTTTAGTTTATTGTATTCATTTGAACAAGCAGCTAGTCCACATACATTTATTGAGTAATTTGTATGCTCTCACAAGTATTTTAGTCACGGCACAGCGGATTATAGAATGGCTTTGTGTATTTTGTCTTTACTCTTTATTTCAAGTACAAACTTTTAGCTCATAACTACGTTGCCTCTTGAGCAGTTTGAGATCTAATTACAATTCTGGATTCAGGTGATAAAACCCTTTCTATTTATGTATTCGGCCATGTATAAGGTCTCAGAGGTCAATTTAGTCTACTCTTGCCCAAAACAATTTCAGTGTAAGGGTAGGCTGTAGAAATCCTAATGAGTAATAGAATGGAATCGGGTATACGCGTGCCTCACACTTAGTATTGCTAGCGCACAAAATATATTAATATATATTTTTTAAAAGGCGGGGAGGAGGTCTCATAGATTAATTTACTTTAATCCTACCCAACAATCATTTCAAGTGCCGTGACTATTAAGGATTCCCTCTCGTTCATTACAAAGAATCGAAGTACACCAAAACACTTCGGTTAGAAACTTAAGTAAAGCTGTTTTTTTAATTAATATTCGATCTAAATATAGCTTAGATTCCTTATCAGAAACTATATATAGAAAGAAATTTTCTGTTAGCACTAATTTTCAGCCTCTTTAAAATATTGTCTACAATTTAAGTTTTCTCCAAATGAACTTAACTGTTCTTTCTTCAGTTAACGTCTTGTATATACATATTTTTAATGTTAATTTTTAGGAAGCGATATTTAGTTGCATTTGCCAGATCTGTTATTAAAAAAGTTCGTCTTCCCAATTATCCACCAGACAACGTAGACATGGTGTAATTGTTTAATGTTGCAGACATAATTCTTTAGCCTTTACATATATATATAAAAGACGAAACTGTTTTCAGTCTGAACTTTGAACGTTTTAGGTGTTTCCGGAAGTATTGCATTAAAATTCCTATCAGTAGTAAAATAGCGTGGCACTGACAAAACAAGTAAATAATATGTGTATAACATTTCACAGGGCCCGGCATGGCCAAACGTGTTAAGGCGTGCGACTCGTAATCTAAGGGTCGCGGGTTCTCGCATCCCAGTCGCGCCAAACATGCTTGCCCTTTCAGCCGTGGGGGCGTTATAATGTGACGGTCAATCCCACTATTCGTTGTTAAAAGAGTAGCCCAAGAGTTGGCGGTTGGTGATGACTAGCTGCCTTCCCTATAGTCTTACACTGCTAAATTAGGGACGGCTGGCACCGATAACCCTCGAGTAGCTTTGTGCGAATTTCTAAAAAAAACAAACAAACATTTCACAGGTAGAGTATGGACAAAGTTCAACAAAGACAAAGGATATTTAGATTTGTATTTTGATACCTATCCAGGGTCTTTCTTTACCTTTTGTCTCAGTTCATTAGTTTCACATATTTATTTCTTTGAGGCTTTGCAAATGTATTAATGAAGGGAAGGGGCAGCTGTACTCGACACTTGCCAGTTAGAGTTTATAATAAAGTACTATACTAGCTGTAGCTAACATCTTAATGTTTTAACTCAGCTAGTAAAGTTCTTGCTTTCTGTGTGAAAGAACTTAACTTCGAAAATAATAAAACTGAATTACTACAAAACTGGCGTCTGTTTTAAATATGACTTATTAGTTCCATCCTGTTTGAACTGAAAACAATCGAATCCGTTAAAAATATATAGATAAATACAGTTCTATCAGATACCGAACATTAGAAACTGTTACAAAATATATAGTTAAACACAATTCTATCAGAGAAGATAAATTGCTATTGTTATTTTTCTTGTGACATTTTCCCAATATCATCTGTTGTTTTTTTTTTTGCTACGTTTGTGACGTGGCAAGTGCCAAACTCAGGGATTGTGATTCTTACGTCTATTTATCTGTTTATATCCGAATTATTGAATTAAACAGCCTAGAATACTTTGACGGTTACCTCTGTCTAAATGTTTAGTTTAATCTATGGATTATGACATGAGCCAGCTGGCATAAATAATGCTTTGATCATGATTACAGGACTAAATCTCAGAATCCAGATCTCTTTGTTAAGTGTAAGCAACGAGAGGACACCATATGATGCTATTTTATAATCTCACGTGCTGGACAGAGCTCAGACTCTGACCTACTATTGTACGAACACAATAAATCAATAAAGTTGTAAATTATCACCTTGTTTCACCGTATGAGAAAAACGAGGCCAACACAATCGTCGAGACTATTCACATAAATGGTAACATCAACACCATTCTAGGAAGAACTTGCGCGTGCCTCAAAATGACCACCTACCATATCTAGTTAACTGTGTAATTTGTCAGAGGAAACGTGGTGGTCAGCATTCACTGACAGCTTAGCAATGATAACCTTGATATTTACTGTAACAATAAACCCGATTTGTAACTTGTCTGTGTGAAATGTTGTATCTTCTACAAATTCATCATGGAAACTCTGCCCCCTGACCTCGGCCCTGTTTTAGCCCAACATGGTGTCAAGTTGCGGATCACTACCGACTTACATCGATTTGACATGGACGAAATAAAACAACCTTTATTATAATACTAAAACATATCGTTTGAACTTTTCAAACTAAACGAATACGTACGCACCAAGCAAATCCTTTCAATAAAAGAATCTAATATTGTGGAAAACAAAACTGTTGATTAACAACAAAGGAATAAAGTAAACCTAACCTATTTTCCATAAAAACTAATTCTTTAAACTGCGTAAGAATGTTGTATTTGCTTTATCAGTATTTGCCCAGTGAAAATAAAATACACTGTCATACCTTGAATTTCCGTAAATTTAATTTTTAAAAAGGGTAGAACTCTTTCGTTATACTGTTATTATGTCTAACCTTTAACCAGCTAATAAGTACAATCAAAAGTATATTTAGTTTGCACTAATCGAGAAAATACTGTTATTGTAATTTTGATTTATTAAAAACGAAACGTTCTAAATTTTACATATTCACGTAATTGTTCATATACGTTTCATTTCGTTACAAAACTACATTAAACTGAAATGAATGTTTATAATAATTAAAGGGCGTGTCTGTAGGTGTGTGTGTGACTGCCATACCTTCAAGAGGAAAGAGAGTACAGGATCTAGAAGTTTTGCAAACATAACTGGATTCCAAGGATGTGTGCCTGATTATTATTATTTATCCACGTGCGAGAGCGTGTTCATAGTTCTAATGAGGTAAATTTGTTCGTTTTGTTTTGTTTTATTTCGCGCAAAACTACACGAGGGCTATCTGCGCCAGTCGTCCCTAATTTAGCAGTGTAAGACTAGAGGGAAGGCAGATAGTCATCACCACCCACCGCCAACTCTTGGGCTACTCTTTTACCAACGAATAGTGGGATTGACCGTCACATTATAACACCCCCACGGCTGAAAGAGCGAGCATGTGTGGTGCGACCGTGATTCGAACCTGTGACCCTTGGATTACGAGTCGAACGCTTTAACCCACCTGGACATGCCGGGCCATCTAATGAGGTAAGCTAGAAAAACACAGAAAAGAATATATCGCTATAACTCCAAGAAAAAAAAACCTAGCAACCTAAACCTGTGCACCCATATTAAGTGAACCATGAGGATCTGCACCCAGTTATTATTATTTATCCACATCCGACGATAATGTGGCGATCTAGAGAAAACCATAGAAAATGAAGAGCCTCTGTTGATTAAAGAGAGATTTATTTTTTCTTACAAACATTGGTGATATAATTTAGAAACGAGTTAAGTTTGAAATCAAGCGCAACTGTGTTTTATATGGGTTATATAACGTGGAGTATATGGGCATTTATAATTATCTATAACATAGTAGTCTAGAATGTATTAACCCGAGCGAAGCCAAGCACTTTCGCTAGTATAGAATAAGATTCTGCACATATTCCACACGCATATGTTTTATACCATCAGTAATGAAACTTATGGCTTCCATTCAACCTGAATGGCGATGGTTATCGTCTGAGGTTACAGTCTAAATCAAAGGAATAAAATAAACATACGTTTATCGAACCAAGAGTGTTACATGTCTAACGCGTGTGGTAAACACACATGAACCAGTTATGGAAAAAACAACACACATACATATATATATATGTTAAATTGTATTTAGTTCCTATTTTTTATTTTTTCATGTAATATTTATTTTTCTTCTTTACTTTGGAGTACAGTCACTTTCCTACAACTGTCTGCAGACAATGAGGGGTGATTATAGATGTACAACATTGTGAGCATCTTGAGTACCCACATCTCACTCTCCTATTTTATATTTATATTTCTTTATGCGAAACTGGTGAACGGAGATTAAGACTGATAGACGGTGTATCCTCAACGCAATATGAGTTCTACTTCAGCAGTTAACTCCGAAACCAAAGGTACATTTTATATCTCGCATTATAGTTTGCACCAATTAGAAGGATGCATGTCTTTATTTTTGTTTCGGCTTGTTTTTGGTTGTAACAAACTACCATTAGTCAGAAGTCTGGATTTGCTGTTTTTAAACAGTTCTTCCTTTTGATTTTGTTTTATTTTACTTAAATCTTAATATTAATATTATCTACATATGCATATCATTTATATAAGTTGTTGTTGTTTTGTCTCTACTAAACATTTTTAAGCATAGTTGCAATTCCTAATATAATATTCACCTATAATTATCTCACATACGTCTTTAGTTTTCAACTCGATGACTTAAAATAGATTCTTTTCGAAAACCTATATGGAGAATATACACTTCTACCTCACGGTGCTGCCATCTTTCTGTGAACGATAAAGTGCATGTGACTACTTCTATATTTACTCAATCTCTTCATATTGATGCAGAAGCACTGGTGTAAGTAAATCTGTGAATGAATTTTAATTTACTGTTATTTTCATGCTATTGCATAACACGGTTGTATGGATTTTGATATATCACTGTTTTACACTTCTGTCATGCACTTAAGACTGAACAACTTGTAGAATTATAGTGTTTCTGTAACTCTGCGAGTCCGACTTACGTTTAAAAGCAACTCTTCTTGTAATATGTCATTCTGACTTGTACCCATAAAGATGTATCTCAGAACGGCAGGGGCCCGGCATGGCCAAGCGTGTTAAGGCGTGCGACTCGTAATCTGAGGGTCGCGAGTTCGCATCCCGGTCTCGCCAAACATGCTCGCCCTTTCAGCCGTGGGGGCGTTATAATGTGACAGTCAATCCCACTATTCGTTGGTAAAAGAGTAGGCCAAGAGTTGGCGGTGGGTGGTGATGACTAGCTGCCTTCCTTCTAGTCTTATACTGCTAAATTAGGGACGGCTAGCGCAGATAGCCCTCGAGTAGCTTTGTGCGAATTTCTAAAACAAACAAACAGAACGGCAGGAGTAGGTATTAAACACTTTTACTGATGAGCAGAGAACAACATTTCGACCTTCCTAGGTCATCTTCAGGTTAAGAAAGAGAGTTTGAAGGTGACCATTGCCGGACACATGTCTTAGGACGAGCGTATGAACGGGTATGGGATTTTAGGGGGCGTTGTAGATAGATGTTAGGTTATTAATCAATATAGGTATAAAGGTATTCCTTTATATTGGTTTAATTTTGGTTTTAGTTGTTGTATCAGTAAGGCCTCCTTGATTTTACATTTGTTTATATTTGTTTCCTCACTTAGTATCTGGGAGTTTTCTATGATGATGTATTTATTTGATATGTAGTGTTTAAAAACGTGTGAAGGTGTTTTTCTTTGTGTTCTTTGAATCAAGTTTCCATTTTTCTGCTTATTTCTTCCTCCAATATAGAAGTCGTAGCAGTTGTTGCATTATATTTTATAAGTTATGTTGGTGTTATGTTTGTCAGTGTAGTTTTAACATAGTATGGACTTTAGTTTTATACCTGGTTTTTGAATAAAGTTGGTGTTTACTGGAATGTTGTGTTTTATGATAAGTTTTTTACAAATGTTAGTCATTTTTTTCGCTGATGTCGGGAACATATAGTACGCAGCAGTATAAGCTTTTGTAGATTGTTTTATCTTAGGATTTATTGTTGTTTGTTTGTTGTTGGTCTAGATGTGTGCGTATAATTTTTTCCACGGTTTTTAGAGGAAATTTGTTAATGTTGATGAATGTTGTCTTATTTTCTTGATTTCATCATTAATTTTATCGAATGAGCACAATTTTGTGGTTGTGTTTATTTGGTTTCTTAATATGTTGAGTTTTTGTTTTGTTTAATGTGTTGAGTCCCAGGAAATGTATAATCCAGTATGGATGATTTTTCTGTGGATTTCTGTTTTGAACTGTGTATCGGTTCTGGTGATTTTGAGATTAAGAAACGCTATATGGTTAGTTTTTTCCTGTTCACAGGTAAACTTAATGTTGAGGTTATCGAGTTAACGTAGTTGAAAAAACTAAGTGTGGGTTCTGTAGATGTGAATCCAGCAATTGTATCATCAACATATCTGTAGCAGTATAGTGGTGGGTGTAAGTGTGAATTAATCGCTTGAGATTCAATCTGTGTCATAAAAATGTTAGCTAGAACTGGTGACACGGGATTTCTCATACCCAGGCAGTTTATTTTAGGTAATTTTGGTTATTAAACATAAACTTAGTTTTGGTGATAGTGAATTCTATCAGGGTTACCAATTGGTTGCTATGGGAATGTATCAATGGGTTAGGGTATTGGATATAAATTTCTAAAGTTATTTTGCAAGCTTCAGTGGTTGGGACTTCTGTGAAGAGATTACATCAAAACTGGTTATTAAGGCTTTATGGTTTAGTTGATTAAGAATATATTTAAAGTTAAGAAACTATTTGAAAAAGGAGCCGGCTGATTCTACATAGTTAGAAAACGCCCACGCTATGTTTACCGAGGTTGTAGTTAAATGATTCATAAGTTGGCATTGTGGATCGTAGTGAACAATCGGGTTTGTGAGGTTTGAGGATACCGTATAGTTGTGGTGTGTGTGAGTCGGTCTTTTGTTCGTAAGAATAAAGGTTTTTTGAGATTGTATTGTTTTTTGTCATTTGTAGTAGTATTATGTTTAGTTGGTTTTTATGTGTTTTTGTTGGATTTATGTTTATTAGTTTCAATTTGCTTGTATTTGATAAAATCTTAATTTTGTGAATGTATTCATTTGTGTTAATTATAACTATAGTATTGCCTTTATCTGCTTTTAAAATTTTGATGTTGTTGTCTTGTTTTAAGTTGTTTATAGAGTTAAGATCTTTTTTTGTGAGGTCGTTTTTGGTTTTCTTTTTTGTGAAATTGTGTTGATTGTTTTGTGTAAACATTCTTTGAAAAAACTGTTTAAGATACTGTTTTGAGATGTTTTGGGGAAATGGATGATTTCAGTTTTACCTGGAAAGATGGGTTGTTGGTTGTCGGTAGAATTGTTGTCGAAGTTGTCTTCTCTCTGGTGGTTGTTTTCCATTGTTTTATTGGTGTTTTCAGTTCGTGTAGAGTGGTTCACCTGTCTTCTATCTACAGTCATGAGGAAAAGTTAGGTCAACCTATGAAAGCCTGTGTATTTGTGTAACATTTTTGGATATATAGATATTTAATCTCAAATTCAACAATACTGAGAGATTATAGGAATATAACTAAACAATTAAAACTGAAGAAAAGACTTTTCAAGATCTTCTGTAAATGCAATTCTACAAAAATGCATATTCTAACTGAGGAAAAAGCTAGGACACCCTCACATTTATTCCCACTTAAAATGGCTCACCTAACACACAGGTGTATCACACTAGGTGCTCATGATTGGAAGATCGTTACTCAGCATTTTGAATGAGGCTTGCTCTATTTAAACTTCAGACATTTAGTTTGGTGTGCTCCTAACTGTTGAAGTGAGAGTGAGCACCATGGTGAGAGCAAAAGAGCTGTTTGAGGCCTTCAGAAAGGAAATTGTAGCAGCTTATGAGTCTAGTAAGGGATTTAAATAGATCCTAAAAGATTTTGAAATCAGCCATTCCACTGTCCGGAAAATAGTCAACAAGTGGAGGGCTGTCAAAAAAACTGTCAACATGCCCAGGTCTGATCGTCTAAGCAAGTTCACCCCGAGAGCAGACTCTAAGATTCTAAAAGAGGTCTCCAAACACCCTAACATGTCATCACGTGACCTACAGCAGGCTCTGGCTGCTGTTGATGTGAAAGTGCATGCCTCTACAATCAGAAAGAGACTGCACCAGTTTAACTTTCATGGGAGGTGTGCAAGGAGGAAGCCTTTGCTCTCTAAGAGAAACATCAAGGCCACACTGAGGTTTGCCAGAGAGAATGTAGACAAAAACAAGAACTTCTGAAATAATGTTCTTTGGACAGATGAGTCCAAAATTGAATTATTTGGACACCAGAACAGAGGACATGTTTGGTGTAAACCAAATACAGCATCCCAGGAAAAGAACCTCATACCAACTGTGAAGCATGGAGGTAGAAGTGTCATGATTTGGGGCTGCTTTGCTGCAACAGGACCTGGACAGCTCACAATCATAGAATCCATCATGAATTTTACTGTGTATCAGAGGGTGCTTGAGGATCATGTGAGACCATCTGTAAGAAAATTAAAGCTGAAGCGGAACTGAACCCTGCAACACGACAATGACCCAAAGCATACCAATAAATCTACCAAGGACTGGCTGAAAACTAAGAAATGGAGAGTCCTGGAATGGCCGAGTCAAAGCCCAGATCTTAATCCCATTGAGATGCTGTGCGGTGATTTGAAACGGGCTGTACATCCAAGAAACCCCTCAAACATCTCACAGCTGAAAGAATTCTGCATTGAGGAGTGGGGCAAACTTTCTTCAGACCGATGTCAGAGACTGGTAGATGGCTACAAGAAGCGTCTCACTGCAGTTATTTCAGCCAAAGGCGTAACACTAGCTATTAGGGGGTAGGGTGTCCTAACTTTTTCCTCAGTTAGAATATGCATTTTTGTAGAATTACATTTACAAAAGATCTTGAAAAGTCTTTTCTTCAGTTTTAATTGTTTAGTTATATTCCTTTTATCTCTCAGTATTGTTGAAATTGAGATTAAATATCTATATATCCAGAAATGTTACAAAAATACACAGCCTTTCATTGGGTGTCCTAACTTTTTCACATGACTTTAGGTCTTCCAGACAGGCTTTCATACCCATGAATATTCGAATCGCTTTAAAAAGATTAGAAATGAGTCCCTTTGTAAAAAGGCTTGTTAACTCTAAAGGAACAACAACATGCTGGAATGTTTCTGGAAAAGACTCATGAAGTTCCGTCAAAATGTGTTTTATTCCGTTTTATCAACAAATTTATCTGGTAACCAACACCTTAAAAAAAACATATTACTCGATCTTTACATTACAGTAATGCTTGAATTAGTATGTTTCTTACTATCAATAAGCATTTTATAAAACTTATTTATACATATCTTATTGAAGATGTAACATTAAAGTAAATAGGTTCAGAGCAGAAAAGAATGTAATGTCTTTTTTTTTACTTCCATAAAGTTATTCAATTCATAGTTATAAGAATCACAATCAATTAACTTGTAAAAGTTATTTGTATAAAGGACCATCCAAAACTGAACATTAGGACTGCCTTGGTCTAGTGGCTTGTCCGAACAATGAATTCGAAGGTTCATACCCCACGTCTTTTGGCACAAAAATACGTTACGTACTGGCTGAGGGTACACTGTAAAAGTGAAAGTTAAATCGTACTGTTCGGTTAGATAAAAGCATCCTAAGAGTTGGCGGAGGGTGCTGTTGACAAGTTATCATTTGATTATAGTGTATTAGTTCAAAATTAGGGACCTTATACTATGAAATAATAGTGATATTCTAATCAAACACGCTAAAAACTTGTAATTACTTGATATTTCCGTAATGAAACTGTTCCCAGGTGGTGAAATACATTTCTAATATTCCTCTATATTGCACCTGTAGCTCCTTCTTTTTTATTTCAACTGTATGAGGAATAATAATCCATTTATTGAGAGAAATTAGTTTTTTGTCAGTGGTGATTTGAGTCAATTTAATTTCTACATTTCAGGTGAGTAGTGTTGAACTCGGACACTCTACCGATTGAGCTAAAGGATTTAATTCACTAGCAACGAAGCTGACAACAATAACAACTGAAATAAAGGATTTAATTCACTAGCAACGAAGCTGACAACAATAACAATTGAAATAAAAGATTAAATTCACTAGCAACAAACCTGACAACACTAACAATTGAGATAAAGGATTTAATTCACTAGCAACGAACATGACAACACTAACAACTGAGATAAAGGATTTAATTCACTAGCAACGAACATGACAACACTAACAATTGAGCTAAAGGATTTAATTCACTAGCAACGAACCTGACAACACTAACAATTGAGCTAAAGGATTTAATTCACGAGCAACGAACCTGATAACACTACTAATTGAGCTAAAGGATTTAATTCACTAGCAACGAACCTGACAACAATAACAATTGAGATAAAGGGTTTAATCCACTAGCAATTGCCTCTTGCTGGACGTCAGTTTTTCTCTGTTTTTTTCTGTTTACTTGGGATCATTTTATATTATGTTTATTGTTGAGTTTCGCAGCAAAGCTGCTCGAGGGCTAAGTGCAATAGCTGCCCCTACTTCTGAAGTGGTAAACTAGAGGGAACCAACTACCGTCAGCTTTCGAATTACTCTTTGCTAACCAATGGTGAGACTTACCATTTCAGTTTCGCCTCTGCCTAAATTTAGGGCATGCATCTTAAGTTAGGTTTCAATCTCTCGACCCGCAAATTGTGAGTCAAATGCCCTAATCATCAGAATCGTTACGGATTGTAACTCGCGACCTCTCACACGACAGAGGAAAATAGTGCTTTATATCTGAGTTAAAGATATTGAACTATGAACAAACTACATTTTAACAACTAAAAATATAGAAACTTAACATCATGGGATGATCTCTAATGTATCTACTATTTTTCTGTGGTAATTTTGTAGTATTTTTTCTTTGTGTCAAGATTGAATTCTGGACAGATTAGAGTGCTATCAACCGAATTAAAAGGTAAGACATCATCAACTGCTCGTGATGCACCTTCTTAAAACTCAAACTACCACGAGTGTACTACACATATCACCTTATATACATATATATATGAGGCCAGCAGTATCTTTTATCTAGATTCGCAACTTCAACGACACAGTATAGTATAACAAAGTTAGAATAATTTTGTGATTGCTAATTATAAGAAAAGAGCCAAAATAGGCAGAGGGTTTTCAATTGTGAGTATGGATTATGGCTAAAATGATGAACAATTTACCTTTCTAAATAATATCATTCGAAACATTTTGTAACAAAGTTCTTGTTTTTCTCTGTGTCGCCAATTTCCTCTTATTTTAAACAATTTCGATCCACCATATTATACTGATCACTTATTAATATCTCTTCATTTATATTATTTCATTCTAACTTGAGAATACTTAAATGTGCAGTTTAATATTTCCGTGTTAATATATTATATGTCAATTTACTTGCAGAGGTATGCAATCAGAAATTTACTTTGTGTGTTTAACCATTGGATATGTAGGCTATTTTATTAGGTTTAAAACATAATAATCGAAAAATATTTATTCTTATCTAAGTCGATCATTAACCTAATAATACAGTATCAAAACATAAATTTTATCATGATGAAGTAATCCAAATAGATTTTATTGGGTATGTGCACAACAAGCAAACGGAAATTTGAGATCAATGTAAATAACGAAAACACAATAAGAGTTAAGTTGACTGTATTGGAAACTAAAATTACCATAATTTTGATTTTTACAATATAGGCAAAAGACTGATATAACACAGACGAAAACAAATAATTTTACGCGTTTGTTTATATATAGAATACAAAGCAATAACATATGAAAATAAATAACTGAATTTAATCAGCAATATATTTCAATCATATATTTATAAATATAACACTACACCATGCAACTTGCGACATAAGCACATAAGAGTAAAATACTTGAAAAGCAAAGTATGTGACGCAAACGACTGTTGCGCACGTTAGCCGATGTTTACTTTTTAGTCATGTTTGTATTTGTTTATTTTATCATTGTGAACAACGTTGAATGGTATATGAAGTGGATCCCTCGGATACAAGTTAGTTATCATAATATGGCCTAGCGCGTAAAGGCGTGCGCTTCGTAATCTGAGGGTCGCGGGTTCGCGCCAAACATGCTCTCCCTTTCAGCCGTGGGGGCGTTATAATGTGACGGTCAATCCCACTTTTCGATGGTAAAAGAGTAGCCCAAGAGTTGGCGGTGGGTGGTGATGACTAGCTGCCTTCCCTCTAGTCTTACACTGCTAAATTAGGGACGGCTAGCACAGATAGCCCTCGAGTAGCTTTGTGCGAAATTCCAAAACAAACAAGTTATCATAATATTAACTAGACATGTTGAATTTGCGATGGAGAGTAAGCCGCAAAACACTAATACGATTATTCAGATTTAAAGTACGTATATGTTTGTTTATTATACATAAATTTACATGTGTATGTAAAATAAAAAAAATACTGAAGTACACCCCAAAGATAAGACATGGTCGAAATTACAGTTTTAAAGCCCCGCCCAATGTTTTGTGTGGGTGGTGCTTGCACAGTAAGAATCAACCAATAACAATTAAGGGGCAGTCTTCATTCTTCAGCGAGAGAAGAGGTAGCACAGGAAAATTCTACGATTAGACGTTTCACTCGACAAAACTATCACGAAAAATAACATAGAAAACTCTACTTTTGCTGAGCCAAACTTCGTAAACTTATTACATTATCCAAGACATTTTGTATATAATTTATTGACAGGAAATCTAGAACACTACAGTGAATAGTTGTGTACACGCCTTATGATCGGGGCTTTGCAATCAATTGTTCTCCTTCCATAAGGTAATAAAAGGGATTAAATCAATAATACCGGTACTTAGATGTTCTGGGTGTGCACCAATGTACTAAAAGAGTATGTACATTTTATTCATAATACTGGTCTCCAACTCAAACTCAGGTAAGTGTTGTACTACGAGAAGTCATGCTATGAATGGTAAGTTCAACATTCAAGATTGCCAAAAACATGCATCGTATGGAATAACCAACATTTGTAACTATTACAGTACCATTGGGTCTAATAATTAGGCCCCTAGACAATGTTCGTGCTTCTTTTCTTCGCATTTATGGTCATCATTAGTTCACTCAGAATTGTATTAGTTCAATGCCTCCACGACGATGTAATGATAGTCACAAACCAACATACATATAATATTGTTCGTGAAAAAGTGGAATCATCTTTTAGAGTAGAATGTAGAGTACAAAAGCAGTAAAAGCAAAATAGTTGTAATTTTGAAGTGTAACCTGACAAAGGTTGTTGCCAGTTACGTGCCCTGAAGTAAAATACAATAACTTTGACGTTTTAATCTTATGCTTATTTGTTTATACGTATGATCTCGGAACTGTATGAAATACTCTCGCCATCATACTCTGTGTTTGGCTCTTCGGATCCTAAACGCCTATTCCTGAACCATTTGTTGCAGATACTATTGTTCTTCACCACTATTATCAGATCCTGGAGCTGGAGTTATCATCTCCGGCTAAAATCATCACAAGTGAATAGAGGAGCATTAATAGTTTTCCTAGATACTGTTCAATAACGATAAATAACTACATTCTACTCTAAAAGATGATTCCACTTTTTCACGAACAATATTATATGTATGTTGGTTTCTATTGTGAAAGAATATCTAAATGACGAAAACAAACTTACACAACTAAGTGAGGGCGCGGCTGTTTTAGGTTATGTACAAAACAAACACTCTCATGAAAGCTGTAGCGTTTGTTGAAACTTTCACTAGCTGTTTTCCTCTTGACAACTTGAGGGTAGTAAAGACATAAATTGTGTCAGTAACAGCTTCACTTTTCTTATTGTAGTACCTGCCTTGAACCTAGTCTTTTACATAGCACAATATTAACTTGCGTAGTTTTAAGTGATACTGTGTCATTTAAAACAAAGTTTTAAATATGTTTTTCAACCTGCTTTAAACTTTCAAATTTAAATTAATTTTCCTTCCTTTTATTTGAAGGTTTATTTTGCTTTTACGTTATTGTTTGTTATAAAGCACAAAGCAATCCAAATGGCTATTTGTTCTCTGCACACCACAGGTATTGAAATCCAATTTCTAGCAGTGTAAATCCGCAAACATGCCGCTGTACCATTAGGAAGCTTTATGTTACACTGCTGTTTATAACGCACGGCGTTTTTTTGACTAATAGCATAGTGTTAATTACGCCGTTATTTACTCTTAACATAAGAGAAACATACAGAAAAGATGAAGAAGAAAAATGCAAAACAGATTAAGAAGCTAGGGAACCAAAACCATACAACGACAAGAAGAAACAAAACGAATCAACCCCTATCAGATATAACTTACTTAGAAGAAATTAATGAATTATAATATAGCGAATGAAGTACGAAAAATTAAATTATACTGACAATGAATGCTAGGAGACAATAACTCAAAAATGTTAGAGAAACAATTTCAATATCAAATTTTATTAAAAGATTCACGAGTCTTAGACCACATTTTTCGAATGGGATAAACTTTAATGTAAAATATTATAAAACATCTTTGTATGGGACTGCTTAAATTATTAATGAAATAGAATCTTGGATCAATATAATACTTTGTCACTGTTGGAAATTGTTCTTATTTTCTAATACAGTCTGTGCTTATATAAGAATACTATCGCTGAAATTCATTAATTCACACTATATATCAAACTGTGACCAGCAGGTTATTTGGGCTGTACGTACCACAGTGATCGAACCCAAATGTTTAGCATTATAAGCCCTAAAACGTTTCGCTGAGCACCGAGAGGCTAAAAGTATAAAGTTTTAGGTATTGAGGGAAAATATTAGCAAGCAATAACCAGTTACACCAAGTTACGCACTTAACCAGTTTATCTTATAAAATATTATGAAATGTTCATACATTTTGAACGGGTCTCTAAGTTCAAGGGCCCGGCATGGCCTAGCGGGTAAGGCGTGCGACTCGTAATCCGAGGGTCGCGGGTTCGTGCCCGCGTCGCGCTAAATATGCTCGCCCTCCCAGCCGTGGGGGTGTATAATGTGACGGTCAATCCCACTATTCGTTGGTAAAAGAGTAGCCCAAGAGTTGGCGGTGGGTGGTGATGACTAGCTGCCTTCCCTCTAGTCTTACACTGCTAAATTAGGGACGGCTAGCACAGATAGCCCTTGAGTAGCTTTGTGCGAAATTCCAAAACAAACAAACAAACTAAGTTCAAACGATTAAACTTATTATTTTTAAAATTGACAAAATTATATTTAATTAGTGATTTGTTTATATAAAATTAAATTTTTTTGGAAACAAAATCTAGAAATAATTTGCATTTCTTACACGAAACATCTTGAAAGCTGATATGTGAACTATTAAGTTAAAGATAAGAGTCACGTCTAGCAGATAGGAGAGTGTGTAATGCAGTTTACTGATATCTACATATCTAAAGATATGCCGAGCACATTAATATACTTTTGAATTGGCAAGTTACTTTTACCAATGAACGAAACGTTTTATTTCTGAACGCAGTTTTTTGTTCACCTTTTATATTTTTATTAAGGGATATTTTGTTGATCTTAAAAATTTATTTCTAAATAAAATGCTTTTAAAAACAAATATTTCAAGAATAGATAAGTTTGTTGAAAGCGCTATTAAATTTCGACAATCTTTCATACTTGATCTTGTGTAAATAAAATTATTCTGAGCATAGTTCTGAGAGTGCAGAACCTGACTATTAAACTTGTTACTACAGTGCTAAAATCTTACTTATATTCAGTTTGGAGTTTATAGCAGACGCTCACCATACAAAATATTTGCTTGTCCATGATGTAGGTGTAAAAATGTTAGGAAATATGATTGTAAAAATCTTGTTTCCACAATTATGTTATGAAGTACTTTGTGAGGTAACTGAAAGAGTCTGTGAAAACGACTCCACAACCAACGCACCCAATTACTTATCATAATGTTTGTTTGTTTTTAATTTCGCGCAAAACTACACAAGGGCTGTCTACGCTAATCGGCCCGAATTTAGTAGTCTACGACTAGAGGGAAGGCAGCTCGTCATCACCACATAGTGTCAACTCTTGGACTACTGTTTTACCAACGAATAATGGGATTGATCGAGACTTTGTAACACTCCCATGGGTGAAAAGGCGAGCAAGTTTGATGTGACGGGGATTCGAACTCGCGAATTACGAGTCGAGTGCCTTAACCACCTGGCCATCCAGGGTCCCTCATAAAACTACAGTGAACAGAACTATGTTTTTGAACTATCTAATAATTCTTTAAATGGTTTTATTTTATTTCTGACATTCTACAATTTCACTATATAACATTTTTACAGTTACACTACCTAACATTTTTTATATTGATACCATAAATTTGTGGTGAACTTTTGACTTCTCAGACGTAAACTACTGGCATGCTTTTGACCATTTGCTATCGATATATTTGTGTTTGTGGGGTGGAGTTTAAAACTGGTATTCAAATTATACTGATTTTTAAGGAAAATAGTCTTATTTTTATGAATTATTTATATTGTTAAATGAATATAAAAAATGTGCGAAAATCGACAGTGTCCGGAGAAAAATCTTGAAGCCATATACGGCAATTAGAAACCATCTACTGAGGAGACTGGTTGTGAAAAATTCATTAGGAAGTTCAGCAAAAATCCTTAGGACTCTCTTAATTACCCCGGCAGCAGTGACGGCGAACTTTTTGTAAGAGGTCACGTTCTAGATTACCACTATCAAGAATCTCTTCCAAACTCCCCTCTCGTTACCAGGTTGTGGACACCACTTTAATAGCGACTGATCAAGATTACCCATGTAGCTGTAGAGTATGAATTAATGTTTATGTAATTTATCATTTATATTTATCCATCTGTCTACAGTTTTCAAACGGTAACTACTTAATTTAGTTGAACAACTTCCATAAATATAAATAATACTTTTTCTTCTCAACTTCAAAGAGTTGTATTATCTAAATAAAATGGTAAGTTTATTTAGCACTTTCTAGTAACACTTTCTAATTGTTTTATTCTGCTCTATTGCTCTGTATACCTTCAGGGTTGTTAGTGCAAAACTTCGTTTTATTGACTTGCCTATTTTCTGTTCTTAGCATTATTAATGCTTTAAAATTCACTTGAATGTTTTTTCATAATATTCTTACGCTATGGAACGCCAACTTTCCTTATATCGTCAACTGCCTTTATTATTGTAGTTGTACGTAGCTTCATTTTATTATCCCAAATTGTCGGACTTCCTATATATTTTACAATCGCAGCTGTAATCTATAGTAATAAAGATTTTAATAACTTAAAGACGAAACTTTAAAAAGTATTATCTTTGTTCGTAAAAAAATATTCGGTATCGAAAACTTTGTAATAAAGCTTAAAACTGAAAACACCGTTCTTGAAATATAGCTTAACTGTTTGGTGAATTATCTAACTTAATAGATGCAACCGCATCCTTATTTCAGTCAAAGTTATTGCTGGTTAAATAACTATATACAGGTTGACTGTGTTAGTCTGGTGAAGGTTTACCACGGACATTTTTACCTATGTCTTTCAGTGAACGTTCTGAAAATAAATTTGTATTCAATCATTCAATATCATCGAAAATGGATAAAACCTACGATACCATTTTAAGGGAAAAAATAATTCGGGTTATGGTACTGTTGTAAAAGATACTTGTGACTTCTCTTATGTAACGTACAAGCAAGAATGTAATCCAAATGAACCATTATCACCTCAGTTAAATACCGGAGAGTTTCGAGTATGTAAATTGTAAACAGTTTTTTAGCTAGTTTGGAAAGATGCCGAAACACATACTCCTAGAAAAACAAGAAATAACGAAGCATATGATGTCATTGGTGACGATGCCGACATCTCTACATGGCGATGGTCTTTTTATCGCTAGAGGGCGAGCGACAAATCTCTGAACAAAACATGACTGCTGTTTAAAATTAAGCGGCAATAAAATTGACGATGTGCGACAGGCATCCGTGGCCTTAGAGAACACAAAAGCATCGGTTTTAAACGGCCCGTGGCGGCTGCCTGGATAACCGTCAATTGGAACCCACCGACCAGTCTTAATGGCGCTCAAGGTAATGTCTGAGCTAATGAAAGAGAGACATCAAAGTTACCGTAATGGCCTATAATTGGTCTGTGATCTGGTTCCCAATGGGTTTTCCAGCTTACTGATACTATCCATCCTCCATTGCTAGCCCATTCGGCATGCAGGTTCAAGTCAAGGCTGTATTGGTACAGCAACCTTGCTCTCTTTTGGGTTTTGTTTTATGTGTACAGGTGCGCCGAGTCGAAATTGGGTAAGCTGCAACACGGATTTGTTTTGCGGACAAGAAATGTTTAGAGCGCCACTACCTATTCTTGGTACCTTCTGGTATACAAAGTTCAAAAACCCTTTTGGTAAAGAGAGGAACTTGCACACCGATATGCAGGATTTTTTAGCACTTTTACAAAGACTTTTCTTAACATTAGTAATCTTATTCACTAGTCAAGCCTATACAGTTATAACACTATTAATCTTATTTACTACACAGGTTATATATACAATTACAATACTATCCTTCTTATTTACTACACAGGTTTTATATACAATTATAACACTAATAATCTTAGTTACAACTCAGGCTTTGTATATAGTTATAACACTAATAATCTTATATACTACTAAGATTTTATATACAGTTATAACACTTCTTACTGACTGTGTATATACAGTTATAACAATACTGATACAGTTATTACTCAGGTTTTTTATATACAGCTTTTTATTTCAAGCATGTTAAAGCGTTAGACTCGTAATCCGAAGGTCGCAAGTTCGAATCCCGGTCGCACCAAACATGCTCTCCCTTTCAGTCGTGGGGGCGTTATAATGTGACGGTCAATCCCACTATTCATTGGTAAAAGAGTAGCCCAAGAGTTGGCGGTGGGTAATGATGACTAGCTGCCTTCCCTCTAGTCTTACACTGCTAAATTAGGGACGGCTAGCACAGATAGTCCTCGTGTAGTTTTGCGCGAAATTCAAAAAAAAAATCAAAGGTAATTTGTTTTCGTAAAATATATTTATGTTAATTCAAGTGTACATAAGATGCAAATATGTGAATTTTTACTGTGTTTCAAAAAATGCTGCATATTATCTACAACAAAAAAGCATAATTTTCTTAATTGTCTAAATAAAATAAATTAACTTCCGTGCATTGACATATGACAAAACAGAGTAATATTTTACGACATGTATTAATAATATCCTTTCTCTCTCTAACAGTGGGTATTGAATAACAAAGTGGGAAAATATAGCTAGGGAATATAGTAAATGAAATACAACAAAAACATGTATGGAACTTCAAAAAATATATATTTCTTTTTGATTTATGAGCTTTATAAACATTAAAAAATAGTAACAATAAAAATGATTTGAATTTATTTAAATTTCAAACTTTCCGTTCAGTGATTTTAAAAACTTTTATACTAAAACACTTGTTAAGAATAATATAAACGAGATGCACATACTATGATATATTTTACAATGAAATAGCCTTAAACGGTTTAGAAGAATAATTGTAAGGTTTCCTATAATTTTCTATGCTCTTATGAGTATGGCCAGGTGGGTAAGGCACTCTACTCCTAATCAGAGAGTCGCGGGTTCGCATCCCGGTCGCACCAAACATGCTCGCCCTTTCAGCTGTAAGGGCGTTATAATGTTATGGTCAATTCCACTTTTGATTGCTAAATGAGTAGCCCAAGAGTTGGCGATGGGTGATGATAACTACCTGCCTTCCCTCTAGTCTTAAATTACTAAATTAGGGACGCCTAGCGCAGATAGCCCTTTGCGCGAAATTCAAAACAAACAAACAGTTTACTGAAGAAAACGGAATAACAGTTTGACTAGATGCATATGTTTAAAACGAATAAATAGATAAATTGTTATAAGCTACGGAACTTAGCTTCGAAAAATCAAAAGGAGTGTATGAAATCTAAAAATATTTTTTACAAGTCCACAGTATTTTCTTCGGTTGTGGATAATTAAAATAATATATATAAACTGTGATATTTAAATCAAAGTTCATAAAACTTATACTAAAATAACAGAAGAACAGGGAAAATCTCGTGCAGTACTTCATATAAAACTGCATAGGAAGGCTTGTTTGTTTGTTTTTGAATTTCGCGCAAAGCTACACGAGGGCTATCTGCGCTAACCGTCCCTAATTTAGCAGTGTAAGGCTAGATGAAAGGCAGCTAGTCATCACCACCCACCGCCAACTCTTGGGCCACACTTTTACCTACATTAAGAAGACAAATTACCTACCTACTTGTAAAGAGCATGCCGACATTAACGTTTGTCAATCAGTTAAGTAAACCTTACAATCAGTGAGGTAAAGCTTACAAAATTAAAACAGTCTTTCTTCAGGATGGCAGGACGTCGAGATTATCCACCTTTTTTTATTTATCATGGCAGTCGTTTTGGATTTGAAATCTCAAAGGTAAAACCAAAGAGGCAACCCAGGGGCGCTCAAAAACTGTTGTTTCTCTTCAGCCCCACACGCGTTCTTAGATTAAACCCGTTTAAAGGGATAAGGTAAAATCTTGGTTTGTTTTTGACAAAAAACTGAGAAAACAGGAATGCTGAGGAGCAAGACAGCCGGGCTATTTCGTTGAGGATGAATTAAATCTTATTAAAAGGACTCCCAAAGATGGAATTCGCAGTGAAGCAGAGAGAAGTGTTCAGGGTTTAAATATGCGCGCTGATAATATGTAATTATTACTTAGTCCGATAAAAGTGTTGAATGTCCAAAAAAATTATGTTTTGTTATTGTTCCTTTTATCATTTATTTTCAAGATCGTAATAAAACTCTTAAAACAATAGTTTCTAAAGTGACATGTATTGTTATATTTGTTTTGTTTGTGCAATTAATTTCAATATTATATTTTACTTAGAGCCACAAGGGATGGGTGTGGCCTAATAGCCAGCATTTCATGATGCAAGTCAGAAGATCCAAGGTTCAAGTCCGCGACATGTCATTAAATTCGCTTCACATGTAGAGCACTTTAACAGAATGGGTAATTTCGTTTTTCCGTTAAGAGTAGTGTGTAGGAGGCGGTTACTGTTGCTTGGTTGCCTTCCCTCTGGATAAGCATTTCCAAATTAAGGACTGTTTTTCGTGAACCTTCGAGTCTCTGCTCTGACCAATCAGTTGATGTGCAGAGATAGATGTCATTCTGGTTGAAAATACTAAATATATTTACTTGTAACTTTATTTGCAGTCTTTAAGTTATTTGTAATAATCAACAATAAAGAGCGTGTGGCACTTATTGTTGTAACTCAACAAATATAGTTTTTGTATGAGAAACTTGACAGATAGATAAACTAATAAAAAGGAATTTTGTAATAAACTTAAACAAGTTCTTCGTGTTTGTGCTAGATTACTTTCGGCTTGCTAATACAAGATAAAATATACACACGGAAACACACAGTTTTATGTAAGATGGATGTTATATACAGTATGTACAGATAGATAGATATGTGTGTATGAATGCTCGTATGTTTCACGTATATATATTATGATCAATCGATGAGTCTCTCGTATCTTTGATTATAAACTCCACTGATGTAGCGCGAAATCGCACGTGTCTCGTTAAACAAAGTTTACTATCAGTAACTCAAGATATACAAGGCCTTTTGGGAAAAATTAGTTATAACGTCAAACTTCAGTTTTCTCATGGGGCACTAAACCCATCGCAAGCGACGTCCATCGTCCTCTGTTCGTGTAATATAACAGCCAGTATGTAGAGAATAAGGCGAACAACCTGTTCATGGCTGTTTTTAAACTCAAGCGGCCATCCAAAGATTTATGCGCATTAATACCCTGTTCATGTACGGTTACCGGATCCGCCGGAGTTGTATCTTGTCTAACAATGAATTCATGCAAAACAATGCATGAAATCAATATTTTAATATTGTAAATGTCGCCTTTCAGTGTACGACTTAATAAAGCTAAACAATGTCACCTTTCCGTCAGGGTATAACATGAAAAAGCTAAACAACAATAAACAATGAAGTTTGGTTTTGTTCCGAAGAGAAAAACTCTTAGACACACAGACAAATATATTGTAGTTACTAGCCATCTCAATTATATTGTTATGACTTGCTAGCAGGAGTGTTTTTTGTTGTTTTTTAACATACATACAGTTTCAGTTACTTCACTACATACCTAGTCCCGTATGATATATACAAGGAGTTTGTTAGTTTTCGTGCATACAATACTAGATATTATCTCTTGTGATTACCTGGTTTTGATACTTAAAGTACAATAAATATACAGGTATTCAACTCTGTGTGTGTTTGTATATATGTGTGTTTTTATTAATCACAAACTTCGCTTTCAGTCATCAGTTATCTAAGTATATAATTCATACTTACCGACAAGGCGCAAAATTGTCAGTCGTTATCAAAACCATCCATCACTGTCTGTCGGTATCTTGTAAGATCGGAATCCTAACAAACATTTCACGGTGTTAAAGTGTTCGATTTTATGACCTTATCTATATGAACAAACGTAGGTGATACATTTTGTTAGTGAAAGTATCTAAGACCAAACATTGAGCATATATTTGAACATTGCAGTTGCCTACAACTATGTAAAGTTGAATGTTATGATGTCCATGTATAAGTCTTCGGCAATGTGTGTCATCGGATTTAAAGGAAAGCCTGTTTTGTAGGATTTTATCATCAGCACTCGCGTAAATGTACCATTGTTTGGATTTTATCCGTTGAAGAACTAATTAATATCAAATATTAAAGATGTTATTAATTATGCACGGTTAGCTATGTGTTTAGTCTAAGATGAGAGGCAATAATCATAATATCAGACTTAATCAAATGTCTATCATAAATCTACATAAATATAATAGTACTGCCTGTTGTTTTTTCTCAGGATATTGGTATGGAGGCTCATTACGTCCATGCGGGGGTACATACAAATTTTCAGTTTTACTGTTTTTATTGGCATCTTTGCGTTTGTTTACCACTACTTCGCAACAAATTTGACATGAAGGTCTGTCGGGCTCATGTGGAGATAATTACAATCTTAGGGCTCAACATTTTGTGTTTTTCAATTTTTATGGGTGGTTTTTGCTTCTTTGTACAATTACATATAAGGAAAGCAACTTTCTATGTCCTAAGATAATTTTTCACTAGTCGTTAAGATGCATGAGTTCCGTCCAAGGGCAGGGTACTTTAGCTAATATTAAATAAACTAATAAATTCATTGTTTTCACACATGGGTTCTTAGAATGATTGATGTAGTTTTCTCTGGGAACAATAAGGCTAGCTTACTGGTTTACTAGTTCTATTGAATAATAGAAGTTGATTTAAATTAATATTAGTAATAATTAATTATTGTTAAAATTGAATATACAAATTATTGACATACAATTTATAACAATAACAATTTGTTTGATTCATCTTGTTCACGTCATAACAATCGTTGTTCATGAAATTGATGATATATAAAAAATGACTAGGCCACTATTACGTCAGTCATGTCCGAACCCAAATGATGAGCCTTGGTATTAGGTGAAAGGCGTCGTCAATACTGAATATGGCAGACATAGTGTGGTTGATATATTGTAATATTCTTCTGTGCTTTAACTTGTTAATCATCGTGGCCCAATTTATTTTTTGGAAGGTGGCAAATAACAGCTTTCTACGTATATGTAAATTAGATCACATTTCAGTTGATTCTTCCACTTATTTTTTTTTCCTTTTGTCTGTAAAAAAATTGAATAATTTAATGCATAAAGAAATTTGGAATCCAATTTTGACACTCATATTTTTAGTAATTAGCATTTTATTATATGGGCAATTTTTTTCTTCTATTTGTACGTTTTCTTAGAATTTGTTTCTTTTTCTAAATCATAATAATCTCCAACTTGGCAAACATAAACTGGATATCGTACACCTATTTAGGTTTTAAAAATAATGGCATTCTAATGAATATCTCTTGGTTTTGTCATTTTTCTCACTTTAACCTTATTATTTAAAGTATCGTAAACAAATAGGCATAATTTTCAAAATATATGTTTAATTTGTAATGTGTTTATTTTGTTTAACTCATTACATTCTTTTGAAAAATAACAGAACACAGTTTCTATCACTTTCTTTAAACCAACGTTAAAAACTTATCACTAGGTAATACAAGTGTGTCTACTGACTAATGTATTGCTAAAAAGTTGCTATTGTAACTATGAATACCAGTGTATTGTTAACAACTATATAATACAGCTATGATTAGTGTCTACTATACTGTTATGCACTAGTTGCTACACTTATGAGGCTGACAACAGTGCTACTAATGAGAAACTACTGTTACTATGACAACTTGGGTCCCTGTAACTACAAGGGATTTACAAAAAAGTGCCTCCTTGAAAATATTGTTAATTTGTTATATCTTTTATTAGATAACAGACAAAATATGAAACTACATGTTTTTTTATAACGCACTTGAAGAGACCAATTCAATTATGATCTCAAATCCTAATTTTAACATGGCTTTCGTAAATACCTGAACTTTTCTTGATTTTGGTTACATTTTCTCTTAAAAAGTATTATGTACCTGTTGTAGTTTCTTAGATCTTAGAAAATGTAACTAAAATGTTGCTAATCACTAACTACTGTACTTATAACTACTAACTAATGTATTGCTAATCATTAGATACTGTAGTTATGACTACTGACAACTGTATTACTGACTGCTAGCTACTGTACTTATGACTACTGACAAATGCGTTGCTAATCATTAGTTACTGTAGTTATGACTACTGACAACTGTATTACTGACTGCTAGCTACTGTACTTATGACTACTGACAAATGCATTGCTAATCATTAGTTACTATAGTTATGACTACTGACAAATGCGTTGCTAATCATTAGTTACTGTAGTTATGACTACTGACAACTGTATTACTGACTGCTAGCTACTGTACTTATGACTACTGACAAATGCGTTGCTAATCATTAGTTACTGCAGTTATGACTACTGACAACTGTATTACTGACTGCTAGTTACTGTACTTATGACTACTGACAAATGCGTTGCTAATCATTAGTTACTGTAGTTATGGATACTGACTAATGCGTTGCTAATCATTAGTTACTGTAGTTATGGATAGTGACTAATGTGTCGCTCTAATCAGTAGTTATTGTAGTTATGACTATTGACTAATGTGTTGCTAATCGCTAGCAACTGTAGTTGTAACTACTGCCTACAGTGTTCCTAATCGCTAGCTAACTAATGTGTTATCAATCACTAGGTACTGTAGTTATGAATACTGATCACTGTGTTGCTAATCGCTAGATACTGTAGTTATGACTAGTATCTGTTGTATTGCTACTTACTAGCTACTGCAGCTTTTACTACTACAATTAATGTAATTGTGATTACAAGCTTCTGTAGCTATTGATATGTTTACTGAAAACATTGTTACAAGGGTGTAATACATTATATTAAAACAATTTTGGATATTTGCCACATCATTACAACCCATATCGTCAATCGTGATCATGTTCCGAACGTGCAACTTGACAATATTCTAGTAGCGTAGTTTGTGTCTCAAAAGGTTCCGTCGTAACACTATCATGTTTAAAGCACATCACTTCTTCCTTCTTGCTTTCCATAAATCATTTAGTGTACAAGGATAACACTTGCCTGTGCCATTTTCAAATTTCTTATCGCTCAGGAATCCATAGGTGCTGCATTTGGCAACATGATATGCGTGTATTTATATAGAACAGCACGAATATCCATTTTATTCTTCAATTATTTAGGGTAGGTCATGGTGAAATGGCTATTTTGTGTAAGAAACTTGTGTTCACGTAACTTTTACCTTTCTGTTTTTGAATTCTCCCTGATTACAAGATGCCGCGTTTTGTATTTTGTTTGCACGGCTCTGATACAGCGCGTTACATGTGGCTTTCTGGAAGGTACTGTTTCTCCAAGTTTATGTTTTCTTACGTTATAATGCCATTACGAACAAGAGATAACAACCGTTTGAAAATTCTAAAGTCCAAATATAAACATATGTGAATGAATGAATATTTCACATGGGAGAGGAATGTTACATACCCTTTCCAAAGCAATCTATTTTCAGTAGCACCTCATTAACTACAGAATGTCAAACAATGGAGTTCCTTCATATACCACAGCGATTTTATAACAACTGTGATATTCACGTGACTCACTAATATGCATATTTAAGCTTGTTTTTTGTATACCGCATTTAGTTCTTAATTGTATCTTTAATTATTAGCTATAACTACATTTAAGACTATAAATATTTACTCAAACCATGGCTACTAGTTATGTTGTATCTATCTATACCTTCCATGTTTACTGTGGCTATATATATGACGAAATTGAAGTTTTAGCAATTATTATCCCTCTAGTCTTACACTACTAAATTAGGGACGGCTAGCACAGATAGCCCTCGAGTAGCGTTGTGCGAAATTTAAAAAACAAACAAACTCATTTCTCTTTAGTCCGTAATTCACCTTTGAGAATCGGAGATGTCCTTGCTCTTACTCATTGTCTTGTAGTATCAAGGTATTATTACATTTCAGTTTTCATAGCGGCTCAGCCAATAACCCAACACATCAGTTTCGTTATGTAAATAAATTAAGTGTTCTACAAAGATACTGAACGGACGGTTGTAACCAAAAGTCGGCTAGTATAAAATGAATGTATACATTATAGCTAAAGCTACTAGTTTCTATATTTCAACTTATAATTTGTGCTTCTGGAACATGTTTCATGAAAACATCTTAAGAAAGAAATCTTCACAGTAGTTTTCGTATATTACGAACCTTTTTTAAGAGTTTTCTTAACTTTACAATAAATAAATATTCCTCCTAAGATAGACTTAAATATGGTGTAACAGATTTAATATTATTTTAATATCTATGTTTGTTTCGGTTTAATGTATATTTAGAAATGTATATAACTTATATCGTTAATTGTGAATTGCTGAAGTCTCGCCTGTTCTCTAAATTTGTAGAAGATTCTCGAGCGTAGAATTTTCTAGAACCTCACCTTAAAAGCTTATAAATCGATGCACCTCAAGAGACAGTATAGTATTGTTGTTGGTTTGCTACAATTAATATACTATAAATTCCGGAAACTATAATTGTGATAAACACTTATTAATCAGAAGACTACAGTCATTTGACCAGAAACGTTGATAGGTTTCTAACGTTGCAAACCAATAAACTTTAGAGAATTATTATATCTTTGGACTTTACTATTGCTGCAAGAACAATTAGATATTTTAGTCGGATAACAGTCAGTTTGTAAACGGCGTGAGGCTAACCATTAAGCGAAGTGTAACAATATCAACATAGAATTATTTGTTCGTCGTGAACTGTCGATAAAATATTCAGTTCCAAACTGGATAGAAAACTCAGCATTGTTTGTAAGCTTATAAAACGTTTGTATGCAAATCATTATTTGTAACAACTATTATCATAAACTGTATTATTGTTTGTATATTAGAATATATTTGTGTTAAGAAAGGAAATTGTGTGTACCAATATTTTTGAAAAATATCATTAATTTAGTACATATTGGCATTTAAATAACTTTTAGACACAACTTAAAACGCCCCCTAGTGATACAGTGGTATGTCTGCGGACTTAAAATGCTAAAAACTGTGTTTCGATACTTGTGGTGGACAAAGCACAGATAGCCCTTTGTGTAGTTTTATGCTTAACTACAAACAACGACATCAAATTAAAACTTCCAACTATTTGAAATCGTAATACGTAACAATGGCTATCGCGTAAAATTATATTTGATATTTCTTTCTAATTGAATAAATAAGTGAAATAAAATAAACATCTATTATCATCGATTACAAATAACTTTTGAAATTTAATTTCCAAGTGAAAAAGTAAAAATCTGATGATAATTGTTCGAATATTAGATATTAATTATAACAACAACAATGTCTTTTTTTTCTGTTTTTTGAGACATTAAAGAATTTCACTAGCTCTTCTTAGCCTCATCAACCTGCTACTTTCCTTGCTATAAAAGTCAAAAGATTAATTTTATATTTGTATTTTGAATTCATGCCCAAGCTACTATTGACCAGAGGTAAGGCAGCCAATCATCACCACCCTCCCACCTACTTTCCATGTTATGGAATAGACTGTTACTTTTATAACAGATCCACAGCTTAAAATATGGGGCTTATTTTGTGGTAACGTATGAATTTGAGTCGACTCAATAGCTCGGAAGTCCAGATCTCTAATACAGATTCTCATTAATTCCAGATCTTATGGTTGTAACCAGTAGCAGTAATTCAAAAGGTGTTAGTGTGACACTTATGCTGTATTTTTAACCTTCATTTTGCAATGAACGAATGGTCGATTTCTAATAAGACAACATGAAAATAACTTACAATACTAGAAGAAACACTTTTTTATTAGCTGTAAGTTCTGATTGAAAGCTAGAATTCGATGCGTCAGCTAATAAATAAAGTTTTCTTCTGAATATGTCAGCCATTTTCTATATTGCTTTTTTCTAGTTTGTTAAAGCTGTAAGGTGTTCAAAATACAATAATTTTCTTGTATATCACAACCAATCCAGAAAGTCGAGCTCTACTGTCTTCATCTGTTGTTAATTAAGCTCTTTATAGCAGGATAGTTTTTGGTTTTTTTTTCAGTGAAAACTAACGTAGCGTTGTGAAATGCCTCTTGGCGACTGCTGGTAATCAAGTTGTAACATTCGGGGATTTCGAACAACCTTTGATTACAAAGTTTTGTCAACAAATATATCCTTATCGTCCTATGTTGATTATTTCTTTGTGGCAAATAAATAGCGCAGATATCTGTTTTGCAAAGAAAAGAAAAACCTTGCTATTCGCTGTATTAAGAAAACCCTCGCGTTATAATTTGCATGAAACTTTCAACAATATATTTCATAGTATCAGTATAGTATATAACAGCTCTGGTTATATTTCATTCACCTATCCAACTTGATCTGGTGGCTCAGCTACATTTTTGAGAGCTTATAACGCTAAAAATTTTTGTGTTTTTTTTTTGCCTACAGTAGACAGAGCACAGACAGTCAGCCCATTGTGTAGCTTTATGCTTAAATACAAAACAAAAACTAAATGTTATTGAAGGAAAGTTTTTGTTGTTTTTTAGAATAATGTTTGTAATTTCTTCGCCAAATTTATGATGTTTTTTTATTTCTTTAGGAAACCTATGCAAGTATAAAAACACTGTGTGACCTGAATGGCTACAGTTGGAAAGAGTTCAAACTTATTTAATATGATAAGTTTGACCTCTAGATATAGAAAGTTTTCTACTTGAAAGAACACTGAACAAAATTGATTTTAACAATCAAGAAGTTAAAAAAATTAAATTACTCCCATGCACAGCTTATCTACAAACTTACCCACAACTGCTTTATGCAGTGTGCATTCAGTTGAGACAGACCTATATTTTTACAGAGTGGTATTTCAAACATACGTGGTCTCCCGCTGGTACAGCGGTAAGTCTCGGTGTGCTCGGACTTTGATCTGAGAGTTCACGGTTTGCGGCTTATTGCCCAAAAACACACTTCGCACTTCGAGACCGTGAGTGTGCTATAAGAGTAGTAGCCAAATCCTGACGTTTTTTATCAGAAAAGAACAGCTCAAGAGCTAGCAGCATGTACTGTTAACTAGCTGCTTTTTCTAGTACATTAGCTCAAGATTAGGAAGGTTAAGAGCAAACTGCTTAACTCTGTGTAGTTTTACGCAAAATTTCTGAAAAATAAACAAATAAAAATACATATATTTGTCTAAACTCTTCTTTCGTTAATTTTTGCTAAGTTCTTGACTTCTTTACTCTGGAACGCTCTAAACTCTTCGATAAATATAATAATGTTTGAGAAATGTTTGTTTCTTGTGTCCTGAAATAGGTGTTTTCTTATATTCACTCTAAAAGTAAGTTTTAGTTGGAAACAAACACAAAACTTTATACTTTTAGCCGCACATAGTGGCTCATAGAACGGTTTTGAGTTTTTTTGTTCTTTCAAGCACAAACTTTGAGCTCATAGCTCCGTCATCTCGTGATTGATTTGGAATCTAATTACAGTTTTGGATTCAGGAGGTCATTTTCTGTCAACTGATATATCTTATTACGCCAAAGGTCTCATAGATTAATTTACTCTGATCCTTCCTACAAAATCTTCAAATTGAGAGTAAGCTGCTAGAGATCCTGATTAGTGATAAAATCTAATCAGCTATACGTACGCTCCACACTTGATATTGCTGGCTCGCAAAAACTTAGCTAATAAAAATAAAAAAGATATCATAGATTAATCTACCCTATTGAGGATTTCTTCTTGTTTATAAGTGTAAAACAATAAGAGAAATTTGTTTGCTTTTCTATATAAACCAAAATTAGCTCAAAGTCAGATCGATCACGTTTCAGGAATTAGTAAGAGCAATGTGGCGCAAGCGGCAGATTACGGACTACGTGCAGCCCGTGAGCTTGTCATGAAATAACATGCGAAAGCTCAAGTTTATACACTACCGAAACATCATTCACAAACAAAGTTTAACAGAAAAGCCCTTATTTCACTATTGTTTATAGTTAAGAGCAAAGTTATACAATTGTCTATTTGTGCTGTGCGCACCACAAGTATTAAAACCTGCAAACTGTGCCACTGGGGAAAGAGCTGAATCCATTCCAGTAAGTCCTGTGAATAACAAGTTAGAGGCCATCAGTATTTTCGTTATTTTACAGTTTGGTTTTTTCCATAGGTGAGAAGTTATACCACCACTCTGAATGCAAGTATCAAGCAGTTTACTGTGGATATGTGTGTAGATATGTCAACTGACATATATCTACCTCTGGAATTTTCTGCATGATTGTTTTTTAAATGAACAATGCACTGTACCATTGTTGCTTTTTCATCACTAATATAATGTGTGTATATATATATAAATAAAATGGATTTAGTGCAATAAGAAGTAAAAAGTACACTTTTTAAAGCTACATTAATTATTATTAAAAACGAGTTTAATTAAAATGAAAGTGATTTGTTGGTTTCCGTTCAGTATATTATTGTTCGTAGAAAGGGATTTAAATTGATGTTTTTCTGTTACGTTGCTAAACTTGCATAAACGATGCGAAACTTTCCCCCATTCTACACCATCGCTTACTAAATTAAAGCACTTTGGATCATAAATAAAAAGTAGTTCGATGATTGAATGGAAAGAGTTTTTTTATTAAATATGATTTATGTTTCTAATGTTTTTATTTGTTAACACTTTTGGAGTTCAATTTTTTGTTTTGTTTTCAGCTATATGTATTAAAACTCTTGAAGAAAAACAGAAAATTATATATATATATACATATAAGTATAATATCTTCTAAGTACTATGTTTTTGAATACATGTGAGCGCTATGGCATGTGGGTAAAAGAATGAATGATATATAAAACAAATAATTTTATGTAAATGAAAAATAAAGATATAATTTTGTTAATTCAAAATTTGTAATCTGAAAATTAATATAACTGTAACTGATATAAAGATTTAAGCTACCAAATGACAGAAAGTCATTAACATCTAAATAAATATACTTATTAAAGTGGTGCTTATTTTACTATTAGAAAAATGTTTTACTCCTAAAACTAGGGCAAAACATCTCTGCTGAGAAATATTCTGTTGACACAAATGCAACGATGATTATTTTAAGAAAACCAATTTTTACATCGCAAGAAATAAAAAAGCAACCAAAACTGATCAGAACGAACCAGTAATAATGCTTGCGCTGAAACTCAATTAACCTTAGGTTGACCTATACTTTTATTACGGCCATCTATGCGAACCACGGCGTCATTCCTACCACTACAAAATGAGGATAGGTTCTATGTATCTATAGCCTCAGCTTGTGCTGATAATTTCCGTCCTATAGTCATCAGTTGGCCGCCGTTACTATGTGCAACCCCTCATCTCTGTCTGCAACTTAATCAGCTCAAGTGCTCTGCTATATTGGTTGATGGGACTATTAGGTGGTTTCCTTAAACAAAGCTTGTCTTATCAATTTTTCTCACAAATTGCAGGGTCTAACGGGTACGCTCTCTGACCTGTTTACTGGTATTCGTAATCACCATTTGTGTGCTAAATCCAAGACCAAATTTAGGAGGAAAAAAAACATATTAAGAAAATTTATTTAGTTTAAAAATACCTTATTTTAGAACATAAATTACAAATTTTCTTACTGTAGTTGTTCTTTTTATTTGCATAAGATTCTTAAATTTAACTATGTTATAAGCGTAAAAAGCTGTAAAACCTTTTTAACATAACATGTATACAATTTCTTTATCAAAATTCAATAATAAAAATAAAATTGTTTTCCCATCGGATTTAACTTTTTTTGTACAAAAGCAATTTTAACTTGATTTTTATAACAGTTTTAGTAGCACTGCTAAGAACTGATCCCTCAAAAAAATCTGTAAACTAATATAACGGTAAAAATCTGGTTTCAATATTTGTGCCACGCACAGCACAGCACGGACAGCCCATTGTGTAGCTTCACTATTTAATAACAAACAAAAATACATCAGTAAGCACTAAAATTCTATTTGAAAATGTTGTTTAGTGTAGGACTTTTTTAGCTTGTTTTCACTCGGAAATTACCTGAAGCAAAACAATTATATACTTACATATTGGTAGGGATAAGATTAATTACTAACAAGCTGTAAGGAATTAGATCTGAAAATAAACCACTGAAAAATTATTTATACACACTTAACTTTGTGGTCATAATTTAACTTCTTTTTTTTTCTTCAACATGTACATTTATTTTAAGTTTAAAATCGAAAAGATATTGTATTCAAGATCGTATTTTGACGATTTTTTGATACATGTTTTGACGATGAACCACAACTGGTGTAACAAAATGCTGTTTTTCAACTACGTAGTAGCTTTATGTATATTACATTAGATTTTATTTTAATGGAATGGTGCAATTAACAGCGAAAAAGTAAATCTTGAAAATAGCACCATAAAGAGTAAATTCTTGAAGTACTATTTTTATTCAAATATCGCGTTCGTAACCACGTTTACACGTAGATATGTCTCTTCATGAAAGTAACGAAAAGGTCTTCACACCTGGAAGTTGAAAGTTCCAAAAATGTGTTTAATGTTTATCTCTGTCATGAAGTAATACCTTAGAAGAATTACCATACAGGATATCATATGTATTATTTAACAATGAATATGAAGAATGAACTATCTTTTAAACAAAACAACATTGAACAGATAACAACGATCATCATTGATGAGGTCAGTCAGTATCAGCGAGCATTTCCTCAGATGTCTGCCGCTGAAAGGTAAAAGTACTGGTAGTATGACTGAAATTATTCTGAGGAGACTTGAGGAAACGACATTGTTTTTTGATTTACTTCAGATGCCAAAGGAGTCAACAGGATGGAAATTAACAATAATATTCAAAAGAATTAGAGACTTAAGTTGAAGAACTTTCTTGTAGCGTAAATTCATATTCATTACGAACGACGCAGCCAATTTGAAGGTAATTGTGAAACCACTTAGTGAGAAGCGAAGAGAAAGCAGAAATAATTTTGGTTAAGCGCTCGGATACCATGTGTAAGAGGGATACAAAATTCTTTGCTTCACCATAGTAGAAGATAACATCCTCATAAAATCCAGTGAGACGAAGTCGCATTTCAAATAAAAACTATCGTTTTCAAAATTCTTTCTATGTTTCAAAATTTTGGGTAGACTTGTCGCTCAAGTCATCGTATGAGACCAAAAGTCAGTCTCGCCAGCAAGCAGCTGTAAGACATTAACCTTAACGTGTCTTGAGCTATTATTACACAACTACAAAAAAGTATTCTTTATTAGTACTTTACAAAAACGTTGGTCGACATAAGAGAGATTGCAGAAGAAACGCAAACTATTTTAACATTTTTCTCAAGAAGAACAGATTCGCTTACGAAAAAAACAGTTTTCACATGAAAGTTATGATGAAGTTATCTTTAATTCACAGCGGACTTGCTAGGTCAGTTTGTTAGACATTCGACAAGTCCATTAAGTTCTTGGAAGAGGAGTTTCAACTATATACCAAAGCACTATGTGCATTGTTCAGTTTCCTGATATTGCTTGCTGAAAATTAACTTAAATGATCTGGTGAAACACAACGCGGATCCCCATATTGGCCTGTCAGGTAGTAAGCTACCAACAGATATTAGTGGAACGAAAGTGTGCCACAAGTTCCAGGCTCGCTCATGGAGAGTAACTAAAGTTTTTCGGTGCAAGAACAGCTTAGCTTCGTCGTTTCTCAACCGTTTGTCACATTTAGAAGTTTGCTGTCTCTGGCCATTATTGATGGAGAAATGACGTTTTCCAAAATCACACTTAGTAATATCTGAGTGAGATCAACCATACATAAAGAGGGTTGGTAGACTAGTAAAAAATGTTAATGAAGCAAACACCTGCGCAAACATTGGATTTGAAGCAAGCAGTGGGATATTTCACCTGAATAAAAGAAGAAAGTAAACTTCCTGCAGCTGTAAAGTTTCCAATGGATATGGTTGTCATATGTTAACTTTTACTGCAGAATTATCCCACCATCCAAATTTGTTAGACGTGTAAATATAAAATTAGAAGGAAAAAGAAGATTAAGAACTTTTCTAGATAATGTTCAGCTTACACGAAACACAATAAAGTTTCATTAATAAATCGTTTAACAAAAACTAAAACTAAATGTACTTTCGTAGGGTCCCCGAGTTGTGTTTGAACATCGCGCAAAGTTATAAGTGTGCTATCTATACTAGCTATCCGTAATTTAGTAGTGAAAACCAACATGAAAGATAACTAGTCATCACCACCCACTGCCAACTCTCGGGCTACTTTGCTGCCAACGGATTATGGGATGTGAGGTTGATCATAACATTATAACGCCCCCACGGCTGAAAAGGTGAGTATGTTTGGTGGGACGAGGATTCAAACCCGCGACCTGAACACTGTAAGTCAAGCGCTATAACCACCTAACCGTAAAATTAGAAGTAACAACTATATTTATTTCTTAGTGTTGGAACATACAGAATGCATACTTTTTCTCATAATTCATGGCATGAACACATTTCATTGATATCAAGACAGTACAAATTAAACCGTAAATTTTCACTTATGTGACGTCACTTTAGTTTGAACTAACTGACTGACAGACAACAAACTACTGTAGAGTGGTTAAAACAGGTGACCTCTCCAAACAGCCTTCGGACCTCTTTCATGCAGTGAGGAAGTCGAAAGGGTTTTTACGAAACGAAGAAAGTTTAAATCACTTTTATTGTAGTGATTATTATTTTTAGGCATGATAATAATATAAATATTGCTGTAGTGATTAACTTTCAAACAGGATTCTAAACAATATTAATAAATAAAAAACTAAATAAATGCAGTTACTAGCGTTATTTGTAATCGATTAAGGAGGAATGTTAGAGCAAGATCATTGAACAACTGTACCTATTTCCTGTTAATAACATTTGTTGTACCACATATGTATTTATGTATTATAACATCTTCAAAATTTAGAATTCACTACTGAAGTTTAAAAAGATCCGAATCGTTACGAGTCGACCTTTCACTGGTCCGTATTTTAGCAGACTTTAATGGCACTGAAAAGCTAGAGGGCCCAAGAGGCCGATATAGATCGCTCGTTTGGCCGCTTGGGCCATAAAAACATTACGTATGACAAGAAGGTATTGTGGTTGCATTTATTTATGATAGCTGGATTAATGTATGTTAGAATGGCAAGTAACGTTACTGTGATTGCTTTGTAGAAAAATGTCCACTTACCATCACTGGCGTATTAAGTGTAAAAATACGAACTTTTTCAGCGATAATTCTTTTGCACTATTTCTCAAATACTCTCTTCTTCTTTTAAACAGATTTCAAGAAACTCTAAAATGATCATGGCTCTACATATTTCCCATGTTTAAATTATATTGATATATAATGCTCAAATCTAGAACAACAAGTCTGAAACGTTTTTTCGTGAGACATTAAACTGAAAACATGTTTATCCCTCTTAAATGATGCTTAGACACTGAAATTTTAAATCCCATGACAGTATTACAAATTTCTGTATTTTGGAAACGTTATAAATTTCTACATTGCTGATTCATAAAGCATGTAATTCTGTTGAGAAAACATTTAGGTCTCTAATTTAATTAGAAATATCTATAATGTTGTGAAAAAATAAAAGGAAACCTGAACATATATTAAAATTTAGTACAATGATATGTAAAGCAAAATCCCTGTTTTCAAAATGTTTATTCTTGTACGAAAAAATATATGAAAACTATTATCAATATATTAACATCGGAAGGCAGCTAAAGTAACGAAACCAAGTAGTAAGATAACACTGGTTTGTTTGTTTCCACTGAAATTATTAACAGGGAATACAATATGAAGACTCCTCTTACCTCGGTTTGTGAGGTGGAATATGTGTTAGACTTACTGTTTCAACAAGATAAGTAGGTTTATTTTTTCGCTGATAACAGTACATTACCTTCTGCTAACACTAAGTCACGTTATTCTGGATCTTTTCATGTATTACTGAAACAGACAGTTATTTAATAATTTTAACACCTGGTTAGAAAATGGAATTAAACATAAAAAGAATGGACTAAATTCAGAAACGTTTTAATAATATCTATCGGATTTATATTGTTAATAGTGATGCAACGTGATGAGTTATTGAGTGTTAAAAAACCTTTTGTTTTTAAAATGAGAACACCACAAACATATATCTCTTAGTGACTAATTCCGCAAAAAGTGAATCGTCATAATGGTTTGGTTCTTTACTGAGAACTTAAATAGGTTTGTCTCTTCTTATTGCTGTTTCTCTCTTTGGCTTAAACTCGCGTAAATGGACATGAAAATCTAAAAATAGAATAGCCTCATTCGAATGAAAGTCACGTAGTGATTATCATTATCAACGACCTTGCTAAAACGGTACCCCGGTTGGACAGCGGCAAGTAAGTCTTCGGATTTACAAGGGTTTGATAGCCCGATGTGGCTTTGTCACAAAAATCACACGGCCCGGCATGGCCAAGCGTGTTAAGGCGTTTGACTTGAAATATGAGGATCGTGGGTTCGAATCCCGTCACATTAAACATGTTCGCTCTTTCAGCCATGGGGGCGTTATAAAGTAACGGTCAATTCCACTATTCCTTGGTAAAAGAGTAGCTAAATTAGGGACGGCTAGCGCAGATAGCCCTCGAGTAGCTTTGCGCAAAATTCAAAAACAAACAAACAAACAAAAATCACACACACTCGGACACATTGTTAAAACATCTCTATTACTCTGCGTGTTGGCATATATTAGAGTACGACTGTTTTTTTCTCATCTGAGTATACAAATATATATATATTTCAGAAACAATGAAGATTTATTGAAACTTGTAAGAAAGAAAAGACGTCAGTATTTTGTTTATTTCTTAAGCACAAGACAGTACAATAGATTACTTTTGATATCATCTCTAAGCCACCATAACTGGTTCAATACTAGTATGAAATAGAATGACTTTCTTAATCGTTTGATTGAAATAACTCACGGAACGTTTTTCCTTGTTCTATAGTGTTTTTATGGGTCTCTTATTCCTGCGATGACCTTACATGCAAAGAACTTTTAAAAATATATAGCATTAATGATATCAATTTAATCTTGTGAATTATTTGATCGACAAGTTGTTTAAGAGAGTAAAAAATAAATTAAGAAGCTCAAGCCACCATTCCTATTACCATTTGTCACTGAATTTCGGCTGTTTATGGAATTATTATCACCAATTCCAGTGAAAGTATCCGAAACTTTCAATTCCTTTATTTTCTCCTTGGTTGGTTAGCGATAACTTGATGGAATTGTAATGCAAAACTTCATGACACAAAATATAACAACAACATTTCCATGAAAACATTAAGGTCTTTTTTTTTTCTTCTGAAGTCTGATGTAATCAACAGTGGAATGTACACGTGTTATCTTCTAACATTTTAATTGAATAAGCTAAGTAGCCTGAAAGAGTAATTAAAAAAAACAGTCACAAGATGTAGAATCAAACAAATATTATAAGATTGTTTATTCATTATGTTTTAGTATTGTACTTCAAGGTGCGGAATGACCCTGTGGTAGAGCTATATACTTCGCAGTTGCCAAACTGGATTCGAATCCGTGCGAAACAACAAATATTCCCTCACACTTTAAGTTATAGGTGCGTTATAAAAGCGAGAGTTAATCTCTTAACGTAGATGGTGAATGGTAGAGTGCTGCTGACTGTTTGCCTTCCCTCTGGTAAGCAATTCGAAATTCGAGATGGCGGTAGATCACTAGTAGCTATTCGTATTGTAGCTCATTATTTCGAACCGAAACCAAAACCAAAAAATAACAAACGCAAGAAAGAATTCTGTGATAAATTTCTTTTCAAAACTATGCAATTAATTATGCTTGATTTAGAAATACATTTGGCCTGGCATGGCCGGGTGGCTAGGACGTTCGACTAGTAATCTGAGGGTCACGGGTTCGAATCCCCGTCACACCAAACATACTTGCCTTTTCAGCCGTGGGAGAGTTACAAGTGAGAGTTACAATCCCACTATTCATTGGTAAAAGAGTAGCCCAAGAGTTGGAGGTGGGTGGTGATGACTAGCTGCCTTCTTTCTAGTCTTACACTGCTTTGCTCGAAATTCAAAACAAACAAATAATCAATCATATTATATTATTAACAAACGTGCTCGCGCCATGATAATAATTTTTTTTAGGCTTTAGGAAGATGGCGGGACGACGTGTATGGGTATCATTCTACTGCATATGAGTAATGGAAAACTACCCATTAAAAGTCACCACGTTTGACGTCGGCTTCGTGTATTTAAAGTAAAAAGACTGTCAATTTCAAACGTTCGACTGACTACTTGTCCATTTAAACTGACTTTGAAGGCTCCACTCCGAATGCCCGTACCAAATTTCAGCCAGTTTCATAGTCAGACAACTCTGCTTTATATAGATGGACAGACAAATAGAGAGTTAGAATGTTGAAGTTATATTAAAGCATCATTCCCTAGCTTTCTCCTGTGAAGACCCTACCGGTAAAAAATGTCATAAACCCGAGGCAAACATTACGATATAGAAATAAAACATCCACAACATATTTAAAAATGATCCCATCCAATTACTTGAACCATAACTTTTACAGTTTAGCTAGTGTATTTCAAAAACTATAAACCGTTTTATGGCGATATTAAAGAGTTAGGATGGGTTGAATCACGAGGTAATTGGGAGAGAGTATCTTCGTTTACGAGTTGTAAAACCTTACGTCTTTGCTTTTTTGCACATCTCGCAAAGATAAAGAAAAAAAAGAGTTTGAGTAATATAGAGAAATGTAGTTCTTAATTTAATTAAAGTAAATTAATTGTTTTGAATAAGTTTAGGCTGACTGACAAGATTTAATTTAAGCTTGAAATATAAAATGAGGTATATTGCAAAATCTTTTTAGTAACTTGACACAATTCCTTCAACACGCACAAAAATAAAGCTTATAATATTTAAACATGATAGATATGGCATAAATACCTATAACTTGAGCGGTTTTAAAAGGTGGGCCTTTCTTCTTCAGTATTTCCCAGTTTGCCCCTGAAGAAGAATGGTCCACCTTACGAAATCGCTCAGGTTTTAGGGTATTTATTTTATTTCTATCAATACTTCTTAAACATGCATGTTTTTCTAACATCATCAATAAACATGATAAATATTGTATTATAAATGAACCTTTGAAAATCTGATTCATCTACCTTTAAAATAAGTTATTAAACAACGTTCACAAACCTCATAAAGAACTCTAGTCATCCAAAATGACACTGTTTAAACGTATATACAGAGTTTAGATATATTGTATTAAAATTATTGTGGAATCTCACAACATCTTTAGAACCTCGTTAGATATATCTGTCTGTTGACCGTGCATCTTGATAACAGTCTTGTTGTTCCATTGCAGAGGACTTTGTCTAAAGGCTGTCATGTTTTAAACCCACATCTCTTCCCTTTCATGCTTTCCATATTCCATCGAGTGTACGAGGGTAATGGTTTCTCAGTGTCCGTTTTAACACTCCAGTCGCACATAAATCCATGTGTGCTGCTTCCAGCAACTACGTAGCCAGATGTAGAATAGCATGAATACGCGTTTCCTTCACCAGATATTTCAAGTCTGCGACGGTTGAACAAATATGTTGGGGAACCAACTTATTACATATGACTTTTGTAACTTTTTCACACGAAAATCCCTTTGTAATTATGTTGCATACTGTTGCCTGTGGAATGTGAATGATTTGTACTACTTTCCTTTGTGTTTCTAATTCTCACCTTTTACAAGATGTCACTCTTAACATACCAAGGTTTGTTTCTCATACATGCCATTCCAGTGCAACTTCTCATTGTGTCTGTGATTCTCAAGTGGCTTCCTTATTTGTTTGCATATTCAAAATCGTTCTAATATAAAGTACTCACTCTTCAATATACCATATTAATATGAAATGTAAGACAACCTCTGGTAACCTTATTTTATTGATTAATCTTAATGTTAGTAAAGTAACAAAACAAATGTTGTATCAAGTTCTTTTGAAAAACCATTTGATCATTTTCAATGTTTTTTTTTATAAACTGCAATTACAGCAGCATTTTTACCTTCAGAAAGTACAGTTTTAAAGTATTATTGTAATGATTCTATTCGAAAGTTTTACAGTTACAATACAGGTAATGTAATTTCTTCCTTTGCGCCGCCTGATACCGACACATACTCAAAATATGTGACAATTTTTATGCATGTCGCAACTCAAGAAGGAGAACACTCAAGCACAGAAAATTCTTCCAGTTCAAAACGTTTTAGCAGAGAATTTTAATCAAACTCTGTCTGCTAATCACACCCTAGAATAAGAATTCTAAGTGTTTAGTTTATAATGGTATATTTTATTTAAAAATTCATTAAATTGTTAGGATAATACTTTCAAAAATGTTTATGGTAAATTAAGAAAACTGAGTTGAATGTTTCACTTTAAGAAGACCATTTTTTCCTGAAAGACGCTGAAATTTAAAACGAGTTTTTAACATTTATTTGTATAATTAGTTTATTTATTCTTTATAAATGGATTTATTTTTGGTATTATTTCGAAACTAATCTGTTTATGATAGGTATACTTCTGTTTAAGTGTGGTTGTTTAAACATATACAATCGTTGATTTTATATTTCATATTGCCTCTCAAACACATACATTTACGTATTCTATTAATCGATTGTTGTAATGAGACTTGTTGATAAATGTGACAGATCTTTCCAACAGCCCCAAAATAATATCTCAAAGCTGTGAGAGCCAAGACTAGTTTTGACCTGAGCTTCTAGGCGACTTCCAGACAACTAACACTTGTTGGTTCCAGAGAATTAATACATCTCACTAACTGCCGTATTCATTCTATTTTTACAAAGCGCCTCTTATCCGTGCATCATATTTATATGAAATATTATAAAATACTCTAGCAACGTTATGTTACAAAATTTGACCACTTCGCTTATATACTGAAGTTCATACAAAGAGTATGTTATGTAATACATAACAGAAATGCAAGAGGAAGAGAATCACCACGTTATAATTAAACACATCCCTACAATCTGGCCCAATTATAAATCTCCATAATTTAATATGAGAATCACGCAAGAAGAAATGTATTAGTTTATATAAAAATCTCTTGATTACATGCTGTAATAAAACTACTGAAAACTTACAATAAACTTCAGTATCACTTTCGGGACTTATCCGAATCGAAGTTACAACTTGCGAACCTTAGATCTTTTGTTCCTTACCATAACACATTAGGAAGACTTGGCTAAAAGGTTGTCTTTCTTTGACGCATAATCTCAATAACTTACATTTTAGGTCATTCGCTGAAAATTACCATGTTGATTAAAAAAAGAATGTGTTGTAAAACGGTACAAAAAAATTAGAAAATCCATTTAATCAACTTATATGACGGAGCTTGGGAGTGAGACCTATGTTTGTAAACATAGAATACCCGTAGTGGACAGAGCACAGATAGGCCTTTGTGTACTTTTGTGTTTAATAATAACACCTATAGAAGAACCGAGTGGACGTACGAAAGTGTTTAATCTCGAGGGTAAATGCAAGGTTGAAAGATGTGATGTTTTCAGGAAAAATTAAAAAAACAAATGTACAATTTTGACACATTTTAGGTATTTATCTAGCTAAAATAAAAACGCTTCTCGAAATTTTAGTACAAAGGCTAAAGAAACTAAAATGCAAAATATGTAAAACAACTGAAACAAATAATTGATTACAACAAATAACAGCTTAGAAAACTGTATTATTTAAAATAAAGCATGCGAAATCGTTACAAACAATTTAAGGAAACTTACTCTGATCTAAGAAAACTCACTTTCATGGACAATTTTCTTTATGAACTTTACATTGAACTTTTGCTTTGGATAAGGAATAGGTTAACCACAGTTTTCTTTTTTCGATGCAGATCTACTGTTCTCGCAAACCTTTTACAGTGGTTTACATTTCTTCTATAAATACACTTTTATCCACCACTATTTCTGCAAACCCTACGATTCAATAATTTTTCAAAAACTTTCCAGTAACCTTTCATTAAAAGGCTTTGAATCTATGGAAAATTTTTATCTTCTCCATTAGTCAAAAATATAACAAAAGTTCTTGTCAAAGGATATGAAATAGATAATAAAAAATAATTTCAAAGTTACATGGAAAGAATGAATATGCATCTAAGTGTACAAGGAAGACACGTAAATACGAGAACATCCAGAAAATAAGCTGTCATCGTCTTGAGCTATCATGTAACACCTTCAGAAAGTAAAGTTTTAAAACATTATCGTTATGACTCCATTCAAAACCTTCATTAAAACTAAAACTAATATTATAGAGATTAAATTCAGGATAACCAAAAACTTGAATCACGGTGTTCCCTATAATTAACATAAAATAAACTTTAATTCATCTCTGAAAAGCAAACTACAAAATTGTTTGCAAAATTTGAGACAGTGATACTGAATATTTTTTAAAATTACATACACAAATATTATATTTTGATGTAATACCTATACAATGCATCTTTTAGTCATAAGTTTTAAAAAAATCTTTAAAATTGTAACCAGGTAAGACACTATGAAATGAGTCTTTACTTTTATATTCCAAAATAAAACAAGCACGCATTTGTTGTTTCTCCTTCCTGATTAAGTACTTTATGTGATACACTAATTCTAGTTACTTGTGGAACTCTCACTTTCTGTGTATGAATGAATCAAAATCGTGAAGTGGTTCAATGTTTATCAACGTCGTGTACGTAAAAATAATGAATCTTAATCAAAGGATTAGACACCAAGTGAATTATTGTTATCAGTATGATTGAAAATAGACCTAAATCACTAATCAGTCACCATTTAATGCTTATCACGCATTCAACAACACCATAAAAAAACATATCTAACATGCTGTAGTGAAACTTTCAAAGTAATGAAATAACTGTCATTTAAATCACCATTGGTTGCAGATATTTTTACCACATTTCTCTTGATTAGTTTTTGGCTTGTTGATTTATAATTCAGAATGGGCAAAGTAAACGTGATATATCATATTATTTATTTTTGTAAAATTAATTGTAATAATAGTAATGGCATGCATACAAGCACAGTACATACAAGCACAGTAAAACTTTTGAAAAAGTAAGTAGATGCAGGGATGACTAATATCAGTCCTTCAAAAGTAATGCACACAAGATAGTAGGAATGACATTTGCATCATCCCAACAAAACAGCACAGGAACACAGTTTAGTAAAATGTTAACAAAGAGAAAGAGGATAAATTAAACTCAACTGTGACTAAATTGTTATATATATATGTTACTTCTTGCCCGTACCAATATGTTCAACGAGGTTCCAACTGTGATATCTATTGTTTATTTACTTTTGTCTGGTAATTCTTGTTTCACCCTGTACTTAACCTCTTTAAAAAACACCATGTGCACTATAACTATGATTTATTTTATTAGTGCTAGTTCATCATACTTATAAAAGCGGATACTCCGTTTGAAACTATATGAAGTTTGTTGATACCAATATTTTGGATTTTGAGTTATCATGTAATAATATTGTTATTTGTTTTTAATTTCGTACAAAGCTACACGAGGACTACTTGCGATAGCCGTCCCTAAGTTAGCAATGTAAGACTAAAGGTTTGTTTTGTTTTTGAATTTCGCGCAAAGCTACTTGAGGGCTATCTGTGCTAGCCGTCTCTAATTTTGCGATGTAAGACTAGAGGGAAGGCAGCTTCTTGGGCTACTCTTTTACGAATGAATAGTGGGATTGACCGTCACATTATAACGCTCCCACGGCTGAAAAGGCGAGCATGCTTGGTGCGACGGGGATGCGAACCCACGACCCTCAGACTACGAGTCGCACGCCTTAACCCACCCGGTCATGCCGGACGAAGACTAGAGGGAATAGTCATCAAAATCCACCGCCATTTCTGGAGCTACTCTTTTACAAACGAATGGTGGTATTGACTGTAACATTATAACGCCCCCAGGACTGAAAGGGCGAGCATGCTTGGTGTTAAAAGCTTCGAACCCGCGACTCTCAGATTACGAGTTTAGCACCTTAATCACCTGGCTCTTTTTCGTTAAACGTATTCATTTGTGCATTTGTTATTACAATTAACATAATAATATTTTAGAAGTACCAATTTGCATAATAGATGAACCAGCTACAAGTTTTTTTTAACATGAACTTATCAGTATAATAGTTTGAATAGTTACATGCTTATGAAAAAATTTCAGTGGGGGAAATTTTTTCTTATTGAATCTCTAAAAATATAGATCAGTAAATATATTTTAACTTTCATACTATGTACCTATATCAAAGGTTGTTATAATGCCATTAGAGCATAAGAAGAGGTACAGTGATTTACTTTGTTGTTGGTGGTGGTGGTAAATTAATGGGATTTAACTCATCATTATAGTCTCAGTAGAAACGTAATATATATATATATTGAAAGTTGATAACATATTAACTTTTGTTACTTCTGTTTCTAGTGCCTCCTGGAGAAATATCTTGATAGTTCAGAGCATTTTCTACTGTTACTTTATATTCTACATTCAAATGTAAAAATCCACAAAAATTCGGGAAGCTGCTTGTCATAAATTCGATTACTATTCCACTATTTAAATATCACCATTCAAAGTTTTAGCTTTATTTTAGCCCATTGTGATAAGTACAGATGTATCTCTTTCTACATTCAATCACAAAGTGCGAAATTTCACACCGTTAGCCTATAGTAAAGCGTGATGGTCTATTTCCTCACTGGCTAGTCCGACTGAAGTATCCAGGTATTATTCTTCCTGGGTCATTGCTCCGCGTTTCACTTAGTGTTTCTCTTAATCTTTCTGATTGACAAAGTTTGTTACAAATTAAATGACTACAAGGGTTTGCTTGAATTTTGTTATCCTTTTTGTTCGATCACGAAGGTTCATGATCTTGTGGAGAACAGAAGTTTTTTATAAAATTTTATATTGAAAAAGAAAAAGTGTGTGACACATTTTTATGAATTTATATAAAATGTAGATCAATAAAATATATGTGAATATTATATAGGTATAAGCTTTATTATTATAAAATAGTATTGCTAATCTCGAATTTTTATCAAATTTTATAACGTTATTACTAAAGTATACCTAGGAGAAAGTCAGTCCTATGTTTCGGCTCCATTCATTTTTTAGCGAAGTGTTATTAATTGTGAAGGCTAATGTGTCATTAGCAAAAACTAATGTTTGGTTCACGAAGCGTGCTTTATGACATGCACGATATAAACTTCGTCATACGTGCTGTTTCTTTTAAGATACTTGACTTATGTGAAACCAGATCTCCATAATTTAAACTTGATTGCATGTTGGTTATGGGATGGTGTTTTTTCGTAATGGTCTCCTGTTTCAGTTGTGCTTTAACAAGTTTAGTTAACCTTCAATTCCTGGAATTATGGTTTTGCTTGCCACTTACAATTGATTATCACAGTGATCATGGTCAGAAGGTTACTTCACAGTCGAGAGATACACAATTCTTTGTTAAAATATTGTGCAACTGTTGGTATTTTTTTGAAGTTAGGTTGCTTTTGTTTTTTTTAATTTCGCGGAAAGCTACACGAGGGCTATCTGCGCTAGCCGTCCCTAACTTACCAGTGTAAGACTAAAGGGAAAGCAGCTAATTATCACCACTCAACGCCAACTCTTGGGCTACTTTTTTACTAACGAATAACGGGATTGACCATCAAATTATAATGCCACCACGGCTAAAAGAGCGAGCATGTTTAGTGCGACAGGAATTCGAACCTGCGACCCTCAGATTACTAGTCGAACGCCTTAACCCCCATGGCCATGTCGGGCCTGTTAGGTTGCTAAAGTATACAGAACAATTAAAATATTTTAACTTCTATTTAACTATTCTGCACAATGTATTCATCAAACAATAATAATATATAGTGATCAGAAGCAATTTTTCATATAAAACTAGGTGACTGAGGTATTGTTATGTCAGATAATCCATATATATTATGGATTAATCTACAATCATGCCGAATACTAAAAATACGTAATGAACTTAGTTTCTGGTAATCTTTACTTACATCAAACAGTTAAATTTTATTTTGTGAAGATATCCGTAGATAGATACTAATATATATATTTTTATAATATATTTGTCACTAATATATATTTTTGTTGAAAATTTTATCTCAAAGGTAAATTCATGCTGTCACTTATGCCGTCAAAGTATATCCGTGTTGTCAAAATATATCTGTATTGTTTTACTTGTTACTAAGATATATGTTTATTTTTACTTCTACTATATGTGTTGGTTCTTTTATCATTTATATCCTTTTTATTTGTGTCACTAAGATATTCATCAAGTAAGGAGAAAAAGAAAACTTGTATAAAATGATTATAAATTCATTCATCTGTGTTTTATGAAAGTGGGAACTAATGCTATTCAATAATCATTTAGGCTTAAATCTGCCCCTGCAGTGAGATAACAAGCAACTCTGTATTTAATTAACACACGATATCCAAGCTCCACTTTAGTCTTAAAAAACAAAACAAAAACTAACCATTTCCAAAGTGTAAAAAGAAAAATTTATTTTACTATCTATATTTGTTTCAGTTTAACGCATGCAACGTATATTATTAAATGTGTATTGCGAAAGCCCCGCCTGTTCTCTGAATTTGTAGATTCTCGAACGCAAGAATCAACAATATACGATATATGTAAAATGCTAGTGATTACCAGTATTATTGCGAGCTGAATTTTCGATAATGTCACCTGGGTATAAAAGTTAGCTATTACAACGGAAACGGTTTTAATATTGTCAGACTACTAAAGTAAGTACACTATAAACTTCGGAAACTATAATTGTGATAAACGATTAATTAATTGGAAAACTACAGATATTTGGCCAGGAACGTTTATAGATTTCGAACATCAGAAACTGTTTAATGACAGCGAATTAACTTCAGACGCTACTATTTCTAGGAGGACATTAGATATCTTCGTTAGAAAAAATAATTAGCTTGTAAACGACTTGAGGCTAGCCATTAAGCGAAATGTAGCAGTATCAACATAGAATTTACTCCTCCTGAAGCGTCGATAAAATATTCAGTTCCAGATCAGATAATATACAAATCATTATTTGTAATAACTGTTATTATAAATTGTATTGTTGTTTGTATAGTAAAATATATTTGTGTTAAGAGAGAAAATTGTGTCTATCAATCTTTTTGAAAATTAATCCGATACACATTGGCATTCAATTAACTTCTAAATTAAAATTTCTGTAAGACAAAACGTGAATAAACAAAATAAATCGTTGACTCGTCGAGATAGATTATAGTGCTTAACACAACGCATATATTATCAAAGACGTTTTCACAGTAGCAGTTTGCGTCCAATAAATTTTATTGTATTTACTCCACATATAACTGACAAGAATAAATCCATCTGTATAATTATGACCTCAAGGACGAATGTGTCACGAAGTCAGTGAAATCGCTTCTATTAAACCGTTTTTTCTTGTCGAATTTATTAAATCTGTGGCCAGATTATTTATAGAAATATAAAAGATTGGTCCTAATATGTTCGGTACTATCAGTCTTATGTGTAACAGATATTAGGCTAAAATCTTTTGTATTTAATAATTTGAAATTTAGGATATTTTTTATTGTTGGTTGTTTTCGATAAAGAAAAAGCATAATCTATTCTTTACAGTGCAGCCTATCCGTGTATCTGAAATCGCTATTGCACGTAGGTGGTGTTTTCTCAGTTATATTAGATTTATTTAAAAATAAAAACCAAATTTTACTTCATTTTCATTACATATGCTATTCACATGAGGAACATTTATGAAATCGGAAACTGTTATAAATGATTAGTAGTTGAGTTAAACTACGTGCCTCTTTGACTTGTTTGTCCTGGTACGGGGGAGGTCGTCATCTGTTTTGGCGCTATGTTGTCAGTGTCCAAAAGTTGATAATGTGACGCGCCCTATGTGTTAATTGCCCCTGAAGTTGAGTACTAAAATTCTCCCTATAGAAATTCCAAAATGAATATTAGGGTGCGTCAAAAAACAAAAAGTTGTGACACTCAATTGCTCGCTTATAATTTGATTCCATTCAATGAAAAAAATATGCTAGCGTAAAAATCAATCCAATACATTAATATTTAGGGTTTGAGCAATGCGCACAAAATAACAACGTGCTTCCGGAACCAAAGAAAAAGTTGGCATTAGTGAAAGGCTAGCTTCGGCTTTAGACAGAACCCAGATCAGTGACCGAAAAGCCGCGCAAATTTTGCTTCCTTTTGCAGCTCATATTGGACATAATATCGAGGATCTTGCCATTAGCCCAAGTTTCATAAGGAGAAAACGAATTACTAACCGTACTCTTCTAGAAGCTGAATTGAAGGAAAGTTTTTCTCCAAACGTTCCTTTGACATTACATTGGGATGGTAAGCTGATGCCTGACTTGGTTGGCAGAGAGAAGATCGAACGTTTGGCAATTTTAGTTTCAGGTGAAGGTGTAGAGAAGATTCTTTCAGTGCCCAAGATTGATAGTGGGGATGCAAATTCAGTAGCTTCTGAGATCGGATCAGTTTTAGTAGAATGGAATGTAAAAGACAGAATTAAATCGCTTTGCTTTGACACCACGGCGACCAATACAGGATCCAAATCTGGCGTCTGTCTGAGGATTGAAATGTTACTTGAACGTGAGCTCTTGCACCTTGCCTGTAGACATCACATTTTGGAAATTCTTCTGAGCGCTGTATTCTCTACTCTCGTGACAGAGATATCGAAAAGTTCAGATATTACTTTGTTTTAAAACTTTAGAGATTGTTGGCCTAAAATTAATAAAACTAAGTACATAACAGCAGTAGAAGCAATGCCACTCCGAATACAGCCTTGGAAGGATGATATTATTCAATTTTGTCAGAATCTCCTTCAATCTCATCAACCACGGGACGATTATAAAGAGCTCTTGGTATTAGCTGTCATTTTTTTTGGATCGGACGTTCTTCAGTTTCTTTCCGTACTTCTGGTGCTGTACATCGTGCACGATGGATGGCTCGAGCAATATATTCTCTAAAAATTTGGATGTTCCAAGAGGAGTTTGGTAGACTGCAACCACGGCCTGCTTCATCTCGTGTTTCATTTGACGCACATTTCTGCAGCAAACCTGGCGACTTGTGTGTCTTTATTACTAAACATTACTTGCTCTCATGGTTTACAGCTAAAAATGCTTCCGTGGCAGCTCGAAGGGACCTTACACTACTCAAGGAACTTGTATTGCATGAAAATCATATGATTAAGGAAGTTGGTACAAAGGCAATGAATCGGCATTTATGGTATTTATCTGAGGTTGCAGTTGGGCTTGCGCTCTTTGATGACGGTGTAACGAATAGCGACAAACTCAAGATGGTCTCAAATATGAATACCATGAAAGGATCTCCTAGGCCAACTCCACGTTTAACAGTTGATGATGCAAGCAATGCTGTTTCCAGAAAACTTCCAGATTTTTTTACCTCGGCAACGAAGAAAATTTTCTACCATCTGGATATTTGTAGCGCATTTTTATCATTACCACCGAAAGAGTGGAGCGCCTCCGAAGAGTACAAACAAGGAAAGGACAGAGTAAAGAAACTTTTTGTGACAAATGACGCAGCTGAAAGAGGAGTAGCTTTAATTCAACAGTTTACATCAAAGGGCCGCACCAAGAACGAAGATCAATTTCAGTATATGATTCAGGTGGCAGAAGAACATCGGCGAACATAATGTGAAGGGGGCAGGCAAGATAAAACTTCAATGAAATAAATTTTTCTTTCAAGTTTTTATGTTTTTGCTTATTGTATAATCAATAAATATTAAATAATTTAATCACCATTAACAATGTAATGTAGGGTAAATATAAGGAAAATAGTGAACTTTGCGATTGAAATGAAACTTTGTTTATGTTCTTTTCTCATGCAGTGGCACAACTGAGGCACAACTGAGCCAAAAAATTGGGACATTTTAATTTTTATCCTTTATCCGCTGACGCACCCTAATGAATATATTCACTAAACAGTTTTGCTGCATAATGGATGAATATCATAAATTATAAATGTTAAACAGACGTTTAAACATATTGTAAATACTGTTTTGTCTGGTTTCGTGTGAGGCTTAGCGGTTATTGCGCCGGACGTCGGTTCAAAAAGTGTAAGATTCGAGTCTATACGTATATAAGAGTTATTAGTGACAGACAATCACACTCTATTGTCACTATTGGTGACCTTCTCTTTGGTCAGTAGCTCTAATTTAGTGATAAGAAAATTCGAACCTTGAGCTCTCTGACCTGATATTTTAGTTCAATTGTACAATAAAGTATTGTTCATGTTGAAAACACTAATACCAAAGCACCTACTACAGTTGCAGACTTCTTATATGTGGGTTGACAATATTTTACTGCCCTCACAAACACGCGCATAAGAAATTTACGTTAATTTAATGATTCGAAGTTTCCTCAGATCCTCACATCTTTTGTTGACTTGACGTTGCATAAGGTTGTCAAATTTATTATTACACAATATAAATACAACACTGTAAAAGAAATAATTTAGTTCCAGGTACATTTCATAAATACTTTAAGAGTTCAGGTGTAAGTGTTTATTAGTTTCTTGGTACACTCACTGTGCTATAAGTAACCTGATTTTTAACTATCTGATCAAATTTATAAGGAACAAATTCTGCTTTTACACAAATATACAAAACTTCACCACAATCACATTTCGATACACATATGTTTGCACAAATGCATTAAAATAGTTTAAGCAAGTAAACATGTTCGTTAAAGCATTAAGAAAAAGTTAAAAGTCAGCCATACCGTTGCAATAAATATAACCCCATGTTCTTTTGTATTAATGATGTAATCGTACAAATGTTTCATTGCTCACATTTACTTGTTCTTATTTCATAGTCATTTTATGAATACATCAATGTGAATAAAACAGCCTTCTTTATAGCTTTTAAGATATAAATATGTACATATGTGAAAGATATAACTATCAAGCATTTTAATGTCAATCAATGGAGTGATGGGTAACTACATAAAAACAATAAATGGAACTTTTAAATGTTTATACGATATGATGAAATTTATTTTACAACAAATGGATTTACAAATACAGCAATAGTTTACTTAAAAGCGTTCTCGAAATACTACAAGTCATAAGTGAGACCGAGTACTGTTCGAACCTGTGATTCTGCATTAGTGGACAGGTATTTTAACCAAATAAAATAATGCGTCTGCTCGTTAAGCAGAATCATACATTTGAATATCGTTCAGTTTCAAATTTCACTTCAGATAAACAAAAACATATAAATAAGTAGATCGTAGTTTCATCTTGTCGTATTTCGCGGTATAAAACAAAATCATCTTCTTTCACTAGTATGTGAAATTCGAGCTAAAATTGAAGATGAAAGTGTAACGTGTACCTTCTGTGATGAATTGATAATAAATAAGTTTTTAAATTCAGTTACTAATTTATTTTTCTAACTGTAATGTATGTGTCAAAACGGAGTGTTGATCAGTGTAGCAAATCACGCTGTTGGGTTTAATCGCGTTTTCACCAAGGTATAGTAAAAAATATACACGGATGGTAACGTTTACAGCTTTACTGCAAATAACAAAAATTCCGAGACGAAGTGATTCGGACATCTCTAATATGACACTTCTACTGGTAGCTTTAAAAGAAATTCGCAATGTCAATTAGTTTCGGCTTGCTATTTATGTGGAAACCCGATAGTGTATGGGTTTCTGCAGGTTTCAGCTTCAGTATAACATCAATTACATATTGAGGAAGAAAGAAATGAAAAATATGCTAGGACAAGAGCTTGACAAAATGCTGACATTCTTTGGATGCTCATGACAGCTAACTAAGCAACAAAAGAGAGAGGGAAATGGCCAGTTAGATCTCAATAGCTCAAGGTAATCAGTGTTGTGAGCCATTTCTCTGTGCACGGAACTACCTCATTATATACAAATTACTAACTATTCCTTTTAAATTATAATGGAAAAACATGGTTTTTAAAATATGTATATGCTTACGTCCCTTAAAGCACATATACATGACATCAATACGTTATGACAAAAATTAGTACAGTTTATAAAGAGTGATGTCTGAGACCTTCTAAACTTTCAAAATATGCAAACAGAAAATACTTCTGAAACTTGTCAGCATGACCAATTTGTTTACTTTCGCAAGAATCAAATGATTTGTGATTAAGTATGCACAAGTCAAGAACGCAAGCTTTACATTATAAATATGATGTAAAAACGAATATTTACTTATATACCAATGAATTAAGCAGATATTTATTCAGCCTACAGTCAAAACATTATTCGCAATGTCTTAACGAATTTCATGTAAACTTCACATCTATCGATAGGAATTTTGGAAATTAACGCTGAAAAATTCGACAATGCTCTTAAGTGTTACACAGTAGAGTACACTATCAATGGGTAGCAAAAATTGACTGTGTTTCCTAACCAAAATATAATTTCTTGAACGAATAAGGAAAGCTGATTCTGTCCTAATAAAAATATTGTTTCTTGAAAGATCTTATAAATGAAAGGTTAAAAATATATTAACCGTTTTTACCTTTAATAGATGTTCGGGAAAATATTCAAAGTCAAATTTCTCCAATATTAATTTGTCTTAACATTTCGAAGAGATAAAATAATAACAATATTCAAATGATTCAAATATACAACAAACAAAGCTCAACAAAATTATTTATCTTTCTTCAGATCACTAAAATTGCACACAAAAAATCGTCAGTGTTTAATGTCTTTCAACATATTTCAAACACTGAGGATTCAATTTCTCCGTACTTGCTTAGAAAAGTCAATAGTGTAAACATGTTTCATATAGATGTTCAGCAAATCTGTCTGCTATGCACATTAAACTCACTGACGTCATACTTCTTTCTACAATTAAATATTTTCTCAATTACGGGGACAAATACGTAGAAAGTCACTAGCTAATATACTGATATTCTTACCTTCCACATCTTATTAATATGCATTTATCGTTTGTAAGAATATGTCTGTTAACTTGGCATTTGTGTTCATATCAGTAGCAAAGTTATAGGTAATGCTTAGGTACATTGACCTGGGTTCATATTAATCACAGCAGAAATGGGTTTGTTTGCGATGCCAAAACCTGGACCCGAGGTAACAGAGTGTTGAAGTTGTTCTTTCTCTTTACGTAAAATTTCCTCTTGTTTTCTGGCCTGCTTTCTTTCTTTGGCTCTACGATTCTGAAACCATATTTTCACTTGACGCTCCGTTAGGCCTAACATGGTAGCCAGTTCGGTTTTCCGCCGAATGGTGATGTAACGACTGTAGTGAAACTCTTTTTCTAGCTCCAGCCGTTGATGGTCGGTGTAGACAACGCGATATTTATCTTTAGTTCTGGTTTTTCCTGCAAGTTTTAAAGTATAAGTTAAATTAATAAAATAAAATAAAGTATCAATGTTAAAATATCTGTACTTTCTTGAAAATAAATCTAATAAAACATAATGTACCAGTTATAATTTTTAGCGTTCAAATACATTTGTTTTATAATTTAAGCCTAAAATGTATATATTTCCTGTAAGATGAAAGCTTTATAATATGGTAAACATATGGTAGAAATATTTGATGGAACCTATTAAGCAGAACTAACAAATAGTTTCAGTTTCCTGAGAAAAAAGTCTGTCCAGATTTATTAAAGTAATACAGCTTAACAAGAGGTATTTTCATGGCTGCGTCATGCTACGTGACGTTTATCCCTAGTGTTATAAACACAGCGGCAAAAGACATAAAGGAAGTAGTTATAGATACAAGTCCTTATCAAACATCACACACCCCTAAATTACGGTGTGGAAAAGTAGCGTCGACGTGTGACTGAGGCACCTCGAGCAAGTGGTCACCTTTTGTTTGATACCATGTTTAGTTAGCTTTACCGACAACCTGTCGAGATAAATTATTGATATTCTTAGTATCACAGTTGATACGTTACGCGATCCTAGACTAGTGACAAAAGTATTTGTATTGCTATCAAACACCTGTATTTTGATACAACTCGGTAACGTTAAACGAGGATGTCGAAACTGTCTTTCATTTTTTAAACTTATTGGTTGGTTAAGTATAGTTCTTAAAGCGTTCTGAATTGCGGAAATTACACACTTAAGGCGACACCAGGTGTCTAATTCTACCTACAGGATAAATTTACTTGGCTTTTAGACCCGGCACTAAAGGGTGGAGTTAGATATCAATATCCAAATAATTGCTTGAATGATAGTCAGGACTAGGAATCTAACCAGGAGATTTTAGGTACAGGATTTTGTGACCGAACTAACTTTACGGCCAATGCATGTGAGCCGTAAGATGTACATCTAGGCCTTCATCCGAAACGTAGCGAAACTTTACGTCTAGGCTTGTAAGGTTTATTGTGCAGTAGCCTTCAGAAAGACATAATTGGTGGTTGTAAATTTGTTAAAATCAGCAGGTTTAAGCAATCAGAATAATGGACAAATTAATGTTTTTGTTGTTCAATCTAATATATAAAAAGGCTCCTTTTCACTTTCAAAATGGGTTTCCTTATCAGTATTTTGATCAACATTTTTATACGTTCAAGAACGATTAAAAACATCTCCATGTGACATCTCTTCTTTACTATTTTCTGAATGCTTGAAGCATTTCAGTGAAAATAAGATATAAACAATTTTTAAAGATGCTATAGCATTTTATTCTATTAGTATACAATAATCGGTATTTCGAACTTAGGCAAAGCTACTAAAACTATCTGCCGCCATCCTTAATTTTGAGCTACTCGTCAGGAGAAAGGCAATCAAATCATTTAGCAACATACTACCACCTATGATAAGGAGCTGGCTGATTATCATATTATATATAATACAACCATAGCTAAAGGGTGGAGAACATTTTATAGTATAGCACAGATGCACAGATTCAAAGCTGGATCGCTAGTTCCAAAATCCACAAGACCAACCTGCACTCCAGTAAACGTGCAGCTTGAGACAGTAAATGAAGAATTACTGTATCGCTGGAGTTGTGTTCATCATACGCATGTTTTCAACCTACGTTCAGGTTTTAATTATTATTTACACCAAATAAAACCTTAAATAGAAGGGTTTATGTTATAAAATATTAGGCAGTTTACAAACATTACTGAGTATCGTATTCAGTAGTTCTTTTATATATCCTACAAGTTTTCAGTTTATTTTTAACGAGCAAACCACGTGTTTTAAATGAAATCAATGAAAATCCTATATCACGTCTACAGAACTTACTCTGCTTTTGCTAATATACAAGTTATACACATGTCTGTAAGTTACAATCCGCGACTTATGCATGTCTTTCTTGATTAAATCAGTCTAGGAAAAGTCCGATCACTTAATGTTCATGAAGGTAATATGATCGGTCGTAAAACTTCCTTCAAAATCACCTCGGGAGCAATTTGCCAGAGTGAAACATCTCGTTAAGAATGCAAACAGCCACAACCACGTCCGAGGGCTTATGTATGGAAATTGGTACTAGCTGCTCCGTGACCGGAATTAAACATGTTTATAGGATAGAAGCAGATCAAAATTACGAAGCATGGTAAACAAGGGTTCTGTCTAATGACTATATGTCTCGGTGTGTGAATAGTAGTGTCTCACGACCTGAATGAGCACATCCCTATATTTTATTGAATTTTAAATAAGAGGGTAGATATATAAAGCATTAATTTTGAAATACGAATAAAGATGAAAGCCAATATTCAGTTTTCCTTGTTCTGACACAAGGGTTCGGCGTCACTCTTACCAGTTGTAAAGAAAGCGTTTGCTAATGCATATAAACACAGAGCATAAGGTTAATACCTATGTTGTAATATCGTTTTTTAACTACCTTTCTTAATACAAAGATTTTTGATGAAAAATAAATTATTTAAGAAATTTTGCCCAAAGTTACAGAAAGAACCATCTGTTTATAACCATCTCTAATTTTATATTGATAGACTAGAGTGATGGCAATGGCGACTAGTCAATATCACCCATCGCCACCTCTTGTATGACCGAATAATATGTGGGATTTGACCGTCACTATTATAACGCATCCATAACTTCAAAGAGCGGAGCGTGCTTTTGTGGTAGGATACTAATCATAAATCCTTGGATTCACAGTATAGACACCCGATCTTTAGATATTGAAACAATCATCATGTACATAATGGTATTAAGCAAGTAAGCACTACTCTACGATTATAAATAAGATATTTAAGTTGTGTTGTAATTTATACTCATACATTGTGGATATCTATTTGTGCTTTATTTGCCTTTAATTTATATAGTATAACGGTCATTTACACCGATTCAACTTTTCGTTAGCTCATAAGAAATTCCATATTATATAATTCAAAGAGGGTAGGTGTATTTAATGGGTTTCATGTTCATGTCTGCTGCGACTGCGTTTAATCAACTAATGACATAGCAATTTTACATCTATTTACCTCAACCACAGTCCTTACAACCCTATGGTTAGACTAACTTATTAGGAAGTAACAGACAAGCCCCTTTCAACACATTCACTGCAGTCAAGCTGGCCTTCTTTCTCAGAACAAGGTGAAGCAATTTTCCCCGAGAGTGAGAATTGTCGCAAGTTGTCCATTACTTCTCAGAGGGACCAGGTCTACAGGTCAGTAAGCGTTGTCTATTGATCATTAAGAATAACAAACCTAAGGGCTAAGTTTCTAGCGGCATCTTCAATGTATAGTTCGTGAAAGGCCGGGATATCCTTGTCAAGCACGATGATAAAGAAAAGGGGAACCTTGTGTTTTGTGTTTGTTGGTAATTTTGCCACAAGTAATAGAACTTGCTATCGCATGGATTTGTATAATACATTGTTACCACCTACGTAGCTACCACAAAATAGTTATCTGTTCTTTTTGTAACGTATTATACGTTCTAACTTCAGCAACTTACATTGTTGGTAATGGATAAAGGCAAACATATTTTATCGAATAATTTTACTAAGAATTAATTTTTGCGTGCGCAAAGGCTGTGGAGAGTTATTCTCTTCACTGCTTACTTCACAACGTTTGGCCATGACTAAAGTTTGTACTGCCTTCAGTAAGTTTTGTTTATTCGTTGAATTTTACACAAAGCTACTAAAGAATTGTCTGTACTAGCCGGACTAGAGGAAAGGCATTTGGTTAACACCACCTATCATTAAATCTTAGTTTTTTTTTCTAACAAAAAAGGGGACTGATAGTCAATCCTTTTGTATGAAAAAGCAAGAGTATTCAGTGATGTGACTCAAAGTTGCGTCCAACAGAGAGCTCTAACCACCCGGTCATCCCAGGATCTTGTTCATCTCTTATTTCTCATAGCAAAGAATATGAAATAAAAAGATGTCCTAGACGTTAGGTGTCTTTCAAGAAAGAACACATTCTAGCTAGATGAGCTATTCTATCCGCAAACTGCATTTCATTAGATCTTGAACAAAACTATCAGAGATGTATTCCTCTCGAACTTAAACTTTTATACGTTAGATACATAAGAAAGAAAAACAACATATATGTAACTATTAACGCAACAATATTATGTTTTGAATTGTTCCTAGTGTGGGATGTGCTCTCTAAGACGCCCGAAGCTCCTATTACTTATTGTAGTATGGAACGTGCATCCTAACACATCTGAAACCTTTACTACTTAGGGTGCACATCAAAACTATAGTTAAAACACCAGAAGCCTGTGTTTGTTTCTTTAGTGTGTCACGCGCACTCTAAGACATTCGAAGCCTTTATTACTAACTACTGTTGGACATACACTCTAAGACACCACGAAGTCTTTGTCACTTAGTTGTGTGGGACGTACACCCACAGACACCTGAAGCTTGAATGACAATGTTTTTGATTAATTAATGTTATATTTCAATTTTCTTACAATTATATACATGCTTTGGAACACTTACTTGTAAGGATAAATTCTAAATAATCATTTTTACAAAACAATGAACACATAGTTTTCAGTGTCAGTACAACCATATATACAAAGAGGACATGGCGAAATTCACATGCAAATACAAAGTACCAAAGAACTTTAATAGTCATTTAAAATTTAAGGTCCTGCTTTCAAAACCTAAGTAATAGCAACGTATTAGAAGCGTTTTTTTCCGTTTTATTTTACTAGACTTCTTCTTGAATGACCATTTTAACGAATTTTCTTTGGTGGAGAAATGTTATTGTTGTTTTATATAAGATATTGGTATAGCTATTTATATAACAAAATTTGACTACATGTGAGTTTATTAGGTAAACTCTCTCTAACAAGTAGATAGAGAAGTTGTGATATTGAATATTGACCTCCATGGCATTATTTTACAAGTGTCAGGACGAAAAAAAAAAAAAACGAATTTGTACTGAATTTTGATGTCCTGAGCTTGGTGTTCAAAAGTGATTCAGAATACTTAATTTTACACAGTTTTAAGAGATTCAAGAAACATAGTCAACTGGATGTTTGTTTTTCAAAAATATCAAAAACAGTCTACAAATCTGCCATAACATAAATGTTTAAAATACACATAGGCGATTATACAAACATAGTTTTTAAAATCCACATAGGCTATTTAGACAATCATCGTGAAAAAAAACCTTTAACATTTTGAAATCCTTAGAGGAAGTCATATCTTGATAAACGTTTGTACTTTTGCTGTGATTGTCAGGAATATAATGAGTTTTAAGATATTCATCTGCCTCAAAGACAATATATTCATACAATGGTCTAAATGGCCACGCCAGAGAATTAGACTGCATTGCTTTTTCTACTTTTGCACCGCAGAGAAAAGGGTAGGTAGTTTCTTGAAAAGATAGATTACAGGAAATAATCTTTTATAACTGAATAGTGGGATTGACCGTTCTATTCTAACGCCCTATGACTAAAATGACAAGCACATTCATCGACTCACAACTAGCAGATTGCTAGCCGAGCGTCCTAATTGCAAGGTCATTCCAAATCGCAGTGTTGTTAACTCTCTGCCTTCCTTTTAGTCTATTGTTGTAATTAAAATAAGGGACGACTAATGATTAAGTTTGCACTAATATTCGAAACAAATAAATTTATGTGGTTTTTTTTAATACACATTAAAAGAGATATCGTTTTGTTGTCAGGCGTTAAGTTTTACTTTTGTATATATTTTAATTGTTAGGGCCACGGGTTGGCTTGTGGTAAAGCTCTGTTTCAGGGCTGGCAAATTGGGTTCGTTCGAATTGTTGCGAAACTATAAAATTTTCCCCACACTGTGGGTGCGTTAACATGAACAGTTCTACAACACGTGCATTTAGGCACTTAATTATCAAGCACATGCTGCCGTAATAACTTACAGTGAAATTACGTATTTGTTAACTGAAACACTAATTGTCCAACCTACTTAATTAGGTGATATTACGAAAAGAAACCCACTAAAGTTTTATTTTCACTATATTTGCAGTGAACGTAAATTTTCATCAAAATTAATTCCATAAACAACTGTCACGAGTTACACTTTCTTGAGTTCCTTAAGAGTGCTATGTTTAAAAATCCAAATACACCTAATGCTAGTTATTGTCTTCTGACAAAGATTACAGTTGCTTACATTGTACACAAAACGTTTATAACGTAATTTAGGTTTGTTTTTTGGAATTTCGCACAAAGCTACTCGAGGGCTATCTGTGCTAGCCGTCCCTAATTTAGCAGTGTAAGACTAGAGGGAAGGCAGCTAGTCATCACCACCCACCGCCAACTCTTGGGCTACTCTTTTACCAACGAATAGTGGGATTGACCGTCACATTATACACCCCCACGGCTGGGAGGGCGAGCATGTTTAGCGCGACGTGGGCGCGAACCCGCGACCCTCGGATAACGAGTCGCACGCCTTACGCGCTTGGCCATGCCAGGCCCCACGTAATTTAGGAAAACAGGTTGCAATTTAGAAAAATTACGAAAATAAAGTATATTACCTTAACAAGTTTTGTATTCTGTTGATAAATTAGTCTTTATTAATATTAGATATTTGGCATAGCAGTTAATTTATTGATCTTGTACAGTAATTTATTTACTATAACAGTCTATTTACTTTGAAATTCCTTGTATTTTTCTTAACAGTGACTCAAATAGCATTTTTTGTTAAGAAAAGGTACGGTCTTGAATCAATAGATAAAGGTTAAATATTCCTTTACATATCGACAGATCTCAATCAAATGTTCCTTAGCATATCTACAGGTCTGAGCCTTAACATGTGAAAAGTTACTGAGATGAAAACGTTTGCAATAAAAACAATCCCTCCACAATATTAAAATACTGAATGTAGATTGAGTAATAAAAAATCGTTTAACATGGCTTGTTGATAGCCATATTATGTTTACAAATTCAGACAGTTTCTGCAATACATATAAAATGTTAATCTTGCACAGATAAAAGAACATCCACTTAATAACATATATAAAAGTAGATTTGAGTTATAACTGCTTTGTTATAAATGAATAGTTATTATGAAGTGTGAATTATAGCTTTAATACAACAGAGTGTGTATGCATATGTACTTTCATAACAAAGCCATACCAGGCTATCTCCTGTGTACACCCGGTTATAAATCCGTAGAATTACCGCTGTTACACCGGGAGACCAAAAACAAGAAAAAACACTTCTATACCAATTGTATCAAAACAAAAATGTTGATTAGTGTTGATTCTCCGTTATTAACTAACCTACAAGGTTTAGTTACTTAAATGCTTCAGAGTCTACAACCTTCTAATTAAGTTGTGAAAAGTTTTATTAAAAAAAATGGATTTTCTGCATACTAGTAACACCACATAATATATGACTGTGATACTAGTGACACCACATAATATATGACTGATGATCTTTTCTGACTAAATTTTTCTGTATATCTTGTCCCTTCAATATAGTATGTGCCAAAAACAATAGAAGATATGAGATTTTGTAAGCTAACATTAATCACAAATCTACACGTATCACAAGGCTAACTGATTAACTGATTCAGAAGCACGTTCACATCAAGATAGAGTATCCCATTCTGTCAAAGACTTTGTGCATGCAGAACTGAAGGTTGTACAGTTTTATTGACAGTTATAAGAATGAAAGTAAAATACAGATTTTTCGTATAGGCTGCTATATTTTCAATGTTTAGAGGATTATTGTAGTCATTAAGATCAAAGATATCAAACAAACGAGTAACTGATAGCTGCATAATTTCTATCGACTAACTGTCCTCGCTTCACGTCATTTCCGTACCCTAGGAATCAAATAAATATATAAACAAAACATTTTACACACAATTCCTTTAGTATCTATTTATGCATCTAATAAAATTTTATTGCAGACAAATACACAAAAAAAGACAACGACTGTCTAGCCAAACAACGCAAAGTAAATAATATAATAATTTGAGACATGGGAACATGAATACCTGTACGTCTGTGTTTCAATGAATAAACATATTCACTCATTAGCATACAATGAAAGAAACGAGGATTTGGATATCTTAGTTAATTTAAACCCATTTTTGTTTATCTCAGATTATGGATCAAAGAAGGCATTTCATGTTCAATTAGCTTATAAGTGTATCAATACTGTATCAACAATATTAGATTATATCTGCTGGTATGGCGTATACATGAATGACAAGACAGCCTTTACAAATACAAGTCTTGATATTCTATATAACAACATGTCAAATAAGACAACCAAAATCCAAATTTTCAGCTTAAGTAAAAAAAAAAAAAAAACGTATATATTTATGTACAGTAATGTGTGGTTTGATTAAACATTTAAAAATTGTTTCCCTATTGATACTAAACTTAAATAGTCTTAGTGTGTATATAAAAGTTTAAATACATTCATAAAATGCGCAAGAAATGTGTAAATTTAGTACTGTGGTATTATTACAATGGCTCTTAATCACAATTGACCGTTTCAGTTTGCTAATATAATTCACTAAAATTAAAATTATTACTAAAAATTCGATCACCATTACTGAAGAACTGTTAGGCCTATCAGGTGAGTGTGTAATTTAACCAGTAAACTGTTTATTTTTCTTGTTTTCAAGTAAACATGAGATACGACACTTTTTCTGTATTACCATATACTCTAGATGATGTTTCTGAGTTGTATATTGCGTTGTTAATGTTGTGTTGCTGGAAGTAAATATCAGATACCTAGACTGTGTTTCTCAAGCTGTGTATTGTGATTTAATTCAGTTATACCTCTGAGGCTTTTTATCATAATTATATGGTAAGAGAGGTGAATTTTAAACCTCTTTTTCTATCTCCTTATTTAGCATTTAGTAATGGTTGTACACAGGGCAAACATTGAGGTAAACATTAGTTAAGGTAGTTACGTAATTATTATGTAACTAGATACATAAATAGATACAAAACCTTAGATACAAAAACGCAGTATTGTATTCATTAAGAAAAACAGATTGAAATAATAGTATTTAACTGAAGATGTGTAATAAAATATTGATGGAGATTTCATGATTTGTTCATGAGTTATGCTTGACGATAAAGTGATAATGATGTTTGTGTAAACTTATCATCCAGAGTGCTTGAGGCTTTTAAGTACATACACAAGCTTTGAACATAGAAAAGTGATCGCTCTAAAAATTTTCACTTCCTCCATGTAAAAGTAATAACAGTAATATGCTGTAAATTCGTGTGGGTGCAAAAGTACGTTTGAACGGACATGTATAATCCATAAGATGAATTTAAAACTTACAAAGAGCATAAAAATTGATAATAAATTTATACGTACAACTTAAAATAGTTTAAATACCTACAATACCAAATGCATCTTTTCAATGGTTACTGAATCTCCTAACACTAAGGAAAAGTTAAGAAATAACTGTTTGTTTGTTTGTTTAGAATCAAGCACAAAGCTACACAATGGGCTATCTGTACTCTGCCCACCACAGGTATCAAAACCCGGTTTTTAATGTGTAAGTCCACAAGCATACCACTGTGCCACTGAGGGGCTAAGAAATAACTAATATAATTGATAAAACTAAAATACAAATGAGAATTAAAACTAGTTAATGTAAAAAATATCTCAAAAATGGGTTTTCTGATTTTGTATTAAAACATAATTAAGCATTAACTAATAGAATTGAACTGATGTCCCTAAAAATGACAATTTTTTGATTCAATAAAACATTAATATGTAAATCATCATTATACATATTGTAGATGGTGTAAGTAATTCAGTGTTCTTCAAACACACAGTAACCTAAACAGAACTCAAAGAACGAAGACTGAATAAAAACAGAAAACAAATGAACAGATTGTTACTGCTGTTGTCTTAGAATTTTCGCACAAAGTGGTCTCTAATCTGGAGGTGATAGACTAGAGAAAATGAAGTTTAGTCTACGGCTATTCTTTCAAGCATACGTAGTCTGATGCGCAAATCGAAATTTGTCAGTCACAGAACGCAAATCATGAATTCTCGGGTTCAAAATCTGGACGCGATAATTACTCAGCCACGACCGATATAAAAAACATAAAACATAACAATTCTATTTTATCTTGCATAAGTATATAATTTCATATGTTAATCTATATCTGACAAATATCTCCTTCTAATTTAAAGTAATGAGTGTGTTAGTTTTGTTTTTCTTTATAGCAAAGCCACATCGGGCTATCTGCTGAGCCCAGGAAATCGAACCCCTGATTTTAGCGTTGTAAATCTGTAAACTTATCGCTATACTAGCGGGGGGCTAAAGTAATGAAGTTTGCGATTCCAAAGGGAAAGAATATAAAACATATTACTTTCAAAATTGAGAAAACAAAGCATATCTAAAAATAAGTACATATAACCACCTCTCTGACAACTCAGTTGTCAGTTGTTAGATAAAGGAACCTTAAATTATAAAGTTCAAAAAGTCAGTTTGGAAGTGTTTCTCACCAGAAGCTGAATTGAAAACTGTAAAACAATAAATACACTAATATGTTCGAATCTCCGCACAGTACAAAAAATAAAGAAATAAACATAATTTCCATTCGGTTTTCGTTTCGATAAAAAATTGAGCTTAGTAATAATTAATATTTTATAAGCTATTCAAACATTTCATGATGATTGATAAAAAGTAACACTACGGCAGCTTAACGCGATATGAATTTTGGAGTAGGTCTATTCAATACAGAGAAAATCACGTTATTACACTCATAACTACCACAATGTAAGTGAACGATATTAGATTTGACGATATCGTTCTTACAAAACTGAAGAATAAAGTTACTAACCTGGCAACAACTGGCCTGGCTGTTGGTAGGATGGTCGCTTCATCCACTCGTACGGACTACGAACAGGTTGTGGCCGAGGCTGGTTTCGAACACCTGGTGATGATACTAGGCCGCTGCTGATTCCGGAGCATGGGGACGGAGACTCGTCCGTAGAAGTTGTTGCTCCATTGTCAGGAGGGTGAACCAAATCTGCCAGACTGACTGTTCCTTGGCAGTTGGTCATAATATCATGTTGTCTGTAAGTAGGGAGCCCAAAATTACATTGCTGACCAGTAGCTGAAGATAAATTTACCGGCATGCCGACGTTGGAACAAGGACTAGGATTTGAGAGTGAACCTTGAGACTGAGACCAGTCTTCGAAGTTGTTGGAGTTTGTAGCTGCACGAGCACACGAGCCGCCGTTAGTGCCAGAGACAGGGTAAACGGACGGAGTGTGCCAACCCTGTTGGAGCATTGTTTCGGACACTGGGCATCCCAAATCATAGCTCTGTTGACCAGACCCATAATGTGATAATGGGGCTTGTTGCATTGGATTGGATGCATAGGGATATGGATTAAAGGTTGTCTGATGGGACGGTGCTGGAAACATTGCGTAGTGAGTATCGTAATAAAGGACCATAGTGTCAGTGCTGTCTGGACATATCCTAGAAGCACGTGGAAACTCCAGTGCTTCTGCTGGATCTCACCAAACACTTGAACAACACACTTACTTCGTTGAAAATAAAACAGGCGTTCTTCAAAACTGACTCTTCACGATCACGCTGGGCTACTGTCACTTCGCTTAAAGCAACGATATCTTTTACTCTGAGCACCCATAAATCTAAGTCAACTTTCTCCACACAGCATCCCTTTCACTGGAATGTCGGCCACGCTTTCACCGTACTTACTGACGTAACGCTGTCATTTCATCTACAGCTCGTTGTCGACACGCACATGTTATTGGTTAGTACTTACTCTCCGCCCCAGACTAGTTTCTTGCAGCCAATGAACAAGCAGAGTAAAAATACACTTGACTTTGAAGCATCGGTGGGTGGAGCAACCACAAAGCTTTCTTGAGCGACCTGCCCCCAGCTCTGAATCTGCTCTAAATCCCAAATCTCTACCACCGCGGACCCACTTGGATATGACCCCCGACTACAACCTCGAGCAGGGAGCAGAACAGTAATTTCCGAGCTCTTCCGATTGTCTTCCGAGGTTTCCTTCGGAGGTCTTCAAATCGAAATTCCTGCATAGACAGATAGATGGATTCAGTTCGAAGAAGATTATGAATACGACCAACTGGAAACCAAGATTCAGTTCAAGGAACAGCTTTCAATGGGTCTTAAAAACGCATATTTTAGACAATGCGAAGTATGAAGACTTCTCATTTTTGGTTATATATATATATAGGTGTTTGTGTGCGTTTTCAGATGGAAACTGCAGTTGTTGAATTTTTAAAAGTAGTCTTGAAGCATTAGGAGCATGATGGAAGAATGTAATGTTGACAAATGTATCCAACTCAAAGTTCGCCGACTTTAGTAACTTGAATGTCTCGGGGGAAGGGGGAGGGAAGTGATATGAGTTCAGTGTTTTTCTGCTGTTCTGTTATTTCTCATGATTTCAAGGCCATGTAGTTTTACTCAGTTCATATGTTTATTCAGAGTACAAATGTCTGATAAGATACCAAAATGCTAGAATCGTTTTAACGAAACACTAAACGTAATATAAATTTTAATGCTTGGACTTATGGTTAAATCGAGCAATCAAAAGCCATTCAAGAGAAATTTGGGTGGATACAGTATTAAAAGTTAATTCAACAGAAGAACGAAGGTAGCCATGTAATAAAACTATGCAATCTGATATTTGTAAGTAAGAAGGTAAGAAAAGGTAATTTAAATAGGTATATCCATTAGCAGGTTGGTTTCTACGTACACAGAGATTAATATCAACAGTTGATATTTCTTTATTTGTCGTTTTATGTGGGGGAGAAAAAAAGTGTTATTTTAACCTAAATATGAACTGTAACTTAGACATATTTAACTGCTTTTCTAATGTATCGGGTGTGGCTAGTGTCTAGCGCCAGGATTGTGAATCCGAAGGCTTTAGTTTCTCACCCTGTTACCGAAAAAATCAGTCCGCTGTAAGAGTGACGGTCAAATCCAACTATTTGATCAGGTAAGTGTTGATGGTGGATGCTGTTAATCAGCTACTTCCAGTCTAGGACGACTAGCATAAAACGTCAGTGTGTAATTTTGCAAAAAATTCAGAACAACCAACGAATCCTTTTTTAAATGTTGTTAGTTCGATGTTAACAAAATGCATTATATTTTTGTGACTTTTACTAAAATTATCCAACGACAACAACAATAACAATTGTTTAAAATCATTTTTGTTAACAGTTTAAAGTGGAAATTAGTTATACCTCATTTTTTGCCTTTCCTGAATTATGTTAAAGTAATGTTAACAGAATGAACTTTTTATTATTACTTCAAAAACATTTGTATAAGAAAACAGCAATATCAGTTCTTTAGAAATATCTTGGTAAACGTACTGTTAGTTCCAAAACGGCTGTCAGCTGGAAGTTATAATGGTGTAGCGAGAATGTTGATTATATTACAGTATGTATAATCGTGTAAGAACTTATTGTATGAACACATCTCTTAAAAATTTTAACTCTCAGAAATCCTGAAACTTAAAAATCAAACGAAAGAGACTGAGTTGGAGAAAAAAGAAAAATAATATAAAACAACATAAAATGTCTTACAGCGCCTTCTTTATTACAAACATTGTAATGACATGACGTTTTGTAGAAATTGAAATCTGATGGTCATGGCATATAAACATTAATAACAAAAATATACTAATCAACAATATTTAGGTTCATCGTGTGTTGACAGTTTATTCTCTCTTCTGTAACATTAACATAAATTCGTAGAATCTGCCTAACTGCTAGAAATAAACGCATAAGTGTACGATGAAGAGTAAAATTTAGCCATTGAAGTTACAAACAATAGTAAGTTATACTGGTGCAATGATTACTGGTCCAATGATTACTTCAGCTTCCATCTCAGTTTGGTTTTAACTTAAAGCGTTGTTCAGATCATGTTCCAGTCCAGAGACTATATTATAATATCAGGGTCTGTATGTGAAGACCATCTGTTTCCACAAAGGTAGAATAGTTCATTTACTGACGCCACCGTTGGTTATTCGACTATATAATATCCAATTAATCACCATTCTTCTGTTTTTCCTGGGTACACTACACGGTATTCTGTTTTTCAGTAATCTTATTTTCTTTGAATATATATTCCCTGGTTTCCAATTTATCCTTAGTAACGCAGAGAGAGAGATGAGGCCCGGCATGGGCAGGTGTTTAGGGCGCTCGACTCGTAATCTGAGGGTTGCGGATTCAAATCCCTGTCGCACTAAACATGCTCTAGTCTTACACTGCTAAATTAGGGACGGCTAGCCCAGATAGCCCTTGTGTAGCTTTGCGCGAAATTCAAAAAACAAAAAAACAATTAACGTAGAGAATGTTGATATCCTACCATTAATTTTTTGCTGGGTTTGCTATAATATAAAACTTCTTTTGCAAATATGTCGTCTTCTTGGTTTAGCTTTAATCTTGTCCGGCCTGATACATATATCCAGGTAATGGTCTTACCATGTTGTTACTTTGTTTTAAGCCATCTGTCTGAATGTCATCCACTCTGAATTTTATATAGCGCTGCCTGTGAATAAATCGTAAAATAATGTTAGTCTAAAAAACTGTCTATCTGTGGTTACTTGCAGTCTAGAAGTGAGCTTGTTTTATGGCTTTCAGCTGCATTCTTGTGTTGCTTGTGCTCCACCAACATTATACAATGAATGACCAGTCAGCTCGCTTGTTATCTGTGGCTGTGATAACAGATGACTGTCCATCATGTTCTTTCAATAGGTGCTGACAGGGATTTCTGCTTTACCCTTTGCAAGAACACAAAAAAGTCCCCCGCTGCTACAGCGGTAAGTCTTCGGACTTAGAACGCTAAATCAGGAGTTCGATTCTTCTGGGTGGAAACAGCAGATAGCTCGATGTGGCTTTGCTATATGAAAAAACCACCCATCCATTCACGCCCCCGTAAAAAAAAAAAAAAGTTTTGGGTGTTTGATACATATTATTTATTATCCTTGTTTAGTTTTCTGGAAGCAAAAAAGAAATTATTTCTTTTGTGTCTATTATTCACTTCCCCTTGTGCCAAAAATAAAAGACCAACAATTCGCGGTCCACAATTTGAAGTCTTGAATGAGTTATAAGGGTAGTGATCAAACGACTATTCGGTCAGACACAAGCAGACAGTGAATAATGTTGACCAGCTAATATTCGAAAACAAACTTGCCAATTGACCAGTAGAAGTTGTTTTATAAAACGATTTTTTGAGAAAAATGAATCACAAATTTGAGACTTTTATATAGTGTAAAAAAACACCGTATAAACGTTCTGTATCCAACTGTTCCTTGTTTCGTTTCAAACACGTGTGAAAAATAGACTTGTTTGTTCTGCTTTTATCTCACCTTTTAGATTCCTAGAAGAGGTTATAGATGGCTTAGTTTCGAAGCAAACACTTTTAGGTAAACCCCTATTGTTAGTTGAACTATGGTGACAATTAAAACTGGTTTGACTTTCTTCAAGTGGCGACATCACTCTAATTTATTGCTTTGCCCCAGGGTGGGGTTCCCAAGTTGTTGCACGTGCGGCCTGTCAACTTCTATTAACAATCACCCACAAGGCTACTGGCATTGAGCCCCCACACACAAATAATAAATTAATTACTTGAAGGACTATGATGTAGTGATACAGTTTATTCACCACATAAAGTAATATTATGTTAAAATTCTTACCATCGATATGATATATTGTGACATAAATAAAGGTAATATGAAAATTTCACTCAATCCATAACGGTTGTTGTCAAGCGGTTGCTGATATAAATAGCGGCTAAATCACTTTTCCATCCATACTCGTGCGTTTTACTATATTAAGATACTTCTATTAGCTGAAGAAAGTGCGCAATTTTCTTCTGGCCCTGGCCTAGCATGACCAGGTGGTCAGAGCGTTGGACTCGTACTGAAGATCGCGTGCTTGAATCAAACATGCTTGCCTCTTAAGCCGTGGGTGTGTTATAATGTAACGCTCAATCCCACTATTCGTTGATAAAAGAGCAGCTCAACAAGAGTTGGCAGTGGGTGGTGTCGACTAGATGCCTTCCCTCTAGTCTTACATTGCTAAAGTAAGGACAGCTAGTGCAGATAGCCCTCATGTAGCTTTGCGCTAAAGTTAAAAGCAAGTAATTAGAGTGGTCATTTAATTTCTTTACTGAGAGTAGAATGAAATAACAACAACAAATAAAACTTGTGTGTCTTACTTACCAAAGCTAGCCAAAGAGCCCTGGTTTCGAACAAAAGATCTCATCGGCAGTGAATATAAAAGAAATATTGGTTGACATACCATTAAATATTCTTCACTTCCTGACGATGGCCGAAGAAGGTCGAAACGTTGCATGCCCCGCTACATAGTGCTTTCTCTACTTATACCAACCTTTTTTACATATATGATAATTATTCATAATTAATTTCTCTCGGCCATATGTCAACACACAACCTCTCTTACATAATTTCCAAAAAGCTCATTCTTTGTTTGGAGAGTCTATAGCACATTATTCCACCTATTTGTCTAATTTCTGTAATCCTTTATGAAGTTTAAGTGCTTTAAGATGCATGGTCACACATGAAGTACTAGGCTTTTTGACTGCGGGGACCATTTTAAATAGGTTTGATGTTGATATTTGTGAAAGGTACTATCTTCCATCCGAGTATTCCTCTAATACCTCCTTTTCTTTTTTTATTAAATTTTGAAGTATAAACTGCGGCAAAGGATGCAGTTGAAAAGAACATTATCATATTTTCATCATATCATGTCATCATTTTAGTTTTCGAGTAATACACATTATGTATACATTCAATTGAGTAAAATATTAATTTTGCTCATTTTTTGATACCTTAATTATAAACTTTTATTATTATTATTCTCACTTATAGCTAAGTCGAACCTTATAAAATCTTTGAATAATACTGTCACTTCAGCTACAAGATTTAGTTCAATTGATAGAAGAGTGTCGGGGAGTGTTGGTCAGTATGAAATACAAACACATTGTTAAAAGCATGAAACCATGGATCTAGCCCACTCAATCCACATTTAATGCTTTGGTGTTTTATAGTTGTACATATATGTCAGAATAGTTTCGAGGTCAATAACTGTTTCATTGTAAATAAAAAACAATGTTTGAATATAAAATAAGAGATATTAATGTTTTACCAACAGAATTTTCTATTTTTGTAGGTTTAAAAATATATTTTGTGACAGATTTGAGCATTTATCTTGTCAGGACTACGATCGTTCTCTTCGATATTATATGCGACTTTTAATTAATGTTTCCAATTTGTTTGCTTATCGCAACCTATATATATAAAACAATAATGATAACTTGAAACAATATTTACTTTTATATCATTGACATGTGGCTGGTATCCAATACTTGAAAAATATCATAGAAAATATTTCAGTTTCCTTTCAGCCTGATCATGACAGCCTTACTCAAATTCAGTTACAATAACTGTACACGAGACTCTATCTTTGATATCAAATATAAGTAATTTGCATTTTCTTTTATTCTGTAGAGTTAACATTAATACAAATTTCCATTGAAATATCATTCGTTTACCTTTGTTTGTGTAGAAAGTTCACACAACTTTCAATAGAGTAAACACTAAAAATGTTAACAACCAAATTGTACTGTATTGAATTTGGAACCTTCAAAATTTGTCAATAGTGTTAATCACAAGAAGCAAACTTCATATAGAGAATTTCCATGGGATATCTTGACTTGTCATCAGGTGCCTAGAGTGTAACATTCTTTTTAAAATAGTCAATGTAGCTTATTTATAAAGAGACAAAAACTGGTTAGTTCATGAACTGACTAGTACAAGTGGCATTAGGTTACTGAAAAAGTATGGTGTATTCCCAAAAGATACCACACTGGGCAAAACCTAAAGGTTGGATGCGTTATATTAAAAATATTTTGGATCTCTAACTGTGTCATTACAGTCTCTGATACCATGTATGCTCATGCTCTATCTGATGACTGTGCATCTTGACAATAGTCCTGCAGTGTATTTTTAATTTCAAAAGGCCCTGTCGTAAGGCTTTCATGTTAAAGCTCATCCCTTCTTGCTTTCAACAAATCATCTCGAGTACAAAAATAACAGCTCCTTACGCCTGTGATTGCATAGAAATCTAAAGATGCCGTTTCCATTAGCTTGACTGGTATGTCTTGGAATGGAATAATGTAAATACCCGTTTAGTTCTCCAAATGTTTGAATTATGCAAAGGTAGAAATAATATTTTATGGAAAAACTTAAGTGCATGTTTCTTGTGTCACTTTTCCAGACAGAAATCGTTATTAATTATGATACATACTCTTTTTTTTTTCTGGAGCACGTGGTTGGCTTTTTACACGAACTTTTGTGTTTATGTATTCTCATTTATTATAACACACGGTACTTTGTTTATCACGGCTATAGTACGACTTGCTACAGGTCTCTTTGTAGATAGCTCTGATGTTTCAAGTTCATCCATGTGCCTCTATTTTAAAATCCGGTTAAATAAGGGATTTTACATTAACACACGTCCACAATGTGAGTACATATTATTATATTGTACATCTGACATAAACAAAGATGTTAATATCATGATTACACATCGTGGAGTATCTCAAACAAACACATGTTGACATTAGGAGAACACACTGTTGTATACATCTGACATAGCTCGACGTGTTAACATCACGAGTACACATTGATTGTTGTATATCTGAAACATAAATACGATAACACTGCGAGAACACGTTGTATATATTTTATAGAAATATAACATGTAATCATGGTTATTATATATTATTATACTTATGAAAGAAATATAACTTCTTAACATTGTGATACATTTCGAACGAGCGCATGTTAAAACTGTGATTACATATTATCGTACATTTGACAGAAGTATGGTATGTCAACATTGTAAGTACATATTATTGTACATCTGATAAAAGTATGGTATGTCAACATTATGAGTACACATTATTGTACATCTGACAGAAGTATGGTATGTCAACATTGCAGGTGCACATTATCGTACATCTGACAGAAATATAACTTGTCAACATTGCAGGTGCACATTATCGTACATCTGACAGAAATATAACTTGTCAACATATTAAGTAAGCTTTTGATATAACTGAAACAAACACGTTAAAATTTGGAGTATACATTCTGACAGATGTATAACATGTTAAAATTTGTACACATGGATTTACGATGCATCTCAGAGAGAAATAATCTCTTAACATCGTATGTATTCTAGCACATCATAGTAAATATAAAATGTTAACATTGTGATACTTATGAAAGAAATGTAACATGTTAACATTGTAAGTACATTTTTAATAGATCTGTCAAAGCATAAAACGTTAACATTATAGGTATACAAAATAGTAACTTTGAAAAACTCGTTAACATAGTGAGAACACATTATGACAATCTAACAGAAGTATATGTTATCTTTTTATGTACACAATTTGGTAGATATAAAAATAAAATATTAATATTTACAGTATAAATTGAGGTAAATTTAAACGAAATTTCACATGCCTAACATTGTGAGTAAATATTACAGTAGATGTGACAGAAATACAGGATGCTAAGATTGTGACTACACATGACGGTACAGCTGATATAAATGCATGCTAGCATTATGAGTACATACTGTGGTATACCTGAAATAAAAATAACGTGTTAACACAGCGTGTACATATATGTTGATACACCTAACAGAAACATAACATGTTTACGTTATGAATATATATTGATAGAGAAACTAATATGTTACCACGTTTAGCATCTGAAACAAAGGCATAATATGAGAACATATTATGGTATATCTGAAAGATATACAACATTTTACCACTGCGTGTAACCATTGTGGTACATTTGTAACAAACATATCTTAATGTTGAGGCAATATTTTGTAGTATGTCTGACAGAAACGAAACGTGTTATTATTGTGAGTATACATTATGGTATGTCTAGCAGAAAGTTAACATTGTAATATTGTGGAACATCTGTTAAAAAATAACATGTTATCATTTTGGGTGCACTAAGTATTATATCTGACCGAAATATAACATGTTAAAATTGTGAGGACAAATTGTGGTACATCTGACAAGCACAACATGTTATCATTATGAGAACACATTGTGGTGCATCTGAAACAAATACATATTAAACTTGTAAGTACACATTAGGTACATCTTTGAAAAATATAATTTCCTAACACTGTGAGTACATATTATGTTATACACCTGTCATAAATACAATAATATCCCCAAAAGCGTCATTCATGCTAACTATAATGATTGTAAAATCTGCAATGACCGGACTAACCTGTGAGACACGCCCACTGCGAATGCTCTGTCAACAATCAAGAACCAATCACGAGTCGTTTGTTCGGAGAAACTAAAATTGTACCACACTTATTGAAATATTGTTCCTCTCTTTACCTACTTTGTTTTTGCACGTGCTGTCTAACTGCAGATTTGGTTTTAATAGGTCGTTTTTTTTTATTTGATTTCCATTTTTATTGTGTAATCTATTGCACTAATTAGATCAGAAAGATGTTGTAATAAACAAAAAATAAATTACATGATTTCTGACATGCATGTCCTCAGTGGCTCAGCATAAGTCTAAAGGATTATAATGTTAAAAAAACATCAGATTTCGTTACTTGTTTTGGGCACAGCACAAATAGCCTCTTATGCAGCTTTATATTTAACAACAAACATACAAATCTTACAAGAGACCTGTACACTTTAAATATGACACTCATATGATGAAATTAATACAACTGTTATAAATGAAGAACAGCTTTTAAAATACAGTTGTACTACTATTTTTAATAGGATTTTCTTTCACTGCTAGGTTGCGTTTTATCAGGCAGTCGTTACTTTAAGAACAATTGCCGTGCTTCATCCTGATATGTCACACGCTACTTTTTATAAGTTGTATAGTAAATTATAACCTATAGATTTTATAGATCCTTGGATTACAACTTCTAAAATCTCCTTTCAACCATGATTATAAGTTTTCGTACTTAACTCTAAGCCACCGGAGAATAAAACGTATTAGTGTTTGGAACAGCAGTTATGTTTAAGGGCTTTCAATAGGTTGTAAGAATATAAACAACATCTATCATATCAAAAGTAAACTGTTGCCTTTATAAAAACGTACTTTACTTCTATACCGCTAATTCTTTACCAAATAGAACAAACAATAATTACCTTCCACATTCAATCCAAAGTGTAGGTTCCTTTATTATTAATTAAAGTTGTATAACTGGCTCTGTCTGTTTAATGCTATAACTATTACTACTTTAGTTCATCCAAGCGTTCTGCATTTCACATATTTTATTTCTGCTGTTTTCAGCTATTACTGCCCCCAATGGCTAAGCAATAAGTCTGAGGGCTAAGACCGCTATAAACTGGACTGCGATATTTGTGGTAGTCACCGCAGGTGTAACTTATTGTGTAAATTTGTGCTTAACAACAAAAAACATTTCTATTTTATTTTTGAATATAAATCATATTTTTCGTATTATAATAACAAATATTATTGAAGTAAATTATGACTCTTTCCCTAATAAACATATGTGTACTTTCATCTTTTAGTGAGTTTACTTATGCGCAGTGAACTTCCTATTGAAATGTACTCTAGTTGGTTGGTTGGTTTGGTGTTTTATGACACAAAGTAGCTAGGCTACCTGCGCCAAACATCTGGTAAAAAGTTAAAATTAAAGTAAATTTAGTAAAATTCATAAAAGAAGATTAAGAAAAAACAAAACAAAACAATATATAAATAGCATAAAACCAATGTTTACATCTAGTCTACAGTGGTAAGAGAAAAACTACAGTAATACAAGTTGTAAAAGACTTTCGGTAGCATAATTGTAATTATCATAACTCGCCAGGAAGACTAACAGGTAAGTTCAAAAACCACTATTAGTCACCTGAAGTTTGCCTTTCTAGTCCTTGTTCCGAGTTACTTGACGTTATGACAATTTTCAGAAAGTAATAAAAGTTTTAAAAGACTTGTAGCAAAATTTTAATAATAACTCGCTAGAATAACTAACAGGTAGTTCAAGCAGCAACGTTTGTCACCTGAAGTTAGCCTTTCCAGTCCTGTTTTCGAGTTATTTAACTTTACGGCGATTTTCTAATCTCAAATCAAACTAGATGGACTGTGATTCTTAAAAGGGAATCACATTAAAAAAGGTCTAATGTATGAATTAAAAAACTTAAATGGCATTAAAAAGATTAATGGCCTTTAAAAAACTAAACACATTTCCAAGGTGGACAGTGTCACCATCACCAATAACACTGTCTGACGTTATGGACAAACCTTGGGGCATTACATGTTTAAAATGGTGCTGTCGTTGAGAGTAATAACGACGGCAAGACAGTAAAGTGTGGGTGTTACACAGACTACACATTGATGCATCAGTTTCAGATAAAGAAAAACGATTTGTTAAAAAACTGTGACCAATGCGTAGTCTCGTAAGAACAACTTCCTCTTTACGATCCTTCGGAAGCAAGAGGGCCAAAGTCCAATATAGGGTTGTATTTGGAAAAGCTTGTTTACACGTTGCTCACTCCAAGACAACTGCCAACTGCCGCGGATACGAGCCTTGAACACACGACCATAATCCATGTGTGGAACAGAAACAGCTGTGATAGTGTCAGAGCAGACAGATTTAGCTGTGGTGTCGGCGAACTCATTCCCGCGAATACCAACATGGCCCGGTATCCAAAAAAACTGGATAGAAGTAGATGTTAAAGACGAATGGGTCAGTCGGTTTTTAATATTGGCGAAATATGGTGTAAACTAATGTGAAGCGATTTCAAGGTCAGTAGAGTAATAAGCGAGTCAGTATAAAAAGTGCAGTTTGAGTACTGCTTATCTTCTATGTGATCCAGAGCAAGAGAAATGGTATACAGTTCAGCAGTGAACACAGAGCTGTAGAGGGAATTCTGCGTGCAACCAACCACCAAATCACAACAAACCATGACAGAGCCACGTAACCCATATATATGGAGGTCTCGCAAATTACCATACCTCCATGTTGTATCATAGGGCTTTTCAATGTCAAACAATATTGATACAAGATATTGTCGTTTGAGAAAGGCTTCTCTGATTGACATTTCAAGTCCAATCAGGTGGTTTATGGTAGAGCATATTGTCGGAACCCACACTGGATGGGCGAGAGGAGGTTGTTTGATTCGATAAACCAAACAAAACGAGCATTAACCATCCTCTCTAAGGTCTTACAGAGACAGTTCGTCAAAGCAATTGGACGGTAGTTTGAAGGAATCTTGGGATCTTTCCCAGGCTTAGAGAAAGGTATGACAATAGTCTGGTGCCAGACATCAGATGAAACATTCTTCTACCAGATCTAGTTAAAAACAATCAGAAGAATAGCAAGAGAAGCAGGAGATAGATGGCGCAGAATTTCATAGTGTACATCATCAGGTCCAACTCAATGTACTGCCAAACCAATGAAGGGCCAGTTTGAGTTTTACCAGTGTTAAAGGATGATTATAGTCACAGAGACAATCAGCTCGAAAGGAAAGAGGTGATCACTCTGCCCGAGTCTTGTGAACTTAATCCAAGATTCCTTCTGGCTTTGACATCTTATCCACCAAGCATGTGCACTGGCCTGCTGGAAAGCAATGCAGTGCGAGAGTGTGGGATACCTACGGAAAGTATCCCAGGTTCGTTTTTGAAACTTCCGTGCCATGTGGCAGGCAAGATTCCACCACGGACGAGGATATTGTGGAAAACGTGTTGAGGCTTTAGGAATACATTGAGCAGCTGCTTGTATAATACAGTCAGTTACTGCTGCCACACAGTCGTCTATTGCTGGCTTACAGACGATGGTAGAATGAAGTTCTGCAAAGGCAATGAAAGAGGGTCAGTTTGCTTGATCCAGCTTCCACCTGGGCATGAAAGTAAGAAAGAGAGCATCAAGGTCTGATTGACCATAGATAGGTCTCTCCAGGCGACAGGTAGAGAGAACAAACAGCAATTGTACGACCCAAGAAACCACAGATGGCTTTGGCCTCCAAGGGTGTGTCGAGTAGCAAAGACAAGGTGGGAACATGCTGATCAACCAACAATGCCACCCCTCCATTCACACAGCCTGTCATTTCTGTAAGGAAAGACATTCAGGATGGTAGGAAGCAATCAGTTTTTGGATGTCATCCAGATGAGAACGTGAACCTCCACAGTTCCATTGTATCAAGGTGGTCATTTTTATTTATGTACAGGTAAATTGGGTGGAGAACCCTTCTGTTTACGACCACGTGTTTTTCTTTACTGTCTTTATTCGAGGGAGGTCTATCGACCTCCATGGATCCTGCCCTGGGTCGATTGGACAGGTCTTTGCAGTTGGAAGAGGATTCCAGCAACTGAGGTCGTGAACGAATGTAAATGTCAGAATGAGGATATTGGTTGGCATCATAATTCCATCTTTGCAAGTGGAAATACACCTTACTGCAGAAATTCCTTGAGTGGAAAAACCATCGAGAATCTCTGACTCGGGGATGTTCTTCAAATCTCTCTCAACAATAACTCCTCATAATTAAAGTAGCATGAGGTGTAACCTCAACAGGTATTTCCCCAATCACCTTTGAATGCAGGAGGAGTTCACTGTGTTGAGATGCGGATGTTTCCACCAATTTATCACCAGATCGAAGCTTCTTTACTGAATTTGGAGAGCCAGCAAGTTCCTCTAGTCCCTTCTGAATGAAAAAGGAAAACATTTGTCCTAAAGGATTGTCTGAAACAAAATGTAGTATAATAAAATGAGGTACAACAGGTTTTACAGATGTTGAAGATTGTTGCTCAGAATCTTCAAGACGTGGTCGTTTACCTATGAGCTGTTTCTTTACTATTTTATTTTATTTTTTATTTGGAGGATACATGATAAAAAAGAAATATTTCGGTGCTCATTGACTTCACCCACCATGGAATCCTACGAGACGTACTACAATGACAAACAAGGATACTGCAGCAACATCAGGGTTTCGTGAGCACTATACCCAAACACCAGCATCAGATACAATGTCCACAACATCTGACGAAAACATCCAACACTGGTACTTGGTTAACTCTAGCCCAAGTGGACCAGCCGATTGACTCAATGGGAGTAGGTGTTGTGTTAGGGTTGGACCCCTCAACCATCAGGATCCTCTCCTCCTCTTCACGGGTCACCACGCTCGGCAAACACGTGGGTGGATGTGTATTCGTTTTCTTTTTATACTTGACGCGAGAGCTCACCAGTATACTGTAGACGTGTGAACTATCATTAATAGCTTAAGATATTTTAAAACTTGAACACGTTGCAATAGGATGATTTGGATACTTAACACGACATTTCAGTTCGTGCCGCAGTTTCTGGCCATGCTCTATTTAACGATTATGTGTTTTGACTGCAGCCCAGAAACACAGTTCCATTGTAAGAGTATCCCGCACAAAACTATCATGTCTGAAGTACATTTATCCTTCTTGCTTGCTTTCCATAATTAACCTCGCATCTGAGAACGACTGTTTCGTATTACCCATTTCGATAATTTTATCGCACTGAAGCTGTTTAATGGTATCAGAACTTAGGATGCACATCCATTGTGTGGCATGCTAACCACTAAGCGCTGCTACAAATATTTTTATATAGTTCTATATTACATGTGTCACTATTTAAATTTCTAGCTATTCAACTCGCATAATAAGCCAGTTATATTAGTTGTGACCTTAACACATTTTGTTTGTTATGAATTTCGTGCAAAGCTACACGAGGGCTATCTGCGCTAGTCGTCCGTAATTTAGCAGTGAAAGACTAGAGGGAAGAGAGCTAATCTTCACCACCCACCGCCAACTCTTTTACCAACGAATAGTGGTATTGAAGATCATTTATAAAGCCCCGAGGGATGTTTGGTGGAACGGGGATTCGAGCCCAAAACTCGCAGATTGCAAGTCCAAATACCTGACCAACTGGTTATGTCAAGCCTAACGCATCTTGAATGTTTGTAATTATAATGTTGTTTGTGCTTACGATGCAAGTTATTTGATGAAATATATTTTAACATTAGTTCTTAATTAAGATCCATCTGATATCATGTAGTGCCATTTCTATACATATAATTAATACGTTGAAAACGGCTTTATGCAGTGACTTTGTGTTAAATCTAGAAATGAAAGGTGCCCACGGCCTCCTTTATCCATACATATGAAGTGAGGGTTAAGTGCTTACTTATGACCTCAAAGGGCTACACCAATGATTCCATGAAAAGCTTTTTTTTTTTTTTCAAAGTGTGTTCAAATTCGTATCTTTATATGTGATACCAAAACTGCTTTTGTTTAAAATAAAGAACCATTGAGCTTATTTCAAATACGCAATACACAAAAAACGTGAACTGCCAAAGGTATTTCAAAAACTGAACTGATTTGTTTTGCAGCACAAATTCCTTTGGCAATTTTTTAGTAAGCTTCGATCACCGCTGTGGTCACAGATCAAATATTGTACAGTTTTGCACTGAAACAAACTAAATAATAACAGTATATATATATATATATATCTCAGAACGGCTGTTATGGGTATTAATACTTTTATTGATAAGCAGATAACAATGTTTCGACCTTCCTAAGTTATCTTTAGACTAGAAAGAGAGAGAGTTTGCAACTGACCTTTGTCGGGCACATGTCTTAGGGACGAGAGTATAAACGGGTACGGAATTGTAGGGGCGTTTCAATTGAATGTTAGGTTATTAATTAACATAGGTATAAAGGTGTTCCTTTATATTGGTTTTTTTTTTAGTTGTTGCATAAGTAGGGCTTCATTGATTTTATGTTTGTTTTCGTACTTAGTATCTTGATGTTTTCTATGGTGATATATTTATACGATTCGCAGTGTTCAAAAACATGTGAAGGTGTTTTTCGTTTTTTTTGTTCTTTGAATCTAGTTTCCATTTTTCTGCTTGTTTCTCTAATATAGAAGTCGTGGCAGATGTTGCATTGTATTTTATAAACTATGTTGGTATTGTGTTCGTCAGTGTAGTTTTTATATAGTACGGACTTTAGTTTCGAACCTGGTTTTTGAATAAATTTGGTGTTTACTGGAATGTTGTGTTTTGATTATTGTTTTGTACTTTGTTGTATCTTGAGAATTATTGTTGCTTGTTGTTGGTCTAGATGTGTGCATATAACCTTGTTCCACGGAATCTGGAAGAAATTTGTTGATATTGAGGAAGTGTTGTTTTATTTTGTTGATTTCATCGTTAACTTTATCAAGTGAACATAGTTTTGTAGCTCTGTTTATTTGGTTTCTTAATATGTTGAGTTTTTGTTTTGCTTCCTGTGCTGAGGCCCAGAAATGTATAAACCAGTATGGGTGATTTTTCTGTGGATTTCTGTTTTGAATAATATTTTGGTTCAAGTGATCTTGAGGTTAAGAAATGCTATTTGGTTAGATTTTTTCTGTTCACAGGTGATCTTAATGTTGGAATGTATTGAGTTAACGTGGATGAAAAACTAAATGTGTGTTCTATAGATGTGAATCCAACAGATGTATCATCAACATACCTGTATCAGTATAGTGGTGGGTGTAAGGCTGAATTGATCGCTTGAGATTCAATGTCATAAAAATGTTGGCTAGAACAGGTGGCATGGGTTTCCGCATACTTAGACCAATTATTTTTAGGTAGTTTTGGTTATTGAACATAAACTTAGTTTTGGTGGTAGTGAATTCTATAAGTGTTGCCAATTGTTTGCTGCGAATGTGTATCAATGGGTTGGGGTCTTGAATATAAAGTTCTAAAGCTATCTTGCAGGCTCCAAGACGTGACCGTTGCCGGTCAGTTGCAAACTCTCTCTTTGCTAACCTGAAGATGACCTAGAAGGTCGAAAGATTGTTCTCTGCTTAGCAATAAAAGTGTTAATACCCATACCTGCCGTTATGAGATACATTTTTATTTCAAGTGGGTTTCTCGTCATCAAGTATAACAGGATATGAACACGCGGATGATTTCAGTGTATGTACAATAAAAGTTATATCAAGAACTTGGCGTTTTGGCTAGTTATATATATTATTATAGTTTTGTAATGTAAACCATAAAAAATTCATAATATGATGAGACAACAAAAGGTTTCAAATCTGTGGTAATTTAAGCTGTTGAAAAGTGCCTTACTTGCCTTTAGCTCAATTGTTAAAACACTTGCCTGGCTTGAGAGAATTCCCAAATTTAAATGTTGTTCACGAGAGATGGAAAAATCCAACTAACAAAAAGCTACTGTGTACGTCAACGTTAAACACCTTTAGTTCCGATTACCCTAGCTAGGTTAAGATTAAATGTCTCTCAATAAATTTACCCCATTGAATAGCACTCTACAACATCGAATGAATTTCGGTTATGAAAGCTCAAAACTGTAATCTTCATTTACTGAAGACATAGGTTTGATTTTTCTGTTTCACAACAGTCGTCACTATTTTGGCAATTGTTCAGGATCGAAAGCTCGGGTTTTTCGAAGCTATAAATATCCCTTTGTTCCTCTCGTGATGGGAAGTATTCACTTGTACAACTTCTTGGCACGAATAAAGTGAAAGAAAGAGGGATCAATGGGTGCAACAAAAAGGGATCATAGAATGTTATGATAGAAATGGAGGAGAGATAAACTGCTCTTGTGCTGAATGTTAGATGTATATGTTTGTGTGTGAGGAGGGGAGTGGGACCTCCCCGAGGAAAAAACGATCTCACTGATCAGGCACCGAATACTCTACCCAACCAGTAAACAAATACACGTTAGTGTAAAGTGTCTTTGTGGTAAATGTTTCTATGTTTAAATACATCATAACAGCTAACTTTTAAAATTGACAAAAAGAACTTCTTTCAGGGTCACTTTCTACACCGACAGTTTCAAAACACAAATAATGCGTCGATTTCTTGAATTTGCCTTTTGTCGTTGCCACTACTTTCTACCTTACCATATTTAAAACCTGGAATAACAAATTGTTGTCAAATTCAGTTTGAAATTAACCTGTCTCTGGCTCCTCTTTATTTAATTTACTCGGTTGAACTTTGTCTTTCTTTAAACAAATTGATATCTGTTTTATCAATCTTAACTCTGTATAATTTGTTAATCTTTATCGGCATTCCTTTGCTGCTTAATTAGCATTTACAATTTATATGCTACATATAACATGACTACAAGACGAACAAATTATTTGTTTATAGCTAACTGCTCAACGTGATAAGAATATCTTTGTCTTTCTTGGACTAATGGAAAGTATTTGTTTCACATCTGGTTCGCTCACATCAAAAGCTTCCGAGATGAGCTACGTTCTTGACTGTGTCAAAAGCTTGGAGCGTGAAGCCTGCTTACGTTACTTCCAAGTCATTTGACTGTTCTTAGGTTTATTGTTACAATGTTAACACCTGGAGCTGATGATGTGTCTAAAACAACAGTCCTTATTTTATTGCATGCTATTTACAACACAAAGTTGCTAAACTTGTAAAATTTCCAGGTTTCAGAAGGTATACTCTTCCTTGGGAATATTAAAAGCCTACCTGAATTTTTAACAAAATCTATATTTTGTTGTTGTTACATACATATATCACGAAATAGTTATCAAGTCGAAAGTTGATCTACTTTATGTTTACTAGTAGCAACAAAAAAATATATGCAAAAAGATTCGAAAAATAATTAAAATTTTGGTAATTAAGTTAGCAAAGAATTATTGATATCTACTCTTATAATGTTTCTTTATTATATATATTGGTGGAAGCATTTAGATATTTGGTTTCAATTACGAGATCTTTTTCTCAAGTTGAAAAATAAATTGTAATACTTTCACTTATTACAAAGAGGCTGGAAATTGTAAACCTGCTTTCATAGGTTAATACAATGTGCAATTTTTCACAGTATGAAACTGTCTAAATCTGAGATTTTTTAAACATGCTATTCACACGTTTTAAAGCTGCAACTTAAAACTTTGTGTTCCTTATTAAATACTTTTGACAAATATTTGCTGAAAATTACTGCAAATTACTTTCTCCTCTTACTAACTGTTCCTTGTGAAAACATGGTTAAGTTTTCATGTAGGAGAACTTAAAGAATGAACCTGAAAATGCACCAAAATATTTATGGTGATAAATAGTGACCAAATGTTACCTGTACTTCTTCATTCCTAAAGAAGATCCAAAACATATAATTAGAATTTTGACCTTTTATTGACTAGTGCCTGCTACACAATCTCCCAAATCAGTGATACAGCTATCCATTACTACAAAAGCTGACTGAAATTACTGATAGTAAACTTGATAATGTAGCAATAACAAGTATGTGAAACTAATTTGAATTATAATTTATTACATGCATAACAAAATATCCAACTATTCTTGTCACATGTTCTAATCTAATTAAACTGAGCAACATTAGATTTTGCACAATATACAGTTGATAAATATTAAATTTTCAAACAAATAAAAACAGTTGTAAAATTCAGGTTACTAACTTAAAACTTTATAAAATTTAGTTTCCGTTTCAATAAATAATATACACAAAAAAGGAACACTAAATAACTAATAATTTACATGCTATAATTATAATAGATCTCTAATAACACCTTGTAATAAAATTTAAGTGCTGTATAAATACTTTATAAATTCCCTGAATTGTCTCTAGCACACTTTGAATTGTCAAATGCAAAAATAAAAATCCTTGAAGTTACAACTATAAATATTAAAAGCAAATCATTTAACTACATTATCTGGTGAAAATTTTCCTAAATTTTCAAAATTGTTTCTAAATTGCAATATGAAATAATAATTTCATCAGGCTGCTCTAATGCAGTGGCTTTCAAACTTTGTCATAGTGAACCTTCCTATAGGAAAGAATAAGCAGGTGGCTCTCCCTACAGTTTACAACTTGAGAGATTGCATGGCAAACTCACATAACTAAGTCTGATCTATCATGGTTATTGTGGATTGTTACTCGGCAAAATATACAAGTTATTCCTAATATTTTTGTTTGAGCTATTTTTTTCAATTTTTAGGTCATTAAAACTCTTAAAAAAAACGAAAAAAAATTGCCACACAGTAGCTAGGGAGGTGCATTGCATACTTTGAAAACCACTGATTTAATGTGTTCTTAAAAAATTAACATCTAATTCAAGTAAAAGCAGAGAATATCAGTTACAGGTTTGACATTTTGCATGCATTAATAACAATGTACATCCTAAGAAACACTGAAAAAAGCAATTACACCTTGTGAACACCATTACATCTTAAATATAATAAAAAACATTTAAAATAAATATGTAAAATTGACTCAAACAGGTCCTCCATCAAGTTTCAAGCTTTACATACATCAGCATTTCCTTGCAATTAATATGTGACTAGGCACTTATTTTTCTGGTCTGAATCCTGCAACAAATGCCCTCTTCCTTTCATTAAAAGTAACTAATGTTTATTCTCTTCGAGTTATTCTCCGTCTTGGTGACAGTCTCACATCACCACCTCCTAGCCCATCAATATTTTCCTGTAAAGATGTAATATTCAATCTTTAAGCATCACAGTGTGCCATAATAATAATTATATAAAGATCCGTTTTCTTAAAAATTAGAGGTTGGTTGTGTTACAATTTGTTCAAGCAAAAACCATAAAACTATCAGAGTAAATGTGAATTTACCATCACTATACTTTCTAGTCTAACTCCAAAAAGCCGAAATCTATATTCAAATTTGTTTCCCTAATACAAATATTACAGTAAACATACAAAATCTGAGTTGTAACTGTTTAAATCTAACAGTATAATTTTACAAGCAGCAAGAGAGCTTCACCTGTATTTACTTCTATATAAATATTCTTACATAATAATAAAACTTCAGAATTTCAGAAAACAGCTCAAATACTATCAATGACAAGTGTTTAGTACTTTAATTTATAATTTGAACATGAAACAAACATTTATCTTGAAATCACAGACTGTAATACTTCCAAGGTCATTGAAAGTTTCATAATTAAAAACTATTAAATTTATTAGAACTAGCCCAAATTAGTTCAGTCTATAAACTTTATTTACAGCTTTCAACATAATAGTTTACAACTGTTAGATTTATAACAAATGGACATACATAAATTATTGCTTTAATTATACAGAACAGATACTGACAAATTATTTTGCTTATGGATTCAAAAAAGAGCTTGCACATGTAAGCATCAAGAAAAGTGGAACTACTTTAACACGTGTGCTAGATTAAATGCAGAGCTAATGTCTAAATGTTTTAAATGATGAAACCAAACATGAATGTCATGAATACAAAACAGGCAATTGTTTGACAAATTTCCCTTATTCATTTTTGATAAACCAGGTGAGTTTCAAAGACAGTATTGTCTTTATAACTAATTTTCTAAAACAGATGCTGGAAGCATCATATCACTCAACATTAAATATCTCATGGGGACATATTTGCTTTATATGATGAAGTTCCTTTGTTCTATTATATCTTAACAGGTCTAAAAACAACTTATATCTACAATGTTTTTGACAAAGAGACAATAATTATTAACTATTTCTTATCTAGAAGGTGTTATTAATATTTCTTGACTTTTATCCTTTTCATAGTGGAAGTTCTTAGTTTTGACTTAAAAATAATTCATATAATTTGATTTAGTTTTTTATACTTTTTATGCCATGAAATTTCCAAAATTTTGTTATGATGCTTTTTGGAAAAAACAACATTAGAAAAAGTTCTTAGATTTTAGCTTCTTTGATCAACATCTTTCTTTTGATACTTTATTAACTGCAATAGTCACCACTTCCAAAAACTATAAATTATGAAATAAAAAAAAGTATAAACTAACAAAAGTTCATCAATCACCTACAACCTGGCCTTTCAAAATGACAAAGTGATGCTAGATCACGTTTTTGATTAAGAACAATTAATGTGAAATAAATATAATTTCTTTTCAATAAATATATTGTTCATTTCTATTTACTTGCACTGCTTAAAAATAATACACTTTACAACAATAAACAATAAATAAGAATTTGTGTCATTGGAATATTTTGTCATCCCTACCTAAATCATTAAACCTTGCTAAGTTTACATCGTATCTTGTGATAAAAGACAACTTCCATAACTCTCAAACTAAAATTAAGATGCACACACACACAAAATGTTCAGAATGAAAAGATCATCTATTGCAGTTTGTTCTTAACCCTTGTAAACTTTCAATTATATTTTGTTTTTCTCCTTTGTAGAAGTTAGTTTTTGTCATTTTCCTACAAAACTTCAACCTAATCTACATTACAACTCACATAATCTACTCTATTCAATGGTATTTAAACTATGCTTGTAGCTATTATCAAAGCTAATAGAATAAAATAGTAAAATAGAATGTACTAATAAAATGCAATCAGTGAAAGATTGTAAATGACCTTTCTAATAATACACTGTAATGAAATTTAAATGCTGTATAAATACAATAAAAATCTTTGAAGTTACAAGCATAAATATTACAAGTAAATCATTTAACTACACAATCTGATGGAAAATCTCAAATTTTCAATTGTTTTTCTAAATTTCAGTATAAAATAACAACAATTTAATCAGATTGCTCTAATGCAGTGGTTCCCCACCTTTGTCATAGTGAACCTTCCTGCAGGAAAGAAAAAGCAGGTGGCTCTCCCTATAGTTTAGAACTTGAGAGAAAGCATGGCAAATCCACAAGTTACATTATTGGTACTTTATAATTTCTTAACAAATATAAACCTACATTTTAGTGTAAGCACAAAAATTATAAAAAATGTCAGTTGTGCAGAAATACAAGTCTGAACATCTAAAACCTTTTTTTCTGTGAATGACATTAAATAAATTTATAAGATAAAAAGTTTAAGTTAAACATTATTGAAATACAGTTATAAGTATTATTTTTACTTAAGATTTTTAAATTTGATATGCAGTTATGCACTTGTAAAAATAAATAAATGCATTCACATTATTTTTCCACAGCAACCCATTAAACATGCATACAAAGATAAAAGCATATTTAAACCATCATTCTAAGTAAAACCGAAAGCTTAAATATGCATTTTTATTTAATCATTTATTTTAGAGTTTTACTGGAAACCTGCAACTTCAACATCTGAGGATGGAAATGGAGCAAATTAAAAAAAAAGAAGGGGAAACATTAATTAATATTGTAAAGTTCACATGTAGCTTTATCACAATCTAACATTTTAGTAACATTTACCACACTTTCTTCTCCTGCCTTTCCTAGTTCAGCTTCTTCAACTTCTTGTTCCTTTCTTTCACCTTCTTCCTCTTGACTACTTTCTTTTTTCTTCTGACTTAGATGATCTTCATCTTTCTTGGTCTTTTCTTTACTATCAACCTTCGTCCAAGGGTTTCTCATATGGGCTTTTGGTTTTACATCTGGAAGAACCTCATCAGTTTTCTTAGCTCTGGCTCTCTGTTCTTCTTCCTTTCTCTAATAATCAAATATAAGAATGTAAAAAATACATTTGAATCAATTAAAAGCACAGTACAAAAAATATACAAATAAACTTAACTTTGTAATTGATATCATTGGGTTACTATCATGCTTACTACCAAACATACACAGTGAATGATAAGTTAGAGGGACTATCAGATTAAACAAACAGGACATAAGCTTTATTACTGTTCTTAATTTGTTTGCTTAACAATTTACAATTTAGGAATAAACTGATGTTATCTTAACTTCTTGAAACTCTTCTACAACTTGTGTAAATTGCCACTTTTTTTATTTCTATGCAATCGTTATGTACTTATAATTAATTGTATTAACTTTCTATACATATATATATACTAGTAGATACAATTCATACTATTAAACAGTAATTTTCCTAAAAAAGTGATGAATAAATATAAAATGTGCCAATAGAGCACATGTGCAATTTGATTGTTTAGTTGACTACTTACAGTCTTTTGTTATTCTATGCATTAATTCAATATCAAAAATTGAAATGAATTTATTTTTAAGCAAAGACTGACTAACTGTAATGCACTTTCAGCAAAAATGTTTGACTTTTGATGAAATGGGGCATGCAGCACAGTAGAGCACTCAGGTTTATCAAGTAGCCATGGGGATATTACCAGTGGATGCCACAGTTCTCTATCAATTTACTAAACACCAGAAAAGACTGCTATCAAATTAAACACTTTATTGAAAACTGTCATTTCTATAAGAAATGTCAAAGGGGACATATTCATTGCAATTAAAATAAATTTATTTGACATGCTACAATAAAATCATTCATTTATATAATACTGACATGAAAAAACACAACTAAAAACATACGTTAAACATGTTCCTCTTGGTTTTTTATTTTCATGCTCCTATCTGCAAATTTTTCCTTTCAATCAACTGACAAAGGAGGTCCTATTTATTTTTGAAATTCTCCCACAAAAAAAAATTATATTTACTCATAGTAATTTTTATCTCAATTGACCATTGACCACGTATGAAGACTAGTGGATCAATGTTGATATCAACATGAAATTTTAGAAATTGCAAAAATTAATAATTTTCCTTCAGTACACTCTCAAAAAGAAGCATTTTACAATGTGATTCTTTTTTCTATTGTTAACTTTTCAGGAAACATAGTGTGATAGATGGACATTTGGCTATTATATAGATACATATATAGACAGACACATTAAAATAATAAAACACACTTTTTGTAACAAATATCCTATAATCCTACTAAACTCTTCCAAGAAAAACATTTACAATTAACTAATACTGAATTTCTTCACCAGTTAAAGCTTCAAGAATAATTTTTTTTTTAATTAAGCAAATACTACATCCAGTATCCTATCTCAGTTTTGAAGACAAACATTTTTACATGTACAATATTTACCATACAGTATATTTTATAAGCTAGATTAAAATAAATTTTCCAATTAATATCCATAAAATTAGACACTAGGATAAAATGTTCTCTAAAAGTAATACACGTTACCTTGCTAGTTGGAGAGGTTGTACAACAGAAACCAATAAAGAGGATGACAGGAATACCAATAACTAGAACATACACTATCCACAGTAAAGGCTGCTTGTTGGAGTACTTTATAAGGCGAACTAACAAGTTGTCCTAAAAAAAGTTAAGCCAACATACATGAAAATATAATTGAACCAAGAAAAGGTTGAGAAGAATGTGTACTTAAACTGAAATTAATAAAGCCAGAAAAAAAAATAGATATTGTCTTTAAATTCCTGTAAGGAAAAAAATTATTGCTAATTTAAATTAAATACCATAAAAAATGAATAAATTAATCATAGGATATAAGGAAATGCATCTAAACACAATTTTCATATTTATAAAAATAAATCTCTAATTTAAGTAAGTGTTATCTGGAAAACTATTCTTAATGTATTTATCTTGCATTTCTACAAATTGTACATCAAGGTAAACATACTTGTACTGGAATCATCAGTTGATTCAACAAAACATTCTCAATATCATACTTTTCTAGAAAGATTACATCATAGCCAAAAACAATTGTATTTTCCAATAGTTGTCATAAAGTTAGTTCTGAATAACATGTTATACAAACAGCAAAATGTCAAACACAACACAATTATACATACATCAAACAGCCTAAAGTTTCAATTTACACATGTATATATTTATGGATTTGTTTTCTGAGAGAAACACGCTGTGTGTGTGTGCGTGTGGATTCCAAGTTAACTACAACTGAAACTCAAAAGCTAGAAGCTACATCAGAATTTCAACAGCATTTAATAATTCTAGAGACTTAAATCATGTGAGGTTTCCTTTAAATTACTACTTTAAGCTGCCTATGGACAATGACTCACTTTCTAATATTTATAGAAGCACAAATTAAAAATTTCCTACCTACAGGTAAGACAATCTGAAGAATTAATGATTTACTGTTTACAGGCAAGATAACCTGGACAATTAACAACGTACTGTCTGTATGCAAAATAATCTGAAGAACTAATAATTTATCATTTGCAGGTAGAGTACTCTGAACAGAGATAACCTTTTAACGTAGCACACACAGCACTACTTAAATGTGCCAAACTTTCTAAGTTTAATTTATCAACAAGGCATTTGCAATTGGAAGTTTTCAGTACACAAATTTTTTTCTACCAAAAGACATTCTCACCAAACAACAAATATTCAAAGTGAATTTAAAGATTAATTATTTAATCATTAACCCTTAAACAACAGGAACATTGTAGGTTGCAGCACCAATTGATGATGACCACCATTTAAGGGCTAAATGTTTGTCTGAAAGATATGTATATATATAGTAGTTTAAATTTAAATGGCTTTTCACTAATTGCAACTTACTTTTTTTTGTACTTGTCTTGACATTATTGGTACTGTACATTTCTATTTAAAACTGAAAACATATACATTTTCCAACATTATTTTTGTAAAATAGTACATATGAATCTCAGGACAAATTCTACATTTCCCTACAAATAAAATTCTACTGTTGAACAATGGAAAATGCAGTTGTATACTCTTGCCTGTGTATACCAATTTATTTAGCTGACAAGTGACATACAATCTTTAAAATATCACTGCATCCAGGGGCTCCAAAATACATACTTGCACCCCCTAAAACAATGAGACCCTAAAATCATTACATCTTCTTTAAAATATGAATACCAATAGCAAAAAATAATATTTGTCCCCAGCTGTAAACAAACATGAAATATAATGACACATTCAAAGCAAACATATTTCTTAACTTTATGCCAATTGCATAAATACACATCTACTTTACTCATTTCAATCAAATTTTTCAATAACTTCTGTCACTTGCTACTAGTTTACCGTTTCTCGATCAGCAATTTCCTTCTTCAATACCCATGTGTCTTCTGCCCACTGCTCAGCTACCACTGGATCATCAGTGATTATAATATTATCAAACATGATGTTATCAGTTATTGACCACAGTTCAAATCCTAGAGCTTCCTACAACAAAACATAGTAATTAGTTAATTAATACCTGTACATACATACATTCAAGCTTTTTTTTAATGTAATTTTTAATGTTGTAAATGAAGATATGTACAAATCACATTGTACATCTTTCAAAACATTTGGGTTTAGACACACAATTTTTGGTGGTAAATTTTCTGTTTCATATGAGATACCTCCAAATGGCTCAGTCTGAAGGTTTATAAATGCTAAAAGATGAATTTCAATGCCTGTTATGGAAACAGCAGAGATGCCAACTATTTCAAATGACTGAGCATAATGATTGTAGATAGAGCCCTTTCCCAGTTTTAGTCCTTTTAATTTGCCAGAAACAAGACAATCTGGTGAACAAGGACTCTTTTTTTTCCATCTTGTTAATGATTGCATTGGTGTTTCTATGCTGCTTGGAAAACAAGAAATACCCATCTACATGAGCACTGATTGGCTGACAAGCACTGATGACGTAACTATGGATTCCCCCATGTACCCAGTATGGAGAGCACTGTACTCAAACTATTGGCATGTGTCGGAGATACAAATATTTTTTATTATTTCAAGCACAACCATGATTATCGCAAGTAGCCATTTGGACTGTCTTTTATTTATTATCAAAATTTATTTGTATCTCACTAGAAATTTTCTTTTCACCCCTTTCAAGCCCTGGGGGAACAATTTATCACTTTATTGTATAGGCCTATATAATATATAATAATTTGGGAGTTGCAACAAGTTGTAATATTTGTCTGTATGAGCGTATAGTTGTAATGTATACACCAAAATCGCAACGATTACGCTCAAGTAGTAACGGTTGGCATCTCTGAAACAGTACAAATAGCCAATTGTGTAGCTTTATACTTGAATACAACATAAAATAGAGAAAACAGTCACAGTATTTTAGATTTTTGAATGCAAGAAAACTAGAATGTGGGCCTGTGTTACCTTATTAAACAGTCACACTACATGACTAAGCTATTCATTATTCATACAATTCAGTAGTCGCATATTGAATCTATAAACAAGCTTACTATTGTTGCCATTTTGTATGGTTCCAAGTCCTCAAAGTAATGTGGATTTGGTATTTTACGAGGCTCCCACTTTCCCTGAGAAAAACATTTAAAAAAAGAAATTAATGAACATGATCTAACTAAAATGTATAATATAAAAATCATTATTTTGCTATTCAGTTAATACAAATGTAGCTACAATCTCACAATATTCTAAAACCACACATTTCAGCATCATATTTTTAAAGTGAACAGCAAGTATTATCACATTTATTAACTATTCTATGATATTATTAAAAATATAAATATCTCTAACATTTTCTGGACTGCTGTGATTTTGTGTATATCCAAAATTTTTTACTTCTCACATGAGGAAATACTTAAACAAATAGCCTGTTAGTTAAAAGCTGCCCAATTAGCAAACTCCAAGTTATGGGATTTAAACTCATCACAAAACATGCTTGCCTTTTCAGCACTCAAGGTATTGTAATGTGAAGGTCAATTCCATTTTGAGATGCTTACCAAAAGGAAGACAGTCAGTAATACCCTACCACTCATTATCCATGCTAAGATACTGGCTATCACTTTTATAATGCACTCACATATTAAGTGTGGAGAATATTTTATGGTATCATGCATACTTGAACCCTGTTCACCAGCTCTCCAAAACCAGAGTTTTACTACAAGGTCAACTCACTTTCTTACTGGCCAGAAAGTTCCATTTTATGTAACCAATCAGATTCTACGTGATTCATATTCATTAACATATTTCTTTTGAAAGGTTATTTTGCCAACTGCAGCAATCATCACTTTCAGCTATAAACCACACGAAAACACATCGTGTATATTTATATAATCTTTCATGATCACCTATGTCAAACTAGAATACAATATTTTTGCAAAAAACTGACATGATCAAAATTAATTGATATCTCATAAATAGTTTTGTCTCAGTAAATTATAAGTTATTTTCTTTTCTTACATTGTTCAAGTACAATATTCACCAAATAAAAATCTGAGTCAAAGTATTTTGTCATCACCTACCAAACTACATCTGTTTGACCTCATGTGATAAAGTCTACAAGCTGTAAATTTTCCAATCCTTGATGGGTGCCACACCCTACTGCCTATACTTTACCTTGAGATGTACACCATACACATAGTTTGCAGAAGCCAGTGCATATACATGTTTGAAAGAGATCAGTTTACACTTTTTTCCATCAAAGGTTAATTTGTGAGTGTTCTGCAGTTTTCTGTTAATATTCTTGTCTGCTTGATCAACTTTAGCATTTACAATGGTTTCTTACTTAAATATGTTATAGTTAGAGAGGCAGATAAATTATATTTAGGTCTTACTATTACATTTTAGTTAATTATGTATTATTTGTGTTTTAAAAATTATATTTGGAATGTTGAAAGATTTTTTTATAAGTTTAACCTGTCACTTGGATTGTAAAAGTGAATAATCAAGATGGCATCATTCATATGTGCAACGTATTAGAGGAACAAATGTGTGTTAATTATGCAAGTTAAGTATTATCAGTGTATAAAAAAATTAAAGCCCTAAGATAACCACTTTATGTACTGGGCATAAATGATAAAAGACAGAGCTGGAAAATAAAATAAAACAAACTAATTGAAGAGATAAAGTCATGCAATTAACCATATTAAAAAAACCAAGTTTCAAAAGACTTCTACTAAGAGATAAAAGATAATACATATTTTCATTTCTTAATGCTAAATATTTCACTGTAGTGAATGTTGGTGATAACAAATAAAGTTAGTGATATATTAAAGAAAATGCAAAATAAAATATAAATATTTACCTTAAAAAGCTTTTAATATATATTTAGAGATTAAGAAAATGAAATGTCAAAACTGTAGAGTAGTAAATAGTATTTACTAAAAATCACTTTCAAGGTGATCTATTCATTGTCTGACTGCAAATAACTACATTAAGAAAAATTCTTTTTAAATATTAGAAACAGCAGCAAAAATAAAATATTTTTCTGAAAATACAAACTTTCAGGAAAGCTTCTTGTCAAATTTTAAACAATTTATCAATTAGCAATTGATAAAATTGACCATTTGTTGTCACATCATAGAAGAGAGGGAGCAAAATACTGTAATAATAAAATCTCACATGGATTATAATTTATAAATACAAACCTTTGTTTTGGGAGGTGGGTTTGGTGTTTTATGGCTCAAAGCAACTAGACTATCAGCACCAAACATCCGGTAAAAAGTTAAAAGTAAAGTAAAAGTATTAAAATTCATACAAAGTAATCAAGGTAAAACAAAACAAAGTTGAATTTTTGAATTAACACTTAAACAGCATGAAATCCAATTTTCATTTCTAGTGCACAAAAATAAGAAAGAAATTACATTAATACTAGTCTTAAAGGACATTCTGTAGCAAAAGTTGAATGGTTATAACTTGCCAGGATGATTAACAGATAAATACAAACAACAGCATTAGTTACCTGAAGTTGGTCTTTCCAGTCCTGATTTCAAGTTATGTGACGTTATGGCCATGTTCAGAAAGTAGAGTAATAAATGTTATAAAAGACTTTCTGTAGTATAACTGTAATTATTATAACTTGCCAGGATGACTAAAGTGTATGTTCACACATCACCGTTAGTCACCCGAAGTTGGCCTTTCCAGTTCTGGTTTCGAGTTATTTGATGTTATGGCTATTTTCTAATTTCATATCGAACTAGTTGTACTTTAAAAAGGAATCAAAAATAATGTCTAATTTATGAAGTCAAAACTTAAATAGTATTAAAAAGGTCAATGGCCTTTAAAAAAAAAAAAAAACATTTGTAAGGTGGACAGTGTTACCTTTGCCAATGACACTGTCCAACATTATGAGTAAACCTTAGGACAAAACATGTTTAAAACGGTGCCGTCACTGAGAGTCATAACAGCAGCAAGACAGTAAAATGTGGCTTATTGTGACCTGAGTGTCACACAAACAACACATTGGCGCACGAGTTCAAGATAGAAGAAAACAATGAGTTAAAAAATTGTGACCAACTGTTGTCTAGTAAGGACAACTTCCTCTTTCTGATTCTTGTGGAAACAAGATGCCCAAAGTCCATTAAAAGGTTTTAATTGGAAAAGCTTGTTTCCATGTTGATCACTCCAAGTCGACTGACAACTGGCACAGAGCCGAGTCTTGAATACAGGACCATAGTCCATGTAAAGAACAGGCACAGCACTGATAGCGCCAGAGTAGGCAGACTTAGCTGTGGTGTCGGCAAGCTCATTCCCAGGAATACCAACATGGCCTGGTATCCAAAAGAACTGGATAGAAGTAGATGTTAAAGAAAAATGGGCCAGTCAGTTTTAAATATCAACAAGAATAGGGTGAGAATTGACGTGAAGCAATTCCAGGGCTAACAGAGAGCTAAGTGAATCAGTATAAATAGTACAGTTTGTGTACTATATACCTTCTATGTGATCCAGGGCAAGAGAAATGGCATACAATTCAGCTGTGATCACAGCAACTGCAGAGGGGATTCTGTATGCAACAACCGAATCACAGCAAACAATGGCAGAGCCCACAAAGTCATCTGATTTTGAACCATCTGTATAAATGGGAATGGCAGGATGGTTCAAAAGATGTTCGGTAAATAGAAGGCAATACTTCCAATCAGAAGTATCTGTCTTCTTCAGATGGCTTAAAGAAACATCACATTTGGGGATAGTAATTAGTCATGGTAGGATGAGCTGATCTGTGGATACCACTGTCATCCAAAAATAGACCCAATTCATCCAACTGCACCTGGAGACAAAAATTAAAAGGAACAGTGGCAGATCATCTGTTATGAAAAATTGTGGCCCACTAAGGAAGGAAAACACAACCTCATGTGGGTTCTGTGGTGAAGATCAAAATTTTGAAGCATACATTAAAGACAGTTGCAAACGATGAAGGTGTAGAGGTGTGGGTTCATGGAACTCCATGCACAAACTCTGGAAGGCCCCTGTGCAGAGCCAAAGCCCATGATGGTGAGCAGAGTCCAAGGCTGAAGTCCTGGCAGAGCCATAGACCAGATACTCATAGTCTAGTTTTGATAGAATAAGGGCATGATAGATTTTTAGCATGGAGCATTGATCTGCCCCCAAGAGGTGGAAGTGAGGACAGAGAGGATGTTCAGTGCCCTTGTATACTTGACATGTAGCTGCTTGATGTGTGGAATAAAGCCCATCTTACAGTCAAGTATAAGCCTGAAGAACTTTGCCTCATGGACCACAGGAAGCACAGCTTCACCTATATGGAGTTCAGGATCAGGGTGAGTACCCTATTGATGGCAAAAGTGCATGCAAACAGTTTTGAAGAGAGAAAGGTTGAAATCACTTGCTGTTGTCCACGTCAGTAAATGAATGTAGCTGCTGCTCAATATACCTCATATTTTACGACTGACCCGAGATATGTAAGTCGTCAACAAAGAGATCATTTGCCACTGTAGGGGTAGTTGTCCACTGACACCATTAATTTTTATAACGAAGAGTGTGATACTCAAGACACAGCCTTGAGGGACTTCAGGTTCCTGTGGGAAAGAATGGGAAAGTGTCAAAACCACACAGACCTGGAATCACTGATTCATTAAAAAATGTTCAATAAAAATCGGTAAATTGTCACACAACCCATAACAGTGAATGACTCATAAGATACCATATCTCCACATTGTATCATAAGCTTTCTCAAGGTCAAAAAATACAGAAACAAGATATTGTCGTTTGAGAAAGGTTACCCTGATTGATTTTTCAAGTCAAATCAGGTGGTCCATGGTGAAGCAGTCTTCAGAACCCACACTGAGTGGGTGAGAGGAGGTTGTTTGATTTGAGGAACCAAACAAGACGAGCATTAATCATCCTCTCTTAGATCTTACACAGACAGCTCGTCAAAGCAACTGGACGGTAGTTCAAAGGAATCTTGGGATCCTTCCTAGGTTTAGGAAAAAAAAGTACAGTAGTGTGGTGCCAAGCATCAGAAAAAAACATTCTCCTGCTAGATCCGGTTAAAAACAATTAGAAGAATAGCAAGAGAGAGGCAGGAGAGAGATGGCACACCATCTGAATGAATATCATCAGGTCAGACCAATGTACTGCCAGACTTATGAACAGTATGTTTAAGTTCCACCAGTGTAAGGGAATGATTATAGTCATAGAGATGATCAGCCTGAAAGGAAAAAGGCAATTGTTTTGCCCACGTTTTGATGGCTAAAAAGATGGGGAATGAAGCAGAAGTGCTAGATGCATGAGTAAAGATTTTGCCAAGAGTATTGGCAATGCTCTGGGTATTAGCAACTTCCTGGCCATCAGAGAACAAGAATGAAAGGAGGACAGAAGGATACTGGCCACTAATCTTTCAAATTTTGTCCCATATGACTTTGGAACTGGTAATAGAAGAAATGCTCGAGGTGTATTTAATCCAAGATTCCTTCTGGCTTTGATGTCTGACCTGCCAAGCATGTGCATGGGCCTGCTGAAATCCAATGCAGTTTAAAAGTGTAAAATATCTACGAAAGGTATCCCAAGCCTATTTTTGAGCTTTTCTTGTCATGTGGCAGGCAAGATTTCACCAAGGACAAGGATAATGTTGGAAACATGTCAAGGTTTTAAGAATACACTGAGTAGCTGCATGGACATTACAGTCAGTTACTGCTTCCACACAGTCATCTATTGATGGCAGGATCAAGTTCCGAGAGAGTGGTGACAGAAGGCCAGTTAGCCTGGTTCAACCTCCATGGAGGCACACAGATCAGATGGCACTGACTACACCCAGCCTCTTTCAAAATGATAGGAAAAAAATCACTGTCCCGTGGATTACCATCAACTCTTGAAGAAAAGTGAGTGAAAAGTGAATGGGAGTAGATAGAAAGATCTACAGCAGTAAAAGACTGACTAGGTTCATGAAAATAAGTATAAGAACCAGTATTGAAGAGAGAGAGACGTTGTGATCCGAGAGCACATGCTTCATAGCACAACCCCTCCCATCAATACTAGCATCACTCTAAAGAGGATTATGTCCACAAGAGTCCCCCAATAGTAAAAAAGGGAGATTGTAACTGCTCAATAAGGGCATCAAGCTCTGCCTGATTATAGATCTCTTCAGGAGGGAGGTAGAGAGAACAAATAGAGATGGAACGACCCAAGAAAACATGGATGGCTACAGCCTCCAAGGTTATATCAAATGACAAGGACAGGGTGGGCTATGCTGATCAACCAGCAATGCCACCCCACAAAGCACTCATTCATCCATCATGACCTGTTGTTGGTATATAAGGAAAATTGATGAAGAGTGACTGTATCAGCAGATTTGAGAAAGATTTCATAAAGAGAGGCACAGGGGATGGTAAGAATCAATCATATCCTTAATGTCATCTAAATTTGATTGAAAACCTTGACAGTTCAACTGGAACAAAGTGGCCATTGTCATTTACGTGGAGGACAATGTGGTGGGGAGATCTGTTTCAAACCATGGTTCTTTTTCTTCATTGAACAAAGATCCATCAATCTCCATGGATTTTGCCCTGGGTTGAGTAGGCAGGTCTCTGTCTGTGGACAAAGATTCCAATGACTGAGGGTGTGAATGAATGGTCGATTTACTTTTTGGGGCTGCAGAATAGGATGGACCCGAGGAAGCATTTGAACCAGAAGTAAGTGAAACTGGACAGTTACTGGAAAGAGTGGAAGGGACAGAAATGGAAGTATCATTTTTTAATTAGGGATGGCACAAGATTCTTAAGGTTTTCTGCAAACAGCTCTGTTAGAGGCATGGAAAGATCTGTCTGCACTCTCACTATAGCAGTGAAATGGAGTTGGGGACAATAATTTCAGAGCCTTTGAATAAGTGGTATTATTAACAGTCTTTAAGTGTTGCACCTCTTTCTCTTCTACCCATTTAGGGCAAGAAATAAAGAAAGAGGGGTGTGGGCCACTACAGTTAACACAGTATGGTCCCAGGTTGCACTTGTTAGCACCATGGTCTTTACCACCACTACAAGCACATACCATAGAACCACGACATGATGTTTTTGAGTGACCAAACTGCTAACACTGGAAAATTCTGCAAGGGTTAGGCATGTAAGGCCATACCTTGCAGTTCAGTTAACCTGCTCTGACTATGGCAGGAAAACGAGGTGATGTAAATGTTAGTGTCAGAACATTGGTAGGTTCCATACTTCTGTCTTTACAGATGAAGATTCAACATACCGTAGTAAAGCATTGGCTGGAGAAACCAGCAAGAATTTCCGACTCGGGAATGTTCTGTAAATCCCTCTCAACTATAACTCCTCTGGAAGAGTTCAAAGTCACACGAATTAACCTCAATGGGTATATTCCCAATGGGTTTTCATTTCAAGAATAATTTGGTGTGCTGTGGCCTCCAGAGCACAACATCTTTCCTGCCTTTCAGGAGCCAGCAAATCCCTCTAATTCCTTCTCAATGAAAAAGGGAGACATCTGCCCTAATGATTTCTCAGATAAGGAATGGAGAATCAGAAATTAGGGTGTAAAATGTGGCTGTAATGTTGACTGTACAACAGAGTTGTCCATGCGTGGTTGTTTTCCAATGATCTCTTCCCACCACGGAGCCCTACAAGGAGACACACTACATTGCCAAACAAGGACACTGCAGCAATGCCAGGGTTTCATGAGCACTATACCCAAACACGAGCATCAGATACAATGTCCACAACACCTGTTCAGAACATCCAACGCTGGTATTTGGCTGAGACTAGCCCAAGTAAACCAGCCGACTGACCCTAGAGGGGCCACCCCAAGGCTGCCCATCTATAGGAATTCAAGACCAAAGTGGTATGTTAGAGTTGGACCCCTCAACCACCAGAATCATCTCTTCCCCTTCATTGGTCACCATGCATGGCAAACCCATGGGTGGATGTTTAGATCCCAGAGGAGGTAAACTGAATGAACAGAACATTCCCTGAAAGGTCCCCTCACCACATACAGGAATCCATACAGAGGAGTTGTTTTGGGATGGTCAGAAAATTCAAAAAAGAATCTACAAATAAGTTGTTTACAGGTAAAGCTTCTAGAAGCTACACAGAAATGTAAGTTTAACACAATTATTTTTCTTTTTAAATCACATTAAATAAATACCATAAAATGATAAAATATTAACTTATCACATATTTCAGCTTGAAATTGTTAAAAGAAAATTGTTATATTTACTTAATTTTCTAAATCTTATATGGAAGTGTGCATATGTCACCCAAGAAATTGTGTTGTGAAGTGTGCATATGGCACGTGAGAACAGCATGCAAAATAATCACAATGTATTTATAGAGCCATCAACAAACCTTCACACTTGTGAAACACAGTTTCAAAATAGCTTACATTTATATTGGTATAAGAGTAATTACCTAAAACAATACCTTATAATTTGGATTATTAATCATGGGAGGCTTCCATTTCCCTTTATACTCAGGGTTATCAATCATTGGAGGCTTCCATTCTCCACAACCTACAATGCATTTAGGATTACCTAAAAACAATTCAATGAAACTATATCATCCTTTTTTTCCTTATTTGTGAAAACAAAAGGACTATAAAACAGGTGTTAAAATACTGGAAATGTTTATATTTTTTTTTATTTAACTAGAAGAAAAATGAAAGAAAGAAAAACTTCTAAAATCTTCCTTCCTTCAAAGAGTAAACAGTCACAAACTCTACCTTTTCATTCACAAATGGCACTGACTTCAAGCTTGGTTTTTTGATTTTAAAAAATTACCATTTCTAATACCTTGTATATTTTGTATTATATTTACTACTTCTATTATTTTATCCTTCTTTATCAAGTATTTCCCCTCTTAACTTGTAATATTTTATTCTTTATTTGTGTAATACTTTATATTTCACTCTGGGATGTAATAATTTTTATGTCCTTTTCATCCAAATTATTAACTGATTCTTATATTTCATTGTTTGTCCAAAATAGTGACTTATGGTTGTCTCTTACCTTTTAGTCACAGTTGAAATTAACTCATTTAATACATTGTGCCATTTTACCATAAAAGCAGCAAATACTCCTACCTCATACTACACTTGCAAAATTATTGACTATTTTTAATATATTATCATAATTCATCCAGAATAAATACTAATTACAAATTTTAATCCTCACTTCATCCAAAATAATGACTATGTCAATTATCTCCTCAATTTTTCTCTAAGTTAATCACTAATTTTAATAGTCTATTGTTCCTTAAATCATATCACATTACTGCTGCTACTGTCTTCTCTTCCTTCATGCAGAATAAGTAGTAATTATTTTCTAGATTTATATGTTCATTTACATACTTATCTCTGATTTAATATTATATTATTCTTCATCATGAGTAAGTAGTAACTTTCTATAATTCTTCATTCTTATAAAATATACTATTTGGACTGTTATCTATCCAAAAGTAATGACCATATTATGTCACTCATTTTTCATCTATGATAGATATTCATGTACTATATTTATTCTTATTTCTAATCCAAAGTAAAGTGATTTGATTATTTAAACTACACCTTTTTATCTGCAACAAAGAGAAGCATTAAAATTAATTTCTTATCACCTTCCATTTAGAACTACTTCTAATTTAAAATCCCTTTACAGAGAATAATTTTCATCAACAGGTAACATCTTAAATTCAGCCATCAGGTGTTAGGGTTTCCTCTCATTCATAGTAAATCTATTTATGTGATATCATATTTCTTGATGACGAGAAACCCACTTGAAATAAAAAATGTATATCAGAATGGGTGGTATGGGTATTAACAATTTTATTGATAAGCAAGAACAACAATTTGACCTAGGAAGGTCAAAACGATGTTCTCTGCTTATCAATAAAAGAGTTAATACCCATAACCAGCCATTCTGAGATATGATGATATTTACTTTCTTTATTCAACTTGAAATGTTATCATCCTGCTTCTTCTCATACTATCTAAACATTGTCTTCTGACAATAGTTTATCTTCTTTTATGTAGAATGAACACAAGTTTTTCCTGTATCAAATATTTAACCTAGTGTTAACAGTTAACCTTCCTCCACACAGTAGCTTTAAGCCTTCTTCTTTCAGGATAATGCAGAAAAAATGTTTAACAAGAATAATTGTTAATGGAATACTATGTAAAATATCTCTGAAGTGAAATAGCTATCATATCTTAATAATAGCAATATAAAAACAACACACTAAATTAAAAACAAATTCACAGATAAAAAATATTGAATATTTGTATTGTATTGTTGGTTTGAATAAATTGAGTTTGATTCATTTAAACATCAAAGCTCAATGAATAGCTTTCACAAGTGTTAACTAATCATCCTCCTTTATAGAAAACAGTTAAAATATTAATGTCTAATACTGAAAATCATACTAAAATCTTAAACTATAAAGTGAATAGACTAATAAGTTTATCCATGCAGATATCCATGTTCCAGTACTAGAGAAATGCGGGATGTTTACTCTCAGCTATTACCTCAACTACATGCACTGTTCATAGTATACAACTGCATGTATATAAACTTAATATCCAAAGTATTTATAATTAATATTTCATTACTTGTGTTCTACTTAATGCAAAATTACAATACAAGTATATAAATTAAGTGGCACTCATACACAAGTGGCATATTAAAAACAAACCTACAACATTGAATTGTTGCACAGTAAAATTAGCTTTATAAGAAAAAGGCACAGCCCTAAAAATATACTTTTTATTGTAATGCTCTATATGCCACCAACATTATGCCTGTGTTTAAAAGAAATCTGACTGGATCCACATGTAATCCCCTCTTCCCAGTTTGGTAATCTTAGGATTAATCCCTTCATCAGCCTGAATGGTATGTTTTCTGCAGAACTATTGCAATCACATAAAAAGTGATTTCAACCCTTCACAAAACATGTGTAGATGATACAAACAAGTACTAAAGCAACAATACATTCTGGCAATATTTCAACTGAGATAATAAAAAACTTTAAACAACAAAGAAACTTACTAATAAAGGGTGCTTCCCACTCTCCATCCACATCATTATCCCTGTGAAACAAAATACTATCTTAATACCCATAGCTCAGAAGATTAAAAAAAACAAAACATGTCACTTATCAGCAGAGTGGTAAGGAGTTTAAAAGTTGTACCTCAAGTGTAAAGCAAACATTTGTGTTAGTGTTAATTAAAGAGCTAATTTTTCTCTACTTTTATTAGATATAAGATAATACTTCTTGTATGTGTAACACCTAACCATAACTTATGTTTCCAACATGCAGTTATGCAGTAAAAATCTTAAAAGCTTTTTGGGAAAAAAATACAAATCTTTTATGGAACCTTTAAAGATACTTACTAAATAATCCTTGAATCCAAAGTCATAATTTTTCAGGTGTAAATGGTAAGTTCAGGTTTTATTATATTTTGAAAATACTACACTTCCACTTACTTATAATAATAATAATAATAATAATAATAATAATAATAAAAAAAAAAATTTAACCACATATACCTTACACTATATCCAAAACTTGAATCTGACCATAATGACCAAAAGATAAAAGAAAAAATTCTGAGAAACTAAAATGACAAATGGTGACTTCACTGAGATCTTTTTATAACAAACTCACACAGTAAGAGTAATACAAAAATGATTTATCATTTATCAATAACTTTATGAAAAAAAGCATTTAAATATAACAACAAAACAGGTTATAACTAAATTCACATTTGGAAAGTTTTATTAATGTTCAAGCTAATAGAAAAGTATTGACTATTATGTGTACACTAACACATACCAATCAGAAGGCTTCCTAGCATCAGGATCTGTGATAAATTCTGGCTCATCTTCTAACCATCCTTTAGGTTTTATAGCAGTGGGATCAGGAATCAGTCTTAGAGCATCTTCATCCCTAACACATTTGATACAAAGTGTTTTAATAATCTATTCCCTTCAAATAAATATTATCATCAACAAATTACTTAAGCATTTCACCACTGTTGTTTTATTTTTATTCAATAATTCTTAACATACTGTATCAATATAGTTTGTGCTTCAGGTAAGTCTTGTACCCACACTGAAGGTAGATACTTGTATGCATAATGAATGCACAAATTCTTACACATTCATTTTCTTTTTGATGAATAATCTTTCTTGACACAAGTTTTGCACTACAGTTAGTTATTATTCAGTTTAACACACTTCCATGTTATTACTATTTCTCCCTGATATTGAAGCAGTCCACTTTAAGGCATGGATCAAGAAGATATGTTGTCATACCTCTAACAGCATATTCCAGTGCTTAGCATAAGAAATTGTGTGTAGCAAGCACAATACTCTCCTTAATCTTAGTTAACAATAAGGTGTATACTGGGAACACTGAAATCCACCTCAAGTCTCAGTCTCTTAACCATCATCCTAAAATTCTCCCATTTCAAGTCTCAATCTTTTAATGATCATTTCATATACTTTAGTATTGATAATGTAAACCTCTACGTAAGTACATTATAAAAGGTCCAAATGTACTAGTTAAAAGACACTCAGATTTGTGTAATAAACATACTATTCTAGTGTAAAATATTTTGTCAATTGGAGCATCTTACCTTAACATAAAAAACCACATTTTAGTTTGTAATGCCTATACTGTTTTCAGGTATCTGTCATTCACTGATGATTTATCTAAATATTTTGATTTCATCTTTTGCATGTTTCATACCTCTAACAGCATATTCCAGTGCTTAGCATAAGAAATTGTGTGTAGCAAGCACAATACTCTCCTTAATCTTAGTTAACAATAAGGTGTATACTGGGAACACTGAAATCCACCTCAAGTCTCAGTCTCTTAACCATCATCCTAAAATTCTCCCATTTCAAGTCTCAATCTTTTAATGATCATTTCATATACTTTAGTATTGATAATGTAAACCTCTACGTAAGTACATTATAAAAGGTCCAAATGTAATAGTTAAAAGACACTCAGATTTGTGTAATAAACATACTATTCTAGTGTAAAATATTTTGTCAATTGGAGCATCTTACCTTAACATAAAAAACCACATTTTAGTTTGTAATGCCTATACTGTTTTCAGGTATCTGTCATTCACTGATGATTTATCTAAATATTTTGATTTCATCTTTTGCATGTTTCATAAAACAAAAACCCACAGAAACAGAACCAGTTTAACCACAACATGTGTTCAATTCAAAACTTTCATTAGTACTGTAAACAGAATAAATAAGGCTATGAACTTATTTTCAAAAATAAATGTATTTAAAGTTTTATTGTATTTTATAATTTCACAGTCTAATGTCAAATTCCATAATTCCAAATAATAAATGCTTTCTTTTCTCATGTTTGAAAACTGAACTCAAAGTGGTGTTATCCATATACTTAACTTCTAATTTTTGGCTAACTTATAAAATGTAGTTTCATTTGAACAGCAACATTAACAACAATAAACTAAAATGTTCAACAAATTGAAACATGCAATATTTTAAAGCTATGAATATTTGTTAAATTTATGAAGGAGAGAATCCAGGAGTGCATACGTTAGAAAGCAACACTTACATTATTATGTTTATAGCATAATACAATTTTTCTCCTTCAATTTTTGAAATTTCTCAAAACTGTAATCTCTTTCATTTCACTTCAAACAAACAAAAAAGATTCACTATCGTCTCAAAATACATCTTTTTGTGTTAATAAATAACTAAATGTAATTTTATTTTCCATTACTTTAATACAACTATATGTATACTACACAATACTGATAAAACTACAAACCAGTGCTTATGTGCCAAGCTTATTTATGAAACTAATTTTTATCACTTTCTATATAATGCCTTATGTATTTAAGTAATGTGAACTTTTGTCACCTCACAAGTTAAAAGGTGCATGAATTTCAGAATACTCTCTCTGATATGAGTAAGTTCAAAACAGCTTTAATGAATCAGTCAAGATATACATACAAACCTGTTATATTAAAACTTCTGTAGTTGATTCATGTCTTCATGAATTTTGTAACACTTTTGCATTTTTAATATATTATATAATAGTACATATTTGTAAATGTATTAAAATGCAGGCTAAGGAAGTAAGATTTTATTTTAGACATATATACTACAAAAATACAAAATTTAAAATATTAACATACCAATCATCTGGTTTCTCAGTATTAGGATCAGGAATCCTATAATTGAATGAAAGAAAAAAACATAACACACAAAGGGCTCAATTCCTTGTCATTTTATGATTTGTAGCAATGAATTTTCAACTTGAATAATCTACATCAACAAGTTGTATCACTGATTCTTTAAGGTAGGCAACTCATGCAACAGAATTTAGTTCATAACGATTCTGAGAAATTAGCAATATATATTAGAAAAGGCATTTCAGAGAATTTTACATGAAATAATACCTTAAATTTTGTTTACTTCAAGAGACAGTAAAACATGTAATAAAACAAACATCATCATCTAAATAATTGAACAATTACTTTTCTTGTTCATCCCAGTCCTCAGGTTTTGTATCATTAGGATCATCAATTTCAGCTAATGGATTAACAGGAGGACTGTAAAATAGAGAAAAATCTAAGACACCGATACCTTAAAGTTGCTATAAGCTATTCTGAAAAAATATTTCAAGAAGTAGGTTCAGAACACTTGAAATCACAGCTTTTACTTTAAAATATGGTACAGGGACTCAGAAACATAAGAATTATTTTGTGTTAATTCTTTGTGAACTATTCAGCAATTATTTTTAAGCTGGTATGAAGCCTGATGCCATCTTTTTTTGTTGTTGTGTGTGGATAAATAAATTAAATATAGTTAAGTGCTTTGAATTAGATGGAAAATGTTTATATAGCACAAAGTACTAAAACATCAAGGAGAAAAATTGTTTTCACAAAAATTTATAGATGACTAATTAATTAATCAATCAATGTACTTACTCCATGTCTTCTAGTAAACTGCCTTTCTGAATAGTCTTCTTGTCAACAAGAACTTCAAATTGATTGTCAGGTGTTATCTCTAAAGGGAACAAAAAATTTACAATCCTTTAATAATGCAGTAAATATATTTACAAGGTATTTCAAACCAAAAACTAAATACAGATATGTTCATATTAAGAATAATATCTACTAAATAATGATAATTATAAGAAAGCTATTCTTTATTTATCATCATGTATCAATCTGACAGTTACAAAACCACTTACTTAAAGTGAAAAGATGAGGTTTTCTGTCTTTGAATACAACATCAAGATTGGAGATTGAAGTAGATTTCTTCCAATGTTTTTCTTCAACAGTGCCATTATTAGGATTTTTGTGACGAAAGATGAAATGAACCTTAAAAAAACAAACATACAAAGTAACAGATGTTGCATGTGATAATATTTTTATACAGCAATAGATGCAAGTTTCAAACAAGAGTACAACCACAGTTAACTGCTAATAAAAGAAGTAAAATATTCACAATCAGCTTTATTAGCAAATTAAACTCTTCATATTAAATTTGGAAGACTGTCTTGTATTTGCCTTCCTTTTTCTACTTACAATTAACAAACTATCTGTATTAAGCAGAGAAGGCTGTCTGTCTATATACAATTTCTTTTTCTACTTACAATTAACAAACTGTCCATATTAAACATAGAAGGCTCTCTACTATCTGTATCCAATTTCTTTTTCTACTTACAATTAACAAACTGTCTGTATTAAACATAGAAGGCTGTCTAGTATCTATAACCTAATTTTATTTTATACTTACTACTAACAAACTGCTGAAGCCTGTTTAACAACAATATTCCCAATTTCATTTTCTACTTAATATTAAAAAAATGTCTGCATTATACAAACTGTCTAGTAGCTGTATCAAATTTCATTTTCTACTTACTATTAGCAAACTGCTTTTATTATACATTGAAAGACTATCTAGGGCTTTAAATGTCATGTATATGATGGGATTATTTGTTGTATTGATCCTATAGTTTTAAACTATCATATACAGAATGTTTCATTCTTTTGTTGTAATGACACAGGACCCTTAACATGTATATAGCATAAATTTTCTTAATCATTTGTTATATTTAATCAAGGTCCATAATCCAAATGTTTTAAATTATAAAATACTTTGTTTACAAGATTCCTTCAGTGATAATAAATTTCTAATGTAAATGAAAATTATAATTTCAGAGTTAAATTACTTTTTAATTCTATTGAACGTATGGTATTTACAGAAGTAAAAATTTAAATATGTAGAACTTAGTTTTCAAAAATTAAAGAACTTCATATTCTCAATTCAGAAATATGCAGTAAATGTATTGCCTGCTTTCTAATGTTGCAGTCCCACTTTTCACATCACATGTGGAATCAGTTCAATAATGGCACACTTGCCCTGGCAACACTTACCACGGAATGGGATCCTGTGAAACAGAGGTAAGGAATGCTGAAATATAGCAACAAAAATAACTCACCCCTTTATGTAATCTAGCAGAAGTGGATAGACAAAATTCCTATGAAGATACTGCCATATCATACAAATAACATGAGAGAAAAATACTGTGGTAAGTCCACATAATGTCCTCCAGCAAGCACTTCAGCCAAGCCAATAAGTACACAAAAATATGAAAAATCTAATTGGATGTAACTTACAAAAGATTCTTTGCCTCCAAAGAGAGCCCATAAAAAAAAGTTATTTTCTAGCATCTCTAAAGACATTAGTGCAGACAACAAAACCTTCAAGACCCTTACTGAACATGACATTAATCAAAATCTGATTGATCTAAGAAGTGAGAAATAGTGATCAAATGAATTTGTGAAAAGGGTTTATTTTGTAAAAGACTGCATAACCTTTATGCTTGAAGCTTGAGCTTTTGTATACCCAGATGTACTGTCAAATCATAACTACCTACACACAGACAGCCTAAGAAGTGAGAGGTGGACACTCCAGAAGGTGCTGCAGAAGCAGAAATCAGGATGTAGCTGCCAATCTGAAATTATCAACAGGACTTGACAATAGGTTGTAACATATCATGTGTAACATATGAATCAGAGGAAAGGCCTAAAGTTGTAATTCCATCCCCTCTTGACAGAAGGCATTCATTGCCAAAGCCTGAAAACAAGGTACTGGAGACTAAACTGCCTGTATATGGATGTTCCAGTGAGAGACCCACATACCAATCAGATTTGCAAAATGAGAGTCAATTCAACAGAACCTTGCAAGGAACCATCTATTATGTTGCAGGAATCTGTTTGAATTGAGACAATTGATCTGCTACCACAGTCATCACCCTTGGAACATAGCAAGCTAGTATGGTGACATGATAGCAGTAGTCTCAAGAAAGGAAGTCCAAGATTTAAAATCAAGGAGCCTTTCGCCTCTTCGATGAGAAACACAATATACCACTAGAGAAATGTCAGTGTGAAATCTAATGATTTTCCCCTTAATAAGCCCAGAGTGTAAAGCATTGTTTTTTGAAGAGCAAGAATGACTAAAACATTGTGTAGGTAAGCCTCATCATCTGTGCATAGGCCCTGGACTTCTTGACTGTTGATGTATACATTCCATTTCTGAAGTGAAGCACTCATGAAAAAATGGAACTCTAGATAAGGTGGCAGCAGAGAAACCAATATCTTACTAGTATCCTGATTTAACATCTCCCAGATCAAAGAATAATCCAGCAAATTAATGTTTATGATCCTTTGGTCACATAAAGACCATTAAAAGGATCTCTTGCACCCTCATCCCACAAGAATAAGGGTTAAATGATGCCCACATTCCCAGAATAGAAAAAATTGAATGACCAATCCTGACTCAAAGATCTGTAGTATTTCTAGATCTGTAGTTAAGGTTAATATACATTCAAAAATTCTCAAACTCCCACAGACCCTGAAGGCATACAACAGTCACCAGTGCCTCTAAAAGTGATCCAACCAAACAGCTGAATCCTTGGATATAGACAGGCTCTATTCTGGGTACCAAGGGGCTAATGTCTGGGGTCAATAACTTCAAATAGGTGTGGAACTATGACCTCTTGTTGGAGCTGAGGAAATATGAAATGCCGATAATAACAGGGATGAATACAGAAGCCAACAACTGAACCAATGGTTCCAGCTCATCATCAATGAAGCTGGTGATTCTGAGAATCTTCCAAGAAAGTGCAGTGTGAAGAAAACAAATCATTGAATTTAAAAGTTATAAATTCATAAACTTACTGTGTCCCATCAGGGGGCATTAATGTATTCAGGTGAACTACAAATTATGTCTTAAAATCCTTTACTGCAAGGAGTAAAAGTATTATATGAGAATTGAAGTATGGTAAGCTAAATCACTAAATTCCAAAAATTGTGTTAAAGCATAACTGTCCCTTCATGCATGAACAATGTTTGTGGTTGGATAGAAAACTAAATATTCATTTCCAGGCCTTTCAGCTACCAAATAAGTCCCTGATAACAGAATTGCAAGTCTATAGCTAAATTATCCACTGTTCCACAAGTGAACTGAAAAGCTAACAAACTAAAATAAAGCACTGAAAAAATGACTTTATAATATTTCCACAATGTTGAGGACCTCCCTTAATTCCAGCCTCAAAGCTCCTCCAAAGGAACACCACCAAACTGAATATATGTTTATCTCACAATGAATAAGATCACTGAAAGTCTCAACAAAGAGTGACCCCTCACCCAAAGCACACTGACATAGGTGTAATATGTCAAGACACAAATACTGCCAAGGACAATTAAGTGCAGTATAAGTGACTGCAGCAAGTGTGAAAAAAGAATCAGACCAAGGCTTAGAAGGGCAAAGGAAGAAACCCTGGCAACTGAATAACAACTGTAAGTGTGAGAGGATGTATGTTTTAGAATTAATAATTCACAAGTTACTTTATAACTAACACAACACTTCAAACATAAACATGACAACCAGTGTAGTTGATTAACCTAAAGAAGAGATTATTGAACAATTGATAACTAACAATGAAATAAACCATGACATATAATACACTATGCAGTTCTGCAATGCAGCCATGAATACTGATCTGAAAAACCATCTTGTACATAATCTTACCAACAATAAAACTATCACAGGCCTAATGATGTCATGTACTAGCCTATTTTATTAAACAATATTTTACAATAAAGTACAATACACATCATTAAAATTAATATACAAATTTTATCTGACTATAACTTATTTACAAAGTTACAATTATGCTCCTTTTTAAGCTTGCATACAGCTCTTTTGAAAAGAATCTTTACTAATCTTATAGCTTGCACTGTGAAACACAAAGTTTTAAATTATATGAGAGAGGTTTTTCTAAAGCAAAAAAGTAACTGCTAAAGTAATCTACTTTTATTTCAACAAAATTATTCTCTTTATGTAGCAAAAACAGAAAAAGAACCATGACATAGAAAGATCACTTAAAGGATAAAAGTTTAGAAAGTTGTTATCCAAACAATACAGAAAATGAAACTCTACAGCAAGTACATTATAAAGTAAATACCCTCAGCTTCCAGATGGTGCATTTATTTTTTATAGCATTAAAACCATGAGCATTGTAAAAAAACAAAACAAAGTCTGTTGAATTTTAAAATATTTACATGTTTTCACATTGTTTTCAAGCTATTTGAGCTAAAAATAAGCCATAAATATGTAGAAAGACAATACATTTAAAGTTTTGTTTTATATGTTGATAAATACAAATTACAGATTGAAAGGGGGTAATAGTAGCCAAAATCAGGAGTTAGCAGTTTGAACAATTTTTATTATTTCTTCTAAAAGAAATGTTGATAAAATATAGATCAAGCCAAAATTTTAAATCTGAACACTTCATTTATAGTTTTATTTTGGAACTAATTTGAGGAGAGAGATCAGAACTTTAAAAACAGGTTGATGTAGTTTAACCTTGTAGAAAAAACAAAACACAAAAGGCTGAAAACATTTCATTACCCAACAAATATTCACAACTGTTAAAAAGAAAACTTTTGTTGTTTTTTTATTGTAAACTATTAAAAGTTAACATTTTACCTACCTTCATTATAAAGGGCTGTTACCTCATGAACTCTACCATATAATTTCCTCTAATTGGCATAAACCTTAAACAAAGCTCAGACCCTAACATATATCAACATGTATTGCAACCAGCCTACATGTAATTATCATTAAACTATAGCTCACAAACAAGATGAGGACAACACATTCAACATATGTAGTAGTTACCGTGGTCACTAGATCATGAACACACGCTTATTTTTAAGAAGGCAAACAAATGCACCAGAAGAGGGAAGAAAGTTGAAGGTGGTGCAGAGGAGTGAGTGACTATCGGAAATACACATTCAGGTAAGGAAATTGTTAATCTCAAGACTTGCTTTTGCTTCTGTGCACCATAAAGAACTATAATCTTACATTGAAAATGGTGGAGAAGCTGGTGCAGAGAAATTCAAAAAGTGAGCTAATTTCTGAAAATAGCACTGGCAACAGAAAGCCATGGAGTGTGGCATTTATAAGGCAGGGGTAGCATAGTGGAGACTGCATCCACCTCAAACAGGAATACTCTTTGCTCAACAGAAGACACAGAATAAAATATATTGACATAAGAATCTTTGGATGGTGTTATCAACCATCCATTATCTCAAAGGTGAACAGTTAAGCACAAGAGTATAGTGTAGCAAGACTAAGTCAGACCATTCCATACATGAGAAATACTTACAAAAGGTACCATAAAATCAGGTGCAGGAAGTAGCATTCCACATCTATGTCCTGAGGCAAATCCAAGACCCATCTGAACAAACCTAACTATCAGGAAAGATTTAGCTCTAAATGTAATGGGGTATCCTATACTACACTACCAGGAAATACCCCAGCCACTTCACTAGAAGAAATGGGGAAGGGGATTCATGTAAGAGGGAACACAAGAAAGCTACATGAGCCATTGTTATCCAGCACAATAATCTGAACTTAGGTCCCAAATGGAGAGAAAGTGAAATGGTTTAATGTGACTAAAGGTAGCAGGCACAAGCCAGGTCTAAAAGTAAGGATGCACATCTGGTGCTGCTGTTTTTTTTGGTCAAGCATGGAATGGCCTAGAAGAAATATGTATGCATATCTTTACAAACTTTCACAGTACACACACAGACAGACAGACAGATATACAGCCAAAGCAGTCTTGCAGAAAACCCCATCTTAATTATATGCACTGACCAGGTAAGGACAAATGTTTTTCATACTCTACCAGTAGAGAAGAAGCCAGTAACAGTAAGCAATCGACATGTATTAACAGAAGACTAACAATAACAAAATAGATAACAGACTACCCTTCATGAAAGCCTAACTGTTCCACAAGGAACCTGATAAATCCCAATCAAGATGAACATCTACAGTTGATAGAAAAGGACAGCAAAAATAAACAGAAAAAATACAATTATGTTGTGAGATACAACTGTGAAAGTTTCCAAATAGTGATGATCCATCAACTGACATAAGCAGCCAACATAAGCAATAAGTATTCAACATTCCTAAAACATTAACATGAAGGAGTCATTCATCTAAAGACCAAACTCCCAAAGTGGTGGAGCTACCCATTGCCATAGAAAAAGTTAACACAGTGAGGAAGTCAAGGTTAATGCGAATTGGCAAGATGAACAAAACCAAAACCATCAACATAAACACAAATGTTGAGAGGGGGAAAGAAAGTCAGCAGATGGAGGCTCATAAAGCAAAGCAAATCAATACTCATCAGAAACTAATAAAAAAAAAAGACAAAGAATATCATACATTAGAGTAAGCAAAATTGCAAAGAAAGAAAGTGGAAGTGCCTGTTCATCATAACAAAGAGAAAAGCCAGAAGCAAAGGAAGACAGAGGAAATAACTGGTTGAAGTCATCATTAGATTCTGCACATTCAGCTCACAGGACCTAAAGAAGAAATATATAAGGCATAAGAGTACCAGCCTCCTGATGCACGATAGCACTAGCATCATTGTTAAACAAAGTTCCTCCAACAATGACTAAAACAGCAAGAGAAGAACCCTGAAGGGAAGTGTCAGAGTCTTAGGAGGTAACAGAAACAAGGATCTGAGATTCATATTCATAAGCACTCTTATGAATCGACTGTGAATGTTGTTTTTTTTATACTTACAAAATGGTTAAATAGAGAAGGGTACTCATTGCCCAACATACACACACACACACACACACACACACAGAAAAAGAACTTACACAAACTAAATGTTGGGCACAGTGTGTAGTGTTTCCAAATAGAAATTTTTATAAAGGGTATATATGTATATATATAAAAAATATATGTTTAAATAATTTTCAGAAACATGGTGGAATTACTTCCTATTTGTATACAAGTACTTTTTATAATGAAACTTTAATATAAATTACAATTCAACTGTACATTAAAATAATGAAAATGTCAAGCCTAGACACAAGAGATAAATAATAATTAATAATCAGATAGATGATATTTACAATTGAAGAACATTTAGCATTCAGCAAAATAACTGCATATTTTATAAAATGATAGATAACACACACACACACACACACATGTAATGAAAATTTCTACTACCTTTTCTTCATTTCCACATTTGTCTGGTCCAAACATAATACTGTATGATGTTTTATCATGAAAGTTTTTTAAATCCAATCCTTCAACATAGGAGAGCAGTTTTAAATAGGCACCACCACATTCTTGACCATTTTGGAAGCGAACCTCATACCTGAAAGATAAACATATATTAATGCCTCTATGACAAGAGTATTTGTTAGTTGCACTTAATTTCAGGGTCCATGTTCATAGAGATAACTCAGAGGCCTTTTCCTTACCCTTTTATTCCAATGCAATCTTATGTTGAAGGCTCATAGTTATCAACATGTGCACTTAATGAACTTTACTAAAACAAGTCATGTTGATAGATCAAAGCCTTCTTACATGATACAGAGACAAGGACTGGCTGTCAAATGTGTAAAGCATATCATACTACATCTGGCTACAGAACATACTACAAGCAATAGGAACATGTTTTCGGAGGTTCAGTCAAGAAACTTCCACAAGATACATTTGACACCCCTGTTTAAGAGTACCAACTTTATGTGACAAAAGTTAAATTATATATTAAAAATCTGAAGGATATTTCAACTCATACATTTTATTTTAAATCAGAAAAATACTTAAAATGATTTTAATATGTTATAAAATACTTTTTCATCATAAAATATATAAAGAATATATTAATTTTATTTTTCTGAACTGAACATGTGTGTGTTCTTTACTATTTTGCAAGTAGTCACTAGAACCTAATCTCTACACACACAAAAAACAACAAAAAAACATGTAATACTTTGTTGCAAGTAAAAATAAACTGAATTTTGTACATGTCTATACATACACACAATTTCATTACACTTCTATACACTTGTATATTTTTCTACCTTAGACTGGAAAATCATGTATAATGTTCATAAAGCTAGAACACATAAAATCATGTAATATCCATCACACTGCAAAAAAAAACCACTAAATCTTATAATACCCATCATGCTACAAGAAAATATATAATGCTTTCCATTTTCATTCATTTTTCATTATCCTTCAACATGGTTTTTGAAATAAAATGATTAAGTCTTGTGATTTTTAAAGTTTATTTACATGTATACTAAAATGGTTTGGAAATACAAAACTAATTATCACTACATTATGTTTGATGATCAAAATTATAAACCATTTCAGTAAAACCTTCAAATTCTGAGAGCAAATAACTGTCTTTAAATAGTCTGGATATCTTTCTACATAAAAAGCATCAAGGTAAACTCACTTGTAATGATTTCATGGAAATCATTACATAAATTTAGAATTTATTTGGACACTAACATTTTTATCATCAACAGGTTATTTTAACTACAATATTGCAAAACATCTAGGTGTGTATTATTTATGGTAATAAAACAACTTTGAGTCTTTGTTTGTGAAGATTAGTGTATATTATATTTGGAAACATATTATTTTCAAAATATTATGGTAAAACATGTAATGTTCATCATATTACTAGAACAGGTAGGCAGGTATTTTATGTTTATTAACACAAAGCTACTAGGCTATCTGTGCCAAACAAAATGTAGTATACTATAATGGTATATGGAAATTAAGGTAAAATTACGTAAAATATGTAAAATTAAGACCCGCCAGGAAGACTGAAGCATTACGTTCAAACATGCTGTCAGTCACCTGTAGTTGGCTAAACTAAAAGTACAGAACTTACTCTGGGAGGTCTCCTCATCACGTACAGAAATCCACATCAATGTGTACTAGAACAGAACTCAACAAAACCTGGCCATTACAACTAAAAATTCCATTGCAACACCTAATATTTTCTCCTATTTTGAGCATATGGTTGTGCTAAATCTTGAACAATTCTGGACTCTTGGAAGTCCAGAACTATTTTTATCTTTGTTCTCTATCATTTGAATTTTGGTAAATGTACTGCTGAGACAAGTATGCACTATTTAAATGTTGAACATTACAGGAAAGAGGGTGCTGATAACAGTTTATGTCACTGATATCATTTCAATACCCCTATCAGGGCAAAATCCATTCATGTTCAACATCATTAGCACTGGTTTACATTTTCCTTTATTTGAAATGCTAGTTTTATGAATACATTTTTTACTAGTCTTGCATATTTCAAACAGTCCCAAATATTCCAGTGTTTGTTCATTTTGTAGCATACCTTATATGTATTGAGGCATATACACTTTTTAATACATAATGTATACATTACATAAATGGTGTACTAGGGAAATCTAGCAACAGGTGGCTGGTTGCTATATTTATAAGTCACAGGTACTTGTGCTCATCTTCATCACCTATGATATAGTGATTCAGTGTGTGCAGTAAATTGTTTTTATGTAGGTGTTTCTGGAAACAAGTGTAAGATCTGTTTAAAAGACTGTCAGAGTGGTTGTATGTTAGCACAATTATGTATGAAGCAGGAACTTTGTATGCACCTGCAAGTATTGAGTTTTGTAGTTTTATTATTTCATTTGGTGTTATGGCAATCCATACCAGACATACACATTCTATTACTGGGCATATGTACTGTTTGTATATTTCTAGTATTTTTTGGGATAATGTGCCTATATTACTTCCAGACAGACTTCTAACTGGGTTGGCTTGTTTCCAGGTTTTATTTGGGATTTTGTTTATATGCTTTTGCCAAAGAAATTTTAAATCATAGGTAACACCTAGAAATTTTGCTGCTGTAACTGTCTGGAAGAAAGTTCCATGAAGATAAGTTCTGGGTAGTTTTTAATGAGTTTCTTTAATTTTGAATGTGTGTGTTTTTGGCATATTAGTTTTCAATCTTTTCCTTCAACAGTATTCTGTTATTTCATTTAGAGCAGAATGTAACTTAGCAGCAGTTATGGATGGTGTTTGGGAACTCTTCCCTCATCTACAAATTGAGAGGTGTAACAGAAATTCGATCAGTCAATGGCATGTCACTTATGTACATGATCAAGAGTATGAAGCTAACTAACCCTCCTTGAGAGAAACCTGCCTCAGGATTAAAATACTCTGAACAGGTGCCCTCTACATTAACCTGACATTTCCTATTTTCTAGGAAACTGGATAACCACTGAATAATACTGCATGGCAGTTCCATATGTAGGATCTGGAACTTTAGACCATAGTGACATATTATACTGAAACCTTTCTCTAGATCGAGCAAGTATATCACAGCACACTTTTTAGTTGAATCTATCTATTACAGTTTCAGTCAATCTAAGTGATTGGATGCTTTTCAAACAACCTTCATTTTCAATAAGGTAGGATGCAAACACCAATTTGTTCCAGAAAAAAAAAAAGCAACATTTTACATATCTGTAAAAAAGTAACAAACTAGATAGTCTGCAAATTGTAGAAAGAAATTCAGAAAAAGTTATAACCAATCAAACCAACTTAAGTTCCTTCCTACTTCTTACTTCACTTGTCTCTAATTAATGGCAATGTCACTTTTGGTTCTTTGTTTAAACATACACATAAACCCCATTATAAAACATTTCAGTCTGATGTGTTTACATGCAAAACTACAGTCATGAATAAATTATATATTTCTGAAATGTACGGTTGTCTTGTTTTCCTCAATTCTGTGTTATTTATTATTCATTCTAAAACTTTTTCTACACAACTGGTCATGCTGATTGGTCTGTAGTTTAGTTGTTAGTTTTCTTTTCTTTAAAAACAAAATTTGCTTGCTTCCAAGAGAAGTTAGGTACAACATGTTTTTGAGCTGGCTCCTAAATCAAAAATAATTGTCGAGCTCTATAGTACAAAATACATTAAATGATGTAATGCCCAGCATACTACAAGAAAATACATTAAATTATGTAATACATATGTAACCATAAACATATATAAAGCCTTCTAAACACCACAGAGAAGGATATGCATTTGTTGATCTTTCAGATATCTTGTTTTACATACAGTTAGAAAGCAAGGTCATATTTTCAATCATTCATGTGTTCTTAATTCCTTACCAAATTTCTACTAAACTTTTGGGAATTTTTTAAATACTTTAAAACATTACAAGAATACTAATATCATTCAACATATTTATCTTTCCTCCAATCCTTTCTTCATTCACCCTAACAAAACTTCAAAATATTCCACATACGAGGAAAATCTAGATTTAAGTTTAAGCCAACATCAGGTGTAGCTGCTGAGTTCTAATTCATACACAATCTATTCTAAGTAAGCTAAAGGCAGTTAGCAAAATGCACAAGTCAAAAATAGTTTTAAAAAATGTAATAATGCACAAGTACAATAGTGATATGCAAGTAAAAGTATCATAAACAGTTATATATACATTATTAGTCTGTTGTATTTAATCATTGCTTCAATAACTAATTAAAACTAATAATTAAACAAATCAATAAATAAAATACAATTTACATTGACACATGTGAATAATATACAACTACAGATTTATTTAGTATGTAGCCAAGTAAATATGTAATTAAATATTCATTTTTCATATTTATACTTTATATATATATATAGAGAGAGAGAGAGAGTGAGAATTGTGAAATCCCCAATTACTAAAGTACAGCACATAGTTTCTCCCCTCTCTTTTAGTGCAGTAGACTATAATGCTCTCCCCAATGGGTCTGCTGTAGTTTTTACAAGCAAAATACATCACACATTGTCATTTGAGAATAGTTACTATTCAGCTTTACAACCTAAAGTATATGGGTATTACTTCACAAAAGTAGACAAGCAAAAAGTTATGCACTGACAGAAGTACAAAGTAATTTCTTAGTGGTATTCATTTAATCTTTACATTAATTGTATCATTAAAAATAACGAAAAATAGAAGTTTAGCTTTCAAAGTTACAATGACTATTGAATTAGATTTTGATTTAGAAATTACATAACTCATAGTTTTGTTCAGTAGATTCCTGGTAATTTTTTTTAACCTTTTGTTTTTGTTTGGAAAATGGATTTGAGGTATCAAGCTTAGTAAATGGTGTGTGTGTTGAAGTAAGGGCCTATTTGAGAAAAAAAAATGGATGTGCAATCTGTGCAAGCAATAATTTGTAGAATAATAAAAGTTATACCCCAATTAATTTAGTACTTTTCAACAATTTGTTTTTAGAATGTTAGTAGTTTGTCTTTATTACACCAGAATTATTAATGCTGTTACTTTTATACAAAGAAAATTTCTAATTTAATGTAATTTAATAAACTTTCACATGCATTTCATAGACTTAAAATACATCCCTTCAAAAATATTTACAACTTACTTTCACTAAAAACATTTCCAATTACATGAACTAAAAAAATGAAGAAAACTATTTTCATGTGGTATTTTACCAATTGTCAATGCCTTCAAATACAAAACAATTTTTTCCAAAAGAAATTGGAGTTTTCTATGACTAATGATACAAAGTGTGCAGAATCATTAACAAATCAAAATTATATTTAACATTAAAAATATTAAATTACAAAAAAAACAAATATAGCATACTTACTGAAGAATGAAGGGTTTGCCATCAAAGACAAATGGTTTATCCAACCTTGATGATATGGCATGATGATGAGCTTTAGACTTAAAAAAAAAAAATAAATAAATAACTACATCTCACACGTAAACTGATACTTATGTTCTGATTATTTTAATTTGTTCAGTATTTAAATTTAAAACACTAAAAGAAAACAAACATATCTTACATGCAAGTCTATTTATTTTCAATTTCTGCAAAGTCATAAGTGCTATAACCAGAGACATCTCCCATTATGAGGTAGAGAAAAACTGGCAATAGACAAATCTTTTTATAGAGGAGACTCATAACAGATAGCTCAGTTTTGGTGTTTTTAAAGATATTTTTTACATTTTACAAATAATATTGTATCAGGTTAATTTTTTTCACACAAATAAAATTATTACCTTTTTGACATTATAAAAGAGGATACTGATTAATCAAAGTTTATAAATAAATTGCTTTGAAATATTATTTAGCGATTTGTTCAGTACACAGAAATTGGAGGCAAAATTCAGGTAAATGGGTTTGCCTTAGTTTGCCCAAACAAGTTTGACAGTTTGGTAACAGTTAATTAAATGCCCTTTGTCAAAGTAAGGGTTTACATTTTTAATTACCATCATTTTGTAAAAGTCATACAAATGTAAAAATATAAGATGATTTATTTCAACCATAAAGTTATTTTACCAAGTTCCTTTTACATCAAAATGTTAGGGGTAACTACTTTCTCGCAAATGGCTGTAGACAGTGAAATGCTATCGAAGCTGAGATTTCGTAGGTCAAATAACTCACTCTTAACTTCTAATAAAATCTTCAATAAATGCTACTTAGTTTAACATTTGCATTATCTCTGACAGATAGAATATCCATAATGCTTTTGGAAGCTGTAATCACAGACATTTTCCATTATGAGTTAATTATTAACAATAAAGAATGGAAAACTGGATAAATTTTTGCTATTTAGAGTAAAATCTCATAATAGATATTCCAATTTTATTTCTTTATATTATTATTCTTCATTGTTATATAGTACCATATTGACAACTTATATACAATTAATGTAATTAATAATGTTAGAGCTATCTACCAGTATATTTATATATACAAACACATGCAAACATATATATATAAAATCAACTCAAGACTGATGTCATAAATTTTTTATAAGTTATGATGTATCACATACAATAAAGTTTCACTTGCAGACCTAAAAGTACAACAAAGGTTAAACTGATTCTTTTAAGTTAATACAGAAATTACAATAACCTTACTATAGCAATTCAAACAAAATAATTACACTATGTAACATATATTTAGTTCCTGGATAGTATGTGTTATTTCTTAATTGCTTATGCTGTAAAAGTACAGAAAATGGCCATTATTCCCTTCAAATTTTGCTTTTGCAATCTGGATAATGAAATTCAGAAATTAACCTATTTTCTACATAAAAACGGGCAAATGTGCACATTTTCATTTACATAAGGTCTGAATAAAACAACATATGAATCAAGATTTACATGTATTTATGCTAAAGTTATACAAAAATAAACATGTTTAAAAGTAAGTAGTTTTTTGAGATTTGCAACTGTAATGTAAATCACCTTCACATATCAGTCCCCAAATAGTCTCCCATCATGTTTTCGTCACACGTTCCCAGGTCACAAAAGTAAAGTTTGAAGAGAAAAATAGGTCTTTTCTATTTACTTTAGGCATAAGCAATTGGAAAATAACACTTTCTGCCCAGAAAAAGTAAAAATTTTGTTACATAGTGTTATTGATCTAACTTAATGTGTGAAATCTACAGAAAATTAATGAGGCTTTATTAGAATGATATGCATATGCTAATGCAGTAGCATGTCATTGAAAAAGTGAGGCACAGCACCACAGAAAATATTTTTATCACCTGTTTGTTTGATTCAAAAAAGAATTTGAGTATTCAAAAGTGCAATGCTGCCAGCAATATACTTATAGCTGCATTGAAATACCCTGTCAAAGATAGGTTTATAATACAAAGAAATCAGTAAATAATTTAGACTAAAGGATACAACATTAAAAAAAAATCCCTTATTGTTCTCTATAAAACTTACACAACTAAACATAGGAGAGCAAGAAGCTCCAAAACCACATCCCAAACCAATACACAAAATATAAGTTTACATGTAGAAAAGACAACCTTCCTAGCCCTCCCCCTAACATTTTCCTAATCTGGAAACGTATTTCCAATAGATACCTCCTCTCCCAGTTTAGCTATTTTCCTCATTTGTTTGCCTAAACAATTTGTGTGTAAGTAGCCTCAAAACAACTCCCACCTCATTTTATGTTTTAACATGAACTGTACTGATGCACATTGTTGTCATCACATAACAACCTCCATGCACAGTACCTACCCAGGTACTTATGATAATTTCATTCTTTAATGAGGCAACACAAAAATGTGAACTGAAATGGAAACATGACCATCAAACTCTTGTATAAAAGTGGTCAGCAAGCCAAAACATGTAGTGTTGTTTGAGTGTGTTCTTAAAGCAAAATTACAAATAAGAAAACTTATGAAATTCATTGCTACTATGTAACAAAGCTGAATTTATATGAAAATATACCTTCATTGCTAGACCCAAATCTCCAGTAAGTCCATTCCTTTCAGCTTCTTCTACCACCCATTTTCCTATATAAATAAATAAAACTTATTAAAAACTACAAAATTACTACAACTTAGTCATTACATCTTTGGTGGAATTATATCCTAACCCCAAAACTTATTAAATGTTCCACCTTTGTTCACTTGTTTTGAAAGATTGTGAGAAAAAGTGCTGGGTTTATGTGGGCACACTGTAGTAAAAACTTAGGGCTATAAGAGTAGGTTCAGTTTCCATTCAAGTAGAAGTCTAAAAGATTTGAGCCTTTAGCAGTTCTAGTACAATGATGATCCTAAGGTTTATGCAAGATGGGACTCTTTTGCTAAGTATTCTTCTTATAAAGTTATGTGTAATGGGAAATATAAATCTAGGACTAGGAATTGCTTGCCATGTGCTAAAGTAAAGAGCATTAGTGGGTTGACAGTTTAGTTACTGGTACCATGGAATATTCCCTTTCTTTAGTGAATGTAGGAGCAAATGATGTTGGAAGTAATAAATCAGATTTGATACATATAAAGAACTCCTTCAGAGGTTTAGGAATGAAAACAAAAGTGTGGACCTTTCAGGAATGCTCCTTCATGCAAATGAATTACTTAACAGGATCTAAGGCTTAAATGAAAAATTATCAGGATTATGCTCAGAGTAACAAATGAGCTGGTTGGAACTGTTATTTTTATATGCTTGAGATGGGCTCTACTCAAGCATTTTAGATAGTAGAATGTTAGGGGAAACTTAATATTAAAGGTAGTTTAAACTACATATACATAATGAATATGGAGCTTAGAAATTTTATAATAAACAATTTCATATGATAACTAGGGCAATGAAGAGATTGGAAGAAAGCTTTGGAACATGAAATGTTTTAGAATAATTGTATGGATAATAGGAACAAACTTGGTGAATTCAGGGATGAGTTGATTGATTGGTGTTTAATGGTGCAAAGCAACTAGGCTATACCCTCCAGTTTGATACCAACCTTAGGGACACATGTTCATACAATAGTAGTTCAACACCATTTTGTATGCTAGTCACCAACTGCAATGACATGGCCTCTGACCCATCACAGAAGGGTTCCCTGGTATTGACACCATGCTTACTAGCATCATAGTTACGATGCATACCACGAACGGTCAGTCAGTCAGTGAGTGGGTGAGTAAAGTAAGTTACTTATAAGTACATACGTATAAATTTAATGAAGTTGAATAGTAAAATAACTAAAATCACAAGGAAGAACCACTGCATTAAAAACAGCAAATCCAAACATCTCACTAAATATATTAGTTTGTTATAACTCAAAAACCATGCTGAAACAAAAACAAATTAAACAAAAAAATGCTGCATCAATGGAAAAATTCCCAGGTTGCAAACTACAATGTGGGATTATAAAATGTACACAAGTTATTGGAGGTTTTATAGGGTGAAAAGTATTTAGAGCAGGACATGTGAAATATCTTTTGTTATTACATTTTATAACATTTGCAGCAATATAATTAATATAACCAGCTCACTAGGTTAAGTTATAGTTTCATAATATGCCATTAGTGAAGCATATTATACCTAACTTCATAAAGATTGAACATTGTAATAGAAAATGTGACATAGTCAACAACCATTTATATACATCAAATTTAGTGAGAATAAATGCACTTTAATGAGTAAAATCACAAGGGAAGACTGCATTAAAAACAGCCAATTCAAACCTCTGACTAATCATATTAGTTTGTTATAACTCAAAAAACAAGCTGAAACAAAAACAAATTAAACAAAAATGCTGCATCAACTAAATTGGATACTTCATGGTGGTGTAGTTCATTTGCTGTGCTGTCAATTAGTGCCTTTCTACCATACTGGGGGCTGGAATGCCAACAAAGAGATAAGTCTTCATCTCACTTAACCCCAAGTGGTAGTACCTTATTTCCTTATTATATTTTTATTTCAATTAATTTTTTTTTTTGGCAGAGCAGTCACCTTCCCACAACTGTCTGCAGGCAGTGAAGGGCGATATAAATGTGGAACATTGTTGGCTTAAACACCCACGTCTTTCTCTCTGAATTTCTCTATCTATTGCTACTCTTCATTCCTTATGTGACACTGGCAAATGGAGGTTAAAACTGATAAGTGGTGTATTCCCACTGCAATATGGGTCCTACTTCTGCAGTCACTTCCAATACCTAGGGTACATTTTATAATCCCACATTGGAGCTTGTAACCTGGGATCTTTTCAGTTAATACAGCATTTTTTGTTTAATTTGTTTTTGTTTCAGCTTGTTTTTGAGATATAACAAACTAATGTATATATATATTGAATTTTCAGCAGCAACCAAATAACAGAGACAATAATTAACACTTACAAAAAATAAATTTTCTTATTTAATTATCGCTAGTGGCAATTCTTTATTTTAATGTAACATAATACTTAATAGCATTAGAATCCTATAACCTAATACTAAAACTAAAATCAATGCTAACCAACTGTCACACCCAGAAATGCCTTGAACAATATTTTCCCAATGCACTTTTAATGTTAAAATCAAAAGTAGAAAACATTTTTTTCCACAAGTTTTTGCAAAGAAACCAGACTCTAAACTCAGGAACTGTTACCAACAAGCATATAAAAGAAAATCTTCACCCTCCTTGTGCAATTGGTCAGAAAATAACTACTTGTTTTATAAACAGATAAATTATTAATAACCTTAAAATGGCTTGCAGAATATGGGAAAATTTGTGAATTTGGCCTCCAATATAAAATACCCAGAAAAGTGACCATAAAACTAATAATGTCCTGGAATTCAACATAACATCCCTTTAGAAATAGTTTTAACTAACAGATCTCTGTCAACAGGTAAATATTAGAAATTTGTTTGGGAAGAAATTACACAATTGTCCCAAACAAAGACTTTACATTTGAGTATAGAATAGCAGATGTAAATCTCATAAATATTGAAACAATTTTCAATCTCTTGTTTCAACTTCCTATCCAGAGCCTCTAAGTTGGTGGGTTGATTTGCTGTTTTATGACACAAAGCAGCTGGGCTATCTGCACCAAACATTCACTAAAAAGTTAAAATTAAATTTAATAAAATTCATAAAAAGAAATTAAGGTAAAGCAAAACAAAGTTAAAAAAACAACAACACAAATAGCATAAAACCAATGTTTACCTCTAGTCTACAATGTTAAGAGAAAAACTACAGTAATACAAGTTGTAAAGGACTTTCTGTAGTATAACTAATTATCATAACTCACCAGGAAGATGAACAGGTAAGTACAAGAACCACTATCACTCACCTAAAGTTGGCCTTTTCTGTCCTGGTTCTGAGTTATTTGACATTATGGCTATTTTCAAAAAGTAATAAAAGTTTTAAAATACTTGTAGCAAAATTTTAATAATAACTCACCAGGATGACTAACAAGTAGTTCAAACAGTAGCATTAGTCACCTGAAGTTGGCCTTTCCAGTCCTGATTTCAAGTTATTTGACATTACAGCCATTTTCTAATTTCAAATCGAACTAGATGACTGTGATTCTTGAAAGGGAATCACATAAAAAAATGTCTAATATATAAATTAAAAAACTTAAATAGTATTAAAAAGATTAATGGCCTTTAAAAAATTAAAAACATTTCCAAGGTTGACAGCGTTACTATCGCCAATAACACTGTTTAACGGTATGGACAAACCTTGGGATAGAACTGGCTGAAAATGGTGTTGTCGTTGAGAGTCATAACGATGGCAAGAAAGTAAAATGTGGTTCACTGTCACCTTAGTGTTAAACTGACTATACATTGGTGCATCATATTCAGATAAAAGAAAACAATGAATTAAAAAACTGTGAACAATGCTAGTCTAGTTAGAACAACTTCCTCTTTCCGACCCTTATGGAAGCATGATGTCCAAAGCCCAATATAGGGTTTTATTTGGAAAAGCTTGTTTTCACGTTGCTCACTCAAGAAAACTGCCAGCTGGCACTGAGCCAAACCTTGAATACAGGACCATAATCCATGTATGGAACAGGCACAGCAGTGATAGTGCCAGAGCAGATAATTTTAGCTGCAGTATCCCGGTGGCCTGGTAACCATAAAAGCTGGATAGAAGTAGATGTTAGAAAGAAATGAGTCAGTTGGTTTTGAATGTCGACAAGAACAGGGTGTGAACTAATGTGAAGAGATTCCAGGGCCAGAAGAGAAATAAGTGAGTCAGTAAAATAGTGAAGTTTGAGTACTGCTTAGCTTCTATGTGAACCAGGGCTAAAAAAATGGCATACAGCTCAGCAGTGAACACAGAAGCTGTAGAGAGGATTCTGCATGCAACCACCAAACCACAACAAACCATGGCAGAGCCCACACAATCACCTGATTTTGAACCATCTGCATAAATTGAAATGGAAGGATGGTTCGAAAGATGTTTAGCAAATAACACAGTATTTCCAATTGAGAGTGTCTGCTTTTCTCAGACTTAAAGATAGGTCACATTTCGGGACTGGATACGAAGACCAAAAGGAGCAAGGGCAGATTGTCCGTTCTGAAAAAGTATGGCCCACCAAGGAAAGAAAACACAATCCCAGGTGGAATGCTTTGGTAAGGAACGAAGTTTCAAAGCATACAGTAAAGCAAACACTGGAGGTGCAAATGTTTGTGAGACTTTATGTACAAACTCTGAACTGGGGAAGTGTGAAAAGCCCCATTGCAGAGCCAAAGTCCTTGATAATGAATGGGGTTCAGTATCTTTAAGGCCAAAGTTCTGGCTGAACCATAGACCAGTGATCCATAATAGAGTTTTGATCGAATAAGAACACAACATATCTTTAGCACAGAACATTGATCCGCTCCCAAAGTGGTGAAAAAGAGGACACAGAGGATGTTTAGTGCTCTTTTACATTTGACCCGTAGCTGCTTGATGTGTGGTATAAAGGTCAACTTACAGTCAAAGATAAGCCCCAATAACTTCGTCTGAGGGACCACAGGCAGCACAACATCACTGATACAGAGTTGAGGGTCAGGAAGAATACCCCGTTGGCAGCAAAAGTGCATGCAAATGGTTTCAGAGAAAGAGAGAAGTTACAGCCTTTTGCTGTGGTCCACTTCACTAAATGACTGAGGGCAGCCTGTGGCTGCCACTCAACATACCTCGTGTTCGACGACTGGCATAAGATGTGAAAGTTGTTGACATAGAGCCCATTTGCAACAGTGAGAAGTTGTTCAGCGATGGCATTAATCTTTATACTGAAAAAAGTAACACTCAAAACACAGCCCCGAGGGACTCCAAGTTCCTATAAAAAAGAACGGGAAAGTGTCGAACCCACACGAACATAGAATCTCCTGTCCATTAAAAATTTTTTAATAAAAATGGGTAAATGGCCACGTAACCCATATGTATGGAGGTCTTGCAAAACGCCATACCTCCATGTTGTGTCGTAAGCCTTCTCAATGTCAAAGAATATTGATAGAAGATGTTGTTTGAGAAAGGCTTCTCTAAATGACATTTCAAGTCAAATCAGGTGGTCCACGGTGGAGTGCTGTCATTGGAATTCACACTGGGTGGGCAAGAGGAGATTGTTTGATTTGATGAACCAAACAAGACGAGCATTAACCATCCTCTCTAAGGTCTTACAGAAACAGTTCCTCAAAGCAATTGGATGGTAGTTTGAAGATTCTTGGGATCCTTCCCAGACTTAGAGAAAGGCTGGACAACAGCCTGGCACCAGGCATCAGGAAAAACATTCTCCTGCCAAATCTGGTTAAAAATAATCAGAAGAAAAGCAAGAGAAGCAGGAGATAGATGGCGCAGCACTTCATAGTATACATCATCAGGTCCAACTGATATACTGCCAGACTGATGAAGGGCCAGTTTGAGTTCCACCAGTGTAAAGGGACGATTATAATCACAGAGGCAATCAGTTCGAAAGGAAACAGGTGATCACTCTGCCTGAGTCTTGATGGCTAAGAAGGTGGAGGAAGAAGCAGAAGTGATAGATACCTGGCAATAGCTTTCACCTAGAGTATCAGCAATGGTCTGGGTATCAGCTACTTCCTGGCCATCAGAAAGCAAAATCGAGGCAGGGACAGAATTATGTTGCCCACTGACCTTTCAAATCTTGTCCCATATGACTTTGAGAATGGTGTTACAAGATATGCTGTTTGTGAACTTAATTTGGATTCTGACTTTGACGTCTTACCCATCGAGTGTGTGTGCAGGCCTGCTGGAGAGCGATGCAGTTCAAGAGTGTGGGATATCTACGGAAAGTATCCCAGGTCCATTTTTGAGCCTTCCGTGCCATGTGGCAGGCAGAATTCCACCACAGACGAGGATATCATGGAAAACGTGTCAAGGTTTTAGGAATATATTGAGCAGCTGCTTGTATAATATGGTCAGTTACTGCTGCAACACAGTCGTCTATTGATGGCTATCAGATGGTGGCAGGATCAAGTTCTGCGAGAGCAGTGAAAGAGGGCCAGTTTGCATGATCCAGCTTCCACTGAGGCACACAAGTTGGGTGGCACTGACCATGGCCAGTTTCTCTCAAAATTATAGGAAATTGATCACTGCCTTGTTGATTATTGTCAACCCTCCATGAAAAATGGGAGAATAGCAAAGAGGAGCAACTTGAGAAATCAATAGCAGTAAAGGACTGACTAGGTGCATGAAAGTAAGTAAGAGAATCAGTACTGAAAAGAGAAAGGTTGTGATTAGCAAGCATACACTCTACAGAGTGACCCTCTTACCAATATCAGCACTTCCCCAGAGGTGATGATGTCCAGTGAAGTCCCCCAGGATAAAAAAGAAAGATGGCAACTGTTCAATGAGAGCATCAAGGTATGATTGATCATGTCTCTCAAGGTGACAGGTAAATAGAACAAACAGTGATGGTATGACCCAAGGAAATACAGATGGCTATGGCCTCCAAGGGTGTGTTGAGTGGCAAAGACAGGGTGGGCACATGCTGACCAACCAACAGTGCCATCCCTCCATGCACACAATCATCACACAGCCTGTCATTTCTGTACAAAGAAAATGGCCAAAATGTGACTGTGTCAGCAGGTTTCTTAAATGTTTCCTGTAATGAAAGACATGCATGATGGTAAGAAGCAATTAGTGTTTTGATTTCATCCAGATTAGAATGTAAACCTCAAAAGTTCCATTGTATCAAAGTGGCCATTTTTACTGATTATGTAGGTGAATTGGGTGGAGAACCCTTCTGTTTACAACCATGTCTTTTTTCTTTACTGTCTTTATTCGAGGGAGGTCTATCGACCTACATGGATCCTGCCCTGGGTCGATCGAGCAGGTCTGTGCTGTTGGAAAAGAATTCCAGGGAATAAAGACATGAAAAAATGATCGTTTTGCATCTTGGGGTGGGAGAAGAAGATATATCTGAGGAGATGCCTGTACCAGGAACCAAAGGAAGTGGATCTTGGGATGTGTTGGAATGTATGCAAGGGACAGAGATAAGTATTAAAGTTGATTCATCAACTTTTTTAACCATGGAGTTCAAAAGACTTTTTTTCTTTAAAACAATTCCTTTGGAGGCACAGAGAGATCTGTCTGCACACTCACTGTAGTAGTGGAACAAAGTGCAGCAGCATACGTTCGAGATGAAGTGGTGGACACCAACTTTCAAGCTTCAGGATAAGTAATGTTATGAATCATTTTCAAATGCTGCACCTCTTTTTCTTCCAACCACTTAGGGCAAGAACGAAAGTAGGATGAGTGAGAGCCATTGCAACTGATGCAATGAGGGTCCGTTTCACACTTGTAGGCATCATGGTCCTTGCACTGCAACAAGCACACATCAAGGAACCATGACATAACGTCTTCAAGTGACCAAACTGCTGACACTGAAAACATCAAAGAGGGTTTGGAATGTACGGCAGTACCCTGCAATTAATATAACCTGCCTTGATGGTGGCAGGTGCATGGTGATGTAAATGTCAGAACAAGAATATTGTTCGGCAATGTAACTCCATCTTTGCAAGTGGAGATACACCTCACTGCAGAAACTCCTTGAGTGGAGAAACTGGCAAGAATCTCTATACCCAAACACTAGCATCAGATACAATGTCCACAACACCTGTTGAGAACATCCAACACTGGTACTTAGTTGACCCTAGCCCAAGTGGCCCAGCCGATTGGCCCAAGGGGACCATCCCAAGGCTGCCAATTTAAGGCCAAAGTGTTTTGTTAGGGTTGGACCCCTCAACAACCATGATCCTCTCCTCCCCTTTACAGGTCATTAAGCACAGCAAACATGTGGGTGGATGTTTAGATCCCAGAAGAGGTAAATTGAAAGAACAGAATCTTCCCTGGGAGGTCCCCTCACCACATACAGAAATCCACACTGAGGGGAGCCTCTAAGAGTTGGCAATCAAGCTGACAAAAAAGAAGGTTGTCTTAAGGTTTATAAGGCAATTAGTAAAATGCTTATGAAATATGAAATGAGTTATTGATCAGTTACATGTTATAGGTAATGAGAATGCCAATTTTGACAGAGTCAAATTCTTTGTTAACCTGGAGATGACCTAGGAAGGTTAAAACATTGTTCTCCGCTTACCAATAAAAGTTAATACCCATACCAGCTGTTCTGAGATACAAAATCCTTCTTCAGCTTGTATGTGAATGCTTTACAGGTATATTAATTCATATATTGAAATTCACTAGGTTTGGACAACTAGGACAGATAGCATTAGCAGAAGTAACACTTAGAACATCAACAGTTTGTAAAACTGGAAAAATAACTGCTAGGAATTCAAAACCACCTGTTAACAATAGCTAGAATTCCTCTGAAATTAATACATACAATAATCAGTTTTTATGAATGCACCTTCAATACACAAAGATGTATAGCCATGAAGAATTTTAGTTCTAATTTTATATGTAAAATGCCCATGATTGTGTTCTGAAGTAAGTATAAAATCTGAATAATGACATTAGCTTTCATCTATGTAGGTAAGCTTGAAAGAGAGAGCAAGGAACACAACAATGTAATATAGTGTTCCAAACTTCCATGATCACGTTATGAATTTAATGTCATTTTCAGTAAAAAATATAGTACAAAAGTATTTATATACTGCTTCACATCCTGAAAGTTTTTAATGTGCTTAACTGTTCCTAGTGCTGGGTGTGTATACCAAGAGATACTGACTCAGCAGGTGTATAACTAAGTATTTAGGGCTGGCTATGTATCTGTTCTGCACTGTTTTTAGACTTTCCAGTAACTAAAGTCAGTTTTAGTAAGTTGTGCATATACACATGCATACTTTAGTATGATAAACACTCATGAAACCACAATAGTGTAAAAATACAGTAGATATAAGCAATTAATTCTGACAGAGTAAGTGAAATAAAGAATCAGAGAAAAAATTCTGCTAAAGTGAAGTAAATTTTTTTCCTATTTATATAGTTGCATAAGTAGCGAGAAGCAAGTAATATTTAAAAACAGTATTTTCATTAATTTTTCTATAGAAGATCTAAAATTCAGAAACATTTACAGACAGAACAATAGCTCTGAACTTCCCATTATGTTACAGTAGATAAAGCAGTTAAATCAAGTTAGACCTGGTCACTACAGTGGTCCCTGAAATCAAGATATAAATCTGCTGCAGTTGCATCAGGCCAGGTAACAGTATGTGATGCAGTAATTCACATAAAATACATTCTCTGAAACTTTTGTTGCAGCAATTCAGTTGTAGCCAGCTAGTTTAAGGGCTGCAACTGCTGTTGTTTCTTCATGTTTTTTTTTCTCATATTGGGTGGTGTTCCTTTGATACCTGAGATACAGGGAATTTGCATGCAAGGAAAACAGCATTCAATCATTGCATGTCAGCACACACACTGGTGGGTGCGTTGAGAATTCATCAATTTTTTTACTCTTTTATACATCTCTTCTACTGGTTGTGTAAGTTGACTTCTCTCAATTTTTACACTCTAAAAATTGTATGTGAAAATTAGTTGTGTTTAACAAACTTGTAGTTTCTCTGTTGCTACAGTGTTCTCAAACTAGCATTACACATAGTCAAATCTTTGAACCTCTTGTTATGTGGGCATTAGTTTACCAGAGTATCATTATTCATTTAAACTAGAAATACCATGCTCTTTATTCTCAATAGTTCCCTCCAAAATGAAACATGTGCTAGCTTTCTTAAAGTTATGCTATGTTTAACATACTACAAAGAATTTCACAGGAAATACTGAAATATACTTGTATTCCTGGACAAATTATATGGTTACAAGGTAATTTTAACATAAAATAAATATTAAAGCTTTGTGGATACTTGCATAAAAATAACATAATGCCTACCATTATACTTTGCAACAACTTCTGCATCATCTTTCTTTGCTTCAGAGATTATCCACCTGCCAAAACATCAAATATTACTTATCTTTGTTTAGCAATACTAAGATGTAAAGCTGAGACAAAGATCAGAAATCAATAAAACAGCTGTAAATGCAAAACTATGTAACAAAAAGTAAATCACCTAAAAAGTCTGAATTTATTGGAAGCTTGAAGACATGATATTCCAAGTATTGAGTTTCACCTGACATTTAAGAGCTCTTATTATTTTTACCAATATTCTAAAAATTTCATTGAAATTTCATGCTTTTTTGTTACTCAGAACTACAGGTTTTGTATATATACAACAAAATAAATTATGATGCACTGCCCAGGTAGTTTAAATTCCTGAACATTAAGTATCCAAGAATATCTTTCAATATTTTTTTTCCTGGACAACATCTTCAATTCCTGTATTTCCAGGTCAACCTTTAACAACTTGAAACCCAAGGCTCTCTCAGTATTTACTTCTATATTAACCATATAAAAATGAAAATATAATTTACAGGAAATAAACAGAATCCAAATTGTAGTCTTCTTTTGAACAAAACATAAGCATCATTTACCTTTAATTCCTGAAGTCAGTATTGGAATGAAAGTGAGTTGGAATATTATTGCAATTTATCTTCTATTACATAATATGCATAACTAACATAAAAGTAAAAAGAAAAATCAAAGTACAACTTAAGCACAGTTAGAATCAGGAAAACCAAACAATTACAAAGCTTTCTCCATTAAAATTTAAATACAAAGACAGTATTTGTATTATGAAACTGACAAAATTCCTCTAGCAGTGGCATACAAATTTCAATGTTGTGAAAGGTTATGTAAATCAGCTAGTCACATGAGATGTAAGCTCTTAATCTAACATTTCTTGATCTTAAACAAATAATTTCATGAGATATAGTTAGAATGAATCAATGCTGATTGTTGGTAAGTGTTGTTATTCATCCGGAGAAGTATTTTGATTTGTTCCTCTTCCTTCTGACCAAGTGTGTGTGTGTGTGTGTGTGTGTGTGTGTGTGTATTTTGGATTTCTGTTATTGTTAGAATTTAATAGTGCTTTCAACCCTGACTGTAGCAGTGATTTGTTTCAGTCCATAATGTTTGCACAGAAACCTCTAAATTGTGCAATACCCACTAAGACTCTGTAGATCAGAAATACAATAAATATAAAATTGCTTTATACACTATTTAAAATATCAAACTGTTTGAACAACAACTGTTTTGGTGTGAGCTGGATTAAGTTGTCAAAAGTAATTTTTTAATCAATCTTAAGTTGCTACACAAACACAGGCTGCAACATTTTTAACACTGCATTATTTTTTAAACCAAGATCTTGATTAATATGATTATTATTGTATATATTTTAATGCTTAATTATATGCCCTCTGGAAAAGCAGAAAAAACATGGTCTGAGCTTGCTATGCAACTACATACAGCCTAGAGAGTTGAAAATTAAACTATGATGAGCTAGTTCTACTGGCAATTCTTTTTCATACCTAAAATACACAAAATTTAGACATTAATTATATGATTAGGAAGTTCTTAGAAATCATATTTTTGTAAAATTTACTTTTAAGTATCTTTATTGACCACTCAAACTTCATTTCAGTTTTCCAAGCCTATAATAAAAAAAATATCGAGCTTCAGTTAATGTAAGGTTAAAATAATTACTGTTTTAAAGGAAAAAAAATCACAAGAAAACATCAGCATGTAATCAGAGTTATTTTCTTAATGTGTTGCTTTTGTATATACTTTATGATCATTGGATACATTTTTTTCAAAAAGTATTTTAACCAACTCATTGCATACGTATTCTGTTCATGGCATCCTGGCTTCCGTACAAAGGTATTATGATAAATGTTTGATTTACCTCTTTTCAAATGCCTTGGGGTCATCAAAATGTTCTGCTATGTACACATTACCAATAGGCTTGGGTGTGGTATAGGGAATTTTTTCTATCACAGTTCCTGATGCAGAGTTCTGAAAATTAAAAAAAAATCAGATGTTTGCTAAAAAATGCAATTTACAATACTTGCATTTTAAAAAAATAATAAAATAACTTAATGTACTTAAATGCACACACACACACACACACACACACACATATATATATATATATATATATATATATATATATATAATAAAAACTACAGAAGCTAAAACTAAGCTCTTTAATTATTTGCTTTATTTAAAACTTAAGCATTTAGAAAACAAAAGATTCTCAGCAGTTTGGTTGATTGATTGATTTAGTGTTTTGTGGCACAAAGCAGCGAGGCTATCTGCGCCAGACATTCGATAAAAATGTAAAAAAATAAATAAAATAAATAAATGTAGTAATAGACATAAATGGAAATGAAAGTAAAACAAAAAAGTATAAAACCAATGTTGACACCTAGTCTACAATGTTAAGATAGAAGGCAGAGTATAAGAAGTTGTAAGGTATTTACTCTAGCAAAAAGGTAATGATCATAACCCGCCAGGAAGACTAACAGGTAAGTATAAAAACCACCGTCAGTCACCTGAAGTTGGTCTTTCCAGTCCTGGTTCCGGGTTATGAGTCAATATGGCCAGTACTAAAAAGTTAAGTAGTAAAAGTGTGAAATGATATGCAGCAAAAGTATAACAACTCGCCAGGACGACCAACGAGTAGTTCAAACGGATAGTTCAAACAGTAGCGTTAGTCACCTGAAGTTGGCTTTTCCAGTCCTGGTGTCGAGTTATTTAATGTTCTGGCCATTGTCCAATGTCAAATTGAAGGAGAGAGATTAAAACTGTAAAAAAGGAACCACAGTTAAAAAGGTGTAATGAATAAATATGCAACACTTAAATGAGATTAAAAAGATTAATGGCCATTAAAAAATTAAAAACATTATCAAGGTGGACAGAGTCACCATCACCAATAACTCTGTCCAATGTTACAGAATGACCCTGGGAAAAATATGTTTAAAATATTGCCGTCGTTGAGAATTGTAACAATGGCAAGAAAGTAAAACGTGGCTGATAGTGATTTGAGTGTTACACAAACTACACATTGGTGCATCAGTTCCCAATAAAAGAAAATGATGAGTTAAAAAACTGTGACCAATGCGTAGCCTAGTGAGAACAACTTCTTCCTTCCAAACTTTACGAAAGCTAGATGGCCAAAGTCCAATTTTGGGTTTCATTTGAAAAAGTTTGTTGTCACGTTGCTCACTCCAAGTGGACTGCCAGCTGGCACGGAGCCGAGCCTTGAAGACAACACCATAGATCATGTACGGAATAGGCATAGGAGTGATGGTGCTGAAGCAGACATATTTAGCTGCCATGTCTGCAAGCTCATTCCCGCGAATACCAACATGGCCTGGTATCCAGAAAAACTGAATTGAAGTAGCTGCTAATGAGAAATGGGCCAGTCGGTTTCGAATATCAGCGAGAATAGGATGTGAGCTAATGTGTAGCGATTCCAAGGCAAGTATAGAACTAAGCGAATCAGTATAAATAGTACTGCTCAGCTGCAATATAATCCAGGGCAAGAGATATGGCATACAGTTCAGCAGTGAACACAGAAGCTGTAGAAGGGATTCTGCATGCAACTACTGACCCATAGCAAACCATAGCAGAGCCCACTGAGTTACCTGATTTGGAACCATCTGTATAAATAGGAACTGAATGATTGTTTGAAAGATATTCATTGAATAAAAGACAGTACTTCCAATCTGGAGTATCTGCCTTTTAGGTGACTGAAAGAAAGGTCACATTTGGGGGCTGTAATAAGCCATGGTGGGATGGGCCAACCTGTGGAATCTGCAATGTTATCCAAGACAGACCCAATTCATCCAATTGCGCCGGATCGAAGGCCAAACGGAGCAATGACAGATCGTCTGTTCTGAAAAGTACTGCCCACCGAGGAAGGAAAACACATTTCCAGGTGGGATGCTTTGGTAAGGAATGAAGTTTCGAAGTATATTGTAAAGATAGTTGCAAACGGCGAAGGTGTAAAGAAGGTTCATGAGATTCAATGTATATACTTTGAACTGGAGAGGTACGAAAAGCCCCAGTGCAGAGTCGAAGTCCTTGGTGATGAATGGGGTCCAGCATCTTTAAGGCCGAGGGTCTGGCAGGGCCATAGACCATTGATCCATAATCGAGTTTTGATTTAATAAGAGCACGATATACCTTTAACATTGAACAGAGATCTACCCCCCAACTGGTAGAAGAGAGAACACGGAGGATGTTCAGTGCTCTTGTGCATTTGACCCGAAGCTGCTTTAAGTGTGGTATAAAGGTCAGTTTACGATCAAAGATAAGCCCCAAGAACTTGGTCTCGGGACTACTGGCAGCAAAACTTCACCGATATGAAGTTCAGGATCAGGGTGAATACCCGTCGACGGCAAAGTGCACGCATACAGTTTTGGAGAGAGAGAAATTAAAGCCGTTCGCCAGAGTCCACTTCCGTACACAATTGAGGGCGGTTTGTAGTTGCCACTCAATATATCTCATGTTTGATGACTGACATGAGATGTGAAAGTCGTCGACATACAGCCCATTCGCAACAGTGAGAGGAAGTTGTTCAGTGATGGCATTTATCTTTATACTGAAGAGTGTAACACTCAATACACAGCCTTGAGGGACTCCAAGTTCCTGTACAAAAGAACGGGAAAGTGTCGAACCCACACGAACTTGGAATCTCCTGTCCATTAAAAATTTTTTAATAAACATGGGTAGATGGCCACGTAACCCATATGTATGGAGGTCTCGCAAAACGCCATACCTCCATGTTGTGTCGTAAGCCTTCTCTATATCAAAGAATATTGATATAAGATGTTGGCGGTTGAGAAAGGCTTCTCAGATAGATGTTTCAAGACGAATTAGGTGGTCTGTGGTGGAGTGCTGTCGACGGAACTCAGCAGTTTGGCTTGTGTTACAAATCTGCAGGAGTTTTTAATTTTATACACATTTTACAATTCAATTTTCAGAGTGTCTTTAACACTAAGTCTCACACAAGAACTAATAGTTAATTATATACTTGCATTATAGAATTAGTGAGATGGTTAAGAAGCAGATAAAAAAACTAGGATTAGTGGAAAACAATTACAAAATTGACATTCATGATTCCCAATAAAGTTTTAGGAAAAGGTTTTCTTGCATTAACAATTATAATTTTGAACACAGCCTCTACCTTTCTGAAATGAATACATCCAACCTGATGTATACCTTGACTTTCAGAAATCCTTTAATGAGTGAATGATTAGCATATTACATTCTTTATACAAAGCATGCAAGACCTCATCAACAGCTGAGTACACACTTGCAGACTTATCATTGCATGAACAATATCATCATAATACAAAGAATGCAGGGACATACTAGTACAAATTTGTACTTTAATAAGTGTAGACTTTTTGCCTTGTTGTTTGTTGCTGAAAATATAAAAAAGGTATCAATTTAGGTATTCATAATTGTTAGGACATTGGATAGACTCACTACAGATGATCTGTATGAGTAATGTAGTAACACAGTTGGACTAAGAACATAAATAATAGAGGTAATAGGTTTAACTTTTGAACCTAAGATGTTAAAATGTTCCTCAGGAAAATTATTTTTGATTAGTTTTAAACACTGTGAAAAAGTATGCTTGATAACTTGATGTATAGCATTAGTTTGAATTATTTAAAAATACTTTTAGAAACATAAGTGGTCTTGATGTTTTGGTTTCTTGTCTTTGTGGGTAAAAGTTTGACTTCCAATAGGCCAAATGGATTTTTTAACTTGAATTTTATGTCCTTTCTTTCATAAAACAAAACAAAAAAAATAATATGATAATTAATGAATGAAATTATTTATACTAATTTACCTTTTCTGCTTCTACTCTGACTTCATTATCACCTGCTCTAGTACTAACTGCATGTATGACCAAGACCGATACCATCAGGAGCATTAAACTTAGCTTCATCCTACTGAAAATAAAAGTATATTTTAATAATTCATGAAAATTTTCTATTTTTACATGTATTAAATTTTAACAATAATATCATTGAACATTATTTCTATATTAACATTGTGTTAAGGTAACTTACAATGTGGCAATGAATAGAATTTTGTAGATAACTTTTATTTAGTATTACTGAAGGAAAAAGTATCTCCATTCTTGTATAATACACAAGAAAGTCATACATTTATAACATTTATATAAATTGTGCAACTAAAGTATTTGGTACTCCAAAATATCTTTCATATTTTTAAATTTAATAATAAATAACTAAAGATATACAACAATTTAGTTTTCAACACTGAGTAACCCAAATCAGTTTTTATTATCATGTGTTTTTTTCTGTTTTTTTTTCACTCCTGTAAAACACAACAAAAATATCAATGCATTGTTTGGATAGTTGGACAGGCCAATTCTATGGCTTCTGCACTCACCAGACATCACTCCATTAGCCTTCTATTTTTCAAAGTATGTTACGGGTATCATCTATTCCACACTTGTAGAAAACATCACAGAACTAAAGACTAGTATAACAGATGCCATCACCACTTTAACTATAAACATATTGCAGCCAACATGGATTAAAATCAAATATAAATTAGAGATGCTAACAGCCACTACTGATGCACACATAGAAGTCTACTGACATGTCATTAAAAATTGTCTGATTTGGGCTACAAGATGTTAAAAAATGAAATATTGTATTTCTTTAATCATTTAATTATTAAATTTCAAAATTGGAAAGATAATTTTGGACCAACTTGTACAAAGTATGAGTACCAATGTAAACAAAGTTATAAAAACAGAGTTTTCAGGAATCAATTTAATGTAAAAATAAGATTCCCTATACCCCAAGTGCTTTCAAAAGGTGGAACTTTTTCTTCAGGGTTAAATTAAGAAACTTAGTAGTAACAGTGTAAACAGACTGGGAGAGAAAACTTATAAAGAAGTCTTACCTAAAAAAATTGAAGTATTTTGATACATAAAGTATGAAATAAAATATTTTCACACAAGTATCATTAATCCTGCAATGTATTATTTTTATGGTATAATATTACAAAATTTTATCAGCAGATATTTTTATTCATATTTTGTTTACATTTGTAACAAACAACTTCTACCAAGTTCTAAATACAAACACATGTAAACAAAATATGAATAAAAATATCTGCTGATAAAATTTTGTAATATTATACCATAAAAATAAAACATTGCAGGATTAATGATACTTATTGTGTGAAAAAAATTTATTTCAAACTTTTTGTATCAAAAAACTTCAATTTGTTTAGGTAAGACTTCTTTATAGGTTTTCTCTCCCAGTCTGTTTATACTGTTACTACTAAGTTTCTTAGTAGTAACCTCTTAACCTCCTGTGTCATGAGTAAATCTATTAAACATTTTTGACACAAGAGTTTAAATGTATTACTTTTTATGCTCAGTCTTTCCACTCTAATATTACAAGATCAAAGCAATTTCAAAAGCCAGCAAATATTCAAATACCTAAATTTTGAGTCTTTCATTTTCATATCTTAAGTTAATTTTAAAACAAATATTTCATACCAAAAACAATGCATTTGAAAAGAAACTAGCACTTTTATTATATTAATTATTATTATTAGAAATGTGTCAAACATATTTTATATATAATCTAAGGTCAATAAGGCCATCCAATCTACTAACCAAGACTTTAAAACAACACACTTGACTCTAGCCTATATTATTCAAACATGTATCAAACCTTCCCTTAAATTAACTGCATCCACAACACCTGAAGACAACTCTCCAATAATTCAATGTTCTTCCCATAGCAAGGAGCACAAAACTGAACCCAGTACTCCAAATATGGCCTAACTAATGATTTATACAATTGTACTGTTATTTCTTTATATATGTATTCAGTATTTCTGTACAAACAATCTAAAATCCTATCTACTCTACTATTAGGAAAAACACAGTGTGGATGGCTTAAGAGACTGATCAACTCGAACACCATGACCTATTTTTTTCCAAATACAATTAATGTTATTCTCATCAAACAAAACATCCCCTTGCATTTGTTATAATTAAAAGCCATCTCACATTTATTTGTCCAGTTTACCAAATAATCTAAATCCTTCTTGCAAAGCTGTAACATACTTCTCACAATCAACAATATGCAAAACCTTAATATCATTAGCAAATCTATTAAATATTTATTAATCATTCCTTCATTTGTGTCATTTCTAAACCAAATACAACAAAGGTCCAACAATAAGTCCTGAGATATCCCACTTATGACATTTATCCAGTTCACACGAACTCCATTTACAACCCTCAGCTTTCTTCCATCCAGACAGTTTCTTATTCAGAGAGCCAATCTACCACTAACACCTACAACAACACATTAAATCTACATCCATATCCTCATCTACAAAAGCAGTAACCTCTTCAAAGAATGTCAAAAAAAAAGTAAAACAAGATCTTTCCATGATAGTTATCCAACAAATTTTAAACTTAATTAAATTACTTGTGTAAAACATATTTTATTATTATTTCAAAAATCTTTCAAAACTAACACTACTAGTACTAGTAACAGGCTTTTAATTACTTGAAAAAAATTTTATCACCTCCTTTGAAGAGCAACACTTTCCATTAGTTTGGCTTGTGCTCAATATTTAATTATTTAAAAATCTGTGAGGAAATACTATATGACCAAAAAGGCTGATCATTTTTTTAAAACTTCCCAATTTTTTTCTTAACTAGTTAATAATTATCTCCATCTACTTATCCTTAAGGATGGTGACGAAATATTTTATTATAGATATCTTATTATTCAAAAGGCTATAACTCAAGAGTTCGCTAAGCATCTAATACTATTACAAATACAACCAGTAGTTAACAAGATCCTCAAATACTGCACAATTTTTGTAATTCGTAAGTTAATGTCACTAAAATTTTTAACGTAATTTGTAATCTCGCTTAGAACTATACATCTTTAAATAATTAATAAACGTTTCGCGAGCATTAATCATTATATGAACTAAGAAATTACATAGAATTAAAATATAAAAGTTAAATTAATCACAAAACAGGAAATGCAATAGCCCGATAACTTTCAAATTCAAAAATTAGACCTTCCATCAAAGTTCTGGGAAGACAATAATGTAACACGTTTAGGTAATTAGGTTTCAAGATTTATCCAACTCCGAACCCAAGGGTAACCTCGTCTCCAAAACAGTCAGAAGCATTTGTATGTTAAGAACAAATAATATAATTCTTTTACGAGATGTATGTGTATTAGTAATATTATCTGGCTGAAATTTAATTATTAATTCTATACATTAAATTAGAATATAAAACTTCGTTAATCTTTGAAGATATCACGCTCTACACAAGTAATGGTACATACAGGACAAACAAACTCTGTAGTTTGAAGCTGTTAGTGTTAAATACGAATTGCACTTCTGAAGATTTCCGTTTTGCTGCAGACTGAGACAGTGTTTTACAACCTCCCTCCCACGACCACGCGTGGTGACCAATCGACCGACATTAGTTCATCGTGAGAAACCACGATTGGCTATTTGGTTTCGTTGTGAAATAAAGTAAAATAAAATAAAGAAGAGAGTAATTTAATTATTTCTCAAGTTTTGACAAATATCGTCCATATGATAAACATAAGTGGTCATACTTACAAAGAGAGATGCTGTATAGTTCATAACGTGACATATGAGGTTTCCCAGAGTAATATCATCGCCAGATAGTTAGGAGCGCTCAACTCGTAATCTGAGGGTCGCGGTTTCGAATCCCCGTCATACCAAACATGCTCGCTCTTTCAGCCGTGGGGACGTTATTATGTCATAGTTAATTCCACGATTCGTTGGTAAAACAGAAGCTCAAGAGTTGGTAGAGGGTAGTGATAGCTAGTTGCCTTCCCTATAGTCTTACACTGATAAATTAGTGACGGCTATCACAGATAGCCCTCGTATATATTTATTTATGTGTATGTATGTATTTCTGTTAGGCCTAAAGGTCTCTGTAACTGCAACAAGGAATTATTTACAAAAAAATGAGGAAGGAAATTGCGTCGTTGACTGTTTGACAAATAACGTTCGCACTGAAAGTAGGTCTTGACACGATTTTATTTCTCATTTTACAACCCTGTATACTTTTCTCATCTTTAGAGCACTTTTATATCTAATTCACAAAATATCTAATATGGACGTAATAGTGACCCTAGTGGAACGTCTGACTACGTACAACCGTAGAAAATTAGTCTCGATACCCGGGATGGGCGGAGCATAGATATCTTATTGTGTAGCGTTGCGTTTAACTTCAAACATCAACATCCTACTAGGGGGATGAAGTGTATAGACTATATCTTAAACTTATAGCTTTATTGCAATGATATTTTATCTCTAATTCCTCCTAAATTATTTTCTGTTTTAGTTTTAATTTAAAGCTTGTTATATACATTTTATTTTATTATCTGCTTCTATTATAATCTAGCATTAAAAATGTCGAACTTACACAGACTTGGAATTACCTGTCCACTAAAAAGTTTCAAATAAAAAATAGCTAAATTTCCATGCAACCCATATGAGTAGAGATTCCACAAAGTGTTTTACCTGTTGTAAGCTTTCTCAAGGTCAAAGAAATGGAAACAGGATGTTCCTTTTCAGGAAGACTTCCATGATCGACGTTTCATGTCGTATCAGGTGGCCCATGGTGGAGTTCTGTCGATAGAACCCACAGTGAGAGGTAAAAAGAGCGTATTTGATTCAAAGAACCAAACAAGGTGAGCACTAACTATTTTCTCTAAGACCTTACAGAAACATCTAGTCAAAACAATTGGATGATAATTAGGAAGAATCGTGGGATCCTTTCCAGGTTTAGAGAAAGGTAGGACAATAGCCCAGTGCTAAGCTAAAAGAAAAACATCCTCCTTCCAGATCCAGTTAAAACCAACCAGAAGAATAACAAGGGAGGTAAAAAAGGTGGCACAACATCTCATAGTGAACATCAACAGGTCTGACCAATAAACTGCATAACTTATGAAGCGTAAGTTTGAGTTCCACTAGTGCAAAGGAGCGATTATAATTCTAGAGACAATTGGCCAGATAGGAAATAAGTTATCACTCTGCCCGAGACATGATGGTGAACAAGGTGGGAGAAGAAACAGAAGTGCTAGATCTGGATGCATGAGAAAGGCTCTCACCGAAAGTGTCGACAATGTAAACAGCTTTCTGGTTTTGGAACTGGCAGAAGAAGAGATGCTAGCTGTGAACGTAATTCAAGATTCCTTTTGACTTTGACGCCTAATCTATGATGTTGTTAGAAAGAAAGGGATGCTGACATAAGGTATTGTAGGCTAGTTTTTAAGCCTTTTGTGCCTCCTAGCAGGCAGGACTCCGCTATAGACGAGAATACCATGGAAAACGTGTCGAGGTCTTAGTGATAGATTGAACTGCTGCCTGAACTATACAGTATGTCATTGTTACCACATAATCGTCTATCGATGGCAGCGAGACAAATACAGAACCAAGTTTCAATAGAATAAGGAAGGATGATCAGCTGGCATGGTTCGTCTTCCAACGAGGCATACGGGTCGGTTGCATTAATCACAGCTAATCTTCCTCAAAACAATAGGAAAATGATCACTGCCCATTGGGTCATTGTCAACCTTCCAAGAAAAGCGAGAGAAAAGTGAAGAGGAGTGGTCATATAGATTAACTGTAACAAAAGACTGAGTAGGTCCATGAAAATAAGTATAATAATCAGTACTGAAGAGAAAGAGGTTGTGATTTAAGAGCATATACTCTAAGAAACGACCCTTCCCGTAAATATCAGCACCATCCAAGAGGGAATTGTGCCAATTAAAGTCTTCTTCCAGGATTAAAAATAAACATGGAAATTGTTCAACAACATCATCAAGCTCTGATTAATCATAAGTCTCTAAAGAAGACAATTAGAGAGAGCAAACATTTAAAGTACAACTGAAGGTCACACAAATAGCTACAGCCTCCAAAGGTGTATCGAATGGTAAAGACAGGGTGAGTACATGTTGATCAGCTAGCAATGTCACCCCTCCATGCTCTCGTCCATCACACTGGCTGTCCTCCTAGTATAAAGAAAACTGCCAAAATGTTATTATAACAGCAGGCTCAGAAATGTTTATTGTAAGGGAAGACACAGAATGATAGGAATCAATCAAAGCCTTAATGTAATCCCAATTTAAACAGAAATTTCGACGGTTTTACTGTATCAAAGTGGCCATTTTTACTTCGGTCCAGGAGAATTGGGTGGAGAACTCTTCAGTTTAAGACCACACCATTTGTCTTTATTAGAAGGACGTCTTCCAACTGCCATGAATCTTGCCCTGGGTTGAGTTGGCAGGTCACTATCAGTAGACATAGACTCCAGTGATTGGATATGAAGGCGGAAAGGAAAAATCGTTGAGATCGTTCTACATCTCAGAGGAAAAAAATGTGGACCCAAGCAGACTCCAGAAGATAGGGCAAAAGGAAGTGGACCTGGGTTGTCACCAGAAGGAATGGTGGGGAAAGAGACAGAATAAGACATTGATTTATCAACTGGATTATCAACTTAGGTCAAAAGCCTCTTCACATTATTAAAGTATCTGATAGAGGATCAGAAAGTGGTGAGTGTACATCCACAGTAGTAGTGGAACAAAGTGCAGCAGCGTATGTCCGAGATGGAGAAGGGGATATCAACTTCCGAGCCTCTGCATAAGAAATGTTATTAACAGTTTTTAAATGTTGTGCTTCTTTCTCCTCCACCCGCCTAGGGCAGGAACAAAAGTAAGAAGGGTGAAGAACACTATAATTGACGCAGCGAGGTTCCAGTTGACACTCTTAGGCATCGTGGTCTTTGCCACCATAACGAGCACCCGTCACAGAAGCACGAGTCGATGTTTCGAGTAACTAAACTACTGACACTGGAAGTATCTGAGAGGGTTGTGGACATATGGCCAAACCTTATTTTCAGCTCAGATAACCTGCCCTGACAGTGACAGGTGGATGTGGTGATGTAAAGATCAAAATAAGAACATTAGTAGGTAGCATAATTCCTTCCTTGCGAGTGTAAATACGTCACACTGAAGAAATACCTTGGTTGGAGAAACAAGTGAAGATCTTTGACTCGAGAATATTATATATCTTAAAACGGCTGGTATGGGTAGAGAAAGCACTAGTAGAGAAGCGAACAACGTTTCGACCTTCTTCGGTCATCGTCAAGTTCACAAAGAAAGAAAGGGTTACTGACCAGTAGCTGACCAGATGTTTGAAGGCGATTGTGTAATTGAGTGTAGGAATGTAGAGGGCGTGCTTAGATGTTGGATATATTTATTAATGTAGGTATAAAGGTGTTCCTTTGTATTGGTTTATTTTGGGTTTGAGTTGTTGTATAAGTAAGGCTTCTTTAATTTTGCGTTTGTTTATGTTTGTTTCTTTATTTATTATTTGGGTGTTTCTATGGATTTGTTGTGTTTATTTGATTTTCAGTGTTCGAAAACGTGTGAAGATGACTTTTTGTGTTCTTTGAATCCGGTTTCCATTTTACTACTTGTTTCTCCAATACAGAAGTCGTGACAGTTATCACATTATATTTTATAAATAATGTTAATGTTGTGTTTGTCAGTGTAATTTTTACATAGTATAGACCTTAGTTTTGTGCCTGGTTTTTGAATAAATTTGGTATTAACTGGAATGTCATATTCTGTTGCTAGTTTTTGCCAAATGTTGGTTATTTTTCTGCTGACGTCGAGAATATATGGTCTACAGCCATATATGATTTCGTGATTTTTTAAATCGTGAGGTATATTTACTTTTGTTAGTTGATTTTGCTTTTGTCTACGCACACCACCCAGACAAAAAGCAAAATCAACTAACAAAGTAAATGTACCCCACTATTTAAAAAATCACAAAACCATGTACGACTGCATACCATACGTTCCCGACATCAGCAGAAAAATAACAAACGCAAAATTAAAGAAGCCTTACTTATACAACAACTCAAGCCCAAAATAAACCAATACAAAGGAACACCTTAAAACCTACATTAACAAATATATCTAAAATATAAGCACATTCTCTACATTTCTAAACTCAATTACACAACCATCTTCAAACACATGGTCAGCTACTGGTCAGTAACCCTTTTTTTCTTTGTGAACCTGACAATGACCGAAGAAGGTCAAAACATTGTTCGCTTCTCTACAACTGCTTTCTCTACCCATACCAGCCGTTTTTAACCTGTTGACTGCTAAATATTTCAGCTGCTAGAACACAACTCTAATGTTTCTTCATTTTGTAACTTTTTCGTGACGCCATTTTGGATCGAAAGTGAAACAATTTGTAATTAGGTCAAATGTGTGTATGGTGCTGACATCTAGCGTTGAAGTTAGGTATTATTGAGAACGAATTAACTCATCCGTGGCACTGTGTTACCGATCGGCTTGGACGAGTTATCTCGTCTACGGCACTGAACGGATTAAATATATAACCTTCTCTACAAGTGGGTTTTCTCGTCATTACGGATTCTGACTTGAGAATGTTCTTCAAATTCTTCTCAACAGTAACTCCTCATGTGAAATTTAAAGTTAGCATGGGAAGTTACCCCAATGGGTATAACACCAATGATCTTTGAATTCAAGAGGAGTTCACTGTGTTTTAATGTTGATGTTCTACCACAATGTCTTCAGAACTTAGCTTCGTAACTGATTTTGAAGAGCTAGCAAGCCTCTCTGATCCCTTTATGTAAAAAAGGGAGACATTTGCCTTAAAACGTTTGTCAGAAGAAAATGCAGTATAAAATATCGAGGTACAGATGCAGAATGGAGTGGAGGTTACTGTTCAGAATTTCTAGATGTGGTTGCTTACCACTGAACTATTTTTTATTATTTTATTTTTAGTTGGAATTGGGTGATTCATAATATAATGAGAAAGATTCAATGCTCACTAGCCTCACCTACCATGGATTCCTAAGAGAGATGCACTGATGCTAAACAAGGACGCCACAGCAATGCCAGAGTTTCTTGAGCACTGTACCCAAACACCAGCATCAGACACAATGTTCAGAACACCCACTGAGAATGCTTAACACTGGTATTTAGTTAACCCCCTAGCCCAACAAGACCACTAGTTTCAAGGAATTGAAGGTCATAGTGATGTATTGGAATTGAAACCCTCAACCATCAGGATCCTCTCCTCCTCTTCACGAGTGGCCACGTATTGCAAACACGTGGGTGTACATTTAGATCACAGAAGAGGTAAACTGAAAAGCTAGAACCTTTTCTGGGAGCTTCCCCACCACGTATAGACATCTACATCGAGGAGTTCAAGCTGTGACAAATAAAGATAAACTTACAATTACAAAAACAATCTTTACTTAAAACAAATATGCAAAACGTATACTTAACTAGCCACTTTATTGGAGAGTTAATTTTAGCTCCGTAATCTGTATTTCCAAGATATTTCTCTCGTTTTATATCAGAGTACATCGAGTGAGATTGTGTTGAGTAATAAATGAAAGAGAGGAAACGTGTCAGGTATTTCAATTTAAGATTTAACTGGCCCCTAGCTGGAGCTCTGGGTCAGAATCAACCAGGAGCGCTCAGAAATTTACTTTCTCTTCACCCCACTCGTGATTGGATATTAGGTTAAGCCATGTGAGAAAGAGAAAAAGAGTGTGCGTAGTTACATATATAAATACCCACGCACATTATTGGCACGTGTATTAACAAACAAACTGTGGTTATGGGCGATAAGCAAGCTGCGAAGAAAAGACCGAGAACATGCACCATCCGGCAAGTATCACAAAATCAACGGCCGATATGGGACTTAGAGACTTCAGGGCGGCGTGGGATGTGTAGATCCTATGCCAAGAATTTGGTGTGGGAGAAACGGGAGAACCCCGAGAAAACCAACTTTTACTCCCAAGACTCGATCTATCCCGGGAGTGCTCATGCAATGTACCTGAAATAAAAATTAAAAGAATAGATGGTTAGTACAATTTCGGCTGAAAACTGGTTAGTACTCTATATACTACAAATATGGTAAGGAGACTGGTGAATACGCCATTTGTTGAGTGTTTTAGCTAAGGCTGAGAATTGTTTTGTTTGGCCTGTTTCTTGGGCTACTAAATTCCGGATTATTTCACTAAGTTTAAGTAATGTCCCAAAGCAGTAGTGACATTAATTATTAATGTCCCCACTGATTTGGAGGCTATATCTTAGTAAACGATATGCTCCACGAATTACTCGATACTGCAATGTTTCTAACTTTTACATGAGGTCATTGGGCATGTTGCATGTGACTATGCATCCATATTCAATGAGTGGTCTAATATAAGCTTTATAAATAGTTGTAATGGTACCGACCAAGCATCGTTTGTAGGTACCTCCAATAGTTCTTAGGAAAGTAATACGTTGGTTGACATATTTGAAATTTTGCTAAAGTGATCCATCCAGTATAGAGACTGATTGAAGGTGATTCTGAGGAATTGTACAGATTTAGTGAATGTCGTTAGTGTTTGGGTTAGTTTCCTTTCTTTTCATTTTAAAACATCGATGAAATATAACTGCCTGTGTTTTGTTAGGGTTTAAAGTTACACGACACATATTACACCATTCGGTTATGTGATTGAACGAAGCTTGAACTCTACTAGCTGCAACCAAACAGCAACGTTATTAGCATACTGTGACGCATGAGTATACGTGAAGTCTTAATGGGCGTGAATGTGTTCGACTGAATCGTGCGTTGCCTGTTTGTTGGTGAGAAAGCTTAAGATCCACCGAATAATTGTGTGTGGAATTTTGAGTTGATACAGTTTGAACAGTAGCTTATAATGCTAAACGCTGCCGAATGTATTTTGTTAACATCCAGGAATGCTGCAACTGTCGTATGTTTAGGGTTTAATGCTTGAAAGATAGTTTCTGTTAATTTAACTAGGCAATCGCTGGTTTGTCTCTGACGCCGGGCTGCATTTTGAATGTAATTAATAATATTATTGGCTTCTAGATAAAATAAGAGCCTGTTCACGATTCTTTTCCATAGGTTTTCCTGTGTAGTTGAGGAGACTCATTGGCATATAATTTGCTGGATTTTCTAAGTCTGTAGTTGTTTTCGAAATGATTATTACAGTTGCCGTTTTCCAATGGGTGGGAAAGTAAGCTGTTTTAAGTGATAAATTCTACAAAGTTGTTAGATACGTTATATATCTGTGTAGGAAATTTTTTATTATATTTTTAATTGTATCTTATCCTGGGGCAGTGTTTTTGGTTTTTTTCATATGTGATATAACTTCGGCACATGAAATCGGGCGCGTTAAATTGTCATGGGTGTGTTTTAAGGCACAGTTTTTTAAACTATGCTCCGCGGAGCCCTTAGGCACCCCCATAGTTATCTGAAGCTCCGCGAGGAAATTTTAAGATGTTAATTTTTTCCCTAAAACTATAAAATTGAATCAGAATACACTGTACAAAAAAGTAAAATATAACTTTAAACAGTTTGAACAGCAGCTTATAATGCTAAACGCTGCCGAATGTATTTTGTTAACATCCAGGAATGCTGCAACTGTCGTATGTTTAGGGTTTAATGCTTGAAAGATAGTTTCTGTAATTAAAGAAAGAAATTTACAACTTTCTTTGGAGAAAGTAATTGGTGGTTTATATTTTAAACTGGAATACGGTTTAAATAACAAAGTTTGATATTTAAACTTATCGATTTATTTATGGAAGAACATGAGATCCAATGGCATCTTTGCCCAACTATACGGGTCATGATTTGTCCCGTATCATGACCCGTATGACGTCATGTTTCATTTGGTTCGAGATTTAGACGCACGCCAGATCTGGCTTAATATTTTGTTATTTGGCTGAAACATTTCTGTTAAAAATTATAAAAATAAGAGGTTACCCTTTTCCTTTAGAAAAATATATTATTCTAGCGGCCTAGCCTTTTTTGCCACAAATCTTTATTTCTGACTTCGTTATGATAACACTGATCTCCGGTCAGCATGTCATTGTATGATGATAAAACTCAAGTGCTTGAACGAGTTTTCATTAAGAAACTATTTTGTGTATTTTGTCAAAATACTTTTGAAGTGCCAAAGATATAAGAATACGTTTTTAGACAAATTGATAATTAGTTGTCACTCTTATAATGGATAAGTGACTGAATATCAGTAATAAACCTAATACGAATAAATATCTTCCTACGTTTAAGCCTAATACGAATTCATCGGCGTTATCAGCTTGTACAAGCCCTTCATCGCAGGAAGATGTATAAAGTAGTGAAACAAAAAAGAAAAGAAAGTATGATGAAAGTTTTATTGAATATGGGTTTACATGGACAGATAATGAAGACGGACTTTTGAGGTTCTTAACCTGAAGATGACCTCGGAAGGTCGAAACGTTGTTCTCTCCTTATCAATAAAAGTGTTAATACCCATTCCAGCCGTTCTGAGATACATTTTTATTTCAAGTGGGTTTTTCGTTATCAAGAGTGTTGGGTAACAGTAGTTTGCATCCAGCAAAGTTAAAACGACATCTAGAAACCAAACACTCCCAATTAAAAAATCCAACTTTCGAGTAATTCAAATGAAAGCATTTGAATGCAAGGAAAGCCACATTTCGTCCGTTCGTTCATCAGAACAACAAAGGTGCTCTTATTGCTTCATATCGTACAAGTTACCGTATTGCAAAAGCAGGTGAAGCTCATACAATTGCAGAAGAATTGATGTAACCATGTGCAAAAGATTTGGTGAAGTGGACGACTGATGAGAAATTTCTTAAAAACATTAACTCTGTGCCCCTTTCTGACAATTTGGTTGCTCGAAGAATCAAGGGAATGTCAGTAAATTGCTTAACGGAGTTAAAAGGCGAGTAAAAGCAAGAGGGATGAGATGGATGAATCAACAGTTGTCGCAGGTTATGCGATGTTGCTTGTGTTTATTTGTTATATTCACGAAGCTAGTTTTGAAGAAGACATACTAATTTGTAAACCTTTCCCTACTCAAACAACAGGCGAAGAAATATTTAAACTTATCGATTTGTTTATGGAAGAACATGAGATCCAATGGCATCTTTGCTCAAGTATTTGCACTGATAGGGCTGCAGCTATGTCTGGAAAATTTTCAAGCGCAGTGGCACGCATAAAGAAGAAAAACCAGGACTTCGAGAGTATCCACTGCTGTCTTCATCACCATGCACTTGCAATGAAACGAATACTAAAAAATTCGTTTTTTAGAAGAGGTATTGGGTGATGTCATAAAAATAGTTAATTTTATAAAATCAAGACCATTAAATGCGAGGATCTTCAGTTTACTCTGTGAGGATATGGGAAGTTTGCATAAAAATTTGCTGCTTCATACTGAAGTCCGATGGCTTTCTCGGGGAAAAGTGTTTGCTCGGTTTTACGAACTGCGTGAGGAGATAGGTTTCTTTTTATCTGAACGCCATTTTGAACTTGCACACAAATTAAGGGATGAATGTTGAATACAGAAATTGTTTTACCTTTTAGACGTATTTGCCTATGAAGTGAATGCTACAATGCAGGGTACGAGGGTAACGGAGGTCAAAGCTCAGAGTAAAATGGAAGCGCTTCAACGTAAGCTAAAACTATGGGATGAATATATACTTATGGAAGAACTTGAATGATTCGAAAATCTTAGTAGTTTTTTACTTACTTATGAATGGAATTTTCTTAAGTAAATATGCAAAAGTTTCTGTCTTGTAGCACATATTTGATTTGTGTACAACTATTCCCTCCTCATTTAGAAATTTGCTGCGTATTCAAAATACCTTTGTTGACTTTGCAACTACCAAAGATTTGCTTTTGAAAAAAAAAGAACAGCTTATAGTACTTTCAACTGATTACACCCTAAAAACAAAATTTCAGCAGGAAGAAATTACACAATTTTGTATTCAAATGGCCATGGAATACCCTGAAATAAGTAACAGAGCTTTGAAATGTTTGATGCGTTTTACAACAGCATATCTTTGTAAGCAAACATCTTCACTGTGTACAGCTACAAATACCAAATTTAGATACAGGTTAAATATTGAAGATGATTTGCGCTTACAGGTAACAACCATAACTCTAAATATTGAACTACTTTGTGAACAAGAGCAAGCCCATCCGAACCACTAATAAATAAATAAGTACACTGTACTTTTACTGATATAAATTTTGCAAGGAGAAATTTTTGAACAAGTAAGTAGAAGTAAAATTTTTTCTTTAAATATTGATATTTTTAATAAATTTATATTCTAAAAGCTTGAAGTAAACTTTATCTGGTGCTAGTGACCGATTGTTTTTAATTTTAGTGTATTTTTTTATTAAGGCTCCGTAATGCTTTTTCTTTCCGATATGAAGCTCCACAGATCTAAAATGTTTGGGAACCCCTTGTTTAAGGCATAATCTACCGATTCCTGGAAGTTGGGTTTGAAAAGATCGTTTTAATATGAAGTTATTGACTGTGTTGTTGTGATTTATATCGAATGACGGAAGGCTGACGTCAGATATTGAAGAAATAGTTCGGTTTTACTAGATTCTTTTGAGGCTGTAGTGTCTTTATATTTGATTTTGGAATTATTTGCTGAAGAAAGTGGCTGGATTTATTTTGCTTTCATTTATGGATAGGCAGAAAATGTCACAGTTAATGTCGCACTACAGCAGCGCGTATTAGAGTGAAGACAACTTACAAAACCAGACCTAGAAGAATATTTTTGCAGAAAGAGTGATTGTAGTATTTCACAATAACCTAAGCTCGTTTATTTCTACTCTTTCTGTAGTATTTTTTAAACATGTGATAAGTTTCTTTTAAATTTACACTAATATTAAAAACGACAAAATATATTTACAAATGCCTCATATTATAGTCTTATATGTATGATAAGTACTATAAATATTAATATACGCCTCATAATTTGCTAGGCGTATTATACATATTATAAATATTATTATACTCATTATGTCATACTCGTAAACAATGATATGATATAAGTCAAATGTTGCGTTAATTCTCTCAAGTACAAAAGAAGCCGAAATTTGTACATGTGCATTTAAATATGTTTTACACTGTTTTTGTACACGTTGCAGTTTCTAGTAATTGTATTAACTTTCATTTGTTAATGTTACAGTTTTTCCTGCTAATGAAAAGGGTGTGCTTAACACTCTTTTATGGAATACTGCTTTTTTTCTCTCACTCTTTCTTTTAACATAAGAAAACATCTTTCGTCTTGTGGCATAAGGAAATGTCCGCGGACTTATAACACTAGAAACCGAGTTTCGATACCCTTTGTAGGAAAAGCACAGATAGGTCATTGTGTAGCTTTATGCTTAATTACAGCTACTTGACCTCTATTGATATTACGTTTGCCATGATGTCAGCCTCTTGGATGCGCTTAACTTAGTTGCCGTCATAATCGGCTACATAGCGTTATGTCTGTCAATATGGCGTTTCAGTGCGTGCACCGATATCACCAAGAAGGCAGTGTTTGATTTTTCACTTCACATTCAGTTTAATTCTGACATCACATCCAAACAAATGGCAGCATCCTATTCGTACAGCTCTATTGTATGACGTCATATCCACCCAGCTGATTGCAACATCCTATGAGCTGGCCTATCTTGGATGGTGTTGGACATACGTTGATGTAGAGGTCCCCGCCAACTCATTCGATTTAAATACACAATGATTCAAAGAAAATTCTTCCATGGCTATTGCAGCTTCTATAATGTGACGGTCAGTTCCACTATTCGTTGGTAAACGAGTAACCCAAGACTTGGCGGTGGGTGCTGATGACTAGTTCCCTTCCCTCTAGCCTTACACTCTTAAATTAGGGACGGCTAGCGCAGATAGCTCTTGAGTAGCTTTGCGTGAAATTCAAAACAAACCAAATCATCTTACCCGAACATTGTTGTATTTTTTGTATGGATAATTTTACTGAATGCTGAAAAAGTGATTAATGCCATTCAAGTTTCTGAGTATTCTAATATCATGATTCGTTAATAATAGCAATAGCTACATAATTGGGCTATAAGAGAAATAAACGACTACAAAAAAGCAGGTGCTCTCTTTATTACGTCTAACAATTACTCTTAACTTTTACAGTTTATGCATATTCAAATAATAAAACTAAACATTTTATGTTAGTTTAAGTGTTTACAAAGGTAGTGTTAATTGTTTTAAGCCCAATGCTTAGTATTTTGTAAGTGAGAAACATACGTAAATGAACATTCTAGTTTATAATTATAAAATCAGAATTCACCAATAAATCTTTGGTATATTTTGGTGTGTGATTTCTTATAGCAACCTACATCGGGCTATCTGCTGAGTCCACCGACTTGTTTAATAGGAGAGTTTAGTAAGAGAAATATGTTTGTTTGTTTTGGAATTTCGCACAAAGCTACTCGAGGGCTATCTGTGCTAGCCGTCCCTAATTTAGCAGTGTAAAACTAGAGGAAAGGCAGCTAGTCATCACCACCCACCGCCAACTCTTGGGCTACTTTTTTACCAATGAATAGTGGAACTGACCGTCACATTATAACGCCCCAACGGCTGAAAGGGCGAGCATGTTTTGCGCGACCGGGATTCGAACTTGCGACCTTCGGATTACGAGTCTAACGTTTTAACACTCTTGGCCATGCCGGGCCCAGAGAAATATGACATGAACAATAAATATTGTAGTTACATTAGTGACGTGCCACATTAACTAGAAATAGAGTAAGTTGAACTGATTAAACGTAAATCATGTAAATATTTTTGTCAACGATGTTTATAGTTATCACTTTAGAAATTAGCTACACTTTTCTAAACAGATTATTTTATCAATCAAACTTTTTGTTTGTTTGTAATTAAGCACAAAGCTACAGAATAGGCTGTCTGTGCTCTACCCACCATGAAGATTGAAACCCTGTTTCTAGTGTTGTGAGTCCGCAGACATTCCACTGTGCCACTGGGGGCTTCATGGCGTGATTGGGATCTAATATGAATGAACAAAAGTTACCTTTTGCTACATTTAACATGTTTATTGATTCTATTGAGTCGTGTCATTTTGCAGGACTAATGTATAGGAAGTGGCTATTTAATATGTCATAAATGTATAAAATAAAAAAAGGCATAATCTAGAGCAGCTTATGAAAAGCTAATCCGTGTATTAACGTGGACTCCGAGTTATTTGTGATTATTACATTTTTAAGCCACGTTTAAACCATTGTGAGTCAATAACGTGCTCCAGATTGTTCGTGGGTCTTTAATATTTTTGTTGTTTTGTTCTTGAATCACTAATCACTACCGCTCTTTGGCAGGAATATTAAAGTGACATCTACCCCTGTGTTGATTCAAGAAAACAAAAGACAAAGGTTGCAACGCTCATAGTAGGGTAGCTCAGTAGGAAGCTAATCATGTCTTGAATCAAGTGAATGTGTCGTAGTTCAAAACTGCCGAACTCATAGAGGTCTCCATCTCAGAATTAACAGAATATAACAGTATGTCTGTACCATTTGAACAGATGTAATTTTATTCAATATGGGTGCGACATGAGGAAGCCGCCATGCTAGAATGAATCAAATGTATAACTGGTGAAAATTTGTATACTAAGCAATAAATGATGACTCATAAAAGATACATTATATGAATTGCGCAATGATTGGGCACAAATTAGTTTTTAAAGATCTGATAACATATTTAGTGAATCGTAATTGAAGGTCTACAATAGTCCATCAAAAATAATTGGTGTCAAAGAGTGAGTAATTAATGAGGCGTTTACTAATTATGAAATATTAATGTAGGTTATTAATATGAATGCCAGAAGGTAGTTGTAAACATGAAAGATGTCATACAAAAAGATTTCGTTGGATTAGAATTTAACGCAAAGGTTGGCGAAAGTTAACCGCACTAGCCATCCTTAATTTAGTAGTGATAGACTGGAAGGATAGAAGCTAGTCAAAAACAACCGCCGCAAACGGTTATCTTTGTTACTAACAACAGAGCACTGCGTACGATGACTTGAATGACTTATACAACCACTACACTAAGTTTGTTTTCTTTAGTCATGCTATGTTGTTCCCCATTATTATTAACCGAGGAATCCAAATTATAATGAAATACATAAAGTACAGTTTAGTTTCTAATTAAAACCTTACTTTCTCTGTTTTAATTTAGTTGTAATTTACTACCGTAATAGTTTTAAATCACTTCATGTTTGTTTTAATGAGATATTTACCGAATGTGGACAAATTATCATAATGTATCACAAACAAAAATGCTTGTTATGAAAGGTTAAATACACTAACCGTTCCTAATTTAGCAGTAATAGACTGGAAGGACAGAACCTAGTCAATAACACCCGCCTCTAACTCTTGGTCTACTTTTTGTCAACAATAGCAGGATTAACTGTCGCATCATAACGCCTCTATAGCTGAAAGGTTTGTTTGTTTGAAGTTAAGCGCAAAGTTATATAATGAGCTATCTGTTCTCTGTCCATAATGGGTATCAAAACCCAGTTTCTAGTGACGCTGGCATACAGATGTGCCACTGGGGGCCAATTGAAAGGGAAAACTGAAAGGTGATGGGGATTGCGAACCGCGTAACTTTAATCACCAGGCCATGCTAGGCCCATACAAGAAGTTTTCCACTCCAAGCACCTTTTTATGCTGCAGTAGTCATACGAGATTTTGCTTTGCTCATTACGAATGAGTTAATAGATCTTTTCATGAAGAAGTTTATATCACAATTCAAAATGACCGTGACCCTAAGAGGGAATGACCAGTTGAGGGGAAGTGACGTCAACTTAAACAATTTTGGCCACTATAACTCGTCGTTTTAACACTTGTCATAGTATCCAAAATGCCGAGTTACATGAACACATCTACTGAGGGTCAAAAGCTGCTATCCTGAGAATATAAGTACGCCCATTTGGGAACTATATTTGCATGTGTAACGTCAAAGATCAAGCATATGTGATGTGGATAGCTCATTGTTCATTTTTCTTCGACCAAAAAGCCAAAGTCACCCGCAGGGTAAAAGTCAGGCATCAAATGAACAAAGGACTGCAGGATTAGCCTGTGGCTATAATTATCCCCCAGCGCTTAAAAGGATCTGCACCCATAAGAAATGTTTAACACAATCGTTAACGAATATGGCGGATAGGGGATCCGCCTTCTAGCAATCCTACGATTCCCTCAAATGTTTAATCAAACATTGACAAATAAGTCTTTTATAATAACTATTTATCATGCATTATCTCACATCTTTGTTGTGCTCGCCCCCCCCCAGTGGCTCAGCGGTATGTCTGCGGACTTACAACGCTAAAAACCGGGTTTCGATACCCGTAGTAGGCAAAGCACAGATAGCCCATTGAGTAGCTTTGTGCTTAATTCAAAACAACAACAACAATTGTTGTGCTGTTTGTTTTTAATGTGATATTTGCTGAGTATGGACAAATGCTCCTATCTTAACACAAACAAAAATACTTGTTATGATTAAATGTTTTATTATTTACAGATTAAGACAATAAAATATTAACTAGCAGAGCATGGTATGTATTATGAAAGATAATAGAGATGTATAAATAAAACGTACTTTCTACCTCGTGAATACTCTTTCATTGTATTTTGACAGTGTAATTATATTGCTCAAAAATACTTCCTGACATTTTATGCATTTTAAAAAGTACACATGTTGAAAAACAGTCAGTTATAATACGAACCCAACAGTCTTAAAAAGAATGTTTTAGATCCCATTGTAAGTTCCTAACTAAGAAGACCCCGGCATGGCCAGGTGTCTAGGGCGCTAAACTCGTAATCTGGATGCCGCGGGCTCAAATTCCCGTGATACCAAACATACTCGCCCTTTCAATCATGAGGGTGTTATAATGATACAGTCAATCCCGCTATTCGTTGGTAAAAGAGTAGTCCAAGAGTTAGCAACGGGTAGTCATGATTAGCATTCCCTCTAGTTTTACACTGCTAAATTAGGGACTGCTAGCGAAGATAGCTCTCGTGCAGCTTTGGTCGAAATTTGAAAAAAACAAACCAAACCAGGTTATCGGTTTCAATTTTGTTGAAATTTATAAACGTGATAGTCTTAAGTCACCTCAATCATACAAACATGTCAATTAAGAATGAGCTGCTTTAAATTTCAATGTTTGCGTGTTACTTCAGTACCGAATCTCTAAAATCTCTTGTCCGACCTGCCCTCTATAAGAATGTCTTGCGTGTGACGTCATAGAACATTTTTATTTCGTTCAACTTTACCAGATTAGGTGTAAAGCATTCCCTCCCACCAATCAATAATAATCCATTCTAGTACAAGCTTCTGTCAATGACATAAACATCGCCTTCGGCAAAAGATAAAGATCCCAACGCAACTGCTGTTCAGTTTCTTGATATATGTCTAGACATCACAGATGTATATGACTTGCAGTATCAAACACGATACTAGAAGATAATTTTTTATTTTTATCTTCAGGCGAATGGGACCATTTGACATCCAATATGGCGGAATAAAATAAGACCAAATGAATTTTTGACTTAAGTGCCAGATATGTGCAAATACAACCCATAAGTCCGTTAATTTTATTATTAACAATATAGCACAACCTAGATGTCGTGAATGACCACAATAAAACAAACATTTATCGGTATTATCATTAAACACTCCAGTGTTTAATATGCACAAGTGGGCAGGGAAATAAATAGCCGCTGCATATTATGCACTGGTCATCATAATCTTAAATTTCTTTAATAATAATGTAAGAGACTTTTATAAACACCTAACTTAGGTTTCAAAAACTATTAAGATCTTCAGTTTAGCCTAAAAACATCGTTATAATAAACAATCTGCAGGTAGTGGAACAACCAAATGTTCTGCTTATTATTCTGATTCTGGCATCAAAAAGGCTAGCTCACCAACGGTTAAAGATTTGTGATGATTTACACACCAAAATGTTGTATTTTAACTTGGAGAGTGCAGAAAGAGCGTTTCACTAACTTAAACACATGATGTCCATCAAGACAACTAACTCATCACGCCATTCATTAATATTGTTTACGAAAAGAGAGGAAACAATTATAAAACCAGTTTTGAAAAAAAAAGGATGAGGTAGGGATGGCAATATAAAAAACGTGCACAAACAAGGTAGAAATTAACACAAAAAAACAATACAAAAATTTCTATTTTGTAGATAGTGAGACAATGTTACAATCTTATGGGACGTAGACATTGCAAAGACTTTATACCAATATTCAGTTCAAATACTTTTATTAACGCCTGAATTCATGCAAACGAAAGGAATTCAACATTTTGTTGAAGATAAAAGTTTTTCTTTGAAACATTTTTCTACTTATGAAAAGACTTTTGTATGGTTTTGTGTATTCCTTCTTTTCTTGTTTCTGGTTTTTTGTGTTTTTTTGACAATGCTATCCATACATCATCTTATTTTTCCAAAATTAATGATGTGGACGGCTTTGATGTAGAGATAGATTTTGTTGTTTCTCGGCCAAAATTCAATTGGTTGCTAACCTTGTCGGTAACCCCGCTTGCGTATAAGGTGCCGTTGAAGTAGAAAATACCAATACCAATATTACCCGACTAAATTGGCAAAAAACAGGTTTTGACTACACAGTTCATAATTACACAAACTTATATATTTTAATTAATATTTGAGCTATATGCTTTTCCAATGCCACTAACTGTTCCAAACTGTGATATACTTATTAGCTGTTTGTTTAGTAATATATTAGTAACTCATTAGGTGAAAGTTTAATTATATATAATGTAACTTTTGCGACAAGAGTTGGAGAAACAAATTAAAGAAGAATTCAATTAGTAGAAATATGTCTTGGAGCGAGTAATAGCTGTTATTCGTATGTTAGCTGAGGAACAGATGAAAAATTTGGTTCACTGAAATGGGAATTTTTTGGGGCTGCTTGAGCTCATAAGTTAGTTTGATCCCATTTTGGCAGGGCACATTTCGAAATATGGAAATTTTGGAAAAGGAAATCCTTCTTACTTGTCTAAAACCACCTGTGAATAACTCATTGAACCAATTGTTCAGAGGGTCCACGCGTTCATTATTGACGAAGTAAATTCTTCTGGTTATTTTAGCTTGTCAGTTGACTCGATGCCAGATCTATCACATATAGATCAGTTACGTGTTGTACTTCGATACTTAAAAGATGGACAGCCTATTGAACGCTTTTTAACCTTTCTGGAACTGAAAAGCCATACCAGTGAGGAAATGGCAAATCAGGTATTGCAGTATTTGCGTAAAGTTTGCAAACTTGATTTTTCAAAATGTAGGGGTTAGTTTTACGACAATGCTACTAACATGTCTGGGCGTTATAAGGGGATGCAGCAAAAGATTATAGAAGAAATTAAGTTTGCCATATATGTGCCCTGTGCATCCCATTCACTAAATCTGGTAGGCCGAAGTGGTGTTGACTGCTGTCAAGTGGCAGTTAATTTTTTCTCTACAATGCATTTGCTTTATACTTTTTTCAGCCTCAACCTGTCGGTGGAAAATTCTTAAAGCTTGTCTTGGATATGAAAGTGTGTTAAAATCCCTCTCAGATGGGAAGCAACAACAGCAATTTTGAAGTCTTTCTTTAAGATTTTGAAAGCTTTAGAATGTCTAGTTGAAAACCAGTCACACTAGGAGAGAAGCAGACAATATTGCAAATAAGATGCAAGAGTTAAATTTGTTTTTATGTTGATCATGTGGGATGAGATTTTGCAAAAGTTTCATAGAGCAAGTAACATTCTGCAAAATGAGGATGCGAACTTAAAAATATGTGCAGATTTGTAGGGGTCATTAGCTGACCAACTACGCACTTTAAGGGATGACTCTGAAAGATCTGAAGCAGTTGCAAAGAAAATACTACTAGATTTGATTATAATGCAGCTCAAACTCGTAAACGTGTCAGAAAGAAGGTATTCAATGACGGAGGTGCACAAGAAGTAGATCTGAATGCCAGAGATAAATTTCGTATCACCACCTTCTACACAATTGTTGACAAACTAGAAGCCCAGATGAGAAGAAGAGGAGAGGTGTACAAAGAAATAGCAAAGAGATTTTCTTTCCTAAGTGATGTGCTAAATGATGTTAACCTCCTGAAACTGAAAGGTACTCAGTATTCCCAAAAGCTAATTGATGCCTACCCAGAGGACTTGGACACTAATTTCTCTGCCGAGCTTCAGCAGTTTCACTCATATGTGCGCCGTAAGTTCAGTGCACCAAAAACTGTAAAAAACAGATTAAGTCATGCTGAACTTTATAAAGTAATTTCAGAAGACAAAATTGAGTGTGCGTTTCCAAACGTAAACATTACATTGCATATATTTTTAACATTAATGGTTACAAATTCCACAGCTGAGAGTTTATTTTCTCAACTCAAGCATATTAAAAATCCTAACAGAACAGCTATGCGACAAGACAGGCTGGATGCCTTGTCTCTGCTAAGTATAGAAGCAGAGTTGTTATGACAGATTAGTTTTGAGGACTTGATCAAAGACTTTGTAATTTTAAAAAATCTAGAAGAAAACTTTTTAGAGTTTAAATAAATATTAAGGTATAAGCAAAAAATTTGCTTAGAGGGTTTTAAGTTCAAAATCAGAAATTGTTAATATCGAAGTGAGAATTTTTTGATAAAAGGGTTTTGAGTAAATTTTTCATTTTTGTGAAAATCAAAGTGAGAATTGTTAACTCAGAGTGAAAACAAATATAGAGTAAAAATATTTTTTTAAAATTATCATTAATCAAAGAAGTGATTTCTCTCATCATTTCTAAATAAAAAGCTTCAGTCATTGCTTGATTTTGATTTTCTCCCAACCTGTTACATAAATAAAATAAAAAAGTTTTATTTAATAAAATTTTTTTATTTAATTTGGGGTCTGACCTGGAATAAAACTGAAGAAGTTTATAAATTTTCAAAGTTTTATATCACTCTCAGCACTTATTGAGTCTTAATGTCTTGTCAGTTAAGCAATGGAGGGGCTGTGCTTGGGGTATCAGTTGCTTTTAATCCAGCCCTGCAAACAAGCTGCAATCAACTCTTTATATTTTCCATGTTATATACAATTTTTTAAAATTTGGTTAGAATTCCTTTCATATATGGTGAGTACATTTTCTTTATTTTTTATATTTTATTATTTCTTAATAGCTTTTTTTGTTGTTTTGAATTTCGCACAAAGCTACTCAAGGACTATCTGTGCTAGCCGTCCATAATTTAGCAGTGTAAGACTAAATGGAAGGCAGCTAGTCATCACCACCCACCGCCAATTCTTGGGCTACTCTTTTGCCAACGAATAGTGGAATTGACTGTCACATTATAACGCCCCCACGGCTTGAAGGGCGAGCATGTTTGGTGCAACGGGGATTCGAACTCGCGATTCTCAGATTACGAGTCGAACGCCTTTACCCACCTGGCCATGCCGGGGCGTATTCTTAATAGTAACGAAACTTTGGTATAACTTGTTTAGGCATATCTAGATGTTTGTGAAATATAAAATAGTTAAATAATTTACTGTGAATTTACAATTCGAAATCGCTAACTATAGAAGGCTTATTCCCTTTATCACTTTCGACGAGAACGTTTTGGAAAAAATGAAAAATACACATCGTGGATAGATGTATCAAAATTATCAACTGATTGTTCTCAGGCCAACTACGGTGTTCATCTGAGAATGCTCAATATTCATGTCGATTTTTTATTCTTTATTTTGATAACTTTGGTGATATAATAATATGAAGTAATTTAATTAAGAAGTTTTACGACATTGAGCATTAGTCAAAAGCAAAATTAAATTTGTTAAGAAATGAAAAATATTCGTTTTGAATCTGCTAAAAATTAGAAACATTATTTGTTAAGCTGGCAGACTGAATAGTAATTATATCAAATGATATGATAACTATGAAAATTTATTTCATCTTCAAAACTACATAAGACTTAGAACTGTTATTTATCAATTAAACATTTCGTGTTTATTACAAAATTTCAATGGTTTTAAAATAATTTATCTAACCCACTGTTAAAGGGTTAGTTGACAAAGCAAGTTACTTATACAATGGCAAAGTATTTTACTTACCAGAAAGACTAACTATTTTCAAAACTAGAGTTACGATTTACAAATGAGATCAGAAAGAAACTTTCTCTTCTTCTGCACTCCTAGAAACTAGGCTTTGATAACATTGGTGAGCAGAGCAGAGATAGCCCATTGCGTAGCTTTATGTTTAATTACAAAGAAAGTTCTGCATTCATTCGAATTTGGGCCCGTATTAGGTGCTTCATTAGAGCTAGCATATGTGTTTCAATATGTAATTAATTTCGGATAATTTTACGAAAGTTTTATGCGTTCGTTTTTTACAGAAGGTAGAAGTCTGGTTCAGAAAATATTTCCATTAATAACATATTTAGAATTAGAAAGTGATAGTTAGTTTGTATACCTACATTTGTAAATGTGTTCATAATCATGCTATAAGTTTCAAATATCTCAGTATCTCCAGTATCAAACCGGTAGATCTTCCTCGGAGTTATATTATACATACATATACACTCCTGGCCAAAATCTTAAGGCCAAGGAACATAAAGAAAAAATATGCATTTTGCATTGATTGATTTTTAGACTCAATCACTTATTTGAGTAGAGCTTTGAAAGATGAAAATAAGAAAAGGGAAAATAAATGTAAAAACCTTTTTTTAGCATTTAATAGGGAAAATGTAAACACTATGAAATTAGCCTAAATACTAGCTGGTCAAAAGTTTAAGACCATACTAAAACGAAGCGTTAATCGGTAAACACGTAACAAAATTTAGTCATTTCTGTTCAAGCATTAGCGTTGTCAACGCCTCCCACTGACATCTCCTGTGCAACATTGGATAAAAACATGGCAAAGGCTAAGAAGTTAACAGAGTTTGAACGTGGAAGAATTGTCGAGTCGAGCTGCAAAAGCAAAGTCTCTCTCAATGTGCCATTGCTGGTGAGATTGGGCATAGTAAAACTGCTGTTGCAAATTTCTTAAAAGACCCCGAGGGATATGGAACGAAAATTTCAAATGGTCGGCCCATGAAACTTTCGCCGGCGTTGAGCAGAAGGATTCGACAGGTTGTCCAGCAAGACACCAGCCGATTGTCGAACCAGATTAAGGCCCTTACGGAAGCAGAATGCAGCTCAAGAACAATAAGACGGCATCTACGAGAGAAAGGCTTTAAAAACCGTAAACGTCTTCAAAGGCTAAGCCTCCTTCCGCATCACGAAACAGCTCGGGAAAACTTTGCTGAGAAGCACCAAAGATGAGACATAGAAAAGTAGACAAAGGTTTTGTTCTCTGATGAGAAAAAATTTAACCTGGATGGTCCAGATGGCTTCCAATGGCTTTCAACGTTACTGGCACGATAAGGATATACCACCGGAGACATTTTCTACACGATACAGTGGAGGAGGTTCCATCATGATCTGGGGTGCTTTCTCCTTCCATGGAACAATGGAGCTTCAGGTTATATAGGAGCGTCAAACAGCAGCTGGATACACTGGCATGTTGGAAAGAGCATCTTTATTCACTGAAGGCCTTCACATGTGTGGAAATGACCGGATCTTTCAGCAAGACAACGCTGCAATCCACAATGCCCGCAGGGCAAAGGACTTTTTCATGGCGAATAACGTGATTATTTTGGACCATCCAGCGTGTTCGCTCGAACTGAATCCCATTGAAAATGTTTGGGGGTGGATGGCAAGGGAAGTCTATAGAAATGGACGTCAATTCCAAACAGTACATGATCTTCGTGAAGCCATCTTCACCACTTGGAATAACATTCCAGCCAGCCTTCCGCAAACGCTTATATCGACCATGCCAAAGCGAATGTTTGAAGTTATTCTCAATGATGGCCGTGCAACTTACTACTGAGACCTCTTGTTGGGCATTTCCCACCCTGTTTAGAAATGGTATTGCTGTTGGGAACAACGATCGCTATAATATCCATCATGGCCAAATATAAATACAAACATAGACTATATTAGTTTTGCTTCTCTTGAAAAGTTTCTGATATTTCATGTGAATATGTAAAACAGATGAAACCTTCGAAAATATTCATTTTCGCTCATTATAGTGCCCTCGGTAAGTCAACAGTAAGATTACAAACTTACAAAGTTAAAATCTGGGGCTCGATTCTATGTAGCGGATACAGCAGATACCACAATGTGGCTTTGCTCTGAAGCAAACAAATTAGTGCTTAAAATGTGTGCTTATTTACTGCCTTAATATTTTACATCACTCTTAAAGAACTATTTGCAATTGAAATAAGCTCCCCAATGGCACAACAAAACGTCTGTGGGCTCATACCGCTAGAAACCGGGTTTCAATACCCACAGCGGTCAGAGCACAGATAACTCATTTTGTAGCTTTGTGCTTAATTCCAACCAAACAAAAAAAAATTGAAAATAAAACTTTTTAGATAGCAAGTTTTCAACTAACTCACTCATTAACAATTAAATCTTCAAGGTATAACACTTGCTTTCTCCCCCACAAACAGTAACAGCAAAAAACAAAAGAAGCAGTTTTTAAGCTAAGAAAAAGGGCATAACTGCCCAAAATATAAGATATATAATGTTAAGTCTTGGCTTGATATTTCTATGATGTGTAAATTTGGGTAATTTTACAAAATTTCAATGTGCCCAATTTAAATACAAGGTAAAATGCTGTATTCAAAAACTGTTTAGCACGACCCATTAGCTTTATTTGAAAGCTTCCTTATTTGACAAGTCGTCGCCCCTACGTAGTGACCTTTTGCTCTTGGAAGTGATCTTGATCCTTTTCAAAGAAAAATTACCAAAAATATGAAAAATATAAAATCCAATATTGGCCGTAATATCAGACTGGCATGTTTTGCGCGTGGATACTTCAATGTTGCTAATTGAAACGTTGAAAATATATGGTGTGTATTGTGTATATAGATGTTTAGCATAGACTTTTCATTGAGCTTTCACACTATGTCTTTAATTACTCGACTTACGTGTAAAAAAGAATCCGTAAAATTATTCATTTGTAGTTTTCTATTTATCCTCAAATACCAGGGAACGAATTTTTGTACAAGAAGAAAATATTTATTGGTTAACTAATTTTATACTTACTGCCTTAGATCGTTTTCGTCTGACCGTGAAGCTACAAAGTTTTCAGTTAACTTTCATGGCGCAGCTTCCGCGAGAGATGCTAACCTGACCCCCTAGGAACTCAAGTGGACATGATCCCCGTCACTTTCCCGCCAGTAACGATATCGTCTGGTCGTATGTATCTCTCAATGGACGCTGCAAGCAGTTCGTACAAATAGTATCTTCTACTTGTCTGTCGGGGGTTGTTTATGTCTTTAAGGCCTACCTTTACACATGTGTTACAGTCAAAACTCACAGTAAGTTCATAGTTAGGGCAATAACTTTTTGTATCATTACTTTTGATTTATATCTCTCAAGCCTATTTTTTGTTTATCCCCTACGAGCAATACTAATAACTTGTAGATATGTGTGCGATTAAACACGGGAATGAAGGCAAAGGATGCTGTGGTTAGTCGCAGCAAGACTGACGACATCTCCAGACAACTTAATAAGAATAACCTAGACTCCGGCTCAGATAACCAGGCAAGTAAATATTACTCCTTCTGCCAAGAGTGTCTAATTACTAAACTTCAATGTATCTAATTTTAACAACTGACAAAACTTTAAATCCATTGTGACTAAAATTAAAACATGCAACTAGAAACTCAGTAATTACGTATTGGTGTGTTTAAATTTGAAATACCGTGTTATTATTTTCAAAATGGAATACACAAACCCCAGAACAATGTTACTAATTCAGTCCTTCTTAAGATAAGTACTTGATTTACTATGTAGAAACAACTGAGATTCTGTACACATCCGTTGGAAAATAAGATTTTACTGTAATGCAGACTTCATATCGTCTCAGCAAGTTTTATGTTATCGTCTACACACCTCGAGTATGATATCAAGAAGAAAACCCTTGAAAAATTAAATAACTGACAATTGTTTGTTTTAGAATTTCGTGCAAAGCTACACGAGGGCTATATGCGCTAGCCATCCCTAATTTAGCAGTGTAAGACTAGAGTAAAGGCAGCTAGTTATCACCACCCACCGCCAACTCTTGGGCTACTCTTTTACCAACGAATAGTGGGAGTGATCGTCACGTTTTAACGCCCCTACGGCTGAAAGGGTGAGCATGTTTTGTGTGACGGGGATTCGAACCCGCGACCCTCGTATTACGAGTCGAACGCCTTAACCCACCTGGCCATGCCGGGTCCAATCACTGAAAAGCGTGAAATGATTATAAGTTTCTTTATTATGTGTT